>NC_090197.1:5820044-7285044 GCF_033026475.1 Channa argus
AGTCGATATTCTCAAGTTGAGCCCTTGTTTTTTCGAGCAGATGGTCGACGATGTCTTCTGGTTTTCCCATCCTTTGGGGAACCTGTGCCTTCTTGTATGTCCTTTGGACCAGCATTATTATAAGTGTCCTGAGCTGTGGATCACCTTCACTAATGTTTGTCTCTGAAGTTGAATGCAGCAGCAGCAGTGTTTCTTCCAGTGGATGATTTGCCATCACAGCATGTATCACATCTTCACTCTGTGGGGCAGCTCTCGTGTTTAGCCACCACTTTGTCAGGTCCAGGCAACACTCCACCTTGGCTCCAATTGCTGCATACAAAGTATCATCCAATAGAACTTCAGATGAACTTTGCATGCTCCTAATCTTTAAGTCTGTGTACAGGAGATCTGTTAGTTCTTTACTGAGTGTTTCTCTTTCCCCACTGAACATTTCCTCCAGTTTTGAAAACACAGACTCTTCATTTGCACCTTTGTTGTTTTCATCAATGTCTCTCAGAACCAGAAACTCAACACTGTCCATGAAGGAACACATTGAGTCCTTGCTTTCTGCTGTGGACGGTTGGATAAGTCGGGCCTTTAGTTGGATCAGTGCATAAAGCATAGATGATTTTAGTAAATACCTTACAAGGAAGGTCTTTAACTTTAACAGCACTCGGTCTTTGCAGACTCGGCTCCTTCTCTTGGTTTTTGGAGTTGGAGCTGCAGAATCTCTGCCTTTCAAACTCTGAGCAATTAGCTTAGCAAGATCATCAGCAACAAACCGAATGTCCAGGGAAGATTCAGCCTGCAGCAATGTTTGCTCAGAGTCCGTCAAATTGAACAAAACCGTTTGTTTGATTTCATTCACATATTTGCCGATTTCAGACTGAAATGCTTGACTTAGTGCAGTTAGTGAGATTCCCGGTGCCACAGATTGGGTTGGTGGCTCATTGTCTTGCTCAGACTCATCACTCTCCACTTCCACTTCCAGGACTATGTTCCCGTCTCGCTTAGTGCAAGGCAGCGGAGTGTTTGCAAACGCTTGGAAAATAATGGAGGCGTAATAAACCATAATATGTAATCTGATAACGGGAGGCTTTCTAGCTATTACAGGCTCCTCAGAGCCCTCACGACTGGAGAGAGCAGAACTGATCGTTTCTGTTACCTCCTTAACAATTAGCATTGTCAGTTCTTCTGAAATGACACACTTTATGTTCATAACTTCAGAAAATGTCTGTGAGATCGAGTTCCTCAGATCACTGCCCAGCACATACTCATCTGACTGTAGTTGTGAGCTCTGAAGACTCTCCACCAAGTCTTTGGAAATGTATGATAAGCAGTCCAGAAGCAGCTCTGCTAGTATAACATATGTGTCTTCATCAAGCTCACCTGATCTTAACAACGTCCACTGCTCTGGCGTCACGTTTGCTATGAAGGATTCGATAAGCGGACGAACCACAGACACTGTAATCTGCTCCGGCGTTGTTGCTGTTCCCTCCATCGGTTCTGAATTAGTCTGAGTTTAATCAATTCTGGGCTTTGCCACGTAGTCCACGAACAGATGGGTCCCACAAAAGTGCAGTGTTGAAATGTAAAATAAAATCAATATGGACACGGCGTGTAAATGCTTGTCACACACTTAAAGATCAAAGGACTGTAAAATGGGACATTATAGGGCATCATAGCAACTGAGTGTTACCTAGCAAACATTATTATCACAGTAAAGTAGCACTGTTATTAGTCCAACTCGCAAATATACAACATACATTTGTACGAATGACTGAGCAATACAACTGGGAGTCGACACACTTCTTTAGAAATGTTCTTTAAATTGTCACCTTTCTGAAGTAAACTGTTTAGCATTGGACTGTGTTAGATTTAGCTGGAATTACACAAGAAACTGCTGAGCTGAGTGCACATTTTAGAGGGGGACTGCTTGTCTGCCTGTTTCGAGGGAGACTTTGAATTGCATTAAATTTCCCCACGCATGCCTTGTTTTCAAATATTATTATATAATATCGAAAGAACAATCGAAGACTTTAGCTGAAAAATGGGTTACAAATGCAAAGAAATGTATTCCTGGAGATGGACTCCAGAGGAGGAGAGACACAGTAACAACATGACACTAATGCAGTTTATGGTCCATGTCACAATGTGGTTAAATCGATGCTGCTTAAAAGTCAATGTAACCCAAACAGTAGCCGTGTTCTTCGCCTGATCCAACAGTCCCAGTACATAACCTGATGTTTATGTGTCAGGAGAAAAAAAAACAAGTTAATAGTCTTAATATGTTTAACAACTCGGTCACAGGCGACCATGACCACACTGAAACCTTTAGAATCGCTGTAACAAGACACGATCAAAGTACTGGGCCAGAAAATATTACGATATCACCATTGCAAAATAATACAAAAGCAGTCTTTTAAATTGGGAAAACATCATAAAATACAAAGTATTCCAGATTCTGTTTAATATACAAAATGATTTAATGTCTGTCCTCGCCTCCACTCAGACGGTTTGTAATACTAGAAAGGCCTCAAGTCAGCTAACAAGAGGTGCAGTACGAGAGGACGGCATTGTTCCTCTCTTTGAAAAAGTACTTTCAGTCCGTCTGACCTCATATCATCTGTTTGAAATACGTATAAGAAACTGGCGAATCGATAGTCAGACATGCCAACAAAAGCACGAAGATTATCAGAGTGACTGCTCTGCCACTGCTGTCTCGGCCCCCTTGCTGTTTCAATATATGATCAGACGTTTAAATATTTTTAATTAACTCTTGATGCATTTTAGGCTTTTGGTTGTTTTTATTCTGTGTCTACTCACTGTGTTTGTCACCATATCGTTTTATTTTATCAATTTATTTTTAAGGGGACAATGTTATCATCTGTCCAGGGACTGCAGATGAAAAATAGCCTTTTGGCTAAATGCTGATTAACGTACACTGACCCTGTCCAAAAAAAAAAAAAAAAACGCAATACAAATGTAAGTAAAGAAACGCGTCTCCTGATGCTGCCCTCTACCGGCTCAAACAGGTGTGTGCTCCTATGTTATTTCCAATGAACAAAAATCTCTGCAGATATGATTGTGCAAACTCCCTTGATCTTTTCCTGTGGTTGCAAATGTGTGTCTCTTTGTTGCATTTCCTTTTGTGACATGCACGATTTACACCAAGATACACACACAGTACAAAGTCAGTTTTCATTCAGAAAGACACAGGACATCAGACAGACAGGCAACAATTTAAATGCATCACATTTCTGCTGAAACGTTAGCATGGTGCTGCACTAGGCCCCTGTTGGTCCAGCGTGATGCTGCGCAACCTGCACAAAAGCAGCGCCGTCGCTTTATAACGTGTTTGCATCCTGCAGAGTCTGGAACGCAAATGGGTCTTGCAACTCACTTTACATAATATAGCAACAAAACATGAAACGGGAACATGTAAGTGATGAGGTAGTGTGGACAGAGTGCGTGTGTGTGCGTGTGTGTGTGCGTGCACTCTTGGGCTTTAACAGTGAAAAGAGGGAGTCCGGACCCATTGCAGGAAGGGCTGGGAGTATTTTACCACACCCTGAATGTTCTTAGCACAGTAACGTGTTGTAACAATGGCTCATGCTGTAAAATATTGATGCTTGTGACGTCATCAGTTAGCAGCTTTACTGTAAATGAACACTTGACTGTGTGCAGTGTAACTCTTCATGAAAGTCTTCATTTGAGAAATAGGGGACGACCTTGATCAAGCTTTTTTTTAAAGAACATTGCGCAAACGTTATTATCTGAAGCTTCAGCAGTGTACAACAACAGCTTGAACAGTGTCTGCATCAATACTTTAAACAATAGCAAACAAGAAAATAATTAAAATCTTTTATTTTAAATTGACCATAACTTCTATGAAACCATGACAAAAGTTGTGTGTGACATGACAGTTCCAGTTTAGGACAGAGACCAGGGGAGCGGCTTTCAAATGAGTGTCAAAGTTCACTTAACTTTACGACTTTTAACACTTCAGACTTCGTTTTTCTGTCTGACGACAGATGTGACGGCTTTACCGATGTTGGAGAAGAAGCATAGAGAAGAAGCTGGACCACGTGCTCTGCTGTTCTGGTGGGTGTGTCAGGTGTTTCAACAATGATACCAGGGATTCTTCAATCTGTGGATCCCTTAAATGCATCAACAACAGTAACCTTGATGGACATCCGGTTTTCTTATGCAGTTGCTTGAAAATGGCTTTGCTGAGTTGTTTAATTTGTTTTTTACTCATAGCAAAGTTGATATCTTCAAGTCGAGCCCTTGTTTTCTCCAGCAGATGGTCGACGATGTCTTCTGGTTTTCCCATCCTGTGGGGAACCTTTGCCTTCTTGTATGTCCTTTGGACCAGCATTATTATGAGTGTCCTGAGCTGTGTTTCACTATCGCCTGCCTCCGAGGTTGAATGCAGCAGCAGCAGCGTTTCTGCCAGTGGATGATTTGCCATCGCAGAGTTGATCGTTTCTGTTATCTCCTTAACAATCAGTGTTGCCAGTTCTGAGCTCACACACTCTGTGTTTATAACTTCAGAAAATGTCTGTGAGATCGAGTTCCTCAGATCACTGCCCAGCACATACTCGTCTGACTGTAGTTGTGAGCTCTGAAGACTCTTCACCAAGTCTTTGGAAATGTATGATAAGAAGTCCAGAAGCAGCTCGACTAGTATCGCACAAGTGTCTTCATCACGTTCAGCTGATCTTAAAAACGTCCACTGCTCTGGCGTCACGTTTGCCACGAAGGATTTAATGAGGGAACGAACAACAGACACTGTAATCTGCTTCGCCGGCGTTGTTGCTGTTCCCTCCATCGGTGATTGAAGTAGTCTGAGTTTAATCAATTCTGGGCTTTGCCACGTAGTCCACGAACAGATGGGTCCCACAAAAGTGCAGTGTTGAAATGTAAAAGAAAATCAATATGGACGCATGTAAATGCTTGCCACACACTTAAAGATCAAAAGAATGTGACATCATAGGGGACCATAGCGCCTGAGTGTTACCTAGCAATTGTTACCATGCAGGTTGGCGACAGCAGAGAAAGGTTTGTAGTCCAAACAGCATTTAATGGCAGTTTCTCCACAATTAAATAATTCTTTAAAAATGACAAAGATTAATATATTTAATATATTTGATACTTTACCTCAAACAGTAAAATAATTTGATTAGATAAGAAAGAAATTAGTTTTTTTCTTGGAGACTTGAAAGATTAGATGTTCATAAAATTGTTTCATAGAAACTAGAATTTGAAGTGATGGAATTGAAATGCTACAGTACTGATCGTCCTGCATTTATTTAAATCAATCAGAAAAACAGCCGGCGTGAGGTTCCGGGTGGAACTGGGTGTGTGGTGTGAGCTTCAAAGCAGCAGAACGGGAAGGACAGAGGACATTCGCGTGAGGACAACAATGTCCAAATTTTGAACAGAGAAGACAAACTGTCGAGAGAGAAGTACACGAAGACGTCACTCAACCTTCAAATGAGCCTTGGAATGTTTGATACTTCATCCCAGATCCATAAACGGGGCCATGCACTGTCGACAGGGTCATGTGATCTGTATTCAGTTATTTTATTGTACATTTTTCCACAAAGCTCTGCACAGAGGGAACCTTCACATTTTGCCGCCTTGTGAATCTTTCGGACACTAGCCTGATTATGTGAAAGGAAGCCCAAACCTTCCTGGAGCTCGGGGTCTGAAATGTCTATTGCATCATTAGGTTACTGTTACACTGGACATGTGCTAAAAACAAGTTAATACAGATACTTTTATTTGCATTTTTAATTGAATTTAATTGTAATTTAAAGCCTTCAAAATGTCTCTATAAGACAACAAATTTAGTGTTGTGTCATTTCTCACATAAATTGTGAAACTAGTGAAACATTCAGTCTTTAATTCCTTTAATTAATAGTTTTATTATTATTATTATTATTATTTTTATTATTATGAGACAGGAACTATCCTCTGTGTGTGTGTTTACAGGCAAGGACAGCAGTTTATTTTTATTTATTTTAGAATCTTTCACAGAGAAGAATCACGTGATGCTCTAATCTAACAAGCTGTCTCTCTCTCTCTCTCTCTCTCTCTCTCCCCTCCCTCACCTTATCCCTCCCTCTCTTACTCTCTCGGACACAGATTATCTCCATCGTCCTGCCGTTGAGATGTGAGTACTTCATTTGTTTTTATTCTTTCTGAACATCTAAAGTCCCCAAATATCACGTTATTCTAGTAGATTATTAAAGTTAATCTAATTCCATCAGTGGGTGAATCAAACATGTAGATATTTATTTGATTCCCCTGCTGCGAAGGGTTTGTGATATCAATTCACATCTCTGTCAGTTTTATTATGCCTTCAATATTTTACAAAGAGGAAAGTCGTCTGGAATTTTCTGGGCTGCAGCTCTTTGACTCACCATGACTCACCATCTGACTCCCAAACACATGCATCAGTTTTACTGCGATCAGCTGCTGCAGCAAACAGCAGTCAACATGTGTCCAAAAACTACAGCAGAAATTTTAGAAAGCATTTTTTTTTTTATTATTTTATGTATTTATTCTAATTGAGGGGACTGGTGTGTGTGTACGTGTGAGTGTGTGTGTTTGTTTTGTTTGGGGAAGGGGAGGGCGAGGGGAAGGTTATAATACATGTTGATTCCTGCTCTAATCTTTCTCCATTTTGGCTCTGGAAAAAACGCCCGAGGCAACAAACCTGATGTATGCTGCTGTGTAGGAATTAAAAAAAATGTAACTGTTTGTCCTTCTGAAGTGCTCATACTTTGTCGCTGTGAATTGCAGGGGCGCATCCACAATCATTGCACTGTGGTGGCCAGGAAATTATTTCACTGAAATTAAATGATTTAAACTTAAAACTGCAATAATCCGAATGTGACACAATTTAAGAAACACTTCAAATGTACCTAATTACATTTTTGTACGAATTTATTTTTGGTCCTTTCGGCTTATCCCGTGAGTTCAGGGTCACCACAGCGGATCGTTTGTCCGCATGTTGATTTGGCACAGGTTTTACACCGGATGCCCTTCCTGACCACAACCCTCCCCAGTTTCTACCGGGCACTGCTTGGCTGGGGATGGGGATGGACTGTTGGGGGGTTAAGTGTCTTGCCCAGAGACACTTCAACATGTGGTCGGGAATAGCGGGGCCAGTAGGCAGCCACTCTAACAACTGAGCCACTGTCACCCCTTGTACATGATACTTTTTTTTTTTTAATTATTATTATTATTTTAAAATAATAGTGATTCATTTTAGTGTCTGACCCTAGGGTGGGTCCAGGGGGCTGGCTAGGTGGTAGCTACCTGATTTCAGCTCAAATCTGAAGCTGAAATAAATCACTGTCATTATAAATAAGTAACATTTTATTATTATGTACATTCAATTCAATTAAACTTTATTTATATAGTGCCAATTTACAAAAATGTCATCACAAGGCACTTTACATGATAAAAATGGTTTCATATATTTTGTCACAGTGGAAATTTCTAGCAATTCCATGCAGGCAGATTATTTTTTGCAAACAAATGTTTTTTTTTTTTTTTTTTTTTTAAACTTACTTTTTACTTTGTTTATAACTATTTTGAGTAAAAATGATAGACAGGTTACATATTTACATAAAAGGCTCCACTGTATTTTGGTTTGATGAGTCATGTTTCTCTAACTGAATCCTAGTTTGTGGTTTAAAATCTGTAAGTGTAATGAGGCCGAACCCTTTTTTTCTTTCTGAGACAAATTGCCCATTTTTCTGACCTCACTTCCTCTGTATGTCCCACGCACAGGTCGACCCCTGAAGCAGCAGGTACTCCAGGAGGTCCTGGGGCACCGGAGGGTGAGGGGGGCCCTCCAGCCTCTGCCCCGAACCTCACCAGCAACAGACGACTCCAGCAGACCCAGGCACAGGTGGACGAGGTGAGGACAGGTGCTCTTTTCTGTGGAGTTAAATACATCACAAACTGGGTCAATTATTATATCATTAAATCAATTATACAATGAAATTGTATAAAAGTAAAACTTTTGCTTTCATTTAAGAAAAAATTAAAAACAGAAATAACATAGATGACGTATAGGCTTTAACAACGGGACAAAGGGAACATTTATTTTATTTGCTATAAAAAAATCCGACCAAATGCTAGAGGCTCAAAAAGGAAGCTGGAGATGACATTAAATGTTGGAGAAATATTTAGCTTGACGGCATCATGAGAGACAGCAGAGGAAGAAGAAAGAGGATAAATACAATGTTTTCACATTCCTCCCAACTCTGATCTGAAAGTCTAAAACCCAGAAAATGTTCATCAACTGAGGGTGAGTGGGTTTTTTTTTTTTCTCCCTCCTTCAGGTGGTCGACATCATGCGAGTGAACGTGGACAAAGTCCTGGAGAGAGACCAGAAGCTGTCTGAGCTGGACGACCGGGCCGACGCCCTGCAGGCCGGAGCCTCGCAGTTCGAGAGCAGCGCTGCCAAACTCAAGAACAAGTACTGGTGGAAAAACTGCAAGGTGGGGCTAGTTCAGGTGGCTCAGCCAGTCGGCATCACCGCACGCAGTCCCGATGGCAAACAAAGTCATTTCTTTTTAGTCCGCAATTAGTGGAAGGGACATTTGGGGACAAGACACTGTTGCTTCTCAACAGAAGAACAACGACGTACACACACCAAATACACAAATGACAGGTTGAAGATGTGTAATAAGACAAGCACAGACAAAATTTAAGTTATTATTTGTGAGACTGTTTGCAGAGCTCGTCCGCTTCACCCGTGTTTGTCACTTCGTACAAAGTACTAGTACTATTGCTACTTTGACTTTACTCGTACTTCGAACTTTATTTGACAAAGATCAGTCATGGAGGTAAGGGGAGCAGAAAACACTGCGGAGCTCCGTTGACCCTGCGACCTTGGAGTGAACTCCTTGCAACGTGTTTCCAATTACAATTACCGCGTTGCCCAGGGACAGGAAGTCGAACCGCTTTACTGTTGAGTTTAATGTCGTACACATGTGAAAAACACCACCAAGCTTCATAAAAGTAAATCAATAAAACTATAAGGCCTATAGTAAATTTATACTGTCAGAAAAGCAATGATCCAAAATACTGCTTTAAAACTGCATCTTAAACGGGGATAAAGTAAACAGGACTAACTAGTCTCACTGACATGTCCCGGCATTGATTCAGCAACCAGACCCATCATCCAATCAGGAGGATGGTAACATAAGGGGAGAGAGAGAGAGTAAGAGAGGGGGAGGGGGAGGGGGCATCTTGACTGACAGCATACAGAGAAATCCCAATCTGGATTAAAGTGACATGTGGGATTAAAGAGCCAGCTGCGATGTGTGACATAACAGCCCCTTCCCCCACACAGACACACACCAGTTTGTGCGTGTACCTGTGTGATGACCCTCACGTTGCGTGATGCGTTTCCGAGCCTCCGATTTTAACCCGAGCACCTCTGTCTTCGTTGGAGTGTTTTTGCCAGCACAAACTTAAAAGTGGCGATAATCCATGTTTACTTTATCATAGACCCAAATCCCACAGTGACGTCAACAACAGGGACTTTTAATGAGCAACACTCGTCTTTCAATTGTAGTTTTTAAAAAATATATTGATTGATTTACTTTTTTATTTTTTTATAATTCGGCAGTAACTTCCATCCACAGAGCTCCTCAATTTATTCAGAACACATCAGGGAGACCCACAAAGGTTTCTTTATCATGAAAACACTTTTGGACTCAGATGCAGTAAATATACTGTCCTGCTGCCCCAGATGCTCACTACATAAACAAATATGGATTAATCCGCTGCTGAAAATAGTCCCAGACGAATGTCAATTAAACTTTGTGATTTTACATTATACTGTATCATTATACTAAAACATACGTAAATAACCCAACAGTTACAAAACTTCCAAAACCAACCCGTGCACTGACATCTGGTCTCTCTTGGTCTTTTTGATTCTCTGCACATGGACACAGATCAAGATGACACTGATCCCTCTCTCTCTCTCTAACCCTCTGTTCTTATTAAACTCTCTCGCCCTTTGTGTCAGCCAACCACCAGTTTTAAAACTTTTCAAATACAAACAAAGGGCGACTTCACTAATTTCCAACTGGCTTTCTATGGGTTTAGCTTAGGGTGTAAATGTACATTGATGCTTTTTAAACTTTCCCGACTTCCCTACATTAAAGCATGTCCCTGCTTCTAGCTGAGGACTCGTTCATCATTAGGAGTTCAGATCATGATATCTGGAGCAGCTCTGGAAGAGCAGTTTGAGCACGAATGTTTAATGATCAATTTATTTAAATCTACTGCCCAAACTAGAATCAAAAGAACAAGGTTAAATATCAGTGAAGGTCTCCTTTAAATCCAGTGAAGATAAATCCAGACCTATTTTAACGCCTACTGAAAAATAAACCAACACAAGAGGAAATAAATAATAAAGTTCATGCTCTGGTTTGTGGTTTTTTTTTCTTTGCAGATGATGATCATCATGGCAGTTGTAGGCGTTATATTTGTCGGAGTCATCTTCTGTGAGTAACTGAAAACCCTCACAACACGTCAAACACGATAGTGTTGCTGTAGGTTGTACTGGAAGTAGTATTTTCAAACTACAGCTTTAAAACTACAGTTTTAAAATATTGCATTAGTACAGTAAAGACATGAGTTCAAAACAATTATCACCAACATATACTTCAAGTATGAAAGTTTTACTGTACATTCTGTCAGAAATGTTGTTTTCGTCATCAGTGTAGCATCATTTTATAGATCTGAAGTTAAGATGATATCACCCGGAGGAGTTTTGGAAGACCAAGACATCAACTTCTGTAGTATAAGGAAGGAGATGATGTCCCAATGATGTCATCTGGAGTTGCTTTTAAGGCCAAGAGAGATATTTCAATTTTGGAAGTCACACAGACGTTTTTTTGTTTATTTCTATACATGACCACCACCCCCCACCCAAAACTATAGTCAAAGATAAAAAATTGCTAAAGTTGCCCTTTATTATTAAAACTTTTAACCCAAGAGTAACTACGACTGGAAGTCAAGTAATCCCCTCTGAAGTATAGTGTGGTAAAGTAAAGTACTACAAAATTTGTATACCTGCTCCACGACAGCTCAGGTTTACCTGTTTCAAAGGGTCGACTTAAACGTTACAATAGGTCATGTGATCGTAAGCTCACAAATCCAGGATAAACTGGGTTAAAATTAATCATCTGACATCTTTTTGGTGCAGGGGCCTGGAGTTTGCAGTTTTGCATTAATCGTCTTTTCTCACTGTCTGTAGAATTGTTCTGTCATTTGGTTTTCTTTTAATATAGTGAACAAAGTTTATACTTTATGAAGACTCTGGTCCCGAGGACGACGTCAGCGTCGTCGGCCGATCATAGAACAAAACACTGAAAATGTTTCAGATGTCTTTTCTTACAAACGTTACTCAGAAAATGCAATATCTGTGATCTATGTTCTCAGTGTATTTCTTCTACTGAGCTGATCTTCAGGGACGGAAACACAGGCCACAGTCTTCACCGCCGAGTCAACTTCAGCCAATTCTCCCCCTCCTCACTTCTGACTCCCTCAGAAACCTTGATGCATCGTCTGTAATATGCTCCAGTGCCTCCTGTCATCTCTACTCCAAACAGAAGGTGGATGAAGGTGGATATTTTAGTCATTTAACATCGCTGGGAGGGACAGCAGAGGGGAACTGTGAATGTATTAGCTGCAGAAATTGACTCTCTTTACTTCCTGACACTTGCTGTATCAACCTGTGTAAATCAAACCAGAGTGTATGTGTCACTCTAAATCCATAGAGCCGAATTTTTGTGTGCAAGAGGAAGAAATCTATGCAAAAAAAGAGTGAAATTAGAAAGGAAACACAACGACTGCCGGGCAGATCAAGGAGAAGGCAAAGTTAAGTGCAGACCTCTGGTGGTCTCCATCCCCTCAGTCTTCCTTTAGGTGTGACCGCACCAAGAGAAGCAGGAGAAAACGTGACAGAAGTCACCTTAAGCTACTAAATCTCTTTATTTAGATATTTATTCAGTCCTTCAATCATTGTCCGTATGTTAAATACGTTTGTCTGGAGGCTGGTTGGGTTTTCTGCTTCTAAACACACAAATCATTCTTCGTTTTTGTGCTACACATCTATAATTTCTTTATGATGGCCTGGGGGGGACATGTAAGGATTCAGTCTGGGACTTTGTCAGAAGAAAAATTGCTCCTTAAAGCCGCGTCGTGGTTGTTTTCTGTCTCTGAAAGACCAAATTTCCAAAGTTACTCACAATTAATGGGAGATGTTTATGTCACAGCTGGTTCTCGTAAGAAACATGAGCTTCAAGCTTAGTCCAAAACTGTAAATGTTTAATTTTGAGTGTTATTCCTAGTGTTCAGTGGAAATCGTGTATCGCTGCAGGTTCTGTTCTTGTAATTATAGCCTGCGATTTCAAATAAATTAATGTGCTAAACTACACAAAAAAGATTTGCTTTGTTTGTTTGAGCCGGTCTCCAAATGCAGAAAACTGCTGTTTCAATCTCTAATTAGTGAAACAAAACTGGAAACGGAGGCCTGACTTGAAATATACAATGAGAGACTGAGCATTTGTAGGAAAAGTGGCCTTTTCCCAACAACAACAACAACAACAACAACATGATAATGTATGTAGAACAGTGTTTGTGCTCACCTGAATAATGCGAGTCCAGTATTCGTCCCCGGTTTTGGTCTCTGCACCTGACAGCAGAACCTCGAGCAGAAATTGCCGACAAGATGGTCGACTGTGTCTGTGCTTAACCTCTCGTGCTCACAAAAGCCACACCGAGAAACTCCTGTTGTTAAAGAAGCCAAAAATTTAACCGGACGTTTGCTTCAACGTAAATCTGCCCAACTAACCAGTCAAAGACATTTTTTTTTATTACATTTTTTATTTAGGTCCCAAAAAACCATCATAATAACATTATATCAATAATATTAATACAGAAATTGAAAAAAATGAGGAAAAAAATAAAATAGTTTCTCTGTCCACAGCCTAAAAATTCGGGGGGGTTGTGGGTCAGAAAAGGATTTGATCCTCCAGAAAAACTGTCAAGTCTGTTTGAGGGGGGGCAGGGGGGGTGTCGAGAAAAGTGAACTGGGCGTGGCTTCAAGCTTGGGTACACTGTTCGTCATTCTCCTGTGCACCAATCAGGAATGTCGAGGTGAGGCAGGGGGTGGTTTTCGAGGTAAAAGAGCCGTGTTTCAGTCTACTGCTGCGACATCTGAAGCAGAAACAAGACACATGGTTAGTGTTTTATAATGTATCATATCTACCCAACTGTCATTTTTTTTTTCTTTAACTAGAGACAAATATTCTAATGGGCGAGTCTTAGTTTTACGTCACACATTTGGAGAAAGGTAGTTTCTCTGCCACGTGTGAACCAGGTTCACAAGAGCATGTTTGCAGGGAAAGAGTCTGCAGACATGTCAAGCGGCAGAGAGAAAGGCTGAATGAAAGCAGAGGTTATTGCAGGGTCTAAAGAAGTCACTTTCCAGCACGAATCAGACATCTAGCACATGAAAAGGAGCTGTACTTTGTGAAATCACAATAAATGTCTGCTGCATGTGTTTGCAAACACTGGACCAAGGTGCAATTTTTTCAGTTTAATTTGAAATAAAATGCCCGACAGCTATAGTCAATGCATTTTTCCCGCTTCTTTACAACATTACAGTAAGAGAAAAAAAAAAAATTAAAATTATTTTTTACATTTCAATCTACAATCATTCAACAATTCAATACATCTATTCAGTAAGAATTTTTTTTTTCATGAGCTATTTCAAAGTATAATGTATGTTTGTTCTTGAGCTAAGAAACAACAATGAACACAGGAAATAGAAGATAAAAAATAAAGGTCTAGCAGATGTTTTAATCAGCCAAATCTCACTTGCGGAATCTCAAATGCCGTTAAAACAAAGGAGTTTTTTTTAAACCCGAGCCGCCGATTTAAAAAACATAGTTGTACCTGTTGCGTCTGTGCCTGTGTTTCGGGGCCTCGGCTCGCCAGCCGACTCAGGATGTTCCTCTCGGACATCTGGAGTCGCACGGCAACAGGCGGTATCCGGGCGATGGTTGCTGGGAGGCGGGTGACATCTGCCTTCATGTCACTCAGCAGCTCCTCCAACTGCTTCAGCACTGAGACACAGAGAGAGGGCAAATAAGGACCTGTACTCTCTCACACACTGAGCTCGAGAGTTTGTTTAAACATATTTATGGTTCATCTATGGTAAATAATAATAATACTAAAAAGAAATAATGGAAATACTGATGAGATTCTGTTCATTCACTCCGTTTAAAACTGGTTCTGACTCACCTTTGTGCAGGACGGCGTTGGCCGGTTTATTTCCGGACATAGACTCCTTGCTGAGGTGCTGATGGGACTCGGCGAGACACTCCACTTCGCTAAAGCGGGTGTTGAGGGCCATTGAGGGGTGGGAGGGGTCCTCCGACATGTTGAGGTACGCGGCGCGGCGCAGCTGCTCCTCAATCACCAGCGCCTGCTCTAACAGCTGCAAGGAGGAGTGAAAGAAGAGGCTGTGTTACTGTGAAATTTATATACATTGAGGCTGAGTGATAGAGAAATAATCAAACTAAATTTTAGGATCAATTGGGGGCCTGGTGGCTCAGTGGTAGATCATTGGAATGGGATGCAGAAGGCAGCGGGTTCAAATCCCACCCCACCATCACACCCCAGCCAGCCACCAAGGCCACCTTGGTGCCTATCATCTGAGAAAATAATTTGCATATGTATATAGTAATAATCCTGAACACTTCAGCAAGTGATGGTTGGTGGGTATCCCAGCCACTGTAGGCTGTGGATGAAAGATGCAGCTGTGCAGTTAAATCGCAAAATTGTCTAACAAAAAATATATAAATAAAATGTTTAGTTTTTCAGTTTGTTGTTTTTAATTTAGTTCTGTCAATGTGTAATTTCATGGACATTGAATGACATTTCCGACACCTAGTAACCGTACAAACAGCTGTTTGAGCTGTGTGATGGAAACGTTCTCATTTCTGAAACAGGGAGCATTTGTAGGCTACTTTTAGTTTTGCATTGTGGGATACTTTGAGTAAACCATATAGTGAACAGATTTACACACTCAACATTCAGACAATACTACAAAATGTAGAACACACTTGTGAACTATGTGGTGAGTAAGGGGATGACTTCAAACACAGCCACAGACTCTTATTTTAGATAATGTTTAGCAATAAAATGTAAACATTTTTTTCTTTTATTGCAGAAGCTGAATGCACCTGCAGAAACCCTGTGATTTCCTGTACCCACTGACCCATTGTTGTTTCCTGCTGCCACTTTACTCTGACACCTATTTTTAATTGCTAGTAGATACTGTTACAGTGAGGTTAGCTCAAAAAGACATTCTGAAACAAAATAAATAAGGGAAGAAAAAATAAAATGAACAACTGATGTTGCCGCTAGTCTGGTGTTTGAGTTTCTTCAGAGCCAATCACTATAGTCCTGATTAGATTCATTAATAATTTTCCCAAACTTCTTGAACAATAGATTTGATTTATTATGAGAAAAGCAAGCTGCAAAAAATGAAAAAGTAGGAGGAAGATGGACCAAAATGAACCAAGCTCATCTAAAAACAGATTTCGTGACCTTTAAGATTTATGTTCGTACCTTGAACCGTCTGGCGAGGAACTTGTTCTTGATTTCCAGGAAGTTGCCTCTGTTCATCTCTCCTTTAAAAGGCTCGTTGAGGATAGCGAACTTCACATCATTCTGGATGTCCTGCCAGCGGGCGTAGCCGTGTCTGGAGAGAGCAACGGTCAAGGGAAACTTCTCCTTTATTTAAAAAAGAAGGGTGATTGAAGGTGAAGCCAAGTGAAAACATCCCCTGATACATCCACCACAGTGAAATATGGGGAAAGGATACTGTATGATGCCAGCCAGTAGCCAGTAGTCATGGCGGCGGTGCCAGATCTCATTGGTTTTCTTGGTAACCGTGGCAGCACGTTCCTCATTCTGCCACAAGGAGTGAAGTTCTGAAAGAAAGAGAACAGAGATAAAATGATACAGCCTTAAAATGATTTGCGTTTCATTTTGAGTGTGTGTCCGTTTGTACCGGTGAATCCTCCGTCAGCGATGTTGAACATGAACCTGCTCTTGGCCTTCTTCTTCTCCTCACTGGCGGCTCCAGCAGCAGCAGCTGAGGCGGTGCCCTCCTTGCTGCCATCGCCATTCTGCAGTTTGGTCGCATCCTCGGGCTTCTGAGCCTCTTTCTCCTCCTTCAGTTCTGTGCCAGGTGAATTGGAAAATTAGCAAGACAAAAAGAAGGCAGATCATCTGCAAACCTCTGCTTAAAAAAAAAGAAATAAAATTTTTTTATGGTGGTTTCTGTAACGAATGTAAAAAAAAAAACGCATGTTACCTTTCTTTTCATCTGCCGGAGGCGTGATGTCCATCTTTTCTGTTTTGTCTTCTGCTACAAAAAGAAATAAGAAACAAGCATGAAAAGAAGAAAAAAGTGTCAAAAAAAACAAAAAAACACACAACATGATCACATGAGATTTGGCCAGACTTTAGCTACAAAATTAAACCAACCACCAAGTGTAACATTTAAAAAACATTTATCCCTAATCACTTTAAATGATTTAGTAATTCAGAAATTCACATAACTGTGCAAATTCAATGTAGTAAATATTTGGATTTAATTGAACTTCAAACTGAGTTTAGATATAAAGTTCCAGTTTCTAGACACTTTGTTGTATAAGCACAAATCCATGTTCTCTCTTGTGAAAAAAAAACAAACATATAAAGAATCCTGAAAAAAAATGTGTAACAGAACAAAAAGCAGAATCTGAACCTAATTAAAAACTTGCTTTACCTTTGACCTCAGAGTCCTCAGATTTGACCTCTGACCCTTCCGTCTTGGCCTCTAAAGGCGACTTTGTTTCCTCTCCTCTGTCTGCACTCTTCTTCTCACTCTCCCCCTCCTTCTTATCGCTGTCCTTCTCTTTGCTGCCATCAGCGTCTCCATTACTGGGTTTGTCCGTCTCCATTGGCTCCTCTCCGTTCTTTTTCTCCTGCTGCTCGGCAGAAGGACTCTTCTCGTCGTCATCTGGGATGGCTATCACCTGGCCAAAAAGGGGATTTTTGTGATTCATCTTGAAAAAGAAATTGTCCCTCTGCTATTAAAAGGAAGCCTTGGCTGATTTTTAACTTCTTTTGGTTTTATTTTGTGTAGTACATGTACACAAATGCCATCAAACTTTCCTTTGAATTCCCTAAATTAAAATATCGCTCTACTCAATCATCTGAACTCCTAATGATAAAAAAAAAATTCCTCCAGGTGATGTCGTCCAGAGGAGTTTATTAGCTAGAAGCAGAGAAATCTTTTAATAAATAGAAGTCAGAGGGAAGTTTACAATTCGTTAATGTACGTTTACACCCTGAAGCTATAGAGAGCAAGTTGAAAATTGGTGAAATTAGCTTTTCAATTTTCAAAGTGAAGATGTCATATTACCAACACTTAAAAACATGGGTCTTTACCTCATTTGTGGCCTTGACAGCCTCTTTCCCGTTCTTCTCTGCATCACCCTCTTTCTTCACTTCCTTCTCTCCATCCTCATTCTTTGAGGAGTCATCAACTACAAAGATACAGAGATTAATTACAATGTTTACTCATTTTCTACTTTGTAACCTTACACAGGACATTTTAGACATTTACATTGATAGTTACTACACAAACTTAAAAGGTTTGAAAACTGAAAAACTGAAACCTGAGTAATGTGCGTTACCTGGCGCAGGTGTGTTGGGCTGAGTGTCAGCGGGGGTGCCGGTGGACGGGGTTTTTCCTGGGGAGTCGGGCTGAGGGGCAGCCCTCTTGTTCTCTTCCAGTTCAGCCATCCAGGGCATCGACCACTGGCCGTTGACATGTTCAAACTCCTGAACCTGATGTACATAGATCACATGAGTCTGTCAGAAGATTTCGTACCTTTGAACACATCACCGCTGATACAGAAAGTGTCCAACCACTGTGACCTCGACGCTCTGTCACCATTTGTGGGTTGCACATAAGAGTGAATTTATAAGTCTTTATCCCAAAATTGTATTGTTAAATGTAAAAGTATTGCTTAATTTTTCAGAAATCGTTGCTCTTTTTGCAAAAATGGTTAGAACGCATCAGCCAGACACACTGCTCCACTGCATGACATGCATAGTAATAACTGACAAAAGCATTACGCCAATTTGTGTTTTTCTTTCTCACACTTGTTGAAATTGGTACCTTTTTGCGAATAAGTGACATAACACCGATGCGAGTGAGGACGTGTTGTCGGGACAGGCCTTCCCTTGGGACACCATCTGCGAAGGTCTCCGCCCCATCGGCTCCAGGCTCACAGAGGTGACGCATGAAGAGAGACACATAGGCCCTGTAAAGATAAAGCCAAAAGTTTAGATTTGTGCAGGCAACTACAAACGTATTTTAGGATTTAAAAAAAAAAAAAAAATTTCTCAGATAATGAATTTAAGATGAAAATAGGTAAAAATACTTCCATTACAGAAATTTGATAAATATTCATTTCCAAAAAACAAAAAAAACTCTTATAATTTCATTTTAAGTTCCTCTGGTTGTGTATCACCTTCCACCACAGACATTTAACTAGTTGATATTTTGCTTTAGATGTGTTTCGTACTTGAACTCTTTCTCCGATTTCCCTCGCAGGTCTCGGACCAGCCACTGAGTGGTGAAGGCATCTTGCGGCGGCATCCCATAACGCATTACTGCATTCAGGAAGGCCTTCCTCTGCCGAGAGTTGAAACCCAGCACCTGGGAATCGGCATAGAATTAAATGTCAGTTTTTACATAAAGGGAGCTTAGCAGGAAACATTTCGGAGGTTATCTGCATTAGTACACTGAACCGAACATTTTTGCAGGTGTTTAAGGGGGGCTGAGCCACTCACCTCGATGTTTCCTCCCACCCTGGCCAGCAAGGGGGGCAGCGGTTTGTCTTTGTCGTTTCTTAGGCCCTTCCTGTTCGGCCTGCGGGAGTTGGCTGCAGAGAGGAAACAGATGCTGCGATTAAACAGGTTACCTCAAAAACTCTACAGGGAGGCAGGAGGATGTTCAGCACATTGTTAAGACATTTTTATTACTCACACATTTTATTACATTACACAGTTTATTCTGGTGCGAAAAAGTATAAATGTTACTACAATCCTACGGAATGGAAGACTTTACATTTAGAAAAATCAAAACTATCCAAAATTCTTTAACCTAATAAGCTAAAGGGAGTATTGACTTTTACCTTCTGACCGCTCGTCAAAGTCTTCGTCTCCCTCCTCAGATGCCACAGAATAATCTGATTGGCCGTCGGACTGGTCGTCCTGCCAGTCAGCTGCCAGAATGGAACAAAAGAAGATTTTCACTCCAAAGTTCACCAAGACTGAAGTTAAACTGGTACGTGTCTTGTTTTGTCACTCAGGCTAAACGCCTAACACGTAGATATCCTGAAAACCACCTTGTTTTCCTGACAATCAATTTAAACTTGCTTTAAACTGACCTCTGAATGCTGCTACTGGCAAAGCATTTAAAATAATGTGTACCCTTCTTTTACCTCTGTCTTCTTGTGAGCCATCATTGTAGTTGACTTGTTTGCGGATACGTTTGCCTTTGCCCAGATTGCGGGCCAGATCCTCCTGCTGCTGTTCATAATGGTGACGCAGCAGCTTCTCCCAGTAGTCAGGATCAACACTCTCCTCCTGCTTGATGATCTCCCGCTGCACTTCCTCCTCCTGGAAAGTTGGGGGGAAAAGATGAAGAAAGAGGGAAAGAGCACACGAGAGAGTTAGGAAAGACCAGTGAATACGGGGAGAAGAGAGGAAAAATGAGGGGTTTAAAAATATGATTTGGATGAATGAGATATACCACAACTGTCTCTCCCAACACACACACACACACCCACACTCTACTTACCTCCTCATCCTCATCTTTGACCACATACTGAGCCACCTTGAAGGAGCTCAGGTACTCGTTCATGCTCTGCAGCTCTGTATCGTCTGTGGCGTCCTGGTTCCTGTCCAGCAGGCGGTCAATGGCCTTGTCGTCGTAGTGAATGATGCTGCTGTCCTCCTCTTTATTCTCACCTGAAGATAACAACACATCAATTAAATGTGTCGCTTCTTGCGCTCTGTCCCCGCAGACCAGCATATTAATTTGTCCTCACCTTCTCCCTCATCCTTGAAGAGCTCCTCGGTTCCAAACTTTAGGATGTCGTCCAGTTCCTGTTTGGACATGGAGCCTGTCTTGGATCCAAGACCAGGTCGGACCACCAGGTGAGTCAGCATCATCTTCTTCTTGGCAACCTGGAGAAAGGAGAAAAGATGGATGGAACACAGAGAAAAAGAGGACAATCAATAGTCAGACAAATAATACTTGATATTGCTTGATATTCAAAAATATTTGATTGGTTTTTAACAAGCTGTAAGAGCAGGGATTTGAAGGTTTTGTTGTGGTCACCCATTTAGTAGCACTTGCAAACAATAGCTGACAAAATAAATATTTAAATCATCAATGTGTGTCTTTAACCTGTCCTGCCCACCTGAGTGATTCTCTCCTCTACGGAGGCCTTGGTCACAAAGCGGTAGATCATCACCTTCTTGTTCTGGCCAATACGATGAGCTCTACTGAAGGCCTGGACACAAGAGGAGGGGGGGGGATATGAACAAAAAGACCCAAATAGCACACATTTTAAACAGGTTAATAATTTGTTTCTGTAGAATTTCTTTTACCTGGATGTCATTATGAGGATTCCAATCCGAGTCGTAGATGATGACGGTGTCGGCAGTGGCCAGGTTAATACCCAGACCTCCGGCTCTCGTCGACAGCAGGAAGGCAAACTGCTGAGCACCCGGTGCTGAAAAAAAAAAAGAGCAAAGTGCTCAATTTATGAATTAATGGGAATTTAATAGTGTCTTTTTAAGATGACTTTCAGAAGGTACATGTTTAGTTAGTTTCATTTTTGTAAAGGGTGGTGCAATAAAATACAATGACAGCAAGGGGGTCAAAGAAGAGCTAAATGAATCTCTCTCAGTCTCACCGTTGAAGCGATCGATGGCTTCCTGTCTCATCCCTCCTGTGATTCCGCCATCAATTCTCTCGTACTTGTAGCCCTCATTTTCCAAGAAGTCCTCAAGCAGGTCCAACATCTTGGTCATCTGCATCAGAATATTAAGAAAAAGGAGAGATTTCATGCATAAACATAATAAAAGTGGAGCTGTTACCCCTCCGGTGGCATCTTAGGTGTCCTACCTGAGAGAAGACGAGCACTCTGTGTCCTCCCTCCTTCAGCTTCCTCATCATCTTCTGCAGCAACAGCAGTTTCCCAGACGCCTTTGTGAGAGAGTTGCCGTCGTACATCCCGTTTGGCATCTTTGGGGCTTCCTGTTTGGTGTGACCAATAAAATATGAGAAAGTTGGATCCAAAAATGAAAGAAAAATGCCTGCCTAAAAGCGTATTTTTAAAATGCATTTAGACTTACAGGAGTAAAATGTCATGCATGAAATAATCAAATAGCATGTGGCACCTTTTCCCAATGACCAAAACTATTTTTATTACTAATTTCTATTATTCCAAAACAGACATGATTTCCTTCATAGGTTGCTCCCAAAATTTTAAATATCCAAGTGATCAGGCCTGGACTAAATTCTAATCCCAACGCTTTATATTTTTCATCAATAACTGATTTCTGCCAGGTTTTTATGTCGTACCATAGCAGCCGCAGGGAAGAGGTAGGGGTGGTTGCAGCATTTCTTGAGGTCCATGACGACGTTGAGCAGAGAAACCTGGTTTCCTCCTCCTTTGGTGTTAAGGGCCTCAAAGTTTTTTGTCAGAATAAATTTGTAGTACTTCCTATGAGCAGAAGAGATAAACATTTACCCCTTTATTGTCATAAAGCCTTGTTTTTATATGCACTTCTGCTTCTGTCCTTTCAAGCGATCGAGCACCTCTCGTGGCTCACTTTTGCATGGGGCTGAGCTCCACTCTCACGATGAGCTCTGTCTTGGAGGGCATGTGTTTGAAGACATCAGCCTTCAGCCTCCTCAGCATGTGCGGACCCAGCATGTCATGCAGCTTCTTGATCTGGTCCTCCTTGGCAATGTCAGCAAATTCCTCCAGGAAGCCCTCAAGGTTACTGCCGACAGAGAGTTGGACAAAGAAAGGTAAGAACGTTCCTGCTCAGTAGCACTGCAAATACACACTGTACCGTAATATGCGAGGAGCAGCTGCTGGAAATGTTTTTGTTGTGAATAAACTGCCACCTCTTGAAAAACTGCAAGCTATTTGGTTCCTGCTGCTAAATGTTTAAACAGCTTCACTCATTAACATAAGAACTCTTGCACAAATTTATTCCCTAGTAAAAACAGCAGTGCGAGTGTGTTTTACAGGCGGTTTGCTGGAAGTTTTTTCAGCTTAGAGGTTTTAAAAAGGGATAAATATGTGTTCAACCTATAAAGAGAAAGAAAAGAAAACTAAACAGAACAGAAAAGGAAAAAAAAGATATTTCAATCTTACCTGAACCTCTCAGGTGTGAGGAAGTTGAGCAGGTGGAATAGCTCCTCCAGGTTGTTCTGCAGAGGAGTACCAGTCAGCAGGAGCTTGTGCTGCAGAGGGTAGTTGTTCAACACCCGGAAAAACTACAGCAAAATAAACATAGGTTCAGTTAGGATGGTTTGCACATGATTTTAGCTTAGTGGAGCTTAAACATTTAGAAAGAACAGTTGGCTAAATCATTTCACAGCTAAGTCCACTGCAGTGAGAATAGTTGTGATTATCGAGCGGTAGTACATAGATCCTGTGAGATTATTTTATCTAACTCAGAGGAGCTTTACCG
Source organism: Channa argus (assembly GCF_033026475.1). Classification (NCBI taxonomy): domain Eukaryota; kingdom Metazoa; phylum Chordata; class Actinopteri; order Anabantiformes; family Channidae; genus Channa; species Channa argus. Next base: position 5,842,926 of record NC_090197.1, read on the forward strand.
CAAAGTGCTTTTGCACTAAAGGCGACATTTTCCTTGGTCAGCAACAGCTGCCATTTACTGTCAATAGAAACTCAGCTTAGTAGCTTGTAGTGCACCCAGCTGTGCAAGACAGAAACAAAAGCCCCCCAGCAACAAGAAAAGCTAAAGAAAGCTCAGCTTTATTCAGATCAAGAACCAAAGTGTGTGTGTGTGTTTACTACTAATAAAAAAAGAGGAAAAGCTCATTACTGTGGTCTCAATTTACTGATTGTCAATATGTGACATGATTTACTATAAAAATGGCCTGTAAAAACAAATAACTGATACTGTGATGCATCTAAATACACCCATGTTTATGTATGTAGCATTTATACCCAACCCGTTCTCAATGTTCAGTGACTTCTTCATTCTCTCTTTCAGGGTCTAAAAGAGCCATGCATGTGTCTCTGCACCTTGGACTGGTTGTTCTTCAGCCTGTGGGCCTCATCCACCACCAGGCAGGCCCAGTCTATGGAGCCCAGGATGGCCATGTCGATAGTGATCAGCTCGTAGGAGGTGAGCAAAACGTGAAATTTGATTGAAGAGTCTTTCTGTTGGACAAAGCAAACAATGGATGCTATAAATAACTTTTTTTTTTTTTATTTGTTTTCTATCTTTAGTGACCTCTGTGGCCTCTCACCTTCATCCTGGAGGCCTTCTTCCCTCCTCGAATGGCATTGTCCTCGAAGGAGAACTCGTTCTCTCTGATCACTGCTCTGCTGTCTTTGTCTCCAACGTAGGTCACCACGTACATGTCAGGGGCCCACATCTCAAACTCTCTCTCCCAGTTGATAATGGTGGAGAGTGGGGCGCTGACCAGAAATGGCCCCTTAGAGTGGCCCTGAAAGTGAAACAGGAAGTCAATATGTTGTCCAAATCAGTGGCCATGCGTCTATAAACTGGATGTTTTACAGTAAATGAAAATTTTATGCATTTAACGTGGCCGTATTAGCGTAAGGCAGACTTTGCACTGGGAGGCTTACAGTGTATAAATTCTGTTCAATTTATTTTCACAGGAAATTCAACATTTATTCACACTTCAGCAGTAAGAAGTCGCTTGTGACATTTATGCTCAACAAATGACAAAAATAATTACATGTGTCAAATTAGCGCAAACGTGATGATTAAGTTAGTCTCCCCCTCACACACACAGAACTCTTTAAACATCCCAGCACTGCATTATAAATTCAAGCTGCAAAATCCCCCCCCCCCCTCCAAACACTTAAGAGACAACATGAGCAGTTGTGACAGAAGTGTATTTTGGCCTCCCTCCCTTAGGTGGCAGCAGCAGCACACATAATGCATGTCTGAATGTTTACTGTTTGAGATCCCACTTATTATAGTCAGATTTCACCTGACTTATACAAAATGGCTGGATGGCTCCTGGCCAATAGGACAGCAGCTACAGTCAAACAGCACCACCATCATACAAAGGTTCAATCAGAAAACGACTGAGTACTAAAGTACTAAATAAATTTGATTTAACCAAGCTTATGTGAATTAAAAAGAAAATTTAACTAAAGAAAAAAAAATGTTTAATTCAAAACTTGCTTAACGTGTTTATACTGATTGATGACACAGTGGTTGAGAGGAAGTGTATCTAAAGTATTTTACCACAAAACAATGGTATACAGTTTCAGTGTGGGCTCGGGTGTGAGTGTATCACACATTTCCACAAACATGTCCCCGTTTCTCACTGCTGCCTACCTCTTTGTAGAGCGAGTAGAGAAAGACGGCAGTCTGGACAGTCTTTCCCAAACCCATCTCATCGGCCAAAATGGTGTCCGTGCCCTGAGCCCAAGAGAACCGCAGCCAGTTGAGTCCCTCGAGCTGGTAGGGGTGTAGTGTGCCCCCCGTGCTGTCCAGGTACTCTGGTTGACGCTCAAACTTTATAGTCGGCTAGGAGGAGAAAGGAAAGGAATAGCTTAGATTTTATTTTATTTTTTTATTTATTTTTGTCCTTTCGGCTTATCCCGTGAGTTCAGGGTCGCCAAAGCGGAACGTTTGTCCGCATGTTGCTTTGGATCAGTTTTTACACCGGACGCCGTTCCTGATGCAACCCTCCCCAAATCCTACCAGGCTTGGGGCAGACACTCCACGGCTGTGGATGGGGACGGCCTACGTGGGGTTCAGCTCCTTGCCCAGGGACACTGGGGGAAGTCCAACCCTATGGTCCGTAGGTGGCCACTGTACCAATGAGCCACTGCCACCCCATTTTTTTCAGTGTGATGGACGATTCATAAGTTACATCAACCTTTGTCTATGCAACACTATAACCTCGTCCCAGTAACTTTGGCCATAAGTGCAAGGCCAATAAAGATACACATCACTGGGAAGGCTGTTATACTTTTACATAAATTTTGCATTACTCTACAATCTAATCCAAAACAATTGCATATCTGGCTCTAAACGCTTACCAAACACAGGTGAGCTACACTTTGCTCTGCGACTGAATGCTTCTAACAAACACCTCACTTTGACCTTAATTTTAAACGGAGCAAAATGATCACCTTTCTGACAGCTTCACCCTAAATACTGAGAAATTATACCTCATAAAAGTGCCATTTATGGCAGAGTGACTGTATTGGATTGCATTAAATTGCACAGGTGGTCATAATGTTATGCCTGATTGGTGTATACACAATGTTACTTTCTTTACATAAAGCCCAGGTTAAGCTTTCAAACTGAAATCAAGACTTATAATTCTTGCATTTCTCAAGTGATAAACATAACTATGTGTAATAGAGCTAACAAAGTAGACCAAGTATGATTCAGAGCAATAAGAGACAATAGAAAAATAGGTCTTAAAATAACATATTGTTATAAAATTAATGCATATGCTTGATTATTCTCCTTGACAAGTTTTGACATTTGTACAGAAACAGTCTGTAGAAAATTTTTATAAATTTTGTTTTAAATAAATGTGAACAATCCATAGTCTGGACTTACATCTATCACTGGGTTCTCAGGAGGTCTCTCTGGTTTCTTCACTCTTCCTTTCAACTTGATCTTCTTCCCTGGTTTCCCATCGTCTCCCATCATCAGCTCTCTGCAGTGAACACACACAGTCAATTAACCAATAGATGTTGATTGAGGCCTATGCGAACATGTGAACCTGCATCTGTATCCTACCGGTGGTTCCAGTACTGCAGTTTGTAGGGGTCAAACTCTGGTATGTCCATGTCCTCGGATTCCCAGGTAGCCTGGTCATATGGCAGCTCTCTCCATTTGATCAGGTAGTGGACGTTATTCTTCCTGTCCACACTGCGAGACAAGGCCGAGAGATTTTAACTGAAGTTATCCTTATGTTTGGCACATGATTCATGATGTGTCGTTCAAAAACGACAAATATATCAAATATATCAAATATATTTGTCAACATTTGTAAAGTTAGAAGGGATAAAAACCACCACCACCACAAATGTCATGTTTATTAAACGCGTCATTTTTGCATTTTACTTATTTAGAATGTAAAATGTTTTACTACACGATTCCGTGAAAATAAATCTGCTGATTTCACTTCACAAGATGTCATCGGAGATGGGCATCATACACACCATTCAAAAAAGTAGAAAATTAAAAATAAAAATAAGAAGAGGTTAAATAAATATTGAATTTTAAGAAAAAAAACTTAAAATAAATAAGACAGCACCTTATTAAGGGAACAAAGTTAATATTAGATTAAACTAAGAAGAGTAATTTAAAGTTTTCATTTTATTACTTTACTTTTAGAACAAGAACATGTAAATGCAGCGAATACCTTGTGTAACTGTAACAAACTGTTGAACTGATTAGTGGATCTCGTTTTAAGAAGTAAACTTGCAGCACCAAAAGCTCAACAGCTGCTCCAGCTGACTGGATTGCATTTGCGTGCTGACCTGTGGTTGAGGATGCGGTGGACCATGAGCCACTCCATCTTGATTCCAAAGCGGAGGTATTTCTCTTCCAACTGTGCATACATGGGGTCCTTGTTCTTTCTCTTAACGCTCTTGTCCTCCTCTCCATCACCAAAATCAATAGGCGGCGGTTCGTCCATGTCATTCTTTCTCTGGTAGTTTCTGAACATCACCTGGCAATGGAGCTCCAGCTTGAAGCGAAGAGAAAACAACTTGTAGTTAGAAATATGAAACTAGAACACTGCAGAATTCTTTTTGGTGTATGTGGGAATTGTACATACCTGGAGCTCTGTAACCCAGGAGCAGTGCCAGTACGACATGTTGGACCATTTGGCGAAGAACTCCCTCTCTGGCCGCCCTGCCAGCGGGGCAGGGTTGGGAGCGTCGGCTGGGAGGTCTGGAGGGCGAGGGACCGGTGTGGGAGGAGGTGGGTCTCCCCACCGCCAAGTCAGGATCTTTTGAACCTTCCCTTTCATGGGTGGACACTGGGGGAGGACAAAGCAGTAATATTAGTACTATGCTTTTCTTCTGTCTGCTGTTTCTAAAAAACATGTTTTATGAACATTGTGAGTTGTTTTTACCAAAAATGTCACAAAACACATGTTTCTCTGGTTAAAGAAAATCTGCTGCCATCATTGTTATTTTATTTACTAAGCAGGCCGTGCTGAGCCAAACAATCATAGAAATATCCAGTGGAACAGTGAAACACCTTTAACAATCAGGAATCACTGAGCAGAAATAGGCACAGCATTACAGCAACGGTGAGACCTGACCGGTATAATCTCTGCCACCCACTTTGACCCGAACTGACTCACTGTGCAGCGGGGGCAGATCCATTCTCCGTTGGGGATCTCGGGAAGCGGTGGGTTGAGACAGTGGATGTGGTAGGATGATGGGCACGAGTCACAGCAGAGGAGCTCTCCCCCATCTTTGCAAACCCTGCAAAACTCCATGTGGTGGTCGTCCTCCTCCATTTCTCCCGTCTCACCGTTATCCTCCTCGCCATCTGACCCCTCCTCTCTGGCCTCCCACTGGATGCCTTCCTTCTCCTGGAATGGAGGGAGGGTAAAAACAAATTAAATATTATGCTTCACTCTTGGCCTATCCTGCTCTGTAAATCTTAATTTATGATTGATTTAAGAAGTGAGTTCTATAACAAATACGCTACAATATTGAGAGCATTTACAGCCGTGTCCAGTAAGAAACGCTGAACATGTTGCACTATGTATCAGGTACTTCTGAACAATGTTCAGACATATGGTTGACCACAACTGGAAAAAGTGGACCCATTAGCCTTTGTGTGGGTTTTGCATTAAGCAAGTGTAGCGTGATCTGCTGGTCAGGAGCAGCCTCTCTGGTGTTCCCTGGGTGTGAGACCTTCACCAATACTATACAGACGAATATCCAGCCCAACAGTCTACTCTGACTCTGTTTTTTATTTTTTAACACAGGTGACCAAGTGAAGTGTGTCAGTGTGGGTTTTCCAGTCAGATGCAGACTTGCCAGAAAGGTGAGGGGAGACGTTTTAGTGAGAGACACTTCTAAAGAAGTGTACCAGCAGCTTTGCACTATAAGTGAGTATCTTATATTAGCCAAAATCTCAGGTGCACCACTTCAGATTCATCCCAAGACAGGTGTCAAATTGTTCATATAAAGTTCTAAAACTACTCCACAAAAATCAATTACAGTTATTGATCTGTATCCTCAGCATGTTCCAAACAAAACATCACTTCAATATCAAATAGCCAAATGTGCGACGTGCTGCTGAGCTTCAGAGGTGTAGTATGTCACAGAAGTGGTGTAATATGCTATAAATAGACACGCCTTGCACAATGCAACATTACATTAAACATCGGATGCAACGGAGAAAATTAGAGCAACAGTAATCAGAGCTTTATCCGAGCACTGTTTTCTCACGATGCTTGCATGGAGTTTGTTCTGGGTGTTTAAAACCAAATGAAAACAAACTAACTGGGGCGAAGAACATAATTTACTAATATAATTTAACAGCAGCGTAGGTTTGAGAAGTTTTTAGTTTTTGTTGTAATTTCGTTTATTAGAGTGCTTTTCTTTCTTTTAGTAGATAGGCATGAAACAGCCATGTGGTTAAAACCAAAAGGTATGAGCTTGTGGCTTACACAATGTGGGCAGCTCCAGGTGCCCTCAGGTGCTTTCTCCATGTCAGGGTCCAGGCAGACCATGTGGTACGCTCTAGGACAGGTATCACACAGGATGATCTCCCCACCCTGCTGACAAACTTCACAGTAGTCCTGGTGGTCTGTCTCATAGCCGTCCCCATCCTCCGTTTCTAAATTAAAGAAAAAAACAACCAAAAACCCACAAATAAAAACAACAGTTTACACGAACACCTACTGACATTTTATACTGGATCACGTATGACGTTTTAAAGTATGTTTATGTTGTTTGTCAGAGGAAAACCCACTCGGTGACTCATTTCCCCCCCTCAAGAACACATTTCCTCAACAACACTAACTGACATTAAGGGGTTTACTGTAATAACATACAAATTCAGTTACGGGGAAAAGAAAACTGATCCTTTATGCGGAGCCTTTTTCTCTGCAATGCTAAATAAAGCTAAAACTCATACTTAGCAGCTCAGCCTTTCTTAATATTGTTACGAAAGGCTTGTGTGAGACCATTTTAAAATGAAACACAATACACTGTGTGTGTGTTTTAGAGGAATTCAAAGGCTGAGTAGTAAACAACAAACCAGTAGCTTTTAATTGAGGTCCTCACAGACTAAATGACACAAAAACTGCATTTCCACACTGGTCCAGTCGTGACTCTGTGAGGACCTATTGACCTCTGTCATTTCAGCTGATTGTAAGTCATCTGTGACGTAGTGTTGTCACAGCCGATGCAGAGGATGTGTCAGTAGGCGTTAGCCCAGACTAAGGTGTCCTTCTAAATATACCAAAACTCCACTGACACAATGATGAGTGTGTGTGCGCACACCTCCTCATGTTGTGGATTGCACAGATTTTCCAATTTCCTACCCTGAACACAGTGATTAGTATTCACTGCTGTGTGCTTAACCTTTAAACCCTGAACTTGTAAAGTGTGGATCGGCTGCAGCTTATAGTGCAAGAGCTCTGACTCATCACATTAAAAGAAGTAAAAACCACCAGCACCTCACCTCCCACAGGTCACACAAAAACAACGGAGTTCACGCACCCCAAGCACAAAGACTTACCTTTCTTCTTCTTGGGTTTGCTCTTGGATGGCTTCTTTTTGCTGCGGCTACTGCGGCTGTTGGATCCCTCTGAGATGGAGACACTGTTCATGCTGCCATCCTCAAAGTCGCTGTCCACGTCAGGCTCGTCCTCCTCACTCTGCACGCACACAAAAAAAATTTCCAGTTCCGTCGACAATACCTTCCATGTACTTTGTACGTGCACAGGAAAAGTGAGCGTTAGAAACTAGAAACAGAGGGGAGAAATGGAGCGTACTGATGAGCGTTTCCTTTTGCTGTTGAAGCCTCCCAACTTGATTTTGAGAGGTGCCACTTTCTTGGTCTTGGCATTATTCTTTTTCTCTTGCGGTTTAGGTGCAGGCTTTGACTTCTTGCGGGCGTTGGGACCTGCAAAACAAAGCAGAAAGGAAAAGGTCAGTGGCGCACAGAGCCAAGAAGAATAACAGCGATCACAGAGATTTAGGGAGGAAACTGCCGGCTCAACGGTGGCAGATGCTGTGCTTAACAAGACTTTGCTTTAGCTGCTGAAAATGATTTAACCCTGATGACATTTTCTTATGGGCCACCATACCTTTGCCTTCCTTTGTTTTGGCCTTACGTAGTGGCACGGCAGGAGGCTGCTGCTCTGCCACAACTGGCGGCGCTGCAGCAGCTGGGGCGACCTCTGCCACCATGGTGTCGATGGCTGCAGGTACATTGGCGGTAGCCAGAGCGGCATTGGCAGCCGCGGCTCCCCTCAGTGGGTTGTTTGTGCTGAACTCACGCCACTTGGCTCCAAGAACCATCATCATCTTGGACACAGCAATCTTGGGGTTCTTGGCTGCAATAAGGGGTCTGGAGAAGGGATCAACATTTTTAGATGTTGAGATGCCTGAGATGGGTTTTCAAACCAGTTATTTGGAAGTCACCCCACTGCATGTTTTAGCTCAACCTGACCAATATTAAAAGAGCATTACACCACCAAGAGAACATTTCTATTTCTTTAGAACCTGTGAACAGTTCCTGATATGATCTCGGCGTTGTCTGAGTTAAAATGTTTACCTCACAAACTGGCTGAAGGCCTTGTAGTTGGTGAGAGAGCGGTAGTCTTCCTCAGTGAAAATGTGGTCGATGTCCTCCATCCCCCAATCATCCAGCAGCTGAGATGACGACTTTGGCTCCTGTAGGAATCAACACGGTAATAGGTGACAACAAAATCAGTTCCAGCAGAAAAGCCTTTATTTGCAAAGCTGTTCTGTCACAATGTTATGTGACAAATGTGTGTCATCACGACAAACAGGTTTTATGCAAGAAGCTCCGATCATCACAGCATTGGCTGATCACGCACAATCTTGAGTGACCAACATGCTGGACCAGCTGTGACTGCACTCTTCAAAGAATTATTGCTTGTGCCTCACAAAGGGCTAACCTTTTAAATCTGCACAACAGCTAGAGCCTCTCATTGAAGGGTTTAAAGCATTAAGTCTTCCTGCAATATGCAGTTAATGGCACAAGAGACTGTGGCACAATAGACATTCCACAATAAGGGAGTTTAATTTGAAACAAGTGATTTTTCTTTTTTTAATCATTTCACTGACTCTACCAGATGACATTTGCAGGGATACGTGGCCAAACAATCTGTAAAATCAGAGAGCAATTAAAGGCCACAAAAGCTGAACGTTACCATTATTTCCATAATTATAGTGCTAATATGGTTGATCTGTTAGTTTATCAACAACAGTTTAACAGCAGTTAAAAAAAGAAGGATCGAAGAAAAGAGAAACTCTACAGTAAGCAATTCTCTCACTTTTATGTCATTGATAATAAGTGCTAGTATGTTAAAATCAACATTTTTTTTTAAATCAATATATACAAACATTTCTTTATCCTAAACAATGAATTTGAAATCTATATACACACACTTCTTAAAAAAGAAAGCATGATTAGTTACATTACTACAACATTCTCTAACCATCACATCTGATTGTGGGTGAATCACATCAAAGCCATAAAAGACACAAATGTGGATTTAATTATTCTGTCAATTATTTTCTTTATCGGTTGATTGGTCTATAAAAAGGTTTTTGTATGTTTTTTTAAACAATCATGAGCCCAGTTTAACATCAAACTGCATGTTTCATGTGACTGTTTATTTTTACATAAGAAAAAAACAAAACAAAATCTTTACAACTGATGCTTAAAAAAAATGATTTGAACTTTTAATCAAAACCAATGGCTACAAACCATCTTCCTTTCTTACCCACCAACCTTCCATTAAAGCTGCTTCCCCCATTTCTTTGCCTTACAGGGCGCGCAGGCTCAATTAAGGGCAGCTCTGCCAGTGAATCAAAATGTGTTTATCTTACCAAAAAGTAAAAAAGGGTCAAGAGCGCAGTGCGGCACTAGGCAGGGTTGCCATGGTAATAGCATACTGTATATGCCTCACACACCCACCCCACCCTTAGCATAAGTGTCATTAACTACAAGGCCTCCTATTGGTCACTGGGCTCGGAGTCCACCACCAGATGCAGCCCTTTGTTTAACCAGCTCTCATATCCCTCATATCTGTGTTTGTCAAACCGTGACCCGTTCCATTATTACTGGACAGTCAATAGGTGCTGATCACAGAGCAGAGAAAGGCTTGTTATTGTCCAACAAGAGCGCCTTTAGAAACTGCACCACTGAAGCTGCTTCACCTTTTAACCTAGAGAGCTACACTCAAGCCAACCCCTTCTCACAGCACCAATAACCACAGATTTGAATAGAATATATATTTCAGCATTGTTCCCTTTGGCCGCAACAGCTCAACTGTTGAAGTAAACAAATGCAGCTTCAAATGAAACCTGCACTTAAATGTAATTTCCACACAGCAATGAGGCAACACACACTAACTTACTTGCAGGTGTGATGTTGTGATTGAGAGACCAAGATGATCACACTTCAATAGTATAGTATGCTAACTGATGATTTTCAGACCCGAACCATCTAGTTTAGTACTACACCAGAACCTCCAAAATTGTACAACGATCAGGAAAATGTAGTTATATTAAAAATACAGAACTTGCACATGATTTAATGAAGTAAGGAAGTGTAATTTTGAAATGGTATTAGTTATAATAACCATATAGGCAGTAAAACCCATAATGAACCGTCTCCACCAGTTGTGCTGTGGACCGCTGCTGTTGCCCAAGAATTGGAGGCACATCAGCCAGACATTTCTTTGTTCCAAAACACTTGGTTGAGAAATTGTTGAGAAAATAATCTCCCATATGATCTAAACGGCAATAATTCCGCTAGGGACGTTGCATTTACGCAACTGTCTCTTTTTTTCAGACCGCTGTAAAAGTTATGGCTAGTCGCACAGACGAACAAGCTATTTCAGGCTGCAGACATCAGTCGTGAACAGAATAAGTCATTGTTGGCATTAGCATTTGGATGAGAATTACTGAAATTATTCCAAGTGTAGAAAATGACTAAAGTTATCATTTGACAGTTTTGTTCAACATTATCAGAACCAAACCTGTGCAGTAATCTGAAACAAAACTCTTTTTTTTTTTATTCTGTGGATTTCTAAACTTTCTTTCAACTGTACCCTTCCGTGTTTACATTTAAAATTTGAAGCCACTTGATGTGGTGTGTGCTCCATTTTCACTCAGTAAAATGGTTCATACTCTTCCTCTCCTTCATCATGTCCGTAATTGTACACTTGCACTGACATCTACCAGCCATTGCTGGCCATTTCAGGAACCTGTCTGTGGAACTAATCAATACTTCAGCCGCTAGTTAGCCTGATCCTGTTGTAATGCAGCATTAGGATTAAATTCCCATTTTAAATGTATTCAAAGACGATACCTACAATTGGTTACACTGTGTAGTTGATTATATCCTAAATGCTGTGTCATCATTACCTCCCATCTTATTCTTTGTCCTACTTATAACCAAAACTTTTTAGATATAAAATCACCAAAGCCTGCATTAAATCTCCCCAACACACTACTTTATCTGTGTGGTTTTGCTTACCGAGTTGTCATCATCGTCATCGTCCTCATCTTCCTCTGGCTCTGGCTCTTTCTTCTTGGAGGCACTCCGATCGGCCCCGGCACCGCTCCTCTTCTTTTCTTTGCCACTGCTGGCTCTCTTCTTCTTCTTGCGCCCTGGAGTGTAGTCGCTGCCCTCACTGTCAGAGCGATGGCCGAGGCCCCCATCTTCAACCTCTTCCACCCCACTCACATCCATAGGCTCTGGGGAGCTGATGGGCAGCTCCTGGAAGGAGGCCAGGACAGGCAGAAGTCATCAAAATAAGGTTAAAACAATAAAACAGGACAGGGAAAGTGATTTTGATTTAATCATCCTTAAAATAATACTAAAAGTGACAGCCACTTTAAAATCTAACAATATAATGACAACCTTTTTACAATTTCTATTAAATGTAAAAGCAGGTGTATAATACATAGAAAAAAAAATACATTTTGCATAACAGAGGGAGAAGGAAAAAAAAGGATCCAACAAACAAGTATATTTGACAGATAAAAAAAAAAAAGAGAGACTCAGCATTTTTTTCACCATGCAGAGCATTAACTGTTTAAGTGCCTTGTCTATATGACATAATTATCAAACCCCGTTCACAGTAAGGCTTTTTACTGCATGTGAACCTATTTTCAAAATATGTGGAAGCTGTAATAATTTGTTCCTTGTTTGCATTTAGCGCAGCATCTGGCCTGGACATGGGAATAAAGATAAGCATTATGGAAGATTGCTCCTACTTTCTGGGATGTGGCTACATCACTCATTACTCGGCATCTTTACCTCTCTGCGCGATCTCCTCTTGCTGCCCTTGCTCTCTCTGCTCTTCTTGGCCTTTTTCTTCTTCTTTACCTTTGGAGTCTCATTCTCCGAGACCTCCTCTTCCTCATCATCTGCAAATCAGGCCAGAGGAGACAATTCATGGTCACACTGCACAGAGGAGCAACTGTGTTTCGGTGCATCTGAACCGTGTGACAACATTAATGAGGACAGAGTGGTGAGGATAGCATGGACATCAGCAGACACTTGCATATCCTGCTGGAACCAAAATGCCAGCCAAAAAACCGGTGTAGTTGGGTCATCATTTGTTTCCCTCAACACTTACTTTCATAGTGCAGAGACCAGTTTTATTTTCTTAACACATGCCAGGGAACAAAGTTTCCACTTGAGCCGGATAATTTTACTCATGTTGAGCTGTAACCACACTCACCTGGTGTCAAAAGGTATAAACGAACTTTTGATTAAGTGGCGGGGGGGGGGAAAAAATGGCATTCAGCAATGGTAAAAAGATAACCTGGTGGTTTAGCTTACTAGCCTACATCAGTTCAGTATTATTGTCTTATTGGCTCCCAAGTGAAGTTGTACAGCACTCAGAGTCCATTAATGCAATTGATTTGGGGCAAAAAGTAAATGGCAAGCTGCCAGGAAGATGCACCTGGTCAGGAATAAGCTTTAATGTGATGAGCTCTTTAGGTCATAAAAGGACATAGAGCTCTGTCTGTGAGTGTGTGTGACCCACAACAATAAATGCAGATGAAATTTGTTTTTGTTTTTACCTAATATATATATATATATATAATTGTTACAAAAAGAGCTTACATTAGAGTTCCTTGTAAACACTGAGCATTTTAGAATAGAATAGAAACTGTATTGTCATTCTACTTAAGGATGCAGCATTTTGTACTGCTGGAAGAGGCTCTTGATCCACACGCTTACAGTTGGGTGAAATTATCTAAGCTTTTATTTGGTTTTTGGGAAAATGTCAAATTTACAGGTTGAGACCTGTAAATTTGACACTTATTCCGCAAATTAAAATCGCAAAAAGCAGGTATAAGGCACTGGCCTTTGAACTGCAGGCTCTGAGACACGGGTGTGAGCGCACAGGTTGCATTTGCAAAAAAGGTGCAACTAACTGTGGCTGACGTTTCTCGGGCTTTATCTGAGCTTGAATCCCCCCAAACTGCTTAATTGCAAACGCATACGTCTGTGTCAGTCTCGCGCGTCATGGTTATCCCGAAGATGAGCTCACTTATCTACATGATGTGCCACATGTCAGTGCTGATACAGGGTTTCTGCAGGGCGCAGTTAGGAAATGCACTGATTTCGGCTTCCTCGGGAAGCAGCATGTGCAGAAAGGTACTGTATTAACACGTCTCACAGTTAATCAAGCAGCTCGGAAACATTTGCTGTCTCGCTGCAGCAGGCGCCAGTTTGCCATCTTTTACGCATTGAGTTGAGCGACAGCGGGTTCAAATCCTGTCGCCCCAGACATTTGATGTCAATGTGCAATTCACTTGCGGGTGTGATATAAAATCAGTTATTCCTCGGGTAATTTAGAAAAAGTTAGTTTAATTTTTAATATCGACTTGAGCCTTTGGAGCCAGATCCCCACCCCGCGCATACTTGACTGAATTTAGCAAAATGTAAACAATGCAATCTTCGGTTCCTTCCAAGCCTGTGAAAACTACTATTTATTTAGGAGTATAAACCTGTTAAGTTATACATTAGTTACGATGTAGTAACTTAAAGAGTTTATTTCACTTTCCCCAACAAACTCACACCGGCCACGAGGAGGGGAAAGCTACAGAACGTCATTCGGCAGCTTCCAAGCTAACTGGCTGCCTCCATCTTGTCATCGACACGTAAAAAAAAAAAAAAAAAAAAAATACCGGTAGCTGGCTAACACTAGGCCCCGGGAACATGCCGGTTAGTCGGCGTGACTTCACGACAGCGCAACCCACAGTCACGCTGCCGTTTGGTTGTGGTAAAACAGCGATTCTTTGTATTTGTATTCTGGGGAGCAGGGAGGAGAGCGAGTTTGCTAATGATGCTAACGTTACCCGGTAGTTAGCACCACTCACTAGCTAGCAGCGGGCGCATTGCTAACTAAACATGATTGATATGAATGTCAAAAACATCTGCTCATGCTAGCTTCCAATTAGCACTCTCAGCTAACAAATGAGCCTTGTCTTACCGTGCATTAACCGGTCCTCGGGGGCTCCGTAATCATCTCTGTCATCCTCGCTTCCAGACATAGCGGACGACAGAAAACTTTCTATTTAGTTAGCTAACAGTTTAGCTAACTAAATAAAGTTATGGGTTTATGAGATAATCCAGATTTCTGACCCAGTCTCCAGTCTGTCCAGGTCGAAGTGTGTGTTGTGTAGTTCGGAGAGGGCAGCCGGCCAGGGAAATAAGAAGACAAAAAAAAAAAAAGAAAACGGAAGTGAATATGATAAGCATTCGCAAACAACAGCCGGTAAAACACTGAGCAGCATAAACATTCGCCGCATGGGCTCCTTCTTTATAGTTTGGAGCATAAATCGAACTTTCTCCGGATTTCAGGCTGGGCAGCAGACAAAGATTAGCGCCCTCACTCACTCCATCTCTGCGTTCAGATGACATGCCATCTTGCCACTATCGTTAGTTTCCGTCCCATTAGCATGCGTGCTAGCCGGGCTTGACCGGCGGCCAGGTTCAGATTTGAGAGGAGAACCGAGCCGCGAACACGCTCACAATAAGCAGCTGACCATAAAACCTCTGCGTTCGACAGCACCGGCATCTGAGGCCATCTCGCCCGGACTCAAGTAAATTCACAAACAATCAAAAGCAAAAACTGACATACTCACAACTTGATTCCACACAGCTTCCCAAAACACAGTAACTCCGGGTTCAGTTTTTGTAGCAATCAATACTTGGAAGCTGTTTTTTGTTAAGGTAACGGGTTACATACAATTTAAATATATTTCCGTGTTTTTGTGGCAGCGTGTGCGCACGACGACGTCTCCTCTTTCTCTCCCTCGCACACTACACACACCCCGCGCGCGCGTGCACACACACACACAAAGAGATCAGGGGGCAGGCATCCCATAATACCCCCCCTCCACATACACACACTTCAGTCACCCCTCCCCCACTCTGCATAGTTACCTTGCAACGTGCAGACCATAATAGTCAACTCACCCCCTCCCTCTTCTACAGTCTCTTCCCCATTCCTCCATGCATGCACCCCCCCCCCCCCCCCCCAACACACACACACACCTCCACCCCCTCACTTAGCAACCAGGGTTACCATGGGGACGCTCACCCCCCCCCCCCCTCCCAGCCCCACGCGGCATCCCATAATAGTAATGAGCGTAGTCACTGACATCCCACAATAAGCATAACTCCAAAAAGAGAGAGCTAGGAGAAAGGAGGGGGGGGGGGGGGGGGAGGAAAAGCGTCACATGGCAACTGTGTGTGCCACATGACTGCTTGAGTGTGCACGTTTGCATGTATGCGAACGCCGTACTGTATATGAGCCTGGCTTCTAAAGGCCGTGCACAGGATGGTGGTGCAGTGCACAGGTGAAAGACACCTTTATACAGCACCCAAAAAGTGGGGTGACCCAAGTGCACCCCCCCCCCCCCCTCCCCCCTTACCCCCATTAGGAGCTGAAATGTACAGCTTCTTTATGGAAAGGAAAAACCCTTAACTGCAAACTCTGCAGCAGCATCTTTGTGGCAGGCTGACAATTGTTTTAAAAAAAAAACAAAAAAAGTGTTGCAAGCAGTTTGGAGCCAGGTTAAAAAAATCATGCACGGCCCACCGGGGGTGGTGGTGGTGGTGGTGGGTGGTCGGTCACAGATAGGGTGTCACAGGGGTCAAACCGTAGTCAGAACTTTCAAATCTGCAGCCGCTCAAAACCGGGGAGCCCAGACGTTCAAGAGCCGAGCCAGCAGCTGAGTTAAGCTGCCGGCACACACACACACACACGCTCAGATACACACACTGGCTGCTCCACAGGCTGCTCGGAAATGCACTGCAGTCAATGGTGGGAAAAACGTCTGGGTCCTAGACAGCTTTTTTCCCACCATTGACTGTGTGTATAACATTTAGAGTGTGGGGTGAAAGGCAGAGCCGTTTGCTCTGCGTGTGGCAGGGATGCTCGTGAGCCATGTTTTAGGACACGGGCGGTCGGCGGGCACGCGCTCGGCCAACGGGGAGTTCGGTTCCTGGGGCCCGTGAAGCGTCGGAGAGAGTTATGCGTTGTTAGTGTAGCACCACAGGACAAATCTGCGTGAGCTGGTGGCGCTCGGGTCGCCGGCAGATGTGCACAACGGAGCTGGAGCAGCTGCTCCATCAGTTGTAATGCGACACGTGGTCAAAAGTATTTGGACGCTTTACCACTCAATGCGCAGACCCTGGTCCAAAATACAATTGAATTCACAATTTAAATACAATTTAATAAAATAATATTTGAGTGACTCGGGGGACATATGACTATCATGTCACGCTCATGACTATTTTTAATATGTATTTTCTACCCAGCCCAAGGTCTTCAAGTATCTTCCATTTATAACAGTCCAAACTCCAATCATATTCAGTTTATTATCATAAACACTCCAAAGTAGGACGACTTGCACGTTTGACCAGCTAAAGTTGGAATTTCTCAACACATTTCCTCCTTATAAATGACTTCAAAATAATAATCAGTTATCAGACTTGATTACTCTACAAATTATTGCAGCTCTATTACAACACACGTGGCCTTTTAGGGCCGAAGTTACTTTCTGCTGGCTTATCGTCAGAAGTAGGACACTTGGCACATTTAAACTAAAACGTAAAAAATGCGCCGCTCTGACTTGTAGCTCTGGACGTAGACAAGGCCGAACGTTAGTCATCGCGCCTGAGTGGCCCTTGAACTCATAAATAGACCATTTGAATAGACGGAGCCTTTATCATCTATCATAAGGCCTTTTTTATACGCGCTATGTTTGGGTTTATGCATGTACCAGATAATTAGCCTGCAGACCCCCCTGCACACTGGGTTGCAATAGTGTGACGTGGGATTTATCAGTCACAAGGTGAACTGGAAATACACTATAGTGCACATGTCGCTGGGTCGCGGCTTTTTGTTCTGTGGGGAGCGACGGGGTGTAAGCAGTGTTCCGCGGAAATAAATGTGCACAGACTGCTTGTCCTCACGGAGCGGTCGCTGGTCGTAGTAAAGCTCGGCGCTGGCTGCCGGGCAGTAAGGCCTGGCTTCGCAGATGAGAAACCCAGTTCGCCCTCGGGGGGTTTTGCACGCTGTTGCGATCGAGTTCTTCTGCACAGAAAACTGTTCATTTACAGGGATGCATCAGTGCACAGAGCACCATCATGTGACAACAGGAAGCAGCTATTCTGAGACAGGTGCCGTGAAGGTAGGAGATGTTACTGTTTGACGCAGCATTCAGGTGGACAAGTGATGTCCACGTTCTTTTGACCATCTGGGATAGACAGGAGAATACCAGGGTTGGAGAGATACGTTCATAAGTTGGCAGAATGCTCCTGAGGAGAGTGCACGGTATCCACTCATTGTTATTGATGACTTCTTATTAACTGGCGTTTTCCGGACACTTCACTGCAGAGCGAGGTGAAGGATTAATCACCACGTTGAAATAATCACAGTCATTGTGCCGTTTCCCCCCCTCGTCACGACTGGAAATGTAGCACCCTGGCCTCGCCGATTTATGCCTCTACTGTCAAATTATTCATGTGCTGGCATATTGTTAAAGCAGCCGGACCCTTTGGCTTTTAACCCCGTTCATGGTGTCGCTCAGCTCTTCTTTGTGGATACAGCTACAGCCCAACACACACTTACAGTGGATCTTACTCAGCACACGTTCGTTTTGACTCTTTGTCTTCTGGCCTTTTCTTTTGTCCCACCGCAGAGAGAACCCCCCCCCCCCCCCCTGCGCTCTGCTCCTCTCATGCCAGCTGACATAAAGAGCGGCTTAAAAGAATAACTTCTCTGTCTCTCCATGTCTTTCTCATTTCCCCCCCCCCGCTCCCTTGGTTTGCATCTCTCCCCCCTCCCCCACACGTCTACATTGCTTGACTTTGGACACAGTGCTCATGTGTGCATGTTTGGGGAGGTGTAGGATGGTGTTGGTGGGGTAGGGGGGGTGGGGGGGTGGGGGGGGGGTTACATCCCATAATCACCAATCAGAACGATAGTGGGGGCAGTTGTCATAGAAACCTCGTGCACGGCTCATGACGCCCCTCCCACCCCCCTCCACACTTGCTGAACAGCATATCACATAATGAAAATAATATCATTTCTGAGTCAAAAAGGAAAAAGGAGGGGGTGTTGGGAAGGGAGATGGGGGGTGGGGGGGAGACTACAGACCATAATAGTGCTACTGTGCTGTTGGTTGCCATGGAGATGTTGGTGGTGGCGGTGGAGGGAGGAGGGTTACAGCCTGGGTCAGATTACAGTGTAAGTTAAAATACATACCATAATATTTCTTGTAGCCCCCCCCCCCCCCCCCCCCCCCCCCCCCCCCCCACCCACCCCCCACACACACACACACACAGTCTACGTTCCACCTTTCCCGGCCTGCACTTTGAAGCTGCTCCAGAGAACAAAGTGCAAATGGATTTGATCAGACCCAACATGTCTGCCACATGAGATAACACACGGCGGCAGCGGAGGTAAAACAAAGAAAACAGAATAAATTAGATCAGGGCGTCGTGCTTGTCCACATGTCCCAGATGCACCAGATGCTGGGTGATGTTGCAGAGTTAAAATCTGCACCCTGACCTTTTTATCCACTGTCATGTTTCCTGTGTTATTCCACATTGAGAGTTGTGCAAATAACTAATAATACATCTAGCGACAGAAAGATAATAACGAGGATTTTGTTAATTGGATGGCTGAACAGTTTGTGCGGGTTTCAGCTATTTTATTTTCTTCTTCTACATCTTCCACTGTTTCAGCCACTTTTTATGCGAGCTTGCAAGTGCAAGTCTATATTGCTACCAGAATCCAACCAGGTATTGTTAGGTCCTGAATGCTTCCAAATCAGTGATGACCTACACGCTGCACTGTCCCTGAACGCCTCCCACGTGGAGCACCAGCACAGACTGGCTGCTCTCACTACTGTACATCTTCCCAATGTAGACACGATGTTCAATTCTCAGTGTTAAGCCTGTGCACAAAGACAAATCATAGGTCCCTTTAGGATGAGAAGACATGTCCAGGGAAAGGGGGACATTTTTACTGCCTTCCCCCTGCTCTCTACAGCCCATCCAGGGTGGGATCATTGCCCCAGTTTGCTGTCTTACTGTTCCATATAAAAGTAGTGAACCTGGCAGCAGGTAATATTGTTGCATTAGTGCTGGCTCACGGTAAGAATAGAGGCAGTTTTATTTCTGAGACCAGTAACCTCCTGGGACACTTTTCCTCAAACGCTGGCGAAGAAGCAGCATCTACAACCTGATTTAGACTCAAAGCCGCTGTGCAAAATGGTCACCTTTTGATTCCTGCAAGCAACGTATTCGTGTGATTAGATGAGCAGGTTGAAGTGCAAGCATGAAGAGTCGCAAGGGGAGGTGCGATGGGAATTAGTTATGCGGGTATTTGATCATAAAACCAAAGTGAATGTCGATGTCAGTGTCACTAGTTTAATAAATTATGGAGATGGCTGCACATTTTCAGTCTTTCTGGTCGCTCAGGCTTCTCCGTAAGAGCTTCTGAAACCTGGAACATGTTACCAAACATCATCAGACAGAGCTCGGCCTTGGAACAATCTCCCTTCTCCTCCTTTTTTTAATTTTCGATGTTAATATTGGGGTTTGTGTGAAGTTTAAATCCTTTTCCCCAGAGACAATATCCAATTGTGGGTTTTCAGAAACTCAGAGAAAGAGTTTGGGATGGGTTTGCAAAGAGTTTGACGATTTGCAGTTTTTCCTCTTCTTTATTTAATGAAACACCGAACATCTGCAGATTGGACCAGCAGGTAGTTGTTGCTTAATTGCCCAGAGATGGAAGCTTTCTTTTATACTCCTCGCCGCACTTTTGCCTGGTTCCAGCAGAACCTGCCGTGAGAGCAGCGGTCAGCTGAGGCAAAAGCCAAACTCCAGTTGTGACACTGACTGGAAATGAGATTTCTTGCCACATCGCCGACCAACAAAGTGCAGCTTTCATTTTCCGTTACGTAAAGTGTAAAGTGATTACGGTCAACTGCGTTGATGAATTCAAAAATGAGCTGAGATTTTTATCAGCACAGGCAGACGCTCTAAAGGATGCAGTTTGGGCAGTAAACAAGCAAACTGCTCCTCAGTAATTTACATTACAGGGGACAAAGAGAGTATTGTGCTCGCTGTGCCGCTCAGAGAGTTTGCCAGTGAAGTTTTTTTTTTTTTTTTTTTTTAATGATTTCCCAGCAGCCTCCTCTCTCGGGACTCGCTATACCTTCTTGTATGTGAGTCACTTCTGCACCTGAAGATATGCACTGTTTCCCTGACATACATAGGCTGTGCACGGCGAGCTGTGATGGCGACGCACGCGCGCACAGACACAAAGCCTGCACGGAGTGGGGGAGGGAGGAGGGGAACCGCTGCACACAAAAACAGGCATAGGCCAGACCATAATACTCCCCCCCACCCCGCCCCTCCGCCTCCATATTTCACTGCCTCTGCCCCTCCCCCCTGCTTGACAACACAACATCCCATAATATCCCTGCCACCTACTCCTTTCTTTGCTGCTCGGCCTGCCACTCCATAATGATCACACTGCTAATTCACCACCTCTCCGTCTCTCTCTCTCTCTTAGACCCCCACCACCTCCACCACCAGCAGCATCGTTTCCTGTCTTATAGGTTCCTGAAGCACAGACTACAGTATATATCTCTCCAAAAAAGAAACCACTTAAAGAGGCTCAAAATACCCAGCCTTCCTATGTGTGACGTCCTCGCCAGCTTGGGGTTCCTCTCTCGCTCGCTCTCTCTCTCTCCCTCACCACAGATTACCACAAACAGATATGAGATACAGCTTGTTTATTTCATCTGAACCACACAGAAAGTTCACAGTGATGCATTTTTCGTCGCTTGTTTAGTACAAAATCAAACTGAAGCCTAGAGACACAAAACAAAACGGCTTCTGTAAAAAATATTTTTTAATAGTTTTTGTAGGCCGTCAATCTTTAATTGAGGGCAAAGCCTGAGCGTGATTACTGTTTCTTTTTTTTTCTTATATTAACAAAACACGACTTCCAAAAATGTCCCACGATGAGCATGAGGGATAAAAAAAGAAAAAGTCAAAATGCCAAGAAAGTTCATTCTTGACCTCGGGAGGAAGAGATGGGAAAACTGGAGCTCTTGGTCATATCGCACAATCATCCAAGGGTTCATCCACTAGTCATAAAATGTTTGCAAGAGCAAATACGTAATGTGTGCATGTTTTTGCTCATAACTCATGACAAACAGTGCAGAAACAATATGCATTAATGGGAAGAAAATACGCCAGATTAAAGAGAGTGAATATTCACTTCCCATTGTTTTCTCCTAAGACACAGACTCTGGAAGTGAATCAGCAGTACAGTCGTTTGACCGGATTTATGGCCAATAAGTAAATAAGTGTTTGGCTGAACTCTTTCTTCACTGAACACATGCCCTTTCTTTAAAACAAAAACACAGCAGTATTTGGAACCTTGCACGTCTTTGTTTTTTCCTGATATTAAACCCACATCAGACCTGCACGTATTCTCCAGCTGCAGTCACCGTGTATTGTTCATGTTTGCAGCTGCGTCACAATGTCAAAGTCGCGGTGGAAGGACATACGGAGCTGTGCGTGCTGATCGGTGAACAAATCGATGACAACCAGAGGCTGATGGGGCGTGAAGCAGTGACGTGGACAAGAGAGCTGACAAGACTCTCGTGTGTTGTGATTCGCGGACACCATCTAATCACATTTTGACTAATTGCAACCAAATTCGATTTTAGTCTCATTGATTTGTCACACACACAATCAACAGCCTGTCACCTGCCAGCTACACGCGTATGTCTTCCGTCACGTCACTTTCACCTTTTCCTTATCGTAGGGTTTCTGGGCCTCACGTGCAGAGTTAACCCCGACCCGTCTCACGCCATCACGAAGGGGGTTTTACAAATCCATGGCTTATATTGGCAGCAGAGAACTGCTATAATGGATTAGTAAACATGGTTTGTCAAATATTAAATTTTTTGTCATATACTAAAAGGATGCACTGCCATGAAAACATAACAATTCAGAATTCAGACAGTATTATAGATACTATAACACGTCCACGTGTCTCCATCCTGGTTACTGTTTATCTGCCTCTGTTTACCGCTCGGTTTAATTATTAGTTTATCATTATTAGTGTATTAGTGTATGTGTCCCGTTTCCCTCTTTCTCCAGCTCAGATGTGGTTTAGTTTTAGTTGTCCTCACTCCTGTGTTTAGGTTCATGTTTTCATTCTTAGATTTGGTTTACTTCTCACCTTTTACTGCCTGTGTTTTCCTGTCGTCTGAGTGGAGTGATTCTCTGTTGTTTTCTCTCCCAACTCCCCACAGGAAAACCCCCTTTAGTTTGAACCCTCCTCTTGCCGTCTCCTTCCTCGGGTCCTCAAAAAGCTCGTGACACCACGAGCTGCCAAAATTAAAATCAATCACAAACACGAACCAAATTTTAAGCCCTGAAAAGTCGGGTGCCCACAAAATCTCACCAAAACACATCACATCAGATAATGACGCTTGTGACTGAAAGTAGCAATTCAGCTTGTTTGTCTACAGATAACAACTCCATGAGATAAAGAACATACTGTATGTGGGCGGCTGTACAGGCATGCACCAGTAGCAGGGAGGCACAATATGCAAGATTTATCTGTGTTAGAATAAATAATGCACATTATTGCTCTT
The DNA here is from genome assembly GCF_033026475.1 of Channa argus. Taxonomy (NCBI): domain Eukaryota; kingdom Metazoa; phylum Chordata; class Actinopteri; order Anabantiformes; family Channidae; genus Channa; species Channa argus. The sequence continues at coordinate 5,865,740 of NC_090197.1, forward strand.
AATTTGTCAATGCATAATGCAAATTTCGGGGTTTTTGAAGATACTGTGTCCGTTTTACCAGCTTGAAAAACTTTAATACCACAGTCCTGCACTCAAGTGTTATGTAAGTACTTAAAGCTATACTTTGTAACTTTTATTTATTCTAGTAGCAATGTTTTCCAAAACGTATCATGGTTGACAGTTACTCTGCATTTGACATACATTAAAAAACATGGAGGTGAGTCAAACTGTTTGACTCTTCTCTCCAAATTTTGCATTACTTTGTGCATTAGTTTTGCATGTTGCAATGTAAAATTTGACTTGTCTCATGGACTTTAACTGGCGCCAGTATTCAGCTGACTGATTTTCACTTAATGCAGAAATATAAATGGACAGTAATTGGTGGCTGATAAGCGTGAAAAAAACAAAAAAACAAGTGTATTTATTTTGTTTAGTAAATCGTCTAAAAAGTACAAAACCACTAGTAGCAAGGAACTTTGCAGTCAATTACTCGCTTTAATGCCAGAGTGATGTGATGTATACAGACTGATGTATACAGTAGGAGCAGGTTGGAGTATTACGTTTAGTGCTGTTTGTGTTACCATAACGACACCATTTATTCTTATTTATGTCGACTCTTGCATGTGGTCCAATTGAAGTGAAGAACAAATGTGACAGTAAATCAAAATTCTAAACAACAACACACACTTAAAAACGTCCAGTTTGTGTGTTTTGACTTTTTTCACCTTAGAGGCCTGCGCACACGCACACACACACACACACACACACACACATGAGCCGCCATTTTATCTTACCCTGTTACCTTCTTAAAAGCACATATCCATGCACTCGCTCACTCTCGCTCATGCACACATTAAATGCTCGCACGTCTGCGCAGACACGCACACCCAGCCCCCAGCCAATCCTCTACACACACATGTAAATATGCACACACCCTTTCCAGCACATACACATATACCTCCTCCTTACACGCACTTGTGCACGCTAGCACACACACACACACACACTCTGTTCCCCTCCCCCACCAATTCCATACCAGGGCACGTTGTGACAAAACAAAGAACACCCCATAATACTCAGCGTAGCACAGTATGCATGGTAACCAGTTATGTTGGAGATGAAGCCACTGTGTGTATAAACACACATACACACATTTATGTCTGCAGCTAATGCTCTGTTCATACAGAAATAAACACAATAAATGTACACACAATTACACAAAAACATTCTACAAACCCACATATACACACACACCTCCCACACAAACACACACATACACACGCAGAAGAAAACACCCAGACACACAAAATTACAAGCTAAAGGGTACAAGTCCACACGCACAGGCAGCCACATGTATACACCCCAGAAACACGCACGGACACACAAAAGTACACGTCCATTTCGTACTAATGAGGAGGTATAACTGTATGAACAACAACACTGAGGGACAAAGACGCACAATCAATAGACAAAAAAGTATACACTCCAAACATTTGGATGGACGGACACACATATTAGCATAAAGTGTGTGAACACAAAACGATGGGATGGACACACGACACTCAAAAACAGACAAATCTAGAGTGAGACAAACACACACACACACAAAACACACTCCATTTTAAAGATAACAAAAGGCATCAGACGCACGGACAACAAGGTACACACAAAAACTACAACACGCACGCACAATAACACGACAGTTTACACTAAGCCCAAGTTAAACAGAGACACAAAATTACACACACATGCAGTAATTAAACGTGTGGTATGATTACAAAGACAAAGAGACATTTCACACACAGAGACACACACACACACTGAGAGAAGGACACACAATTCTTTCCACGTTACAGGAAAACCACACAATTCATCATACAAACAGAAACACACAAAACTGAATAACAACTGGACAAACAAAACTACACACAAAGCGTGCGAAGTGATAATAACTACTCTGACAGAAAGAGACAAAGGAAAACACACAATGGATTTAGGAAATGTACCCAGAAAGGGGGTTAAAACATATTCAAATGCTTAGTTTTAGTTTTATATTTTACTTTTTTTTTTTGTCACAAAAAGCCAAATTGTGGTTGAAGGATGTAATAAAACAAAAGTACAGGTACTGTAAATACACAATTCATGATACGACTACAAAAACAGACACAATTGAGACAATAAACTGAACTTAGAGCAGAGACACACACGATGAACTCACAATGATCAAAACCAAACAAAACACTATAATATAGAAGCTTATAGATACTTTTGAGAGATTTGGCAACGAAGGGAAGTAGAAATATTTGGCATTGTGATTTTTAGGTCAAATGCACATTTGTGGCGCTGGCCATGTGTGACTCCGTCGTAGAAAAGCTCAGATCTCCTTGGGTTTCATCCGGTGGAGCTCATGTTCAGGTGAGAACTCAGATGACACGCTGCGCCTCAGGTTTCCAGCAGAACACCGCTGACCAAGCGGCACCGTGACAGCGGAAAACATGGCGTCCGAACTCAAGTCAACATGTTGTTCTAAGTAAAGAAGATCTTTGTCATTGTCACGTTATGACTGGAGTCAAGGTCTGTAAGGTGGCAGTGTGTGACACTCTCAGGCAGCTTTGTGGAGTCCAAAACACAGCATCAGCTGCACCCACTGAAATATGCAATAGCAACTTCATCACATTTTCTAAATTAAATAAAAAGTTTCATCAGTTAGCGCACTGATCAAAAGGAAGCTTTCTTTTAGTGCTCTGAGAGTCTCTGAACTAGTTCTGAAGCAGAGAAACAAGAAGGCTGCATAGATGGATGTGAAAACATAGCAGCGTGGACGAAACAAGACATCTAGAAACATCCTCTTGAGCTATGGGAAGTTATTATTTGCTAAAATATTATAAACTACATGATAAATACAGGCAAAAAAATAATTCACATTTTAAATGTTTGTCATTCTTTTGTTTTATAAACCTGTATCTGAACCTTGTGCTTGAAAATATGATGAGGCATGAAATATAAATAAATATGCTTTTCTTGTTTTTTTAAAGCCATAAACAAAAGTAGTGTGTTGAGTCAGAATAAAGAGGCTCAACAATCTCTGTCATGTTTCCTTGCTTAGGCGAACTAAGTGTGCACGTATATGTGCACGTGTGCGTCCTCTGAGAGAAGAGCGAAGAGAAAATAGGAAGAGGGAGGAAAAAAAAGAGAGAGGGAGGTCAGATTTCCATCTCCCCTCCTTCTTCTCCAAGCTGGTTGCCCACGGCAACACACTTATAATGAGGTCAGGTGGGCATCCAATAATATTCACCAGCCAAACCAGTGAGAGAATGAGGCACATTGGGACAGACAGCCGTCAAAGTGTCAAAGACGGAATCAGCAGGAAGACAAGATGGCCGCCGCACGAAGGCTATAAATTCATCAAGTGACACAAAGCAAAACTGAAACTGATCTGGAGTCAGTCACTTCAAAGCATTTATTTAATCAATTACCCAGTGGTGAGGTACATTTGGACGGTTTAGTGACACTTAACAAAAAATAAAGTTATAAAATGGTTAGAAAGTGGAGTAAGAAAGTTAAAAATTTGAAGAGCTGTGCACATGAGCATGATTAGGAAAAATCGAAGACATTCTGGATCCTGATTCCAGTTTCATAAGACATGTTCACAGCATTCACACTGACAATGAACAGCATTGACATCCTTTTTGGACTTTTATAACTAAGTTCGCTGTGGGACAAATCATTATTCATTTTAAATGTCTCCATGCTTGACTGGAGGGGACATTTAACCCAGCTGAACTCACTGTGTACTTTTGTGTACGAGGAACATGATTTTCTTGGTTGCTCATGTGTCACATGCGGGAATGGAAGAAGTATTTTTAGCCATCATTTGGGTAAAACTACTAATCATGGTAATGATGTCATGAAATATGTACAAAAAGTACAGATATAATTACTGATACATTAACACAGTAAAACTTTATTGTAACCGGTTGACGTATCGCTTTAATTTATGGGTTTTAAATGATCAACTAAAAGCAGGACGGTAAAAGTACAATATATATAATTACTATTTCTTTTCAAATAGTTATGCAAATGTACTTTAAACCTGTATTTCTAGTATTTTTACATACTCAATTTCAACCACTGATGTCATGGTGACATACAAAAGTTCCATCAGTGTTACAGATAAAATCGTAACGCAGTGTTTGCAGGTCGGTTTCCTCTAAACGAAAAGCAAAATATGAGGCCAAGAAACATAGATCACTGAAACGGTGGGGAAACCTCTGTGGTGTGTTTCAAATATCAGGTGTGTGAAAATGGAATTTTTCTAAAAAAACAAATCAGTGCAGACTAAATAAATGGAAACCAAATGATGACGGAGGAGGAAAATACGCCTAAAAGTCCCAAACTGGGATACTGTAAATGTTGGCCAAACAAAGCTCAGCTTGTACAATGATCATGACATGGCAGTTGAATGTAGTCTGTTTTTAAATGTACTTTATTTTTTTAATTTTTATTTTTTACAGCGTAGCTGCCACTGAACATGTAGCAGCTTAAAGAGCAACTTCAATGAAGCTCTAAAGTCCTAACGTTCTAGTTGGATGAGAAAAAACTTACATCTGCCTTCCCTACATTTAAATATCTCCGCTTCTGCCTAAAAACAAAATATAACTGATGATGAAGATGATCATGATAAACTCCTCCAAATTATAGTTAAAAAAAACAAAAAACTCCTGAAAGGGTTTTTTTCAGATGATGTCCTCTCAGTATTCGTACTACAGAAGTTGCAGTTTTGGTTACCCTCCTCTTTCAGAACTCCTCCTGATGACAGTTGCAGATAACATCATCTGGAGGAGTTTTTGCAGTTTAGATTCCATCTTCTAACTGAAACTACTGGTCGACATGATTTTCCAAAACCCCTCTATACGGTACATTCTGAGCTACTGAGAAACTCCTCAAGGTGACAAAATGTCAAAGCCGACAAGTGCAACATTTTTGACTGTATAATATCTTAAAACTGATTATAGGTATAAAAAAAAGAAAGAAATCAAAATGATATACTGTGATAAACTGTAGTGCTTTTAAACATAATTACACATCGGAAAACACAGAAACGGGTTTTAAACAACCTTTAGGTTCTGACGTGGAGAGATTAAATGTGGGGGAAATGCAGTTGCACGTTAAAGAAAACCAAAAAAATGACCCCACTTTTGCCAGATTAACACACAACACTGGAAAAAGTTGTTAATTTTCATAATGCAAAACAGGGATATCATCTTTATCTTCCATTTTATAAACCTTGTTTTTGTGAGTATTTCAAATACTAAAGTAAATATTTCCAAAGTGATTCTTAGCAAGTTTTAGGAAGCAGCTTTCAGTGGTTCAGGATGTGGAGTTTGTTAATAATATTATTGATAGTTTTTGTTTTTTTGTGTGTGAAGGCTTTGGATGATGATTGTTTTGTTTTTAATCTAATAAATCTTTATGCCTTGTTTGATTACATTTTACTCGGTGGGAAGGTCAGTGGTATAAGCGGCCTCTGCAGTCACATTTGTTCAGTTTTAGTGTCTCCCCCCCCCCCTGCTTTTATGCAGTTTTTAATGCGTTTAAACTAGACAAAGCCAAGAAGTTCAACATGTCGGTTCAATATGACGTACGAATTATAGGAATAACAGTGGTCAGAAAGTGTTGTGAAATGATGAGTCATGATGACACAAACCCAAACACCTCAAAGATTTACCCCAAGTGATGAAGAGGAGGATGATTTGGGGGGGAAGCTGAAGAAATAATCAGGTATTGGTGCTATCGTCAGTCCTTTGAGCAGACAAAGGATCGAGTGGCTCTGATCCTCCATGCCATGTCGGCATGAAGGATCCATCTTAGACTGCCAATCAAGATGAACACAGCTCATTTACATACTGTATCCACTCAGGCCTATTATAACCAATGGAACAGCTCCCCCTAATGTTCACTGCGGGGAACTGCAGGGACTCTCCAGCGTTGGTATGAAGGCTCTTTACGTTTATGATACTAAAAGTTAGCCGCTTACATATTTCCTTGTTTTGAAGGAAAAGCAAACTTCATAACATGAAATTAATATGAAAGTCTTGTTGAAACAAGTTAAGGTTGTAAATGAATGTCGCAGCTTGAAACTCTCATCAGCAAATCTGAAGGTCAACGAGTTTTCTTCTACTTAGAAGAATCTGGTTGGATGAGTAACGAAATATTTCGAGCAAGGACGAAAAAAGTCCAGTTGACATGGCACAACCTTCACATAATCAAACCTGAATGACTTAGAATCTTCCCATTTTTAATGACAGAAAACATGAAAATGCTTTTATAGGAAACATCATTTTGATGTTATTCAGCCCTGTATTTCTTTACTGTACTTTCCATTTTTTTAGAATATAGTCATCAGTTTCATTTGGCTTCCTGACATACAAGACAAAACAATGAAGTTATGAAATTCCTTTAAAGTTTTGTTACTGTAGTTAAAAATGTGTTGTCCTTGTCATTTCTACCAGTACAAGTAGCTTGTATCATTTTCATCTTCCTTTTAACTACTTTTATCAAAATATCAAAACTAAAAATATGACAAGTCAAAAAGTTAAAATGGAACTATAGAGTAAATTACCTTTTTTGCAAAGGCAGTCTGACTCAAAACCACAGCATAATTTAGTATGGACCCAGGAAAGAGGAGGAAAAAAAAATGTGGCTCAAATAAAGGTTCAAAAGAATAAATTGAGTCAGGCTGAAACAACATTCAAGTAATGATTTTATTTCCCAGCACCCAACAGTTCCAACATTCATCTTTCAATACGGAGTTTTCGGAGTATTGCTTCAGCATCGTTATTGTGCTGTCTTTCTGCCATAGAAGCTTATTATCAGTAATGTTTCAGTTTGACAAACCAGGCCATGATTATCACTCAACCGTCAAGTAAAAATATCAAAGGAAAAGGAAAATAAAAACTCAAAAAACCTACAATAATGTCCCCCAAGAAACAATAAGGAGCAAAAAAAATATATAATACTTGTAATCATCCACACATTATCAGAATAAACCATCATCTCTACAATAATTGAGGAATTTTAGTTTGTTTGAAGGAAGAATACGCTCAGTTTAAGGACGTAAAATGTTATCTTGTTGGCCCAGAACAACCAGTGTCACAGGACATGAAAGATTCCCCAACTTTGAAAGCAGCCTATATATATATATATATAACCTATAATGATTTTTGATCATTCTTCTATTGTTTCATTTTGCTGGAACACATGACCTCTTAATCATAAACAAAGCTCATTTGTTTGCTGGTAAAAAAAAACAAAAAAAAACACCATTAATCATCACCATCATCTATGTCGGGGTTCGCTCACGTCCACAAACACGGATTAGCCTGAAACGACACAGATGAGCGTCTCTAACCTGAGCGCTATTCGCCTTTACAGGCCTCCAGGAGGTGATAACAGACCAACGAGCACTTGAGGTTCCAGTCAGACCAGGAAGGGAGAGAAGCAGGAGTGGACGAGGACGTCGCGTTGTGAAATGTTTGCTCTTTAGGCACATGCACTACATCATTAGCCGTGACAGTGGGTGACATTGGGGTCACTGTATCGAAGACATTGCCCCTGCAACCCGGCGTCACTGTGCCATCTTTAAAAGATTCCCCCGTTAGGATTTGCCACATTTTTAAGCACTAAGGCAACACAGTTCTTGAGCAGATAAAGAAATACTTTAAGGCATTTACAGTGAATTATGGTGGCAGCTGGAAATTTCAAAGCACAAACCTGATTAACCACGTGGAAGTCTGGCACTGACGGTTTTTGTTTAGCTGGGTGCGTTTGTTTACAGCTCTGCCATCCCTGTCTGAGCCCGCTGCCGGGTACATTTTTGCCACATTAAACCTGCTGGACTTTTAGCTCCAGCTAAAAAAAAAAGGTTTGACTAAGTTCTTGACTTCATTGTCACTTGTTCAATCGTTGCATTACTAAGTACTACATGCAAAGTCAGAAAAGCAGTAAAGAAACCGTTTGATTCTCTTTCTGCGGATTTGGATGAAGTCAGGTTACAGTCACCACCGGTTTGCAGAATACATTCAGCAACAGCGCTGTTACAGGATTGTTGCTCCCCCCCGATGGTCCACTGAGGTGCAGGGGGTGGCATTTAGCTGGCTCACATTTGTAAAATGACACTGTTTCCTGAGGACTATGGTCTTTTTGTTTCACCGGCTCCAGTTTTTGTTATTTCAGTCAGACTAGCAGGCTGGTAACAACAAGTTTTCTCCGTGGAATAGATATTATTTCTCAAGGCAAGCTGATGTAATCCAAATTTGGATAATAATATAATTATATATTTTTTTAAAAAGTACTTGTTGAAGGACAGACACTGATTTTACATTTCATATTACTGCACTGCAAGCAATGTTATCAGCTTCCCAAGAACCTAGTTCCATGACCCAACAATTCAACAGCAAAGAACTAGCGGTGACGAAGCCTGACTGTCGCAGCGCTTCAATGCACTTTTTGTCGGGGCCAACAATCAGCATTTGAACACTCTGCGTGAGCGTGAGGTACAGTAGAAGACCTAGGACTGCAGATACACATGACCAATGCTACCATGTTCTCTTCTCATGCACCGATTTGCTAAATTGAACAGCCAATAAGAGCGGCCTCTCTTGCCAACCATACAGGTGTCTAGTTAACATACTGAATGTGCTAAAAAGCCAACAACTGGGGTCCAACTAGCGCGGTGCAGGATACAACCCGAAAAACCAGGACAACAGAAGCTCACAGATGGCTGCTGGTCTCTTTGATGCATCATGGCCCTTAATGACACTGGTTTGATCTTAGTTTGTCTAAAGAAGTGTAATCCTGCCCCTTAAATCAGATGTGGAAAGACATTTATCTACTCAGGTACTTAAGTACTATTTTGAAGTACTTCAGTACTTACTTGAGTATTTCTATTTTATATTATGTTTAGTTACTCCCCTACAATTCAGAGGAAAATACTGTATTTCTACTCCACTAATAACGTGAAAGCTTTGGTTACCATTCGCAAATGTATATTCTTAACAGTTGTCATCAACTAATAAAAGGTGATGTATCACTAGGGGTGAAGCAGCTGTCCGTAAATAAAGTGTCGGTAGTAACACGCAGTTTCATGTTAGGTTTTAATAAAAACTAAAAACCATATTTTACATCTTGGAAAGAATGTTTCAAAAAAATAAAAAATAAAAAAAAAATCTGGATTAGACTCGTAAAAACAAATTTAAAATTTATCCAAACTAGACCAACTTCCACGCGTATTTCCAGCCTTCCCAAACATGTGTAGCAGACCAAGTTCTGTACAGGCTTGTTCCTCCACATCATTTTGGGCACATTGGGGAACAGTTTCTGTAACCGCGAATCCATCCACCGCTTGGATCTTTAAAGCCTTTCTATTGCGCAACCTGCCTCCTCGTATTATGAAACCCTGTTTCCTGGTTAGTGAGGAGTGTTGTTCTGATGTGTTAGTCATATTTTAGCAACGCGTATCTACGATGAAAATAAAGCCTGTCAAGAGCCCGTCCGTTCCAACACCACACCCACGTTAAGTCACTACGGCTGAAGGCACTGTTTAAACATGTGTCTACCTCGCCCACATTCACACCCCCCCTCCCCTCGAGACTCCCCGTCCCCAGTCTGGGTTCATCTCTTCCCCCGGCCACCTGCAATTCCTCCTGCTCTTGTGGCGTCTATAGCAGGGTGCAGCGCTTCTTGGGTTTGTTGTCTGGAGGCTCCAGAGCCGCCAGGATGGCCTCGTCAAAAACATTCTTTAGTCCCCTCTAAGAAAGACACAGAAAGATGGAGACAGACCGAAAAGTTACATTGACAGTGTAATAATTCAAGCTTCAAGCCTACTTTTGTGACCATCTCTGAGAGCTTTGTTAATTCATTAACACCGTTGGTATTTACTGTTACTTTTTGATCTTTTTATATTCATGTTATCAACAGTTTTTAAAACACGTTTTTTTTTTTTTTCCTATTAGTAACTCAGTTGGATTGATGCCCAGGGGAATCAGTCATAGTGGAGTTCTGAGGCCAAGCTGGAGGCGACAGTTAAAACTGGGAGGATACAAACCTTTCTTCAACAGTTGCTTAAAAGCCAAAGATCTAAAAAGGAGTTTGGATGATGTTCTAGGGTTGTGTGTGAATTTGTGTTGTTGAATCTCACAAACAGTGCACCTGGACACCTACACCATCATCAGCTTAACTGAGTTCCCTGACTAATTACCGGACACACCTGCTTTGTTTTGAAGCTGTTGTTTCTTTGTTACCTATGCATTTTCCCCATGTGATGCTTTCAAAATAAAAAGGAAAAGCCTGAAGATTTGCGATTCATCTCCTTTTTCCTAGAGCTTAATTAAGACCGTTTTATTATTCGTTTATGTTGCCAGCAGATTTTTACGGACACCTCTGTTCGTATTCCAGCACAGCGCACGCCGCCAATAGCCTAAATGAATGGCATTCTCTGCAGCAACAAAACCACTGGTGTGTGCGTCAGTGAAGTCGGTGACGCACATTTGTGGTACAGGACGGCGTTTACGTGCACAACAAGAAGAGCAGGTCCCAGCACGAACTGGGCTGGCACACGAAGCTGCATTCACAAACGCCCAGTGCCATTTGCAACAGCGTTTTAGGCACCTGGAGGCAACAGAAAAAGGAGACAAATCGTGACGTCTTTGGCGTTGTCCTCTTCCGATGCACCTTTACTCAAATGTGTTGACTACAGGTGCATTTACTGGGCTTTCTCTCGTGTACACCACAATTCAAGGCAGTTTCAGGTGTCAAAACACCACCTTAGTGGGCGTTTAGCTTGAAAACACTCGTGTTAAACAAACCAAAAAGGGTTAATCACAGGCCAAAGACATTTCACAGTGGTTTACTGAAGTATAATTTTACCGCCTCACTGCAATGAACGGAGATGGCTGCTTTTTTTTTTTCCATGCCCGCACAACAAGTTTAATTATATAAATACCACATCATTTCTTCTCCAAATACCTGTGTAAGAGCTGAACACTCCACATATTTGACAGCCTTGAGCTCTCGAGCTAGTTTCTCTCCACTCTCACAGGACAGGGCGCGCTGTTTGTTCTTGGCCAGTTTCTCCAGGGTGTTGGTGTCATCTCTGAGATCCACCTGAGTCCCGACCAACAGGAAGGGGGTCCGCGGGCAGTGATGTGAAATTTCTGGCACCCACTGTGAAGAGACAATCAATTTTTTGGGGGGGTCAAACTTGAACCTAACTTCAAACACAATTGCTTTTGTCCTGTACTGGAAAAGTCAAAGTTCTCTGCCACTTGCTATGTACGTCTTAGAATGTGGACAGTCCTTATAACAGATAAATATATACAATAAACCTGAATCTGTTTTTAAAGAGCTGGAAGAGGAAGGTGGTTGAAGTCCATCTTTGTTTGAACACCACTGAAAAAAGACTGGCTCAAAATACCTTTAAGCTATTAAAGGACAAACACAGGAAGACACTTTAACAAACCTTCTCTCTGACGTTTTCAAAGGAGGAAGGCGATACGACAGAGAAACAGACGAGGAAGACGTCGGTCTGAGGGTAGCTGAGGGGTCGCAGTCTGTCGTAGTCCTCCTGACCTGCAGGGGAAGACCAAGAACGATTCAATAAATAAAACCGTGATTAACAGCCAACAACAACCAACCTGGTGAAAAGAAACTAAAATACAACAAGTCCTTTACCACTGTAACAGAAGCTGATGAAGGTGAGAAATCCCTGTGCCATTTAAAAAGCCTTTCTAGCCAGCAGCTCTGAATACTACAACAAATACTGCTATACTGCTAGATTACTGTGTTTTTACTCCTGCTGCTACAAATGCCAATACAAACCCAAAGAGACATAAGAAAACTGCATTCTTACCCGCAGTGTCAAACAGTCCCAGAGTGTAGGGCTCCCCACCGATCATCACCGTTACTGCATAGTTATCAAACACCTGAAGGAGAGAAAGACAAGAGAGGGTGAGAAAGGGGGGAAAGAAACGGTTGAGGGAAGGAGAAATATTCAAGACTCAAAGAACTTTATTGATCCCACAGGGAAATTACGTTGCCTTTTTTCAGCTGATCTCCACAAGAAAAGTAGCATAAAGCACCTCAAACAAAGCACATAGACAAACAACCAAATACAAACTACTGAAATACAACCCAAAATAAGATAGATGAGGTAAATAACAATTTACCTTAAAATAAAGTAAATAATAAATTGTCCATTTAGACCTGTCAGGATAAGTTCAACAGTTTAATGGCCACTGGGAGTAATAATCTCCTTGACAGGGATCAGTGCTCCTCTGTGCAGCCAGCACACGGTGGAGTGGGTGGGAGGGATTGTCTGGGATTGAGAGGAGTGTGGACAACATTCTCCTCTCAGCCACAGCATAGAAGATGGAGCTGGCTACCACAGACTCAGAAAACAGCTGAAGCATGGAGCTGCAGATGTTGAAGGAGCTAAGTCACCTGCAGCCTGCTCTGTGTTTTCCTGTAGAGTGATGCTGCATTATCTGACCAGTCCAGTTTATTGTCCAGGTGGACACCCAGGTATTTGTACTCTGAAACTACGTCCACCCCCTCTCCCAGTATGGCGAGAGGATTGACAGGAGTCATGAAGTCCACCACCAGTTCATTGTTTTTACTAATGTTGAGCTGGAGAATAATTGTGCTCGCACCAGTTAACAAAACAAAAAATTAAAAAGGAAGGAAAAATGTGAAACAGACATAGCTTCAGAAAACCAAAGAGTGAGCACATTTCAACATGCACGGCCCGAATTACAGTACAGTAAATTCAACCAGGCCTCTGAAGAAGCGAAGACCAGACTAAAGGTTTTCACTTTAAAAAAAATAATAATAACTGACTGCAATAATCTGAAACTCGTGCTTTTGGGAACATGTAAGAACAACATGTACATACACGATTCTAAGATGTGTTTCCTCTTTGTTTGCCCTCAAGCTCAAACCAAGATTACAAACAGGAAAACTTGTAAAATGAAATCACGATAAATTTGTCAGTTATTTTATTAATTTATACTTATAAAAGTTTCCAAAATGGCCTGGATATAGTACAAAATTTAAATAAAAGCAGAAAGAGATCATTTATAAATCATTTAAAACATTGGTTTGGAAGTATCACCAAGCCAACACATCAGGTATTCATTGCACTCTCTAATTCAAACTGAGGAAAATATTTTTTCCACATTTCTCAGTTTTAACATTTGATATGTTGTCTTTGTACTATTTACAATGATACACATGTGTAGATTTTAAATAGTTTGGAAATCATTGTGTGCTGCTTTTTCACTATATTTGATTTAGCATCAAAACCTTTTTAGATATAATTTTGTTATTACAAAACTGGGGCACAAGTGTTTTAATATCAGCACTCTCTCTTTTCTGGCCCTGGATGTGAAAAGTCAATGGGGGAAATAAAAAAACAAGATATACACAGACGTTGAAATGTGCAAAAATTAAGAACCTACAATTTCCTCTGAAACAATTAAAAAAGTATATTAAAAAAAGAAAAATGTTAAGAAATAAAAACTATGAATATGACTTTACTTTTGATTGTGTTGATTTTTGACAACAGGATATTTTACATGACCAGATCACAAATAAATTGACTACAGTAACATTTAGACGGTTTCCTCAAAAGTCTTCCATCTTAATTTTAAATGAGATATTTAGCCAATTTTAATTGGGGAAAAGTATCAACTCCTTGGTTTGGTTTTGGCCTTTTAACATCTACTTGTTCAGTATCCTGGTAATGACTGAACTGCCAGTTCGTTTAACATTAATCTTACATAATAATCACATTATTCTGAGTTTTATAGCGGGAATTAGGCTTTTTTATTGGGCTTGCAGCATCAGTATTGAGGGGCATAGCTGTCAAGCCATTGTCAATATTAAGTCATCACAGAGCTGTATGCACAGACATGTTCCCCGTAAACAACAGGACGCAGCTTATAGGAGAGGAAAGTACTGTACGTCAAACATCAGACACACGGAGACAAGCTGGTATCACTTTCATTTTTAGTCAACTAGTAGGTGCCAGGAAACATAGGCTTTCAGCATCCTATGTCTAGGCCACAGAGGTTGTTTGGGTATAGACCTAAACGTGTCTGTAGGAAATACTTTCTGATGGCTTACAGGTTGAGAACAAGTAAAAAAAACTGTGAGCGTTGCTGGAGTTTTGTTTCCTTCATCTGAATACCTTCTTGGTGAATCAAGCTGGGCCAGACATTTGTGGTTTCTATAGGACAGCATGATACGCTCAATTACTGAAAACAGGCATAACTCGCCTGGCCACATTCACGGTCTTGTGGCGTTATTCTTCAATCAGATCAGTTTATGATTTAAATAATAATTTTACCAGATTTCACATTGCTTACTTTAGACCACAGTGTATTTGGGGAACACACAAATTCAGCTTTAATGCCAGAGTTCAAAGAGAAAGGACAACACAAAGACACCAGCAAATAACTCTCAGGGCAGCTGAACAACATGCAAACAGTGGTGACAACAGATGAAAGGTTGTTGGAAATTAATCATCGGGACAATATGAATATGTACAATACATCCAACAACTGTACGGACAATTCACTATGAACGACAACTGACAGCCAGGTCAGAGCATCACCAAAGTGAATGGGGTTCATCCTCTGGCAACCATGAGTGTCTGGAACCAAATATCAGAGCATACATCCACTACAGTTTTATTTAATTCTGGCCCAAAGCCCTGGGAGGACTAATTAGTATTTAATTTAGGCTAAAATGGCTCTAATTATGACATAGTTTTGTTTTTTCCACATTAAGAGACAAGAGAGATCAAGTTATAACACATACACAGGCACAGAGCCCAGTATATTACTGATCTGTTCAACTTCAGACAGAACAATTGTGCGGTATGTTGAGGCATGCCACACACACACACACACACACACACACACACACACACACACACACACACACACACACACACACACACACACACACACACACACACACACACACACACACACACACACACACACACACACACACACACACACACACACACACACACACACACACACACACACACACACACACACACACTTATATTTCAGTAAAATACAAACTACACAGACCTGCTTGTGTTCATACACACATCCAAATTCAGTTTGTGACAATGTGTTTTGGACAAAGCTCGGACAACAGAAGCTGCAACACATCTGATCAAAAGTGCTTCTGTTACTTTACATTACAATTGTCCAGAGAAAATGTTCTGGATGTAGCATTAGATTATGGTAAGGAAATAACACAATGCAACAGTGATGTGAAACACAAACAGTGAAGTTAGACAGAAAGTTTGTGCATGTGTATTTCTGCAAAAGCTGTTTTTCACACTTGAGGAGACAGTAACATCTTCCTCTAAGGTGGGGAAGGAGGCCCTGAACTGTACAAGTACCAGCAAAGGAAATACATATGAGGATTACGGCACAAAAACACCTAATCTAACTAAATACATTCAGATTGTTCCAAGTGTGGGTAGTTTAAGGTCAAACTGGCCGTTCTTTTAACGTAGACTTAGGTTGAAAGGTCAAAGGCATGTTGTGATGTGGCTGTTACCGAGCACAGAACAAAACAGACAGGAACAGGATGCAATAAAAACCTAAAACAATAGAACCATGCTAAACCCCAATTGCTCAGTAGAAGGTAGGTAATATTAGATTGTAGGTCATGAAATATTAAGACATTTTTCATTCATTGTTACAGTAAGTGTTAAATGTAAAAGTTGTATTCTTGAAAAACAGTATATTATGGATTTTCTCGTTGATATCAAGTATTTTATGGTCAATGATAACTGTGCTGTGTTTAAAGTTCCACATCCACTAAAGCCAAATGTAAATCAACATGTCTATTACATACATGGATCCATAAGGACAGTGTCAGGCAAGTTTTAGTACAAGACAGAATGAACTAAGACCTTACCAGGGGTATGTCCTAACGAGGAATCGGATTTTCCTATATTAAGCTGATCTTCAAACACCTTCTAAATATAATTTGTATAGTTATAAATGTGAATATTATTTATTAAATATTGTTTTTTAATTGCTGGGACATTGGGTCTACCTATCCTTGGACAGACAAAAGTGAGACTTCATGGAGTCTGAACTGAGTTCAGGTTTGAGTTTCTTTTCCCCAGGGTCTGTTACAGATCTCTACTGCGACTGGTGTGAGACAGTTGCTTCCTGCTAAGTAAATGAAACAGCCGACTAGAAATGTATTGTGCGTTTGTCCTAAGTGAGCTTACATTAAGACGGTAAAACCGCACAGCGTCTGCCCTGCTTCTTTCAAAAGCTGATGCTCTGACCATATAGAGTGGAAGTCATTTGTGTTTCAAATAGCTAAATGCTCTTTTACATTCAGAAACAAAAACAAACAAACAAATAAAATCTAATACCCACCAAATGAACAACTAGCCAAATATTTGAAAATAATCCATTAGTGACAGTCTCATATGAATTTATTATTAACGAAAATTAAACACTATGGGTATTAGGACCAAATGGTTAAAAATGGTGGTGGGGATGGAGATGTGAGAAACACACGGACAGAAACGGGAAAGGAAGTTAAAGCTAAGTCAGCACAGTTCGTTCTGCAATCCTTTCATCAAACTGTGCTGACTGTTGGGCAGAGATGGGGTACACGTAGAAAACAGGAGAAAATTACTCATCAGTTTGCAGCCACTGGTCGGTGAAGCTGCCGATCAATGGAGGGATCTCAGATGTTTCCACCTAATTGCTCCTCATCAGACGGCCGATCGGTCTCGTCAGCTTTTGTCTGATTGAGTTTGCAGGCTAATGTGACACGCCTGGAGCATGCGTTACATAAATTGCAGAACTATTGGGGACGCTTCCTCATCATACAGATTCAGTATGATTCAATTTAAGAGTAAAAATCGAAACAAGGAGTGTAGGATGAGACTCCGAAGGATCTTTTCTCTTACTTGCATGTCTGAAAGTAGGCTAACCACACTTCCTGTCCATCTCACAGTACCATCGTGGACTAATTTGATCCATCACTAACTTTATATTTTTAGCAATGACAACAAACCCAAACATAAAGGAACTATACTCAGAAAAAAAAAGGAAGTCCTGCACCAGAATGTTGCGGTGGAGGTCTGATCTCAAAATAATGTTTGTTACATTTACATGTAGTCATTTTCATACACATACACATTTGGTGTTTAATGTCTTCCTCAAGGTAATTTCCACATGTGAATGAGGAGCTGGGGACTGTTCCACTTCCTGAGCCACAGCTTACTGCACTCGGAGTGAATGTACCTTTTAGAAAGCATCCTCACTTTAACTTCAGTGCCTCCTATTGTGTAAAACCCACCGTAACACACATAGCAGGTACCAATCGTAATAATTTACCCCGACAGAGAGAACCAGAACGTTTGATGTTATACTGGCTTAAAAAGAGATCACCAACAACCCCACGAGCATATAAAAACCTTCAAAACTTCATTTATTTAAGTCTTTATGCTGGGCTAAGCTTAGCTGCCTTATATTAGAAAACTCTGATGAGTAAGAGTGCAAGGCACCGTTGGATCCGAACACAAGGGCAACAGCACTTTTTATCTCGGAAATCTTCTTACCAAAAGTTAATAGTGGCTTTTTTAAAATACTTATATATGTGTGACACCCTGGCTTCTAAAAATATACTTGAGAAACTGTGCAGGAAATTCTTTAATTGTGCATCTGTGCAAACATCAAATAAAGAATTTGACTTTACATTTACACAGGAAGTCTATAAGCAGGCTGCAAGTACGGTTTTGGTACTGGGGTGTTTTTGTACTTTGAAAAAGTCTCTTTAGTTTTTAGTCAGTCAGATTAGTGCTAAGGTAAACTAGCATCTCTATTCAGTCTCGACTAATTATGAACAAGGGTCACTTCCTGTGAGACAGAACAGTAGCGTTGGGTGTTAACAGTAAATGGGAAATCCTGCCTAATGCTGGTTTTGTAGAATGTCAGTATCATGACGATTTTGATCCGTTTGCTGCAGTTGTTTGTCCGGTAATGAGCTACTCACCGTGGGGACGTATTCAGAGGGAAACTTGTTGGTAGTGTAGGAAATGAGCAGGCAGGTCTTCCCCACTGCGCCATCACCCACCACCACACACTTTATGGTCTGCATCTGGGGAGGGGGAAGAAGGCAGGGAGTAGAGGAGAAATGTTGGATGGAGAGGAAAAGAGAGCGGTTGAGAAATAAGAAATTGCTTAAGTTAAGACTGATGTCCGGGTTAATAACTTTTCATTATCGTGTCATTAGTGCTACAAAGTGCTTGGTTAGACTTGTTGACAATTCAATATTGTTTGTTCATTTTAGACATCGAGTACTTGTGCAGGTGCCCTGTGCTACTAAATATGATATAATCTAAAAATGTGTTATTTGCTACATAAGGTTAAATTTAAAAAATAAAATAAAATAAAATACAATCTCCTGCCTAATACATACAATGACTGAACCAATACGCGTTTTATTTTCTGATCTACTCTGCCGTATTTATAAGCTTCAGCAGTTCAGATGAGAGAGATTATCTACATACGACAACTGTTCCCTGGGTTCTTCACATAGTTTAAAAGGTCTTAAAGCTCAGTTTTGGTCTCATCAGACCAACCAACCTTCTTCACTTGCCTTCTGGCACATTTTAGCTGAGATATTCGTGATAGATTTGACTGGTGAGGAACCCCAGCAACAGTTCTTTTACATACAGTCTTTTCCACCTCAGCAGCAGGGGAGTCAGACATAGTATTGATGGCATCTCTCTGTAGGTTCTCGCACAGTTACTTCGTTTTTTAAAGCCAGCCTGCCTAGGAAAATTTATTCTTGTGCCATATTCCTCAGTTTCTTAATGATGGATCTAACTGTATTACTTAAGACATTCAATGGCTTGTAAATTTTCTTTTGTATCCACCCCCTGACTAGAGATAAGGATTCCTATTGTTTTCATGATCGTGTTTTTCTGTGGCACATATTTGTCTGTCAACCACTTTGATTAAGGAAGTGATCAATTACTAATGCGAATTATGGACATGGCAAACATAGAGTATGATTTGAGATCTGTAGACAAATATAGAAATGAATTTGTGTTCTTTGTCATGCACGTCTCAGTAGCAGCTAAATAACCGTAACCTTCCGTCCTTTGGCAGTTTGGTTAGGACAGCGTGACGGCTGGTGAAAAGACTAAGTGTGAGACGGCTGATGGAATCAGAGGTGAATATGTAGCCCAGTGTTTAGTACACACTGTCTGCAGGTCCTGTGACACTGAGCAGGCCACATTTTCAGCGGCTGCTTCATTAAGGGAGACATTGGTAAATGGGTATATGATGGCACCTTATCACTGACCCCTTGTTTGGCCGATTTGGCAAAGCTCAGCGGAACTCTGACGAGTCAAGAATAAGTTAAGTGGTCGTCTGGAGGGATGATGACACCAGTTATGTCTATTCTTTGTCATTCTTTAGGCATTTTACATTGGCATGCAGATTATTTGGCAAATTACTGGGAACCACACATTTCAAATGCACTATTGTTTCTTAATTTGCATGGAACAAATCCTGTTTCTTAAGAAACAGGTGATTCCCGTTATTGGTTCACCCTTAATTTTTAATGAATAAACTACACATTAACACGAACACCGAGTAATAAGCAAAAGTTCTTCAACTCCATGGAGTCTCACTTTTTCAACAGGCACTAAATGATATAAAAGTAAAGGTTAACAGATGATTGCAGCTAAAAAAAAAAAAAAAAAAAAGTTAATGAATGCGTCCAAAGTTAGAAAATCCAGTGTCATCAAAAATAATTACTACAAGCAGTGTGACAAATGTCATATTCGCCATGTATTAGTCAACGAAAGGTGACACTATTTTAAAAGTAAACCACAAAACATAGAAGCTAAATGCAGAGATTTTATGTGAACCGACTAATTGCTTATTCGACTAATCTCAGGCGTCGCTTCAACACTGCTGCCAACCGACAGGTAAAATATCACATAAGACGTTCATTATTTTTTTAATTTAGTGAACAACACAATGTATCATATCCAAGATTACGGTCTTATAGTCACTTCCGCATAGAAAACTGTCATAGTAACTTACATAAGCACAATTAAAAGGTCTTTGTAACCGGGGGGTTGATTAACGTTGCGCATTCAAAGTCATAAAAGGATTTATTCCGATCGCTGTTGACAGCGTTTGTACGCAAATCACAATCAAATCAAAGTCCAAAAACAGTCCGAACTACTACGAAGCTAACGCTTGCTAACGTTAGCTCGGTTCTTTGGTAGCTAGTGTAAAGTTACATCCGCGACACCCACACCCACAAGTGAAAAAACAACGGCTGTTTGAAAAACAAAAAATAGAAACTTCACAATGAAACAATAAAACTAAAAGTTTCACGGCAACATTATTAAGTAGCCTTGTAAGTTGTTTAAAAGAAAAAAAAAGACAAATGTTAGCCATTAACTTTGAGCAGAGATTTAAAAGCCACGCTAGCCAAAGTTAGCTACGGGGAAATCGTTTGTTTTGACAGCTGGCGGTTAGAACTGGCAGTTAGCTGTCGGCCGGCGACAGTTGCTGTTTTTACAGTGAGAAGAGTGACTCTAAAGAAGATCGTAGCATCAAACTGGTGGAATTTAGGGTTAGAAAGAACTTATTGAGAGCAGCTCTTACCGCTTGTGTTCTCGGCCACTGGAGTGTTGGTGAAATGATGCAACGTTCAAGTGCTTGCTGTAAATTACCAACTTTCCTCCCGTGCGGAAGTCGGACGACAAGTGGTGAGTTCACTTCCCTCTGTATTTATTGTTGTTACAGTGTGTCACGTCTTACCTCCGAAACGCAACTGGGTACACGCCCCCCATTGTCTACAAACAAACAATTCCTAACCCGCTAAACAGCGTACGGGAGACGAAAGTTGCAATAACAACAACAACAGCAATAATAATAATAATAATAATAATAATAATAATAATAATAATAATAATAGTAATAATAAAGATTAGGATATCATTACTGTGAATGCACAGTATTTTAAAACCTTCATTTTATGCAACTGAATCTTCTGACTTGTTTTAAAAGTTAAAATATCTCCTTTATTTGTAAAAATCAGTTCCCACCATTTGCTTCTTCTTTTGGTCCACGTTAATTAGACAACTTTTAATGGACTATGGGAACATATTACGATAGGTCCCAATATTTAGCATTTATAAGCAGCATAATATTTAATTAATGGCTCATTACACAATTAAACGTGGCTCTAAACAGGTGAACATTGTTTAATTATGAACAAGTGTTCATCTCCAATTTGGATAATTAATCGATAGTTAGTTAATGATTGTTTTATCATTGAGTATAAACTAAAAATGCCAAATCTACTTTTTCATTTCATATTTTAAAGTTTTATCTTTTGCAGAGCTGCAATGATTAGTGAATTGATTTTTTTCTGTTGATCTTTTCTGATTTGTAAAAACGAATTTCTCCTGTAGGCAGCCAAAAGCGGGGACTAGTATAATAACTGAGATTATTTGACATTATTGAATGCATACATTTAGATTTGTCACTAAAATAATCTTGAACTTATCATCACGAACGTTACAGCTTTTCTACAATCTCTCTGACTCAGTGTCTAGTCGACCACCACAGACGAATAAATGAAGAAATGAAGAGCTGGTTTCTCAGTGACCACCAGAGGGGGATGAATCATCCTGTGTTTTTGATGGGTTTACTGAAACGATTGATTTTGGATGCCTAACACAACCCAAGGCTGAATGTGGGTTTGCCTTTAAGTTTCAGGTTGGATTCTCATCATGCAGCATATATCTTTTAATTTTTGACCTTGATGTTTTAGTTTCAGGTGACAATATAGCTAGTAGTGTGTCAGCATCCCTTTTAAACATGCACACAAACTATACTGTAATTTGTTTTTCTTTTTTTTTTTCAGAATAAAATTTGTTTGCCAAGGGGCCAAATGAAGGAATTCAGTTTGGTCCAGGTGTCAACGGAAACCCCGTAACACAAAGATTAAAAGATTAGCAGAAGCATAACCATAAAGGTGTCAATGGGGGGATAGTGAATATCCAAGATTGTGTGTAGTGGGAAACAACAACATTCATGCATAGAAACATGGCAAACTATAGATGCAGAAATTATAGTGAACAAACTAAGTGAATAAAATGAGTGGCCGGTTGTCCACTGGGCACTGGGTCAGCTGTTCAATCCCCAGCTCTTCCAGTCCAAACGTCAAAGTGTCCTTAAGGAAAACACTGACCCCCAAGTTGCTCCTCTGTTTGTGTGTTGTCCCTCACTTGTAAAAATATAAGTGCACTGTCAACTGCTTCATCTGTGATAGTAACTTAACCATCATTTTTATACTATTTAGCATTTTCTCAAGAATCTAAATCTGCAAAGTCACTAAAGCTGTCAAATCAATGTCGGGACTAAAAAGTATATAATTTTGCTGTAAATTGTAGCAGTAAAAAGCAGCATCACATTTAAGCACAGTAAGAGAGGGAGGGACAGGGCAGGCGACCTTCACTGGTAATGCAGCAGATAATGAGATAATTATAATGCAAGGTAATTCTCCATCCCCCTTGACCCCTGATTGGCTTCATAAGCATTTTATCAAACTTTGAACTCCTCATTGTTCTTTTTCCCTCTTGTCTTTGTTTCCACCTCCTGCTTTGTCTCTCATCTCACTCCATCTTCACCTCCCGTTCTCTCCCTCTCTCCCTGTATTTGTGTCTCCATCAGTCGCTCAACCGTGGATAAGTGGGAAGATGGATGTCAAGGACGTTGTGCTGCTTGTCTCCCAAAGATAATCCCATTGAACTCAAGAATTTAATTATAGATTATCTCACATTCACACACACAAACACACACACACACAAACATGCACACAGGTGAACTTCTGCTCCTCCCTGTGCACAAAACATACCCCCCAAAATATAGTAATTGGTATACACCAAGATAATACTCACTGATGCGGGGACATTTGGACTGCACAGCACAAAGACATGCAGCCTCACACACCAACACACACACTGGCTCCACTCTGTCACTGTGCATCAGTGTCACCCTCCAGTCGGCATTAACAGCTTCACCAGTCTGGTTTTCGAGCAGCAGGCAAGCAGCACAACATGATTTGCTGTAACTACAACAGGATCCTTGTGCAGGAATTTTCAGTCACACTGACTGTTTTAGTTACTTGGCTTAAATGGCTTAAATCGCCTGAACACCCATTGTTGTAATGACCTTACATAATATAAGTTAATGTTGACAACAAATTACTGCGTTTGCACTGCCACCCAGTAAAATAGAAGTTTACCATGGCCACAGAACATGCAGGTTTCTGACACCCTTTCTATGAAGGTTGACCTATTTCAAGTCAGTACATAAGATATGATAACGTTGGGTAACCATAGCAACAATGTGAAAGCACAGGTCAGACATCGGCTTCCCACTTTGAAAGTAGATTTATTTGAACGTTTATTTTCTTCTCATGTTTTTGTGCTTGAACCTACGTTATCTAGTCAATTTTGGACCTAATCCTACCAAGATCTGGGTCTGTGTTTTTTTTTAATTCATGATAAGAACCTACTGAACCTACTAGAAGGTGGAAGGTTTCCTACTTAACTCTAATCATGGGTTGATGAGGACTGAATACCTTCCAGATCAGGTGAAACCTTGAAACATACTGATCATACAAAAAATAACAAATTCTAATTTAAACTTTCTGGCATTTTTATCCATTGTATTGCATTTTCATCTGTTGCATTCACACAATGCTTAGCTAACTAAATCAACTATACTATTCTATAAGCTACCAATTTCTGATCGTCACCATTTGTAAACACACAGCCGCTTTAGGTGTGTGCAACCTGTTATGTTGACACTTGTGCAGTTTTGTGAAAATGACTGCTGCAGAAAATGTCATTTGAACCGGATCCACTATGGGCAGAACAGCATCTTTACAAGTCACAGCGGGAAAAAAAAAAAAAAACATGTTTCTGGATGTGACAGTTCTGTGGTTTGGTCGGCTAAGACACAAAAACAACCGCTTGTGCTTTGGGTTAAAATACCTACTTCACTGAGGCCTGATGACTGGTGGTTACATGGTTACAGTGATAATTACTTATCCCCAAAGGTTAGAAACAGATCGCAGTGCTGGTTACAAGAAACCAGTGTAAGCTGTTGGAAATGGGAAACAAGCAGCAGTCTCTGGTGTAAAAGTGTGACGTTTTGTTAAACCTGCCATCCACCCCAACGTCCTCTCTCTGCAGAATCTGTCGCTGCAAAATCTAACTGCACTTTCTCCGCCTTTTCTCCTCATAAACAAGAATCATTGTTTATTTATTGGCTTATTGTTTCCTGCGGCCGATTTACTGCCGGTTTCTGTCGTGATACTCAGTGTGTTTTTTTGGCACTTGATGCTGTCGCTGTTCCTGGGAGGACAGTCTTCTGTCAATCCCGATTCGCAGTCTCTGTGAATATTTATCTCTCTGCAAACCAGCAAGTGTGACCTGCACTTGCTTACACTGATCCCCATTGTTTCTCCCAGTAGACTACGTCTCTATTTTTATTCAACTTAAGTTCATCTTGAATACTGAGATTTAATCATTTTAGAGTTATAAAATTACAACTACATTTAGAAGCATATCGATGTAAATAAATGATAGTAGTTACATTATGGCGACACAGTTATTACTATAGGGAGCAATTTTAAGACATGGACACCTTCTAAAAATAGTCACGTAAATATTGTGGTAAAACATGATGTAACTTGGCTTTGCTGATTACTTATGCATTAGCTAACAAAGGTTATTTTAGTTAGAGAGAGACACTGATGAGACACTGAGCAGCAGAGACAGAAGCGACTCACAGTTAGAACGTGGCTCTTATGCTACAATGAGCTTGATTCCCAGAAGTTACATATTGTGGCTTTGGGTAACATTTTGAACACTGGGCCAATTACACCGAATTTCTGTTGATTGGATTTGATAACACTGCAGAAATTCAGGTGCCACAGCGTAAGGCCCAAAAAAAAAAAATAATAAAAAAATGACAGCAAAAGTCATAAATAGCAGAACTAAATAAACCTGGAATAAATATACAGAGAGGAAACGGCGACAGCACATTGACTCCTTACGTCAGTGCATGTGCACAGAGTCTGCTGTGACCCCTGTGGACTCGGGCAGGTAATAAAATGTATGTCACGCATATATTTGTGGACACAAGGACACGAAGAGCGTGAACTGGCCTCGACCCTGGTATGAAAGCCACTGTTCATGTGCATAAAAGCCCAAGTAACACGTTTCTGTGTAAATTTGAAGAAACATTGTTACGGCTTGTCGTTCTTCCTCGACCGCTTGATCTCCCAGCTGACAAGTCAAAATCCGATTGATTTGTTATGGCTCATTATCTTGTCTGCTTTCAAAGACATTGCTGCTGCTGCTGCACTGCTTTCGGTGCATGTGTGGCTAAATGCTCGGACACACACAGAGCATCATCATGTCGGAGTGTGGTGGAGTAGGATGGATTATGTAACTGTATATATGTCGACTGAACCCCACTGCAGCACCACAGCAAGACAGGGACACACACACACACATAGTGAAGCAGTCCTCTCTTCATCTATTTTTACCTCCTCTGTCAGCAACAAGCCTCTGCACCCTGTCCTTATCCCTTCATCCCACCCCTACATCCATCTCCTCCTTGTTAATTAACCCTCCTCTTCTTCTCCTCTTGCTCTCTTCATCTCCCTCTGAGTCATCTCCCCTCCCCCCCCACCACTACACATCGCACCCCCTCCTCCTCGCCTCCTGTTTTCCTCTCCCTCTCTCTTGCCTCTCTCGCTCTCTCTCCCGCTGCCTCTCCGGTATTTTCTTGCAGTTGCCGTGAAGGGCAGAGCATACACACAGACAGGCAGCAGGTAAAGGCAGGAAATCCTCTCTCTCTTTTCCTCACTTCATCCGCTCAAGTGGTTTTTGCGTTTCCTTTTGTTGTCTTCGTATTCTTTGATGCCACGTTGCTGCTCAGTGCAGAACGAATGCAGGAGGATGCAGCTTGTGTGTTCGTGGGTGATAGAAATGTATAAGTTAGGGTGCTTGTGTGTGTGTGTGTGTGTGTGTGCAATTATGCTTCATGCAGATTTTGTGGTGTCTTTGAAAATGTATGTGTCAAGAAATAGAGAAAGCTTGTGTGTGTGCATATACAGTACCATGTGTCAGGTCCAGGTGGTTCTGTGTGTGTATGAATGTGATGATGTATCTATGCCTGTAAAATGTGTGTATGTGTGTTTTTGTGTGTGGACATATTGGGGCTTGAAACTATGAAGTTTATACATTAAGATTATGGAGAACACTGATGACTGATTAGAATAAGCTTTAGCTGTGGAAGAACCAGTTGTGGGTTAGTTTGTGGGTTTTTTAGCTGTTGAGATATGACGTGTGTGTGAGGGGTCCACATTTGAGTCCCTGATATATCACGTGTCAGTGCATTTATTACAGCTGTAGGTGGCTGATGTGTTTTAATATGGCAGCCAACATAATATGTGTGCATGTGTGTGTGTTTGCGTGTTTGATTTCTTGCCAATGTGTGTATTTTTGTGTTGCTTGGCTGCAGGAACACGTAGTGTGTCTGTGGGTGTATGTGATGGGATGCTGCAGTCAATTAAGGATGAGTCCTTGTTATATCGAATGTGTGTATGTGTTAGCTGTTAGGTGACTATTAATATGGCAGCCGTAGGAATGTGTGTGTGTGTGTGTGAGAGGGTGGCTCAGTTGTAGTATTTTTACAGTGTGTGTGTTTATGTAATTCCTTTTGGGAATATGACAAATATGGTTGCATCCTTGGTATGTCCAGTGTGTGTGGACGCGATGCTTGATGATACAGCGAGCACAGCGAAGTGTTGAGCGTGCGTGTGAGGAAGGGAGAGAGAGTTTTGTATGAGAGTAACTGTGTGTGTGTGTGTGTGTGTGTGTGTGTGTGTGTGTGTGTGTGTGTGTGTGTGATATTGCTACGTGCAGTTTCTCCTTATATCCTAACTATTTTAGTTTGTGGATTTGTGAGACGATTAAGGTCATTTGAGTGTACGTGTGTGTTGTTTTGGTTCATGCATTTCTCATACTTCTTGGAAAACAGTTGTTAAATGTGTGTATGTGTGTGAGCACACACACCCGTGTTTCAGCAGCAGGGACACTATGTGGGATCTTTCAACTTTAATATTTTAAAGGCAAAGCATTCTGTACACACTGCATGTGTTTTGGCAGCGAGGATATAACGCTGAGGTTCTTGGTGTATGTGTGTATGTGTGTGTGTCACATGTGCGAGTGTGTTAAATGGCAGATTTGATATCGGAATCTTTGGCAACGCTGTGTGATGAGTGGGCGAATGTGTCTTGTGTGTATGTTTGTGTGAGAGTACGTGTGATAATCATGAGACGATGCTGTGTTTAATGTGTGTGGAAATGTGGACACGTTATATGTGTGAGACTGCTCCACTTCCCGTATGTGTGTGTGTGTGTGTGTGTGTGTCTCCCATACACTACATGCAACCATCAGCCTTCTGTTTCCTCTCCTCCTCTTCCCTCACGTCATCCCCCCATTTCTCCTCTCCTCTCCACCCAAAAGGGTAATTTAATTATTTATCTCTCTCTCTCCTCCCCTCCCTGTTCATTTTGTCTTCCATCACTCCCTCTCTTTCCCCTTATGTTTTACATACAATACTTATTTATTTCCAATTCTCTCTTTTCCTTGTGTCTACATACGTTCACTAGGACATGGGCTAAAACAAAAGCTGATTTTATTTTTCATCTTTCTGTTAGTCTTTTTATCAGCATGGACAATTGTAATTTACTGTAAAAAAAAAAAGATGATTGGGTTTGTTTGTTTTTTGAGTTGCTTTTGAGTTTGTGAGGTGGATATTGAGATGGTTATTTCAGGCTTGTTCGACCTAGTGGAATTTTCTAGTTGTTGACTGACAGTTTCCGCGCTTGAAACCTCAGCAGGACACGAAACTGTTAAAGCTGAATCATCATCACAAAAGATAAAGAAAGAAGAAGTGAATAAACCATGTTTTTTTTTGGTTTGGATTTCTGTGATGATGGATAATGAAGATTATATTGAGTGGAGTTGGGAGGAAAGATTTATTGTTATCATTTTGGAGAAGCCCCATTTGTATGTATGCAGTAAAATGGGTCTTCAATAATTGAGTCAAACCAAGTTTCAGCATTTCCCACTTCTCTCTCTTTACATGTACTGTATTTTTATGTCCTTCCCGCTTCGTCTTCTTTCCCCCTCACCCCTCCATCCTCTTGACCTTATTTCCCCATACACAGATAGATCCAATCATACATGTTGTTCTCCCTGCTCTCTCTCCTGGTGTTCCCCCCTCTCTCTCTCTCTCTCTCTTCCTTATTCACTTTCTGCACGGCTCGCCCACTCACACGCTTCAGTTCTTCACTGCTGGTGTATTTTCTGCTTAGCACTGCAGTCTCTGATAGGTGTGGTGTGGTGCGTTCATGGGTGTCCTACCTCTCTCTGCTGCTGCCGCTGCTGCTGCCGCCGCCGCTGCTGTAGAGCTTACGTAACACGCAGCAACGTGCACAAACAGCACCGGGCCAAAGACACAGACAGAGACGGAGAAGCAAGATGAGAGAGAAACAGAGATGGTGGCCGATTGGAAAAGCCTTTTCTTTTTCAGGAGAAATTAATTTACTATAATAAATTACATGTACAAAGTAACATGAAATTATATTGAAATGAAATTCGTCAACCTGCAGTCAGATTTCCGGAGAGTTCATGTAAATTCTGGAGAAATCTTTTGGTAAATGGAGCGAATTAGTTTTCAGTGACATTAGTTTGATTACAATATTTATTACAATAACATCACTTGAATCATTTGGAGCTTGACCTGATTGTGTGTTGAGTTGAAATCTCTGACCTTAAGAGGTGCGTTTACTGATTTCCAACATGCATCTAGCTTGGAGACTTCATGTATATCCCTTCCTTTATATTTCGCTTCAGCTTGCCTGTGATACAATAATGCGGTTTTCATTAGATGACATCACCTGAAGTAGTTGTAGTTGCACTACTGATGATGTCATCTGGGTGACTTTTTTTCCATAGTTTTTCTCTTCACATGATACGTATAGAGGGCTTCTTCACTACAGACAATGTCAACTGAAGGACCTTTAGTCCCGATGATGTGATTTTGGACGTCATCTGGTTGGTGTCAGAGGTTTACCACCACTTAAATACAAGTACTCCTCAAACTAGAACCACAGGAAGCTCTTATAGGAAACTGTATGAAACACGCAATTCTGTTAGAAAAGTTTGAGGTAATCTGGTAAACGAGTAGCTTGAATGCATCTCGACAGAAACTCTTTATAGTGGCCGTGTTGTAAAGCATAAAAATGTGGACGTTGACTGTGTGTGAAGCTCCACAGAGGTATTTGGAGCAGAATATAATGTAGAAATTAGTTGAGAGTCTTGCATCCTTTCTTAACTAGTGAGCATATAAATGTATGTGTTTAAACTGCTTGCTCTGACACAAGACGCAAGCCAAGAGCAGAAGCAAAAGAGCAGAAATAGCCCAGTTTCTGATGTAACACTGTTGGCATGTGTGCTGCTGGACTCAGGGGGGACTGTTTGGAAAAGTGCAGTACTGCAGGGTGGGGCTTCAAAACAGCATCAAAGAGAGAGAGACTGAGAGAGAGAGACACAGAGAGAGAATGTCAGTCAAACAGCAATCCCCTGATTTTGAGTGGGAGGACGTTTCTCTGTTTGAGTCAGTCACCTTATCTGCTTTTTCTCAACCTACACAATTTGCTGGCACTTATTATGAATGTCAGAGCTGACTAAGCACAAACTGGTAGGTAGCTGATGTAGAGCAACGCTATGAAGCAGGTTCAGTGCTACACAAGGGGAAATTTATGTCCCGGTGGAAGAGAAGAGTGATGACTGGGCGGCTATAAAAGAAAGATCAGGTAGCATTTTATGTCTTCTGGAGTTTTTGAATCAGAGAAACACGAGCTAAGAAAGGACAAACAGCAACATATGTATATGTCTGTGTTGTTAATGTTACACTGACCGAAAACATCTAAGACATCGACGCTAAATTTGGCTCCTCGGAGATCAATAGTATCCTACAGTACAGAGAAGAGGTCGACATAAAAGGCCCATTTGTTGCAGTGCTGCATGTCGGGATCAGTGACAAGGAGGGAAAACACCCACAGAGTAGATTAGTATCGGTGTGGTAACAGTGAGGATGGAGAACATTAAAATGGCAAATAATGGGGATGGTCATCATCAGAAGAGTGTGTTAACAAAGTCGTGGCAGAATAATGAAAATTATATCAGTGCAAAGGTTTGTATCTGCCTAGAGAAATAAAATTAAAACAACTTCATTTCTGATGAAGGAACATTTGTATCAGCTACTGGAAATACGATGTTTCCGGCGTTTCAAAGTGAAGGGGGCAGAAGTAGCTCTGTCATTTGTTAAAAGAGCATTTGTTGTTCAATCTGCACCAAATGGGCAGATGCCTTCTCTTACGTTGGCGCCACAAATGTGCAGATGGTGTAACACTATGGTTTGCTCTAAACAGCCTAAAACACTGAATTACTCCTGTACGAATGTAACTGGAGACCAAACGAACTGCGGTCTGCTGTAGGACAGTCCTGTGTTTCCTTGACCCATCCCTCCTCCTTACAAACGTCTGTGTGACAGTCTTATGTCCAAAGCAGCCTCGAGATCAGGGGAAATCAATCCAATACATCATATTTTTACAGAGGTGGCGTCATTTTGCCCTTTTGTCTTTCGTGACAAAAAGTCAGATAAAACCACGTCAGTACTGCAAAGCTGACACTAAAGCCTCTAAAGGTTTTCATTTCAAACAACAGAGCTCTTGTGATAAATTCTGTTGCTGTCCACTGGCCTATTTAGGCAAACGCTCGTGTGATTGAGCTGTTTGAATTGCACCCAGAGATGCATCTTTCCTCCATTAGTTCTGCGGGATCAATCTGTGTTTCCTGAGAGATGCGGGGGAGGAGGAGCAGCAGCAAACAGCAAGAAGTAGAGCGAAGACCCCACTGTACTTTAACTGTGAAGCACTTTTACTGCGGGGTCGTGACAACCCAACTGAGCCAATCAAGGACTCCCATCACCCTTACATTCATTTTATGAATCACTTTTATTTGGCTGTGTTTTGCTTATTCAAAATCGCTAATGTATTAGGCTGGAAGGAGGCCAAAGAGGATGACGTGTCACTTTGAAGCATTTCAGTGAAAAGCAGCAGCATGGATCCTCCACAATATGGCAGAGTGTCCTGAACGAGTCATATTAAATGTACTTGACTAATTATTTTAATATTTTTTTTTAATAGTAGCCCCGTTGTCTCTTTGGGCTGCAGCCGGTCTTTCTCATTAGTGTTCAGTTTTTCATTCGTTTAATTTAGCTCCTCTTTGCCACACTGCTCTTTTGAATGCACTTTTTAGATTTTGCAGCCATGGTAAATGTCGCTGTGAAGCCTCTTTGACTGAGATCTTCCAGGATTTACTGTCCCTGGCATTTTGTTTGCAAATGGTCCGGGCAGTTTTACCAAATATTTGCCAGTGGCAGCTCCCAGTCAGCTTGAAAGCAGTGGCACGGGGATCTATAATTTACAAAACCCTGTGGCGGAAGATTTCTACTGCAGTGTGCCTCCAGAAACTGCAACCTCATCGCGTATGCGTGTGTGTTTAATGTAAAAATAGGTCTTTTCACCCATGAGGTCGCAGTTATTGTCTCTGCACCTGTTTCTGTTCAAAGTGAAGCTGACATAAACAGCATAAATGTCAACCACGTTTCCAACGGAGTTCACGATGAACGTATTAAAAGATACATCACTTTTTTTCACAGTCTCCTTTCCTCTTTGCGTCTCTCAGGATGTCGATCGTCAGCATTGTTGCCAGAGAGATCTTGGACTCTCGGGGAAACCCCACTGTGGAAGTGGACCTTCGCACAGATAAAGGTGAGTGCTGACAGGCCTGTCTGCAAATTTCCGAGTCCAAAAACAAAAGCAAAACTGTGTGAACCGGTAGGACATCAGCTCAGTTTAATCTAATCAGAAATCTTGGCAGTGCATCGGCATCTCTGGTTCAAATTTAAACATGCTGTGACACCTAACAACATTCATTTGACCTCTGTTTGAATCAGTCACGTCTTAGTTACAGTTGAGTGTGAAAATAAAAATTTTGTCATACAAATAAAAATTAATCATTAATCATCTTAGTGAGTTTTAAGGTGGAGAAAAATACCTTTTAAGCACTAAAAACAACTTTGTTTTTATGAGTCTGATAAGTAATAAACAGAATTACAAACATTTAAAAAAAATATGTACATAAGCATTGATTAATAGGTGTAAATATCAGAACTATCAGTGTTAGAAATGTGTGAAACTTTGCCTTGTCGTCAAACTAATAGCTCAACATTTCTCTTTCTGGTGGAAAGACAAACGAGGTATTTAGTATTATTCTAGATCCAAACAAGTGTATTGATCCCAAAGGGAAATTGCGTCTCGTCTGTCTGATTAAAGCTAGTTTAACTCATCTTAGCACAAAGATTGGAAACAGTGGGAATGACTTCACTTCTACCAGTGTATCTAAACCCCACTGGGTGACGTCCTCTTTGTCTGGTTTTTTTTGTAATCTCTTAGGTCTGTTCAGGGCTGCAGTTCCCAGCGGGGCGTCCACAGGGATCTATGAAGCTCTGGAGCTCCGAGATGGAGACAAGAGTCGCTACAAGGGCAAAGGTGCGTTCAGCGTGCATGTACTGTATGTTAATATGCGTTGAATAGTTCTTCACAAAACGCAACTCAGTGACGACAACAAGACAGAATGATTCAAAAATGCACAGATGGAAACAGAGCTGTAAAAAGCTCTAATAATGATATCTAATAATATTAATGCTAAGTTTCCAAAACACACAAAAAACATATTAAAAACATAAAGTGGCAAAATTAAATTAAACATTAAAATGACACAATGAAAATGTGCCAGACCCACCTACATAAATCACAAAGATCTACACATTGTGTTTGTTCTCACATACTTGGTACATAGTAAGTAGTAATCTCAGAAATACTTTATAACGCAGGTTTAGGACAACAGAAATATTTCTTTTTACTTCAAGTCACCAGCTTTGACTTTGCTTCTTCTTGCTGAGAGTTTACTCATAATTTCCCTGATTCCTTTTTCTTTTTGCTCTGCTTCAGGTGTTTTGAAGGCAGTCGGGCACATCAATGACACTCTGAGTCCTGCTCTCATCGCTTCTGTAAGTCACACAAACATCACTGCAATTATTCAGTGGCTGTGTTTAAAGTTACAGCGTCTGGAGCCAAGACATAAACCATGAAGCTATGGATTTGGGGAGTCAGGTGCCTTGAAACTGTAGATAGTGGGTTTTGATTTTAGGAGGGGAAATGTTTTTTCCCCCATTGTAGCATTTAGTCGAGCTGAAAAAGTCGAGTTTGTACTGGAATGTGAACAACATGACTTTGTGCAGATTCAGTTGATCGATCTGCAGATGACTATCACATCTGGATGCGCAGGCAAGAAGCTGTGAGAATATGATAAAATCCACGCAGCTATCGCTGTAGAAAGCTGTGCGTGTGTGTGCGGGTGTGTTAAGAGGCTGTGAAGGAAAGATGATAATGTGTCTGTACGAGAAAAAAGTGTGAGCAAGTGAAAAGTGAATGAAGTGTGTGTTAGCGCCTGTGTTCCTGGGTGTTTGTAAGACATTTTGCAAGTGTGTGTGTGTGTGTGTGTGTGTGTGTGTGAGTACAATAGTAATGATTCAGATATCCGGAGCAGTTCAGCATGGGTAATTTCCTTCAGTAGCAACAGATGCTTAGCTGGGAAATGAATCTTGTTGATCACTCCAGCAGGAGAAATCAGATCCACGCTCCTGGACATCGCATCAGAGCACGTCAGCAAGGCAGATCTGCACCGGAGAGAGAATGGAGTGACGATAGTATCTGATGAAAAAAAAAAAAAGGACTGAGGACAGAAATTGTTACATGTTATTAGTGATTGTGATATTGGAATGTATAAGTAAACTTTGAATATTTTTAAAATTAAAAAATTACAGTGTTTGTTGTATCTGAATGACTCTCAGAACTGGCTTGAAGTGTCTGGACTTTATAAAGATTCAAAGAAAAACAGGAATCATATGGAAAATCCAAACCACCACCATCATCAGCAACACAGTTTGTTTAAAATGGGCTTATGTATCACTCCTCCTGTCACACTGTACTCAGAAACATTTTATTTTATATTTTCTACCTAAACAAAGTTTGAGTTTGGTTTCTACAGCCGCCTGTAATAAAATGCACGTTTAAAATATGTCATTCCTGTGGATTGAACGTGATATATGTTTGGTTAGTTTGCAATTTTCAAAAAACTTGTAAATTTGGAGAAAACACAACATGAATTGCGGCCTTGTGACTGTAGGGATGCTACAGTTTACATCCACACGTGTTCAGACCCACAGTCTAATCAGTTAATCTAGGAATCGAATTAGAAGTTTGCGTCACATGAAGGGAAATTCTCTCCAGGAATTGTGTTAATGAGAAGTTAGGACAGACGGTCAAGTGACCTTGATCTTTGACATCCAAAATCTAATCAGTTCATCCATGAGTCCACCGTGGCAGAAGCATACAAATGATGGGATTTAGCTACATTTAACAAATTAGACGTCTGGCAAATAGTTATCAAGAATGAAGAACTCATTTTTACTGTAGCATGTGCTACTAAAAGGAGAACTGACTTAATACTGATGCAGTATATTTCTCCACGTCCGTGTGCACATATCGTTACAGTGTGTTACTCTATTTGTGTGTCTGTAGGGCATCAGCGTGGTGGAGCAGGAGCAGTTGGACAACATGATGATTGAGATGGACGGCACAGAAAACAAATGTGAGTCACAACAAAGATGTGATGACTAACACTACATCATCGGGTCCACGCGTCTGCATTTCATCAGCTCAGGCTAAAAAAAAAACAAAAAACAAATCCTTATTCCAACAACATGTTCGAATAGCATAAATACAAAGCTAATATATGGCTGTTCCAAAGCTGAATAAATAAATGCACTGGTCATTTATTTAAATCTACAACCATGCCAATTAATCTTTCCCAGCAGCAGCTGTGGAGGTAATGGTGCCGGGGGGAAATTCATTTCAAGCAGTACAGGAAACCTGTCAGACTAAACTGCAGCTACATGTGTTGTGAAAAGATTTGATCCACTTTCTGTCCACATAAAAATGTGTGCAATCACTGCATAGTCCAGGGAGAAAGGCCTAGATATATGTAGATATGGAGATATGCAGCTTTTGTTTTAATTTAGCTGAGTACAGTTCATAGTGAACACTTGTCAATTAAAACATTTATTGTAAATCATCAGACATTTACATGTCTGCGTAACTGAGGCAAAGACAAAAATCTACTTTGACCTTGTTACCTACGACTCTTGTATGAAGTCGTGCTGCTACAGAAGTTCACAAACTAGACCTGAGTTAACGTGATTAAAATGATTTGTTTCGCGCTTCCCGTGTTCTGTCAAACAGCTCAGTTCGGGGCCAACGCCCTCCTGGGAGTGTCTCTAGCCATCTGCAAAGCGGGTGCAGCAGAGAAAGACGTCCCCTTGTACCGCCACATAGCCGACCTGGCGGGCAACACAGAGCTGGTGCTGCCGGTTCCTGTAAGTCCCAAAGTCACCACACACACAGTGATGGGAAGATCTGCGTTTTTGTTCCAAATCTGCCATTTTATCTTTATGATGATAAACCCTCACCAGTTTCCTCAAATTTGCATTTCTGTACAACTAAACAGCAACTAATGTAATGATCAGAAATGGTTGCATGTTGCAAATATGTTGATGCTGAACATAAAATTTTTTTTTTCTTTTCCACCAAAATGTTTGATCTTGCAGAAGAGCAATCAACTGTGAGTTTATTAACTTTTAAACAAAACCCCCGAACTTTCTCTAACCTTAACCAAAGTTTTTTTCCCGACAATCAAACCTGACTGTGGCGTGTTACATGCACGTAGTTGGGTTTGTTTTAATCACGACCTATTTGTACTGTAGTTAATACAGTAGCTTGCATCACAACATAAATAATATATTTTTTATAACATGTGTTGCATCAGGATCAAATAAGGAACACACTGACTGCAGTGCTCTTTTTTAAAATAAAAACACAATGTTTTCATTGTCTTGAATATTTGTTTCACCAAACATCAAGGAAAATATTAAAAAGACACGTTTTTAAAAAGATTTCAAATGCACATACAGTTAAACAGCAACTTCAACAATTTTCAACTTGCTTCCTATGTAAATGTATATTAATGGTTTTAAACTTTCCTCTGATTTCGCTATATCAAAACATTTCTCTGCTTCAACATAATCGTAACAGAAGGTTGCTCCAAGTGATGTCATCTGGAGGCTACTTTTCAGTTGAAAGTAGAGAAATATTTTAATATAGGGAAGTCAGAGGGACGTTTAATGATATTTATTTACATGTTCTACCCAAACTGGAACCAAAAGAACAAAGTAAAATATAAATGAATGCATCTTTGATACTTTTCTGAAGTTTTCATGACCCTTAACTTGTGCTGCAACGTAATCTAGAAGAATGAAAGGTGCATTTTGGGATTAACTTAACATTTTTGGTGATGATTCACAAAACAAATGCCCTCTCTGCCTGTCAGGCCTTTAATGTGATAAATGGAGGATCTCATGCTGGAAACAAACTGGCCATGCAGGAGTTCATGGTTCTTCCTGTCGGAGCCGAGTCTTTCAAGTAAGAATTCGTCTCCTAAGGATGTGAAATGTTTAAATTTTTTCTTCAATTAATATTTAAATTACAGGAAACTTGTTCAGTTTCTTTGTATGGCTCAGTATGCCTTCCCTCTGTCTTTCAGGGAGGCACTAAGGATAGGATCAGAGCTGTACCACACACTGAAGGGGGTGATTCAAGAGAAGTATGGCCAGGATGCCACCAATGTGGGGGACGAGGGAGGATTCGCTCCCAACATCCTGGAAAACAGCGAGGGTGAGGAAACACTATCTGCACATCTTCTTCTTCGTCTGCATTCACACAGAGAAACTGAAATTTATGTTGTAGTAGACAGATGTGTCCAGAGAAGAAGCTTTGGGTTTGGATTGATTAGCAATAAAATCTGACATGAGATTTCACTAATGTGAAATGAAATGTTTGCATCTTTACTGCATTATCTTTGACTGATGTTCAGGGGCTGGATCTTGTTGAAGCAATAATAAAATTATACCTCATTGTCTTTGAATGATGGTAGTTGGTTTTCAGGCTGTACAGCACCAACCAGCTCCACAAATTGGGAGGGTTAGGGACGTCTGAAAAGTCCAGGGAAAGCAGCTACTACATTACACCTAAAATCCTTATCTCTGCTCTCTATTCTCTGACTCCTTAGCTCTGGATCTGCTGCAGACGGCCATAGAAAAAGCCGGCTTCACGGACAAAGTGGTGGTTGGGATGGATGTGGCCGCCTCAGAGTTTTACCGCGAGGGGAAGTACGACCTGGACTTCAAATCGCCACCTGATCCTGAGAGACACATCACTGCGGAGGAGCTGGCTGACATCTACCAGGGCTTCGTCAACAACTACCCAGGTGGTAGTTTTTGTCGGTCTATGGCCAGAGACAAACTGTCCTTCATCAAAATATTGTTTAGTAACTTAAGTCATCCCTCCTTCCCAGTGGTGTCCATTGAGGACCCGTTTGATCAGGACGACTGGGAGGCCTGGTCCCGGCTGACAGCCCAAGTGGGGATCCAGGTTGTTGGAGACGACCTGACGGTGACCAACCCTAAGAGGATAGAGAAAGCTGCCGAGGAGCGAGCCTGCAACTGCCTGCTGCTCAAAGTCAACCAGATTGGTACCGTCACTGAGGCCATTCAGGCGTAAGTTTACATTTGTTTACAGTTTTAAAAACAGTTAAAAGTTCTTTATCATCAGGAAACATCCAACTAGTCTCCGAGTGTCTGGGAGACAGTGGGACACGTATTATTTTTGTGCAGCCAATCTGAGGAGGAAATGAGGGAAATGTTATGAAGCCCGAGCAGGTCAGCTGGTGACTGGCCCAGGAAGGTCATCCATCTTAGATGAGGTGACACAGACGCTTGCAGAGAGACCTGCTGCTTTTATAATCACACACTCACAAACACACACACACACACCTATAACCACACATACACACACCAGGCGATCACTTCTCACCTCCCTGTCAACCATGTCCACCTTGTTGCAGACATGAGGAGCAACAAAACAGACCTTTACAGGAGATAAATAAAGGACAGGAAATGAAAGGTCTTTCACATGAAGTTCAGCTGTTAATCAAATGATTTCCTTGCAGTTGGGTGTGGTTGTTGTGTACATGTACAATTTACTTGTGGATGTTTCTGTGTACTCTTACTCTTTTGAGGCTTTGAATGGTGACAGTGTGGCTGGGTTATCGCACACTCGAGTAAGAAAGATTAAATGATACTAAAGTTCACATGAAAAACCTTTCACTGCTCCCTGGGCTTGATGAATTTTTAAAACCTCAAATTTGACTCTAGGCATCAACGCTTGCCTTAATTTCTATGTTAGCAGCAGGTTCATGTGTCAGACGAGCCTCAGTTGCTAATAAGTCATCATCCGATTAATGAACCGTGGTCCAGCCAGCTGGAAACAAATGGACACTTGCACGTCGTAGTTATTCTTTGAGTGGCTCCTTGTTCCCGCTCCATGGACATGATGCCCAGCTTTGCTTAAGGGTGAATCATGTCAGAAAATCTGTTCGTCCTCCAGCGTACAGCACACAGTGGAGTCTCCGAGGAGAAACGCCCGCAGTAGCTGTTCACATTCAACACCTAATCAAGATCTTACACCTCACAGATTTGTGCAATAGTCCTCCGTGGAAAAAGCTGTGTATTGTTTCAGCTCCTGACATCATAAGGTTTTATTTCATTTCTAATTTGATTTGAAAAGAAACTGTCTCTGATTGTCAGATGTAAACTGGCTCAGGCAAACGGTTGGGGTGTGATGGTCAGCCACCGCTCAGGGGAGACAGAGGACACCTTCATCGCTGACCTGGTGGTGGGGCTCTGCACTGGACAGGTACACACACACACACACACACACACACACACACACACACACACATTATAACGTCTTGGCAGAATAAGAGTTCCTTCTGCATTGGGATTCTTCTCCGTCTCCCTCTATGTTGCAGATTAAGACCGGTGCTCCCTGCAGATCTGAGAGACTGGCCAAGTACAACCAGCTCATGAGGTCAGTCAGTGAGCCGCCCATATAATCTTCCTCTCTCTCTGTGTGTAGACCTCACACACTTCTCAGAGCTCCTCAGTTCACTTCAACTGTTTTTTTGGGGGGGGGATTATGTTTAAAACAGAGTAAATAAGACGGCAGAGCACATGGACACAACGGCTCAGTGTTTCTCCTTTAGGCGCTTTTATTCTCTAAAGTCTAAAAAAACATCGAAGGTTGTAAGATACAGTATATTAGTACGTGATGCACTTTTCCATCTAATGTCAGAATTGCAGAAATCATAGCTTCACATCAGGAAATCGTAATGGCACAAGGTCACAAGGGTTAAAGCACAAGTTTGGTAATTTTACAAAAGTAATGCTATTATCGTTAATAATGGGATGTGATCGCCACACTGGTTCAGAGGTTTCTTCATACCGATTCTATAATAACGATCTACTGTATAATTCACGATGTGTAAATTTAGAAGAAAATGACCCCGACAGATTTTTTTCTTTTCCATCTTTGGGTAACCTTTTTAAAAAAGTGGACCTCTGTCTCACCTTTTGGTGGTTTCCAGTCTCTTTAGTTTGTGTTTGTTCTGACTGAACTTTGACTTGCAAATGTTTCGCAGCACACTCTAGAATAATAAGAGAAAAAGAAAGAAAAGACCAAATACAGCTCCCCTTTTGAAAAGAAATTTTGGAAAATGGTTGCTTCCATTCCTCAGATGCAAGCGGTTGACTTGACGACACACAGAGGACAAGCGCATGTAGACGACAAGTCATAAAGACTAAAGAATCCAAAAAATACATGTCAATTAAAATATCTAACAATATTGGAAAAGGTCCCACATTAAAAATTGTGCTGATTTCTAACTACTTTAATTTGGGACTTTTATAAGAAAACTGATTTAAACTGATGTTTTATTTTCTTTTTCTGATCACGTTTTTTTTTTATCACATTTTTATCTCCGTTCTTACTTTAGCTTGACATTTTTCTGCTATAACAAGACTTCATACAAACTTTAGAGTGTAAACTTTGTCCTACACCCACTTTGAATCTGTCTCCTCCTCTGGCTTCAGATCTGAGGGCAGGTGCCCCTCAGGTGCCTCCTCTGACTTAGCTTAGCATCACGGGGCTAATTGACGTGACAGGCATCAGCAGTGCTGGTGTCACCCCATGTGTCCGAGCCAGTCAGCGGCAGAGGGAGGGAAGAGTTTTGATCGGCTCAGCGGTGTAATCCCATCGGACTGCTGAGGAGACGCAGGAGGGGTGGAGGGTGGAGAGATTTACACCGGCATTAAGCAGCGATAAATGCTAATCAGTGCAGTCAAGCATGCAGCAACACACATGCAAGCAGAAAGAAACAAGATGTCATACAGTGACAACTCTGTGAGCACTTTAAAAACCTCCTAATAGGGGCAGTGGAATTAAATACATTTAACCACAAGGGGCACAAACTCGGGACCATGCTGGTGGTGGTGAAAGATTAGAGGTTGGTTTTGTGGTTCAATAGCAGCTTTAAACGGTCAGAAGCTCCTTTGAGAAAAGCAGATAAATTCAAGTTTAACAGCAGTGGTGGAACAAAAGTGACGGCAGGATTCCATCTCATTTAGAGCAAAGAAAAAGGAGCATCATCGCCACCATCACAGCGAGCGACGCCTCACCATGACACCAGCACATTGCGACCTCAGCAAAAACGAATGTTGACAATGCGGTTTGAGAATATTCCAAGCGGCGTTTATGTTTCTTTTTGGTTTGGAGCAGCTAGTGTGATAAAATAAGATGCAAACAGGGGCCCTGTAGGTAGAAACCTTAGAAAGGCTGCTACAGTGACTGTGGTGTGAACATATCCACCACTCTTGAGCCTTTAAAGTGCCACATCACTGATTTTCAATCCAGGGGATGTAAAAATTGTTGCCCATACTACAGCATCCCAGTTGTGTTCATCCACCTGCTCCTCCAGATGATGTCATTGATCTTGGACAGAAATGTCTTCACATAACAATTTCTCTTTACAAACTTGGTCTGTCTTCCTTTATTTTTTGCAGGATTGAGGAGGAGCTGGGGGACCAGGCTCGCTTCGCAGGGCATAACTTCAGGAACCCCAGCGCCCTGTGAAACTGACATGACTCACACACTCGCACACACACACACACACACACAGACACACACACGCAAACGGACAAACACGGATTGAGCCATGTACAAAGAAAGAAAACACTTATTCATCAAAAACAAAAAAGCCAAGCCAAAAAAATAAAAACATAAAATATGCACTGACAGATACTGTATGCACACACACAAGAGTATGCAGACACTCGCTCATGCACATGCAGGGCAATACTCTAAAAGTTTAACATTTCTAAGCCAGACATGCACTGTTACTGTAGTTTTAAAGAATTAGCTCATGTACAGCCAGAGGACAGAAGTGCAGAAAGATTATTATTCTTATTGTAAAAAAAATAAAATAAAAAGAGACGAGAGATATAAACATCTAGGCCGAAAGAAATCCGAAAAGTATCTTTCAACGGCAGAAGAACCAGAAGTTTCAGGGACTGGATGAAGAAACGTATAAAACTACACAAACACCTGAACACTAACACACTCAGCTGGATCACGCTCACTGCACTGCACCCATTTCTGTCTTCTCTCTCTTTCTCTTTTCGTCTCACGTTTCTTCTTGCCATGTGTGTTTCTCACTTTTAATCCCCCTTTTTTTCTCCCTGCCCTGATGTGACTCTTATTATTTGTCCTTCATAACGAAAGTATGAATCTTTGTCCTAAGCTGAAAAAGAAAACAACCTAAATCCCTGAATCCCTTTCGCTCCTTCGGTTCCTCCTTAATGTCCACACAATAGCTGTGATGAAAAAGAAGAAAGAGAATTTAAAAACATAGTAAACACCAAGCTTGTCAATGAAAATAATGTGAAATTATGTGAAATAAAAGATGGGAATTTACAATTTCAATCACAAAGTTTTTTTTCTGTGTTTTTGTTTGTCTGTGTTGTTCATGAACCTGCTTTACACTATGTACATCCACTCGTAGCTCTGCAAAATCTGCATCAGTGCATCCAGACACTTTTATTGTGCAAATAAATGAATTTGCAGCCACATTTCTCTCAGGTTAGGTGTTTTCTGCAAGCTGCAACTGAGGGCCTGGTGACTCAGTGGTAGAGCATTTCGTTGGGATACAGAAGGCTGCGGCTTGGGATCCCACCTCACCAGGTGTGGCCCCACCCAGCCACCAAGGGAGACTTTGCTGCTGTCCCGAGCACGGATAATATGGGAGGGTTGCGGCAGTAAGGGCGGCCGGCGTAAAGACACATACTTAATCAACGTGCGGAAGACGGTCCACAGTGTTGACCCCTGAAGGGACAAGGCGAACGCCGTGGATTTGTTCAAAAAACTGCAACTGCAAGGATGATGCAATGCAGTGTGTAATGCAATAAGCTGCAGGGAGAGAAAAGGATATTTAAGAGTTGGGAGGGACCACCTGAGCAAACCATGGGATGGTTAAAGTGCTGCAAATTGCTTCCTGAACAGAGTCAAAAACGGAAGGGTTGGACATTTAGAGTCAGTCCACAAACAGACCGATTGGCTTTTAACAGTCCTGTACTTTAGCTGAGTCTAGGTTTGTGTTCATTTGCTAACTTCTCGATTCGTAATAATTCTCGATTTGAACCCATCAGCTGGCTGCGTGTCCAGCTCCACTTTACGCATTGAGATCTCTGCAAGGATCTGCAGCTTCCTAAGTCCTAACAGGTGAACAAAGGTTGCAAGTTGATTCATTTTA
Organism: Channa argus; assembly: GCF_033026475.1. Taxonomy (NCBI): domain Eukaryota; kingdom Metazoa; phylum Chordata; class Actinopteri; order Anabantiformes; family Channidae; genus Channa; species Channa argus. Next base: position 5,908,932 of record NC_090197.1, read on the forward strand.
CTAAGTCTCTGCGGATTAAACCTGTCAGTATCATCTGAATGTGAGCTTCAAGGGATAAAAGTAAAGGAGTTCACGCAATCTGAGCCAAACATTTACCTATATCTGATTTCTGACCTAGACATAATGCACAATCTTACATGTGCCTTCATTTTCATGTCAAAACTTATTGCAGGAAAAATCTCACAATGTGGTATCAGACATTTGGAACTCGAATAAAAGGATAAATATTTTTTTTAAAGAGTGTGTAATTATGAGAAAGTGAGTCAAAATGATATAATGGGATAAATGCAATGTGTTCCTTTAAAGGATCGACAAGAAAACACAACATTAATTTGTATTTTTTCCACCTCATTTAAATTTTATTTGTTCATCTCTTACATTGGTCACATACCCTAAGCAAAGATCAGCCAGTGCTAAACATACAGCAGCAAAGTGAAGTATTAATACATATCCCAGCTACTGGTGATGACTTCACTTTAACAGTCCCTGACTCTTCTAAACAACCAGCAGCAAGTCAGACTTTGTATGCATATTTATTTTTTTTTATATTTAGGTATATTCTGTCTATAGCTTTGATTCTGTTAAGTGATAGAATCCATCAGTGATAGGCTTTAACATTACAACAACATTAATAGACGCACAACAACCGGGGCTGAGCAGTTACCTCAAATTGACAGCAGATAACAAGAAGACACTGAAAGGAAACTGTGCTGATGCCGAAGTTTTGAATAATTCACAAGTTTGTCCCAGTAATCTGAAAAATGCACATTATACACCTTTGAATGTGGATTAATTCCAGTGGTAAATAAGAAGAAATTAATTAGTTAGCTCTCAAATTATTGCTAAAAAATTATTATTGCCAACCTTCAACAACACTGCTTAAAATTGTGCTAATAGTGAAAACTAAATATTTGACGACACAATCTGAGATATACAGTAAATGACAGAAACACAAGGGGAAAAAAAAAGTTCAGCAGTACCACACAATCACTTGGATCAGCTTGTGTTTTGCAGAATTAAGGTGTTGGTCTGTGGGTGAGTCAGCCCAGGCTGCAGACACGGTGACACACGTGTGGACCTAAAGCCCACCGGGGTTGTTCCCCCTATTGGTTACGCTGAAGCCGTTTGCGTTTGTTAGGCTTGTGCATTGATGATGTCGACAAACTCCGGCTTCAGAGAAGCTCCACCGACCAGGAAGCCGTCCACGTCCTCCTGAGAGGCCAGCTCTCTGCAGTTCGCTCCAGTTACTGAACCTGCAGGACAGAGAGGGATGAAGCGTAGGACATTAAGACAGTGCAACACCATGTATGCTAAACTAAAAATGTGATTTTAATTAGGCATGAGCCATTTGCTACTGTGACAGACACATGATACGGCCACAAGGAGTCACTAAAGGCACCTTTAATTATATTCTGGACTTGAAAGGTGCAGATCCCTGAAAAACGTACTTAAGTGTATTTAGTTATGTCTACTTTGACTTTTGCTCAACTACATTCCAGAGCAAATGTATATAATTTTTCCTCTGCTACATTTCTAATCAAAGTTGCCTTACAATCACATTTTTTTAAAATTGAAAATTAATCAACAGTGAGATTGATGAACTGAGGAAATTTGTGTTCTTGGCTTTTGAAGGAAACAGCCACATGCACTAGCGAACGTCCACTGTGTTTACTTGGATTAAATCAAGTGCTAAAAAATTAAAAAAAAAAAAAAAAAGTTTAATGAGAACCACAGACCTTTAAACTCAATTTCTGGGGCTTTTTAATTGTGCATGTCTTCGCCTTATTTCCAGCTCTCTGGACATTTTCTCAGTGGTTGTATCGGTGTTTTATTCTTGAAATTACAGTGCGAAGTTTAGAAATAAAACTGGAAAAGCTTCAGATCATCAAACAGCTTTAACCCATGAGTTAGTTCATGTCCACTCCACCAAAATCGAACAGGACTGGTCCACAGAAAAGGACATGGGGGGGGAAAAAAAAGTCAAGGACTTTTACTTCTAATAATTTAAGTAAAATCTAACTCATGTATTTTACCTACTGTTACTAGAGTAAATTTTTGTTTGTGTATTTGTACTTTGAGTACTTCTTCCAGCTTGCTGTCTTCTGCTCCTCTTACACGTCACTCACACACAAACACATTATTTCAAAAACTCGTCTTTCAAGTAGGTTCTTGTCTGAGGGGAGTTCCCACATTTATCATCCAGGGTGGTTTTTGCACCTCAACTGTACCAAATGACAACAAAGAAGGTGAAGGTAGAGGGAGGGTCGCTGGGATGTAACCATCAGGACCCTACAACCCCTCGTTTCTGCATCAAGGGGGATGTTTGTTGTGGATTCACAACATTCAGATATGTCGCAGTTTATGTCCGAAAACAGATTACGATGAAAACCGATCACTGACCTCCGTAGATGATGCGAACAGAGTCGGCCACGTCGTCCGAGATGTTCGCTCTGAGCCACGCTCTCAGCTTCTCGTGAACCTCCTGAGCCTGAACACACACTTCCATCACTTCCAAGGAAATTATATTGGCAGACTGTACATTCATTTCTCAGAGAATTTTAAAAATTAAGCCTTGACCTTATTTACACGTTTAAAGCTTGAAATACACATAGTTCCATCAAACTACGTAAAAAATAAGTGCAATTTGAGGTGGGAATGTAAAAATGGACAAATATGGGACAGGAGATGTTTGGATGTGTCTGCACAGGGTGGAGGAAATCCAGACAGCCCAACATTTCTACTGGAGAAAAAGATTAGGGGTAATTTCTACAATGCCCCAAAATGTATATTGGGGTAAATGTTTGCAAGTCTTTCTTTCTATATTTCAGTTGTCTCACAAACAATAAAGGAGGCAGATGTTCTTATTTTGTTTTTCTAAAACCAGACTACAGCCATGTTACCGTAATAGTAAAGTTTGCCTAGCTAAACGTACACTTACCTGTTCAGGTGTGGCTGTCTTGCCAGTTCCGATGGCCCACACGGGTTCATAAGCCAGCACCACTTTCCCCCAGTCCCTCACATTCTCTGCAACAGAACGTCCAACCGTCAGAATATCATTTTGAAACTGTAGGTTCTGATTTCAAAGCCACATTTATAACTTGTCTAATATTCTACATCGCAGTCAAATCAATGAGCTCACAACTCACTGAAAAATAGAAAATAAATAATCATGAGCTGAATATTAAATCGAGCCTATCTTTCTGCGGTTGTCTCCTCTACAGAGTTTGAGACATAACAAGGAAAAGTAGGTTGTAGTACAGTACAAATGTCTTTTGATTAAGGCAGAGCAGCTCTGCAGAGATCGGTTTTACTTGTTTCTGTGGCCTCTGAGAGCTGATGGTGATGGCTGATTTCTTTAGTGGCAGAGACCACTGACCCATTTGCATTTACAAATCAGCGTGTAGCCTACTTTCAGTAAAAAAAAAAAAAAAAGTAGGTCGGTGTGACCAGGGAAAAGAGCCAATATACAAAGGCCGAGGAACTGGCTACAAAAAAAATAAATGAAGATAAATTTAACCCAATCTTTAAATGATTGTTTTCTGGCCAATTGTGAATAAATCAAAAGATATTAGAGGCAATAGAACCAGGACAACATATCAGATTTGTCATTTTATTCACAACCCCAAACCTAAAAAAGGTTGAGAAGAGGTGAAAACAACCCATATTTTATGCATAATAGAACCCGGACAACATATCAGAGGTTTTACCATTTCATGGAAAATATGAGCTCATTTTGAGTTTGATGGCAGCAACACAAAACACAAAGCTGGAAAAAGTAATTGCCACAAATGAAAAACAAATGGAGGAGCTTTGACAAATAATTAGGTTGATTGGCTACAACTGTAGAAAACCGTTCAACGTAAAATTGCTTAAAAAATCCCACCATCTACATTATACTATAATATCATCAAAAGATTCAGAGAATCAAAACGCACAAGGTCAAAACTGGATGCGCGTGATCTTCGCGCCCTCGGGCGACACTGCATTTAATAACAAGCAGGATTCTCTACTGGACATCACCGCACGTGCTCTATCGTGCATGGACATCACAATTGTAAACGTCACGCTGTTCCAACTGTTTCGACATATGTCGCTGCTATCAAATTCAAAATGAGCTCATATTTTCCATGACATTGTAAAATATTGGTTTCAACATCTGACATGTTGTTTACGTTCTATTGTGAATAAAATATGGTTTGATGGAATTTGTAATTCGTAGCATTTTGTTTTCGTCCACATTTTACACATTGTCCCAACTTTTCTGGAATTGCGGTTGTAAAATTGGACTTCACCGTGTTTTAAACAAACATCAGTGCTGATTAATTTTCTTCAACTAACAAATGCTTTAGTTACGTCAAAACAATGGTGCAATAATTCAGAAAAAAATTAATTCTTGTTAACAATAAAAACATCAACTTCTAACTAATGGACGAACGAGTCCATTACAAGCACACGCGCCCACGAAACAAGAAAAGGAAAGTAAACATTTATAAGTGAGACCAAAAAAAAAAACAAAAAACTAAACTTCTATTGTTTTTTGTACCTGCAATGACCTGCGTCTGAGTGTAGACGACTTCTTCTGTGGTGCCGGCCTCGCGCTCCTCCAGCTTCTCCCCGATGCACGCGATCACACCCAGATCGCTCTCGAGAGCGTGAGCCACCTGAAAAACCAACAGCTCAGAAATGTATCCGATGAGCGAAGGCTGTGACGATTCACAGGGAAAATAAAATATACACTTCAACACATTAAAGTAACAGCATTACACAGAGAAAACACAGGAAAAATAACTGTATACACTTCGGTGGGATACAGTTACAAATTCGCAAGATCCTGGAAGCTTGTGGACAAATCTGTCTTCATACCTTCTGACTGTGTGGTCGAGGCTGGAAAACAAAGAAGCTACAGGCTCTGAACCATTTGTTTATTTCCCGTTTACAGAGTCGCGACATCATCATCATCGACCACCAACTGCTCTGTCTTGCACCTCTTGAAACAAACCCCCTTTTTCTGATACGACTTTGCTTTGAGGTTTTCTCCTCGACTTAGATTTTTGCTGCCTCTTGTATCTCACTTTGAATTAAAGCGTCTACTGAATGAAGCGCACACATCGGACAAACATCTCGGGAAGTTGTTTCAAAATTTAAATTTTTGCCGTATTTGATTTAAAGTATAAGAAATTCTGACCAACGTTTAAGCTTCGACTTTGAAACAAACTCCACATCGCTTCTAATTAGCACTTTTAGCAGTTTCTCATTATCCAGCCACAGACCTTCAGTGAATGTCTGCTTGATTTGTAGCTTTGTGAGCTTCTGGTTTAATGTCATTTATTGGCGGTGCAGCGCAGACAGTAGAACAGCACAGCGGATGGACTTCAAGTCTCATACTAGACAGATTAAATTGCAAGTGGCTCGATTTGTTATTGTCTCACCTTCTGGCCGATCAACTCATCACTTTCCCCAAAGACATGACGGCGCTCAGAGTGTCCCAGGATCACCCAGTCCGCACCACAGTCCTTTATCATAGCTGGGCTGCCGGGACGGGAAGCAAGTTAAAATCAGCTGCTCACAAAAAAAAAAAAAAAAAAAAAAAAAGCCTTATATTTCAAACTGAACCGAGATACCTGATCTCCCCTGTAAACGCTCCCTTGGCCACCTTGTAACAGTTCTGGGCCGCAACACCGATCTTGGGGTCCAGGCTGGACCGAGCGTAGTCCAGGTAGATGGAGGGAGCAGCACACACCACCTCTGAGAACCAGACAAATGCCCGTATGTGCAACTGTAACTTCAAATGTGTTTCCCTGTTGGGATTTTTTAAAAGCCGGCAGGTCCCAATGCAGCGTCTCCAACCCTCACAAGTTTAAATAAGTTTTTTTTTTTTGCATCTTAAATACTAATTAGCTTTAAGGAAAAAAAATAAAAATCCCAAACATCTTGAATGAATGCAGCCATAAAGTTGTATTTATTTTTCCACATTATAAGTCGAAATCAATTCATAGTCCATTAGCCCCCCTCCCCTCCCCTCCCCTCCCCCCCTCGATCATCTAGTTATAAGTTGGCTCTTGGCTTCACATTTGTGGCTCCACCTTATTTGAATAACCGTTCACCTAAAGTTTACCTGTGACATCCTGTCCCGGTTTACCGGATGTTCCTATTAAACTGAATTCACACTACAGACAGTAATTGGTCAGACATCGAATGAAAACAACTGCAAACGAGCTGACACGGTGGGGCTTACATGGGTCACTTGTGTTTGCAGAAGTCCCGTTTCATCATAGTCTGACCGTGTCCTCCAATAAAGTACAGATACCAAGCCTTACTGAAGTAAATCTGGATGGGGCCTGTACGCGACTTATCCGGATCACGTGGCTCCCAATGTCACCGTGTCACCCGATGGATCAGCATCCATCTGAATCCTGCCTTATCACGGACTTTTCTGTACCTGCGGACTCTTGACATCCCTGCCTTACCGGTGTCGTCGGGCAGGCTGGCGCTGTTCAGGGTGCCCATCAGCTCTCCCAGACTCTCCTTGGTGCCGTTCATCTTCCAGTTTCCGCCAACGAAAAACCTCCTGGACGCCATGGCCGCCTGATGGTGACTGATACGCGGTGAGAAGCGATGGAGGAGGCCCGGAGAATCAGCTGCTGCGGAATGACTGTGTGTGGTGGTGGTGGTGGGGGTGGGGGGTGGGGGGGGTGAACGTCATCCCTCTCCTTCTCCTCTGGGTTTACAGAGCCCATCGGGGAACTTTGTGGCGCGTTACCGCCACCTGCTGCTCACACGCTGATGGATGAAGGCAGGAGAAGCGCTGTAGGTCTTCACCCAATTACAAGAAAATAAATGTGCATGAAAAAGAAAAATATGCCTCAGATTGATAAGTGCAACAAATAATTTTAAATAAAATTAAATTGAAGTTAGACTGACCCATAATATATTAAGAAAGACAAATAAATAGAAAACACACATGTATTGTATGTCCTGTATGTACAAGTAGTATTTTGCTCTTATTATTATTGTTATTATTGTTAGTAATTATGCTTAAGTTATTTTGTCATTTTATGTTTTTAAGTTTTTTTAGGTTTTTTGCCTCCACTCATGTGGATTTAGGCAATTTTCGTATTTGTTCTGTATGTAAATGATCTGCTGTTGAAGGCCTGTTCTTTATTTCCCCTTTTGGACGTATGCAGATGTACATATACGTAGAAACACCGATATATGACAAAGATAACACACAACTCTACAAGAAAAGCGCCTATCTTAAAAAAATGATGATTTTGTGTCTAATAGTTGATGCTTTGTGTCTGTTTTCCGTCATTTTGTCCAACATTTGGGGCTTTGTCTCAGTTTCAGCTCATTTTGCATTTCTCTTCATGGTCTCAGGTCGGTCGTAGATTGTTTGTGATCTTGCAGGTATTTTTACTTATTGGGCATCACTTTCTAGACGTCTTTTAACTTTCTAACTTTAAAAAAAAAAGAAATATGGTACAGAACAGTAACTTCAGACCTTTTGTCCCCGTCAGGACTGTTCAGTAATCAATCCGTGCCCATAATTATTATTCGCCACCATATAAACCAAAACATTGTTTTCAAAGCTTTGTCCTTCGGAAGAATCTGTTATTAAACTATTGTTTTCCTGATCATGTTGTTGCTATATACAGATGTGACTCATGCTGCTCGTGTGTGTTGCTAATGTTCCTCATGTTCAGGGACACATTTGGAAATTCCTGTTGTATTGTGCATGGACAAGTAATGATACTGATGAACATCATTTATTACACAGGGTGACGCTTTACAATCACACACGCACAGAATTTAACATGGTGTTAATGCAGAATTCTATGTTTATTAGAAAGATTTTCAACCCACATGTTGTTTTTACAGAGGTGAAGTGTAAAAGCACTACAAATTGCAGCTGCTCCCAGGGGAGAAAAGAAAAGTTTTTAGGTCATTACAGCGTTTCACAGCTCAGACTATCACCCAGTCTCGCGTCTCACCGGCCTGGATTCATTTTTCAACCTTCATTCGTCAGATTTTCTCAGTGAGACAGGGAAACAGCAGCAGCCCTACCAACATATTCTGTGGATATGTGCATCCCCCCCTTCCCCTCCCCCCCAAAAAGACACTGTACATTACCTCATCACCCTAATGTGTCAGGCTATAAATTACAAATGTACATAACCATTTCTCTTCTAAGTAAGTGAGGGGCTCCATTCCACATCAATGATCTCAAAGACAATAAAAATAAATCCTATAGTCTTCAATATTCACCTGTTCTTTCTGTTATTGTCAAAAATCTAAGTGTGTATTATTGAAACTCTCAATAGGAGCTTAATTTCTGCCCCTTGATAAATGTGCTATTTTTAGGTTTTTATCATTTTAATTTTCATTGTTCCAGTAGCAATACAACTCTCACATGCAGGACGAAGCATCATGCTCAGTTTACCTGATGTAATTTATGCGATGCAAGTTCTCGTTGTTTGAATACACAAATAAAGAAGCGGTGGGAAGATGAGAAAGAGAGGAAGATCAGCGTCAGCTCTCAAATTTGTTCCTGCCTCATTGTCTCCTAGTTTTATCTCCTCTTCTCTTTCCCTATCTTCAAACTTTTCCTCCCTTACTCGTCCTCCTCCTCCTCTTCTCCTGGAGCTTCTCGTCTGCAGGGGCGACTCAGTTCCACAGTTTGAGGAAGCTGTCCCAGGATCCTGTGCACACGCCCATTCCGTCAGCGGGGACGCCAGTGCAGCTCACCCTGTTGTCGTGGCCGGACAGCACACCTGGGGGAGGAGAGGAGAAATCAACCAGTCAGACGAGGACTGAGGCTCAAATTAGGGAAACTCCGTCCTCTTGCACATTTCAACTGCAACTTTGCTCACTTTGTTTTATTTGAGCCATCATCCCACACACAGGTGCATCAGAAAGGAATGATTTAAACAATAAAACATTAAAAAATAGTCACTCAAACATCATTTAAATAACTTAAATAACCATTTACTACGTTTTTCTCTTGCCTACAGTCTTGGATTCACTAATTCCTCTGTTGTACCGTAGGCCTCTGTTGTGGCTCGACCATAACTAAGAACACTTCACAGATACACTGCTACACTGGCTGACATGTTTCTTTTTTCGAAAAGTCTCAATCGCTGTATTTTTCTCTAGCAGACATTAACCCACTCGCTCCAAATCTGCTTTTCTTTGCCCGACATGTGAAGAAGAATTACCGCGACTCTAATCGGTTTGGAGAGTATTTATTAATGATCACAGCTTTTGGAATGAAATATATATGTCACCCAGAGGAGCAGTGTGTCTGGCTGATGTGCTTTCTGTAGTTTTTGGACAACAACAAAGGTCCACAGCACAGACGAGCAAGCAAGTCTAGTTGCAGTATACTTGTCTTAAATGTCATTATTTTCTCATTGATCATGTCCTTGGTAAACTTTTGGAAACGCAGCTTTTCCCTTTAAAAAATCATTTATTGTTTTAAAAATAGATTTACAGCAGGCGACTCAAGGTTAAATCAACACACTGTTGATTTCCTTTGTACAGCCCAATGGCTGGTGCACGTTCCAAATGCTTGTGTGATTAACCACCACTCACCAACTTTTTCTCCCTTCAGGGAGTCCCAGATGTGGCAGTTGAAGTCATCATAGCCGGCAAAAATAAGGCGGCCGGAGTTGGAGAGAGCCACAGACGTGACGCCAGCGTTCAGGCTGGTATCCTGGTAGCCGATCACCTCCTGGTCGGAGCGCAGGTCGTACATCTTGCAGGAGCAGTCATCGGAGCCTGTGATGATTGTGTGTCCGTTGGGCAAGTACTGATGGAGCGAAGGGAGACGAGACATATGTGGTGACGTTTTAGGCCAAAGATATAAAAGGTGATAGATACTGTTGTCTTTCATAATCATTTAACAGCAACAATCTGCAGACTTTTTTTAAGCCAAACCTGTTTCCTTACAGGCACCTTTCTTTAGTTTTGACGACCTTCTACCTACTAGTAGGTCCACTTGTTGTTATCCTGTCCTATGTTTCACCTGATCATTGCTGTCATGGTTATACTAATAAATATGGCATCTTAGTAGACCCATAATAAACACGGTTTAGGTACAAGACCAGTCTGAGTTGGGTTTAGGAAAATATCTGAGTGATGATGATGTTAGTGTTAAGCAGGAAACCTACCCCTGCACCCTGTCCTAGACCCTCTATACCTCCTCTCTCTTTAAACGACATCATCACCAGTCACTCCTGCTTCTGTTTTATTTACAACAATCTCATTATCATTTTCAGATGACTTCACTTGGTGGTAGAAGGTGGCCCACTGATAATTAAGGGCTGATAACAACTAATAACAGCCCATTGAAGGGTGTCTTATTCTAAATTAGCTCTATAGGTGCTATAGATTAGAACCTTTGACCCCAGGTATGAAGGTACTATCATGTCTGATGTGTACTGGTTTGTAGAATCCTTACAGCGATGGCATTGATGTCGCTGGTGTGTCCGCTGAAGGTCTGCTTGCAGGCCCCTTCCCTTAGGTCCCACAGCTTGGCCAGAGAGTCGCAGGCTCCAGAGATGAAGGTGTTCATGTCGGAAGAAAGAGCCAGCGTCATGCAGTCGCCAATGTGGTTGGTGAAGACGATTTTCTGTTTGCCAGTTTCTACGTCCCACAGACAGCTGCAGAAGGGGTGGGGGGATAAGTCATGATGGTGATTGATTGACAATTGGGTCGAGTTTTGTTTTTTTCCCGCTTTGAATTTTGAGACATATCGGCCTGAATGAAAAGGCTTTAGCACATGTCTCCACACTCACCAGGTGGTGTCACCAGAAGCTGTCAGGATCTCAGTGTCACTAAGGAAACGGCAGCAGGACAGGTAACCTGGATTGGAGAGAAAATTGTTTTTTAATTTTTTTCAGTGACGTTGACATCAACTGCTCTTTTGGAGGCGAAATGGCGACAGCGAGTGACTCCACCCCCTCACCTGTGTGTGCATCCAGTTCCCGGAGAGTCTTGGGGCTGGCAGCCTTGATGTTATAGACTGTGCAGATATTGTCCAGACCACCGCTGGCCACTAGGTTACCAGAGGGTGCAAAGGCAACGCTCATCACCCAGGCTGACTTTAGCGGCACAGCAACCAGCTGGGAAGTGGAAATTTAGTTCAGTTGATTTCCCACCTGCTGCACATAAGGTTTAACCTTACATCAGCTGACTGAACCTAGTGTTCATGGGCTGTACATGCAAAATGTACAATCAAACAATTTTATCACCGTCATTTATTTCTTTTCACTGAATGTCAAACCATAACTGAATACTTAGCTCAGCACTGAAATCCAGATGGATCTAAGGGGCGAAAATCTCAAACTAATCACAGATTCAAGAGAAATCGAACAACCACTAAAACACATAGAGTTAAATACACACTGTTGTCTAATACCAGAGGGAGTCTTTCATAAACCTGACATCTGTTTTGATTGTATTAGAAAATATATTTCAGCACCACAAAGAAAGAACTTTTACTCTTCGAGGGCAGAAGGGAACTCGATCTTACCTTGTTCCCTGTGAAGGTGTCCCAGATAAGAAGCTTGCCATCCTGTGATGCACTGACCATTTGTCTGTGATGGAAATGAGAGAGCCACGGTGTTTAAAGAGCACTTCAATGTTCTTTATTTTTATTATAGAGACTAAGGGAAAAAAAAGAGCTAAATTATCACTTGTTTTGCTTTGCTCAGTCAATATGTTGATTTTCTGTCTGTTTAGTAGCTGACGTGCTTGTAAAGAACAAATCTCTCGACATGACCTGGAGCATTAAAACTGCTAAATAAATTCCAGCACTTCACTGAACCAAAGATAATCTTGCTGGCTCAGTGTCACGACACGACAGTTTAACGAAGCCTCACCTGGAGTCAGCTGCCCAGTGCATGGCATAGATTTTGGCCAGGTGACCCTTGAGGTTCTTCCTGAGCTTCAGTTGGACTCGGCCCACAGAGGCAACGCCGCCCGCTGCTGCTGCCATGTTGGTGTCATTTACAGCCTTACGGGCTGCCTGGAAATCAAAATTATGATGGAATTCAAAGCCAGTTTCCTTTCAGCTCACTGGTTTCACGATTTTGATGTTTAAGCAGTTAACAGATTTAGAGCTACACAGATTTCGGCTTCGTAGTTTTTTGCTGAACACTGCATATATCAAATGATAAAAAGAATCTGTGTGTCTCTTTATGGGTAAAGCAAGCTCACCTACTTCATTTATTAAAGCCCCAGTAGATCATCGGAAAATCGTCTGTTACAAAACTGTGAACGGCTTTTTCACGCTTCCATCTACAACAGAAAGTACTGCAGGAAGTGCTCACCTCAATCTGTGCACGGAGGGAGTCACACTCCTTTTTGAGGGCATCCATTTCAGCCTTCTCAGCTGCCATGGCAACAGTTGTTGGGGGATGTTACAGATGGAAAATGAAAGTTTCAGTCTAAAGAAAAAAAAGGAAAAAAGGAAGAGGGGTGGGATTGAGTTGTTTTGCACCTATAGGAGTTATTTGCACAAACAGCAGAACTGACAAACTGAGTAAACACATCTTATCATTGTTCTTGCACCAGTCACTCATCATTCTTTAATTCATGGGTGTTGCATCAGAATTCACACCCCCAAGGAACCTGTGGGCATCTCATCTTCATTTTCTGCTATTTTTCACAGCATAGTGTTGTGTTTTAGGATGTGTCACAGATTTGTTTTTTACCATCACATTGTAGTGACTGGCTCACACTGTAATCATCTTCAGCTGTGTGACATCAGCTTTATTGGAGGGTGGTTATGTGCAAGGACGTAATACAGCCCAATATAGCGAGTTCCCAGACTCCAACAGCAACAATCAGACATAATTTGGTTTTCTAACAGTCCTGTGTGCAGCAGTTCAGTGTGTGTTCCTAATACTCTGTAATTGGATACTGACGTCTGACTAATTTAATGCTCATTAGCTTCTTGCTGGATAACAACCTTTTAAAGCCAAAACTTTACAATTCCGCACATGAGGATACTACGTTTTAAAGCCCCAGAACATCACTTTAAGCTTGGACCAAGACTAGAAAAATTGTGTTTCACTGAAAATGAACAAGGACTTAAAAATCCTGGTATTCAGGTCTTTTCAAAAGTTGCAGCTCTGACTCCTGTTATTATACGTGTACTGTGTGTGGAATTAGTCTGCAATATTTGAGGCAACGCCACTGTTTGTAACAGGACAGGAGCTTTGCAGAACAATTAATAAAAAACGTTCTTAATATGATGAAATGTTTAGCAAATTTCAGCTCCTTAAATGAAATGATTTGTAACTTTTTGCAGTTTTATATAGTTTTCCAAATTTACTACACAACACTATAAATTCCTCTCACGCATTCCCTCTATTTTGTGATTCTGATTGGTTAAAAGAAAAAATTCTGCAAAAGGGGAAAACCTGTAGCTGCAGTCCGACGTATACAGTAGATTCTGGACAACGAGGTTAAAAGAGCATTAATCAGGAGAAAGGTTCAGCACAGGTAGCAGCTTAAACCTGTGACAGGATGAAGGATGGAGGGTGGAGGATACAGGGGAGATGGTATCTGCAGGAATGACAGCACTGTGGTCACTGCACGGCTTAAAATCCTGACAGAAGATCTTAAGGGAAGCTTTACCGGCCAAATCTTCTGTCATCCGATTAGAGAGGGTGAAGAGGAGGATCTGTTAAAGTCAAAACATCAGGAATCTCCCTCATGTACTGCGCTGTTCTTATGTGAAGGAGACTTTAGTGCACTCGTGAAAAACTGTGCAATGTTTTTCACAAGTCAAAGCACAACTGCAGCAGAGAAACCTGCAACATGGGCTGGATGAGGTCTTGCATTTAGCCTACTGCTGCCACATGTGAGAAATCAATCCTGTAAATCTAAAGATCACCTCCAAAGGGTTTAAGACATCAAGATGTGGTCCTACATGAGAGTGATTTTTGCAACCCCCCCCCTAAAAAAGGTAAACTCAAATAGCGTTAAGTGACTTCTGGATGTAGAGCTTAGAAATCAGTGATAAAACAGGGCTTGCTTCTCCAAAAATGCCTATAAATGTCCAAATGTTCATGGCTTGCAGTCTTGCAGTTGTCCACAAGTTTCCTTTTAAAATAAAAAAAAAATAAAGCAAATAAAAAAATCCACTTTGGTTTTGTAAAAAATGTCCCACAATGAGATGATGCAACTGACCGTAGCTCCAGGAATCACCTGCAGAAAGAGCAATTAACGACACGCAAAAGATGAAACTCACCTTTCCGCACACAAGGTGGGCCCTTCTCTTCCTCTGTGCTCCCCGCGTTTGAATCCCAGGGTGCACGACAGGCTCACTGGTCCTCTGACGCTCTTCCCCCGACGGACTGCCAGTAGCTCACTGGTGAAAAACTATCTCTTTGTGTCTTCCCTTTCCTCCACAGTGAAGGACAGATGAGGATTGGTGGGGATGAAGGAGATAAGGGATGATGGGATAAAGCTCAAAGATGGAAATAGAGAGGTGAAGGAGACAGAGAGAGAGAAGGGAGAGAGGGAGCTTGCTGAGGGGAGGTGAGTAAACCGATTGGAGCGAGAAAAACAGGTTATGAGGTGGGAAGCGAAAGGGAACAGATGGAGATGAAATGTGAGAAAATGAAGAGGAGTTTCAGGGGCAGTGAAAAGAAGCTACAGGTTGTACATGTGTGAATGCAGCAGCACACTGTTTCTCCAGTGAATCCCGATTCCTGTCATGGCAGTGGGTTTTTAAAATTGTTTTTATGAGCCTGCAGGGACCGGGTGGGATGGTCTGGGGGCGCAGGGCATCGGGGTGAATTGGTTTGGCCGAGCTAATGAGCTGAGCCCAGTTAATCAGGGCCTAATGGGATATCCGGGAAGGGCCAATCTCGTTAGGGAATCAGAGCAGGTCAGGCTAAACGTGCGTCACACATGACACACAGCGAAATCAGTGACGGAAAGTGGATCAAGAGTCAAACGCAGAGTTTCTCCTTAAAAAAAAAAAAAAAAAAAAAAAAACGAGAGGAAGAAAGCACGAAGAAAGAAGCCTGAAGAAAACATGAATATAACATTTTGAAGGGACCCAGAAAATGTCAAATCAAACATAGAGACAGAGACAGAGAGAGAGAGGACACATGCAGGAGGTCACAGGTACAGTAATTGGATGCCGATGGAGGAAAGCGACAGGACAGAGAACAGGTATTGGTCTTCGGTGAGAGGGGATCTCGTCTGATCCGCCCCCCTTAATATCTGGTAGTTGCAATTTCAGGCTTGTGGAATAATAAGACAATAATTTTGTTTTGTGTTACGCTGTTTGGTTTCGGTGTGGACTGTTTGCATTTTCATCTTTTTGTACATGATTTGGGTTTTGTTGTGTAGGTTTATGGTTGGTTGATTTAGTAATGGTCCATGGTTCCTGCTAATGTAATGGAGAAAACACACACACACACACACACACACACACACACCTGAAAACAGGTGCTCTACTAAACAGGAGACACAAAGACAACAAGCAGCACTACTCTCAGCTCACTGAAGAAGATCTGATTATGCAAAGTCATATTGTTCTGCTTGCACAACCGTGACCCTAAAACATGCAGAGGGAGGATTCGGGGTCAAAGCAGCGTCGTGAACAGCTCATGTAACAGCTCCTAATTGAGTTGTTTAGCAGGAGATAATGAGAGCAGGCCAGTAAACATCTCACGGACAGGGGTGAACTCATGCAGCACAGCAGGAAAGTTTAGTGTTGGACAAACTAAAAATAATTAGAAAGTTTAACTCAAGAGGTTATGATGATATCAGCTGAGTCATCGAATGTCTTCTCTTTGATTCACATCTTTTTTCTTGCCTTGTTCCTCACTTGTAATTCGCTTTTGTCATCGTCAGTTTCACTTCTTGTTCCAGACTATTTTGTAGTCCTCGCTTCCCAATTGTGGTCCGTAACTTCACCACAATGAGTCCTGATCACTTTCATCTGTGCCTCCCTCAGTCCCCACATACGCCTCCATGTTTTGTGCACTAATTTGACAGTGATTCTCCAGCAGACCTGCCTGCTCTGCCTAAACACCTGGACCCCCTGAAATGCCCGAACCCCTGTTACCCTGACTAATTCTGTATTCTTGGACTCTGAATTCTGTCTCTGGGCCTCATTGGGAACCTCCGATTCCATTTGGCTTCCGACTTTTTGACAAGTACATTTCTGGAAATTGAGATTTGGATTGTGTTGAACTCTTTGATGTTTGGATTTGGACCTTGTTAATGTCTTGGGTCATTGGATTGCTATTCTGAATCACTCTGGATGTTTTGGACTAATTCTGGAATTTTGGACACTGTTATTAAATTTGGATTCTGTGACCTGAACTTGTTCCCACTGACTCATCCCAGCTCTTCTCCACCCACTATTATTGGTTGTCCTGCTGTCTTTCTCGCTGTCACTCTTCCTTTTTTTGACAAGCCACATGGACACCGCCCACATGGAGGGAAGTCATGCACCAACCATTCTCCTCCCCTGCTACCTGAGAGCCACACACACCTTCCAGGCCCAGACCTGCGATACTTTGTAAGCCTCATATCTTCATTAAACTACTTACCTGTAAATCCATTTGGAAACTCACCCTTTATCTCTCCTGTAGATCAGGGCTACGGCGCTATCTAGTGAGCCGGAGGAATCCCTGCAAGCTCTCGCCACATTCATCCTGTTGCCCGTTGGTCAACTTTATCCCCATTAAACCTTTTATGCACTGAGCGATTTGTGTCTGACCATCTTTCAGTCCTCATTATTTGACTAATCCTCACAGTTTTGGATTAAAGCATCGGCCAGATGAATAAATGTGGGATCTATGGTTCCCCTGACCCCTAAGAACTCTGAACATCATGCCTTTTTAAAAAATAAATAAATCTAAGAGCAGTATAGATACTTTTAAAAGGTTTAGACCTCAAGACATGTCAGTTTGCGTTAACGCATGATCAACATTTTCAAGTAAAAATTATCAATTTTGTTTGATTATAAAAACTACATTTGATAAACGAAGAAGCCAATTCAGACTTGAAATGTTGGATTTCTTCTTACGGAATTAAATGGAAATCCCAAAGATAAATAGCGAAATTGAAATGCTCGCAGAGTGAGTCTGAGTCTTCGTGCAGAGTAGAAAATGGTGCATGCATGCAGTGCAAATACAGCCTTAACAGTACTTTCTGCAACATGTTGGCAGATATAAAAATGAATTCTGCTCCTAATGTGTGTTTAGAAATCACCTGTATTCCAGCAGCTTTAGAGGACATGAGTCTGATGACATTTACAGAACACTTGTCTGATGGGGAAATTTAAAGCCAAGTGGTGCCAACGGTGAGTTGGTACCATGCAATGAGCATTGGATAATAGTTTCCTGTTGACGGTTGGCTGGTTCTGGCACTGCCACACTACCTCTGTGCACAGGCCTTGTTACTGTACTGCAGCTCTAGCTCAAGTCTCGTCATCACTGGTTGCATATTGTGCTGATCCACTCTTTGCCCGCATGCATCATGGGTCGTACGCTGAGAGCATCAGTGGAGTTTGATGGACTCCAACAGGGACATTTAGATTAGGACTGGGACCATTGTCAGTAACTGATGCAACAGGTTTTGGCTCAGGACTAGCGACACAGCCATGCAGTCATAACTGGTCGCGTGGTTCACACATTAGGTCAAACACACAGATTTAAAGCCCCACAGAGTCTATGATGAAGCATGTGTTCAGTGTTTAAGCGAGATATCGAATTCTTCACTGCAGCTCATGTTTCACTTTTATATACACAGAAGTTAATGCGTCTACTTTTTATGGACTCTTGTAAAGGTTTTACTTTATGTTTAGCGAGTTCCCCTTTTTGTTTGAGTGCAAAAACACATGCACATCCGAAAAGATGCTACTGTAATCTACTTAGGAGAAATGTAAAAACATGTCAAATTATTTTTCAGTTTTTGTTAGTACAAGTATCACGGGCCTACATTTCTTTTGGTTCATAATGACCATGAGGGGTCCGTCCACCTACCCGTCATCTATAATCTTCATCATAATCTTCTGATTAATTGGGTTGGGTTGCCATGGCAGTAGCATTAGTCCAGACATTTACCAGCCCCTTCAGTGGGCTCCTGATGTATTCCCAGACCAGATCTTTAGCATGTTCTGGGTCCACCCCAGGATCTTCCCCTTACATAGGATGTTAGTCTGGAGTTTTCCCTTTGAGCATATATTTAAATGGAAATTCGTTGTTTGTGTTTCCGTGCTGTGCTGCAGATTAAAACACCAAATTATCTTTTGACTTAGAGAAACTAACCATTGAACTGTGTGTGGATCTGTGAGTTTATTATGGTGTGAAAACATGAATTTTTAATACATAGAAACACATTAAAGAGGCAAAGCAAGGAAGCAACCAGGAGACTAAATTGACATTAAAGTCACTACATAGGTAAATGATTGGAGCACAATGAATAACGAGCTTTGCACACCAGAACGACAGACCCCAGACTTTGATCTGAGCGACCAAAAGAGACGTGGACTGAACTATCAACCCTGCAGTTTCGTGGATGACCTGCTTTAACCACCTGAGGCACAGGCTACAAGTGGACAAACCAGCAGAGAACAGGTTCAGGGACTGTTTTTCAAAGCTGCTGGTTTTTCCGGGTCACTGTCACTGATTCCTGTCCCGACATTTTCTGCCTCTAAAGGTTCAACCTTCTAAAAACTCAAACCTCTCGTCTGTGGTCTTTGGTTCACTGTTGGATTTGTTGCTGGGACAGTATTTCATCGAGTTATTAAAGATCCTGGTGTTGTCCTCTCTCTCTCTCTCTCTCTCTCTCTCATTAAGTCTCAGCCTGTAATCCAGTCTAATGAAGTGTGACAGATGAGAGCTAGCTGACTTCCTGATAACTCCCTCCTGGTAACAAGCTCAGGAGGAAAGCAGGAGTATGAACCATGCACTCAACATAACTCTGTGGTCTTGCTTCTTCATTCAGGGATGCTGACTTTCCAAGACGTGACATGGAAGACTGAACGTAGGTCTTTCAGCTCCAAGACAAAGAAGTGGCAGGTCAGGTGGAGATTTGACGTTAAATCACAAATGCAAACTCATTTAATTTCCTCATTAGAATAATTACTTTATAGTACATAAAATTTCAACTGGACGAAATTAAAGTGAAAAACATGTTTAATTAAAATGACAAAAAAATCCCATTATAAGCTAATGTAAAATATTTTCTGCCTCAAAACCTAATTCAATGACAATAATACTGAGAAAAAGATGAGTCATTTTGTGATTGTGAAATAATGTCACGCATATACACAGATTGGGTCACATCCTTCTGTATTTGCTACATGATGATTAGAAATGCGTTTGATTCAGGTCTTCATTTTGTAGTTTCAGGTGATCGTAAGATAAGTAAAAAGTAACGTGCAAAGATGTGCAAATACATAAACACAAGCAAAGGAAAGAAAAATCAACAATTCGATCTGGATTATGTAAAGGTTTAGTGCTGCAAACGCTTTTGCAAGTATTGCATCAGTTTCTATGCAAAGTTATTAAAATAGGACTGTACTGTTTTAACAGTTTAGGCTGGTGTAGGTTTTTTACAAACAGTTGTATTGTTGGTGTATTTGTTTGACATAAAATGAGTAGAGATGCTCTTGCACAAGAATAGTTATTGGGCCAAATGAGTCATATTAGGCCTGTTTTCACAGCAGGAACCTTCTCCCAGGACCAAGGAACAGGTCATCTCTTACACATTCTGCATTTTTAAAAAACCTACTAAAAAGTCGAGCGTCACACTCTGCTGCGCAACTCTCAAGTGGAAACTGCACTTTTTTAAAGGATTAAATACTGTGCAGGTGTTTGCAGTTCACTCTCCTTCACAGCAAAACTATACCGTATACAGCAGGTTGTCATTTTTTTTTTTTTTCAGTTTACTAGCAGCATTTATAATATGAGATTAGGTTTTTGGCTTATTGAAGCTAAAGATTGGTGGTGATGGAAGGTATTTTAGTAAGACACACCGCTGTACAACCACAGTTGGACTGGGTGTTAATGGGTTAGATATAGCGTTTGTGTTAAAACCCACCGAACCCCAGGTTGCTCAGGTGGGTCAGGTGAGCAGCTCGTATGGGAGAAGCTGTCATTGGGGTGTTTGTGTGAAATTAATTTAACTATTCACTTGGAGTTTTGGTGTTACATATGATCAACAGAGGAATATTTTTTTTACCCTAAAGGAGAACGGGATCGGGTGGGACCAACTGTGTGAACATATGAATTTACATTGGAGATATGGAGGTATTGAAATTTCAGCCTTTTCAACCTTATGTTTCAAGCAGAAAAACTGCTGTTCATGCAACGACAGGCTGGTTAAACATCTTCCCTTTGTCCTGAGGATTTCAGAGCGTTGGTGACAATCACTGCGTGGTGCTCATCTCTTTCTCGCAGATAAATGGCCGGTACATTGAGCAGGGGGCGTCATACCAGCTTCGAATCGGCACTCGCTCCAATACAAGTGTTTTCACAATGTAGCCGCAGTCCTCGTCGATGTGATTGTTGGGCTCGCCGACCTCCCAAAAACTACAGGAAGAGAGAGAGTATTTAAAGCACATACTCTGTACATCAAAACAATGGTCTATAGTGCAGCCCCAAAGTTACAGGAACAAATCTCAACATATCCTGCATCTGTGCACAAAAGCAGCCTGTAGACAAACACAGAAGATGCAGAGGTTCCAAAATTGAAGAGTGGTTAATGGTTGGATATTGCAATATGCTCCATAACATCTGTGTGTTGCTGGAAAGTCAGAACCACATGATGGCAAAATAAAAAACAACAATCTCTGTGGGGAAGTAATGAGTAAAACTGAAAAAAGTAAAGATAGTCATCAATGCATATCTTCAAAATGAGGAAGAGAAATCAGATGATTCTGTCAAACTGGCATATGACTGATAGGAAAGATTGGACAAATGTCACTAGAATTAGTACTGTGAGCTGTTGAAATTTGCCACGATTTGTGCTCCTTTCAGTTCCCTTTTGTCTTGTCATATCATCATATTCTTGACAAACTTATATTGTATCATCATATAACTCTACTGTGCCACTTTGTTTGTACATGACAAATACTGCATGCAAAGTTTTTCCTTTTTAGATTCAAGGGTCTCAGGACAGAGGGTGTTGAATGTTACGCAGAACATTCCTTTATACTCAAAAGAAAATTGTCAAAAATGTGCAGCACATTCAAGACAGAACTTCCTGATTCAAAACAAAGACAATCTGGAAGATGAGCACGAATTTACAGAACTAAAAGAGAAAATCTGACTTTTCAGCAATGCCCTGTTAGCCGTTTGTTTTTGGTGGGAGGCCAGAGGTCGGGGTCACCTGCAGTGCAGTGCCCTGCAGTAGTTTAACAGCAGTCACATAACACTGGTCAGAGCTGCTGTTTGCAGTGACCACCTGATCCCGGCCTCCCAGTGGTTCTTATCTCCCCTTAGAACCTTTAACTGTTTAGTGACGACTCGTTGTCTTTGAGCATGTGTACTTCAGGATTTACTGCGAACTTCAGTTATTTATATTATTTATCAGTGTACTTAAACAGCTAAATGTACGAGAGGAAATCACGACAAAATATAAAACACAAGTGTGTTTTTAAATAATATAAATAACTGAAGTTCACCTAAAAAAATTAATTAATCAACAATCAGTATGACCATAAAAGGAATTCATGTATCATGTCTAACTATCAGTTAGAAACTTAAAGGACACATTCACTGATTTTGGTTCTAGTTCGGTTAGTACATGTAAATGAATGCCATGTAACATCCCTCTGACATCCCTATATTAAAGCATATCTCTCTTTTTCTGATATCTGAATATCTGAAAAAAATCCTCCAGCTGACATCACTTGGAGGAACCTTTAGTTGTGGTCATTTAATCTCGTTGCCTGTGTTATAGAGCTTGGAATCATCGTTGACCCGCTTTTCCAGAGCTCACCCAGATGACATCATCTGAACTCCTAATGATAAAAGTTTAAAAGCGTGAATGTACATTTACACCCTAAACTAAAACTATAGAAAGCAAGTTGAAAATTGGTGGAGTTGCCCTTTAAATAATTGGTAACAACTCTTGCTCTAGACTGATTGACTAATTAATTGGCTAATCTCCGGCAGAGGATTCAGGATGTTTAAGACAGTTTTTAAAGTTTTAAAATTTTAATGGCTGCCTCATTATGTTAAAGCAATTTAACACGTTACAAAGTGACAAGTCAAAGCCATTTGCAGCTCTGTGAGATTAAAAATGTGAGGCTAAATACTAACAAACACAAGTGATATAGTGCTGATCTTAAACTGCATCCTATTTCCTATTAACTTTATTCTTCTGCGGCCGCAAACACATTTCATAAACACTTAATCAGCACACGTTTCTTTTTAAATGAATGAACAGTAACGGACATGATGCATATGTAAAGCATAAGACTGTGAGTCACAGGACAGACAGAAGTCCAGAGTTAGCAAAGTCCTTTGGTTAAGGTTAGAGACAGATTGTGGTTTTGCTGAACTGCAAAAATACTCTGAAACAGAACATGAAAGTCTGTCCCAAGTTTATTAACAATCCATTTAATCCATTGTGCTGCTTGTGTGGCTACAAATAAGGGCCATGCAGACTTTTCGAAAGTATCCAGGTACCCTATCTATCTATCTATCTATCTGTCTATCTGTTTATCTGTCTATCGATCTATCTATCTATTTATCTATAGATATATAGATATCTATATATAAATAGATATCTATATCTATATCTATCTATATCTATCTATATCTATCTATCTATATATATATATATATATATATATATATATATATATATATATATATATATATATATATATAAAAAGAATAAAGGAAATTTTGTTACTATTCCGGTTCCTTGCCTTTTGCAAAATCCTGCTACGTGGAAAAACTCTCCTGTTGAACAGGAAGTACTGGGTTAAACTGGAAATTGTTCATTGGCAAACTCACTGTTTTCCGACTAAGACCAACAACTGCCACTGTGCAGCTACAGACTGTGCTGCAGCCTGTAGGTGTGTGAGAGGTCAGTGTTCAGCTGAGGTACAGGTCATCCACTGTGAGTATGTGTACTTTGAGTGTGTGTATTATTGACAGTCTGGAGCCACAGGAGGACAGTTAATATCCCGACAGAATTCCTGTCCTTTATATATTCGGAGGCCTTAGCTAAACTTCTTTAAACCTTTTATATCAAATCAGTCTCTTTGCGTTACATAGTGAACTAGACACTTACGTTTATGGTTCGCGTTTGTTATGTTGTGTAACCGAATGATTTTGAGGCAGTTAAGTCGTACGCAAGTGAACCTACCCTCCGACCAACGGAGTGCCATCCACCCATTTCCACTGGTCCTCTGTGTGTTCATCGGTGATCCCAAACCAGTAAGCGTTCCAGTGACCTCTGGGAAGAAGATTCCACACGAACGTCTGAGAACACGGGAATAAAGGAAATGTAATGATTGTTAGCTTTAGTATATTTGGACTGAGAGTCAACTAATGGCATGAAAAGACTAAAACCAACCATAAAACCTACTATAAGCAAATGCAGCACTGTGCAGTGACCTGTATAACATCAGGTCCGGCCGAGTCCCAGTAACTTCAGTAACTTAATGCTCTCATTTCACATTTTAAGTCAGTCTTTGTAGGAAATCATGTTAACAGTATTTCTTTCCATATTCTTAGACAAATAACAAACCACTACAGTCCTGGGCATACGAAGCTAAAAACCCTCATGACTTTAACAACTTGGGTCAATAGTTGATAGCTGAAGGGTCAAACTATCGACACAACTCTGTAAAGGTGTGTCAAAGCTCAAAGAAAGGTTGCTGAAGACCTTAGAAGAAAAGTTGAGGCTCACCAGGCTGAAAAGGGTTACGTAACATTTGGACCCTAACAGTCCACCATCGGACAGATTGTGTAGAAATTGGTCCCTCCAGGAAGTTGCAGTGATGTTGCAATGTGTTTCTGCTTTTTTAAAATGGTAAGAACTTGCGAAAATCATGGCTGATTGATTCAGTTAACTGTTGCGGTGATCGTGACATCGCGACTTCCTGGAGGGACTGACAAATGGAGAACATGTCACACCGTGGTTACCCCCCCAGTAAGTGATTGACCTTCAAAGATCACACCAAGAGCAAGCTGTGTAGTATTTCAGGAGGACACAACAGGTCAGGGACCCCAAGGTAAAGTCTAGGAAACTAGTGTTCATGAGTCCACCACCAGGAGAACATTGAACAACACTCAACAAAAAGAACAAATTGAATTGTCTTGTTTTCTCAAGTCCATGTGGATAAGCCAGAAGGCTGTTGGTGGCAGTATTGTGATTTAAGCCTGTTTTGCTGCCTCTGGACCAGGGAGACTTGGCATCATTGATGGAGCTATGCAGTTTCACAGGGTAAGGCCTGTGGAAGGACCTGGATCAGCCCGTTCATGCAATGAAGCCCACTAACACTGTTGAGTTGAAGCTGTTCTATCAGTCCTCAGTCATGCAGTTGCTCGTACTTTACCTGCTCCTCGGCCGTGTGGATTATAGCCAGGTGAGCTCCTTGTGTCTGGCAGAAATTCTGGCTCTCTGGCCAGTTGTTCGAGACTGTGGAAATGAAGTAACAGCTGTTGCTGAAGAGATTCCAGCCTAAGGGGCAGGTGATAGGGGCCGGTGTCGGTTTGATCACCTCAGGGGCTGATAAATGACAGAAACACACAAACAAAAGACTGGAGAAATTATTATTATTACAAAAATAATAAATTATAATGTGGACACAGCTCTATACAAATTAGTCTGTCTGTACCTTTGGTGGCAGCAAGTTTGGCCAGCAGCTCCTCCTTCTCTTTCTGCAGCTTTGCTTTCTCCTGCCGCAGTTTAAGGATGGTGCCGGTCTGAGCCGTCACGTTTGCTTCCAGCGTCTGCTTCTGCGCCTCTAAAGTCGCTTTCTCCTGCTGCAGTTTATGGATGGTGCCGGTCTGAGCCGTCACGTTTGCTTCCAGCGTCTGCTTCTGCGCCTCTAAAGTCGCTTTCTCCTGCTGCAGTTTATGGATGGTGGCGGTCAGAGCCGTCATGTTTGCGTCAAGCGTCTGCTTCTGCGCCTCTAAAGTCGCTTCGCCACCCGATTGAGGCTTGGTCTTATCTGTGGAGCATATTCACATAGAGCCAAATCATCGGCAGGGACTGAAATATGGGACGATGGACTTTTGTTTGTTTTGTTGTACATGTGCAGCTCTGTTGGCCATGAGAGCTCCACATGCTGAGACTTCCTAAACTCATGGAAATAGACAATATGAAAAACTAAAACGCTCCAAATAACACAGACAGCTGTTGTTGATGTTCTCTTAAAAGGAAATTCTTTTTCTAGTGTAAAAAATCCCCTATTTACATAGAAAATAACTTTTTCACGGTAAAAGCAGAAGCAGCTTTTCAGGATTCTGACTCAAACCACTAGATCCTTTTTTTCTGAAAAAGGATCTGCTGAAACTGTTCACTCAGCTTATTAATATTATTTTGGTGTATTTCTTTGCACAGGGTCATTGTGTTTGCTCCAGATGAAGTGATTACGCTTTTACAGTAGTAAACACTTTGACTTTAGCAGCATTTCATGTACCAATATTTTCAATATTTTCTTACGGTATTTTTAAAAGGACATTTTGTGTAGTTACTGTATTTTCTACACCATAATGGTAGTTTTAACTTTGTTCAGCAGTTTGAAATAAACCAGTCTAGCAGAGCCTTCATTACAATGTGACTGCTGGAGCAGATGATGTTAGAGTTCTGCTTTCTCGTAACATTGAGGCAATTCTGAGCATTTGTGGTGACTTTTTCTTCTTTGAGACATTGCTGCCACCAAGCAGCATAAATGTTTCACTTCCTTATTCTCTACTCACCGCGTGCAGCCACGGCTATGATGGAGATCAGCAGGACGGCGCAGAGCACAGCCAGGCAGACGGTGGCGAGTCGGTAAGGCCCGGGTCCACTCAGTCGGACTGGGAGGAAAGCATGAGCTGAAGAAAGAAAGATTTTGGTCATTTCTGACAAATCAATGTACTTTATCACACAGGTGTAAAAATAAAAATGCAGTAGTGCTGTGAGTCAGTCCTGTTCATTCATTCACAACAGTTGGCCAGTAATGGCCTCATGTCACATGAGTAGGCTGATACTCATAGAATCTGGGGTTACAATACGTAACCAACTAGGCAAAGTAACAACATTTAATAGTATCCTCCTGTACTATTCAACCTTAGTCAATTAGATTCTCGCCAAATATTTTGATTGTTGAATTTTCATAGTTTTTGCTTTTTTTCTCTTTATTGTCAGCCAAGTGGTTTTTTTTTACCTGTTGATTGTACAAATAAATAAATAAATAAATCGTGTGAAGGTGTCACTTTTCATGTTTAAACATTTTTCAGTTTTCTGAAATATCATAGACCAAATGTTTAGCTGTAAAATGATCCCCAATTGGCAGTAAAAACAATTGACAATATGTATCCACAGCCCCAGATTTAGCTAAAGACCAAATTACAGTTCACAGAAATTTGCCACCTGGGAAAAGTCCCATATGATTAATATGTGATTAATGCTGCAGAGGAACTGAAACTGCTGAGTTACACGATAAAAAAAAACAACTAAAATCAGCACGTACTTTCTGAAAAATAAAAAATATGTGCAATTACATTACAAGACCTCACTTGCTTTCTTCTGTTTGGATGTGTCAAGTCAACACGTTTTTTTTTTTTTAATGTTGCAATGAAATCTAAAATGACACACTGGCAAAACCTTTCACCCATATTTGTGCACTGTTTGTGGTGTGTGTGTGCATAAGTGTATTTAAGTTTGTATGTGTGTTAATCACCCCCGTGCTCAAGTTGGTGCATAGAGACAGAAAAGAAGGACTAAACTAACATGTTGTGAGGGAGGAGGTTGCAAAATCCACTTGTTTTTAGCAGAAAGACTTGAAACAGGAGGAATCAGCCTGACTCTCCCCAACATTCAGCCCAACTAATACTGGATTTTTATCATCAATACTGATATTGATGATTGGGATTAAAAATGCCTCATAACCTCATACCAATCTTATTCCATAAGTTCATTTGCAGGGTTTTGTTACTTTGATGTTTGTGCTAAGATAAGCAGTAGCTTCATAGCTGTATTAGCTTCAGGACGGTGGACGACCACCTTATCTGCTGCGCCACAGTTGCACCAATGTGTTTTTTTAATTGTTGTACAAGCTTTGTAAGCCTTATTTTTTAAATCTTTTACGAGCATCTGGTACGTGAACCGGGAGAACACAAACAGCTGAATGATTTAAAAAAAAAAACATTTGCACATGAGTTGATGAAATTACAGTACAGAAATTACAAATTACAGTAATTGTTGAAAATACTGCAATTTACATTTGCAGCCCTAATAAATATTATCATAAAAAATACATTAAAAATATGAATTGCATCCCTAATATTTATTCTACATTATGATGAAAGTGGTGTCAAAACCCAAACCATGAAAACAGGAGCACAGAACAAACACTGTCATAACGTAGCCTGAACAGTGTGAAGTGATTTGTAAGAGTGGTTTTGTGTCTTAGTGCATTAGAATAACAAAGATTAGCTGGACAAAAAAAGAATATTTGCTAAAACATAGAAAGAGACTGAGAGAAAACCAGCAAGTGTTTTTTTGGTTTCTCTGTGAAGACCCTAACTGGGGTGAGTCCTTACCTCTCTGGGCCACATCTGGCCTGTGGCCAGACACGTCACGTGTGCCCTCATCGTCTATCAGTTTGGAGTACATGCCCTCGCTGGTCGGGGGGCTCCCGGGGGTCGACATGTCAGTGGCAGAAGAAGAAAAACAAAGCCGAAATGACAAGTCTGGAAAGTTTCAGTGACGAGTTAAAGTGGAAAACAAACTTCCAGTGCAGCACTGAAGTGATGCTCTCCTCCCCCTTTTCAGCCATTTATAAAGTGGCCCCTGGACTGGGGTCAAGTACCACAGAGTAAGTAAGAGACCAGTTTCAAAATAAAAGCCCTGGAAATGCACAGGTTCTGCAAAGGTTTATAAGAACTGCAAAAAACCCAAAACAAAACAAAACAAAAAACTACACACAATGTTAGACACACACTAAAAAGTCAGTGAAGCCTGACTCATAAAATACTAAATTATTCACTTAATGTCCAGACATGTGAAAAAAAGTGGTAATAGTGTTGGCTTGTTTTCAGACAATTAGCAAAGTTGCACTAATGCTCAGTTTTCACGTGACCTTTAAGGAACACACATCCATTATATTCTGTAGAAAACAAGCATTTAACATTCTGATTGCATTTGAAGGGAAAAAACTTATTATGCAACTTGCTGGTGGCTTTTGTGGCTCTGTGTCGCCCTCCTGAGGGTAAAAGATCACCATGCAAATGTTGATCACATATCAATTCCACAGAACACGTTTCTCAAAGAAGATAGAGGACGGCCTAAGATCACAGTAGGCACTTTGTTGTTACAAGGCCCAAAGCAATGTAGTAGATAGAGGGTCCTGGGGTCACAAGATCTACAAGAAGGTGCAATATAAGGGTTTTATTGCTTCACAACTGACATTGACAGATAATCTAATAAGGAACAAGAATGATGACTGTCAACTACATGCACCTGGTTTCTTCAGTCATGTTTTGTGAGGGTGGTAACTTCTTGGGTTTAAGTATAAATAGAAGGGGTTTGAGAGATACAAGCCAGAAGACACCAACATCCATGTGTTCTTCTCCATGCCGGCATGTGTTAAACTGAGGAAACCCTGGTTGGCTCACAGACTGGAGACCTGTCCAGGGCCTGCTCCACTTCTCGCCTAATGACAGCGGGGATAGACTCCAGCCGCCACAGGTACGGTGGAGCTCATAGCACTGCCCATCAAGAAAACACATGCAAATAAAAAAAAAATAAAATAAAAAAACGTTATTAATTTGACAACAGAACGTTTCATCTTTTCTTTGACTTGTTTCAGTCAGATTATGCATTTATTACAGCTACATTTAAACAGGTAGGTTAAACTGTTCCATACAGTCATATTTCAAAATAAAACAGGTTTTGCTATTGCATATTCTTACCATAACAGGCAAAACGTCTTTTTCAGTGAAACCTCTGAAAGTCGATCTTCTTTAAATATGCTGTGCAGGACAGGATCTTCTGCCAGTTGGTGTATTGTAGAATTGTAGAAAAATGGAAACCTTGATTGATCTCACACATGGCTTCATTACATTTGTCTGTGTGCTTCCATCATCATCATCATCATCATCATCATCATCACCCAAACTGGGCAGACTGTGGCTGAAGCATTGTGGTGGAACCGGATTAATGGTTTTCTTGACTCTGAAGAAAGTGGAGGCGAGGGACAGGGGGTCAAACGTCTGGAGTTATATGTTATACTTTTGTTTTTCAAACTTCCTGTTATTAGCAGACTGCTGAACAAATAAGCCAATGCTTCTTTAGAATATTCATCCAGTACAAACAATAATTCACACAGATCACATATACTGCTGCTCAATCCCGTTTCTGGCAACACCTACTGATGTTACCAAACTGCAAAAGACTACAATTCTAGGCTACTGTCTGTGGAGCCAGTCTCATATGTGACCATCAGGGCCCAGTGTGTCTGAGGCAGTGGAATCTAACAGCATTGGGTTCTCACCTGCTCTGCCAAGGGGCTCATACCTCCGATTTTCCCGGACCAGTGGCAGCACACTCATGACGGTAGATGGCTCAAGACTCATCGCTAAAGACGCGAGACTCCATGTGTGAGGCGGAGAAGGGGACCCCCTTTAGTCTGCCCCTGTGGAAATGGATCCAATGAACATACATAACTTGCAAAGATTGTAATATAAAAGGATCTATATGTTTTTCTTTAGCAGGTACCGTTCCATGATGCTGACAGTCAGTTTGCTTTGGCAAGTTTATGGTTAGTTTTTTGATCAGTAGTTGTCTCATCTGTTACGTTTGCCAGGGTGCAAATGGGTGACAGAAGGACAAAATGTGACTCTTACAAGTGACACATCCTGCAAAATGTACAGTGTTGGCCGACTCATATTGTCGGGTTTAGAAATGATTGTCCAAGCTGACTGTAATTCTGTGTATCAGCTCTGCCATGAATTCTACTTTTACAAGGTTATAATTTCACAGTGTTTAAATTTGAACTTATCAACACCCTGTTTGAAGGGAATGAGGTGGCCAAAACATTAGAACCATCTCTTTTATTAAATTAAATATGTAATAAAATGTCCAGTGACTGTATATTAATGAGACCCATATAGATTTAAAGTTGTTTTCAAAGAGGCCTTTAAAATAAAATCAAAAACTACGGTGGGAAAGACTATTACATTTACGTTTACTGGATGTTCCCAATCAATACATCATGTGTCGATCTGATGTCTTTTAAATCGACAGACAAATAAGATAAAATAAATATAATTCATTGTTATTTTAATGTCTGTGTTAGGTTTGTTGAAACCATGATTACTTTAGAAAATGACAGAAGTTATCCTTTAAAAGAATGGAAAGAACCATTGATAGAAATGAATTAATTAAATCACAAATCAAAACGTATTCACATGCTGCATATTGCACTTTTATGTATTTAAATTATATTTATAATATTGTGTATTTGTGAGTTGGACTAAAAACTATATGTGTAGTAATGGTTGCTAGGTAACACTCAGTTGCTATGGTCCCTTATGATGTCACATTTCTTTGATCCTAAAATGTTTGACAAGCATTTACTTGTGTCCATGTTAATTTCATTTTACATTTCAACACTGCACTTTTGTGGGAGCCATCTGTACGTGCACTACGTGGCTAAGCCCAGAATTCAATCACCGATGGAGGGAACAGCAACAACGCCGGAGCAGATTACAGCGTCTGCTGTTCGTCCGCTTATCGAATCCTTCGTTGCAAACGTGATGCCAGAAAAGTGGACTTTGTTAAGATCAGGTGAGCTTGATGAAGACACTCATTTTGTTCTAGCATTGCTGCTTCTGAAGTGCATATCATACATTTCCAAAGACTTGGTGGAGAGTCTTCAGAGCTCACAACTACAGTCAGATGAGTATGTGCTGGGCAGTGATCTGAGGAACTCGATCTCACAGACATTTTCTGAAGTTATGAACATAAAGTGTGTCATTTCAGAAGAACTGACAACACTGATTGTTAAGGAGGTAACAGAAACGATCAGTTCTGCTCTCTCCAGTCGTGAGGGCTCTGAGGAGCCTGTAATAGCTAGAAAGCCTCCTAACACCAGACTCAATATTATGGTCTATTACGCCTCCAAAATGTTTCAAGCATATGCAAACACTCCACTACCGTGTCCGAAGAGAGATGTAAACATAGTCCTAGAATTGGAAGTGGAGAGTGATGAGTTTCAGCAAGACAGTGAGCCACCAACCCAATCTGTGGAACCGGGAATCTCACTAACTGCACTAAGTCAAGCATTTCAGGCCGCAATCAACAAACAAGTGAATGTAATCAAACAATCGGTTTTGTTCAGTTTGACTGACTCTGAGCAAACATTGCTGCAGGCTGAATCTTCTCTGGACATTCAGTTTGCTGCTGCTGATGTTGCTCGGTTAATTGTTCAGAGTTTGAAAGGCAGAGATTCTGCAGCTCCAACTCCAAAAACCAAGAGAAGGAGCCGAGTCTGCAAAGACCGAGTGCTGTTAAAGTTAAAGACCTTCCTTCTGAAGTATTTACTAAAATCATCTATGCTTTATGCACTGATCCAACTAAAGGCCCGACTTATCGAACCGTCCACAGCAGAAAGCAAGGACTCAATGTGTTCCTTCATGGACAGTGTTGAGTTTCTGGTTCTGAGAGACATTGATGAAAACAACAAAGGTGCAAATGAAGAGTCTGTGTTTTCAAAACTGGAGGAAATGTTCAGTGGGGAAAGAGAAACACTCAGTAAAGAACTAACAGATCTCCTGTACACAGACTTAAAGATTAGGAGCATGCAAAGTTCATCTGAAGTTCTATTGGATGATACTTTGTATGCAGCAATTGGAGCCAAGGTGGAGTGTTGCCTGGACCTGACAAAGTGGTGGCTAAACACGAGAGCTGCCCCACAGAGTGAAGATGTGATACATGCTGTGATGGCAAATCATCCACTGGAAGAAACACTGCTGCTGCTGCATTCAACTTCAGAGACAAACGATAGTGAAACACAGCTCAGGACACTTATTATAATGCTGGTCCAAAGGACATACAAGAAGGCACAGGTTCCCCACAGGATGGGAAAACCAGAAGACATCGTCGACCATCTGCTGGAGAAAACAAGGGCTCAACTTGAAAATATCGACCTTGATATGAGTGAAAAAACATTTAAACAACTCAGCAAAGTCATTTTCAAGCATCTACATAAGAAAACCGGATGTCCATCAAGGTTACTGTTGTTGATGGAATTAAGGGATCCACAGATTGAAGAATCCCTGGTATCATTTTTGAAACAACATGTGACACAACCACCAGAACAGCAGAGCACGTGGTCCCGCTTCTTCTCCAACTTCGGTAAAGCCGTCACATCTGTCTTCAGACAGAAAAACACACAGTCACATGAACTTTGAGAGTTGTCTGTATTCAGAGTTAGTTATGCCTCATGTCACCTCCTGGTCCACTGGTTTCTGTCCTTCACTGGTTTTTGAGGGACAGAGACCAGCGGATCTTAGGCAGGACTCGAACTTACAGGGTCACCTGAGTGATCAGCAGTGTCTACTGGGACTAGCATAGGTTTTCTCCAGGTGCTCTGATTTGCCCCACATCGCCTCGAATTTTCCCACAAATTAGAAATTAAATACAACTTGTTTTATTCTGTTGTTATTTCCTTTTCAATAAATGTGAGGAGAAAATATGACCTCTATGAAAAAATGTCACGTCCCGAACACCAACTTTAAAAGTGTACAAAATAATTTTTAATCTTATCAGGGCGAAGCTTCAAGGTAACCTTGTAGAGGCATGTTTCTAACTCTCAGCCTCTTTACCGGTGTGCCGCAGGGTTCAGTTCTTGGTCCTCTTCTTTTTTCAGTCTATACTACATCCTTGTGTTCTATCATCCGCTCACATGGCCTTTCCTTTCACCCCTATGCTGATGACACAGCTCTTCCTGTTCTTTCCACCAGACAACTCCACTGTCTCATCACGCATTTCTGCCTGTCTCTCTGACAGCTCTGCCTGGATGAGAGCGAGACATCTTCAGCTGAGTCTCTCCAAGACCTAAGTTCTTGTCTTCCCAGCCAGACCTTGGATGCAACACGCCGTCAGCATCAACACTGAATCTGCAGTGATTGTCCCCATTAAGTCGGCCAGAAATCTGGGGGTCATCATCGAAGACCGACTGAGCTTTAGGAATCCTCCTGCTTACCTCAACTCCCTCATTCAGGTCAACAATCCCTCACGTTTGCTGCACTCAACCGATGAACGACGTCTGGTGGTCCTGGACGTATATTGTCTGCTCTTTCTTGCACTTGCATCTCATGAAATGTAAATACTTTTCTGATAGGACTTTGCATTGATGTTTTCACCTTGACTTAGATTTTTGCTGCCTTGTACGTCACTTGTAAGTCGTTTTGGATAAAAGCATCAGCTAGATGACTAAATGGAAATCAAATAAGTTGCATACTGAAGCTGTACGCTAACACGTTTTAATACTCCTTTGTATGATTTAATCCCATTACACCAAGTTTTACTGTGAACTGTTTTAACGTTTGTGACTTCACTGTTTGAAAAATCAATAACAGTCAAACTGTTTTACGAGTTAAATTTCAATTCCATAAACCTGCGTGCACACAGGCACAAATCTCCTTACTCTGACTTGAGGAAATGTTTAATAAAATGTAGACAAACAAACATTTTAAGTTGCACAAAGCTGTGCAAACGTCACACATTGAACTACAAATGTCTTTACTGTAGCTGTTTTTGGTTTTGTGTATGCAGTACTGAATATAAGTATTTCATGAAGGATGTACTAATACAAACCTAGTACAAGTACCATCATCATATCAGTTAGTTATCCAGCCTAAATACTAGGTATTTAAAGGTGACGTTTTGGTCATGTAGCAGAGCACAGAATGGGCTGGGCTCCTTCTGTCAAACTAAAAACTATAATAAACAAGCATTTAGAAGCATTGGTTCAAAGTATTATGTTACATTTCTGTTAACACTACGTGATTTTGTGTTACTAATCTTGTTAATACTACATATTTATACTTCATTAAATACTTAACTGTACAGTTTCTTAATTTATCGCAGGTTGATTGACATGCAGTAAATCCTGTAAGTGATTGTTATACTGGACGTTCGATGGGACAAGGTTGACTGTCCAGACTCATTTTAATTTTTACAAGCACCAAATGGAATAAAATTCAGTCAAGGTGGTCCAGAGATATTATGTTCACAAGCATGGGATGGACGTGAGGTCACAGTAATTTTCACCTTTGACATCCAAGACCTAATGGCTTTATCCTCGACGCTTAATGGACGTTTGTGCTAATTTGGAAAAAAATAAATTAATAAATAAACAACAACAGAGAGTTTTTCAGTGCCATTTATTCAGGTGCTTTTAGGCTTTCAGGTTTCATTCATTCAAACACACAGTTCTCCCCACTGACTGAAACCTCCTGAGACCAAAAATCATTTATTTTCCTCGGGAACAAGGACAGAGCTCAGACCTCGTCACGGTTTACTATTATTTGTTAACAACTTCTAGCCAGAAAACCGTCAGCAGATGAGTTTGTCCTACTACTACTTTTAGTCACAGGCTCCTTCATAAGCTCTATCATCGGTCTTATGAGGCCTTTGCCATATTTATGTTCATGTCCCGCTTGGTTTATTTCTGTTTTCTTCTCTCTAGAGATAATATTTACATTCTGCTGATATTCATCTCCCTGGTTGAAGCAACTTCTGTACAGTTTCATTAATATACATTGTACACATAAAGGAGCAGTTTGAAGTTTTTTCCCTTTCTTCTGTGAGCATGTGAAAAGTGTCAAATTATGATACTGTATAGTTCACGGACCTGAGCTTTTTCAGGTTTTAGCCTTGTTCCAGAATGAGTGGAAGTGCGCTCCGGTAAGAAAACAAAAAAAGGTTCCTTTAGTGTTTTCTGTGGCGGCAAGTTATTGAATAAATGGATAATTATTTAATCAGTGTGACAGTTTGATGAGTGAGAACTAAAACCTGCAGCATGTGAACAAAGACAATACAACAAGCACAAACGTAGTTTTGGGGACTTGTTTAAACTGTTTTTCCGTCCCCTGGAAAACAGCATTTTCACATACACGTCCCCAAACTAGACATTAACATATAAACTCAAGTCAAAACACTTCAAATTTGAACTTTTCTGGGGCTGTATTCGCACGGGAAAACACAAGTAAACCACTGTGAACTATGCTAATGCCCATTTTGCTGCTATGATATTACTAATACTTCAACCAGCTGCTATATTGACGCGGAAACCCAAAGAAATCATACACTCGTGAAGC
Organism: Channa argus; assembly: GCF_033026475.1. NCBI lineage: Eukaryota > Metazoa > Chordata > Actinopteri > Anabantiformes > Channidae > Channa > Channa argus. Next base: position 5,944,472 of record NC_090197.1, read on the forward strand.
TTGCAGCAGTATTACTTCAACATTATACATAAGCTAAATATGTACATTACATACAATATTTATACTTTACAAACTGTACATTTGTGAGAATTTCTTAAAATTAGTTTTTACTTTCATTAAAGGAAAATAAAAGGGTCTTAAATGTCTTTAAAGCCAACTGTCTTAAAATCTAAGACAAATCCTTTTGACTGGTGTTTGTGCAGTAGAAATGTGTGGAACTGGATGCACCGAATTTGGAGAGAAATTATTTGTTTTGGTCAAATCTAAATGTTTTTTGGGCTTAGAGGAAAATTCCACTGCAAACTATGAGATGGACACTAAACACAATAAATGTAACTGGAATAAATAAATAAATAAAAGTTTTGTTTAAGCAAAACTCATTCTAGCATCGAGTTATTGTCAGGAATGTGTCAGGAAAAGACGAGTCATTTAAATGATTTGTTAATTAATAAAATGAGCAGTAAATCTAGTAATTGTGAGCAATAATAATAATCATGTTTATAGCTTATTTTCTTTGCTTTCCATCATAGATTTGTAATCTTTTGGTGAGTTATATTGTTTTACATATGTAATTTTCACACATTTTCTACTGTGACAAAACCCTTCTGCAGTCAGATAAGATGACATGATTTCCAGTAACATGAGTGGCCATGATAGCAGCTTTGGAGCTGAGTGTGATGGTTCACATCCAGACGTAGCCTTTCTGCAACTTTTTCAAGCCTTTTTTAAAAATACGGTTACACAGTTCAGAGCTAGAAAAATGAATAGTACCAGGAATCTCGCATGTTGTATCCAAGTATCAAATACTTGTTTCTATTAAAGGCAAGTTTTTTTTTTAATAATAACTATGAAGTGTATCTTTACCTACAGAAAGTGATATGTAGGAATCAAACTATTAGCAGTATTTTAAAACTGCTGCACATGACGTCATTGGAAATAAAAGAAAAACATCACAAGCACTTGATGATAAATTAAACTGGCCATGTAAGTCCTCTGAAAAACCTACACTAAACAGTTCATGTGTGAACTTTCTTTGTGCGTCGCCGCTGCAGCTGACAGGCCTTTTTATAGACACTGTGCAAATAATTAGCTTCACGATCAGTGTGCAAAGTAACAAGTGTCCTGATTATCTCGCATGAAAAGAAACAGAAAGCAAAGTGCAGGTTCATTCTTTCTGACCTTCACACAGCTGTAGTTACAGGTGGCGACCACAGGAGGGAGCAGCACAAACTGCCTTGAAAGATTGATTAAAGCCTTGCAGCCTGGTTCTTGAGGAGGTTGTCACCTGCCACCTGAAACACACTTCTCCAGCTGTAGTGTTGTGACCAGAAATAATGACAACACAAGCTTAAAGACAAAAAAACCCCCACCTCTATGGTGGTCTATGGTGGTCTACCTTAGGTCACCATAAACCACAGAGACACACCTTAGATGGGTTTTACACAATGACAGGACTAGAAGAAGAAAAGAGCATAAAGGTGACATTAGTTCAGAAAGTCTGGTGTCAGGGTTTCCTCCAGGACACAGGAGGGATGGAGCCGTTGGCTTCGCAGCAAGAGTCGCTGCTCTCAGAGTCGGCAGGCAGAGCCGGCTTCTGCCTGTCCTTCTCCTCGCTGTCCGAGTCGTCCACAGTCAGCGTGATGAGAGAGGTGGACTTCCTGTTAGACAGGAGACAGAGATGAAGAGCCAAAAGACAATGCAGCATTGTTCTGTGTGGTACATCTTTGTCTGTGTCTGTCTCTCGCTAATGATGCGTCACAGAGTGAAGCATTAGTTTGTCTGAATAATAAATGGCTGCATTCACACTTCGTGTACGTGTGGAGCTGCATATGAACAGAAGTTGCTCAAGTGCCCAGAAAAAGTTTAATGTGCAGTTTAATGTCCACTGGGTGAGAAAGAACATATGACGTGAATGTGATGTGTTTTCACAACTGTATCTTTTGAAAAAGTAAAAAAAAAAAAAGTCTAAAGACTCTTCTGACCATTTGCAGAGGAAAACTGACTTTCAAAGCTGTGACTAATTTAAACATTGTCCAGCAATTGTTTTTGTTGAACCTGCTATTTTAGAAATAGCTTAAAAATATTAAGCCAAGTTAAAATATTCTCTGCTTCTGAAAAATCACCACGGGGGTTTCATTATCAGAAGGAAAAAGAGGATTGACTCTCTGACTCCACTGTAAAAACCACAAGACGTCCCTTCAAATGCTGCACGCTTCTGTGCTGAGCAGCGTCTCACTGGTGCCTGCGTCTCCAAGGTGAGACTGCACACAGAGGATGAATTTGAAGTCCGATAAGAAACGTCAATACCCTCGACTGAACTCGTCAGGGCCGCTTCACTTTAAGAACGTAGCGCTTATCTTGTTGCTGTTGTAATTGGACCGTTTCCACTTCACGTTACCCGACATGACTTTTGGGTTCGGGTTGCTGAGTGGGCAGAAAGGCAACATAAAAAGTGCCACATCACTGTCCATACCTGCCAAAATATCTGGAGCTGTAACTTTCCATCAGTTAAATTAGTTTGTTGGCACAGAAGAAACTGTTACCTGACACGTCGATTGAAAGTCTCAAGATATTTTGGCTCAGCATTTTATTAACCTTTTACGATATGTTTCCACTCCACTGTTTGCCGTTTAAAGCCAAACCTCCTGTTCTTCAAGGTGATATTTCAATGCGTAATGGAAGAGGAAACGTTTCAGACACAAACGTGACTCATGTATTTTCCCTCCTGACTGGTTTACAGATATAGTAAAAAGTGATCAGACAGATTTACCAGATGTTGATAACCCTGATATGTACAGTTCCTTGCAAAAGTATTGACACCCCTTGGGCATGTTGACCAGCTGTGTGTTGTACGTTAGCAAAAGTGACCCAGCAGCAACAATATGTGGTCTGCTGGACACCTCAGAGACACATAGCCCAGGTGTACACAGACGTGTGTCTCGGCCGTCCACGTGTGTTACAATCCAAATGCAGCACACAAATTGTAAAAACACAACTCAACAGGGTCTCGGAGCATCTTTACTCTCACATGTGTGAAGGATCAGTGGATCTGCTGAACAACATTCGACTGCATCAGTTTTTGTTGGTGTAATAAACTGGCCCTGAGCGTACAGTATGTTAAAAACTGTACCAACCCTGAAGTGACAGTCATTGTGTGTGTGTGTGTGTGTGTTTGAGCTACCTGTCTCCGCTCTGTGTGATCAGTCTCCTGCAGGTCTCCATCTGGACGTCCAGCCCTCTCTTCATTGAACACATCTCCATGTACTCGTGCAGGTGACGGTTCATGTCGCTCTTCGCTGTGGCCAGTTCCATCTGACAGCAAACAATTGAGCAACACAAGACATTCAGTCATTCAGACACTGCACTGGACCACGTCAGCTGTTTGAGCCCATGATGTCATGAAGACGAGTCTCACCTCTATCTGGTCGATGGTGTCCTGGTATTCCTTCTCTCTGGATTTGAACAGTGACTCGGTGTCTTTAATCACTTTCTCGATGGACTCCTCCTGTGCCTGGACACAGTGAGTGGGGAATGAAAACACCAGTAGCTCCTATCGACAAACTTAAATGAGTGGACAAAATAATGGAGAAAGGCACATAGGTGACCGCAATGTACAGTGATTCTACTTCCTGTCACTCAATTCATCGAAACACAGCCTGAGCTCTCGTATCATCATGTCCACGCAGCAGTTTGGAGTTATTATGGATGATCAGAGCTGAGCTGGAGATTAAATGGTAACATCACCTAATTAATGTGCATTTAAAACAACTAAGGTATAAATGATTAAACAGGGTAAATGCACATTAAGTTTTACTGCTAATACTATAAGTAGTGTCAACAGAATTGGTACATCTCCCAAAACTAGTCCATAAAAAAGTCATTTAATTGGAACTGAACAATTTATTATATAGACATCAATTAAGTTTAAGAGTTTATATTTTCATATACACTGTTGCCCATAAAGGTGCAATAATTTTGTTTTCAGACACCATCCTACTTTTTTGCAAAGGTTAATTGTGGTTTACTTTTTACTGTGATATGTGGGGGAGAGACTGATGATTAAAGGTTTGAGAAGATACACACGTTATCTATCAAGAATAAATCACACGCTGCTACAATAGTAATACAAATAATAATAATAATAATACATTTCATTTATAGGCGCCTTTCATGACACTCAAGGTCGCTGTACAGATAAAACCAAAGAAGAATAAAATACAATAAAAGTCAAATAAATAATATCATGATCTTTTCATAATAAAATGAAATCCTCTGAGAAGTGGACACAAATGCAAACATTTAAATTACAAGTAGAAAAGTTGACGCCTTTCTGCTTTGAATCCGTGCAGACATGTTAAAAAGGCTTCATCTGGTCACAAAGGTTCACAAAGGGCTGCACACAAACACTGGCTTTAACATTATTTCTTGCATCTTCATTTCACAAGCTTTCATCTTATGATTTGTTCTTCTGCTCACGTCAACCCCAGAACACTGCAGCCAGCTCAGTTCTACCAACCAACAAAGCTTTGAGACTGAATGTGCTCAGCTCATAATGCCCGAATACTGTTGCTACTGATGGAAACATCAGATTATAAAGGCAAAGTTAAACAATAACAATATATTTTTGATTCATTTATTAGAAAACAATTTAGATGAACTGAGAAAATAATAATTATTTGCAACCAAACATTTAAATGTTGGTTTTTGCACATTACAAGATTAACCGCATGTCTCTCGCCTTTCCTGCAGACAAATATGCTTTCTGTGAAAATTACCGTCTGAGAAAATATTTGTGTTTGTGTGTGTGTATGAGCGAACCTCTGCTTGAGTTTCCACTCCAAGTGTGTATCCAGGAAAATCTTCCCACAGCAGAAGAGTTTCCTCTGTTTCCTCCCAGGCGAGACTGTCACAGTCATCTTCAAACTCACACTCCCGTCTGGAAGACACACACAAACACACACACACAAATTAGATGTGTGTACACGATGATTTGATGTTAGGATTTTTAAGCATCACTGGCCAAAAAAACACCTACAGCTGGTTCAGCATCTTCTGCATCTGCTCATTGATCTGATTGGCCGATGTGGAGCACGACTCCTCGTCTTTAGCCCCACCTCCCTCGCTCTCAGACATGCTCTGTTCATCTCCGTCCCCGCCTTTCGCCTGCTGGCCGCTGTGCTTCCTTGCCCGTCTGTTGAGAGTGGAGGGGGGAGTGGGCACCTGCTGAGGGCCGGGGGAGAAGAGTTAATCGAAAGCGAAGGACGACGTGGATGATGATGTCGTTGGAGATGTTCACTGTCTCAAACGTACCTGGAAGATGTGAATCATGTCCTCGCAGTTCCTCTGCTGGGCGACATCACAGAGGCGGGCGGTGATGTCAATACGGCGGCAGATGTCCATGTCCACCTTCATGGCCTTCTCCTGGATCTTACAGTCCAGATCTGATAGGTTCTGTAGAGATTGGAAACCAACAATGCTCAGTTTGTTTTTTTCTTTATTGTAACGACTATCCTCCATTTCTTCAGCTCATCCATTTCACACGCGCATCACACAAAAACATTTGGTGACAACAGGTTGAAGCGCACTTACGTTGCTGACGAGTCCTTTGAAGAGAACCAGCTCTGCCTTCAGCTGCTTCACCCGAAGAGCCAGCTCATCCTGACACACCTCGCTCTCCTGCAGGTCCTGCAGAACGCAAAGCCACACAGTAAGAAGCCAAGTCTCAGATAGATAAGATCAATTTTCCTGATTAAAAAAAATCTGCGTGGTCAGCGACATCCTCAGAACGCTTATCCTCAAGTCAATATTATTGTCCTGCTTTATTAATAAAGCTACACAAACACCTCACTTGTGTCTCATCATTTATTTTGCATAAACACTATGAGACAAAGACGATGTAGCTGCCATCTTGTGATCTCTCACATTAGTTGATATGTTGGACAGTACTAGATTAGTACAGTTTCAGCCTTTTCCCTGAAGTTCATGTGTGCACAGCATGTGGGAATTTTACTTTACCTCCTCCAGTTCTGCCACTTTCTCCTGCAGGTCCATTCTGGCTGCGTACTCGTCCTCCCATCTGGAAAACACACAACAGTTTAACAAAATAAGCAGTTTTATTAGGCTGTTTATACATATGCAGAATTATATTTTTTAAAAGGCGACTTCAAAAATGTTCAATTTTCTTTCTGTAGTTTTAGTTTAGGGTGTAAATGTACATTAATGCTTTTAAACTTTCCTCTGACTTCCCTATATTAAAATATTTCTCTGCTTCTGGCTGAAAAACTCCTCTAGATGACATCACCCGGAGGTGTGTTCAGTTCAGATGATGTCATGTGGGGGAGCTCTGGAAAAGCAGCTTGACATACAAACTCTACAGTATGAGCAACAAGATGACATAATCTGTACTGAAGAATCCTCCAAGCGATGTCACCTGGAGGCATTTTTTTCAGCTAGAAGTAGATAAATATTTTAATATTGGGAAGTCAAAGGGAGGTTTAATGGCATTTATGTACATGTAGTACTCAAACTGGAACCAAAAGAAGGCTTCCTTTAACATGTCTGTGTGAAGAAGCAGCTGCAAATTATCAGCATAATCTCTACAAAGCTTGGGATTTTTAACTTCTCTGCCAGATACTGTTGCCTGTATTTGACCTGCAAACATTTCCGCTGCAGTTTATGTTACTGCACATTTCTCTCAGCTACTACATTGCTGTTACAAGTAATTCCACTCCTACTCTTGTTAGTGTTGCATGACCAGTACCAATTTTTGTATTTTTTTGTTTTTTGTATCACGCAGCATGTGTTACATAAGGAGGCTGCTGAGTGTGCATGTAGAGAATGAACCGCACGAAGAGGATGCAGCAACACTCTCACAGTCCCTGTGAAGAGAAGTCAGAAATAAACAAGAGGAGTGAACAAACACAGAAAGAGACGCTGGAGCTACCAGGAGGTTTCTCAGTGGAAATTTACATCTTTTTTTTTTTCCATCTTAAAAAACAAAAACATGCTGAAGAGACCGGCGATTTTGCGGTTGCGGTTTGTGTTAGCGTCAGAGGTTGAGAGGGGCAGAAAAAATTTTAACAAGTGATGGATGGATCCAGTACCTCAGACTCCATAACTCAGTGCATGAAACTATGTGGGATAACTCAAAGTCAGAGAACTAACACCTGAATGAAGAGAAGTTATGGTCATTTACATTAAAAGTAGAGGTCACTGATCATGGCTGATAACGACTGTGCTGAATGATAAAATTTATCCTTTGCATTAACAAGTCAGAATTTGTCCAATTTAATTTAAAACAATTCTCATGCAACTTTTATGCTAGAAACTTGAATTCTGCTCAAAGCAAAGCTGAGCAGAACTTTGACCTTTCTTCTAACATCACTCAGCCAAGCTGCGCTGACGTAAGATGCCTCTGGTGAATGACCTTGGGTAAAATTACCCTTATGTCCACAGAGACAATTTGCAATTTCAGATTATTGTGTTACATGAACTAAGTGACTATCTGCACATTTCCTGCACGTGTCATATGTGAGGGGAAAAACAATTTCTGGCAGGGCCAGAAAGACAGAGACAAATAGATATGATTCTTAGAGAGACAGCTGATGTCCTTGTAGCTCTAATGTGCTTGTCAGTCTCGACATGTTGCCCGGCAGGGAGGCTGCTGTGTGTCTCTGTGTCTGGACAATCGGCAGCTGGTTTATCTTTGTAACTCATGACGTCGTCCCGCGCAACAAACGACTTCACACAGTTACATTAGAGATGAGAATTATCATATGGAAGTGAGATGCTGTGACGTCAGTCAAGTAGGACATCATGGAGCAGATGACCGGAATTTTAACTGTCATCTGCAGAAACGAAGTACCAACCTACACCGACTCAGTCTTTCTTTTAAGAGGCACAGTGATGTTTCCTAATCCAAAGCAAGTTGTTTAAGTTGCCCATTATTGCTTATATACGAGTACTTTTGTGAATCTAGTCATTTTTGTATTAAGTGAACAAGTTCATACATTTTGATAGTCGCCTTCTGAAGTTGAGGGTAAAAAAAGAGGGTAAAAATAACACTTACTAATGACCAGATATCTGACTTGATTTAATACTAAAAGGCAGCAGGAGGTAGGAGTGTGTTACCCTCTGGCTCTAGCTCCATGTTTATGGTAGACACAGTGAGGGGCGAATAGATGGAAAATGGCTAAAATTCTTTTTTATTTTACAAAACAAAAAGAAAAGTTAGCAAAACAACTTCATGTAAAGTGACAAAATATATCTACTGTGTTAAGAGCAGGACTCCGAAATTAAATGAACCTACTGGCCTCCTGGAGGCACAAAGAGGTCAAAACTCCAGCAACACTTGCAATATAAGAAACAACTGCAGACACTTTATGAGACTGAGGTGCCCAGCGTCCTCTTCTATGCTGTGGGCTGCGGGGGCAGCAGCATGAAGGTGGCTGACACTTAACAAACTTGACTAATTAATCAGGAGGGCTTGTTCAGTTCTGGGGGCCGAGCTGGATCCTTTATGTCTTGCAGCTAATAGGAGGTGATGTCTAAGCTCCTCTTTGTCCTGAGACAAAAACTGTGAGCCAGAACTTCATGTGCTCTTGCTTTGGCTAAAATATTCACAACCAATCTTGACTGACCAGAACAGTACTGAGAAACAAATGCAATGAGCATTTTTGCAAACTTGTTAATTGAGGATAAAGATGCTAGCGGTGATGTCGGCACCTGTCTGACACCACAGAGTCTCACGTGGGAAAGAGGAGAGGGGGGGTTAAATAAGACGTGTGCAGACAGAAGGGCAGAGATGGAGCAAACTATGTCACAGTAAACAGAAAGACAGAATGTGAGAAGGGATTTAAAGGGAATGTAAGGAGATATATAAATACAGAGAGAGAGAAAACAGGGAGAGTCAAGTAAGAGGGAGCCAGAGGATAAATGGTAACATGGGGAGGAGGCAGAGATGACAGACTGGGTGACATCACTGTTGCCAGTCACAGGCCAGTGCTGCATTGCAGGTACCGGGACAAAACCCAGCAGGAAGGGGGAGGAGGAGGGAGAGCAAGAGTGGAAACAAGCTCGAGGAAGAGAGGAGGGGATCATAGGAGGCAACAGTGCACGGCAGGAAGCCCCGAGAGACAGAATAACAGCTCTGCTTCCACGTGTCCCCAGACAGTTCTTCCCGTTAGACAAACAGGCAACCAAACATTTGGAGTCACAGCACAAAGAAAGCAGTGGTTCAGTGAATCACTGCAGGTTAAACACACCTCCCACAAATGAAACTTTGCACAAATCAGCGCAAATTCAGAACGAAATTTCATCCAAAACAAACTGAAATTGAACTTGAACTTGAATTTTACTTCAGCCTCCAAGAAGAGTTGTACAGTATGCAACACAATCCTGAGCTGTAATGTGTCTTATTGGGGGAGCAATGGTTGACATCTTTCTTCTTCAGTTTTTTATTTAAACAACTAAAACCTGAAAGAGAATTCGATCAATTCAATCAGTAACCTAACACTGTCTCTGAAGCAAAATGAATAGCCTCCTCGCTGGGCGCGCTGGTTTAACAAATATGAAGTGGTAACTTGTGCGTCACCTCGGTCGGCGATCACATTAAAAGCGCAGGATGCTCTTCAAATACTGCGTGAGTTGTTTCGGAAATCGATGACTGAAGGTTTTGCATCCTGCCTCAGCAGCCAAAAGCACTAACAGCATCCTGTAAAAGTCAAATCGTGCCATAAAGCACCGCAGCTCATTGACTTGCAATTATGGCCTGGATGACTCAACACAAGCAGAGACCTTTAAACAGGAGCGCCCTCTGTGCATGTGCTTGGCCAAATCCTGATCGTCCGATCAGTCAAGGTGTCAGCCTCTCAATGAGATCACTGGATGTGGCCGTCAGTGCCAAAATACAATGTGTAACAGTCAATAGCTTTGCACCAGGGGGAAATGTATTTACTGCTGCGCAACAGACTTTCATCGTTTAGAAAATAAAATTTAATTTAAAAAATGACAATGATGCATCTGTTTTCCGAATTTCTCTTGCTATGGTGACACCTAAACTTCTAGCATGGAGCCAAAAACATGCAGATGCTTGCCATTAGTTACTTTTAAATAAGTGAACAACAGTGGTGTGTTGTTGGTTTGGGAGACGAAGATGTGCATTGACACAACACAACACAACACAACACAACACAACACAACACAACACAACACAACACAACACCTCTGCAAAAAGTTACCTTAGTGCAACAGATTGGGAAGCAATCGGACACCTTGATTTTGCTTGTTTGGTTGCGAGTGGACTCGTTTAAAAACTCAAGGACGAAAGATTCTTCAGTTCTAAACCAAGGCGGGAAGTCACCACGATTTAAAATCCCCATGCTGAATTTGAACTGAGGATTTGATTTATTTATTTATTTATTTTGGATGAAAAGGTGAAATATTTTCAAGAATTGTTACTTTTATGTCCAGCGGCCACCAAAGAGGCACCTTTGGAATAATCATGACCTGGATGATTGAGAATCTCCACAGACATTCAACACTTTGATTAGTTGATGTTTTTCTGCGGAAAATCCAGTCTCACATCTTTCTGACATGTCACAAATATGTTCAACCAAGGCATAAGTAGCCTTGTGTGTACTGAATGTATTAAATATTAATACTATGATGACGGACAGTCCCCAATCGTGGCGACAGGAAGACCAATACTTCCTCTCATCTGTAGTTTCCTGCTGGCTCCTTCTTAACAACGATTTACAGTTACGATCCTTTTAGGTGTGATTTTGCTTTTCCACATCATTACGTATACAAAATCTGACATTTATTTGCTCAACTAACTGGTCTGAGAACATCTCAGAACCATTCATTAGTTTTACAAATACATGCAAATGAGCCTTGGTCCATCAGTGGAAGGTGTGAAGCTATATTGTTACTGCCTCTCTAACTACTGTAGTTCCCCCATATCACACAGTCCCTGGACATCACAAGTTACTGGCTCTTGCAGAATGAGGCACTGAACATTCCTCACCACCCTGACAAATATAAAACACAAAATACTGCATCTCTAATCTCTAAAATATCATCCAAAATGCCCACAAACGTACTGATGGAACCACTCAATCAAAAACTTCAGCCAAGTTAAATAAAAACCGTTTTCACCTTCTCTTGTACTCGTCTCTTTCCCTCTTCACTTTGGCCAGAACGTTGTACAGAGCCCTGATCTCCGGTGTGATGGTGTCGATCTGCACACCCACACCGTCCGGGTGCGTCCAAGAGACCCCGGGCCCCGTGACGCACGACTCCCTGCCGGTGCCAAACCTGCGGGTGTGGTTGAAGGACCAGATCGTCCCAGGAAGGAATCGGGGCGGAGGAGGGGGGACGGTGTTGGTGTTTGTCCCGGTGCTAGAGGCGTATTTCTCGTTGATGTTGGTGGCGGATTTGGAGGGGCCGTTGGGACTCAGAGCAGGACTGATGGAGAATCCGGATGTGGTGAGGTTAGAGTTTGAGTCCGTGGAGACTGTGATCGGGTTGAGGTTGTTCCCCAGCAAATATTTGTTGTCAAAGAGAGGAGGGGGGTTTAGGGTTGGGGAGAGGAGGCCACCGGGCAGGTAGGGCGAGTTGTTAGCGTTGTGGAGCGAGATAAAGCCCGGTCTGGCTGGAATAGGCCCAATAAATCCAGTCTGGACCCCCACCTCTTTGGTCATGGGCCTCTGGTGTCCATCCCCTCCGCAGTTATCTTCTAAGGCCTGCTGTAGCTGCTTCTCCAACACCTTGTTCCTGCGCTCCAGCTCATGCACTTTAGCCAAAAAGCAGCGGAAACGCAGGTTCAGGGTCTTGAGCACGCTGATGTTGGACCCCAGGTCGTTCCGCAGCGCCGTGGCCGCCGGGGGAACTCGGTGCAGGGGACTGCTCAGGTGCAGGTAGGCGAATCCTGATGGTGGAAGGGCGCCCAGGTCCAGCCCGGACAACCCATCAGGTCCAAACCCGCCGTGGTCCCCTAGGAAGTAGCCAGGCTCCGGGATGGCGGAATCGGCTTGGCCCGTCATCTGGTTATGGTGCTGCTGCGGGGCCAGGATCCCGCTCTCCCCCAGGACCGGATTCATGCTAGAGTAGGAAAATCTGAAGTGCTCGAAATCCGGCATGAACCCAGACTTGAGTATTCGGTTCGTGTAAAATTAGACCGTTGTTCAAAACCAGTACCAGGGCCAACAACTTCCTTCTTTGAGTCCTTCACCTGATTTCACCTCCCGATCCCCTTAATGCGGAGGAGCTGTGGGCATAAAGTCAGATGATGCATTTTAAATGGATGCAGCAGTATGACAAAATATACCAGCAATTACGTCCCGACACAGTGTAAAAAAACAGAAACCACGAATCACAGACCCACGGCTGGTTCCAAAAAACACATCACCGAGTTTTACGCAGCACAAATTTCTAGTTCACAGGCGCACGTCATAAACTGCTATTATTAACCTTTTAATCAAGGCTAATGGTTGTGTTTTGCAGCTGAAATGACATTTTTAAGCACAATACCTGGCAGCAGGACGGGAAGACACTGACTTTGGCATCGGATAATGATGTAAAATGCCAGTGTCGAGCAGCGCTGCAGCAGAACTGTGAAATAAACACAAGTGAATGACTGCGGCTGTAGCTTACCCTAAGGACACTAAAAGAGGAGCACGAGGCAATTTTAGCTGCCGTAATAACCATAAAAACTGTGCACTCTGAGCCACACAAAATCCGTCGAAATAAAGAAAGTTAAACCGCGTTAGATTATCCTACACACACAGTCGAAAACACTTAAGAGACGTCGGTAAATGTGACATTTTAGTAGCCTCTGACTCCAAAAACGATCAGAAAAATGTGTCCTGCCTCAACCACACGGAGGTTATAGAAAATGATCCTCAGCAGCTGCACTGGTAGAAACGAGTTTGAAGCAGATCGCATGTGGAGATTGTTAAAATAACATCTGCACAAAGCAACAATGGAACAAAACAAGAATGAGAATTGTTTGCTTTTTTTTTCTCCAGGTGTATTTTGACTGACTGTCTTTGCATTTACGTAGTTGGATTTTAAATTTGGCACATAAATTATAGACAGCAGCAAACTGATAAAACTGCACAATTATAATGATATTCGTGTAAAAATATAAAATGAACAATAAACACCTGTGTTGCGTTTCACGTGTCTGTCGCAATAGAAAAAAATATGAATTTTGACTTGGACCACACAGTTTGATGCTTGAACCTTGGGAAGATGATAGAAGTTCAGTGTGTCTGTCGGCCAAAGCACATAAATACATAAACCAGACGTATGTTCAGAAAGTTTATAGAGAATTCTGATCAAGCTGAAGGTGGTGGAAATGGATTTCAGCGTCATAGTAAATAGTTTGTTGTAGGTATTTGTGAGATAGATATTTACCGTTCAACAGGTGCATATCATTTAAAATAACATGATTTAACATCTTATTGATGTGTTGGACCATTACGTAGTTAAAGGGTCATTACGTTGTCTTAATAACCAACTTACCTACTGTAAACCCCGCCTCTCCTTAAAAAAAGGGCAGACCGGAAATTTTTGGTTTCACTTCACGAACCTGATCAGCTGACTCAAACTCTCGAGCTCCACTCGTCAAAACAGAACAACATGGCGATGTTATATTATCTGCTGCTTCTCTGTCAGGTTGCATCTACAGGTTAGATCCCACTGCAACTCTGCTGTGATTTTTGCAACTGTGAAACTTGTTTGACATTGTCACTATAATGTGTAGCACAAGAGCTTTAGTTTCATTTTCACCTTTAAAGTAACATTGAAATCACAATAATGTTCTCATTTGACATATCTTAATTATTATTATTGGTTGTATAAATACGCTCTGATTCGAATCAGTGAACCCGTTTTTGAACTTGGTCTTGTTTCCCCCTTGGTTCGATTTGCTTTCACACTGGAAAACTTCCTAGCAAACTAAATGCATCAGTAGAAGTCACGCGAGAATTGTCCTGTCCGCGCATTGGTTAAACGAATCCTTGGCGGGAAAACGATATCAAATACAGGAAGTAGAGCCTGTTGTGTACGGTTAATAATGGGAAAAGAATGTTATGGAACGTGGGGCAGCTGCAAATGTACTATTTGTTCACACATAAACATAAAACGCCAATTAACACTTTATAAAGATGACTAGCTGTCAAACGAGATATAAAATCAACATAGTTCCTGTTGAACCGAACAAAGACCACAACGAATTAAGCGCACGCGAACAATACCCAGGAGCGGATCCAGAGGTGTATTGTTGGGTTGGGCGGACGGGTGCGCAATCCCAAAATAGGGTAACACATTTGGAAAATTAAATAAACTGTGCACGCTTTAGTGTTCAATGTGTGTAATATGTATTTGAGTTAATTGACTAAAAAAACGTAATTAAATTTATTTATTTTGCTTGGTAATTATTTATAGTTAAACTATTAACATTTAAACTGTTGGTAATTTACAAATTTACAATTAGAATTTAGATGTATCAACTGAATCTACTGTGGTTTTTGGATCATTTTGCATTTGCCTCAGTCTAAGTGGTTGTAGTTTCTGATTGGTTGATACATGTCACGTGAGAGAGTGGAACTAGGAAGTGAGGCTTTTCTGAAGTCGGGAAGACAGTAAAAGAACTGTGGAAGAAAGTTGCCCATCTCCATCTAGCTCTTTGTTAAACACCACACATTAAACCCACTCATTACAATTTTATATCAATAGGCTATTAGTGTGTTTATAAGGTGGGGAAAACAAACCAGAGTCTGATTCAGATGGACTAAAAGTGTAAAAAAATACCCTAAGTGTTCAAGGCATATAAAAGACTAAAAGTTAATGTTGTACAAATTTCCTTAACTACAATCATGTCTGAGAAAATTTGAAGATGAGACACAAACCTCATGCACAGCGTTGTGGAGGTGGTTTTAAGATTTTATTAGTCAAATACACAATAATCCTTGTCGGTGTCATTTGTTGTTTAATTTAGTATGTTACATTCACGTAAAAAAAAAATTGAGTAAGGTTTAATTGTTGATTAATTTTTAAAGCTAAACATCTCCTTTGTTCTGCAGCAAAACACTCCTTGAAATATTTCCTCACTGCAACCTCCGGAGTGCCAGACTTTCCAGAATTTGTGGGTGCTGCAGTGGTTGACGAAGTCCAGGTGGGTTATTGTGATAGCACAATCAAGGCAGCTGAACCCAAACAAGACTGGATGAAAAAATTAATCAAGGACGACCCACAGCACCTAGAGTGGTATTCTCTAAAGTGCTCAGGAAATCAGCAGGTCTTTAGAGCCAACATCAACAGCTTGAAGCAACGCTTAAACCATACTGACGGTATGTAATTCACAGTAATTCATGTCAGTGTGCACGTTTAACTCTACATCTGTAAGATGTTTTTCTCCTGGGGCCAATTGAAACACACACACTGCCTCTAAGGTAGGGTAACAGGACTGTTGGACTGCCCAGCCTGTATCTTGTCCCCTTGTCCCCCT
This sequence comes from Channa argus, assembly GCF_033026475.1. Taxonomy (NCBI): domain Eukaryota; kingdom Metazoa; phylum Chordata; class Actinopteri; order Anabantiformes; family Channidae; genus Channa; species Channa argus. The sequence goes on from NC_090197.1 coordinate 5,959,986, forward strand.
TGGATTCTTCGCCATAAAGTTGAATTAATCTCTGTAAAAAGAGAAACACTTGTCAGGTGATGATTCAGATTATCCAAAAACAGTAGTGGGTGCTATAGTCTTTGTGGATTAGTGTGTCTCTGTGGCAAACATTTAATGGTTTGCATCTCTCTTTGTCTTAGGTGTCCACATTTTACAGAGAATGAATGGCTGTGAATGGGATGATGAGACTGGTGACATCACAGGTTTTAACCAGTACGGTTACGACGGTGAAGACTTCATTGCACTAGACCTGAAGACGCTGACATGGACTGCTCCAAAACCACAGGCATTCATCACTAAACTGAGATGGGACTCTGAAAAGGCGAGATTAGAATATAATAAGAACTATTACATCTACAAATGCCCAGACTGGCTGAAGAAGTATGTGCACTATGGGAAGCGCTATCTGCAAAAAACAGGTAGAATTCCATGATGCAACACTCATCTCCCTTTTCTGTTTTTAATGTACAATAACATTCCATTGGAAATGCGGCTGCATCCCAAACCCTTCATCAGTCAATCAGTAAAGACTTATCTCTCTGTCTCTCTGCAGTTCCTCCCTCAGTGTCTCTCCTCCAGAAGTCTCCGTCCTCTCCAGTCAGCTGCCACGCTACAGGTTTCTACCATGACAGAGCCACAATGTTCTGGAGGAAAGATGGACAGGAGCTTCATGAGGACGTGGAATATGGAGAGATCCTCCCCAACCATGATGGAACCTTCCAGATGACTGTTGAATTGCACCTTTCATCAGTCAAACCTGAAGACTGGAGGAGATACGACTGTGTGTTTCAGTTCTCTGATGTTCAGGACATGAACGTCACCAGACTGAAGCAAACAACCCTCAGGACCAACTGGGGTAAGAATGAGATCAGAGGTGCTGAATGCAGAGTTTTTGTGAACATTTAAATTGGTCCAGGTCTTGTTTATTTTTGTATTAAATTAATGTGCTGATATATTTATATTCAACTCAAGCCAATTGTTGTGTTTATAAAATGTCAGAAAGTATATCGAGGAAAAACCTGTGTATTCAGATTGTATTGGGCTAACTTTTTAAAAAATAAAAATAATTTGGGATAAATGTTTAACATACCTTTTATTAGCAAGAGTGTTGGAAAATAAGAGAAGCAGATGCATAAAGTTTCCTGATCAGACTCTAGGGATGTGGTGGTAATGTGGACATTACCAGTGGTTCAGAACGAGGCAAATCATTTTTCTATCTGCTTCAAAACAGATCTAAAGAATATGTTGTTTGACTTGCTTAGATTCCTTTCAGTGAACAGCTACAGTTATAATAAAAGACTTGCTGTAGAAGGTGTTCATGTCTGTGTCTGAACTAAAAATGTTGTTTCTAAAGAATTGCTTTTTCACTAATAACTGCCAGAAAAAGAAAAGCTTTAGAGATGAATATTTGGAGCTACGACATTACCAGTAGCTCTGAACTACACAGCATGAAATGAAGAAATTAAGTCAAAGTGTAAATGTTCTGTTCTGGTTCCAGTTCCTCCCTCACAGGTTCCTGTTGGTGCTGTCGTTGGAGTTGTTGTAGGACTGATGCTGCTGTCAGTCTGCATCACTGGACTCTTCATCTGGAGAATGAAGAAGACGACTGGTAAGGAAATCGTTTTACTTCCATAATTTCGAAGGACCTCCACATGTTATATTGTATGTCTGATAAGTGATAGTAGACCATAAAGGACATTTTTTATCTTTTTCTTCTCCCATAAACTTTAGAGTGTTAATCATTTTGTAAAATGGTTGTCTTTCATCTGTATTTCAGGTTTCCAGCTCGCTAATAGTAACTAATGGTAAATGCTCTGCACTTATATAGAACTTTTCTACCTATTGGCACTCAAAGCGCTTTACACTGCTTCACGTTCACCTATTCGCACACACAATCACTCACACCGATGGGGGAGCTGCTATGCAGCTGGCCAACAATCACCGGGAACAACTAAATTGGGGTTTAGTGTCTTACTCAAGGACATTGCAACGTGTGACCGGAGGAGCCGGGGACTGAACCAACAACTGGGGGATTGGTGGACGACCGCTCTACTTTCCTTTCCCAGCATCTATTATCTTTTCACTAGAAGAAATTATCAGGTATTTACTATTTATCCTGACAGAGAATAGTGAAGACATCAACTGAGTGAGGAGTCAACAGAACAACTACATTTTCCCAGACAGGATTTTCTCCTTAAGAAACGCATTTGAATAGTACTGTGGTTGAATGGAGATCCTGGACAAGTGAGGTCAAGCAGTTGACAGTAATACAAATGGCATACAGCACATTACAGTAGATTTTAATTGACAGAGCTGCTGCTTGTCTCTGATGTCTCAGCAAACAGTCTGTGATAGAAGGCACAAATCACTTGCGGCTAAGTGTTTGGCCGTCATTGCCAGCCAGTGGTTACTCTGGCCCACCAGTGTCTTGGTGGTACCTGGGACAGCTCCACGATCAGAACTCCGGACAGTGGTGATGGGAGTGAACTTCAAACACATCACCTGTCCTAAAGGAAAAACAACTAGAGAACACACGGGTTAGTTTTCTGTGATTGTTTTCCATATATACTTGTCTAGAAAATGCCCAAGCTGGATGTGTTTGTGTGTATGGATAAAAAAAAAAAATATATATATATATATATATATATATATATATATATATATATATATATATATATATATATATATATATATATATATATATATATATATATATATATATATATATATATATATATATATATAGGTGTAGCAGGTTTGCTCTTTAAAACCAAAACCAGTTGTGTGCTCACAGTGATGTGTGGCCAGTACCAGCATAACTAAAAGGGATGCAGTATGGTTTGGTAGGGAATTGATTAAAAGTCAGTAATTATGTAATTTAACAGTGAAAGTCATTCGATCTAACCTATATTAATATTTTTAACATTATGTGGTTGTTTGACCCAAATTGTTGATTCGTGTGTGAATAGTTTGAATTGTGATGCCACTTTTTCCACAGGAACAGTTAAGCTCAGTGATTTTATGTGCATCGCTTTGGGCACATGGTTACATCTGCACACCACGTGTTAACCACAGGGCACAGAAAATGAGAAAATGAAATCAGTGCTGTTAAAAGCACTTGCTGCACTAGTTCTGGAAACTCTGCGAGCACACAAACCACTGTGAAGGAAATGATCTGTGTGAACAAGTAGCTGGTTCACACAAGAGAAAGTAAAACATCATTCAGGATTTAAATGATGTTTATTGTTGCTCTTCTTAATTGACATTTATTATTGAGCATTGAATGTAATTAAATTATATATGAACAAAACTCAAACAAGCTTATGGTTCCATAAGTAGATATTGCATGTATGCATACAATAAAGTAATAGTTTAAAAGCGAATTGTCTGTTTTTGCAAGTGAGTTTTACATTTCCTTCTACTGCTTATTAATGCACACATTTATAAAGGGGCTGCAGGGCATGATTTGGTTTTGTGATTTTGGTTTACCTCAAATTTATTTGGATTCTTTAAATCAGCAGAATCATTGTTTGGGGAAATAACAGGAGTCGCTAGATTGGAATTTTTAATAAAACAATATTTTTTATGATATTTTAATACACCAACTTAACAATGTTGTTCTGTCAAAATAACTGATGCTGTTGTCTGCGACGACTAAAGGGTTTGAGCTGTTTTCCCACCACCACCTCATATCCTCTCTGCCTCCTCCACACCTCACCTACTGTGTGGGCAGAGGGCAAAACCAAAGCTGCTTGTTTTCTATATTACTAACCCCAGTACAAACATTGGTACTGTTGCTACTGATGTAAACATGTGTATAAGTACATGTTTCTGTAACAGAACTGAATATCCTAAATCAATCTGCTGGTACATCAGAAATGTGTAGTTTTGCATTAAGACCCAACGTAACTGAAGAAGTTGTACGTTAATAACATTTCCATCATGTCTTTGTGGAAGATGATCGAGAGGTAGTGGAAGAAGGATGGAAGGGAATGTTATGAGAATGTAAATCACTTTCTTTTCCAACCATGATTAAATTTAGTTTTATTTTGTTTTATTCTATTGGTGCCAAATCACATGAAAGTCATCTCAGTTCACTTTAAAAAGTAGGGCCAAGACTCAGCAAGTAAACCCAACAAATCCCCCTTGAACATCACTAAGGAGACAGTGGCGAGGAAAAACTCCCTTTAGCGTAAGGAACCTCTAAGAGAACCAGGCTCGGGGTGGGCGGGCACATGCCTTGACTGCTTCAGGTGAGAGGAGAATGGAGAGAGAAAAATATAATGAGTATCACATCATTTTAGTATCATCATTATTTCTGTTAAATTCATGATTCATTCTGAAACTCAGGCTTTAACTTGTCACATGTCAGCATAGCCCACTGCTTTGTTTTAGCACTGTTTAAATTCAGCTGTGCACCAGGAGGCAACTTAACGTCCTCTAATCTCAGGGTCAGTGGTTTGATTCCCAGCTCCTCCTGGCTACATGTTGAAGTGTCCTTGGGCAAGACGCTGAACCCCATGTTGCTCCTGCTGGGTCAGGCGAGCTGATTGGAGTTGGAAGATGCCATTGTGCTTGTCTTTATTCAACCCACCTGAAGATGGTATCTTCCAGCTTCTGATTGAGTTAACTGATCCAGGTAATCGGCAGTGAGCAGGCTGGAAGACAAGCAGGTCGCTGTTCTCTGAAGATCAGCGCTAGAAATTTCTGTGTTAGTGCGAGTGGCCCAGAGGCAGAAATCTTTCACAGTCTAAAGCAGCAATGGACAAAAACAAAAACTCATTTGTCCATGGTACCCACAGGAGGACAGATTTCGAGCTCAGGAATCTGTTGGTTGTTGTAAGCACATTTTTGTTAATTCAGTGATCCCTATTTAAAGGCCGTAACACGAGTAAGTCTCCGTGTGATCTTCTTTGCGGTGACGGCAAGCTCTCAGCAGAAAGGTCAAACGCGGTGGTAACTGCCAGAAAAAAAAAGAAAAAGCTTTCAGGTGTTGTCTGTTGGCTGTTGGCCTCTGGCGCCTGGTCACTTATTTTGCTCTCATGTTAATCTGACTGCTATCAGGACAAAATGCCGCCTGCCGACCACAAACATTTTTTCAAACTTCGCTCAATTCGCCTGGTGGGCTGTGCATCCTGTGTCTGGCTACTTACTGAGCCCACAGTGTGCATCTTGTCTCAGGTCAACCTGCTTCTTACTGGGGGAGTTTAGAGACTTTCATTTTGTATATAGCTGAAGTAAAAACCCTCTATTTGAAGTGCTTGCAAAGTATTTAAGGCTTTGAATTAGTTACAAGGCCGACATGATGTGTTGTACAGTTCAGTGAGTATGAATCAAGATTGTGAATGATGCTGTGTCTGCAAGAGCATAAACTGTGATATTTTTACTGGGGTGTGTTGATTTACTTCTTTAGGACTTTAGAAACTGTCCTCCTGCGAGAACTGATCTTCAGTATTCAGGAGCATTCTGAGGCACAAGACGACGCAGACCACAAGAAAACACGATTTCCTGTAAAGTGGGGTTACTGTAGAAGATAAACCTTTTTAAACGTGTGGGAACATGCTATCTGGGTTTTTTTTGGGGGGGGGGGGGTGGGGGGTGGACCTACTACTTACTCCTGCACTATCTCAGCTGCTTGAGCTTGAGAATGTGAATCAGTCACTTGGATGTGAGCAGGCAACCGACTTTCAGGTCGAGAAACATGAAGACGATATTGTTTTTGTTAATCCTCTTCTGTCCCGCTGCGTCTCCAGGTGAGTTCACGTTGTTTAAACATTCTGTCGTGACAGCAAATTGACTTCGGAGATAATTTATTAGAACGTGAAGCCAAAAGCAAGGAAATTTAAATTCATCAGCATCTTAAGTTTTAGATTGTGTGTAATATCATGGCGTGTTATTTAGAAAATGGATATTTAACTAGGAGAAACTAAATTTATGGCATAAACTTTAAAGCTAATTTACCATTTATCGAACTTTTATTTCTTCGTGAAGTGGATGGTGTTGTTGCAGCAGGATCTAATTGAATGAGGTTAAATGTGTCTAAACGTGATACGTGGATGGGAATTTTTGTTTTGTGTAATATGTGTTACTTTGTAGTTAATAAATGTTCTTTACCTCAGGGACACTGGACAAAGTAGAGGACACCACAGAGCTCAGTGCCAGCAGGGGACAAGATGATGAAGGTGAACTGGATTTTAAAAGTCTCATTGCTTGTGCTGGAATATGAGTAATTTGATTTAACAAATGCACATTCCTTTACCCCAGGATCCCAGGATGAGACTGTGAGCACAACCAGCAGGGGCTACAGTAAAGGTGAGAAACGTGTGTGTGTGTGTGTGTGTCCAACCTCAAATTGCACTTGGCAAATAATATGTGCTGTGTTCTGCGCCTACATGGTCCCTTCTGCACTGTGTATTGCAGCAGTGGTGATTCTTTACCATACGGTGCTTAAACCAGGACCTCGACTTGCCACGTTGTGGGTCATGTGGTCTTTGGTTTTGATCATTAGATAATTAACAGAGCCGGACAACGAAACATGTTCTGTTAATGCGTTTGTGTTATTTCCTCCTTGCAGCCGATTGGCTCAGGCCTCCTACCTGCATTAATATTAATATTGAGAGATTTCGGTTTCCACACTACAGTAGACAGTGAGAGAAACGATACAAATCAAAGCTTCTTCCATTGCCTGTGTTTTTAAAATTGCACAGATGCTTTTTAATGGGCTGTAATGATGAGCTCCTCCATCGAGGAGCAGAGTGCTGCCATTTGACTCCGACCCTCTTCGCTGACAGCTAATCATTTCCATTCATATGTTGGCATCTGAGGAACATTCTGTCCCCATGTAGAAGCTGCGTGACCGTAAATGATTTGTTGATGGCTTTGGATGATAAGTAGGTGAACTTCACACCTTCAGAGTTTAAATCACACTTTGTTTTGCAGTCACAGATGTTTTCTGTCAAACATAGGAACCAAATTTACCCTGAGACCAAAAGAATGAATGAGCAATTTAAATATTTAATGTGACACATACTGGACACGATTCTAATGGTTTTGGGATGAATTATTCAATAATAAAAATCTCACCAGCAGCAGTATCACGACATCCCATCATTTCATTACACAGCAGAACAAAGTAAATAAAAGTTGACCAAGATGTAATAAACGTACTGTAGCAACTGTTTGCTCCTGACATTTGTCTTGGTTGGAAAAGTGAGAAACATATGAACAAAGAAACCTGCACTTTGTGCTTTTGCGACAGTGGCAGTTCTACTGTCTTAGACCTACAATGGAGTTTCAGTAACACAAAACTAGAGTTGGGAATGAACAAAAACTTCAGAAACACACAGGCTGATGAATTTGCTCTTAACAATGTGAGACCAATGCGTAAATGTTCCTTTGTTTCAGGTTCAGGTTCAGATACTACTCGTCTAATATTAAAAGTCAGTGCTGTAACGATGGCACTATGCGCCTTATGTAGACACTGCATGTGCAGACACAATGAAGGTGAGGAACAGTTTCATTTTCACTACTGATTAACGTCCGTACGCCTGCGTAGGTTTAGTTTCCGCTTTGACAGGGACATGTGTGAAGCTGGTGAGTAAGAAAAGTTATAAATACATGGACTTGTTTTTGAAACACTTCTTCATTTAGCAGCTTATTGCCACCGTGTGTCGTCAGCTGATTCTGTAGCTCTGAGCTCTCTGGGCCTGGAATTTAGATGTTCAGTTGACTCTGCTACTGTCAGTGCAGCATACACTCCACAATGTGTGTTAGTAGGGGTTATGAATACGGGTGCCTGTGATGATCTTAACTCTTTATTCATTTATTTTTTATTACATTTATGTTATGCAGTAGAAATTATTTTATGCTGTCATTTGTACTTCAGAGGACCAAGCAGGTTTGCCAGATGTCTTTTTCTTTTATACTTCATTAAAAAGCCCACGTTTAATACTTTTAATAGGACAAAGTCATTTTAATTTGTCTGTTTTTTAATTACAACTGTATTGATGTCAGCCTGACGATAGTATTTTATTTTTGTTTTTTTTTCTTACAGATGCCCAACCCGTTCATGGTAAACTTCTTTTCCTTCAACACTAAGACAAAAATTCCTTGCATAATTTGTGCAATAATCAAATCGTGTATTTTTTTCTTATTGTCTATTTGTCCTGTCTTTAGCTGCTCTGCTGGTGAATGTGCCGCACTGAAGAGATAATATCTAAAAAAATTTCTCAAAGTCCTCATTTATATTTTAGTTGCAAAAGTCTTTTCAAAAAGACTTTTTATTCCTTCACTTTAGAGTATTTAATTTCAGTGTTGTTGGAGACAAAAAGCCACAAAACTGACAGTAGTAGTTTCAGTAATTTCACAAAATCATGTTTTGGCGTTTATTTTAATTTAATTTGAATTATTTAAATGTATGTAACTGATCTACAAATGCTTGGTAAGAAGTCACCCAGTTTTTTTTTTTTTTTACAAAGGGTGACTTGGTTTAAACATTCTCCCATTTTCTCCAAAACTGATATTTTTACTTCAACTCCTAGTTTTTCCTGTTTCAGACATTTTTGTTTTTCTGTCCTAAATATTTTTACTTTTCATTTCTTTTTAGTTTAGTTTTTATTTAGTAATAATCTTGGTTTAAAGACAATACTTCTGGATCCTACTAATAAAGTTGGAAAAATCACTTGGATTTTGTTTTTGATACACACTTATTATAACTTCAAACAAACTAAATGTAGGAAATAATTACAAAATACTGAACGGTTGTGCAAGTGGATGATTGTTGGAATTTCTTTTGAATAAATAAAGAAAATGCTCTTCTTGTATCTGTAGGGGAACCTCAAAATAATTTTAATATTTCAAAAATTTGAAACGTATGCAAAAACTATTCTGTTGCCGTTTTCAAGCTTCAAGAAATGTAAAATAGTGACTTTGGTGTAGTTAGCATTATATTCTCTGGGAGGTATAATTCGTTTTACAAACTGTTGGTTCATGCATCTTCACCCTCACATGCACAAGAGATGTTTTTTTTTTTCTTTCCTCTAAATAGAAGTCAAAAAACCCAAAAAATGTCTGAAGTTTTTCATTCTCAATTAAAGTCAATCATGTTGTATACTGACCTCTAATGTCAAATAACGTCCCCAACACTCATGAACAGGATTTGTTTTTGGAGAACATTTAAAGCAATGACTTTGTCAGCACTAATATTAGAGATGAGGGCCACATGGTTTTTTTACAACCCCAATTAAAAAGAAGCTGAGACGATGTAAAAAGTAAATAAGAGCTGAATGCAAGGATTTGCAAAACTCACCAACCCATATTTTATTCACAATAGAACCTAAACAACATATCAGATGTTGACACTGAGACATTTCACCATTTCATGGAAAATATTAACTCATTTTGAATTTGATGGCAACAACACTTGAGGCATTTAATAGTTGAAGTTGTTATTTTAAGGAGAAACGAGAAGGAATAAGAAATTAAAAAACACAAGAGAGGACATTTTCCCCCGTCTTCCTAAGTTGCCACTGAGCTTTAGTACATTGTCATTTTTCTAAATTTTTTTCCAGTTATTAAAAAACTCTGGTGACGTGTTTCATTTCTGTTTGCATGGCTCACTTTCTTATCAGGACAGCGCAGCGGCAGAGTGGTTTGCCCTGCTGCGTCATGGGGTTGAATATGATTGTTGCTGTTCTGTGTCGAGTTTGTTCTTTGTTCCTCGCTTTCATTTTTATTGCACAGGCAGCATCCACAGATGCAGATTGGCCAGCTAGAGCAATTTTAACAGTTCTCTGAAAGTGTTCACATCACTGACCGCTTAGAGGTGGCTATTCATCGCTGCCTGACCCTAAAATATTTTGCCCATATCTACATCCTATCTTACCTCTTTCTGCTGTTTGATGTCGTTAAATGTTTTTTCTTTACTTTTTGGGGGAATAATTGCATCGTAATATGATGTGTTTTTCTGTGTTGCATGTTGCACATATTGAATTGTGTCTGGGCAAAGCTAGTTCCTGTCTCCTCTGGCTTTAAAGGAAATGATGTCTGGGGCTGTGAAGCTCACTGGTTTTACTATTTCAGTATGTTGGTGAACCCGCGACCTACTTACAGTTTTACCTCCGGCTGAGATGGACTACAAAAGTCTACACGTGAGAATTAAACCTGTGTACTCTAACTGTGATGTATTTGAACAAAGTGGGGGGGGGGTTTTCTTGCATACAACAGGTGCTGTCACTTGACCTGAAGGCTGGGACGTCTGTTTTTAAAAGAATAGCTATTTAATAATAGATATCTCCTTTAGTCCCATTAACTTTTTCACACACTAACTTAAAAAAACGCATCTAGCCGGTCTAATCTCTTGTCTATGGGTTTTTAGCAGTTCCGCCCCAAATAGTTCAAATAGACATTTTTAAAATAAGTGATTTTGGCTGCAGTTTGTTTCCACTGAACTAAAGCTTCTAATTAAATCAAGTTGGTTTTGAATGTTTGATAATTATTTCTGATAGAGTTGAGGTATATCTCTGATGTCGTGCATGGTTTGGCTGATCACAGACACATTGAATTACCTAAACTTAAAAATACACTGTAGCTCAGTGTCCCACTTTATCAGACCATCAGTCCCACTGAACCTGAAAAACCTCTGAAGATAAACAGGGTCTTGTTGGGTCTGAGAATACAAACACTTCCTCCCTGCCGTCACATCACCCCAGCTTGTGCTCTCAGCCTGTTCCAATTCGACTCAACAACTCTGCAAACAATTATGATGAGAACTTTGCTTTTGTTGATCTTCTGTCCCGTGGGATCTTCAGGTAAGATCCCAGTTCATTTCAGCTTTTTGTCGCAACAGCAGATTGATGCAGGATTTTAACATGGAACAGCAAACGGGGCCAGATGCATGAAAATCTGAGTATGATCAATGCAAACCAATGCAGCAGCTCTGCCATGAATTCTACAATTCTTCTTTAAGTTGAAACTGTCAGATAGGAGATCGTTCTACTATGTCCTTATTATTGAGGTTCACTACGTCCTAAAATTTAGCCTTTGATCCAAATCTAGATTTCAAGGCAATAAGAATGAAAAAAATTGATAAAACACCTAAACAGTCTTATTGGATTACACGTCTCATATTGCTGAGCACTTTATTTATGTTGCTTCTAGAAAGTATGTATGAGGTGCACAAGTTTTTTTTCCACATTTAATGTTTATACACACCAGTTTCTGTACATGTGGAACAAGACATGTTTTACCTCTGGCCTGGGCTTTTGCTTTCAGGTTTTGGTGCAGAATCTGGAGTTTCTCTATCTGTTATAATAGCGCTGGCAGTGGGAGCCTTCATCTTTGCATCGTGCATTTGTATATGTTGCTGCAAGTGCAATAAAGGTGAGGAACAAATCTTTAAGCTTTATTATAATCATTTCACTTCAATATGACTTCCACTAAAGGGTGGAGTTTAAGTTCTCTAAGTCTTAGATGTGGATGTGGTCATACCTACACACACCTGAGTCTGAAACAGTTCTTCTGATTTTACTTTTATTTCATTAATATACATCTGATAATTAAATACAGTAGAGTTGTAGAATACAATAGAAAAAAATAGCCCGATGATAATGTGCTGATTTGTCGGAAGCAACTATCTACAGGATTTATATTTACTTTTAACCAGTGTATATTTAAGTTTTTTTTAATCATCTCCCTGCAGCGTCAGAGCTCATACAGTTGCTATTTACAGGATTTTACCGATAAAGCGATGCATAATGTTAACAAATGTATGAGTCGGACAACTTGCGGCTAAGGCTGTTCTCCACCACACGGTGCCACGCAGCTTATTACAGCCCATAGTGATGCTTTTATTAACCAACACCCAGCAGAAATATGTGACAACACGCACATATTTCTTTTAGCAAATGCCCCAAAACATCATGCTCACAGGTCACAGTCACATCCCTCTAGTGGGCAGAGTAATTATGATGGTGTGATCACCAAAGTAGGTTTGTATGGTTGTTCATATTGGTTAAGGGAATGTTAATGTGCTTATATTTAACTTATTTTATTTTTTTGGACTTTGTACGTGCGATTTATGAAAAGCCAGTTTTTGAAATGCCCACAATAAAGTTAAAACAGACAGGAAACCAAGCAAATTTAAGCAAAGTTGCTAATTCATACAAAGTTATTATAACATCCTGGTTTAGAGTATAATAACTCAGTAAGATTAATTAACAAATGCAAGTGGGTTTGTTTTTTAAATCTTTAGTTTTCAGGACAAATTCCTCTAACTAGGTTTAATTTGCTTTTTAAACTTGACCTCACTGTAAAATTGCTACAAACTTTTCTGTCGCTTGACCCAAAATCAGCAATTTCCCTCAGTTCTTTATTTAACATGAAAAACTTATGGCTGCAGCAGTTACGTTACCTTCGTAACAAAGTCAGCACAAAGACTGAAAAAGTATCTGGGTTGGGGGCCACAGCACCTTATTTATTCATCCAGTCATTTCCAGTTGAAAGGGGTTTGATCAGAATCAGACGTCAGAAACAGAAATGTTTCCACTAGTGTCAGTGCAAACAGTGGTAGAATCCAGCCACCATCCCACAAGCTGGGGATGGTGCTAAACTGGTTTTGTACATTTTATTTTGCCATTAATACATTTCTTCAAAAATTCATATTTCAGGAAACCAACGATCTAACGGTAAGTTCGCTTCTCATGCTGTGTTAACTATTGTGTCAAAAACACACAACCAAAGAGCACGCAGCAGAGGGGTTTTGTGTTTTTTCTAGATTTCACCAAATATTCTAAAACATTAAACCGTTTGACATGGGCTAAAAACATGGGTAGCAACAGTTCATCAGTACAGTGATATGATGGACATGCTGCCATTGCATAAAACTATGCCTATGAATGTCTGCAATTTTTTGGAGGGATTTACTTGCATTTTTTTATACAATGTTGACAATAATAATCTGTCACTTTGTATTTCAGAGAACCAATCAGAGGCCGAGGGTAAGCTGTCCATGCCCAAACCTACACGTACTATATGTACATCTATATTATTTTAGGTTTGTTTGTGTCCTTTTTATACAGTTTTGATAACAACAGCATTTGTATTTCAGAGGCTCAGTGTGCTGATGGTAAGAGTTTCTTCTTTTTTATAACACTTAAATAGACATGACATGACAATCTGGCAACTCACACCTTAGCCACATGGTCGTATTGCATTTCAGAGGCGCCACTTGCCTATGGTAAGTTATCAGACACAACTTTTGGACAGTAGAGACAGGATTTAAATAGTGCCCTATTCGTACTTTACACAACACCTACGCATTGTTTGTCTTATGTTCTTTTAAACTGTTTCGATAATGAAGTCATTTGCTTTTCAGAGGAGCAACCTGCCTATGGTGAGTTTTGTTGTATTATAACACAATAACACACGTTGCCTCGTGCAATCTTAGTAACATAATGAGCTATTTGAACAAGTGAATAGACTAAATTCAGCCCAGATTAATTTTATACCCCTTTGCATTTTCATTTGCTTTTCAGAGGAGCAACCAGTTTTTGGTAGGTTTTTTTTTTTTTTTTTTTTTGGTCAAACCTTGTACAACCTGAACTGTGACCTCAATAATTTACCGTCTGCTCCTTGTCTTGTCTGTTCTTGTTCATGCGTGTTTCTTTTGACAGAATATGAGTACACATATGAGTACGACTACCAGTGTGATTCTAATTTTGGGGAATTCTGAAAACCACTCCCTAAAGGGTCGATAAAATCAAGCATTCTTTCAGACAATGCTCAACTCTATGGGAAATACTCCGACATTTAACAGGATGAAGTTACCAAAGTAAAAAAGTACCTTGGGCTGTTTGACACTTTGTGAAAAATAAACCCAAATGTATAGGACACAATCACATAGTGAGTCTTTTAAGCGAAGCTGTGATTGATGCTGGTTCTTTAAACTCCCTGAGTGACTGTGGGAGGGAATCTTCCTATCTAAATAAAAAGTTGAACATATTATTTGGAACTTTTCTTTTTCACCAATGAAACTTTTAGTACCACAAGACGATTCAAACCATTGAAACATGTGGTCGCTGTCTCCAATATGTTTTCTCTGAAATAATGACTGTTTCAAAATGCTCTGGGGTATCAAAAGGTGGAAGTGCAGACTATTTACCGTGTACATCCAAGTACTCTTTCAGATACCATATTTTGCTATTGTAATTTATATTCTCATAGGGCCCCTGTCCTCCCTCTTCGTCTCTTCCATGGATTCCTTCTTATTTTGTGACAATGACGAACCAAATTACCAAGCTGCAATGCAAATGGAGGTGTTGAGAGATCAGAGCGTCCGGCTTGGTGAGAAGGTCCTGAAGACTTGGAGGAGGCTCACGTTGTTTCATAACTCACGAATCAAAATTGCAGCAGCGACATAATTGGCTCCTGGATCCTACAGATGGTTATTCTGCACTGTGGAGGCCAACATTAGCACTTAGGAGCGTGGTTACACAGGGCAGTGATGCATCGAACCATTTGAAACGTTGTGAATGAGAGCAGACCATCTCAGGTGTGTTTTTGTTGCCTTTACACTCTTGATAGTCTAAAATCCATGGACAGGTGCATGCACATTTGATGGGGTTATAAGATCAGCACTGAATTATTTCAATGTAAGTTCTGCACAACGTGCTTCACAGTGGCTCCTCATAGCCCGTGAATGTTTTACAGAGTCAAGTCTCAGGTCTCTTTATTATCTGTGTTATGCATTGGGGGGATAACTCGTAAGATGTCAAGAAAGCTGGTAATGGGGAAATGACGCAAAGAAATTCCATAATTAATGAGGAAGCATAAAGGCATGTTGGTGTCTTGTGTGGATGATCGCGCGTAATCCCGCTGCGCACTGGCGCATGTGGCTGCTGCCTCAGGAAGGAGCGCGTCAGTCAATAGATCATATTAATGCAGTCAGCGCCACTTTATATCCTCTTCCCCGGAGAGGTGCAGTTCAATAGTTCCCATTTTAGGACACATATTACTATGAATTCAAAATAAATGAGCGGGTTTCGCTTTAGCTGTGTGCGAGCAGAGAGTGAAAGCACTGCGGACCAGCCCACTTGGAGTTTCACAGCCCGCGCCTGCCTCTCGCCCAGCTGGGATTGGCTGCAGCTCCCCGTGACCCTGAGCAGGATTTCATGGACTGATGGATTTCGTGGATGAGGTCTCCAGGTGGCATAGTTGCTCACTTTCCTCCCTTCAGACGCTACCTTCCAAACGGGAGCCAGTCTTTCTCATGCGATTTGGTCGCTGCACGGAGAAGCAGAGTTCAGTACTTTAACAATGGAACTTGTTTTTCTCTTCTTCTTTGTTCCTGCAGCATATTCAGGTAAAGTCCAAATGAATACGATTTAAAAATCAAGATCCGGATTAGTTCTTATTATTATGTCATTGTTTGAGTTTGAGATTGTGTGTATTTATTATTATAAGACGAACTTACTATTGGTGTTTCTCAATTTATTTATATTTGGTAGTTTGGGTTTTTAAAGCAACAGATAAAAAAACATCTGTTCCCCAAATACCATTATTATTCTGATCGTAAATGTGTTTGTCAAATTTTCTGGCCAAACCTGTAAACCCACTGTAAAAAAACCAACTGATTTCACTTGTCACCATGCCACCAAAAACTGGTTTGTTCTGCATCGTTACATCGACTAATTGTTTATTTCTTTGTCCAACGGCCAGTCAGACATTTCTGCAGGTTTTGTTTCTCAAAACACTGAAAACGTCTTCTTGTCCTGCAGTGAAACACTCCCTGACATACACCGTCACTACATCGTCTGGGCTCCGAACCTTCCCAGAGTTTGTGCTTGTTTCAACGGTGGATGGACTTCAGATCAGCCACTTTGACAGCATCAATCAGACAGTGGTGTTCAAACAGGACTGGATGAAAAAACTAGAGGAAGATGAACCTCAGAACATGGACGGTTACACCTTTTCCTGTGTCTTATACTATTATGAGCAAAAAGATTTACTCAGCGATGTCACTCAACACTTTAACCAAACGGAAGGTACTGATTTGTATTTATTTATACTACGTCAATGTTCATTGACAGGTTTTGATTATTTTTATATTCAATTTGTATCTGTATTATGACCTATTTGAAAAAAATATATATATTGCTCTGGCCACTTTGTTAGGTACACCCGTACAATCTAATCCATCCAAAACAGTAGCTCTGCCATGAATTCTACCTTAAGGTCATTTTTCAGGTTTATTATTGAGGTCACAGTGGGTAGTGGAGTCGTACTGGAGTGCAGTAAATGTTTTGTCCACCTTATTTAAAATTGATGCTGTTCCTTATTTTGTCATTTCAAAATAAGTGACGCAAACCTTTTTAAACAACTTTCTTAGGAAAAAACTGAGTGAGGAAAAAATAAGTAGCAAACAAGTGCAAACTCGCTCACACACACGCACACACACGGTTACTCCTCTACTAGTTGCTGCATGCTGATGCATCATAAGTCCAGCATTAAACAAAGGACGTGTCGGGAATCCTGTGCACTCGTTTCAGTTTCAGATAGTTGTGGGATTTCCCAGAATGCAAAAATGAATCTTGCAGAAGGCATCACCGGATGTCTGCAAAGGAAATGTTAAAATATTAAAGAAATATTCAAATATTAAATTAAATATTAAAGTAAACCTTTGTTATGCGTTAGTATGTAACTTCCTAAAGGTGAAGATGCACAGTTTTCAGGGTCTTACTTACCACATATCACACAATATAAAACTATAAATCAATCCAGTAAATAACTGTAGTTCCCACTGAATCATGGAAATATTTGGTCACACAGTGTTTACGATGGTTTACTATATATATATTTTATACGGCTGCCTCTGTGCTTTTTAGGATTTTTATTTTATTATCTTTTTAGCGTTTTTCACTTCTTAATTTTCAAAGTCGTGGATATCAGGTCATGAAAGGTTTACACAAGGTTCTACCAGGCATTTACTGGATACAGCCAATGAAGACATGTCCGAAAAGAGGATTTAAAAAAAACATAATTTTAAGGTAACGTATGAATTTGCTTCTTCTCTGTTTTAAATGTGTGCAATATTTTTTTTTCAAATTTTATTTTAGTTCTCACTGACACAAAGTGGATGGTCTGCATTGAGGGAAAGGACTTTGGACTTTGGAAATCCTGGACTTTGCAGCCCATGTAAAAAGTTTGCACAGTCAAAGATTGAATGTTTTTTTGTTAGAGGATCACTGTCAGTGAATCAGCTGTCACTGATGGACAAGAAAGAAGTGAGCTGCAGGTTGAAAAGTGTTTTTGATATTCAGAGATGATCAGGCCCTTTGACACTGGCTACATAGCTACATTTGTACTTTTGCATAGTAAGTTGTGGACATTTGATGTTGATATTTAATTCAATTATGCAGCTGCAGACAATGTAAAGTAGAATGTTTTATAATAAAAATATGCACTTAATATTGATTTTTAAATAAACATTTTTTTCTGTAATGTAACAAATGTACTTTTCTGAAATGTAACTGATGTTGAAGGCCATGATGAATAGTGTTTACTATCCAGTGAATGAACTCAACTCAACACTGCTTCACGTGTAAATTCATCCATTGCTTTGTGTTATTTTCAACGTCTCTTTGACCCTGAATGATTTAATTAAAATGTTTTAAATGAAATTCACATCATTCTGTCAAAACTAATTTAAATAAGTGATTTGCAATTTTTAAAATAAATATAGTTTTGCAGTAACTGTCGGATTAGATTGAATAGTAACATAAGATAAATAGTGAAAATTGATTACAGTAATGTACAGTTAACCTATGTGTTTACAGTAATTTTACTGTAAAGTACAATTACAGTAACACCTAGTTACTGTATTTTGAATTTACAGTACAATTACCACACTTTTGCAGTAACTAACAGGGGAAAAGTGTTGGCAGTTACTGTAAAAACCAATTGAAATGTCTAACAGTGCTGGCTTCCTAATGTCTCCGTCTTATTTCAGGTGTTCACATTTTACAAAACTTCTATGGCTGTGAATGGGATGATGAGACTGAAGAGATTAATGGATATAATCAGTTTGGTTATGATGGAGAAGACTTTGTGTCATTGGACCCAAAGAACCTGAGGTGGCTGTTCTCAGAACAGGCTGCCACCTACAAAGACAAGTGGGATCCAGATGAAAATCGATTATCTGACAGTAATAGGACTCTGAACGATAATTTAATTGACTGGTTGAAGAAGATATTGGCCTATGAGAAGCACTCACTGCCAACAAAAGGTAGAAGCACATGCTTCATGTAACAGTGATGTATACAAGAATATTTTAAAGTCTCACCCTCCTCTCTCTCCTCCAGTTCCTCCCTCAGTGTCTCTCCTCCAGAAGTCTCCGTCCTCTCCAGTCAGCTGCCACGCTACAGGTTTCTACCCTGACAGAGCCACAGTGTTCTGGAGGAAAGATGGACAGGAGCTTCATGAGGACGTGGACCATGGAGAGATCCTCCCCAACCATGATGGAACTTTCCAGATGAGAGTTGATCTGAAACTTTCATCAGTCAAACCTGAAGACTGGAGGATATACGACTGTGTGTTTCAGCTTTATGGTGTAAAGGACAACATCATTACCAAACTGGACAAAACTGTGATTAGAAGCAACTGGGAAAACACTGGGACTAGAAACAATGAAGGTGAGACGCACACAGTTAATCAGACTGGAAATTGTCCCCTGTTGTCCCAGGAAGTATTTGTCATGTTATACAATCTGAAATTCCCAGCCAATATTCAATGTGTGACTCAAACACAGAGGCTTCAAGAAAGAGGCCACAACAACCAGTGTGGGTTAATGACCGTAACTGATATTTAATAAAAACAGACAAAACTAAATCTAAAATTAGAGGGAACGGAAGAAGAAGACCAGTACTACAGCTGGGAGACCAAGCACCCACTGATAGGAGGCTGGGAGTTTCCTAAATGTGCATTAACCAAATAATAAAGCATAAACCATACAAACAAACAACCACACCCCTGTCTGCAGGCCACAAACTGCCACAGTACCAGGAACAAAAAGACTTAAAAGTAAACCAAACCAAAACCACCTACAATCAGCCTTCAAACAAGTAAAGCTCTGTTACAATAAATGTAATTGAATGAACAGAATTTTCTTCTTTTGGTCAAACAACAAACCTTACAACAGGCACTAAGCCCACTTATAATGCTGACCTCTAAAAGTTATGGCAGATCCATTTGAAATATTTCAAAATCAATAGCTCAGTGTGTTTCCACCCCTACATTTCTCACAGACATTAAAATGCAACGCACAGGAGTAAAACTAATTTAGACAGCAGACAAATCTCAGCACAGTCACAGCACAATGAGGAGCAGTCAGCAACAGTCATTTTCTTAGGGTTAGGGTCTAAGCAAAAGGGAGAAAACAATCATTGTACCATCACTGGACAAAGCCAAGACGACAATTGCGAATGTCCTGAAAAAGAAAGAAACCACTGGTTCCCTGAACAACAATCACAGAACAGGTCATCAAAGTGAAACAACAGCTGATGACAGAAGCATTGTGAGATCGTCTGTAAAGAAAAACAACAGTCAGTGACACCATCAGCAACCTCCACAGTGCAGAGGTGAAGCTATATATCAATCATCTCACATTTTTGCAGAAGCTGTAACTTATTACGTTAGAAGCAGAATAAATTTAGAGTCTGAGTCAAACACAAGTGGGATCCAAACAAAACTCCATTATACAACAATAACATCTCTATAAAAACAATTTGGACATGAGAAGACCTGTCTGCTTACAAAATGGTAAAAACACATGGACTTGATGTGACAGTAATGTACACAAGAATATTACATTTCTAAAGTCTCACCCTCCTTTCTCTCCTCCAGGTCCCCCTTCAGTGAAGAAAAGTGTGAACTGGACCAAATGGGAAAACACTGGGACTAGAAACAATGAAAGTGAGACGCACACAGTTATTCAGACTGGAAATTGTCCCCTGTTGTGGCAAGAAGTATTTGTCATGTTATACAATATGCAGAAAAGATCCTCACCCATGGCTGAAGGTCACAAACTGCCACAGTACTGGCAACAAAAAGAAAGACTTAACACCAGACCAAACCAAGCTGACCTGAAACCAATAAACAACATAATTGTGTAGAGTAATAGTGGAATAAACAGCAGTGAGCGCTTTGCCTGCAAACATAGAAAGCACTGTTCCAATGTATGTAAGGAAATAAACATAGCACAACAAAGCTGACAACAGGCACTGAGACTGTACTAAGACCTGTTGACCTATAAAAGTTATGGCAGATTCATTTAAAATATTTTCAAAAGAATTCCCCAGGTTGTTTACACCTTTACTTTTATTTATTGTCATTTACTTTAAACCTGTCTGTTCCATTAGTTTTGCTCAATCTAAATGTGCCTCATCTGATACAAAAGGTGCTATATGCAAATCTTGTTTAATGTGTCAAGGTGTAAAAACCATCAAAACCAAAACTCTCATATCATTTTTTATTTTAAATCCAAATGTCTTTAAGGGCAGCAACACCACATTAGCCTTTCAGACGTAATTGCACTTCCATGAACTGTGTACTGAGCGTCATTGTGTGGTTGCTATAAACTGTAAATGTTCTGTTCTAGTTCCAGCTCCTCGCTCACGGGTTCCTGTGGTTGCTGTCATTGGAGTTGCTGTAGGACTGATGCTGCTGACAGCCTGCATCACTGGACTCTTCATCTGGAGGAAGAACAATGGTGGGAGACCATTTGCATTCTACGTTTTTAGACCACTTTTAAATGCAGAACATGCAGGTTGAACTCAAAATTAATATACAGAAAATGTATGAATAATGAACTACTTTAAGGGATAACTTCAGTCATTTTCTAAATGAGACATATTTATTCCATACAGACACTAAAACCAACAAGATTTGTCCAGAGGAGATTGAAGATTTTTGAAAATATGATTCATTAAAAAAATGATGCTATGAAGGAATTAACAAATGAAGTTACCCTTTAATCAAAAATGTATATAGTTTAGTGATACTTTTCCTACTTTTTTATTCAAAACAAAAATATGTGAAATGTGTGGTTGACTTCTTCCCACCACATTTTCGTGTCTTTGCCTGCATAAAGTTTCATGAATCTCTTTTTTGTATTTCAGGATTCCAACCTGCAAACAGTAAGCTTTCCATATGATACCTTATTATTATTATTATTATTATTATTATTATTATTATTATTATTATTATTATTATTATTATTATTATTATTATTATTATTATTATTATTATTATTATATATTTTTGTTAATTATTTCTGTTTTGCTTCATTTTCTGTTTGTAACTTCAGGCTCAAACACAAATTCAGGTCCTACAGTCATTGATCTCAGTGAGTACTTTAGTATTATTTGACTTGTATAATGTACAAAGTTCATCCTGTATTTTACATGCAGCTGTGTCATAATTTACATCCTACATATTCATTTGTTCACAAATTATCAGCAATATCTACTTAATCAAAAGTATAAAGTGAAAATGTGATATTGGCACAGATTTTTGTCTGTGTTTCATGCAAACGGTTCTTTACCATAAATAGTCAAAGATGTCTAGAAGGAAAATGTGTTGCCCTCAGCTGCTAAGTTCCACATGGCCACAATCCAAATGTAGTTGACAACCACTACTTTAATTTGTAATCTTATTTTGTAACCTTATAAACATTTTTTATGGAAAATATTTAACTGAAAAGTAGAACTACAAGTACAAGGTATGATTTTTTCCCCCCTGTGTAGTTGAGTAAAAAGCATTAAATGAAAATGTTTAGTACAGTTGCTTCTATTTTGCACCAAAGAACTTGAAAAAAATCTGAATTTACTAACGAGCAACTAGGCCTCACTGAATAATCACTGCGGTGATTAAAATGTCTCAGCAGGCAAAGTTTAACCCTAACTCCTGCAATGAGTAGCTTCCCATTTCTTAATTGACCAGGTTGGAAGACACTTCCCATGGTTGTGTAAAAGTGACTCGTTTTAAGAAGGTTCCAATTACTGAGCTGCATCAAGCAAAGAAACTACCAAGGAGACTTTTGAAATAACACAAATCAGGCTGACAACTGTCCGTTACCATCATGTTCCTCATCTGGTTTTTCTTTTGGTTCTTTGCTGTCTCTGTGTGGCCAAACAATGAGCTCCTCTAACTCCCGGAACAGTTTCCTTCTATGGCTGCCAGACACAGTGCATCCAATCATTTTAATTATTTAACCACTTAGTAACTTAACCAATGAATCAATTATCTCTTTAATATTCTGTCTTCACAGGCTCCATATGAGGATTAGAGGAGATGAAGTTGCTGTGGCTTGAAAACAATAATTCTTTGGAGAAGCGCTGGTCGAGGGCTGGCTTCACAGAGAAAATTGACATTGAAATGAAAGTAGCTTCTGTCATTAAAAGTACCTGACATGGATCAGGTTTTGACACTAAATAAACATGCTGATTTTTGTGAAAATGTAAAATGTTGCTTCTTTCCATAATGTTACTTAGTGTGCATCACGTCATCATGGTTTCCTTTCACAAACAAAAGTCTGATAGCAATACAATTCTGATTTTAAAAAGTTTCTTTGTTTTTTAAGTTCATAGTCATTCTATTATATGTGTGTTTAGACATTTGTAACGTGATGTAAAAGATGTAAAAAACAAACAAACAATGAAACACAGGGCTGGAACGTGCACAGATGTTGATGCTCAAACAGCAAATCCCACTCTAAACCTGCATCCCAGCTGCCTCCCTCTCTGCTGAAAGCAGTACATCCTGAAGGTCACAGTCTGATGAAGCCAACAAAACCGCATCATCTGCCAAAAGCAAATAAGGAATTTCCTGCTCCCAGCTGCAGCTTGACATCCTGTTCATGGAAATCACAAACAAAGGTCCCCGACCTTCCTTACCTGTCCCTCGGTTTGGACTCTGATATCTGTTCCTTCAGGTAGATGTTATTTCTTCAGGTTGTACCCGTGGATGTTGTGGGAGTTTTTACTCTGATTGAGCTTTGATGTTCATGAGAGAAGATGAAGAACAGCTTTTTATTTTTGTCCGTTCACAAATGCCAATATCATGGTTTGGCCACAAGATGTCATCTGTTGATTTTAGCACCATGCTCCTGTTACTGATGAGAGACTGAGGACCTGCTGAAAGATTAACAGACACGTGACTACAGGGGATGTCTCTGTGGGTAGGACAGGCTGTGCAAAGACAGAACAGCGAGGACTCTTTCAGGATAACTCCTAGTCCATTTGTCTTCCTATCTGACCCATGGTATAACAACTTGAACCCTGCTCCTAAGCATCGATCCTTGCTACCTTTCCACCTGGTCTCCTGGACACACAGTAACTCTGTAGCCTTCCCCATCATAGTCCCAACATTCAAAGTCCTTACTGTCAGTGCTACACTCCTAGCTTCCCTCTTCTCTCTCTACAAGTAATGAGACACTCAAACATTTAAAACGAAGGATATAAACTGTGCAGTTAGTTGATTGCTGTTAGTTAGAGTAAGGGGCATAAGAAACAGGGTTATGTTATTAGGGTATGGCCAAATTAAGAAAAGGATTTTCTAAGAGGATTTCCTTCAAGCTCAGTACGTAGTAAGCATGTGTCTCATATGAAGACTATTACGTACCATGGATTGCATCAACAAGGAAAAAATGGAGTGGGTCCACATTTATCACCTTACCTGTCATTTTGTCAGGATCAGGTGTCTTTTTTCAGTGGATTAAAGAATATTTATATAGATACATGTACATAAGAGGAAATACATCCATTTCAATCTCAACAAAAAAAGTATTGAGTCTAACAGTGTCATTCAAAGCATGTTTGCTGACACAGATGGTAGCTGCAGTTGTTTAGAAAGAAAATTTGAGAGACGTGAGTTAAAGGGGAAAACTGAGTTTATACAAATAATTCAATTGTAGTAAACATAACAATTGTGGTAAAGTAAGACTACAATTAAAATTAAATATCCAGACACATGAGATCCGGTAGAAGGACTGCGTGTCACCATTACTGCATCAGTATGAGGAAATGAAGAAAATAATTCCCTAAAAGCAGATTTGGACAGATTTGTTTGTTCCAAAGTCAACTCAGAGAGACTCCGACTGAGCCAAATGCCAGAGCAAGTTTCTGCAAACTAGTTTTATAGAAACAAAACAAAGAGAAACCGAAGTTTGTGCATATTAATATTATATTGTGCTGCCAGAATCGAGCTTCAGTGGAAACAAATCAGGCAGAAACAAATTAAAATATTGCAGTACAGTGCATTAACTGCTAAACATACTGTAGACTTCACAAAGAACATAATGATAATCAAAATTATGATAGTTGTAGTGCTGGACTGTGTACATGTTGTTACCATTCCTGGTGACACACCTACTTTATAAAACAATTCACTGAAGCAGGAAATAGCATTTGACTGAAGAACAATTTTAAACTAACTGGCTCTGCTTAGTAATACTTAGTTTATATTAAAAATCGACTCATCTAACATCTGAAAAAATACAAAATGTACACGTAATATTGACATTAGTCCAACAATGATCACAGATGAACAGGATGTCTTGTGTTGGGAGCTTTATTGAAAAGTGAAAAGTGGAAAAAATAGTACATTTTTACATCAGTTTAAGTCAAAATAAGGTTCCAACTGACCTATAGGCCCCACAGTTAGTATGGACAGTCATACATCTACTGGGTCATTTAAGCTGCTTTTAGATCTGACAATCATGTAAGAATAAGCAGATACAGTTGATGGTGGCTTGCCTCTACCCTCAGTGTTTGGCAAGCCCAGACTCTAGGGAACTTCAAATAATGGCACCTTCAGTAGCCCTAACACCATCACTGCCACCTGTTTACAGCAATAACAATATAGCAATATATGTGATTATGACCTTTCTCTCCAACGCTTCCATTCATTTCAGGTAGTTTTGTTGTGCTATTAAGGGTGTCAGCATGTTGGCAATCTAGAATGTTTGTTAATCAAGTTATTATAAATATATATTAAATATGTTTAAAAAGTGCAAAATGATAAAACAATGATTAAAGAAACCAAGTGGATTATAAAAAGTGCAATAAAATAATCTCATTGAACATTTACATTTAAAGGGCATTTGTTTTTCTGTGTGCATCGAAAGTTGAACACGTTGCCCCACGAGGTCTATCAGTTGTCTGGATTCAGACTCTCCAAGAGCCCAACGCTGTCCTCAGATCTCCTGTAAAATCACAAACACTGTTAGTGTGAAAATGTTCAAAGTTGACTCATCCTGCATTGAAGTTTTAATAATAATACAGATGTTTAGAACACACTGCGATTTGAACCTCATTCAATCTACAGAACCACCTGTTTGTTAGAGCGAGGTTAAGTTTCTACTTACAGTACGAGGTAGAAGGCATTTGGCTGAAACATAAACAAAACATACATTATTTTAAAATCCAACTAAAGAATATGTTGGTCCATTGAATATGATCATCTATTGAATATGATATGATAAAGGATTCCAACTGAAAAAAATATACCCTTCTGTTTTGTTCTTAACTATTTTACTCATCTGAATATGAATTCACTTTGAAATAAAAATCATTCACTGCGTCAATAAAACAATCGATTGCATCACTTCTCTTCTTCCACTATCACTTCATGTAATCATGATCCTTTGGCTCAGAGCCCTACACCACTAGCTGGTTGCTGGATTTGAACTGTAGGGTTTGGACAGAAGCATAAATTTAAAGATAAAATGTGCAAAAATGAAAAGGTTAAACAAGTAAATATTCTTTCTACCTTTCACTATTATGTAAGGAATGGTCCCAGTGACAACCATGAGTACAGTTGGATGATGAAGATGATAAAGTGAATGCGTCCCTCTGTTAGGCAAAAACACAACACCAAGCAGTGAGTGTAAGACCAGTACAGATAAAGCAGAAATTTCAACAAATTTATACTGGGAATGTTTCAGAGACAGATATCTCAGATTAAATCTATTTCAACAGCCAAATACTGGAAACTTAAAATACAATTTATGTTAAAAGTAGAAGATATAAGACTACAAAAATACACTACCAGCAAATAAAATAAAAAAGACACAGGCTGATTTTCTCTGGAATTATTCAAAGAAAAAACGAAACTATAATTGACGAAGAATTTAAAAATATTATCCAGTAATCTCTTCTCACTATACATAAATTGATTTTGGTGAAGCTGAATATTATTCAACCATATCCAGTTGAATCAGAAGCACAAGCTTAAATACTGAACAAATTGTAGATATTTTGAGCATCATCTGATGTCACTCTTACCTCTGTTTCTTTTGATCACAGCTTTGTCCTGTCTGACAGTGCTGTTCTCAGCACCATGGAGCTGGAACACACAGTCGTGTCTCCGCCAGTCTTTAGATTTGACTGATGAAATGTTATGGTCAACTCTCATCTGGAAGGTTCCATCATGGTTGGGGAGGATCTCTCCATGGTCCACGTCCTCATGAAGCTCCTGTCCATCTTTCCTCCAGTACATTGTGGCTCTGTCAGGGTAGAAACCTGTAGCATGGCAGCTGACTGGAGAGGACGGAGACTTCTGGAGGAGAGACACTGAGGGACGAACTGGAGGAGAGAGAGAGAGAAAGGAGAAACAGGAAATGAGAGCATGAGGGAAAGTGGAATAGAAATAGTGGAGATAGAGGCAAAGGAGGTTTAGGTTGTGTCTGTCCTTGTGTCCTGACACCAAAGTGGGACACAAACATACACAGAACTCAGCTGGACCTAAGCTTAGAGGAGAGACGTCCTTAGTGTCCACAGGGAAACCGTGGAGCCTTTAGTGTCTCTTCCTCACATAGTGGGTTTTGGACCTAAATCTTCAGTGAAGACCAGATAGTTTGGGGCTGCTGAAACCATAAACAGTCAGATGTTGTGTCAGGGGTGAACTCATGTGGTTCAGAGACTGAAGGTTTGGTGGCAGCTGGTCTGAAAATTGAACTTTTTCCACTTTGTCCTGTGGTCTGGTCTCTGTCGGGGATTTGACAGGTTTGTGTTGACTGAGGGAAGACGCTTCACTGGTTCTGATGTTGTGACCCAGTCTTGTTGAAGTGTGTGTGTGGGTGGAGCTTCTGTGATGTTTCAGGGTCAAAGTATTTCAGATTTATTGTTGTGTTTATGAGTTTTTATAAATTTTCTCTCTGTGTCTCAGTGCATGCTGGGAGTGGAGGACGGTGAGAGTGTCTGTGAGTACGTTTTCTATCTCTTCTGTGGAAACCTGTAGTTTGATGTTCAGAAAGAATTTTCGGTCTGAATCTACAAAGAACAACGTTGTCGTTGTTTAGTCTGAACAGTCTTGATAAAGTCAGTGTGGTTGTTACACAAGTTAATTTAGGAAACCATTGTCCAGGTGGTAACGCTGGTTCATCTGGACTAAGGTTGTTTTGTCCAAAGTTCCTCAGGTTGTTAGTGAGAACTGGGAGAAACAGACAGTTAATGATTAATGTGGAGCTGCAATGATAGAAAATGAAACAACATTAAAAGAACAGTTTAATCTAATAAAAACCAGAATAAACTGAATGGAATCGAATCTTAAGTGAGTTTGTTTTTGTCTGAACTCAAAATGATGTTATTTACTGTGAAGAAGACAAAAGACGGAATCCACTTCAGGTCATTATGTTCTCAGCATTTTTATCACATAAAACAATGGTGAATTATTACGTTGTTAACTTTGATTACTTGTTTTTTACATTCTGTGCAGTTATTACTTTATAAGTTTGTCACTGCTTTCTGAAAAAAAGGGAAACAGATGGGAAACGAGCAGCTGCAGTTATTGTGTTTCCACAAAACTGAACGTTGACAGGATCTTCAGGTGTCTTCACCCACTTCTGTCTAAAATCGACCATCAGCTCTTTACTTTTTCTGACATGGAGCAGCAGTTGGTTCTCTGTGAAGCAGCCTGTCAAATGTCTGGATTTGTCCTCCATGTGAAGTCTCCTGGTTGTTATTGGGGCTCATCATAGTGCTGTGGTCTCAAACAGGATGTTAAAGTCAGAAGTAAAATCATCAACAGCCTGTCTGAGCTTCATACAAACCAGCTACTAAACAAAGTCCAGTCCATCCTGTCTAACAGCTCAAGCACCTCTATACAGAGTTCAGTGTCTTCTGTCTATGTCTTTAGAATCCATGAAGCAGATCCAACAGATACAAACACAGTTTCTACCCTCTCTCATCACTATGGTTAATTTAGAGAGGATACACTGATATAGGTTCAATGCAACCGCAAGGGGGCACAAGCCAGAGTCTTCTTGTGCCAGTCCCAAATCTGGATAAATGCAGAGGGTTGTGGCAGGAAGGGCATCCAACGTAAAACACATGCCAAATCAAACATGCGAATCGTGACAAAGACTTCCATACCGGATCGGTCGGGGCCCGGGTTAACAACGACCGCCACCGGTGCTGTTGACCTACAGGGTACCGGTGGAAATTGGACTACTGTTGGTCGAAGACGAAGAAGAAGAGGAGGAAGGTGTGTTCGTAGGCAGAGAGAGAAGAGGAAAGCTAAGATTGTAGGACTGACAGCAGGGACTTTGAATGTTGGTACTATGACAGGGAAGGCTAGGGAGTTGATCGACATGATGCAGAGAAGGAAGGTGGACATACTGTGTGTCCAGGAGACCAGGTGGAAAGGTAGCAAGGCTAGAAGCTTAGGAGCAGGGTTCAAGTTGTTTTACCATGGGTCAGATAGGAAGAGAAATGGAGTAGGAGTTATATTGAAAGAGGATTTTGTGAGGAATATTCTAGAGGTGAAAAGAGTATCAGACAGGTTGATGAGTCTGAAGCTGGAAGTTGAAGGGGTGATGTTCAATGTTGTGAGTGGTTATGCCCCACAGGTAGGATGTGAGTTAGAAGAGAAGGAGAAATTCTGGAGTGAGTTAGATGAAGTGATGCAGAGCATCCCCAGAGGTGAGAGAGTTGTCATTGGTGCAGATTTCAATGGGCATGTAGGTGAAGGGAACAGAGGTGATGAGACTGTTATGGGCAGGTTTGGTGTTCAGGACAGGAACAAAGAAGGACAGATGGTGGTTGACTTTGCAAAGAGAATGGAAATGGCTGTAGTGAACACTTTTTTCAAGAAGTGGCAGGAACATAGGGTGACGTACAAGAGCGGAGGGAGAAGCACTCAGGTAGACTACATCTTGTGTAGACGTTGTAATCTGAAAGAGATCAGTGACTGTAAAGTATTGGTAGGGGAGAGTGTAGCCAGACAACACAGGATGGTGGTGTGTAAAATGATGCTGGTGGTGAGGAAGATGAAGAGGACTAAGGCAGAGCAGAGGACGAAGTGGTGGAAGTTGAAAAAGGAAGAATGTCGTTTAGTTTTCAGGGAGGAGCTGAGACAGACTCTGGGTGGTTTGGAGGTGCTTCCAGATGACTGGACTACTACAGCTAATTTGATCAGGGAGACAGGTAGGAGGGTACTCGGTGTGTCATCTGGAAAGAGGAAAGCGGACAAGGAGACTTGGTGGTGGAACGAGGAAGTTCAGGAGTGTATACAGAGAAAGAGGTTAGCTAAGAAGAAGTGGGACACTGAGAGGACTGAAGAGAGTAGACAGGAGTACAGGGAGATACAGCGTAAGGTGAAGGTGGCAAAGGCCAAACAAAGAGCATATGAGGACTTGTATGTTAGGTTGGACACTAAAGAGGGAGAGGTGGATTTGTACAGGTTGGCCAGACAAAGAGATAGAGATGGAAAGGATGTGCAGCAGGTTAGTGTGATTAAAGATAAGGATGGAAATGTATTGACAGGTGCCAGGAGTGTGATGGGAAGATGGAAGGAGAACTTTGAAGAGTTGATGAACGAGGAAAATGAAAGGGAACGAAGGGTAGAAGAGGTGACTGGTGTGGAGCAGGAAGTAGCAAAGATTAGTAAGAGTGAAGTGAGGAGGATGTTGAAGAGGATGAAGAATGGAAAGGCTGTTGGTCCTGATGACAAACCTGTGGAGGTATGGAAGTGTCTAGGAGAGGTGGCAGTAGAGTTTCTGACTAGTTTGTTTAACAAGATCTTGGAGAGTGAGAGGATGCTGAGGACTGGAGGAGAAGTGTACTGGTACCAATTTTTAAGAACAAGGGAGATGTGCAGAGCTGTGGCAACTACAGAGGAATAAAGCTGATGAGCCAAACAATGAAGTTGTGGGAAAGAGTAGTGGAAGCTCGGTTAAGGGCAGAGGTGAACATTTGTGAGCAGCAATATGGTTTCATGCCTAGAAAGAGTACAACAGATGCAGTATTTGCTTTGAGGACGCTGATGGAGAAGTACAGAGAGGGTCAGAGGGAGTTGCATTGTGTCTTCGTAGATTTAGAAAAAGTGTATGACAGGGTGCAGAGAGAGGAGCTGTGGTATTGTATGAGGACGTCTGGAGTGGCAGAGAAGTATGTTAGAGTGGTGCAGGACATGTATGAGAGCTGTAAGACAGTGGTGAGGTGCTGTAGGTGTGACAGAGGAGTTCAAGGTGGAGGTGGGTCTGCATCAAGGATCGGCTTTGAGCCCCTTCTTGTTTGCTCTGGTGATGGACAGGCTGACAGATGAGGTTAGACAAGAATCTCCCTGGACTATGATGTTTGCAGATGACATTGTTATTTGTAGTGAGAGCAGGGAGCAGGTGGAGGAAAATCTAGAGAGGTGGAGGTCTGCTCTGGAAAACAGAGGAATGAAGCTTAGCCGCAGCAAGACAGAATACATGTGTGTCAATGAGAGGGACCCAGGTGGAATGGTGAGGTTACAGGGAGCAGAGGTGAAGAAGGTGCAGGACTTTAAGTACTTAGGGTCAATGGTTCAAAGTAACGGTGAGTGTGGAAAAGAGGTGAAGAGGCGAGTGCAGGCAGGTTGGAACGGGTGGAGAAAAGTATCAGGTGTGTTGTGTGATAAAAGAGTATCAGCGAGAATGAAAGGAAAGATGTTCAAGACGGTGGTGAGACCAGAGATAATGTTCAGGTTAGAGACAGTGGCACTAAAGAAAAGACAGGAGGCAGAGCTGGAGGTAGCAGAGCTTAAGATGTTGAGGTTTGGGAGTGATGAGGATGGACAGGATCAGGAATGAGGACATCAGAGGGACAGTTCATGTTAGATGTTTTGGAGATAAAGTCAGAGAGGCCAGATTGAGGTGGTTTGGACATGTTCAGAGGAGAAACTGTGAATATATCGGTAGAAGGATGCTGAGGCTGGAGCTGCCAGGCAGGAGGTCTAGAGGAAGACCAAAGAGGAGATTTATGGATGTAGTGAGAGAGGACATGAAGTTAGTTGGTGTGAGTGAAGAGGATGCAGAGGACAGAGTTAGATGGAGGCACATGATTCGCTGTGGCGACCCCTGAAAGGGAGCAGCCGAAAGGAAAAGAAGACACTGATATAGGTTCAAACTTTCCTCCTTTCTGTCTCTGTGTTGGATGTTGACCTGTATTGTCTGTGTATCTGTGTTACTCTACTGCTGCACAAACAACAGCAGCATCTACTCTCTGTGTTTCCAGCTGAAGCTTCAAAGTCTCTGTGACTGGATGTGAATTCAGCAGCTGAGCAGCTTCAAGGGAACATTGTCAGTGTTGTTGCTGTAAAGACTGAGCTCAGCTCTCCAGCAGGTGTGGACTCTGCTATGAATCAGTGTGAGGACAGAGAGGAGGGAGTCCCTCCCTCTAAGACCACTCTGTATGGGCGACATGAGAGAGAGACCAAAGACCAGAGGTGAGATGAGGATTTCTAACTGTCCATGACTCTTGTCCATGTCAAATCAGTCCACCATCATTATTCCCACTCACTGTCACATCTGCCACTCAGCTCCTCAATAACAGCTTAGAAGAACTGATCATGAACTACTAACTGTCTTAGTTAACAAAGAGCCAACCACTGATTAGTCCACTAACCAACTAAAATGAGACAGCATCTTTCATCAGATTCCATGTTGATGAACAGGAGAACGTTCCTCATCCACTGTCTTCTTACCGACTTTCTAACTGCTTCTAACATTTCAGCTGCTGACAGTCTGATCACAATTCATCAGCTTTCAGCTTCAAACTACTTTTCATTTGTATCTTGTTTGTGTGGATCAGGTTGAAGAAGCAGAGACCAGACTCTGCTGAACCCAGCTGGGTCTCTATGAAGAGTGACCAGTCTATAAGGGGCCTAATTAACTTTAAAGATGGAAAAGCTGTTGATCAAAGGTAACAAATAAAATTGAGATTTATTTTCTGATTCATCTGAGAAGAGAAGTAATTTTTTAGTCCAGAGCTTCACAGTCTGAATAGAACTGAACTTCTTGCTTTGGTAGCTGCTGATCTCTGTCATAATCAACACCACAGTTGTTGTTGTGACCAGAGTTCAGACAAAACCCTGACAGGACAATGTACATGTTTGTTTTAGTAAACTGAAGACTTAGACTTTATACAGTGTCTTATTGGTGTCATATAAAATCTGCAATGTATAGAGGATGATAAAAAAAAATTATCAGTTATTATCACAGTTCACATCATCTACAGATTGTCTGGATTCAAGTGTCAGCAAAATACTGAAAACAGGAAAACTGCAAATGAAAGTTTGTCAAATCATCTGTTTTTTAGCTTCACAATATTCTGTCGCTGTTTGTATCAGGATGAAGAAGCAGAGACCAAAACACAGCTATGTGTCTATGAAGAGTGACCGGTCTATGAGACAAGGCATTAACTTTAAAGATGAACAAGCTGCTGATCAAAGGTAAGAATTTAAAACAGTGTCTTGATGCTCAGAAGTACATGCAACTGACCTGTACAGCAAACATAGAAGCTGATTTGTCCTTCAATTTCCACCTCCAGCAGAGGGTTTATAAGGAAAATTGGTTAATATTTGAAGAGTAATGAATCTACAATCTGTCCACATTCAGCCACTGTACTGCAATTTTCAGTGTTTCCCATTTGTTCTGAAGTGAAGGTGTCCACCAGGTGTCCACACGAACACTTAATTTTGACTCACTTTGTTCATGAGTCTTTACATTTCTTTAAAGTTTCTATTTTCTCCCCAGAGTTGAGCAGCAGAGCTCAGAGGTTCTCAGTGATCAGTTTGCCCAGCAGCATCAACCAGACCTGGACTCCATATTTATGGTCTGTACATGTCCAATCACACTTTGACTATGAACTACATAAAACCCAGACTGAATGTTCAACAACCATTCAGGTCCTAACAGAGTCCATGCTGCTGTGTTCAGACCAGCAGGTCTTCAGACTGACAGATGAATCACATGTTGTCTTCTACCAGTTTAAATGAAATGTTCACTTCTCATTCTGTTCCAGCTGCTGGAGGACAACATTGTCACTTTTGTGAAGAACCAGCTGAAAGAGATCCAGAGGGTCCTGAGACCAGATTACCCAGAATGCTCCGAGAGTCAGAGGGAGGATGAGGAGGTGTTGGACAGTGAGGATGAAGAGCAGAGGAGGAGCAGCAGAGATTCATTTGTGAAGATCACAGTGAACTTCCTGAGGAGAATGAAGCAGGAGGAGCTGGCTGACTGTCTGCAGAGCGGTAAGAGGTTTTGATCACGTGATGGAAAGAGGAAATGGAAACAGCAGGAGAGAGGTTTCCATTTCCAAACTCTGCTGTAAATATGCTGCACACATCTGTATCAGATCAGAGGCTGTTTGTCCTCCACTGATGATAAAACTGATGGAGGAAGAAAAACTCTACAGACACTTAAATGTTTAGATTCTCTGATTTTCTGAAGGATCCAATCACTGATTTCATTTCTCCTTGGTTCATTCAGGATTTGATGCTGCAGTGTGTGGACATAAACTCAAGTCTAACCTGAAGAAGAAGTTCCAGTGTGTGTTTGAGGGCATCGCTAAAGCAGGAAACCCAACCCTTCTGAATCAGATCTACACAGAGCTCTACATCACAGAGGGAGGGACTGGAGAGGTCAATGATCAACATGAGGTCAGACAGATTGAAACAGCATCCAGGAAACCAGACAGACCAGAAACAACAATCAGACAAGAAGACATCTTTAAAGCCTCACCTGGAAGAGATGAACCAATCAGAAGAGTGATGACAAAGGGAGTGGCTGGCATTGGGAAAACAGTCTTAACACAGAAGTTCACTCTGGACTGGGCTGAAGACAAAGCCAACCAGGACATACAGTTCACATTTCCATTGACTTTCAGAGAGCTGAATGTGCTGAAAGAGAAAAAGTTCAGTTTGGTGGAACTTGTTCACCAGTTCTTTCCTGAAACCAAAGAAGCAGGAATCAGCAGGTTTGAAGAGTTCCAGGTTGTGTTCATCTTTGACGGTCTGGATGAGTGTCGACTTCCTCTGGACTTCCACAACAATGAGATCCTGACTGATGTTACTGAGTCCACCTCAGTGGATGTGCTGTTGACAAACCTCATCAGGGGGAACCTGCTTCCCTCTGCTCGCCTCTGGATAACCACTCGACCTGCAGCAGCCAATCAGATCCCTCCTGAGTGTGTAAACATGGTGACAGAGGTCAGAGGGTTCACTGACCCACAGAAGGAGGAGTACTTCAGGAAGAGATTCAGAGATGAGGAGCAGGCCAGCAGAATCATCTCCCACATCAAGACATCACGAAGCCTCCACATCATGTGCCACATCCCAGTCTTCTGCTGGATCACTGCTACAGTTCTGGAGGATGTGTTGAAAACCAGAGAGGGAGGAGAGCTGCCCAAGACCCTGACTGAGATGTACATCCACTTCCTGGTGGTTCAGTCCAAACTGAAGAACATCAAGTATGATGGAGGAGCTGAGACAGATCCACACTGGAATAAAAAGAGCAGGAAGATGATTGAGTCTCTGGGAAAACTGGCTTTTGAGCAGCTGCAGAAAGGAAACCTGATCTTCTATGAATCAGACCTGACAGAGTGTAACATCGATATCAGAGCAGCCTCAGTGTACTCAGGAGTGTTCACACAGATCTTTAAAGAGGAGAGAGGACTGTACCAGGACAAGGTGTTCTGCTTCGTCCATCTGAGTGTTCAGGAGTTTCTGGCTGCTCTTCATGTCCATCTGACATTCAGCAACTCTGGAGTTAATCTGCTGTCAGAACAAAAATCAACATCTCTGTGGTCTAAATTGTTTATTCCTGATCTAAAATTTCTCTACCAGAGTGCTGTGGACAAGACTTTACAGAGTCCAAATGGCCACCTGGACTTGTTCCTCCGCTTCCTCCTTGGTCTTTCTCTGCAGGACAATCATACTCTCCTACGAGGCCTGCTGACCCGGACAGGAAGTGGATCACAGACGAATCAGGAAACAGTCCAGTACATCAAGAAGAAGATCAGTGAGAATCTGTCTCCAGAGAAAAGCATCAACCTGTTCCACTGTCTGAATGAACTGAATGATGGTTCTCTAGTGGAGGAAATCCAACAGTCCCTGAGATCAGGACGTCTCTCCACAGATAAACTGTCTCCTGCTCAGTGGTCAGCTCTGGTCTTCATCTTACTGTCATCAGAAAAAGATCTGAATGCGTTTGACCTGAAGAAATACTCTGCTTCAGAGGAGGCTCTTCTGAGGCTGCTGCCAGTGGTCAAAGCCTCCAACAAAGCTCTGTATGTGCACATAGACTATTTCAGATTAAGTGGATTGTTGTTGGCATGACACAAAACTAATGTTTGTAACTGGCTTCTTTTGTTTTACTGGATTATTTTTAGACTCATTGGCTGTAACCTCTCAGAAAGAAGCTGTGAAGCTCTGTCCTCAGTTCTCAGCTCTCAGTCCTCTAGTCTGAGAGAACTGAACCTGAGTCACAATGACCTGCAGGATTCAGGAGTGAAGCTGTTGTGTGCTGGACTGAAGCAACATCACTGCAGACTGGAAACTCTCAGGTCAGTTTACAGCTATTTTTTACAACTTTACCCATTAAATTGTTAGTGTTTTATAACAAACCTTGATTTAACTCACTAAAAATCTACTTCAGACTCAGTGGCTGTAACCTCTCAGAAAGAAGCTGTGAAGCTTTGTCCTCAGTTCTCAGCTCCCAGTCCTCGAGTCTGAGAGAACTGGACCTGAGTAACAATGACCTGCAGGATTCAGGAGTGAAGCTGTTGTGTGCTGGACTGAAGCAACAACCTTGCAGACTGGAAACTCTCAGGTCAGTTTACAGCTATTATTTACAAGTTTACCCATTAAATTTTTAGTGTTTCTATAACGAACCTTGATTTAACTGACTAAAAATCTACTTCAGACTCAGTGGCTGTAACCTCTCAGAGAGAAGCTGTGAAGCTCTGTCCTCAGTTCTCAGCTCCCAGTCCTCTAGTCTGAGAGAACTGGACCTGAGTTACAATGACCTGCAGGATTCAGGAGTGAAGCTGTTGTGTGCTGGACTGAAGCAACATCACTGCAGACTGGAAACTCTCAGGTCAGGATTCAGATTTTTGTAAACAGTCATTTGACAAGCTATCGTGATGAAGAGGTTTGCTGACTCAGCAGATTGTCAGCTTTGTTCTAACCACAGAAACTTGACTTGTTTATAAAAAACTGATTGAGTAAAGTTGCTCAACTATATTCAGTTGGACTCCAACATGTTTGGTCTGAAGAGAATAATCCCCACAACCAATACAATATCAATAATTGAAGTGTACACAGATGAACTAATGCAGAGCGTTTACTTCACACTAACTACAAGGCTCCAATGTCATTGTATTATTGTCAGAAATGAAAGGAACAAATGATGGACATTAGCTACTATAACACACATGAGGTTTTGCAGATCATAAGCAGGAAAATGTGTTTTCACTTGTGTAGCAAACTCCTCTGACCTCTCCAGTGTCCTTGCAAAGGCAAAGAGCAGGTCCACAACCTGACATGGTTCCATCATCCACATTAATTCTAGTTTGTACAGTTGGCTGTTTAGTTGGTAAAAAGGTGGAGCATGCAATGTTGTTTCCGTGCAAATGAATGAAGTCTTGTCCTGTTATAGAAACGTGTGTGTGTGTGTGTATCTGTGTTTGTGTGTGTGTGTGTGTGTGTGTGTGTGTGTTTAGTCTGTCAGGTTGTCTGATCACAGAGGAAGGTTGTGCTTCTCTGGCCTCAGCTCTGAGCTCCAACCCCTCCCATCTGAGAGAGCTGGACCTGAGCTACAATTATCCAGGAGACTCAGGAGTGAAGTTGCTCTCTGCTGGACTTGATGATCCACACTGGAGACTGGACACTCTCAGGTATGGACAGATGGACAACAGCAGCTCTCACACTGTTTCTCTTGGTCTCTGACTAACTGAGGAACTCTGGTTCATCTTCAATGGTGGAGATGAGTGAAGGTGGATGAAGCTGATTCTGACTTTGTCTCTGTCTCCAGGGTGGACCATGGTGGACCACAGAGACTGAAACCTGGTGTGAGGAAGTGTGAGTGTGTTTTAAGTTTAATTCCTGAGAACACAGCTGCACATGTTCCACTAGATTTGAAGCTTTTCTTGACTAAAGAACAAAGATGAATTTCTCCAGAGTTTTATTCAGGATTTAGCTTCTGTTTCTTGTCAGTGTGGCTGGAAAGATGTTAGAATTCAATCAATCAATTTCAAATCCACAAACACAACAAAGTGAACACAGTGATCCAACAAAACTAAGAAATACATTTTATTAACAGTGGAGCCAACAGAAAGTGAACTTTTTTTCTTCTGGGTCGTTTGACTGTTACTGAAGAGTTTTGTTACATTCAGGTGCTGCTCGGTAACTAGTACTTCACAGGTTTGACCAATGGAAGTTGTGTCCAAGGACACCTCACTTTCTTCTCTGTGTTTAATAAATCAGTGTTCAGAAACTGAAATTACTGTACAAAGCATTCAAATAATGGAAATAGTTTCTTTCTTCAGCTGGCTGGAAGTTCAAAGTTAGTCTTAGATTGATAGGTTGGTTCTTCCTAGTTTGGTTAGAAAACTGTGCTCTTAAGCCTGATTGTCTCCCACTCAGTTAAGGCTCACAGATCACATGTCTTGGAGTCATTTTTTATAGTGACTTGTATCAAACAAAGCTCACTCCCAGGTCTGTCTAGTTTAATGTTCTGCATGATGACATGTCTTATCGTACGTTTGGCTTTGGTGCTCTGCCCCTTTATCCAGACATTGTGAAAAGCAGCATAATCTGGTATCAGGGCCACATCCCCTTATTGGAGGTTCCACCCTGATCTTGTCCACTCCTGCCAACTTTGTGGTGCAGAAAAGACTGTTCAGAAATGCTGTCTCTGTGCAGCAGGAAGGTGCAAAGCTGTTAAAGTTGGAGATGAATCCTGTCATTGGTAAAAACAGGGTCTTTGAAGGAGCCAAGGTGGCTTGTAGCAGAGTAGGTGGTGGAGAGCATGAGGACAGAATCCTCATTAGTCACATTCAGACCAAGTTGATTCTGTCAAAGACTGAAGAGGTGAGTTTTTAGCTGCTCGCTGATTGGGTGCAGTTCATTTGGTCTATAAAGGAAGGAGGTTTAACTTCAGGCTCTGTGAGGAGGACACATGAATGTTTGGGTCATTTGATTGAAAGCACTGGCGATGACCTGTGAGTATATTAAAACTTTATCAAATATTCAGTATAGACATGTATTGATAAATCAATACTATTGACAACACTAATACAGACACCAGGAAAAAGTTTGCAACAGCTTAAAAAACACATTGAAACACGTGTCTTTAAAGATGAAGCTGCACTAAACACCAGGAGGAGAAAAATAGACTGCAAGTGAAAAAAAACAGACGTTCCAGAGTTGGATTGTGTCTAATGTGTGTATGATGTGGATTTCATTGATCCATTTGATAAAATGCAATTCTATGTGCTCCGTGAGATGCTCAAGTGGATTGTTGTTGTAACTGGATTGTTGAATTTCACTTGAAATGATAAACTGCAGCTGTTTGTGTCTTGTTCTCTCCATCAGATGCTTGTGAACTGGAACTGGACCCAAACACAGTAAACAGAAACCTACAACTGTCTGACAACAACAGGAAGGTGACATGTGTGTGGGAGGATCAGTCATATCCTGATCATCCAGACAGATTTAACTTGTGTCCTCAGCTGCTGTGTAGAAATGTTCTGACTGGTCGCTGTTACTTGGAGGTCGAGTGGAGAGGAAGAGTTGATATATCAGTGAGTTACAGAGGAATCAGAAGGAAAGGAAATAGTTATGACAGTGTGTTTGGATTGAACGATCAGTCCTGGAGTCTGTACTGCTCTGATCGTTGTTACTCTGTCATGCACAATGAGATAAAAACACCCATCTCCTCGTCCTCTGTCTCTCACAGAGTAGCAGTGTATGTGGACTGTCCTGGTTGCTCTCTGTCCTTCTACAGTGTCTCCTCTGACAAACTGATCCACCTCCACACCTTCAACACCACATTCACTGAACCTATGTATCCTGGGTTCAGTATCTATCCTGGTTCCTCGTTGTCTCTGTGCAGTGTGTAGGTGTGAGAGTGTCTCCTGTGGACAGAAACTGTGCTGACTGAAGATCAGCTGCTGGAATCAAAGTTCCCTCTGTTCACCATCTCACACACTCTGCACCATTGATACTTGAACTTAAGAGAAACATTTGGATGGTTCTTTCATTACTGCCAATCATTTAGGTTGCTGTCAGGTTTGTGTTGATGATGTTCACTCTTGCACCAAGTCATCCACACTGTCCACCCTGAGTATTTGTGTTTTCCTAATTAGAACATGACAAATGTCATTGTTTTAAGGCCTTAGAATATTTGCATCTATCACATTTCCACAGAACTTCAGCACTAACAGCAAAGAAAGAGAAAAAGAATGAGCAGGATGCACAGACTGTGATCCTGCCTCTGGTATAAGTAGGAGAATAATGAAAACTCTGATGTGGACGCTCGACTTGTGTGGTTAGTGTGGAGCAGAGTTCATCTTTGTGTCTCAGAAACTGTAAATGTCAGAGTAATGACACTTTGGTTCACCACTACATCATGATGTACTGCTTCAAGATGGTACCCACCACACCACCAACTGGCCATTTGTGGATCTGCATTTGGGAATGCAACCGCAAGGGGGCACAAGCCAGTGTCTTCTTGTGCCAGTCCCAAGTCTGGATAAATGCAGAGGGTTGTGGCAGGAAGGGCATCCGACGTAAAACACATGCCAAATCAAACATGCGAATCGTGACGTACAAGAGCGGAGGCAGAAGCACTCAGGTAGACTACATCTTGTGTAGACGTTGTAATCTGAAAGAGATCAGTGACTGTAAAGTATTGGTAGGGGAGAGTGTAGCCAGACAACACAGGATGGTGGTGTGTAAAATGATGCTGGTGGTGAGGAAGATGAAGAGGACTAAGGCAGAGCAGAGGACGAAGTGGTGGAAGTTGAAAAAGGAAGAATGTCGTTTAGTTTTCAGGGAGGAGCTGAGACAGACTCTGGGTGGTTTGGAGGTGCTTCCAGATGACTGGACTACTACAGCTAATTTGATCAGGGAGACAGGTAGGAGGGTACTCGGTGTGTCATCTGGAAAGAGGAAAGCGGACAAGGAGACTTGGTGGTGGAACGAGGAAGTTCAGGAGTGTATACAGAGAAAGAGGTTAGCTAAGAAGAAGTGGGACACTGAGAGGACTGAAGAGAGTAGACAGGAGCACAGGGAGATGGAGTGTAAGGTGAAGGTAGAGGTGGCAAAGGCCAAACAAAGAGCATATGAGGACTTGTATGTTAGGTTGGACACTAAAGAGGGAGAGGTGGATTTGTACAGGTTGGCCAGACAAAGAGATAGAGATGGAAAGGATGTGCAGCAGGTTAGGGTGGTTAAAGATAAGGATGGAAATGTATTGACAGGTGCCAGGAGTGTGATAGGAAGATGGAAGGAAAACTTTGAAGAGTTGATGAACGAGGAAAATGAAAGGGAACGAAGAGTAGAAGAGGTGACTGGTGTGGAGCAGGAAGTAGCAAAGATTAGTAAGAGTGAAGTGAGGAGGACATTGAAGAGGATGAAGAGCAGAAAGGCAGTTGGTCCTAATGACAAACCTGTGGAGGTATGGAAGTGTCTAGGAGAGGTGGCAGTAGAGTTTTTGACTAGTTTGTTTAACAAGATCTTGGAGAGTGAGAGGATGCTGAGGACTGGAGGAGAAGTGTACTGGTGCCAATTTTTAAGAACAAGGGAGATGAGCAGAGCTGTGGCAACTACAGAGGAATAAAGCTGATGAGTCACACAATGAAGTTGTGGGAAAGAGTAGTGGAAGCTCGGCTAAGGGCAGAGGTGAGTATTTGTGAGCAGCAATATGGTTTCATGCCTAGAAAGAGTCCAACAGATGCAGTATTTGCTTTGAGGATGCTGATGGAGAAGTACAGAGAAGGTCAGAGGGAGTTGCATTGTGTCTTCGTAGATTTAGAAAAAGTGTATGACAGGGTGCCGAGAGAGGAGCTGTGGTATTGTATGAGGACGTCTGGAGTGGCAGAGAAGTATGTTAGAGTGGTGCAGGACATGTATGAGAGCTGTAAGACAGTGGTGAGGTGCTGTAGGTGTGACAGAGGAGTTCAAGGTGGAGGTGGGTCTGCATCAAGGATCGGCTCTGAGCCCCTTCTTGTTTGCTCTGGTGATGGACAGGCTGACAGATGAGGTTAGACAGGAATCTCCATGGACTATGATGTTTGCAGATGACATTGTTATTTGTAGTGGAGGAAAATCTAGAGAGGTGGAGGTCTGCTCTGGAAAACAGAGGAATGAAGCTTAGCCACAGTAAGACAGAATACATGTGTGTGAATGAGAGGGACCCAGGTGGAACAGTGAGGTTACAGGGAGCAGAGGTGAAGAAGGTGCAGGACTTTAAGTACTTAGGTTCAACGGTTCAAAGTAACGGTGAGTGTGGAAAAGAGGTGAAGAGGCAAGTGCAGGCAGGTTGGAACGGGTGGAGAAAAGTGTCAGGTGTGTTGTGTGATAAAAGAGTATCAGCGAGAATGAAAGGAAAGATGTTCAAGACGGTGGTGAGACCAGCAATGTTGTTCGGCTTAGAGACAGTGGCACTGAAGAAAAGACAGGAGGCAGAGCTGGAGGTAGCAGAGCTTAAGATGTTGAGGTTTGGGAGTGATGAGGATGGACAGGATCAGGAATGAGGACATCAGAGGGACAGTTCATGTTAGATGTTTTGGAGATAAAGTCAGAGAGGCCAGATTGAGGTGGTTTGGACATGTTCAGAGGAGAAACTGTGAATATATCGGTAGAAGGATGCTGAGGCTGGAGCTGCCAGGCAGGAGGTCTAGAGGAAGACCAAAGAGGAGATTTATGGATGTAGTGAGGGAGGACATGACGTTAGTTGGTGTGAGAGAAGAGGATGCAGAGGACAGAGTTAG
The DNA here is from genome assembly GCF_033026475.1 of Channa argus. Taxonomy (NCBI): domain Eukaryota; kingdom Metazoa; phylum Chordata; class Actinopteri; order Anabantiformes; family Channidae; genus Channa; species Channa argus. The sequence goes on from NC_090197.1 coordinate 6,002,300, forward strand.
ATGGAGGCACATGATTCGCTGTGGCGACCCCTGAAAGGGAGCAGCCGAAAGGAAAAGAAGAAGATTTTGGGGAAATATTTTTCTTGCATCTGTTTTTACTTTTACATTTTTCAGTGCTTTCAGTCTCACAGTGACGATGGCTGTAAGCAACAGCAGCTTGGCTTCAGCCATCACAAGCTTTTTCTTCAGGAAATGTTCTACTACTTCATTTGAATTCATGCAGATGTCATAGGTACTTATACTTATCATCAGGTCTGATTCCTCCACCAAAAGTCCACCACAGTGATAAAAAGTGACCGAGCTGAGACACGACTGACAAACTCAACAAAGAACATTTCCTGATTTTCTAAAAAACTATTTTTTTATTAGAAATTTCAAACAGTTCTTGAATTGTTTTAATAATTTTTAAAAACATCTTTCCATTATATGAACTGCTTTTCTTGTCACAGGGGTGTTGGAGGAAACTGATCTCTTTAATTAAATCAGATAAAAAAGGAAACGGCTGATATTCCTGAGATTTTTACTGGAATACACAATGTGTTCATATATTTTTGAAATAAAACTGTTAACATTGATAACAATTGTAGCAATATGCATTTTTTTTAAGTATAAATAAAAGGAGTTTGAGAAATACAAGCCAGAAGACACTAACATCCATGTGTTCTTCTCCATGCCGGCATGTGTTAAACTGAGATGGTTCATCACGCTGAGTTCTGTCAAGATTTAGTAAAACTTGACTAAGGAATTGGGAAAATTTCTATTACACTTTGGCGACGAGGATGGGAAGACAAACTGGTCTTCAGTGTTTTACTTCCCTCTGTGAGCTCAGCAACCATGGCAAAAGACAAATTCTGTGCGAAGAAAAACTAAAATTACACCAATGTCCTGCCATAAACCAGTCAAATAGCATTGTCTCTTCATGTCTGTCCAGATGCAAATTCTAATTAGTTCTTTCAAGATTTCACGTGGAGTGAGTGTTTGTGCCCGATGAAATGAAATTCCCTCCAAATGTTCCTGAGACACTGCATTGGCTTAAAGGAGAAAGACATGAAGTTACAGTGACTTTGGCTTCTGAACATTGAGCACCAAAATCTAATCAGTTCCCTCTTTTAATGCAGGTGAAAGTTTGTCCAAAATTTGAAGAGGTTCCTGAGATAGAGATGTTATTGTTGTATAATCGAATTTTGTCTGGATCCCACTTGTGTTTGTAGGTGGCAGACTCTAAATTTATTCTGCTTCTAACGTAATAAGTTACAACTTCTGCAAAAATGGTGAGATGATTGATATATAGCTTCACCTCTGCTCTGTGGAGGTCGCTGATGGTGTCACTGACTGTTGTTTTCGGGCTTTTTCTTTTTCTTACAATGCTTCTGTCATCAGTTGTTGTTTCACTTTGATGACCTGTTCTGTGAGTGTTGTTCAGGGAACCAGTGGTTTCTTTCTTTTTCAGGACATTCGCAATTGTCGTCTTGGCTTTGTCCAGTGATGGTGCAACGATTGTTTTCCCCCTTTTGCTTAGACCCTAACCCTAAGAAAATGACTGTTGCTGACTGCTCACTACTTAGAGAACTGTGGAGTGCACAGTTCATAGGGAGGAGGGGATGAGTGAGGAGGGGGGGGTGGGGATTTTAGACATAACATGCAGGGACGGTGGACGGAGAGGAATGTGAGAGAATGTGCAGCAGGCGTGTGATGCTGACTGCTCCTCATTGTGCTGTGACTGTGCTGAGATTTGTCTGCTGTCTAATTTAGTCCAAGTTTTACTTCTGTGCGTTGCATTTTAATGTCTGTGAGAAATGTAGGGGTGGAAACACACTGAGCTATTGATTTTGAAATATTTTAAAGGGATCTGCCATAACTTTTAGAGGTCTGCATTATAAGTGGGCTTACTGCCTGTTGTAAAGTTTGTTGTTTGACCAAAAGAAGAAAATTCTGTTCATTCAATTACATTTATTGTAACAGAGCTTTACTTGTTTGCAGGCTGATTGTAGGTGGTTTTGGTTTGGTTTACTTTTAAGTGTTTTTGTTCCTGGTACTGTGGCAGTTTGTGGCCTGCAGACATGAGTGTGGTCGGTTCACTGGGAGTCCACTCACTTTTATATTGCATGTTTTGTGTTTGTATGGTTTATGCTTTATTATTTGGTTAATGCACATTTAGGAAACTCCCAGCCTCCTATCAGTGGGTGCTTGGTCTCCCAGCTGTAGTACCGGTCTTCTTCTTCCGTTCCTTCAATTTAGTTTTGTCTGTTTTTATTAAATAGCAGTTATGGTCATTAACCCACACTGGTTGTTGTGGCCTCTTTCTTGAAGCCTCTGTGTTTGAGTCACACATTGAATATTGGCCAGGAAATTTAGGATGCCCAAGGTTACATTAACATCTTTTCTGCAGATTGTATAACATGACAAATACTTTCTGGGACAACAGGGGACAATTTCCAGTCTGATTAACTGTGTGCATCTCACCTTCATTGTTTCTAGTCCCAGTGTTTTCCCAGTTGGTTCTAATCACAGTTTTGTCCAGTTTGTTCAAGATGGGCACAACACCAGAGAGCTGAAACACACAGTCGTATCTCCTCCAGTCTTCAGGTTTGACTGATTTCTGCAGATTCACATGTTCAGATCAACTGTCATCTGGAAGGTTCCATCATGGTTGGGGAGGATCTCTCCATGGTCCACGTCCTCATGAAGCTCCTGTTCTACTTTCCTCCAGAACATTGTGGCTCTGTCAGGGTAGAAACCTGTAGCGTGGCAGCTGACTGGAGAGGACGGAGACTTCTGGAGGAGAGACACTGAGGGACGATCTGGAGGAGAGGGAGAGAAAGGAGAACCAGGACATGAGAGTGTGAGGGAGGATATGGTGGGAATGTGGAATAGAAATAGTGGAGATAGAGACAAAGGAGGTTGAGAAACACACAGCCCCATATGCAGTCAAATGTGATACTGTGTGTGCAGAAGTGGTAGAAGTACACAAAGTCCATACTGAAGTAAACATGTTTATTTAAAGTAACACTTAAATAATTTATGCAAATAAAAGTACTGAACAGATTATTTTCATTTTAGTTACAAAGGGACAAGTGCTCTATTAGAAAAACCATGTGTTTAAACAATACTGATCACGTCATGTGCTGACAGGTGGTTAACCCATAATTATACATCAGCATTTATTAGTTCATCATATTTTATTTAAAAACCACCAGGCCGTGTTCCAGTTATGTTGTGGCTGGTCAGTTAATGTAAGGTGAAAATCTCTAGCTACCTTCATGGTAATCACAGGTCTATTCTCAATATTTTTTATTCTGAATCACAGTGTTTCACAGCAAAGCCGTCAAAGCAGGAAGTACAACCTCTAAGTACTACTGTACTTACTGCTCGGAGACAAATCAAACCTTACAAATTCACTTCTCTACAGTTCATCAAACATGACCTGATGATGGTCACGATGATTTTACCTGTTGTAGGTGTGGAGCTGCTCCCCTTCACGTACTTCTTCAGCCACTCAGGACAAATCTGAGTAAAAAACAGCTCTTTTTCTTTGATTAAATCTTTTTTACCATCCCATTTCAGTTTGGTGATGACAGCTTGTGGTTTGGGGGCAAATCATATCTGTCTCTTCAGGTCCAAAACTATGAAGTCTTCTCCATCATAACCACATTGTAAAAATCCAATGAGCTCATTAGTCTCTTCATCCCATTCACAGCCACTCATTGTCTGTAAAACATGGACATCTGAAAGACAAAGGCCGACAACAGACATTGGAATTAACAGTGATGTATGGATATCTCCTGTATAATGTGGCTACATTATTGCTGATGAACATGATGGGCTGTTATTCCTTCAGAGCTGCCGTGCACGGTGCTGGCTTGATCCACTTGGTCTAACTGGGGGTTCAGATTGGGTTGTGTAATACATATATACTTTGTAGGAAGCACTTCATTAAAATGTGCACAAAGAAATATTAAGTTACATTTGAAGAACGTTACAAGTGATGATAGATGGTAGCAGATGCATTAGTTGACATGAAACACAGCAGCCCTTTGAAAAACAATTAGCTCTATAAGACCAATTGTAGTTTATGTGTGTCAGGATCTGACACCCTGACATTTACTTCCTGCCCTGTTTGTGTGTGTTTTCTTCTTTTCTTTTTTTCTAGTCAACTTTGGTTTAGTTTCATGAATGTGTAGTTTTTCCAGTGTTCGGTTATTTCTCTGGATCATTGTTTTAGTTCTTGTTTAGTTCATTTTTGGATTTACTTCGCTGGTTTATGTTTAGGTTTCTGTGTTTATGTTCAACGGGTTATGATCGTTAGTTCTTTGTCTCTAGTTTTTGGTTACCACCTGTTTCTTCCATGTTTGTCTCCCATTCCACCCTCTAGTTTTGTTTATTCGTCCCTTGTTAAATTCCTAGTGCTTCAGTCGGAGTTTATTCCTTGTTTTCTCGTTTTTTGACAGAAACAGTCAGATGTTGTGTCAGGGTTGAACTCATGTGGTTCAGAGACTGAAGGTTTGGTGGCAGCTGGTCTGAAAATTGAACTTTTTCCACTTTGTCCTGTGGTCTCTGTCGGGGATTTGACAGGTTTGTGTTGACTGAGGGAAGAGACTTGTGACCAAGTATTGTTGAAGTGTGTGCGTGTGTGTGGGTGGAGCTGCTGTGATGTTTCAGGGTCAAAGTATTTCAGGTTTATTGTTGTGCTTATGAGTTTATGTCATATCTCTGTGTCTCAGTGCATGCTGGGAGTGGAGGACGGTGAGAGTGTCTGTGAGTACGTTTTCTCTCTTCTGTGGAAACCTGTAGTTTGATGTTCAGAAAGAATTTTCGGTCTGAATCTACAAAGAACAACGGTGTCATGTTTAGTCTGAACAGTCTTGATAAAGTCCGTGTGGTTGTTAAACAAGTTAATTCAGGAAAACCGTTGTCCAGGTGGTAACGCTGGTTCATCTGGACTAAGGTTGTTTTGTCCAAAGTTCCTCAGGTTGTTAGTGAGAACTGGGAGAAACAGACAGTTAATGATTAATGTGGAGCTGAAATGATACAAAATGAAAAAAAAAAACATTAAAAGAACAGTTTGATCTAATAAAAACCAGAATAAACTGAATGGAATTGAATCTTAAGTGAGTTTGTTTTTGTCTGGACTCAAAATGATGTCATTTACTGTGAAGAAGACAAAAGACTGAATCCACTTCAGCTCATTATGTTCTCAGCATTTTTATCACATAAAACAATGGTGGATTATTACGTTGTAAACTTTGATTACTTGTTTTTTACATTCTGTGCAGGAATAGACAGATGGGAATAAAACTTTAGTTTTGCTGACATGGAGCAGCAGCTGGTTCTCTGTGCAGCAGCCTGTCAAATGTCTGGATTTGTCGTCCATGTGAAGTCTCCTGGTTGTTATAGGAGCTCATCATAGTGCTGTGGTCTCAAACAGGATGTTAAAGTCAGAAGTAAAATCATCAACAGCCTGTCAGAGCTTCATACAAACCAGCTACTAAACAAAGTCCAGTCCATCCTGTCTGACAGCTCAAGCCCCTCTATACAGAGTTCAGTGTCTTCTGTCTATGAAATCGATGAAGCAGATCCAACAGATACAAGCACAGTTTCTACCCTCTCTCATAACTATGGTTAATTTGGTTAACTCTCCAGCAGGTGTGGACTCTGCTATGAATCAGTGTGAGGACAGAGAGGAGGGAGTCCCTCCCTCTAAAACCACTCTGTGTGGGGGACATGAGAGCCAGACCAAAGACCAGAGGTGAGATGAGGATCTCTAACTGTCCATGACTCTTGTCCATGTCAAATCAGTCCACCATCATTATTCCCACTCACTGTCACATCTTCCACTCAGCTCCTCAATAACAGCTTAGAAGAACTAATCATGAACTACTAACTGTCTTAGTTAACAAAGAGCCAACCACTGATTAGTCCACTAACCAACTAAGATGAGACAGCATCTTTCATCAGATTCCATGTGGATGAACAGGAGAACGTTTCCTCATCCACTGTCTTCTTACTGACTTTCTATCTGCTTCTAACATTTCAGCTGCTGACAGTCTGCTCACAATTCATCTGCTTTCAGCTTCAAACTACTTTTCATTTGTCTCTTGTTTGTTTGGATCAGGATGAAGAAGCAGAGACCTGACTCTGCTGAACCTAGCTGGGTCTCTATGAAAAGTGACTCTATGAGTCAACTTTTTCACTTTAAAGATGAACAACCTGCTCATGGAAGGTAAGAAATAAAAACTGAGTTTTATTTTCTGATTCATCTGAGAAGAGAAGTCATTTCTTTGTCCAGAGCTTCACAGTCTGAGTAGAACTGAACTTCTTGCTTTGGTAGCTGCTGATCTCTGTCACAGTCAACTCCACAGTTGTTGTTGTGACCAGAGTTTAGACAAAACCCTGACAGGACAATGTACATGTTTGCTTTAGTGAACTGAAGACTTAGACTTTATCCAGTGTCTTATTGGTGTCATATAATATCTGCAATGTATAGACGATGATAAAAAATTCAATTATTATCACAGTTCACATCATCTACAGTTTGTCTGGAGTCAAGTGTCAGCAACATACTGAAAACAGGAAAACTGCAATTGAGAGTTTTTCGAATTGCCTGTTTTTTAGCTTCACAATATTCTGTTACTATTTGTATCAGGATGAAGAAGCAGAGACCAAAACACAGCCATGTGTCTATGAAGAGTGACCGGTCTATGGGTAAAGGCATTAACTTTAAAGATGAACAACCTGCTGATCAAAGGTAAGAATTTAAAACAGTATCTTGATGCTTAAAGTCCATGCAACTCACCTGTACAGCAAACATAGAAGCTGATTTGTCCTTCAAATTCCACCTCCATCAGAGGGTTTATAAGGAAAATTGGTTAATATTTGAAGAGTAATGACTCTACAATCTGTCCACATTCAGCCACTGTACTGTAACTTTTACTCAGTGTTTCCCATTTCTCCTGAAGTGAAGGTGTTCACCAGGTGTCCACATAAACACTTAATTTTTACTCACTTTGTTTATGAGTCATTACATTTCCTTAAAGTTTCTATTTTCTCCACAGAGTTGAGCAGCTCAGCTCAGAGGTTCACAGTGATCAGTTTGCCCAGCAGCATCAACCAGACCTTGACTCCATATTTATGGTCTGTACATGTCCAATCACACTTTGACTATGAACTACATAAAACCCAGACTGAATGTTCAACAACCATTCAGGTCCTAACAGAGTCCATGCTGCTGTGTTCAGACCAGCAGGTCTTCAGACTGACAGATGAATCACATGTTGTCTTCTACCAGTTTAAATGAAATGTTCACTTCTCATTCTGTTCCAGCTGCTGGAGGACAACATTGTCACTTTTGTGAAGAACCAGCTGAAGGAGATCCAGAGGGTCCTGAGACCAGATTACCCAGAATGCTCAGATAGTCAGAGGGAGGATGAGGAGGTGTTGGACAGTGAGGATGAAGAGCGGAGGAGGAGCAGCAGAGAGTCATTTGTGAAGATCACAGCAAACTTCCTGAGGAGAATGAAGCAGGAGGAGCTGGCTGACTGTCTGCAGAGCAGTAAGAGGATTTGAACAGATTTAACATGATGGAAAGAGGAAATAGAAACAGCAGGAGAGAGGTTTCCATTTCCAAACTCTGCTGTAAATATGCTGCACACATCTGTATCAGATCAGAGGCTGTTTGTCCTCCACTGATGATAAAACTGATGGAGGAAGAAAAACTCTACAGACACTTAAATGTCCAGATTCTCTAAATTTTTTAGGATCCACTCACGGATTTCATTTCTTCTTTGTTCATTTAGGATTTCATGCCCCTTTATGTCGACGCAAACTCAAGTCTAAACTGAAGAAGAAGTTCCAGTGTCTGTTTGAGGGGATCGCTAAAGCAGGAAACCCAACCCTTCTGAATCAGATCTACACAGAGCTCTACATCACAGAGGGAGGGACTGGAGAGGTCAATGATGAACATGAGGTCAGACAGATTGAAACAGCATCCAGGAAACCAGACAGACCAGAAACAACAATCAGACAAGAAGACATCTTTAAAGCCTCACCTGGAAGAGATGAACCAATCAGAACAGTGATGACAAAGGGAGTGGCTGGAATTGGGAAAACAGTCTTAACACAGAAGTTCACTCTGGACTGGGCTGAAGACAAAGCCAACCAGGACATACAGTTCACATTTCCATTGACTTTCAGAGAGCTGAATGTGCTGAAAGAGAAAAAGTTCAGTTTGGTGGAACTTGTTCACCAGTTCTTTCCTGAAACCAAAGAAGCAGGAATCAGCAGGTTTGAAGAGTTCCAGGTTGTGTTCATCTTTGACGGTCTGGATGAGTGTCGACTTCCTCTGGACTTCCACAACAATGAGATCCTGACTGATGTTACTGAGTCCACCTCAGTGGATGTGCTGCTGACAAACCTTATCAGGGGGAACCTGCTTCCCTCTGCTCGCCTCTGGATAACCACTCGACCTGCAGCAGCCAATCAGATCCCTCCTGAGTGTGTTGATATGGTGACAGAGGTCAGAGGGTTCACTGACCCACAGAAGGAGGAGTACTTCAGGAAGAGATTCAGAGATGAGGAGCAGGCCAGCAGAATCATCTCCCACATCAAGACATCACGAAGCCTCCACATCATGTGCCACATCCCAGTCTTCTGCTGGATCACTGCTACAGTTCTGGAGGATTTGTTGAAAACCAGAGATGAAGAAGAGCTGCCCAAGACCCTGACTGAGATGTACATCCACTTCCTGGTGGTTCAGTCCAAACTGAAGAACATCAAGTATGATGGAGGAGCTGAGACAGATCCACCCTGGAGTCCAGAGAGCTGGAAGATGATTGAGTCTCTGGGAAAACTGGCTTTTGAGCAGCTGCAGAAAGGAAACCTGATCTTTTATGAATCAGACCTGACAGAGTGTGACATCAATATCAGAGCAGCCTCAGTGTACTCAGGAGTGTTCACACAGATCTTTAAAGAGGAGAGAGGACTGTACCAGGACAAGGTGTTCTGCTTCGTCCATCTGAGTGTGCAGGAGTTTCTGGCTGCTCTTCATGTCCATCTGACATTCAGCAACTCTGGAATCAATCTGTTGTCAGAATCAACATCTAACTCATCTAAAAAAGACAAACATAAACTAAAAGATCTCTACCAGACTGCTGTGGACAAGGCTTTACAAAGTCCAAATGGACACCTGGACTTGTTCCTCCGCTTCCTCGTTGGGTTTTCAGTGCTGAACAATCAGACTCTCCTACGAGGCCTGCTGACCCAGACAGGAAGTGGATCACAGACCAATCAGGAAACAGTCCAGTACATCAAGGAGAAGATCAGTGAGAATCTGTCTGCAGAGAAAAGCATCAACCTGTTCCACTGTCTGAATGAACTGAATGATGGTTCTCTAGTGGAGGAGATCCAACAGTCCCTGAGATCAGGACGTCTCTCCACAGATAAACTGTCTCCTGCTCAGTGGTCAGCTCTGGTCTTCATCTTACTGTCATCAGAAAAAGATCTGGACATGTTTGAACTGAAGAACTACTCTGCTTCAGAGGAGGCTCTTCTGAGGCTGCTGCCAGTGGTCAAAGCCTCCAACAAAGCTCTGTATGTGCACATAGACTATTTCAGATTAAGTGGATTGTTGTTGGCATGACAGAAAACTAATGTTTGTAACTTGTTTGTTTTACTGGATAATTTTTAGACTGAGTGGCTGTAACCTCTCAGAGAGAAGCTGTGAAGCTCTGTCCTCAGTTCTCAGCTCCCAGTCCTCTAGTCTGAGAGAACTGGACCTGAGTAACAATGACCTGCAGGATTCAGGATTAAAGCTGTTGTGTGATGAACTGAAGCAACATCACTGTAGACTGGAAACTCTCAGGTCACTTAACAGCTATTTTTTTCAAGTTTACACATTCAATTGTTTGTGTTTCTATATCTGAACTTTGTTTTAACTGACTAAAAATCTATTTCAGGCTGAGTGACTGTAAACTCTCAGAGATAAGTTGTGAAGCTCTGTCCTCAGTTCTCAGCTCCCAGTCCTCTAGTCTGAGAGAACTGGACCTGAGTAACAATGACCTGCAGGATTCAGGAGTGAAGCTGCTGTGTGCTGGACTGAAGCAACATCACTGCAGACTGGAAACTCTCAGGTCAAGATTCAGATTTTTGTAAACATTCATTTGACAAACTATCCTGATGAAGAGGTTTAGTGACTCAGCAGATTGTTAGCTTTGTTCTAACCACAGAAACTTGACTTGTTTATAAAAAACTGATTGAGTAAAGTTGCTAAACTATATTCAGTTGGACTTCAACATGTTTGATCTGAAGAATAAATAAAATTCAATTCAATTTCAATTCAACTTTATTTATATAGCACCAATTCACAACAAAGTCATCTCAGGGCACTTTACAGAATAAAGTCAAGATTATAAAGATGTATAGAGAGAACCCAACAATTCCCCCTGGAGCAAGCTATAGGCAACAGTGGAGAGGAAAAACTTCCTTTAACGGAAGAAACCTCCAGCAGAACCAGGCTCAGGGTGGACGGCCATCTGCCTCGACCGGTTGGGGTGAGTGGAAAGTGGAGAGAGAAAAGAACAGAGCAACAAAAAGCAACAACAAAACATCGGGCAGATTGGTAGGACCAGTAGCTGCACGCTGGAAGACACACAGCTTCAAAGCCAGGGGACACCTGCAGAAAGGGACAGAGAGAAAGGGACAGAGGAGGACAAAGACAACTACGGGAGAGAACACACAGAGTTAATGACATACAGTGGTGACAATTGCGGGGTGAGAGGAGAGGAGAGATGGTCAAGAGGAGGAAAGGAGCTCAGTGCATTGGGGGGTGGGTCCCCCAGCAGTCTAAGCCTATGGCAGCATAACTATAACTAACTATATGCTTTATTAAAAAGGAAGGTTTTAAGCCTAGACTTAAAAGTAGAGAGTGTGTCTGCTTCCCGAATCTGAACTTGGAGCTGGTTCCACAGGAGAGGAGCTTGATAGCTAAAGGCTCTGCCTCCCATTCTACCTTTGGAAATTCTGGGAACCACAAGTAGGCCTGCATTCTGAGAGCGAAGTGGTCTACTGGGATGATATGGTGCTATGAGGTCTTCTATATATGATGGAGCCTGACCATTCAGAGCTTTATATGTAAGAAGAAGGGTTTAAATTCTATTCTAGATTTAATGGGAAGCCAATGGAGAGAAGCTAGTGAAGGTGAAATATGATCTCTCTTGCTAGTTCCAGTCAGCACTCTTGCTGCAGCATTTTGGATTAATTGCAGGCTCTTTAGGGAGTTACTGGGGCATCCTGAAAATAGGGAATTACAGTAGTCCAACCTAGAGGTAACAAATGCATGGACCAGTTTTTCGGCATCACTTTGAGACAGGATGCTCCTAATTTTGGCAATGTTCTGTAGGTGGAAGAAGGCTGTTCTAGAGATTTGTTTTATATGTGAGTTAAAGGACAGATCCTGATCAAAAATAACTCCAGGGTTCCTTGCAGTAGTACTGGAGGCCAGACTTATGCCATCTAGTGTAACAATATGGTTGGACATCATATCTCTGAGATTTTTGGGCGCAAATACTATGACGTCATTCAGTTTTGTCTGAGTTTAAAAGTAAAAAACTGTGGGACATCCAGGCCTTTATGTCTTGTAGGCTTGAAGCTTTATTAACTGATTATTTTCATCTGGTTCCATAGATAAATATAGCTGGGTATCATCAGCATAACAGTGGAAATTTATGGAATGTTTTCTAATAATGTTGCCTAAAGGAGACATATATAAAGTAAAAAGTATTGGTCCTAACACAGAGCCTTGTGGAACTCCATAGCTAACCTTTGTGTGCATGGAGGATTCATCATTAACATTAACACATTGGAATCTATCAGATAGATAAGATTTAAACCAACCTAGTGCAGTTCCTGTAATTCCAATTTCATGTTCCAGTCTCTGTAATAAAATGTTATGATCAATGGTATCAAATGCAGCACTAAGATCTAACAGAACAAGTATAGAGATGAGTCCAGTATCTGAGGCCATGAGAAAATTGTTGGTGACTTTGACCAGTGCTGTTTCTGTACTATGATGAACTCTAAATCCTGACTGAAAGTCTTCATACAAATTATTCCTATGAAGGTGATCACATAATTGTTTTGCGACTACTTTTTCAATTATTTTAGAAATAAAGGGGAGATTAGATATTGGTCTGTAATTGGCTAAAACACCTGGGTCAAGACAGGGTTTTTTAAGTAATGGTTTAATTACAGCTACCTTATAGGCCTGTGGTACATAGCCTGTTTCTAAAGATAGATTGATGATATCTAATATGAACGTATCTATTAAGGGTAAAGCTTCCTTGAGCAGCTTAGTTGGAATAGGGTCTAGCAGACAGGTTGTTGGTTTAGATGAGGTAATAATTGAAGTTAGCTCAGAGTGATCTATGGGTAAAAAGCAGTCTAACAGGGATTGAAGCCTTATCGATGATTCTAGCACTGCTGTACATGAAGATCTATCTGTAATTTTTGGGGGGAGGATCTGGTGAATTCTTTCTGTAATATCTACAATTTTATTCATAAAGAAAGTCATGAAGTCATTGCTGCTCAGATTTAAGGGAAAACTAGGCTCAACAGAACTATGGCTCTTAGTCAGCCTGGCTACAGTGCTGAACAGAAACCGGGGGTTGTTCTTGTTTTCTTCTATTAATGATGAATAATATGCTGTTCTGGCATCACGGAGCTTTTTTGTACATTTTTAAACTATTTTTCCAGGCTAAATGAGATTCTTCTAAATTTCTGGAACACTTCCTTTCTAACTTTCGTGTTTTCTGTTTTAAATTGCGTGTTTGTGAACTATACCATGGAGATCGCCTCTTCTGGTTTACTGCCTTCTTTTTCAGAGGGGCAACACTATCGAGTATTGTACGTAGTGAGGCTGCAGAATTGTCAACAAGATAATCTACTTGTGCAGGAGTAACATTAAGGAGACTACTTTCCATTGTATTAACATATGGTGAAGCAAATGATGAAGAAATAATTTCTTTAAATTTGTTGACAGCTTTTTCATGTAAGCATCTGCTATGTTGGAATTTTTCCCTAACTGCTGTATAGTCCGTTATTGTAAATTCAAATGTTATTAAAAAATGGTCAGACAGAAGAGAGTTGTGAGGACATATTGTTAAATTATCCGTTTCAATTCCATACGTAAGGACAAGGTCTAACGTGTGACTAAAACAGTGAGTGGGTTTATTTACATTTTGGGAAAAACCAATTGAATCTAATAAAGAATTAAACGCAGTGCTCAGGCAGTTACTGTCAGCATCTACATGAATGTTAAAGTCACCCACTATAATGACTTTATCTGTACTAATACGCTTACCGCACGAGGAGCCCAACAGGTTCAATCAGACTTGGCACCTAATCCAGAGAATAGTCAATCTAACATCAAACCATCATTGCTCCAAGACACTGAATTTGATCATCTCATGATGATATAAATAATATAAAATAATCCCCACAACCGATAAAATATCAATAATTGAAGTGTACACAGATGAACTAATGCAGAGCGTTTACTTCACACTAACTACAAGGCTGCAATGTCATTGTTTTATTGCCAGAAATGAAAGGAACAAATGATGAACATTAGTTACTATAACACACAGGAGATTCTGCAGATCATAAGCAGGAAAATATGTTTTCACTTGTGTAGCAAACTCCTCTGACCTCTCCAGTGTCCTTGCAAAGGCAAAGAGCAGGTCCACAACCTGACTTGGTTCCACGATCCACCTTAATTCTAGTTTGTACAGTTGGCTGTTTAGTTGGTAAAAAGGTGGAGCATTAATTTAAACTAGAAAAGGCAATTTCCAAGGAAATTACGTGGGAGAGCTGTTAAGTCGCCCGGTAGAGGCCGACCGCTCAGAAGCTGCTGAGAGCAGAGGCGTTTGTACATTCAAAGCCGCAAACGCTGAAGAGAGATAAATACAAACAAAAAGAGAAAGAAGAAGATGACAAGAAAAGGAAAAAATCCAAAATCCCAGGAAAAGTTGAATTCAGAAAAGAAAAAAAGTAGAAAGTAACAATGGAGGAAGTAAATAAGTAAAAAGTTGATATTTAAAGTGTAAAGAAACAGAAAAAGAAGCAAAATGAAAAGTTGCTATTGAAAGTGTAAAGAAAAAAGTAAGAAGTGAAAAAGCAACAACTTGATTAACAAAAGTGGAAAGAAGTAGTAAGAAACAAAGGAAAAGGTAAATATTCCCAAAGTTAAAAGAAACAAAGAAAGAAGCAAAGTAAAAAAGTTGCTATTAAAAGTGTAAAGGAAGAAGTGAAAAAGCAACAACTTGATTAACAAAAGTGGAAAGAAGTAGTAAGAAACAAAGGAAAAGGTAAATATTCCCAAAGTTAAAAGAAACAAAAAAAGAAGCAAAGTAAAAAAGTTGCTATTAAAGTGTAAAGAAAAAAGCTAGAAGTAACTACTTAGAAATGAAGGAACCATTTTAATGCTGAAAAACTGTTGAAAAAAAAAAAAGTTGAAAAGAGCTTTTAATTTGAAAGTGTGTTTCCTGTCTGTGTCTGTGTGGTAGTTTGTGTGTCCACTGTAGGGAGACTTCAAAACAAACTCATTTTAGCATTTAAATGCTAAATAATTAAAATAAGAATGATAAAAGGCTTTTGTTTTGAAAGTGTGTTTCCTGTCTGTGAGGGTGTGTGTGTAGGGAAACTTCACCACAAAGTCATTTTAGCATTTAAATGCTAAAAAGTGGATAAAATATTATGAAAGGCTTTTATTTTGAAAGTGTTTCCTGTCTTTGAGGGTGTGTGTGTGTGTCTGTCTCCACTGTGTATGTTGAGGGAGAAAAACTCAGGTAAAGTGTGTGGACACAGCTCTGAGGCTGATCACATGATCTCATGCAGCTGTGTCCGTTACCATGACAATGACCGCTGCCTGCCTGCTGAGTCATGTGAGCCAAATGCAAAGGCAGGCTGGAAAAGTGCTGAGACTATGCCTCGCAAAATGCTCAAAATATGAAAAGGTATTAGTCCTATCGAAACAATCCAAAAACTGTGAGTGACAAAAGGCTTCAATGAACACACTGATGTACTTTATTTGAAGATACTCCATAAAATGAAGGCGTGGTGGCGATTTTAAAACAGCCCCCCGTTTGTGATTTGATTAGAATTTAAGAACCTCTGTTATAATGGGCTCCAATGGGAGTTTCAGACGGCACTCTCTCTGCTTCTGGACACTTGGTGAAAGAACCGTCAGTCCTGTCACTATGAGAGTTACATTTACTGAAAGAAGACAAAAATACCTACATTCTGATGTATAGTTTGTTTATGTAAGATTAAAGTTGACTGAAGGAAAGAAGGAAAAGAAGGAAAAAAGTTGCTAAAAGTGGAAGCTGAAAAGTTAGAGTGCGTGTGATGTCACCCACTCTAGCTGCTCCAACATTCCGCAATACACACTAATGGAAAAGTTGAAAAAGCTCCAAAAGTTGCCTAAAACTAAAACTGCGATTATTCAAAAAGTATAAAAGATACAAAGAAGCTGATCAACACAGAAAAAGTTGAAAGGGACTAGACCCGTATAAACTTTAAATGAAGTTTCTACTCCAAAGTATGACGACACAAGAGGCAGATGAAAAGTGGCAAGTTGAAGGGAAGTTTTAAGTGGCTTCCATTCATTTTCAATGGGAAGAAAAGTTGATAAAAAGTGAAATATAATAAAAAGTATAAAAGTTATTAATGAGAAAAGTAATAGCCCACATGTCCTAAAAGAGACCTACGATTAGGAAGTGGAACGGAGTTTCTACGACAAACCGTCTAGGAGGAGATAGTGACCGAAAAACGGCGAAATAAAAATAATAATAATAACTAGAAAAGGCAATTTCCAAGGAAATTACGTGGGAGAGCTGTTAAGTCGCCCGGTAGAGGCCGACCGCTCAGAAGCTGCTGAGAGCAGAGGCGTTTGCACGTTCAAAGCCGCAAACGCTGAAGAGAGATAAATACAAACAAAAAGAGAAAGAAAGAAGATGACAATAAAAGAAAAAATCCAAAATACCAAGAAAAGTTGAATTCAGAAAAGAAAAAAAGTAGAAAGTAACAATGGAAGTAAATAGCTAAAAAGGTGATATTTAAAGTGTAAAGAAACAGAAAAAGAAGCAAAGTAAAAAGTTGCTATTGAAAGTGTAAAGAAAAAAGTAAGAAGTGAAAAAGCAACAACTTGATTAACAAAAGTGGAAAGAAGTAGTAAGAAACAAAGGAAAAGGTTAATATTCCCAAAGTTAAAAGAAACAAAGAAAGAAGCAAAGTAAAAAAGTTGCTATTAAAAGTGTAAAGGAAGAAGTGAAAAAGCAACAACTTGATTAACAAAAGTGGAAAGAAGTAGTAAGAAACAAAGAAAAAAGGTTAATATTCCCAAAGTTAAAAGAAAGAAAAAAAGAAGCAAAGTAAAAAAGTTGCTATTAAAGTGTAAAGAAAAAAGCTAGAAGTAACTACTTAGAAATGAAGGAACCATTTTAATGCTGAAAAACTGTTGAAAAAAAAAAGTTGAAAAGAGCTTTTAATTTGAAAGTGTGTTTCCTGTCTGTGTCTGTGTGGTAGTTTGTGTGTCCACTGTAGGGAGACTTCAAATCAAACTCATTTTAGCATTTAAATGCTAAATAATTAAAATAAGAATGATAAAAGGCTTTTATTTTGAAAGTGTGTTTCCTGTCTGTGAGGGTGTGTGTGTAGGGAAACTTCACCACAAAGTCATTTTAGCATTTAAATGCTAAAAAGTGGATAAAATATTATGAAAGGCTTTTATTTTGAAAGTGTTTTTCCTATCTGTGAGGGTGTGTGTGTAGGGAAACTTCACCACAAAGTCATTTTAGCATTTAAATGCTAAAAAGTGGATAAAGTATTATGAAAGGCTTTTATTTTGAAAGGGTATTTCCTGTCTGTGAGGGTGTGTGTCTGTGTGTGTCTCCACTGTGTCTGTTGAGGGAGAAAAACTCAGGTAAAGTGTGTGGACACAGCTCTGAGGCTGATTACATGACGTCATGCAGCTGTGTCCGTTACCATGACAATGACTGCTGCCCGCTGCCTGCCTGCTGAGTCATGTGAGCCAAATGCAAAGGCAGGCTGGAAAAGTGCTGAGACTATGCCTCGCAAAATGCTCAAAATATGAAAAAGTATTAGTCCTATCGAAACAATTCAAAAACTGTGAGTGACAAAAGGCTTCAATGAACACACTGATGTACTTTATTTGAAGATACTCCATAAAATGAAGGCGTGGTGGCGATTTTAAAACAGCCCCCCGTTTGTGATTTGATTAGAATTTAAGAACCTCTGTTATAATGGGCTCCAATGGGAGTTTTGACGGCACTCTCTCTGCTTCTGGACACTTGGAGAAAGAACCGTCAGTCCTGTCACTATGAGAGTTACATTTACTGAAAGAAGACAAAAATACCTACATTCTGATGTATAGTTTGTTTATGTAAGATTAAAGTTGACTGAAGGAAAGAAGGAAAAGAAGGAAAAAAGTTCCTAAAAGTGGAAGCTGAAAAGTTAGAGTGCGTGTGATGTCACCCACTCTAGCTGCTCCAACATTCCGCAATACACACTAATGGAAAAGTTGAAAAAGCTCCAAAAGTTGCCTAAAAGTAAAACTGCGATTATTCAAAAAGTATAAAAGATAGAAAGAAGCTGATCCACCCAGAAAAAGTTGAAAGGGACTAGACCCGTATAAAGTTTAAATGAAGTTTCTACTCCAAAGTATGACGACACAAGAGGCAGATGAAAAGTGGCAAGTTGAAGGGAAATTTTAAGTGCCTTCCATTCATTTTCTATGGGAAAAAAAGTTCATAAAAAGTGAAATATAATAAAAAGTATAAAAGTTATTAATGAGAAAAGTAATAGCATAGATCTCCTAAAAGAGACCTACGTTTAGGAAGTGGAACGAAGTTTCTACGACAAACCGTCTAGGAGGAGATAGTGACCGAAAAACGGCGAAATAATAATAATAATAAAGAAAAGGATCTCATAAGTGTGAGAGCTGTGCTTACAGCTCTCCCACTAATAATAACTAGAAAAGGCAATTTCCAAGGAAATTACGTGGGAGAGCTGTTAAGTCGCCCGGTAGAGGCCGACCGCTCAGAAGCTGCTGAGAGCAGAGGCGTTTGTACATTCAAAGCCGCAAACGCTGAAGAGAGATAAATACAAACAAAAAGAGAAAGAAGAAGATGACAAGAAAAGGAAAAAATCCAAAATCCCAGGAAAAGTTGAATTCAGAAAAGAAAAAAAGTAGAAAGTAACAATGGAGGAAGTAAATAAGTAAAAAGTTGATATTTAAAGTGTAAAGAAACAGAAAAAGAAGCAAAATGAAAAGTTGCTATTGAAAGTGTAAAGAAAAAAGTAAGAAGTGAAAAAGCAACAACTTGATTAACAAAAGTGGAAAGAAGTAGTAAGAAACAAAGGAAAAGGTAAATATTCCCAAAGTTAAAAGAAACAAAGAAAGAAGCAAAGTAAAAAAGTTGCTATTAAAAGTGTAAAGGAAGAAGTGAAAAAGCAACAACTTGATTAACAAAAGTGGAAAGAAGTAGTAAGAAACAAAGGAAAAGGTTAATATTCCCAAAGTTAAAAGAAACAAAGAAAGAAGCAAAGTAAAAAAGTTGCTATTAAAGTGTAAAGAAAAAAGCTAGAAGTAACTACTTAGAAATGAAGGAACCATTTTAATGCTGAAAAACTGTTGAAAAAAAAAAGTTGAAAAGAGCTTTTAATTTGAAAGTGTGTTTCCTGTCTGTGTCTGTGTGGTAGTTTGTGTGTCCACTGTAGGGAGACTTCAAATCAAACTCATTTTAGCATTTAAATGCTAAATAATTAAAATAAGAATGATAAAAGGCTTTTATTTTGAAAGTGTGTTTCCTGTCTGTGAGGGTGTGTGTGTAGGGAAACTTCACCACAAAGTCATTTTAGCATTTAAATGCTAAAAAGTGGATAAAATATTATGAAAGGCTTTTATTTTGAAAGTGTTTTTCCTATCTGTGAGGGTGTGTGTGTAGGGAAACTTCACCACAAAGTCATTTTAGCATTTAAATGCTAAAAAGTGGATAAAGTATTATGAAAGGCTTTTATTTTGAAAGGGTATTTCCTGTCTGTGAGGGTGTGTGTCTGTGTGTGTCTCCACTGTGTCTGTTGAGGGAGAAAAACTCAGGTAAAGTGTGTGGACACAGCTCTGAGGCTGATTACATGACGTCATGCAGCTGTGTCCGTTACCATGACAATGACTGCTGCCCGCTGCCTGCCTGCTGAGTCATGTGAGCCAAATGCAAAGGCAGGCTGGAAAAGTGCTGAGACTATGCCTCGCAAAATGCTCAAAATATGAAAAAGTATTAGTCCTATCGAAACAATTCAAAAACTGTGAGTGACAAAAGGCTTCAATGAACACACTGATGTACTTTATTTGAAGATACTCCATAAAATGAAGGCGTGGTGGCGATTTTAAAACAGCCCCCCGTTTGTGATTTGATTAGAATTTAAGAACCTCTGTTATAATGGGCTCCAATGGGAGTTTTGACGGCACTCTCTCTGCTTCTGGACACTTGGAGAAAGAACCGTCAGTCCTGTCACTATGAGAGTTACATTTACTGAAAGAAGACAAAAATACCTACATTCTGATGTATAGTTTGTTTATGTAAGATTAAAGTTGACTGAAGGAAAGAAGGAAAAGAAGGAAAAAAGTTCCTAAAAGTGGAAGCTGAAAAGTTAGAGTGCGTGTGATGTCACCCACTCTAGCTGCTCCAACATTCCGCAATACACACTAATGGAAAAGTTGAAAAAGCTCCAAAAGTTGCCTAAAAGTAAAACTGCGATTATTCAAAAAGTATAAAAGATAGAAAGAAGCTGATCCACCCAGAAAAAGTTGAAAGGGACTAGACCCGTATAAAGTTTAAATGAAGTTTCTACTCCAAAGTATGACGACACAAGAGGCAGATGAAAAGTGGCAAGTTGAAGGGAAATTTTAAGTGCCTTCCATTCATTTTCTATGGGAAAAAAAGTTCATAAAAAGTGAAATATAATAAAAAGTATAAAAGTTATTAATGAGAAAAGTAATAGCATAGATCTCCTAAAAGAGACCTACGTTTAGGAAGTGGAACGAAGTTTCTACGACAAACCGTCTAGGAGGAGATAGTGACCGAAAAACGGCGAAATAATAATAATAATAAAGAAAAGGATCTCATAAGTGTGAGAGCTGTGCTTACAGCTCTCCCACTAATGAGAGCTGTGCTTACAGCTCTCCCACTAATAATAAAGAAAAGGATCTCATAAGTGTGAGAGCTGTGCTTACAGCTCTCCCACTAATTATGACATTTTATAGCCTAGATTTAGTTTATGGTTATGTCTCCAGCAAATTAATAAAGTCTTGTCCTGTTATAGAAACGTGTGTGTGTGTGTGTGTGTGTGTGTGTGTTTAGTCTGTCAGGTTGTCTGATCACAGAGGAAGGTTGTGCTTCTCTGGCCTCAGCTCTGAGCTCCAACCCCTCCCATCTGAGAGAGCTGGACCTGAGCTACAATCATCCAGGAGACTCAGGAGCAAAGCTGCTCTCTGCTGGACTGAAGGATCAACACTGGAGACTGGACACTCTCAGGTATGGACAGATGGACAGACAACAGCAGCTCTCACACTGTTTCTCTGTGTCTGTGACTAACCGATGAACTCTGGTTCATGTTTAATGGTGGAGATGAGTGAAGGTGGATGAAGCTGATTCTGACTTTGTCTCTGTCTCCAGGTTGGACCATGGTGGACCACAGAGACTGAAACCTCGTCTGAGGAAGTGTGAGTGTGTTTTAAGTTTGATTCCTGAGAACACAGCTGCACATGTTCCACTAGATTTGAAGCTTTTCTTGACTGAAGAACAAAGATGAATTTCTCCACAGTTTAATTCTGGATTTAGCTTCTGTATTTTGTCAGTGTGGCTGGAAAGATGTTAGAATTCAATCAATCAATTTCAAATCCACAAACACAACAAAGTGAACACAGTGATCCAACAAAACTAAGAAATACATTTTATTAACAGTGGAGCCAACAGAAAGTGAACTTTTTTTCTTCTGGGTCGTTTGACAGTTACTGAAGAGTTTTGTTACATTCAGGTGCTGCTCGGTAACTAGTACTTCACAGGTTTGACCAATGGAAGTTGTGTTCAAGGACCCCTCACTTTCTTCTCAGTGTGTTTAATAAATCAGTGTTCAGAAACTGGATTTACTGTACAAAGCATTCAAATAATGGAAATAGTTTCTTTCTTCAGCTGGCTGGAAGCTCAAAGTTAGTCTTAGATTGATAGGTTGGTTCTTCCTGGTTTGGTTAGAAAACTGTGCTCTTAAGCCTGATTGTCTCCCACTCAGTTAAGGCTCACAGATCACATGTCTTGGACTCTTTTATAGTGACTTGTATCAAACAAAGCTCACTCCCAGGTCTGTCTAGTTTAATGTTCTGCATGATGACATGTCTTACTGTACGTTTGGCTTTGGTGCTCTGCCCCTTTATCCAGACATTGTGATAATCTGGTATCAGGGCCACATCCCCTTATTGGAGGTTCCATCCTGATCTTGTCCACTTCTGACAACTTTGTGGTGCAGAAAAGACTGTTCAGAAATGCTGTCTCTGTGCAGCAGGAAGGTGTAGAGCACTAAAAGTTGGAGATGAATCCCTGTCATTGGTAAAAACAGGGTCTTTGAAGGAGCTAAGGTGGCTTGTAGCAGAGTATGTGGTGGAGAGCATGAGGACAGAATCCTCATTAGCCACATTCAGACCAAGTTGATTCAGTCAAAGACTGAAGAGGTGAGTTTTTAGCTGCTCGCTGATTGGGTGCAGTTCATTTGGTCTATAAAGGAAGGAGGTTTAACTTCAGGCTCTGTGAGGAGGACACATGAATGTTCTGGGTCATTTGTGTGAAAGCACTGGCGATGATCTGTGTGTATATTAAAACTTTTTCAAATATTCAGTATAGACATGTATTGATTGTATCAATACTATTGACAACACATACAGACACTAGGAAAAGTTTGCAACAGCTTTAAAACACATTGAAACACGTGTCTTTAAAGATGAAGCTTCACTAAACACCAGGAGGAGAAAAATAGACTTCAAGTGGAAGAAAACAGATGTTCCAGAGTTGACTTGTGTCTAATATGTGTATGATGTGGATTTCATTGATACATTTCATAACATGCAATTCTATCTGCTCTGTGAGATGCTCAAGTGGATTGTTGTTGTAACTGGATTGTTGAATTTCATTTGAAATGGAGTCAAACATTCTTCACAGTTGAAGATGAAATGGAAGTTGGAACGATTTACTTTCAGTCATTGTCAGTAAAGTTGGTGATAATTCAACAGATGATAAACTGCAGCTGTTTGTGTCTTGTTCTCTCCATCAGATGCCTGTGAACTGGAACTGGACCCAAACACAGTAAACCGAAAACTACAACTGTCTGACAACAACAGGAAGGTGACACGTGTGACGGAGGATCAGTCATATCCTGATCATCCAGACAGATTTGACTTCTGTCCTCAGCTGCTGTGTAGAAATGTTGTGACTGGTCGCTGTTACTGGGAGGTCGAGTGGAGAGGAAGAGTTTATATATCAGTGAGTTACAGAGGAATCAGAAGAAAAGGAAATAGTTATGACTGTTTGTTTGGATGGAACGATCAGTCCTGGAGTCTGAGCTGCTCTGATCATAGTTACTCTGTCATCCATAATAAGATAAAAACACCCATCTCCTCGTTCTCAGTCTCTCACAGAGTAGCAGTGTATGTGGACTGTCCTGCTGGCTCTCTGTCCTTCTACAGTGTCTCCTCTGACAAACTGATCCACCTCCACACCTTCAACACCACATTCACTGAACCTCTGTGTCCGGGGTTCTTGATCTATCCTAGTTCCTCGTTGTCTCTGTGCAGTGTGTAGGTGTGAGAGTGTCTCCTGTGGACAAAAACTGTGCTGACTGAAGATCAGCTGCTGAAATCAAAGTTCCCTCTGTTCACCATCACACACACTCTGCACCATTGATACTTGGACTTAAGAGAAACATTTGGATGGTTCTTTCATTACTGCCAATCATTTAGGTTGCTGTCAGGTTTGTGTTGATGATGTTCACTCTTGCACCAAGTCATCCACACTGTCCACCCTGAGTCTTTATGTTTTCCTAATTAGAACATGACAAATGTCATTGTTTTAAGGCCTTAGAATATTTGCATCTATCACATTTCCACAGAACTTCAGCACTAACAGCAAAGAAAGAGAAAAAGAATGAGCAGGATGCACAGACTGTGATCCTGCCTCCGGTATAAGTAGGAGAATAATGAAAACTCTGATGTGGACGCTCGACTTGTGTGGTTAGTGTGGAGCAGAGTTCATATTTGTGTCTCAGAAACTGTAAATGTCATAGTAATGACACTTGGTTCACCACTACATCATGATGTACTGCTTCACATACAAGATGGTAGCCACCACACCACCAACTGGCCATTTATGGATCTGCATTTGGGGAAATATTTTTCTTGCATCTGTTTTTACTTTTACATTTTTCAGTGCTTTCAGTCTCACAGTGACGATGGCTGTAAGCAACAGCAGCTTGGCTTCAGCCATCACAAGCATTTTCTTCAGGAAATGTCTGTTCTACTACTTCATTGGAATTCATGCAGATGTCATAGGTACTTAGATAGATAGATACTTATCATCTGGTCTGATTCCTCCACCAAAAGTCCACCACAGTAATAAAAAGTGACCGAGCTGAGACACGACTGACAAACTCAACAAAGAACATTTCCTGATTTTCAAAAAAACTATTTTTTATTAGAAATTTCAAATAGTTGTTTTTTAATTGAAACGGCTGATTTTCTTGACATTTTTACTGGAATACACAATGTGTTCATATACTTTTGACATAAAACTGTTAACATTGATAACAATTGTAGCAATATGCATTTTATTTTCATAATCTTTGTTAAGCAAATTGTACAAATGATGTGTTGTTGCTGTGGATTCTGCTCTCAACTGAACTTAGAAAATACAATATTAGTGAATAATAGGATCAAGTTTATTAATTATTAGGAAACTTTGTTAGAAAATTGTATTGTTTCTTCTGCCATCTTGGACAGTTTTGTAAGACACCACCACATCACAAACCACAGTAGAAATGACCTCCACCCACATTAAGACACTGTTACATTGACTATTGCAATACATATGCATATAATTTATATAATCTTTCTTCAGTGAAAGTATAGGATCTTTAGGTTATTTGTTATCTGGTCTTCAGTGTTTCACTTCCCTCTCTGAGCTCAGCAACCATGGCAAAAGACAAATTCTGTACGAAGAAAAACTTAATGCTTGCACAAAGAAAACCATCCCCATCTTTTTCTTTAGAACATTCTTTGCCATTTCTGTCACCATTTGCATTTATTGATCCAAACACTGTATTTGATTAAAAATATCTTATGATGGAATTAAATAGGCCAATATAAGGAACGTTTGACACGATGGCGACCTGGAGTCTGCTCTTCACGACTGTTCAGTCTAAACATTTATCAGCTGATAAATATCAGCATCAAACCAGCAGAGCTTCCTCATGTGCCACCTGCAGTACATTCAAAAGGACGTCCACACAGTTAGTGCTATGTAACAAGCAGCACACAGCCACACAGAAAGAAACATGTATTTTATGCAGATGTAGAGTCAAATGTTGGATTTTATTTAATGCTTTTACTGTGCTTTGAGTCAGGAGGTGGTGCATCACCATTTCACCATCATAATCTCCATGTTTGTTATGAAATTAAAAATTATAAATGGTGCTTTATTAACTGTGTCGTCTGCATGAGCAAATTCATAATCTGTTTCTCTTTGCTACGATAATAAACTTGAGTTGATCTGAATTTTGGCTCAAACTTCAGTTCAAGTTCAAACATCAATGACGCTGAAGCCACTGCTCAGGATAATGAACTTGCAGTTTACTGCTTTACCAGGTGAAACACTAATCATGACCAAAAACTTCCTAAATTCACTGCTGGAAATTTGACTATTCTACTATATTCAACTACAGGCTTGTTTGTACTAATGGAAACATCAGAGTCTGACCACAACCATTTTCATTGCAGCCTGCTCTGCATTAGTGACACTATGATGTTGTTAAATCATTGACAGACTGATGGTCTGATACTTTGTTCCAGAGCAAAGACATTAGTTTATCATTTATTGTCTTTAATGTTTCTGTTCATTTGTAAGAAAGAAAGAATAATTTCCTGTTTCATTTAATTATTTCCTGTTAATCTGCTGTGATGTGTGTGTGTGTGGGTGTGTGTGTGTGTGTGTGTGTGCTGGAGATCAGAAACTGAAAACAATATTTAAAAATAAAATGTTTTCAGTTTTGTAGCCAGGTTGTTCTACTTTAAATAGTTTCATAAATCCAAAAACAGAAAATCACAGTTTCCTGACTGGAGTAAATGAAACAACAAACTATTCTTTTTTTATCCACCAGACAAATGAATAAAAAGGTGTGAACACATTTACTTTCTTGTTACTTCCTGAACCAGACAGAAGGTTGAACCCTGACAGCAGCATCAGTAAAGTCGATCATGTTACTTTCTATCTGCCACAGAAAGTAGTTTATACTACAGTATAACTTTAACTGTTTTACTGCAGCACAGTAACAGTCAGTGAAGTTCAGCTACTGTCCGTCTGTCTCAGTCGTCTCAAGATGTCTTCAGATATTTACACCAAACCAGATTTTTCCAAGAAGGTGAGATACAACAGAAAGGTGGAGGAAGATGGAGGAGAGTGGGAGGAAAGAGAGGTGGATATCTACGAGAGTAGAGATTTTATCAGAGATGATGTCACTGATATTCAGGCACAGGAAGAAGGTAAGTGATTGGACACAGGTGTAAATCTGCTTTGTTGCTCTGTTCTGTCCACACAGCATCTACTGCACATCTGTTCATCTTGTTGCTCTGCCTGAATTTTGTTTACATTATTCTAATTCTTTATTATTAAAGGTGTTTTGAGCTGGGACACATTTCCTAATATGATCCGAGTGTTTACTAAAGGATCATTGTTGTTGCAGATCATAAAGATACTTTAGGCAAATTCCTTATTTTGGAATATAAAACTCATCTCTGTATTTTTGTTCCTACATGTTTCAGTTAGTTGGATGATGTTCTGTTACCAAAATGTACAGTAACACTGAGTCTCCACAGAAAACTCAATTTCAGGGGTTTTGTTGCTGAATGTGTTCAGTTTTTGGCATCAGTCCTACTGGTCACCGTTTAACATTGAATCAGTTTTTAGATCTGTAGAAGCATCAGCTCTGGTAAAGAGAGTTTCACCACACAGTGGAACAAACACACAACAGGAAGAAGTGTGAGGTGTAAAGTGACTGTTCACTTTCAGCATCTGTACGGAGACAAAAGACACTCAGCAACAATGGACAATTCTGTGGACATTTTGTACAGATGTCACCACAACCACAGACCTGAACCACGATGCTTGTGGGTAAACCACCATGATTAAAGCTGAAGCTGATCAGTAACAACCAGCTGCCATGTTGCCACAGTGTCTCTCAGTTACAGTTGTATGGACATTCAGTTATATAACTACTGGACCATATGAACTGATTAGTCAGAAACAGAAATCAGTTGCCTTTTGTCCCTTAGTCAGTGAGCAAGACAGAAAGACAGAGTGGTCAAGTGTTGTAGAGATGGAATGAAGAGAGTAAGTGGTGGTAACAAGAACAAAGCAGTAAATCTGAGGAATCTGATGGTTTCACTGTGATTATGTTCTAAAGCACAATTCAACAGGGACACACCTCCACCTCTGCTCTGCTGATGTGTGGAGCCCACGGTCAAACACAAATTCACTGGATCAGTCACAGAATGAGGTGAAGGAGCTTCAGGGTCAAATTACAGGTGAGAAAAACCTCTAAAAATCCTCCTGCAGCAATATTTCTGTCTTTCTTTGTTTTACTGATTGTTTCTCTCCAGACTTCTTGGTTATCAACAGTCATCTACACGATGAAGTAAAGAAACCGCAGGTCAAAAGTTTTGACAGTTTAGTTTTATGTGATAGTACAAAAATGTGCCTTTACTTCATATTTTAAACTGTTTTCCTCTGTGTTCATTTAAAAATACAGAAATATCAGAGAACAAAGTGACACTTGTTTGGTCAGAATGTTGTGAAGGATGGAATAGATTTGGATCCAGCTGTTATGGGGCGACTGTGGCGCAGGAAGGTAGAGCGGTTGTCCACCAATCTCACAGTTGTTGGTTCAATCCCTGGCTCCTCCGGTCACATGTCGAAGTGTCCTTGAGCAAGACACTGAACCCCAACTTAGTTGCTCCTGGTGAGTGTTGGCCAGCTGCAGAGCAGCTCCCCCACCAGTGTATGAATGTGTGTGTGATTGTGAGTGCGAATGGGTGAATAAGAAGCAGTGTAAAGTGCTTTGAGTGCCAATAGGTAGAAAAGTGGTATATAAGTGCAGACCATTTGTTACTTTAAATCCACTAAAAAGAAAACTTGGTCTGAGAACAGAACAGAGGTGAACATCTGGTGATCATCACCAGCAAAGAGGAACAGGTGAGTGTTTGTTACTGTGTGTGTGACCAGTGTACAGTGTTTTAGAACTTCTTCAGAATCAGAATATATAGGGGTCAAAGCCCTGAAAATGGAGGCTTCTCTTTTGTTGGAAATGGTTAAAGTTGTGTGAACTGTGACAATAGTTGGTGGATGTGTGACACGGAGAAAAGAAATGTAACAGATTTAACAGATTTTACTCCCAACAGAAAGAAGAACTGAAATATAAATAGTAAAATGATCATCTCTTGTTAATTATCAGGAATTTGTCACTGAGCTGAATATAAATGAGGAGTCTTGGATTGGTTTAATGACTCAGTACACTTTTTATCAAGGGGATGTCAGTGGGAATGGGTGGATGGATCAGTGCTGTCAGTAACGTGAGACAGTTTTTATTTTTATTACACTGCCACTAGTCATTGTTAGAAAATACTAGATGTTAAAATGTAGAACGGAGACAGATGTGACACAGCCTCCAGATGTGGAATCACGTAAAAGTCATTGTTTGATTGAACATGTGTCAGGGTTGAAACATGGTTTAAAGTTCTGGTCACAGTTCAGAGGATTGAATGTGTGTGCTGCTCTCTGTATCCTCACACAGAACAAACATGGTGGAAGAAAGCTTCAACATTTAGAGTCAAACTTTCTTGAACTTGATCTCAGCATGAAGGAGCAGCTGCCTCTTCTCTGCTCTTTAGAAAGTGAAGAACAGACGAAGGAAAAAGCTGAATATGATCATTAGTCCCAGGGATGGATTCAGAGAGCAGCTTTCCAACCACTTTTTCCTGCTGCTGTCTTTTCCTCAGAGACAAAGCTGAAAGTGATGTGAGGAAACCTGTTGACAAAGTGAAAAGTCTAACAGACAGTGACTGGGCTCAGAAACTAAAGGAAGGACGGAAGAAACTAAATGCTGCTGGAGTCTGAGCAGAGTCACTGATCAAAAACTGCAAATCTGCCAGAAACTTGTGGATTTAAACTCTCAGTCAGTTTTAATGTTTTTATAATGAGGTGTTTGAACTGAGTTCAACACTAACATTGTCCACAGGTTCTGGGCAAGAGCAGAGCTGCATGACACAAAATGGTCCTATGCTGCATATTGTGATCAACAAGGAAAATGGAGAACGAAATATGTTTCTGATGATAAGAATAATCAAAACTGGATCTGTAAAAAATTTATTTAATTTTCTTTTTATCAAGGGGGTTGTAAACCTTTGACCTAACAATGTTCATTGTCTTACTAAATTATCTTTTTTTTTTACAGCAAACTGATGAAGCAACACTGAAAGTCCAAGAAACGCCTTTAAAACATAACACCTGGAATGTGATCTCACCTGGAGATGCAAGGTGAAGTATCGACAGCAGAAAAAGCAGCCTGACTAGTTTTAAACATGGAAAAAAGAAAGGAAAAGCAGCAAAGCATCAGCTGGAGCTCGTCGACATTTAAATGTAAATGTCGTCTGTGCTGCAGAAAATTCGGACCAATAGAAATTCAGAAAAGCCAAACACGTCACGGTTACTACGTTAATTTTAAGACCTGAGGTTTTTGCTTTTAACAATTGTTACATTTTAATTTAGTCCCAGGGTCTGTTTCATTAGTTAATGTGAACAGTAACAGTCTAAACATTAGGCCTCAACCAGTACAACAACTGTATCTGACCTCTGTCATTCAGCCTGTTAATAGTGAGTTTCATCAACACTGAGCCCAAAAACTGCCCAGATATCAGAGTTACCATCACGATTCAGCCACTAGAGGGCGTCCAAACCAAGAGACTGCTTCAGGAATCTGTGTCTGAAATCTGCTTATATCAGTGACATATTAGAGTGAGAGAAGTGAGCTGGTGATTGGAAGGTCCCTGCTTCAGTCACCAGCCCCAGCAGGATGAGTGGGGCAAGAGAAAAAGACCCCTCATCCTCCCCCATCACCAACACTGTGGTGTCCTCGAGCAAGACGCTTAATCCCAACTGCTCCAGTCCAGAACAGATCATCCATGTTTCAGAAACCCAGTAAAGCCCAGTAATCTGTTTCTATCTCCCACCTTCCAACAGAAGAGGGAGAAAACACAAAGATTACAAAGATCATCAATAATTTAAATAAATTAACAAACAGCCCAGTTGATAAAAAAATATAATATATGTCCTGAGAATGTATGTAAAGTCATAGTAATTAAAATAATGGTTTATGCTTCAAAGATATAAAAATAATTAGTAGTAATTAGTAGTATAATTAGTAGTAATTAAAGTCCTGTTTCCAACTGTTGCACTGAGAATAAAAGACAAAGATCATTATTCTGATCTGTTTCATATCAACAGCAGAAAAATCACGTGAACTAATCTTTCTTCTTCTGTCAGAACAAAGCTGAGCTGTGAACTTCTTCATGCTCCTCTCACCTTAAACCCACCTGACACCTCACACACCGAGGTCCAATCAGATCCACTCAGGTGTTAAACATGCTGACACACAGACCAGACACCTGCAGCAGTAAAATTAGACTCAGCCTCTGTCCTCAAGAGTGGACCTGTGGAAACGTCCACCACATGTTGCCTGCTTCATTTGCAGAGCTACAGAATCCCCGTCATGTTTTAGGTGGTCAGGTGGGATTGACGCGAGTGGAGATGAGGGGTCTCCTCCGACAGGGGTGATTAGAAGCAGGACAGCTGGCTGAAGCACCGGGCACATGTGAAGCACCAGTACGGCCTCTCGCCGGTCTGCGTCCTCAGGTGAACCGTCAGGTTGCCCTTCTCCACGAAGGCCCGGCCACAGTACGTGCAGGTGAATGGTTTTTCAAAAAGCAGCAAATCTGATGCTATGGGACACAAACCGACCTGCTGCCCGGTTCCACTTGCCCTACATGGACCTCAGGCTGTCCAGCTGTCGCTGCTCCCGGTACCGGACCAGAGTTTTCCCGAACACCCCCAGGATGTCCTCCACCGCCACCGTCAGTCGCTCGTTAACTTACAGCCGCAGAGTCTCCATCTCTGACAGCGTCCACACCGCCGAAACCCTCCACCGCTCCGGGAGTGAAGCACAGGAACATGTTAGTTTGACTTTAGTTTATCTGCTTACACATTAGTTTTACACATGAAAACACCAAATAAAAGACAAGATAAACGTCCGAACGGGGAATAAACTTAAAATGAAACTCATTCAAAGTGACATGTTGTGTTTAACAGACAAACTGACTGATGGAGCAGGAGAAGGAAACGAAGCAGCGGAGCTCCGACACATAAAGATGTCGGAGGAAAACAACAGCTCGTCCGAGCTTCCGGGAAAACAGCGTTTACTGCTTCATAGTTATGGATGAAATACTCAGATCGTGTATTTATACACAGGTAAAACTGTCACAGCGTACAAATAAGTAAAGTTCTTGTGTGAGGGTAAATGGTCTACATACGTGGTAAAAGGACTTAATTTCTTTACTGCAGTGATGTTTAAAAGAACAAGTCATGGTAAAAAAGAACTATTCTACTTTATCTGGGCAGTGATTTATCAACATAAAGTTTGAAGTTAGAACACGTCAGTGACACTGGGCCTGAACTTTACTAATAAGATAAATTCATATTTCATGTCAGCTTTTATTATTCATATTTTACTGTAAAATACTGTACAAAACCTACATTTACTACATTACAATCTGAAATACATTTACGCTTTAAAAAGTTGCTGTGTGCTTTGACTGGAACCTTGAAACTTCAAACCTTTTTCAGCCTAACCAGAAAAAAACATCTCTGAGGACAGAAACCCTGTAATTAACTGCGCCGAGTTCACTTTCGATTAGTGTCGAAGTGTTTTGTCAGACGAAAAGACGATATAGTCCACTAAATATTTAATATCCTATATAGTCAGTAGGTCAGTTGGTAAAGCGGTCACTTCGATATGTCCAAGTGTCTCTGGACAAGACACTGAACCCCAACAGCCCATTCCCCTCCCCTGCTATGCAGGTCCTGGTCCAAGAAATTGGGAAGGGATCTGGCGTAAAAACTGTGCCACATCAACATGCGGACAATGATCCGCTTATCCTGTTCTTGCTCCGAACAAGCTTCCTGCTTACGTCCCGTTTCCAGTTGTAGTTTTTACTTTTTCTTTGTCCGTGTTGTGGCGCAGATCTTTTCTCCGTGTGAATCTTTGGTAAGTGATAATTTCAGTGTGTAAAAGATTCTCAGCTGCAGTTTGATGGACTTTAAAAATGTTTGTGATCACGATCCGTGTTTTAAAGTGTAGTTATTTAAAAAGCTTTGTTCCAGCAGATTGCTCACAGGGAAATGACAGTTTTTCCTCATTCCACCTTTTCTTGTTGTTGTTTACTAAATATTTCAAACCAATTTCATAATCATTTGAGGCTACACATTACATACAGATGACTTTAGGTTTGGATAAAAACATGCGACATGTACTGATAAGGTGTTACACATTTTTATTCCAATAGCTTCCTCAAATTTTGTTGGACACACTTCAAAGCAATTTTAGTGACATCTGATCCTCCTCCCACTACATGTACAACCTCTGCATTTTGATTAAGAGTTTTTCAGTCTAGCCTGTTTTTTTGTTTGCTAATATCCTGTATTTATAATACATCAACAATCTGCTACAATTCTCTATAGTAACACTGATCTTTGTTCTTACTTTTAAATTCTTTTTAGAATTTTTATTTTTTTTGTACTTAATTTGTCGTAGTTTGTTGAACATATCTGGACTAAACTTGTACATTTATCTTAAAATAAAAGTCTTTATGTTCACTATCTGTGATCAGATTTATTACATCCTGTTTGTAGAAAAACGGTGACATCCCATCTCCAACAGTCATCAATAGTTTCTTTTAACCATGAATAAAACACGTTAAGGTTCCTAAACTCGACATACTTGAACCATATGTAATACAGGTCTTTGTCCTTTTTTCATTCATTGCTATGATTTTCTTCTTCTTCTTTTCCTTTCAGTTGTTCCCTTTCAGGAGTCACCACAGTGAATCATCTATTCAATTCAATTCAATTCAATTCAACTTTATTTATATAGCGCCAATTCACAACAAAGTCATCTCAGGGCACTTTTGTAGTGATCTGCCTCCATCCTCTTCTCTCACACCAACGACCTTCATGTCCTCTTCTCACTACATCCATAAATCTCCTCTTTGGTCTTCCTCTAGACCTCCTGCCTCGCAGCTCCAACCTCAGCATCCTTCTACCGATATATTCACAGTTTCTCCTCTGAACGTGTCCAAACCACCTCAATCTGGCCTCTGTGACTTTATCTCCCACACATCTAACATGATCTGTCCCTCTGATGTCCTCATTCCTGATCCTGTCCATCCTCGTCACTCCCAAAGAGAACCTCAACATATTAAGCTCTGCTACCTCCAGCTCTGCCTCCTGTCTTTTCTTTAGTGCCACTAAGCCGAACTACATCTCTGGTCTCACCACCATCTTGAACATGTTTCCTTTCATTCTCGCTGATGCTCTTTTATCACACAACACACCTGACACTTTTCTCCACCTGTTCCAACCTGCCTGCACTCGTCTCTTCACCTCTTTTCCACACTCTCCGTTGCTCTGAACCGTTGACCCTAAGTACTTAAAGTCCTGCACTTTCTTCACCTCTGCTCCCTGTAACCTCACTGTTCCACCTGGGTCCCTCTCATTCACACACATGTATTCTGTCTTGCTGTGGCTAAGCTTCATTCCTCTGTTTTCCAGAGCAGACCTCCACCTCTCTAGATTTTCCTCCAACTGCTCCCTGCTCTCACTACAAATCAAAATGTCATCTGCAAACACCATAGTCCATGGAGATTCCTGTCTAACCTCATCTGTCAGCCTGTCCATCACCAGAGCAAACAAGAAGGGGCTCAGAGCTGATCCTTGATGCAGACCCACCTCCACCTTGAACTCCTCTGTCACACCTACAGCACCTCACCACTGTCTTACAGCTCTCATACATGTCCTGCACCACTCTAACATACTTCTCTGCCGCTCCAGACGTCCTCGTACAAAACCACAGCTCCTCTCTCGGCACCCTGTCATACGCTTTCTCTAAATCTACGAAGACACAATGCAACTCCCTATGACCCTTTCTGTACTTCTCCATCAGCATCATCAAAGCAAATACTGCATCTGTTGGACTCTTTCTAGACTTGAAACCATATTGCTGCTCACAAATGTTCACCTCTGCCCTTAGCTGAGCTTCCACTACTCTTTCCCACAACTTCATTGTTTGGCTCATCAGCTTTATTCCTCTGTAGCTGCCACAGCTCTGCACATCTCCCTTGTTCTTAAAAATTGGTACCAGTACACTTCTCCTCCAGTCCTCAGCATCCTCTCACTCTCCAAGATCTTGTTAAACAAACTAGTCAGAAACTCTACTGCCACCTCTCCTAGACACTTCCATACCTCCACAGGTTTGTCATCAGGACCAACTGCCTTTCCACTCTTCATCCTCTTCAATGTCCTCCTCACTTCACTCTTACTAATCTTTGCTACTTCCTGCTCCACACCAGTCATCACTTCTTCTCTTTGTTCCCTTTCATTTTCCTCATTCATCAACTCTTCAAAGTTCTCCTTCCATCTTCCCATCACACTCCTGGTACCTGTCAATACATTTCCATCCTTATCTTTAATCACACTAACCTGCTGCATATCCTTCCCATCTCTATGTCTTTGTCTCACCAACCTGTACAAATCCACCTCTCCCTCTTTAGTGTCCAACCTAACATACAAGTCCTCATATGCTCTTTGTTTGGCCTTTGCCACCTCTACCTTCACCTTACGCTGTATCTCCCTGTGCTCCTGTCTACTCTCTTCAGTCCTCTCAGTGTCCCACTTCTTCTTAGCTAACCTTTTTCTCTGTATACACTCCTGAACTTCGTTCCATCACCAAGTCTCCTTGTCCGCTTTCCTCTTTCCAGATGACACACCGAGTACCCTCCTACCTGTCTCCCTGATCAAATTAGCTGTAGTGGTCCAGTCATCTGGAAGCACCTCCAAACCACCCAGAGTCTGTCTCAGCTCCTCCCTGAAAACTACACAAGATTCTTCCTTTTACAACTTCCACCACTTCGTCCTGCTTCTACCTCCGCTCTTGTACGTCACCCTATGTTCCTGCCTCTTCTGGAAGAAAGTGTTCACTACAGCCATCCTCCATCCTCTTTGCAAAGTCTACCACCATCTGTCCTTCTTTGTTCCTGTCCTGAAGACCAAACCTGCCCATCACAGTCTCATCACCTCTGTTCCCTTTAACTACATGCCCATTGAAAGCCCATTTCAACCACTCTCTCACCTCTGGGGATCCTCTGCATCACTTCATCTAACTCACTCCAGAATTTCTCCTCCTCTTCTAACTCACATCCTACCTGTGGGGCAGAACCACTCACAACATTGAACATCACCCCTTCAATTTCCAGCTTCAGACTCATCAACCTGTCTGATACTCTAATCTCTAGAACATTCCTCACCAACTCCTCTTTCAGGATAACTCCTACTCCATTTCTCCTCCTATCTGACCCATTGTAGAACAACTTGAACCTAAAGTAATAGTTTATACAATTGAAAATGGATTGAAAAGTTGACGCTGATCACATCATCATACTCCATAAAGATAATATTAAATACACGCAGTCTATAAAGCAGCGCAAAAGTAAAAGTGAAACAACAGCGTCGCAGAAGCAAAATGCGGAAAATATAATCTTACCCGAAAATGAATGGTGACATAAGAGAAGCAATATAAATAACGTGCTCATGATGCTAAAGACTGATATGTTTACTTTTCTTCCATCAAAGTATTTTTCCCCACCATAGGAGAGATGTAGATAGTGTGTGAGGTTTGTACCAAATGTGCCCAAGTCACGTGTTCAATGGGCCAGTGGAGGAAAGGTGCGTTTGTATAGATAAACTGAAATTCATTCCGCTGGTGCAAATGTTTTTTCACAATTAAAAGTAGGAAAAATGGCCAAGGAGTCATGTAAAAAGTTACAGTAAATGATTGAACTTTAAATTAGTGCGAGGATGTGTCTCCTCCTAGTTAAAACAAACTACATTTTTAATGAAGGAAGTTATCCTGTCTAAGGTTTCAGTTTTATTGAAGGCTATGTACAGAAATAAAGTGCAAAACGTCTTGACCTTGTATATACAGCAACCTGTAGTGTCAATGAATCTATTAATCCTAGAGATGAAGCAACAGGTCTGATCAGCTCTAAACTACTTTACACTTGCTCAGTGTCCCACTTTATCAGACCAGCTGTCCCACTAAACCCAAACCCCCCTGTTAACAGAAACAGGGTCTGGTTGGCTTTTAGCTCAGAGTTGACTCTCATTTAAAACTGAAGTTAAACTTGACATCATCTCTGCTGAAACATGATGAGAACTTTATTGTTGTTCTTCCTCCTCTGTCACACTGGATCTTCAGGTAAAATTAACTTTCCTTTTTTTTAGCCAACAGCAGGTTGATTTAGGATTTTAACATATGACATCTGGAATTTTTTAACATCCCTCCAACTTTTAGATTTAGTCTCCTGAAGTTTACATTAAATGCTGTAAATGCCATTTTGTAAATGAAGCCATTTCCCAGGTTGGTGAGTTCTTGGGAATAAATCTGAAAAGACATTGTGCAGCTCACTCAGCCAGTGGACTTTTACTACATACATTTAAATACAAAATACTAAAACCACAAGCAGAGAAATGTCAACAGTAACAGCAGAATGAGCAGCAGCCAGCCTCCTACACCTGCTTCACATTTCTCTCATAATCAGTTTGCTGCTCCTCTCTTGCCACCACCCTACCTGAGACCTGCCACATGAAGGACGGAATTGTGATGGAAAATCATGTATTATTACACTTTATCTTAGTATTTGACCTAGTTGTAATGGTAACTTGTACTCAGGGCCCATCAACAGAAACATATAAAACTAATGTGTGATGTCTGAAGTTTAGAACTGCAGGATGGAGACTTGAAACTCTGTTGATGTTCTTCTGTCTTGTAAGATAATCAAACCCTAAAATACATCCTGGATGTTGAAGCTTCTTTACTGGTTACACTTGAGGTGTCTAAGACCAGATATTATCACTTGTGCCATGACAACCACAACCAGCTTTAAAGTATTTTCAACATTTATTAAAATAAGATCTTCTCTCTTCCCCTAGTTTTAAACACTGGTCCACAGATCACCAGTGACGAACTACACAGATGCTCCGGTGAAAATTCTGTGCACTGTATCACATTGTGTGTAAATAATGTTGAATGTTAAGTGAATTACTTGGATTAGTTTTTAATTCATCATGGTCTAGGGTCATGTTTTACGGTGCATGGTTTTGGTGTTAGAACCAGCAGGTTCCAGTAATTCCCAGGTAAAACCAGTTTTTACTTGAGAATCAAAATTATGCAAATGATTTAAACTGAACACATACACAGTGATACAGTGATACAACACCACATATAAGCCTCATTTTTCTCTCATGGGAAGAGGCTTTAAAAAAAAACAGTCAAGTGCACATAGTCTTGAGTCTCACACCTGGAAGCAGGTGTCATGTCTTAACAGTAATTATCTGTGTGATCGCTTGATAAAGTCAAATTAACTACAACATATTCAGGTTCCTTGAAACTTCATGTTTGGGAAAAGTTTGCTGTTCTCATGCCTCTTGAGTAATACTGCATATATCATCTACTCCAGTACCTTGCTTGTGTATAAATACAGTAATACTTGTACAGTATGTTGTTGTAGGGACTATGATGTGCACATACACTCTGAGTGTATGCTGAGCGCCACCTACAGACCATATACTGTCATCAGATGACATTCAGGACAGGAGATGAGCAATCGATGTAATAGTGACAAACTCTCACACTTTTCATACAGAGGATGAGAATCGAAATTATTTCTGCAGAAAATTCAGTTTAACTCTGATCAGGTTAACTGTGAACATTATAACACCAGAAAAGTGCAACTCACACTCCCCGACTCTGACAGTGTATGAAACACATACGAGTAGTTTCATTGATTCATCTGATTTATCACAGTTTGCTGATCAGTTTCCAGGTTCCCTTGTGCTGTGAACTCTATTACTCTGTTGTTCAGAAACGTCACAGCGTAATGAAGCGAAGTTATTATGGTAAACTAACCTTACAGGCCGTGTTACTGCTTACAGCTTAGCATTAGCTGGGTCACAGTAGGTACAGTGTTCTTTTCTTGGTATGAGTCATTTTTGTGTCTGTGAACATAGAGCTGATGTAATTTTCCAAAAAGGTCCAGTTTTGTCTCACCTGTCTAAAAGACTTTCTCCCAGAAGCTTTGTGACTCATCAATTTGGATTTTCAACTCGCTTTTAATGATTCTATTTTGAGGAGTGCATGTATATTAATGCTCATGTCAGCCTTCCCTATATTAAAACATCTTTGCTTCTAGCTAAAAGAAAACACTCCTCCAGATGACATCATTCGGAGGAATGCTTCATCATCATGAGTTTCAAGCATATTTACTCCCCAAACTAGACTAATAGAAAACAAGTTGAAAATCAGTGATATTGTCCTTTAAGTCCAGTTTGGCTCGAACAGCAACAGATGGTTCGATCCGACACTGATGTACCTTGACCTTGGAGTTCACCTCTAATTTCTTTGGAATTTGTTCTGGGCTCTTTGGTTACCATTCGTATTATTCATTTCTTCAATTTGTCATCAGTTTTCCTCTTGCAGCCATGTCCAGGCAGGTTGGGTACAGGTCCATGGACAATAAACATCTGAATAATATGTGCAACTATAGTCACAGGAACATTAAGCTGCTTGGTTGTGGTCTTATAGCCTCTAAAAATCAGCACCATAAAAAAACTATAAATAAATAATTTAAAACATTATCAATAAACTATCTAGTAAACTGAAACAGTGTCACAGTTACGCCTCAATGTGATCAGCTCCTAAAAACATCATATACAATATAAAATACGGGACATTACTATTTTGACCATATGGCAAAAATTTTCAAA
Organism: Channa argus; assembly: GCF_033026475.1. Classification (NCBI taxonomy): domain Eukaryota; kingdom Metazoa; phylum Chordata; class Actinopteri; order Anabantiformes; family Channidae; genus Channa; species Channa argus. The sequence continues at coordinate 6,040,828 of NC_090197.1, forward strand.
ACGTGTAAAATTTGACTATGAACTAAATCATTTTACTATGAATAACCAGCAAACACAGGTTTATCTGCACCTGTTGGTTCATCGTGTAAGAGACCGTCTGCTATTTACCGATTCTGTAACAATGGAAAATCAGCAAATAATCAGCAAAATGAATTTTCTGTTCCTGTGCAAATTGTCACTGTCACAGTGTGGGCTCCATATAATTTATGTAATAAACAAATAAAAAATAAACCTCCTGTCTGGATCTTATTCATTATTCAACTCACATGAAAAACATATTTGTGAATCAGACCCTTCAGTATTTGGATAAATGATCTTAAATATCAGCAGTAAAGTCTGACCACAGATGTTATGTTAATGTGTCAGATACACATTTAATCAACATTTTTTTCTGCTGATCATCTCATTCTCTGGTTTTATCCTGACCTGCGATCAGTATTTATGCTTCTCTAGAACACTGTAGTATTTCTGCCTGTCGCTCAACAAAAATACAGATTCATACATTTTATGATGCTGATATTAGTGGACAAGTCTTTCTACCAGCTGAGCCACAGTTGCAGCAATTTAGGGGCAACTGTTATTTTGAAAATATAGATATATATAATATATATTATTGTTAACTCTTAACTTTATGTTTTCTATAATAGGGAGGAGTGTTGTAAAAATGATTAATTTTCTATTAATAGTGTGTTAAAAGTTTTGTGTCCTTCTGGAGAGACAGATATATGTCTGACCATGGAGGGACAGATATGTGACTCTGACCATGTAGCAAAAAAAAGGATGGTGGTGTATAGTTGAGCTAGAAAGGGACAGAGACATCAAACAGATACATGTCCATGTAACCGATGGTTCTTTGTTCATCTTGCTGAACCCTCTCATGAGAGTAGTGCTGTAGAACTCAGTCCTTTTTCCTTCTTTGTACTTTTTTATTCTTGATTCTCTGTAATAAAACCACTCAAAGACAATTTTGAAAGAAATTCTGTTTATTTCATTGGGAAAACAGGACTTTAGGACGTCAGTTCCACCTTTGTCCCCCATCACGATTTATTACTTTGTTTGTTGTCTCACTGACCTCAGTCTGGATTCTGGTTTTCCTTGTCGTGTTTGACTCTGGGTAAGACTGTTAACTTGTTTTTCTGTCTGTCTGGTTCTCTGTGCAGCAGCCTGTCAAATGTCTGGATTTGTCGTCCATGTGAAGTCTCCTGGTTGTTATTGGGGCTCATCATAGTGCTGTGGTCTCAAACAGGACGTTAAAGTCAGAAGTAAAATCATCAACAGCCTGTCTGAGCTTCATACAAACCAGCTACTAAACAAAGTCCAGTCCATCCTGTCTGACAGCTCAAGCCCCTCTATACAGAGTTCAGTGTCTTCTGTCTATGTCTTTAGAATCCATGAAGCAGATCCAACAGATACAAACACAGTTTCTACCCTCTCTCATCACTATGGTTAATTTAGAGAGGATACACTGATATAGGTTTAAACTTTCCTCCTTTCTGTCTCTGTGTTGGATGTTGTCCTGTAATGTCTGTGTATTTGTGTTACTCTACTACTGCACAAACAACAGCAGCGTCTTCTCTCTGTGTTTCCAGCTGAAGCTCCAAAGTCTCTGTGACTGGATGTGAATTCAGCAGCTGAGCAGCTTCAAGGGAACATTGTCAGTGTTGTTGCTGTAAAGACTGAGCTCAGCTCTCCAGCAGGTGTGGACTCTGCTATGAATCAGTGTGAGGACAGAGAGGAGGGAGTCCCTCCCTCTAAAACCACTCTGTGTGGGGGACATGAGAGTCAGACCAAAGACCAGAGGTGAGATGAGGATCTCTAACTGTCCATGACTCTTGTCCATGTCAAATCAGTCCACCATCATTATTCCCACTCACTGTCACATCTGCCACTCAGCTCCTCAATAACAGCTTAGAAGAACTAATCATGAACTACTAACTGTCTTAGTTAACAAAGAGCCAACCACTGATTAGTCCACTAACCAACTAAGATGAGACAGCATCTTTCATCAGATTCCATGTTGATGAACAGGAGAACGTTCCTCATCCACTGTCTTCTTACTGACTTTCTATCTGCTTCTAACATTTCAGCTGCTGACAGTCTGCTCACAATTCATCTGCTTTCAGCTTCAAACTACTTTTCATTTGCTTTGCTACTTCTTTGTTTGGATAAGGATGAAGAAGCAGAGACCAGACTCTGCTGAACACAGCTGGGTCTCTATGAAGAGTGACTGGTCTGTTGATCGCAATATCAACTTTAAACAACTTTAAAGGTGGACAGCCTGCCGATAGAAGGTAAGAAATGAAATATAGGAAATAAGGAAATTAGTCCCTCTGAGTCTATCCAACCTCATTGATCACAGTTGGCCGTCCATCAAGGCAAACCGAAAGCAGAGACACTATCAAAGGAACATCTACTTGTTGCACATTCATGACTTTCACATTCACATTCACACATGTCTACTAAGCTTATTCATTTAACAAACTAACACTATGTGGCACCTGGTCTCCTCTTCATCAGGTAAAAACCATGTTGACTTGGATTAAGGTCTGCTGATTGACTCAGTCACTCTAAAAACTTCCACTTTTTCAATCTTTAGTTGTTTGTCGAGTTAAAACTGTGTTTTGGATCATTGTCATGCTGCCTGATGAAGTTCCTCCACATTAGTTTTGTTTAACTTCTCTGTAAATGTTTCTCTTCACCTCTGAATTCATTCTGCTGTTTTCTTCCTAAGTTCTATAATCAATAGTCTATCATCTGGATTTTTTAGTAGTTTTAGTTTTACTGATGGTAAAAACCATCAAATGAAAGCTACATTTCTGAACGTTTGTCTCATATCCATCTTTTGTTGTTAGTATTTTCCGAGGCAACTGTAGTTAATTGTGGTACTGATTCATGTAATGAAGATACTCAGAGCCTGGGTGAGATGGCAGTACAACAGCTTTTCCTTGATATAACAAACTACAGTGACACTTGGTGGATCACTTGATGTTAAACAATGTAACATATATTACTGTCACTGGTTTAGCCTCTCAGCTGTCATTTTGCTTGAAGCTATTATTTTCTCTCCAGAGTTGAGCACCAGAGCTCAGAGGTTCACAGTGATCAGTTTGCCCAGCAGCATCAACCAGACCTGGACTCCATATTTTTGGTCTGTACATGTACAATCACACTTTGACTATGAACATAAAACCCAGACTGAATGTTCAACAACCATTCAGGTCCTAACAGAGTCCATGCTGCTGTGTTCAGACCAGCAGGTCTTCAGACTGACAGATGAATCACATGTTGTCTTCTACCAGTTTAAATGAAATGTTCACTTCTCATTCTGTTCCAGCTGCTGGAGGACAACATTGTCACTTTTGTGAAGAACCAGCTGAAGGAGATCCAGAGGTTCCTGAGACCAGATTACCCAGAATGCTCAGAGAGTCAGAGGGAGGATGAGGAGGTGTTGGACAGTGAGGATGAAGAGCAGAGGAGGAGCAGCAGAGAGTCATTTGTGAAGATCACAGTGAACTTCCTGAGGAGAATGAAGCAGGAGGAGCTGGCTGACTGTCTGCAGAGCGGTAAGAGGTTTTGATCACGTGATGGAAAGAGGAAATAGAAACAGCAGGAGAGAGGTTTCCATTTCCAAACTCTGCTGTAAATATGCTGCACACATCTGTATCAGATCAGAGGCTGTTTGTCCTCCACTGATGATAAAACTGATGGAGGAAGAAAAACTCTACAGACACTTAAATGATAAGATTCTCTGATTTTCTGAAGGATCCACTCACTGGTTTCATTTCTTCTTTCTTCATTCAGGATTTGATGCTGCATGGTGTCGACGTAAACTCAAGTCTAACCTGAAGAAGAAGTTCCAGTGTGTGTTTGAGGGCATCGCTAAAGCAGGAAACCCAACCCTTCTGAATCAGATCTACACAGAGCTCTACATCACAGAGGGAGGGACTGGAGAGGTCAATGATGAACATGAGGTCAGACAGATTGAAACAGCATCCAGGAAACCAGACAGACCAGAAACAACAATCACACAAGAAGACATCTTTAAAGCCTCACCTGGAAGAGATGAACCAATCAGAACAGTGATGACAAAGGGAGTGGCTGGCATTGGGAAAACAGTCTTAACGCAGACGTTTCCCTCTGGACTGGGCTGAAGACAAAGCCAACCAGGACATACAGTTCACATTTCCATTGACTTTCAGAGAGCTGAATGTGCTGAAAGAGAAAAAGTTAAGTTTGGTGAAACTTGTTCATCAGTTCTTTCCTGAAACCAAAGAAGCAGGAATCAGCAGGTTTGAAGATTTCCAGGTTGTGTTCATCTTTGACGGTCTGGATGAGTGTCGACTTCCTCTGGACTTCCACAACAATGAGATCCTGACTGATGTAACAGAGTCCACCTCAGTAGATGTGCTGTTGACAAACCTCATCAGGGGGAACCTGCTTCCCTCTGTTCGCCTCTGGATAACCACTCGACCTGCAGCAGCCAATCAGATCCCTCCTGAGTGTGTAGACATGGTGACAGAGGTCAGAGGGTTCACTGACTCACAGAAGGAGGAGTACTTCAGGAAGAGATTCAGAGATGAGGAGCAGGCCAGCAGAATCATCTCCCACATCAAGACATCACTTTTAAGTCTGAGCTCAAAACCTTCCTCTTTAATAAAGCATATAGTTAGTTATAGTTATGCTGCCATAGGCTTAGACTGCTGGGGGACCCACCCCCGATGCACTGAGCTCCATTCCGCCTCTTGACCATCTCTCCTCTCAGCCCGCAATTGTCACCACCGTATGTCATTAACTCTGTGTGTTCTCTCCCGTAGTTGTCTTTGTCCTTCTCTGTCCCCCTCTCTCTGTCCCTTTCTGCAGGTGTCTCTGGCTTTGAAGCTGTGTGTCTTCCAGCGTGCAGCTACTGGTCCTACCAATCTGCCCGATGTTTTGTTGTTGCTTTTTGTTGCTCTGTTCTTTTTCTCTCTCCCCTTTCCACTCACCCCAACCGGTCAAGGCAGATGGTCGTCCACCCTGAGCCTGGTTCTGCTGGAGGTTTCTTCCGTTAAAGGGAGTTTTTTTCTCTCCACTGTTGCCTATGGCTTGCTCCAGGGGGAATTGTTGGGTTCTCTTTATACATCTTTATAATCTTGATTTTATTCTGTAAAGTGCCCTGAGATGACTTTGTTGTGAATTGGCGCTATATAAATAAAGTTGAATTGAATTTAATTGAATGGACAGGATGCACAGACTGTGATCCTGCCTCCGGTAGAAGTAGGAGAATAATGAAAACTCTGATGTGGACACTCGACTTGTGTGGTTAGTGTGGAGCAGAGTTCATCTTTGTGTCTCAGAAACTGTAAATGTCAGAGTAATGACACTTGGTTCACCACTACATCATGATGTACTGCTTCACATACAAGATGGTAGCCACCACACCACCAACTGGCCATTTATGGATCTGCATTTGGGGAAATATTTTTCTTGCATCTGGTTTTACTTTTACATTTTTCAGTGTTTTCAGTCTCACAGTGACGATGGCTGTAAGCAACAGCATCTTGGCTTCAGCCATCACAAGCATTTTCTTCAGGAAATGTTCTACTACTTCATTTGAATTCATGAAGATGTCATAGGTACTTATACTTATCATCAGGTCTGATTCCTCCACCAAAAGTCCACCACAGTGATAAAAAGTCACTGAGCTGAGAGACGACTGACAAACTCAACAAAGAACGTTTCCTGATTTTCTAAAAAACTATTTTTTTATTAGAAATTTAAAATAGTGCTTGAATTGTTTTATTAATTTTTAAAAACATCTTTCCATTATATGAACTGCTTTTCTTGTCACAGGGGAGTTGGAGGCAACTGATCGCTTTAATTAAATCAGATAAAAAAGGAAACTGGAGTATACAATGTGTTTATATATTTTTGTCATAAAACTGTTAACATTGATAACAATTGTAGCAATATGCATTTTATTTTCACTTTTAACTTTGTTCAGCAAATGATGTGTTGTTGCTGTGGATGCTGCTCTCAACTGAACTTGGAAAATACAGTGTTAGTGAATTAATAGGATCAAAATTATTAGGAAATTTTGTAAGAAAATTGAAATGTTTCTTCTGCCATCTTGGACAGTTATGTATGACACCACCACATGACAAACCACAGTAGAAATGGCCTGCACCCACATTAAGACACTGTTACATTGACTATTGCAAGACATATGCATATTATGTATATAATCTTTCTTCAGTGAAAGTATAGGATCTTTAGTTTATTAGTTATTACACATTTATCAGAGCATTGTATGAAGGTAACTTAGTCAATCTGTGGTTGCCTTTACTCAATACATCAATAATCCAATGAAAGAAAAAGAAAATAATCTCTTTATTGAATTTATCTCCGTCCAACAGTTTTAATAATTTCTACTTCTTTTTTGGTTGTGGTCTTCCACTGCTTCAGCTCCTCACTGGAGGGGGTGCTGGGGAATAGAGTAGATTTAGTCATATTGTTAGATAATTAGCAAACAGGCAAACAAGATGGGCGTATTGAAGAGGTCACAAATAGGACAAGAAGTCACAGGATGTGTCATATTTAGAGGACGGCTTAAGATCACAATAGGCACTTTGTTTGTTATAAGGCTTGAAAGAATGTAGTAGATAGAGGGTCCTGGGGTCACAAGATCTACAAGAAAGTGAAATAAAAAGGTTTTATTGCTTCACAACTGACATTAACAGATAATCTAATAAAGAACAAGAATGATGACTGTCAATTGTGTGCACCTGGTTTCTTCAGTCATGTTTTGTGAGGGTGGTAACTTCTTGGGTTTGAGTATAAATAGAAAGAGTTTGAGAGATACAAGCCAGAAGACACCAACATCCATGTGTTCTTCTCAATGCCGGCATTTATTAAACTGAGATGGTTCATCACGCTGAGTCTCTGTCTTCTGTTTAAAATTCTTCCAAGATCTAGTAACACTTGACTAAGGAATTGGGAAAATTTCTATTAGGTTTTGGCGACGAGGATGGGAAGACAAACTGGTCTTCAGTGTTTCACTTCCCTCTCTGAGCTCAGCAACCAGGGCAAAACAAAAATTCTGTACGAAGAAAAACTAAAATTACATCATTGTATCCTGCTGCCAACCAGGCAAATAGCATTGTCTCTTTATGTCTGTCCAGATGCAAATTCTAATTAGTTTTTTCAAGATTTCACGTGGAGTATGTGTTTGTGCACGATGAAATGAAATTCCCTCCAAATGTTCCTGAGACACTGCATTGGCTTAAATGAGAAAGACATGAAGTTACAGTGACTTTGGCTTCTGAACATTGAGCACCAAAATCTAATCAGTTCCCTCTTTGAATGCAAATGAATGTTTTTTTTTTTGGCCACAAGATGTCACCTGTTGATTGCAGCACAACTGCTCCTGGTTACTGATGAGAGACTGAGGACCTGCTGAGAGCTTAATGGACAGGTGATAACAGGGGATGTCTCAGCAGGTAGGAATTGCTGTGCAAAGACAGGACAGTGAGGATGATGGGAGCTGTCTGAGAAGGAGGGTGTGGACTTTACAGGAGACTTTGCCACCACAATATGAGCTGAATGTAATTTAATAAAGTTTAGTGTCAATGAATCTATTAATCCTAGAGATGAAGCGACAGGTCTGATCATCTGACTGATATGTGTATTTGCTTTAAACCACTTTACACTTGCTCAGTGTCCCACTATATCAGACCAGCTGTCTCCTTCTGGAGAGACAGATATGTGACTCTGACCATGTAGCAAAATAAGAGATGGTGGTGTATAGTTCAGCTAGAAAGGGACAGAGACATAAGACAGATACATGTCCATGTAACAGGTGGTTCTTTGTTCATCTTGCTGAACCCTCTCATGAGAGTAGTGCTGTAGAACTCAGTCCTTTTTCCTTCTTTGTACTTTTTTATTCTTGATTCTCTGTAATAAAACCACTCTCAGACTATTTTGACAGAAATTCTGTTTATTTCACCATCTGCTACTGATGAGGTTGAGCTCCAGTGGAGGAGGACACATGGAGCAAGAGACACAATTCTGTCCTCAGTCTGTCTCTTTGTCTCCTGTCCTTCACTCTCCAGCCAATAGATGTCCCTGTCATCTCCTTTGTCCTCTAGATCTCCTGCTCACCTGAACTCTCTGTCTCCGCCCCCTCACTTGTTCCCACTCAGCAGTGGACTTCCCAGTAAATGTTCTGGTCCATTTCCAGTCAAGTTCCTTGCCACTAACCACAGTCTTCTAGCTCCTACTGCTCTTTGTTCTTTGTGTTTCTTCTTTTTTCTCTTTGAATGGACTACTCACCTGCTCTGGATCTCTTTTTTGGACTTTAGGACATCAGCTCCACCTTTGTCCCCCATCATGATTTATTACTTTGTTTGTTGTCTCACTGACCTCAGTCTGGATTCTGGTTTTCCTTGTCTGGTTTAACTCTGGGTAAGACTGTTAACTTGTTTTGCTGTCTGTCTGTGAATGTGTGTCTGTCCTTGTGTCCTGACACCAAAGTGGGACACAAACATACACAGAGCTAAGCTGGACCTAAGCTTAGAGGAGAGACGTCCATAGTGGACACATAGTGGGTTTTGGACCTAAATCTTCATTAAAGACCAGATAGTTTGGGGCTGCTGAGCTGTGATCTGGAAACCAGAAACAGTCAGATGTTGTGTCAGGGTTGAACTCATGTGGTTCAGAGACTGAAAGTTTTTCCACTTTGTCCTGTGGTCTGGTCTCTGTCAGGGATTTGACAGTGTGTGCGTGTTTGTGGGTGGAGCTGCTGTGATGTTTCAGGGTCAAAGTATTTCAGATTTATTGTTGTGTTTATGAGTTTATGTCATATCTCTGTGTCTCAGTTCATGCTGGGAGTGGAGGACGGTGAGACTGTCTGTGAGTATGTTTTCTATCTCTTCTGTGGAAACCTGTAGTTTGACGTTCAGAAAGAATTTTCGGTCTGAATCTACAAAGAACAACGGTGTCATGTTTAGTCTGAACAGTCTTGATAAAGTCAGTGTGGTTGTTAAACAAGTTAATTCAGGAAACAGTTGTCCAGGTGGTAACGCTGGTTCATCTCGACAAAGGTGGTTTGGTCCAAAGTTCCTCAGGTTGTTAGTGAGAACTGGGAGAAACAGACAGTTAATGATTAATGTGGAGCTGCAATGATACAAAATGAAACAACATTAAAAGAACAGTTTGATCTAATAAAAACCAGAATAAACTGAATGGAATCGAATCTTAAGTGAGTTTGTTTTTGTCTGAACTCAAAATGATGATGTCATTTACTGTGAAGAAGACAAAAGACTGAATCCACTTCAGCTCATTATGTTCTCAGCATTTTTATCACATAAAACAATGGTGGATTATTACGTTGTAAACTTTGATTACTTGTTTTTTACATTCTCTGCAGTTATTACTTTATAAGTTTGTCACTGCTTTCTGAAACAAAGGGAAACAGATGGGAAACGAGCAGCTGCAGTTATCGTTTTCCACAAAACTGAACGTTGACAGGATCTTCAGGTGTCTTAACCTACTTCTGTCTAAAATCAAAAATCAGCTCTTTAGTTTTGCTGACATGGAGCAGCAGCTGGTTTTCTGTGCAGCAGCCTGTCAAATGTCTGGATTTGTCGTCCATGTGAAGTCTCCTGGTTGTCATTGGGGCTCATCATAGTGCTGTGCTCTCAAACAGGATGTTAAAGTCAGAAGTAAAATCATCAACAACCTGTCTGAGCTTCATACAAACCAGCCACTAAACAAAGTCCAGTCCATCCTGTCTGACAGCTCAAGCCCCTCTATACAGAGTTCAGTGTCTTCTGTCTATGTCTTTAGAAATCCATGAAGCAGATCCAACAGATACAAACACAGTTTCTACCCTCTCTCATCACTATGGTTAATTTAGAGAGGATACACTGATATAGGTTCAAACTTTCCTCCTTTCTGTCTCTGTGTTGGATGTTGTCTTGTAATGTCTGTGTATTTGTGTTACTCTACTACTGCACAAACAACAGCAGCATCTTCTCTCTGTGTTTCCAGCTGAAGCTCCAAAGTCTCTGTGACTGGATGTGAATTCAGCAGCTGAGCAGCTTCAAGGGAACATTGTCAGTGTTGTTGCTGTAAAGACTGAGCTCAGCTCTCCAGCAGGTGTGGACTCTGCTATGAATCAGTGTGAGGACAGAGAGGAGGGAGTCCCTCCCTGTAAAACTACTCTGTGTGGGGGACATGAGAGTCAGACCAAAGACCAGAGGTGAGATGAGGATGTCTAACTGTCCATGACTCTTGTCCATGTCAAATCAGTCCACCATCATTATTCCCACTCACTGTCACATCTGCCACTCAGCTCCTCAATAACAGCTTAGAAGAACTAATCATCAACTACTAACTGTCTTAGTTAACAAAGAGCCAACCACTGATTAGTCCACTAACCAACTAAGATGAGACATCTTTCATCAGATTCCATGTTGATGAACAGGAGAACGTTTCCTCATCCACTGTCTTCTTACTGACTTTCTATCTGCTTCTAACATTTCAGCTGCTGACAGTCTGCTCACAATTCATCTGCTTTCAGCTTCAAACTACTTTTCATTTAACTTTTGTTTGTTTGGATCAGGATGAAGAAGCAAAGACCAGACTCTGCTGAACCCAGCTGGGTCTCTATGAAGAGTGACCGGTCTGTTGGTCGCAATATTGACTTTAAAGGTGGACAACCTGCTGAGGGAAGGTAAGAAATATGTTTTTGTTTTACTCACAGCACATTGTACATACACTGACATCAAATAAATTACATTTTTATGCTAAATTCACAAGTCACACAGATGATACATTTGTTAAAGATTGACTCAGCAGCACATTAGCTGTAGTATTCCCTGAGGTCCCGCTAGTATTTGTTAACTACATTTTGTTTACTGTTACAAGAATAGCTACTTGCTCTATATTGAAGTCTGGGGTATGTTCATTAATACAGATGTCAGTGGGTTTACAAGTAAGCAACGAGTAACTTGAGTAAACAAAGTATAGACAGGGCAGGGGTTTCATTAGGGCTTATGTTAAAAGCACCTCCAGTTAATGCTAAAGTCGTTCTCTCTGACAGCCAGTGCTGACAATGTTCCTCTAAAACCTGTCTTTGAGTTTTGTTAGTTGAGATTGGTTCAAACAAAATAATAATGCTGTGAACAGCTTCACAGTTCACTCCAGAAAAATAGCACGTCAGTTCACAAAGACACTTAAGTCCAACATCCTTTTGATGCATGTAGGTTCAGTTATAGCGGCTGGTCAGGAATTATCTGGTTTTAGCTTCAAACTACTTTTCATTTGTCTCTTGTTTGTTTGGATCAGGATGAAGAAGCGGAGACCAGACTCTGCTGAACTCAGCTGGGTCTCCATGAAGAGTGTTGGTCGCAATATTGACTTTAAACATGCCGATAGAAGGTAAGAAAGGAAAACCGAAGTTTTTGTTTATTGGAGTCTCTTTGGAAGACAACTACTAACTGTCTTAGTTAACAAAGAGCCAACCCCTTAATAATCAACTAACCAACTAAGATGAGACAGCGTCTTTCATCAGATTCCATGTTGACGAACAGGAGAACGTTCCTCATCCACTGTCTTCTTACTGACTTTCTATCTGCTTCTAACATTTCAGCTGCTGACAGTCTGCTCACAATTCATCTGCTTTCAGCTTCAAACTGCTTTTCATTTGTCTCTTGTTTGTTTGGATCAGGATGAAGAAGCGGAGACCAGACTCTGCTGAACTCAGCTGGGTCTCCATGAAGAGTGTTGGTCGCAATATTGACTTTAAAGGTGGACAACCTGCTGATAGAAGGTAAGAAGTTTAATTGTAGTTTTTTTTTTTTTTTTTTATTGGAGTCTCTTTGGAAGATGAATGTGTGAATGTTCTCACTATGGTCCAGAGCTCCATATTCGGTTTTAGGTCTGAACCAGTGGTTGAAAGTTGAGAAATTAGATCATTAACTGAATATTTAATATTCAGTTCATCTGCTGTTAAAATACTGTATTAAATAAAATGGCTCCATATAATTTATGAATGGGCAATAAGAAGCTCAGAAAATGATAGTGTTGCTGCTGTAGGTTTGACTTAACTGCTGGCCGAGTTTGGATATTGGACAATGGAGGTTGGATATGTCCAGAAGGACAGCTTAGTGCAGAGTATGCACAGTGTTTGTATTAAATCTTTATAACCTTATCATTGAACAGTACAGACACTAAAACAATTGTATTATTTGACTTTTTTTGTATAACTGGGTTTATTACTCTTTCTAATACAAATCCTGTAAAATTGCTCACACTCTGCCAAACAGTGTTCCTGCTGATTGTAGATAATTCCCAGCTGCTATTACAACACAGAGGCCCATGTCTGCGAACCTGAACGCTGCACTCACCAGTCACACTGCTGGCCAGAGTCAGGAGGTTTGCTAAAGAAAAAATAAGGAAATTAGTCCCTCGGAGTCTATCCAACCTCATTGATCACAGTTGGCCGTCCATCAAGGCAAACTGAAAGGAGAGACACAATCATGGGAACATCTACTTGTTGCACATTCATGACTTTCACATTCACACATGTCTACTAAGCTTATTAATTTAACAAACTAACACTAGCTGGCACCTGGTCTCCTCTTCATCAGGTAAAATCCATGCTGAGTTGGGTTAAGGTCTGCACTATAAAATATTATGCTGTAAGCTTACAGTAAATTACTGGCTACTGGTTGCATTACTTTCACAGTATGTAGTTGTGTGTAAATTTACAGCTCTGTACTGTGACTTCACACTAAGTTTGACATTTCATTACTGTGAGTTAACAGTGTGCTACTGTGAAAATACTGTATAATGTTGTGATTGTAGAATAAATTTATCAAATGTTACTGTGATATTACAGTATGTTGTTGTACAAATAATATATTAAATTGTTATTTCACAGTAAATGTTTTATGACATTGCTGTGAGGTCACAGTATGCAATTTAGAATGACAGTAGATACTGTAAAAGTAATTCAGGTCAGTAGCCAGTAATTAACTGTAAATTTAAATTCAAATTACTACAATAACAGCATCAATTTTGCTAATTTATTTAGCCAATAATACAGTAGGAGTTGCTGCAGTCATGTAAATGTATATAAACCTGAAACAGGGTTGTGTAAGACTCAATGTAGGGAAATAGATTTTTAAGACGGACATTCTGATTGGAAAAATCAATAAACTGTAGTACATATAATCAACTATAAGACAAACTGCACTACCTCACTTTATTGCCTTATTGCTCTTATTTTGTTTGCTGTTATTTTTTATTTTATTTGTATTTTATTTTATTTCTATTTTTTTGTCTGTTCTCATTTTACTTACTGTGTGACATTTAGAGTGGAGGGCAAAGTAAGAATTTCATTGTACAGGGAAACATGCTTTCTATCTGTGCATATGACAAGAAACACTTTGAATCTTTGAATCTTGAAAACATTTGGACATTTCTTTAACTTCCTTGAGCTTTTTAAAACACTAATGACAATTGTCATATGTAGAACAACACATTTCGGTGACTTTTCAAAACAGACTGACATTAACACTCATTTCCTGTATCAACTGGGAACTATTTATGGCACTTTTAACATGAAAAACCAGGTGCCAAGTTATGAGTGTTCCTCCACCCGTTCTCTGTTTGCCAACCTTTCACACAATCCTGTCACATGTGTCTTTGACATCCACTCAAAGTCAATGAGTTTTCTGATAAAAGTACAGACTTGCTGATTGATGTGTCCACGCTGCCTGTTTGACTTGGACCCCATCTGTGGATTAATGCCCAAGAAGCATAAGACCAAGAGCAAAGTTGTTAGTTTTCGATGAGAAACTACAGGAGGATAATAAAAGGTATGCAATAAAGAAAAATAAAGATAACATTACCTTTGGATAAATTCCAGGGTGCAGCAGGCATCTTCAGCATACTGCAGGTTAAAATTGTAGTAGCTCGCGAAAAGAGCAGCCAAACTCCTTGTAAAGTCATGGTGAGGTCCCATGACCACCTGTTCCTCAGTAGCTCCAATATGTCACCTGAAACAAACAAGACAAATTGACTATACCCCAAAGAATAGAGCCCAGGATGGAGTGTATGTGAGAACGCTAATGTCCAAGTAAGATGCTTCCGAGATTATTCTGAAATTACCGCCAGTAACGAACAACTTCTAGGACTTTCTAGAATAAGAGAAAAAGCATTAAGAAAACATACAGCATACAAAACCAGGCTACAGCTTTCAATTAACGATGCTACAAACCAAAACGGGGCTTGCAAAGGCACTGAACCGTCCGACATAAACGGTGCATATGAGGCTTTTTAAAAATGAGCGGGCTCATTTAATCTAACGTTGAACTTGTAAACTCTCATTCTAACTTCAGGCTCTTGATAGAAAAACACCATATTGTCCAGTGTTACTGCAGTAACTATTACAGACATTCGTATCAAAACGCTCCTTGACAAAAAATGTATATATATTATTTACCAGACTGCAGACAGCGAACCAATATTAAAATGTCAATCAACCCTTTGCAATCCAGGTGGAATCCAAATACACTGCAACTTCCTGTGTAAAAGTCCCGCATGCAGTGATTTCACAATAAAAATTCCTAATATGGTATTATACTGCGTAAAGCACAATTAAAGCCTGTAAAGTGACAATAATGTAATTTATTGTGAAATATTACTGTCAAATGTTGTGAAATCACAGAAATAAATTACAGTGTGCTGATTGACTCAATCACTCTAAAAACCCACTTTTTTAATCTTTAGTTCTTTTTCGAATTGAAACTGTGTTTTGGATCATTGTCTTGCTGTTTGCCGTTTGTCTGATATCAATCTTTTATTCATAATATTGTTGGAGGTAACTGTAGATAATTGATGTACTGATTCATGTAATGAAGATACTCAGGGCCTGGGTTAGATGGCAGTACAACAGCTTCTCCTTGATATAGCAAACTACAGTGATCACTTGATGTTAAACAATGTAACATATATTAATGTCACTGGTTTAGCCTCTCAGCTGTCATTTTGCTTGAAGTTAATATTTTCTCCACAGAGTTGAGCAGCAGAGCTCAGAGGTTCACAGTGATCAGTTTGCCCAGCAGCATCAACCGGACCTGGACTCCATATTTATGGTCTGTACATGTACAATCACACTTTGACTATGAACTACATAAAACCCAGACTGAATGTTCAACAACCATTCAGGTCCTAACAGAGTCCATGCTGCTGTGTTCAGACCAGCAGGTCTTCAGACTGACAGATGAATCACATGTTGTCTTCTACCAGTTTAAATGAAATGTTCACTTCTCATTCTGTTCCAGCTGCTGGAGGACAACATTGCCACTTTTGTGAAGAACCAGCTGAAGGAGATCCAGAGGGTCCTGAGACCAGATTACCCAGAATGCTCAGAGAGTCAGAGGGAGGATGAGGAGGTGTTGGACAGTGAGGTTGAAAAGCAGAGGAGGAGCAGCAGAGATTCATTTGTGAAGATCACAGTGAACTTCCTGAGGAGAATGAAGCAGGAGGAGCTGGCTGACTGTCTGCAGAGCAGTAAGAGGATTTGAACAGATTTAACATGATGGAAAGAGGAAATGGAAACAGCAGGAGAGAGGTTTCCATTTCCAAACTCTGCTGTAAATATGCTGCACACATCTGTATCAGATCAGAGGCTGTTTGTCCTCCACTGATGATAAAACTGATGGAGGAAGAAAAACTCTATAGACACTTAAATGATAAGATTCTCTGATTTTCTGAAGGATCCACTCACTGGTTTCATTTTTTCTTTGTTCATTCAGGAATTATTGCTCCAATGTGTGGACGTACACTCAAGTGTAACCTAAAGAAGAAGTTCCAGTGTGTGTTTGAGGGGATCATTAAAGCAGGAAACCCAACCCTTCTGAATCAGATCTACACAGAGCTCTACATCACAGAGGGAGGGACTGGAGAGGTCAATGATGAACATGAGGTCAGACAGATTGAAACAGCATCCAGGATACCAGACAGACCAGAAACAACAATCAAACAAGAAGACATCTTTAAAGCCTCACCTGGAAGAGATGAACCAATCAGAACAGTGATGACAAAGGGAGTGGCTGGCATTGGGAAAACAGTCTTAACACAGAAGTTCACTCTGGACTGGGCTGAAGACAAAGCCAACCAGGACATACAGTTCACATTTCCATTGACTTTCAGAGAGCTGAATGTCCTGAAAGAGAAAAAGTTCAGCTTGGTGGAACTTGTTCATCACTTCTTTCCTGAAACCAAAGAAGCAGGAATCAGCAGGTTTGAAGAGTTCCAGGTTGTGTTCATCTTTGACGGTCTGGATGAGTGTCGACTTCCTCTGGACTTCCACAACAATGAGATCCTGACTGATGTTACAGAGTCCACCTCAGTAGATGTGCTGCTGACAAACCTCATCAGGGGGAACCTGCTTCCCTCTGCTCGCCTCTGGATAACCACACGACCTGCAGCAGCCAATCAGATCCCTCCTGAGTGTGTTGATATGGTGACAGAGGTCAGAGGGTTCACTGACCCACAGAAGGAGGAGTACTTCAGGAAGAGATTCAGAGATGAGGAGCAGGCCAGCAGAATCATCTCCCACATCAAGACATCACGAAGCCTCCACATCATGTGCCACATCCCAGTCTTCTGCTGGATCACTGCTACAGTTCTGGAGGATGTGTTGAAAACCAGAGATGGAGGAGAGCTGCCCAAGACCCTGACTGAGATGTACATCCACTTCCTGGTGGTTCAGTCCAAACTGAAGAACATCAAGTATGATGGAGGAGCTGAGACAGATCCACACTGGAATAAAAAGAGCAGGAAGATGATAGAGTCTTTGGGAAAACTGGCTTTTGAGCAGCTGCAGAAAGGAAACCTGATCTTCTATGAATCAGACCTGACAGAGTGTGGCATCGATACCAGAGCAGCCTCAGTGTACTCAGGAGTGTTCACACAGATCTTTAAAGAGGAGAGAGGACTGTACCAGGACAAGGTGTTCTGCTTCGTCCATCTGAGTGTTCAGGAGTTTCTGGCTGCTCTTCATGTCCATCTGACATTCAGCAACTCTGGAGTCAATCTGCTATCAGAAAAACAATCCCCTCTGTGGTCTAAAGGGTTTACAGATAAACCTGAACCACCACATTTCTACCAGAATGCTGTGGACACGGTCCTACAGAGTCCAAATGGACAACTGGACTTGTTCCTCCGCTTCCTCCTCGGTCTTTCTCTGCAGAACAATCTCTCTCTCCTACGAGGCCTGCTGACCCAGACAGGAAGTGGATCACAGACCAATCAGGAAACAGTCCAGTACATCAAGAAGAAGATCAGTGAGAATCTGTCTGCAGAGAAACACATCAACCTGTTCCACTGTCTGAATGAACTGAATGATGGTTCTCTAGTGGAGGAGATCCAACAGTCCCTGAGATCAGGAAGTCTCTCCACAAATAAACTGTCTCCTGCTCAGTGGTCAGCTCTGGGCTTCATCTTACTGTCATCAGAAAAAGATCTGAATGCGTTTGACCTGAAGAAATACTCTGCTTCAGAGGAGGCTCTTCTGAGGCTGCTGCCAGTGGTCAAAGCCTCCAACAAAGCTCTGTATGTGCACATAGAACTGTTTAGTTTAAGTGTATCAACATTTGATTGTTTGTAAATGATTTTTTTTTTTTCTGGTTTCTCTTCAGACTGAGTAACTGTAACCTCTCAGAGAGAAGTTGTGAAGCTCTGTCCTCAGTTCTCAGCTTCCAGTCCTGTGGTCTGAGAGAACTGGACCTGAGTAACAATGATCTGCAGGATTCAGGAGTGAAGCTTCTATCTGCTGGACTGAAGCAACAACAATGCAGACTGGAAACTCTCAGGTCAGGATTTTCGTTCATTTTTCTGTGGTATCCCTATCGTACTGAAGAGTTTTGCTGATTCCAGAGATTGAACTTTGATTGGACTATAGAATTTGAGTTAAAAAATAAGGAAACAGTGTTAATTTCATTTATTTACCATTTTCATCTAAACTTAAATATGTGGTCTAATGAGAATAATGCCCACTAATAATTAAATGATCATTGACACATAGCTCAACCAATTAATAGTTTTTACATCAGACTAACCACAAGACTCCGGTGTACTTTTGTGCTTTATTACCAGATATTAAGGAGTCAAAATACATGTACATTAGTTATTAGAACAGCTTAACACAGAGGAGATTCATAATCATCAAAACATTGATGACCGCTCTAGTATATTTGCAAAGTTAAACATCTGGTCCACAGTTCCATGACTTAAATTACTCTGCTTTGCCCGACCTGAATTACAGTTGTAACAGCTGGATGTTTAGTTAGTGCAAGAGGTGGAGGATGAACATCGGTCATTATATTTTAGGGTGTAGATTTTGTTTATGATTATGAAGAATCTCCAACAAATAAATGTAAGTCAGTGTATTGTCCTCTGAAGTGATGGAAACATGACTGTTTGTGTTTAGTCTGTCAGGTTGTCTGATCACAGAGGAAGGCTGTGCTTCTCTGGCCTCAGCGCTGAGCTCCAACCCCTCCCATCTGAGAGAGCTGGACCTGAGCTACAATCATCCAGGAGATTCAGGAGTGAAGCTGCTGTCTGCTGGACTGGAGGATCCGCACTGGAGACTGGACACTCTCAGGTATGGACAGATGGACAGACAACAGCAGCTCTCACACTGTTTCTCTGTGTCTCTGACTAACTGAAGAACTCTGGTTAATGTTGAATGGCAGAGATAATTGAAGGTGGATGAAGCTGATTCTGACTTTGTCTCTTCCTCCAGGGTGGACCATGGTGGACTGGAGAGAGTGAAAAGGAAGTGTGAGTGTGTTTTACGTTTGATTCCTGAGAACACATCTGCACATGTTCCACTAGATTTGAAGCTTTTCTTGACTGAAGAACAAAGATGAATTTCTCCAGAGTTTCATTCAGGATTTAGCTTCTGTTTTTTGTCAGTGTGGCTGGAAAGATGGTAGAATTCAATCAATCAATTTCAAATCCACAAACACAACAGAGTGAAGCACAGCTATCCAACAAAACTAAGAAATACATTTTATTAACAGTGGAATGTCGGTGAAGATTCTCAGTCATCCAGGTTTGGTTATCCGAAGATTGAATTATGTCAAGTGGACTTCTTTTTCTTGGTTGGAAATAAATCGCTACTTATCCAAGCAGCTTCTTTAGTCTGAATAAAGTGGCTGGGGAACCCACTAATATCCGCCAGAGTAGCCTTTGTTCCACCCTGCCCTGAAAAGGCTCATTAAGGTGGGAGTTGGGGACAGAGTGGAGTCATCAAGTTATAACGATTATGACCCTGACCCCCTAAACCTTAAGATTGTGGTCATTAGGTGTGGATCTCTTAGTGGATGTGTAAAATGTCTTAATCTTCCTGGGGATCGATAAAAGGGCAGCATGAAAAATGGGAGACCGGTTGTGCCTCCTCTTTTGAGATAAGGATTCTACATGTGAACATAAATGGCTTCATGTACTCCTTCTTGTCTGAAGTCAAACCGTAGGTATTGGTCTGAGTCTTTGGGTTTCCTGTAGATTTCTATTTCTAGGTCACCACAAGTCCCAACGTTGACTGCCCAGTCCAGGAAGGCCAGTCTGTTGTCATTGGTGTCGTCCCTGGTGAAATTGATGTTGATGTCACATGCATTTAGGTGGGCTGTGAAAGTCTGTACCTTCTGGATCTTGAGCTTCACCCAGGTGTCATCTCAATAGCTGAACCAGTGGGTTGGTGCTGGCTGCAGAATCCTATGAGTTTTGTAAGTGGTGATCGGTTTGTCCAACAAGCGGTGATAGGATGGTGGCCAAGTAGTATGTCGCAATGTCATAAGTTACTGAGATCATGCTGCTGACAATGGGTCTAAAGGGAAGCTCCTTCTTTGTGTATCTTGGGAAGTCCATACATTCAAAGGGTTGCTTCTCCTGGATAAAGGCAGTGGTAGGTCACCTTATTGATGGCATGGTCTCTTTCCAGCAGTTTTTAGCAGTCTATAAGCTTTTTCTCGTAGTTGCTGGTGGGATCTCCTTTCCGCTTCTCAAATTTGTGATGGCTGTCTTAGAGTGAAGTGTCTTTATTGTGGTAATTCTCAGTGTTCAGGACAGCTTGAACACATGCATCTTCCTTTGTTGGCAGGCCGAATGGTGAGGTTCTCATCCCTGCTGAGAGCTGTCAGGGCCAGTCTCTTCTGCGCAATGAGGTTGGGTGGTGGTGGTTGAGCATTGGAGACTTTCAACCGGAATTGTTCTGCCTCTGAAACTGTCAGATTGTTTTTCCGGATGGCGGATTCTGTTGCTGTAATAAAACCCACAACTGGAACCTGCTTGGGTGTAATTGCAAAGTTTAGGCCTCTGGCCAACAAACTGTTTTGTTATTTAGTACATATACATGTTGCAGTAAAATTTGTTTTCATTTAACAAATCTCATCCAACTGAGCAACTGGGCTGCTAGAGAAGGCGCTGAGAATACTTCATTCACACTACACTTCATTCAGTCCATGTGTTTGATGTGGACCTCCATTCGCTTCATCCTTGGGTCAACAGCAGAAACAAAGAAGAATATTGTTGCCATCTTGACTCTCATGTTCAGTAACTGTTCATGTTGTTCTAACTGGATTGTTGAATTCAATCTAAAATGGAGTCAAACATTATTCCCAGTTGAAGATGAAATGGAAGTTGGAATGATTTACTTTCAGTCATTGTCAGTAAAGTTGGTGATAAATCAACATATGATAAACTGCAGCTGTTTGTGTCTTGTTCTCTCCATCAGTTGCCTGTGAACTGGAACTGGACCCAAACACAGTAAACAGAAAACTACAACTGTCTGACAACAACAGGAAGGTGACACATGTGGAGGACGATCAGTCGTATCCTGATCATCCAGACAGATTCAGAAGTTTTCCCCAGCTGCTGTGTAGAAATGTTCTGACTGGTCGCTGTTACTGGGAGGTCGAGTGGAGAGGAAGAGTTTCTATATCAGTGAGTTACAGAGGAATCAGAAGGAAAGGAGACAGTGAATATTGTTTGTTTGGAAGGAACAATCAGTCCTGGAGTCTGTACTGCTCTGATCATGGTTTCTATCTCAGACATGATAACAGAGTAACAACCATCTCCTCCTCCTCGTCCTCTGTCTCTCACAGAGTAGCAGTGTATGTGGACTGTCCTGCTGGCTCTCTGTCATTCTACAGCGTTTCCTCTGACAAACTGATCCACCTTCACACCTTTAACACCACATTCACTGAGCCTCTGTATTCTGGGTTCTGGATCAGTTCTGGTTCCTCGTTGACTCTGTGCAGTGTGTAGGTGTGATTTGTCTGATTTCATCACTTTGATCATCAACATTTCTACTGTTTTGTTATATAATTTTCCTTTTCTATGATTAATTTTGTCTCAGTTCACTCTGTTGTAACTATAATGATCCAATCAGCAGAATCCAGCTCTGGTCAGGTTTCAATAGAAAATATCAAATTTTTAAACAGATCGGTCAGGGCCTGGATTTACAACGACCCCCACAGGGTTCAAGTTGTTCTACCATGGGTCAGATAGGAAGAGAAATGGAGTAGGAGTTATCCTGAAAGAGGAGTTTGTGAGGAATGTTCTAGAGGTGAAAAGAGTATCAGACAGGTTGATGAGTCTGAAGCTGGAAATTGTAGGGGTGATGTTCAACATTGTTAGCAGTTATGCTCCACAGGTAGGATGTGAGTTAGAAGAAAAGAAAAAATTCTGGAGTGAGTTAGATGAAGTGATGCAGAGCATCCCCAGAGGTGAGAGAGTGGTGATTGGTGCAGATTTCAATGGACATGTAGGTGAAGGGAACAGAGGTGATGAGAATGTGATGGGCAGGTTTGGTCTTTAGGACAGGAACACAGAAGGACAGACGGAGGTAGACTTTGGAAAGAGGATGGAAATGGCTGTGGTGAACACTTTCTTCCAGAAGAGGCAGGAACATAGGGTGACGTATAAGAGCAGAGTTAGAAACCCTCAGGTGGACGACATCTTGTGTAGACATTGTAATCTGAAAGAGATCAGTGACTGTAAAGTATTGGTAGGGGAGAGTGTAGCCAGACGACACAGGATGGTGGTGTGTAAAATGACGCTGGTGGTGAGGAAGATGAAGAGGACGAAGGCAGAGCAGAGGACGAAGTGGTGGAAGTTGAAAAAGGAAGAATGTCGTGTAGTTTTCAGGGAGGAACTGAGACTGAGACTGAGACTCTGGGTGGTCAGAGGTTAGCTAAGAAGAAGTGGGACACTGAGAGGACTGAAGAGAGTAGACAGGCGTACAGGGATAAATGTATTGACAGGTGCCAGGAAAGTGATGGGAAGATTGAAGGAGAACTTTGAAGAGTTGATGAATGAGGAAAATGAAAGAGAACGAAGAGTAGAAGAGGTGACTGGTGTGGAGCAGGAAGTAGCAAAGATTAGTTAGAGTGAAGTGAGGAGGACGTTGAAGAGGATGAAGAGCGGAAAGGCAGTTGGTCCTGATGACAAACCTGTGGAGGTATGGAAGTGTCTAGGAGAGGTGGCAGTAGAGTTTTTGACTAGTTTGTTTAACAAGATCTTGGAGAGTGAGAGGAGGTAAGGATTTGTGAGCAGCAATATGGTTTCATGCCTAGAAAGAGTACAACAGATGCAGTATTTGCTTTGAGGATGCTGTCAATAAAGTCAATAAAATCGACTGGTTTTGAATAGATGCAACACTCTCCTCCCTTGCTCTTTGACCCTTTTCTCTGTCTTTGCATTGTTGTTGTCCCTATGTTGTATTTATGCTACTCCTGGCTTTTATTGATGTGGACTCTGCAGGTCAGTCAAGTTTCTTCCAGAACAAACAGGTAAAGCTGTTTCTTTATGGAGTCAAAACAGGAATGAAACTGGAAGTAAAAACTGTTAACATGTTTACAACAGTGTGTCATCTAAAAGTAATAGAGTAAAAGTAATGTAAAACGATTAAAAAGCATATTTTTTGCCATATAGTGTAACTGGTGTTGCATAAATTAAACTGTTGTCTAATGTAAAAAGTGACTGGCAGATTCCTTCTTTTCAAATGGACAGTAGAGTTATGACATCATCAGTTGCTATAGCGACAGCTACAGCACACTCAGATGCAGTGCAATGTGGGTCCACAAAGGAGAAGATTTATCTGTCAGCTGCCCATAGAACTGACTTCAAGAATAAGAGGTTGACGTCACTTCAGAGTCACAGAGGGTGCAGCCTGCAGTATGTATATGTGTGATTATCAATAATTCATAGGCACTTTATAGTGAGGTTACACAGCTGTAACCTCAGGCTGCAACGTTAATATTTTAAGGTGATCTAAGACACTCTGCTTGGAGACACGCTGGGCTGAGGTCATTTCTTCTCCTCTACCTCTCAACTTGCTCGCCCCACTAGTTCTGTTTCAGATAATCTTGATGCTAATTAATTTTTAGGTATCCCAGTTAGAATCACTAATAGGACTGAAACATATAAGTATGAACTCACGAAATTGCAATAATAATCTCACAAAGTTTGTGATTAAAGGTCCAGGACAAGCACCTACATTAGTGCAACTAAGGAAGCTGAACATGGCTTTGACTAATGTTTGATTAATTAATGACTTCATCACCTCTATAGATTTCTTGTTATCACAGAGTCCTGGCTACGACCGGGTGAGCACAGTCAGCTGGCTGAGCTGTGCTCACCCGATTATGATTACTTCAGTTTCCCCAGAGCCAGTGGATGAGGTGGTGGACTTGTTTCTACTTACAGGAAATTCTTAAAATGTAAACAGTTATCATCTAGTGAATTCTCTTCCTTTTGATGTGCTCCTGTTTAAATTTAGTGGCCCATCCCCGGTTTTCTTTGCCGTCTTTTATCGCCCCCCCCCAGGAAAAACTAGTTCCTTCTTGTGGGAAATATAAGATTTTTTATCTGGTCTTATTTTAAAGTAGTATAGAGTTGTTCTATGTGGTGACTTCAATATTCACGTTGACAATTCTTCTAATAATCATGCTACAGAATTCTGAAATATAATGAGCTCTTTTAATTCTCAGCAACATGTAGCTGGTGAAACTCTATACGTCCCAAGTGTTCACGTACGTTCAATGAGCATTGTGCCCTTAAGTTTTGTACTGTTTTTAATTCTGCGGATGTGACATTCCTTGACTCCACCTGCACTAAGGAAATGGTTGATTCTTTTCACTCACTTTGCGTATCAACCTTAGAGCGTATAGCTCCTTTAAGAAACAGACCTGATCCACTGACCAGGAAGCAACCATGGATTAATGAGAACATATGAAATTGTAAATGAGCATATAGAAAAGCTGGGCGTAAATGGAAGAAATCTGGTCTTACTGTACATTTTATTATAATGAAATAAAACTTGAAGGATGCCAGAGCCTCTTACTTCTCTCAACTCATCTATGCCAATCGTCAAAATCCCAGATTTCTATTTCATACCGTTGATAGGCTGGTTAACCCTCTACCCCCTCATGCGTCTGCCAATTGTGTTGCTGATTGCAATAAGTTTTTATCACACATTGTTTCCAAAGTTGAGAAAATTAGGGGTGGTATCATTCAAAATCCTTTATTTCTGGATGTGGTCTGTCCTTGTCGGAGCTCCCTGAATGATTCTCTCCCGTTATACTGTCTAACTTAATTGATGCAATATCTCATATGAAAGCATCAACTAGTCCACTTTATTACTCTTTATGACTATTATTCCAACAAAAGTTTGTACTGGAAGTAGTTTTTACTGGAAGTGTTAGACTGTAAAGCATCATACCTGCTTATCATATTAAACAAATCACTGAGTATTGGTTGTGTCCCTGATTATTTCAAAGTTGCCTGCATACTGCCCGTTTTCAAAAAAACCTGGTCTTCATCCTTCTATCCTGGACAGCTACCTCCCCATTTCAAAATTGCCATTTATCTCTAAAATTCTAGAAAAGTTGGTCACACAGCAGTTGCTGACAGTTTTGTAAACAAATAACAGTTTCAAAAAGTTCCAATCAGGTTTTTGCAAAAACCACAGCACAGAGACAGCTCTTCTACGTGTCACAAATGACCTTCTAGTTAATGCTGACTAAGGCTTGTGCTCTATCTTAGTGCTGTTGGATTTAAGTGCTGCATTTGATACAGTAAATCATAATATTCTGTTGGACAGACTGAGGCACTGGGTGGGTATATCAGGCACAGCATTAAACTGGTTTGTTTCATATTTGTCTAATAAGAAATCTTGTGTCTCTATTGACAATTATATGTCTTCCCCCTCCCCCTCTGAGTGTGGTGTTCCCCAAGGATCCATACTTGGCCCAATTCTGTTCTCAATCTACATGCTTCCACTGGGTGATGTTATACGCAGACATAGTATTTCATTTCACTGTTATGCCGATGACACTCAGCTGTATCTCCCTATAACTCCTATGGACCATAGTAGGCTGAGTTCTCTACAAGACTGTGGTTTCACTATTAGATTTTCTCCAGTTAAATTCAAATAAATCAGAAATTCTCTTAATTGGACCTCAAAATATTTCCAGTAATATAATCCCAGCCTTAGGGCTTTTATCAAAATTTGTTAAGCCAGTTGCCAGTGTTTTATTTGACTGCAACTTGAGTTTTGAGCATTAAATCACTAAACTAGTTCAGTCCTGCTTTTATCATCTTAGGAACATTGCAAAAATCTGACCTATATTTAATTTTAATGATTATTCATGCTTGTATCTCCTCTCATCTCGATTATTGCAATAGCCTATTTTCTTCACTTCACCAAAAAAACTTGAAAAACCTACAAATTGTTCAGAACTCAGCAGCTCAGCTCCTGACTAAACCCAGGAAGTTCAGCTACATTGCTCCTTGTCTTGCATCTCTACATTGGCTCCCTGTTTATTTTAGGATAAATTTTAAGATTTTACTGATTACTTATAAATCACTGCATGATTTAGCCCCGTCCTATATTTCTGATCTTTTAATTCCATATGTGCCACTACGAAACTGAAGATAAATAGTTGCTTATATAGCGCTTTACAATGTTGATTCCCATTCACCTATACACACACACCGATGGCTGTGGCTGCCATGCAAGGTGCTCACCTGGACCATCGGGAGCAACTTGGGGTTCAGTGTCTTGCCCAAGGACCATGGTCCATGGTCAACTGCCTTACCAAGTCAGTTGTTGTCTGTTCCAACTTCCTGGTTAAACATAAACAGAATTTTCAGCTGTAAGTGAAGGCTGAGAATTTCTGATGGATGTTAATTTATTAATTTTAACATCTAATAGACTTACATGTATTTGACTAATTACCTCAATCAGCAAAGTAATAATTCTATTTATCTAATGTGAAAAAGAAACTGCTGATTAATTTCTGAATGACAATAGTGGTTAGTTGGTGTTGAGATTATCTAACAAATTAATCTATTCTAATTTAATCTAGATTCACGAATTTCTATGGTTACAGTTCACAGCTCATGAAAATACAAAACCCAGCATCTTAAAATATTAGAATATTTCATTTCCAATTAGAGTAAATTATAATTCATACAGTATTAAGACTGTATCCCTGTGTGGCTCAGTGAACACAACCAAAATCATGGTGAAGACTGATGACTTGGCCGTTGTCCAGAGGACGATCGTGGACACCGTGCACAAGGAGGGTGAGATTCTGGAGTTTTCTTTTTCCTGAGATGTAAGCAGGCTAATGCTTCAGCAGGGTGCTGCCCCACTCAGACGTGGCTGAGCACATTTGGATCAGATGTGAGCAGTGCCCTAAACCACAAACCAAAAGCTCTAAGAAAAACTCTACCTCACCTTACCTGCTTGTGCTGCTGTGTGTTTTCACATCCTGCCACCCTGAACCTTCCACAATTACTTCTAAAACCTCTCTTCAATGGTGGGTCTCAGCTTTTTATTTTTTTTTGTCAGCTTTTTCAAACCGAAGACACCACAATGAATTAAAGCTAAAATTCTTTAGTGTGCAGCAGAAACAACTGACATAGATTTTGGTGATTCAATACTTTTGTGTGAACTTTGGTGCTCAGTGGTTCGATCTACGTGTCGAAGTGTCCTTAGGCAAGAAACTGAACCCCAAGTTGCTCCCAGGTGTTGCTCCCAGGAAGTAGATGTGAAAAGTATAATACTATGCAAATACCTTACCTTAATACAAATATTATGCAAATACAAATAAACTCAAAGTTTTTCCAGGGACTGTAAAACGATGTAAAACTTTATTATATAATAAAGTATAACAATTGCTTTTAACTACCCACCAACCAGAAGCCTATAAATCACTAGATTTGAACTTGCATTTCCAAATAATTTGCATTTTATTATAATAAAATCTAAGCAAAATCTATGTCAGTCATCAGTCTGAAGCACTGATGCTGTGGTTACTTACAGGTCACCACCTACTTCTGTGCCAGGTACTACAATACGTCACTTCCGTAGTTTCCAGATGGCGGTCTGTTCAAACTGTGTACACGTTTTCACGCAGTTGCAAGAAACCATCAAACCTTTGAAAAACGAACGAAGCAAAAAAAATGAACTTATCTTGGGGTTTTCCAACGTTGCTACCACACAGGCGAAGCACCTCGCACCTCTTAATATCTCGAGCTACATGGAACAAACCATTTCTATCTACCCAGCTGTTTGTTCAGTGACCCAGGACCCCGATGTCACGCTGCCGTGGTCTAGCCCTGTTGCTTCCGCTGGAAACACGTTGCCAACCTGCTGTCTCCCCTGTCTTGACGACCAATGGCCTGTCCCGACACGGGCCTGCTCCTCGCCGCTGACACAGGAGGCCTGGATCCTGGCTAAAAGGAGACATCGGACGACACCTGCTGCAGCTAATCTTGTTAACAAGTCCATTGGACCACCTTCCCCGGTCCAGACGGATAACCGTTTCACTGTTCTTGAGGAGCTCGAAAGGCCGACTTCCCCGGCGGCGGTCCCGCGGGCAGCGCGGTCGGGGCACTCTGCCAGGGCCTCGCCAGACCAGACGTGCCACCGCCACCAACACCATGCCTCCAGAGAGGAATCCACATGCTGCTCCTCGGCGCACCTCTCCACCGCACCGTCCTCCCGGTCCGACCATGCTAATTATTGGCGACTCCATCGTTAGAGAAGTCCGCTTAAAATCAGCTAAAACGTTTTGCTTTCCTGGAGCCACAGTCACTGACATAGCGGAGAAAATTCCAAACCTGATTGAAAGACATCCTACAGCAACAAAAGTAGTGACACACGTTGGCACAAATGACACCAAACGCCAACAGTCTGAGTTATTGAAACGTGACTTCATGTCATTTTTCAACTCACTGGAGAGTTTCCATGACAGACGGTTCTTCATTTTCAGTTCCCACGCTGGATCGCGGTGTTGGCTGGTTCTCCAGACTCCTCAGCCTGCACACATGGCTTCAACCACAAGTCTCCGCACACGGACTCTTTTACGTGGACAATTTCAATCTTTTCTGGGATCGTCCTCAGTACTTCAAACAAGATGGACTGCACCCGAACTTTCTGGGATCACGGATGTTGACTGAGAACATTGTCCACAGCGTCTCAGTCTCCGGAGACTGACTGACCATTGAAAACACCTGTGGCTCTGATGTGCTCACCTGTCCTGCATCCTCCAACACCCGACAACATCCACAGGTATAAACAGTCCGAGATATTTATAGAATCTGACGTTACCAACAGACAAAATGCAGCTCTTATGGATTCTAATTTTCACCCAGAGAATTTTATTATTTTGTTCAATGTTATGATCTTAACCACACTGATCTTTGCCCCATAGAGACTATGTCTGTTCCACGACCACCTAAACTTTTTAAACCAAAAATGAATAAAAGGTGAGTTGTTGAGCGGAGGAACACTTCGTTCATGCTGCGTGTAGAGATAAAGTAAAAATCATTCTGGTCTCTTTGGTCACACGATGAAACATTTATTTAGCAAAAGAACAGCTTTGTCGGCTCTGTCCATCCGACACAGGTCAGTCATAACGTGACAACAGTTTTCTTCTTCTCATCCCTAAAAGGTGTTTACCGTAATACAGGTAATGAGAAGGTACAGAACATTTTGGGTGTAACACTACCGTATACAATGAGTAAAGAGCTTATATGATGTACAGACCTCAACAGGAATTAATCATAAAAATCTAATACAAGTTAAGACTACTGCTCATACTGAACCCAAAACTATTAAATGTGGATTATTAAATATCAGATCTCTCTCTTCTAAATCTCTGTTAGTAAATTACTTGATAAATGATCAATTCGATTTATTTTGTCTTACTGAAACTTGGTTGAAGCAGGAAGAATATGTCAGTTTAAATGAGTCAACTCCCCCAAGTCATATTAATTATCATGTTCCTAGATGCACAGGCCGAGGTGGAGGAGTTGCAGCAATTTTTCACTCTAGCTTATGAATAATTCCTAGACCTAAACATATTTATAACTTATTTGAGAGCCTTACTCTTAAACCTTTCACACCCAATGTAGTTACTCTAGATGGCATAAGTCTGGCCTCCAGTACTACTGCAAGGAACCTTGGAGTTATTTTTGACCAGGATTTGTCCTTTACCTCACATATAAAACAAATCTCTAGATCAGCCTTCTTCCACCTACAGAACATTGCCAAAATTAGGAGCATCCTGTCTCAAAGTGATGCCGAAAAACTGGTCCATGCATTTGTTACCTCTAGGTTGGACTACTGTAATTCCCTACTTTCAGGATGCCCCAGTAACTCCCTAAAGAGCCTGCAATTAATCCAAAATGCTGCAGCAAGAATGCTGACTGGAACTAGCAAGAGAGATCATATTTCACCTTCACTAGCTTCTCTCCATTGGCTTCCCATTAAATTTAGAATAGAATTTAAAACCCTGCTTCTTACATATAAAGCTCTGAATCCTCAGGCTCCATCATATATAGAAGATCTCATAGCACCATATCATCCCAGTAGACCACTTCACTCTCAGAATGCAGGCCTGTTCACTACCACACAGGCTTTACAAGAATATTACAGTTGCTATCACACACATTTTATGGAACCTCGGTGGCTATTACTAAAAATAAATTATTCAAAACACTGTACTCACTTATTGTTTGAATGGAGCATCTGCCTGCCACCACTTGTCCCTGACATCAGATGTGATCCAATGTGATAGATGCAAATATTCTAAGGCCTAATTAGGAAAACACAAAGACTCAGGGTGGACAGTGTGGATGACTTGGTGCAAGAGTGAACATCATCAACACAAACCTGACAGCAACCTAAATGATTGGCAGTAATGAAAGAACCATCCAAATGTTTCTCTTAAGTTCAAGTATCAATGGTGCAGAGTGTGTGTGATGGTGAACAGAGGGAACTTTGATTTCAGCAGCTGATCTTCAGTCAGCACAGTTTCTGTCCACAGGAGACACTCTCACACCTACACACTGCACAGAGACAACGAGGAACCAGGACTCATCCAGAACCCAGGATACAAAGGTTCAGTGAATGTGGTGTTAAAGGTGTGGAGGTGGATCAGTTTGTCAGAGGAGACACTGTAGAAGGACAGAGAGCCAGCAGGACAGTCCACATACACTGCTACTCTCTGAGAGACTGAGGACGAGGAGATGGGTGTGTTTATGTTATTGTGCCAGACAGAGTAACCACCATCAGAGCAGATCAGACTCCAGGACTGATTGTTCCATCCAAACATACAGTCATTACTGTCTCCTTTCCTTCTGATTCCTCTGTAACTCACTGATATAAAAACTGTTCTTCTCCACTCGACCTCCCAGTAACAGCGACCAGTCAGAACATTTCTACACAGCAGCTGAGACCAGAAGTCAAATCTGTCTGGATGATCAGGATATGACTGATCCTCCCACACACATGTCACCTTCCTGTTGTTGTCAGACAGTTGTAGGTTTCTGTTTACTGTGTTTGGGTCCAGTTCCAGTTCACAAGCATCTGATGGAGAGAACAAGACATAAACAGCTGCAGTTTATCATTTCAAGTGAAATTCAACAATCCAGTTAGAACAACAATCCACATGAGCATCTCACGGAGCAGATAGAATTGCATTTTATCAAATGGATCAATGAAATCCACATCATACACACATTAGACACAAGTCAACTCTGGAACACTTGTGTTTTTTCACTTGAAGTCTATTTTTCTCCTCCTGGTGTTTAGTAAAGCTTCATCTTTAAAGACAGGTGTTTCAATGTGTTTTAAAGCTGTTGCAAACTTTTTCCTGGTGTCTGTATTAGTGTTGTCAATAGTATTGATTTATCAATACATGTCTATACTGAATATTTGAAAAAGTTTTAATATACACACAGGTCATCGCTAGTGCTTTCACACAAATGACCCAAACATTCATGTGTCCTCCTCACAGAGCCTGAAGTTAAACCTCCTTCCTTTATAGACCAAATGAACTGCACCCAATCGGCAAGCAGCTAAAAACTCACCTCTTCAGTCTTTGACTGAATCAACTTGGTCTGAATGTGGCTAATGAGGATTCTGTCCTCATTCTCTCCACCACATACTCTGCTACAAGCCACCTTAGCTCCTTCAAAGACCCTGTTTTTACCAATGACAGGGATTCATCTCCAACTTTTACTGCTTTGCACCTTCCTGCTGCACAGAGACAGCATTTCTGAACAGTCTTTTCTGCTCTCCAAAGTTGGCAGGAGTGGACAAGATCATGGTGGAACCTCCAATAAGGGGATGTGGCCCTGATACCAGATTATGCTGCTTCTCACGATGCCTGGATAAAGGGGCAGAGCACCAAAGCCAAATGTACAGTAAGACATGTCATCATGCAGAACATTAAACTAGACAGACCTGGGAGTGAGCTTTGTTTGATACAAGTCACTATAAAAGATGACTCCAAGACATGTGATCTGTGAGCCTTAACTGAGTGGGAGACAATCAGGCTTAAGAGCACAGTTTTCTAACCAAACTAGGAAGAACCAACCTATCAATCTAAGACTAACTTTGAGCTTCCAGCCAGCTGAAGAAAGAAACTATTTCCATTATTTGAATGCTTTGTACAGGAAATTCAGTTTCTGAACACTGATTTATTAAACACACAGAAGAAAGTGAGGGGTCCTTGAACACAACTTCCATTGGTCAAACCTGTGAAGTACTAGTTACCGAGCAGCAGCTGAAGGTGACAAAACTCTTCAGTCACAGTCAAAAGACCCAGAAGAAACAAAGTTCAGTTTCTGTTGGCTCCACTGTTAATAAAATGTATTTCTTAGTTTTGTTGGATCACTGTGTTCACGGATTTGAAATTGATTGATTGAATTCTAACATCTTTCCAGCCACACTGACAAAATACAGAAGCTAAATCCTGAATGAAACTCTGGAGAAATTCATCTTTGTTCTTTAGTCAAGAAAAGCTTCAAATCTAGTGGAACATGTGCAGCTGTGTTCTCAGGAATCAAACATAAAACACACTCACACTTTCTTATTACTCTCTCCAGTCCACAGTGGTCCATCCTGGAGACAGAGACAAAGTCAGAATAAGCTTCATCCACCTTCAGTCATCTCCACCATTAAACATGAAGCAGAGTTCCTCAGTTAGTCAGAGACACAGAGAAACAGTGTGAAAGCTGCTTTTGTCTGTCCATCTGTCCATACCTGAGAGTGTCCAGTCTCCAGTGTGGCTCCTCCAGTCCAGCAGACAGCAGCTTCACTCCTGAGTCTCCTGGATGATTGTAGCTCAGGTCTAGCTCTCTCAGATGGGAGGGGTTGGAGCTCAGAGCTGAGGCCAGAGAAGCACAACCTTCCTCTGTGATCAGACAACCTGACAGACTAAACACACACACACACACACACTTCCATAATAGGACAAAACATTGACTTTATTCATTTGCTGGAGACATAACCATAAACTAAATCTAGGCTATAAAATGTCATAATTCAAATTCATCCTCCACCTTTTTACCAACTAAACAGCCAACTGTATAAACTAGAATTAAGGTGGATCGTGGAACCAAGTCAGGTTGTGGACCTGCTCTTTGCCTTTGCAAGGATACTGGAGAGGTCAGAGGAGTTTGCTACACAAGTGAAAACATATTTTCCTGCTTATGATCTGCAGAACCTCATGTGTGTTATAGTAACTAATGTTCATCATTTGTTATTTTCATTTCTGGCAATAATACAATGACATTGGAGCCTTGTAGTTAGTGTGAAGTAAACGTTCTGCATTAGTTCATCTGTGTACACTTCAATTATTGATATTTTATTGGTTGTGGGGATTATTCTCTTCAGACCAAACATGTTGGAGTCCAACTGAATATAGTTCAGCAACTTTACTCAATCAATTTTTATTAACAAGTCAAGTTTCTGTTGTTAGAACAAAGTTGATAATCTGCTGAGTCAGCAAACCTCTTCATCACGATAGCTTGTCAAATGACTGTTTACAAAAATCTGAATCCTGACCTGAGAGTTTCCAGTGTGCAGTGATGTTGCTTCAGTCCAGCACACAACAGCTTCACTCCTGAATCCTGCAGGTCATTGTTACTCAGGTCCAGTTCTCTCAGACTAGAGGACTGGGAGCTGAGAACTGAGGACAGAGCTTCACAGCTTCTGTCCGAGAGGTTACAGTCACTCAGTCTAAAAATAATCCAGTAAAACAAAAGAAACCAGTTACAAACATTAGTTTTGTGTCATGCCAACAACAATCCACTTAATCTGAAATAGTCTATGTGCACATACAGAGCTTTGTTGGAGGCTTTGACCACTGGCAGCAGCCTCAGAAGAGCCTCCTCTGAAGCAGAGTATTTCTTCAGGTCAAACACGTCCAGATCTTTTTCTGATGACAGTAAGATGAAGACCAGAGCTGACCACTGAGCAGGAGACAGTTTATCTGTGGAGAGACGTCCTGATCTCAGGGACTGTTGGATCTCCTCCACTAGAGAACCATCATTCAGTTCATTCAGACAGTGGAACAGGTTGATGTGTTTCTCTGCAGACAGATTCTCACTGATCTTCTTCTTGATGTACTGGACTGTTTTCTGATTGGTCTTTGATCTGCTTCCTGTCTGGGTCAGCAGGCCTCGTAGGAGAGTCTGATTGTTCTGCAGTGAAAGACCAAGGAGGAAGCGGAGGAACAAGTCCAGGTGTCCATTTGGACTCTGTAAAGCCTTGTCCACAGCATTTTGGTAGAGAAGATTTAGATCAGGTTTTGACATTTTAAACCAACAGGATGTTGATTCTTTCTCTGACAGCAGATTGATTCCAGAGTTGCTGAATGTCAGATGGACATGAAGAGCAGCCAGAAACTCCTGAACACTCAGATGGACGAAGCAGAACACCTTGTCCTGGTACAGTCCTCTCTCCTCTTTAAAGATCTGTGTGAACACTCCTGAGTACACTGAGGCTGCTCTTATGTTGATGTCACACTCTGTCAGGTCTGATTCATAGAAGATCAGGTTTCCTTTCTGCAGCTGCTCAAAAGCCAGTTTTCCCAGAGACTCAATCATCTTCCTGCTTTTTTTATTCCAGAGTGAATCTGTCTCAGCTCCTCCATCATACTTGATGTTCTTCAGTTTGGATTGAACCACCAGGAAGTGGATGTACATCTCAGTCAGGGTCTTTGGCAGCTCTCTTCCCTCTCTGGTTTTCAACACATCCTCCAGAACTGTAGCCGTGATCCAGCAGAAGACTGGGATGTGGCACATGATGTGGAGGCTTCGTGATGTCTTGATGTGAGAGATGATTCTGCTGGCCTGCTCCTCATCTCTGAATCTCTTCCTGAAGTACTCTTCCTTCTGTGAGTCAGTGAACCCTCTGACCTCTGTCACCATGTCCACACACTCAGGAGGGATCTGATTGGCTGCTGCAGGTCGAGTGGTTATCCAGAGGCGAGCAGAGGGAAGCAGGTTCCCTCTGATGAGGTTTGTCAGCAGCACATCTACTGAGGTGGACTCTGTAACATCAGTCAGGATCTCATTGTTGTGGAAGTCCAGAGGAAGTCGACACTCATCCAGACCGTCAAAGATGAACACAACCTGGAACTCTTCAAACCTGCTGATTCCTGCTTCTTTGGTTTCAGGAAAGAAGTGATGAACAAGTTTCACCAAGCTGAACCTTTTCTCTTTCAGCACATTCAGCTCTCTGAAAGTCAAGGGAAATGTGAACTGTATGTCCTGGTTGGCTTTGTCTTCAGCCCAGTCCAGAGTGAACTTCTGCGTTAAGACTGTTTTTCCAATGCCAGCCACTCCCTTTGTCATCACTGTTCTGATTGGTCCATTTCTTCCAGGTGAGGCTTTAAAGATGTCTTCTTGTCTGATTGTTGTTTCTGGTTTGTCTGGTTTCCTGGATGCTGCTTCAATCTGTCTGACCTCATGTTCATCATTGACCTCTCCAGTCCCTCCCTCTTTGATGTAGAGCTCTGTGTAGATCTGATTCAGAAGGGTTGGGTTTCCTGCTTTAGCGATCCCCTCAAACACACACTGGAACTTCTTCAGGTTAGACTTGAGTTTACGTCGACACAAAGGAGCATGAAATCCTAAATGAACAAAGAAGAAATGAAATCAGTGAGTGGATCCTTCAGAAAATCAGAGAATCTAAACATTTATGTGTCTGTAGAGTTTTTCTTCCTCCATCACTTTTATCATCAGTGGAGGACAAACAGCCTCTGATCTGATACAGATGTGTGCAGCATATTTACAGCAGAGTTTGGAAATGGAAACCTCTCTCCTGCTGTTTCCATTTCCTCTTTCCATCATGTTAAATCTGTTCAAATCCTCTTACTGCTCTGCAGACAGTCAGCCAGCTCCTCCTGCTTCATTCTCCTCAGGAAGTTCACTGTGATCTTCACAAATGACTCTCCGCTGCTCCTCTTCTGCTCTTCATCCTCACTGTCCAACACCTCCTCATCCTTCCTCTGACTCTCTGAGCATTTTGAGTAATCTGGCATCAGGACCCTCTGGATCTCCTTCAGCTGGTTCTTCACAAAGGTGACAATGTTGTCCTTCAGCAGCTGGAACAGAGAAGTGAACATTTCATTTAAACTGGTAGAAGACAACATGTGATTCATCTGTCAGTCTGAAGACCTGCTGGTCTGAACACAGCAGCATGGACTCTGTTAGGACCTGAATGGTTGTTGAACATTCAGTCTGGGTTTTATGTAGTTCATAGTCAAAGTGTGATTGGACATATACAGACCATAAATATGGAGTCCAGGTCTGGTTGATGCTGCTGGGCAAACTGATCACTGTGAACCTCTGAGCTCTGCTGCTCAACTCTGGGGAGAAAATAGTAACTTTAAGGAAATGTAATGACTCATGAACAAAGTGAATAAAAATTAAGTGTACATGTGGACACCTGGTGGACACCTTCACTTCAGGACAAATGGGAAACATTGAGTAAAAGTTGCAGTACAGTGGCTGAATGTGGACAGGGTGTAAAACTGTATGTCTTGCACATAATAAAAGACGTTTCTTTTCTTTTAAGACTGAAATTGGTAATTGAAGGCCAAAAATGTCCTGTTTGCTTTACAGGTCAGTTGCATGGACTTCTGAATGTCAGGATTCAGTTTGAAATTCTTACCTTCCATCAGCAGGTTGTTCATCTCTAAGTCAATAGAATGAATCTTAAACCTGACAGTCTTCATGGAGACCGAGCTGTGTATGATCCTGATATAAACAAGTGACAAAGTATTTTAAAGCTAAAAAATAGATGATTTTTGACTGAATCTCATTTGCAGTTTTCCTGTTTTTGGTTTGTTGCTGACTCAATACAAAGTGTTTGTGCTGTAAACGTCTGAACTGTGATAACAGTATTTTGAATCAACCTTAATAAACTGCTGATGTTATGTGACACAAACAAGACACTGGATAAAGTCTAAGTCTTCTATTCACTAAGCTCACATGGACATTGTCCTGTCAGGGTTGTGACTAAAGTCATGTTGCCACCAACAACTGTGAAGGTGATAGAAAGGGAGATGAGCAGCTGGTCAGACAAGATCAGGCTGATCACTATGAACCTCTGAGCTCTGTTGCTGAACTCTGGAGAGAAAATAGAAACTTTAAAGGACGACTTCACTGATTTTGAACTGGCTTCTTTTGGTTCTAGTTTGGATAGTACAAAGGAAATTATTTTAACATAAGGAAGTCAGATAGAAGTTTAAAATCAGTAATGCATATTTACACCCTGAACTAATAACTATAAATACAAATTTTAGTTTAAACTTCTTACCTTTGACCAGGAGCAACTTTAAAGTTAAGTGGCTCCTTTATAGACTGGTCACTCTTCATAGAGACCCAGCTGAGTTCAGCAGAGTCTGGTCTCTGCTTCTTCATCCTGATCCAAACAAACAAGAGACAAATGAAAAGTAGTTTGAAGCTGAAAGCAGATGAATTGTGATCAGACTGTCAGCAGCTGAAATGTTAGAAGCAGATAGAAAGTCAGTAAGAAGACAGTGGATGAGGAACGTTCTCCTGTTCATCCACATGGAATCTGATGAAAGATGCTGTCTCATCTTAGTTGGTTAGTGGACTAATCAGTGGTTGGCTCTTTGTTAACTAAGACAGTTAGTAGTTCATGATTAGTTCTTCTAAGCTGTTATTGAGGAGCTGAGTGGCAGATGTGACAGTGAGTGGGAATAATGATGGTGGACTGATTTGACATGGACAGTTAGAGATCCTCATCTCACCTCTGGTCTTTGGTCTGATTCTCATGTCCCCCACACAGAGTGGTTTTAGAGGGAGGGACTCCCTCCTCTCTGTCCTCACACTGATTCATAGCAGAGTCCACACCTGCTGGAGAGCTGAGCTCAGTCTTTACAGCAACAACACTGACAATGTTCCCTTGAAGCAGCTCAGCTGCTGAATTCACATCCAGTCACAGAGACTTTGGAGCTTCAGCTGGAAACACAGAGAAGATCACAGAGAAATGAAACATATAAAATTTTATTGAACATCCTTCACTGCAAATTAGACTTTTTTTTTTTATTTCTCAAGGCTTGTTGACTATTTTCCTGTTCCTGTTCCTGTCAGGTTAGAGGAGTCAGAGAGACCGGGGGATGGGAAAGAGGGGGAATCAGACAGCATCTCAGAGGAGGAAATAAACCACTGATGCCTTCCATTTTGATTATCCATATATGCTTCTCTAAGGGGAAAAGTTCTGCTATAAATAATGTGATTCATGTGTCATTGTTTTCACCGAAATTTTGCCTAATCAGTCTATTCCAGATTTGTGAGGTAGAAGTTTGGACTGGACAGATGACTCAGGCAAAGTTAGAGGAGGTGGAGTGGGGATCTATCTGAATGACAGGTGGCGCTGACAACATACGGTAAGAGAGACACTGTGCAGACTGGACACTGAATTGCTGAGCCTGAGTTTAAGACCAGTTTATGTGACAGTGACATCACTTTAATTGACAATTGTCACATAAAGAAACTATTTTTTTCTTTGTTTTTTTTGTCCTTTCAGTTTATCTCGTCAGTTCAGGGTCGCCACAGCGGATCATTGTCCGCATGTTTACTTGGCACAGTTTTTACGCCTTCCTGACGCAAACCTCCCCAATTTGTACCAGGTTTGGACAGGCACTGCACAGCTGGGGTGGGGAATGGGCTGTTAGGGGTTCAGTGTCTTCAAGACACTTCAACATATAGCCAGGACCGGGGATCGAACCACTGACCCTGTCGTCCGTTGATGACATTTTTTGCCAACTGAGCTACAGCCGCCCCTGTTGCAGAAACTATTACGAAAGGAACAAATAACATGTTATCCAAATAATAAATCATATGTAACCAAAGAGAAGAAAGTATAAATAGGAAAAAGCTGGCTTTTATAAAGCAGGACAGACGACTGTAGAAAAGCCTACAAATAGAACTAAATGACTTGCTACAAGAAGCAAGAAGAGAAAAAAAGACATCATGGAACAATCAATTTCTACTGGGAATTCTAAGAACATCTGGGATAAGATGAAAGCCATCGCAAACATGAACCCACCCAGGAAGACTATGTATGACTCCAGTGACTTGGCTGAAGTCACTGAGCTGAATTTCATGACTTTTTTTGTTGCTTTAATAAACAGGCTCTTGTTGTTGCTGTTGAATTTATGATGGCTGATTTGTAGTTATGGGCCATACTGCAAAAGTTTGTATCGATCCGATACCAAGTAAATACCAATACTTCTTTATTTTTAGCACACAATATAAATTACATTTACTTTCTTGCATAGAGGATATCACTGTATCACAATTTATGAAGTGATTGCATAATTTTGCTAAATCTGAATACATCCGTGATTTGTGATGTGATTTGCTCTGTGCCTGTAAGTAGTCATGTGTGAGGTTAACAAAAAACAGGACATTTTCAAATATGAAAAAAATATAATAAACTCAATATGCAAACATGAAACTGCATGAAAATTACAAGAATAGTAATAAAATTAAGAACTGAAAAACAAAACAGATCTGATTTGCCTCCTCTCTTTCTTTTTGTAGTTCCGAGCTCCTTGTCATGTTGTTTTATGCGTTTGTGTAAGTTGGTGTTGTTACCACAGTAGCAAATAACCTTTTTACAGACGTCTCAATTCGTTGTGTTTTCATTCACAGCAGTAAAATACTTCCACACAGTGCTGTTTTTTTATCTGCCAGCTCCATGATACCAAGGCAGGACCACCTCACTCTCACTCTCTCTGCAGCTGCTTGCTGTTGGTG
This sequence comes from Channa argus, assembly GCF_033026475.1. Classification (NCBI taxonomy): domain Eukaryota; kingdom Metazoa; phylum Chordata; class Actinopteri; order Anabantiformes; family Channidae; genus Channa; species Channa argus. The sequence continues at coordinate 6,080,485 of NC_090197.1, forward strand.
CTGCTGAGTCATATGATAGTAGGGCAACAAAACATAGCAGAGCAGGGAGGGGTGACCCATGTGCGTGACGTGTGAAAGGAGCTGCATAAGAGAAAGCGTTATATACAAGCTCACTTTAAATATTGTATTTCATGCAAAATAAATAAAATCCCTGGTTTAAAAAAAGCCCTTAATGGTCAATCCAAAAGTCAAAATATTGATATTTTCAATACAACCCCTATATCAAAAGTATCGATATTAAGGATCGATCCAACATCCATTTATAAAATCACTGATTTGGTAAATGGAAACCATATTGCTGCTCACAAATGTTCACCTCTGCCCTTAGCCGAGCTTCCACTACTCTTTCCCACAACTTCATTGTTTGGCTCATCAGCTTTATTCCTCTGTAGTTGCCACAGCTCTGCACATCTCCCTTGTTCTTAAAAATGGGCACCAGTACACTTCTCCTCCAGGGTGGAGAATGTTCTGCCCAGCAACAGAAGGTTAGAAAACTAATGTGTGATGTATGAAGTTTAGAACTGCATAGGATGGAGACTCTGTTGTTCTCTCTTGCAAGATAATAAAACCCTAAAAGACGTCCTGGATGTTGAAGCTTCTTTAATAATTACACTTGAGGTGTCTAAGACCAGATATTGTCATTTTTGTCATGACAACACTTCTCCTCCAGTCCTCAGCATCCTCTCACTCTCCAAGATCTTGATAAACAAACTAGTCAGAAACTCTACTGCCACCTCTCTCCTAACAACATCGAACATCACAACTTCAATTTCCAGCTTCAGACTCAACAACCTGTCTAATTCTCTTTTCCCCTCCAGAACCCCTCAACAACTTGAACCCTGCTCCTAAGCTTCTAGCCTTTCCACCTGGTCTCCTGGACACACAGTATGTCCACCTTCCTTCTCTGCATGATGTCAATCAAATCTCTTACCTTCCCCGTCATAGTCCCAACATTCAAAGTCCCTACTGTCAGTCCTACATTCTTGACTTTCCTCTTCTCTCTCTGCCTACAAACACACCTTCATCCTCTTCTTATTTATTCAGAGTAACAGGCCTAAACATTTTATTAATTGACAAGTAGCTGATTTTCATTTGCCTATTTTAGCATTAAAACTGGAGGCAGAGATAAATTAATATCTCTTTCTTCTCCTTCGTGGATTCAATATTTTAAATAATGAATTAGATGCTGTTTATAATATAAATGTACAAATCTAGTCAAACCTTGTTCAACAAACTTTTAAAAGGGAAAGTTATGTGGACGAAAAGTCATAGCAATGAATGAAAAAAGGACAAAGATCTGTATTACATATGGTTTAAGTATGTTGAGTTTAGGAACCTTAACAGGTTTTATTCAAGATTAAAAGAAACCAATGATGACTGTTGGCGATGGGATGTCAGTTTTTCTACAGATTTGTGCAAACAGGATGTTGAGACAAATTTGTTCACAGATAGTGAACATTAAGACTTGTATTTTAAGATCAATGTACAAGTTTAGTCCAGATATGTTCAACAAACTATGACAAATTAAGTGCAAATACATTTTCTAAAAATAATTTCCACCTGAGAAGGAAGATCAGTGTTACTATAGAGACTTTGTGTGGAACAAGAACAGGAACAGCTGTAAGTGGAGCCACTTTTAATGACTTTGAAATACTTTCCGCAGCTACATGTGTAATAATACATCAGCATTAGTGGAACTAAAGTATCTGTGAACCAAAAGCTCAAATAAAAAAATCTATTCCGACCATCAAACGTGAAAACACACACCAATAATTAGCAGCAATAACACATGGGAAATATGAAGAATCATTAACAGCGAGCTAAACAACCCTCACATAGTTAAGCAGATAATGTCGACCTTCGTTCACATTAGACTCTAGTGCTAAATATAGAAGAGTAGTGGTACATGTCGCTTCGTTCTTCCCTTTGCTGCCACTTCAATCAAATCTGGGGGACAAATGTACAGTTTACCTGCTTCTGCAGACACCAATAAGCCGCTGGTTAGAGTCCGCAGAGTTCCTGACAACTTTCTGCTACTGGCTCCTCTACTGAAACTGCGTCGCCGTCGTTTGTTGGAACACGGTCCATCCAGCCGGCGCTATAGTTTGTTGCGCATTTCCCCTGTACTTACGGTACGAGTAGGAGGAAAAGCTGAGGCTGGGGGATTGTTTGGATGCTCAGAAAGTATCAGGTAACCTTCATAGGTTACCTCAAAGCTTCAATGTATTCTTGTTCACACTCATGTCTACTATAACACTCATTTTGGACTCATTTTACTGGACAGTTTGAGTAAAATAAAGGGAAAGTTTCTCCCCCAACATCATTAGAAATAAAATGGCATGATGAGGATACACATCACTCTAAAAGAGAATGCATTGAAAGTGTCTTGTAACCTCTAAAGAACAGCTTTTTATGAAAGTTCAAAGGTAAAGAGTGTGAGTTACTTTGCTGTTAGGGGAGAATTTCGCTTTAATTTTTTCAAAACCTGTACAGTAGAATTGGCTCAAAATGAATATAGTTAGACATCACTCTTAACGAGAATGCTTTGAAATATTGTGGTAACCTCTGAAGAAAAACTTTTTATAAGAATCCAAACGTGAGAACCCTGTTAGTTAAAATGGTGACTTGGGGGATTTTCCCGTTACTTTATTAAAACAACTAAAAGAATGTAACTAAAGAGACTAAAGAAGGTATGAATAGGAAAAAGCTGGCTTTTATAAAGCAGGACAGACGACCGCAGAATAGCCTACAAATACAACTAAATGACTTGCTACAAGAAACATAGAAGAGACAAAAAGACATCATGGAACAATCAATTTCTACTGGGAATTTCAAGAACATCTGGGATAAGATGACAAATTAGGTGCAAACCTTTTGCTTCTAAAAATAATTTCCAACTAAGAAGGAAGTGTACAGAATTTGTTACTTTCTAAGTTTGACACATTTTCACTATATATTGGAAAATACCCTATTTAACATATCAGAATTTTTACTGGTTTTATTGGTTCTGTTATGATTTATATTTGTCATATTCCAATGAAGTGTTAATTAATACAGTCTATCAACTACGTGTAAAATATATTGCAATTTGTCTGATTGCAACACTCTCCGTGTCAGGATTTTGGTTTGGACCCAAGCGAAGAGAGAAGAACTGAAACAGGTTTTATTGAAAAAGGCTAAAGGGTTAACAAACTCACTCCTGAGAGAAGGACACGAAAGAAAACAAGCCAGGTAGCAAACATGAAACACGAGGATATACAGCAGGGATAATTAAACTGAATCATAAACCGAGCAAACCAAAACCTCGGATAGGGAACAGAGTTCAAAAACCAGAGTCCGGAATCCAAAGACAGAAGACAAGAAAACCATACTAAATCTGAATGGATAGACGGGGAAAACTAAAGTAACAAACACCAAATAAAATACAGGGATGAGAAACATAAACCACTAAAATAGAATGAACACATGGATATGACAAAGAAAACTAATAAACGGGAGCTCAGAGACTAACACAGGAACTCAGGGGAGGCAGACATGAACAAATTAAACATTAAGTACTTTCAAATAGAAAAACACAGAAGCAAAACCTGAAATAACCAGGGCCAAACAAGAGGAAAATAACAAGAGGCTAAATCAAATCACTAAATCAAACAAAAGGCAAACCTCAGACCAAAGGGGAAAGCTGCACAGGGTCCCGAATACAAAAGTCCAAAAAGAAGCAAGAGTCCAGAATAGAAGTGTTCAGCTTTAGTCTAATTGTGGGGTTGGTGACGGTAATAATGACGGCAGGGGAGTGAGGGGAAGACTGAACTTAAATAGAGGAGGGAACAGGTGCAAACCATCAGGGACAAATGAAAGCAAAGCTGGGGAAAAGAACCAAGGCACAGGAAGTGGGGAGAAGGGGCCACAAAATAAAGGTCCAGGAACAGTAAGTGCACTTAGATCCTGACAGTCTGAGCTTCTACGCTCCTTTTTTTAGCCTATACCGTAAGTACGGAAAGAAAGGGGCAACTAAACTTTAGCGGCGACGGGTGTGTCGGAGCTTTTACTTCTCCTGCTCCATCAGTCAGTTTGTCTGTTAAACACAAAATGTCACTTTGAATGAGTTTCATTTCAAGTTTATTCCCCTTTCGGACGTTTATCTTGTCTTTTAATTGGTGTTTTCGGGGGTAAAACTAATGTGAAAGCAGATAAACTAAAGTCAAACCAACATGTTCCTGTGCTTCACTCCCGGAGCGGTGGAGGGTTTCGGCGGTGTGGAAGAAGTATTCAGGTTTTTTGAGAAGTAAAAATATCAATACCAGAGTAAAAGTACTGCATTACCTGTTAAAGTCCTACTCTGAAAAGTACTGACTGTCTGTTTGGACCCAGTAGTTGTTGCCGCCTTAATGATCAACATCTAAAATAGTATTTAAAAAATCCGGAGGCTAAAAGTAGCTGCTCGGTTTTTTCATAAGAAAATTCAAAAGAAAATGAGCAACAATTGTTTGTAATTGTTTTATCATTTCATCATTTCAGTCAGATTTCTGTCAGAAATGCTAAATGTTCTCTGGTTCCAGCTCTTCAGATGTGAGGATTTGCTGCTTTTTGAAAAACCATTCACCTGCACGTACTGTGGCCGGGCCTTCGTGGAGAAGGGCAACCTGACGGTTCACCTGAGGACGCAGACCGGCGAGAGACTGGTGCTTCACATGTGACCGGTGCTTCAGCCAGCTGTCCTGCTTCTAAACACCCCTGTCGGAGGAGACACCTCATCTCCACTCGCGTCAATCCCACCTGACCACCTAAAAACATGACGGGGATTCTGTAGCTCTGCAAATGAAACAGTCAACATGTGGTGGACGTTTCCACAGGTCCACTCTTGAGGACAGAGGCTGAGTCTAATTTTACTGCTGCAGGTGTCTGGTCTGTGTGTCAGCATGTTTAACACCTGAGTGGATCTGATTGGACCTCGGTGTGTGAGGTGTCAGGTGGGTTTAAGGTGAGAGGAGCATGAAGAAGTTCACAGCTCAGCTTTGTTCTGACAGAAGAAGAAAGATTAGTTCACGTGATTTTTCTGCTGTTGATATGAAACCGATCAGAATATTGATCTTTCTCTTTTATTCTCAGTGCAACAGTTGGAAACAGGACTTGAAATTATTCTTATATCTTTGAAGTATAAACAATTATTTTAATTACTATGACTTTACATACATTCTCAGGACATATATTATATTTTTTTATCAACTGGGCTGTTTGTTAATTTATTTAAATGATTGATGATTCTTGTAATCTTTGTGTTTTCTCCCTCTTCTGTTGGAAGGTGGGAGATAGAAACATATTACTGGGCTTTACTGGGTTTCTGAAACATGGATGATCTGTTCTGGACTGAAGCAGTTGGGATTAAGCGTCTTGCTCGAGGACACCACAGTGTTGGTGATGGGGGAGGATGAGGGGTCTTTTTCTCTTACCCCACTCATCCTGCTGGGGCTGGTGACTCAACCAGGGACCTTCCAATCACCAGCTCACTTCTCTCACTCTAATATGTCACTGATATAAGCAGATTTCAGACACAGATTCCTGAAGCAGTCTCTTGGTTTGGACGCCCTCTAGTGGCTGAATCGTGATGGTAACTCTGATATCTGGGCAGTTTTTGGGCTCAGTGTTGATGAAACTCACTATTAACAGGCTGAATGACAGAGGTCAGATACAGTTGTTGTACTGGCTGAGGCCTAATGTTTAGACTGTTACTGTTCACACTAACTAATGAAACAGACCCTGGGACTAAATGAAAATGTAACAATTGTTAAAAGTTAAAACCTCAGGTCTTAAAATCAACGTAGTAACAGTGACGTGTTTGGCTTTTCAGAATTTCTATTGGTCAGAATTTTCTGCAGCACAGACATTTACATTTAAATGTCGATGAGCTCCAGCTGATGCTTTGCTGCTTTTTCTTTCTTTTTTCCATGTTTAAAACTAGTCAGGCTGCTTTTTCTGCTGTCGATACTTCACCTTGCATCTCCAGGTGAGATCACATTCCAGGTGTTATGTTTTAAAGACGTTTCTTGGACTTTGAGTGTTGCTTCATCAGTTTGCTGTACAACAACAGATAATCCTGCATGTTCAGACAGTACAAAGCTTCTTTCACCGTCAGAAATAACAACAAATGATCAAAAAAAGGTTTAGTAAGATAATGAACATTGTTAGGTCAAAGGTTTACATCCCCCTTGATAAAAAGAAAATTAAATCCATTTCTCACAGATCCAGTTCTGAAAATATTGATTATTATTATCATCAGAAACATATTTCTTTCTCCATTTTCCTTGTTGATCACAATATGCAGCATAGGACCATTTTGTGTCATGCAGCTCTGCTGTGGACAATGTTAGTGTTGAACTCAGTTCAAACACCTCATTACAAAAACATTAAAACTGACTGAGAGTTTAAATCCATGAGTTTCTGGCAGATTTGTAGTTTTTGATCAGTGACTCTGCTCAGACTCCAGCAGCATTTAGTGTCTTCCTGCTCTGATTCCTGCTTTTTAAAGCCACTGCACATGTTCAGTAGTGTTTCTCTCTCTGAGCCCAGTAACTGTCTGTTAGACTTTTCACTTTGTCAACAGGTTTCCTCACATCACTTTCAGCTTTGTCTCTGAGGAAAAGACAGCAGCAGGAAAAAGTGGTTGGAAAGCTGCTCTCTGAATCCATCCCTGGGACTAATGATCATATTCAGCTTTTTCCTTCATCTGTTCTTCACTTTCTAAAGAGCAGAGAAGAGGCAGCTGCTCCTTCATGCTGAGATCAAGTTCAAGAAAGTTTGACTCTAAATGTTGAAGCTAGTTTTTCTTCCACCATGTTTATTCTGTGTAAGGATACAGAGAGCAGCACACACATTCAATCCTCTGAACTGTGACCAGAGCTTTGAACAATGTTTCAATCCTGACAGATGTTCAATCAAACAATGACTTTTGCGTGATTCCACATCTGGAGGCTGTGTCACATCTATCACCGTTCTACATTTTAACACCTAATATTTTCTAACAATGACTAGTGGCAGTGTAATAAAAATAAAAACTGTCTCACATTACTGTCAGCACTGATCCATCCACCCATTCCCACTGACATCCTCCTGAAGTGTATTGAGTCATTAAACCAATCCAAGACTCCTCATTTATATTCAGCTCAGTGACAAATTCCTAATAATTAACAAGAGAGGATCATTTTACTATTTATATTTCAGTTTTTCTTTCTGTTGGGAGTAAAATCTGTTAAATCTGTTTCTTTTTCTCTGTGTCGCACATCCACCAACTATTGTCACAGTTCACACAACTTTACCCATTTCCAACAAAAGAGAAGCCTCCATTTTCAGGGCTTTGACCCCTTTATATTCTGATTCTGAAGAAGTTCTAAAACACTGTACACTGGTCACACACACAGTAACAAACACTCACCTGTTCCTCTTTGCTGGTGATGATCACCAGATGTTCACCTCTGTTCTGTTCTCAGACCAAGTTTTCTTTTTAGTGGATTTAAAGTAACAGCTGGATCCAAATCTCTTCCATCCTTCACAACATTCTGATCAAACGAGTTTAAAAGTTAGATTCATGTCAGTCAAATGCACTTTCACTTAATAGTTTAGTGTCACTTTGTTCTCTGACTATATTTCTATATTTTTAAAGGACCACAGAGGAAAACAGTTTAAAATATGAAGTAAAGGCACATTTTTGTACTATCACATAAAACTAAACTGTCAAACTTCTCTCACCTTTAGTTTTGACCTGCTGTTTCTTTACTTCATCGTGTAGATGACTGTTGATGACCAACAAGTCTGGAGAGAAACAATCAGTAAAACAAAGAAAGACAGAAATATTGCTGCAGGAGGATTTTTAGAGGATTTTCTCACCTGTAATTTGACCCTGAAGCTGCTTCACCTCATTCTGTGACTGATCCAGTGAATTTGTGTCTGACCGTGGGCTCCACACATCAGCAGAGCAGAGGTGGAGGTGTGTCCCTGTTGAATTGTGCTTTAGAACATAATCACAGTGAAACCATCAGATTCCTCAGATTTACTGCTTTGTTCTTGTTACCACCACTTACTCTCTTCATTCCATCTCTACAACACTTGACCACTCTGTCTTTCTGTCTTGCTCACTGACTTCACACCTTTTTATTTGTCTGGTGGATAAAAAAAAACTGCAGCTGCATTTTGTTGTTTCATTTACTCCAATCAGGAAACTGATTTTCAGTTTTTGGATTTATGAAACTATTTAAAGTAGAACAACCTGGCTACAAAACTGACATTTTAAAATATATAGTTTTCTGTTTCAGATCAACTCAAGTTTATTATCGTAGCAAAGAGAAACTTACTATGTTGTCTGTGTGACAATGTGCATAATATGTTACTGTTTAACTTTAGTTAGTTAATATTAGAGTAAATATAACATATGGATGTGGCTCCAGCAGCAGCTTGGCCTCCTTCCTTTAGCAGGACCTTTTTACTTTGACCATTGATTCTGACTGATTGTGCTGTTCTCTATCTGCCCACCAGATGTCATCAGACTTCACTCACCTGCCTCTTTAACCCATTTGTGATCCTCAAACTGTTGCCTTCTATCCTCAATAACAATCAGTGAATTTAAATTGTATCTTCCTACAAATACTTGGGTTTCATATAGACATCAAATTGTTCATAGTACTTAAAAGGCAAAATGCATCTTTTCATTGCTTTTTACTCACATTTCATCTGTTCAAAACAAACCATCTCAACAAAATGTCTTCACACAATTCTACAAACAATTTAAACTACATACAAGTGAAATAATATATAAACACACACACTTGAATTAAAATACACAGCATGTTGACTTTTTACTCCCCCAGATTTGACGTACTCTACATCCCTCTTTGTCTCAGATATAAAATGAATTATTATTATTATTACCATTTATCCAATATCTTCCAGGTATCTGGATCGTGGTGGCAGCAGGTTTAGTAGGCTTTCCAGATGTCCCTTTTCCTAGCAACTATTTACATTTCCTCCATGTACACAAAGGTTAGCTATAGAGTTCCATAAGGCTCTGTGTTAGGACCAATACTTTTTACTTTATATATATATATATATATATCCTTTAGGCAACATTATTAGAAAACACTCATAACACATATAAATTGCCACTGCTATGCTGATGATACCCAGCTATATCTATCTATGGAAGCAGATGAAAAAAATCAGTTAATAAAGCTTCAAGCCTACAAGACACAAAGACCTCGATGTCCCACAATTTTCTACTTCTAAACTCAGACAAAACTGAAGTCATAGTATTTGGGCCCAAAAATCTCAGAGATATGATGTCCAACCATATTGTTACTCTAGATGGCATAAGTCTGGCCTCCAGTACTACTGCAAGGAACCTTGGAGTTATTCTTGACCAGGATTTGTCCTTTACCTCACATATAAAACAAATCTCTAGAACAGCCTTCTTCCACCTACAGTTTTGCCAAAATTAGGAGCATCCTGTCTCAAAGTGATGCCGAAAAACTGGTCCATGCATTTGTTACTTCTAGGTTGGACTACTGTAATTCCCTACTTTCAGGATGCCCCAGTAACTCCCTAAAGAGCCTGCAATTAATCCAAAATGCTGCAGCAAGAGTGCTGACTGGAACTAGCAAGAGAGACATATTTCACCTTCACTAGCTTCTCTCCATTGGCTTCCCATTAAATCTAGAATAGAATTTAAATTCCTGCTTCTTACATATAAAGCTCTGAATAGTCAGGCCCCATCATATATAGAAGACCTCATAGCACCATATCATCCCAGTAGACCACTTCAATGCCAGAATACAAGCCTACTTGTGGTTCCCAGAATTTCCAAAGGTAGAATAGGAGGCAGAGCCTTTAGCTATCAAGCTCCTCTCTTGTGGAACCAGCTCCCAGTTCAGATTCAGGAATTGCCGATTATGTGAGATCACTGACTGGATTAATGAGGTGTCACAGTGTGACACTCAATTAATTTTTCATTGCAGGTTTGAAATGCAATAAATAGACAATAATGTTTTCTCACATTTCAAAATACAACGTGAAGAAGCAAATTTAAGATTAAGATTAAATTAAATTAAACCAGCCCTACTACAGGAGAAATTGTTAAATTACCAACAATATGAAAACCAACCACAAATATGAACATTCAGAAGCATTAAATCTCATGTCTGCCTGCCACTGCTTTAATCACATCTGACTGTTGTGTTTGTGCCTGTTACAGTACATTACTTTTCAATTTTCCTTTGTCCTTCTTTTAAATTGTTTTTTTTTTTGACATTGAAACTTAAATGTGATGTGATTGTATTTAAACTTGATGCACAATCTGATATAGTTGATATATTTGATCGACAAATTTGATCCTCTGCTGCTCAAGTGCTCATTGCTAAGTCTATAATTGTATTAGTTTGAGTCCATATGTCAGTGAGCTTAGTTTTAATTGTATTGACTGTGTCTTCATTGTTGGCTTTCTCATCTTTTAATTCATCCTATTGTTGAATAAATGTTAAAATGCACATTGGCAACTGATGTGTAACTGCAAACCTTTTGTTAACTGTAAAATCAGTGCTAAGGAAACCAAAGCTGACTGCGCCTGGATAATTTAACACATGTGGAGTTAAAAGGACAGAGTTGGTAAAATTTGGCTGTTGATCCTCCAATACAAGAGGTTGTGCTGTCGTCAGTCACCATCACCCACACTATATAATGCAAATGTTAGATTTATTATAATTCCAGACAACTTGAAATTTGTGGTTAAATACTGGCTCATCTCTCTGCCAAGTTTATTTCCAAGGGCAAACTTGAGTAAGATGTTTGAGGCCTGCTGTGCTAGTCAGGGGTTTTGTATGCTATTGTTCTCAAAACATGGGAGGACTCCCAGCACGAGAATTTAATCCAAAAAACTCCTCACTCATCAGTTGCAGAACAGCATCAGAAAGATCTTCTATGCAACACTGCCCTATCAACATAGATGGATTTAAAAAATAAATAAATTCAAATAGTGACACAAATGGCAAAGAATGTTCTAAAGAAAAAGATGGGGACGGTTTTCTTTGTGCAAGCATTAAGGGAAACATTAGAGCTGCATTATCTGTTCCTTCCTGGTTAAATGACGAATTCTGAAATACCATTTTAACTGTCACTGTATATAATGTTCTGACAGAATCTGCTAGATCAACAGCAATTTTCTTTTTCTCAAAAGGTTTTTAGCACAATTCTTGACAACTTGGCTTTACGAATCAGATCTGGAGGTTTTCACACTACAGAAAATAGTGGTATTGTTAAATGCTGATTCTCTCAAAGTTACATATTTACTGGTACATACATATAGGGAACAGGAATATACCTGTAGTTAAAGGTTCTGTTTTGTTATAAAGGGGTTGAAGTGGGGGTAACGAGTATGATAAGATTTTAATGCTTCTGTTTTATCTTGTTGTAACTGTAAACCATCTGACAGAAACTCCTTACACAGTGAAGGTGTCCAACTGTCTGCTGCTGTCCTCTAAGCTGATTGGTGTCTTCTAGGTGATGCCCGACCCACCCTGACTGTCCTGCCCCCCTCCAGTGAGGAGATGAAGTAGGACAAGGTCACACATGTGACTGGCCAACAAGGGCTTCCCCTCAGACTGGACTCTGTCCTGGAAGGTGGATGACAGCAGCGGCGGCAGCAGCTGGGAGCAGACCAGGAGTCCCGAAGTGCTGGAGACGGACAGACACTACAGCTGGAGCAGCACCCTGAGGATCCCTGCAGACCAGTGGAGGAATGCAGGCTCTGTGACCTGTGAGGCCAAACAGGTCTCACAGTCTCCAGTCATAGAGACACTGAGGAGAGACCAGTGTCCTTAGTCCTGATCTGACTCACTGGGCCTCTGTTAATGATTTGTCTCTGATATGTCTCTGTCTGCTCTCTGTAACTCTCTCTGTCCCATTTTCTATTGATTAGTCATTTTTATGAGTTTGTCATAATGTTTTTAATTCCAATATTTCCAGACAATAAAGATCAGATCCTCAAATACAATCTGTTATTGGTTTTTAAAGAAACAGATGATTTTAAGATGTTTTCAGTGATTTCAATTCAGCTGGATTAATTCTTCTCTCTGGTTCACCTTGAACACTGGTATATTGTGCTTTTTAAACCATAATATAGCAGTTTAAAAAGAAACGTGTAAGAATTTAATTCATTTTGTAAAGTGTACAGAGGTTGATTAGTGTCATAAACTGAGCTGTTAGAGTTTTTAAACTGCTATACAATGTTTAATGTCCAGAACGGGGGACAATTTGCTGTAAAAACCTGGGTGTTATACTGTAGGTCATGGTGCAGGCTATAGACCCACTGTCAACCAGAAGTAAGAAGGTCCCAGGTTCAATCCCCGGACCAGGCAGGTCCTTTCTGTGTGGAGTTAGCATGTTCTCCCCCTGTTTGCTTAGGTTTCCTCCGGGTTTCCTCCCAATTCCTTACTCAACTGTTACTAGATCTTGGAAGAATTTTAAACAGAAGACAGAGACTCAACTTGAATAACCATCTCAGTTTAACACATGCCGGCATTGAGAAGAACACATGGATGTTGGTGTCTTCTGACTTGTATCTCTCAAACTCCTTCTATTTATACTTGAACCCAAGAAGTTACCACCCTCACAAAACATGACTGACGAAACCATTTGCACACAATTGACAGTCATCATTCTTGTCCCTTATTAGATTATCTGTTAATGTCAGTTGTGAAGCAATAAAACCTTTTTATTGCACTTTCTTGTAGATCTTGTGACCCCAGGACCCTCTATCTACTACATTCTTTCAGGCCTTATAACAAAAAAGTGCCTCCTGTGATCTTAAGCCGTCCTCTAAACATGACACATCCTGTGACGTCTTGTCCTATTTGTGACCTCTTCAATACGCCCATCTTGTTTGAATGTTTGCTAATTATCTAACAATATGACTAAATCTACTCTATTCCCCTGCACCCCCTCCAGTGAGGAGCTTTTTAATCTGATTTAATTAAAGAGATCAGTTTCCTCCAACACCCCTGTGACAAGAAAAACAGTTCATATAATGGAAGGATGCTTTTAAAAATAAAACAATTCAAGCAGTATTTGAAATTTCTAATAAAAAAACTAGTCTTGTAGAAAATCAGGAAATGTTCTTTGTTGAGTTTGTCAGTCATGTCTCAGCTCAGTGACTTTTTATAATTGTGGTGGACTTTTGGTGGAGGAATTAGACCGGATTATAAGTATAAGTACGTATGACATCTGCATGAATTCAAATGAAGTAGTAGAACCTTTCCTGAAGAATATGCTTGTGATGGCTGAAGCCAAGCTGCTGTTGCTTACAGCCATCGTCACTGTGAGACACAAAGATGAACTCTGCTCCACACTAACCACACAAGTCGAGCATCCACATCAGAGTTTTCATTATTCTCCTACTTATAACGGAGGCAGGATCACAGTCTGTGCATCCTGCTCATTCTTTTTCTCTTTCTTTGCTGTTAGTGCTGAAGTTATATGATAGTTATGTGATAGATGCAAATATTCTAAGGCCTTAAAACAATGACATTTGTCATGTTCTAATTAGGAAAACACAAACACTCAGGGTGGACAGTGTGGATGACTTGGTGCAAGAGTGAACATCATCAACACAAACCTGACAGCAACCTAAATGATTGGCAGTAATGAAAGAACCATCCAAATGTTTCTCTTAAGTCCAAGTATCAATGGTGCAGAGTGTGTGTGATGGTGAACAGAGGGAACTTTGATTTCAGCAGCTGATCTTCAGTCAGCACAGTTTCTGTCCACAGGAGACACTCTCACACCTACACACTGCACAGAGACAATGAGGAACCAGGATAGATACTGAACCCAGGATACAGAGGTTCCGTGAATGTGGTGTTGAAGGTGTGGAGGTGGATAAGTTTGTCAGAGGAGACACTGTAGAAAGACAGAGAGCCAGCAGGACAGTCCACATACACTGCTACTCTGTGAGAGACAGAGGACGAGGAGATGGGTTTTTTTATCTTATTGTGCCTGACAGAGTAACCATGATTAGAGCAGATCAGACTCCAGGACTGATCGTTCCATCCAAACACACAGTCATAACTATTTCCTTTCCTTGTGATTCCTCTGTAACTCACTGATATATCAACTCTTCCTCTCCACTCGACCTCCCAGTAACAGCGACCAGTCACAACATTTCTACACAGCAGCTGAGGCCAGAAGTCAAATCTGTCTGGATGAACAGGATATGATTGATTCTCCTCCACATGTGTCACCTTCCTGTTGTTGTCAGACAGTTGTAGGTGTCTGTGTTCTGTGTTTGGGTCCAGTTCCAGTTCACAGGCATCTGATGGACAGAACAAGACACAAACAGCTGCAGTTTATCATCTGTTGATTTATCACCAACTTTACTGACAATGACTGAAAGTAAATCTTTCCAACTTCCATTTCATCTTCAACAGGGCAGAATGTTTCAAGTGAAATTCAACAATCCAGTTAGAACAACAATCCACTTGAGCATCTCACAGAGCAGATAGAATTGCATTTTATCAAATGGATCAATGAAATCCACATCATACACACATTAGACACAAGTCAACTCTGGAAAACCTGTTTTTTTCACTTGAAGTCTCTTTTTTCTCCTCCTGGTGTTTAGTGAAGCTTCATCTTTAAAGACACGTGTTTCAATGTGTTTTAAAGCTGTTGCAAACTTTTTCCTGGTGTCTTTATTAGTGTTGTCAATAGTATTGATTTATCAATACATGTCTATACTGAATATTTGAAAAAGTTTTAATATACACACAGATCATCGCCAGTGTTTTCACACAAATGACCCAAACATTCATGTGTCCTCCTCACAGAGCCTGAAGTTAAACCTCCTTCCTTTATAGACCAAATGAACTGCACCCAATCAGCAAGCAGCTAAAAACTCACCTCTTCAGTATTTGACTGAATCAACTTGGTCTGAATGTGGCTAATGAGGATTCTGTCCTCATGCTCTCCACCACATACTCTGCTACAAGCCACCTTAGCTCCTTCAAAGACCCTGTTTTTACCAATGACAGGATTCATCTCCAACTTTTACTGCTTTGCACTTTCCTGCTGCACAGAGGCAGCATTTCTGAAGTCTTTTCTGCTCTCCAAAGTTGGCAGGAGTGGACAAGATCTGGGTGGAACCTCCAATAAGGGGATGTGGCCCTGATACCAGATTATGCTGCTTCTCACAATGTCTGTATAAAGGGGCAGAGCACCAAAGCCAAACGTACGGTAAGACATGTCATCATGCAGAACATTAAACTAGACAGACCTGGGAGTGAGCTTTGTTTGATACAAGTCACTATAAAAGATGACTCCAAGACATGTGATCTGTGAGCCTTAACTGAGTGGGAGACAATCAGGCTTAAGAGCACAGTTTTCTAACCAAACTAGGAAGAACCAACCTATCAATCTAAGACTAACTTTGAGCTTCCAGCCAGCTGAAGAAAGAAACTATTTCCATTATTTGAATGCTTTGTACAGTAAATTCAGTTTCTGAACACTGATTTATTAAACGCACAGAAGAAAGTGAGGGGTCCTTGAAGTCAACATCCATTGGTCAAACGTGTAAAGTACTAGTTACCGAGCAGCACCTGAAGGTAACAAAACTCTTCAGATACAGTCAAACGACCCAGAAGAAAGAAAGTTCACTTTCTGTTGGCTCCATTGTTAATAAAATGTATTTCTTAGTTTTGCTGGATCACTGTGTTCACTTTGTTGTGTTTGGGGATTTGAAATTGATTGATTAAATTCTAACATCTTTCCAGACACACTGACAAAAAACAGAAGCTAAATCCTGAATGAAACTCTGGAGAAATTCATCTTTGTTCTTCAGTTAAGAAAAGCTTCAAATCTAGTGGAACATGTGCAGCTGTGTTCTCAGGAATCAAACTTAAAACACATTCACACTTCCTCAGACACAGAGAAACAGTGTGAGAGCTGCTGTTGTCTGTCCATCTGTCCATACCTGAGAGTGTCCAGTCTCCAATGTGGACCCTCCAGTAGAGCAGACAGCAGCTTCACTCCCGAGTCTCCTGGATGATTGTAGCTCAGGTCCAGCTCTCTCAGATGGGAGGGGTTGGAGCTCAGAGCTGAGGCCAGAGAAGCACAACCTTCCTCTGTGATCAGACAACCTGACAGACTAAACACACACACACACACACACACACACACACACACACACACACACACACACACACACGTTTCCTTAACAGGACAAGACATTGACTTTATTCATTTCCTGGAGACATAACCATAAACTAAATCTAAGGTATAAAATGTCATAATTCAAATTCATGCTCCACCTTTTTACCAACTAAACAGCCAACTGTACAAACTAGAATTAAGGTAGATCATGGAACCAAGTCAGGTTGTGGACCTGCTCTTTGCCTTTGCAAGGACACTGGAGAGGTCAGAGGAGTTTGCTACACAAGTGAAAACATATTTTCCTGCTTATGATCTGCAGAATCTCATATGTGTTATAGTAACTAATGTCCAATGACTGTTTAAAAAAATCTGAATCCTGACCTGAGAGTTTCCAGTCTGCACTGATCTTGCTTCAGTCCACCACACAACAGCTTCACTCCTGAATCCTGCAGGTCATTGTGACTCAGGTCCAGTTCTCTCAGACTATAGGACTGGGAGCTGAGAACTGAGGACAGAGCTTCAAAGCTTCTCTCTGAGAGGTTACAGCCACTAAGTCTAAAAATAATCCAGTAAAACAAAAGAAACCAGTTACAAACATTAGTTTTCTGTCATGCCAACAACAATCCACCTAATCTGAAATAGTCTATGTGCACATACAGAGCTTTGTTGGAGGCTTTGACCACTGGCAGCAGCCTCAGAAGAGCCTCCTCTGAAGCAGAGTATTTCTTCAGGTCAAACACGTCCATATCTTTTTCTGATGACAGTAAGATGAAGACCAGAGCTGACCACTGAGCAGGAGACAGTTTATCTGTGGAGAGACATCCTGATCTCAGGGACTGTTGGATCTCCTCCACTAGAGAACCATCATTCAGTTCATTCAGACAGTGGAACAGGTTGATGCTTTTCTCTGCAGACAGATTCTCACTGATCTTCTTCTTGATGTACTGGACTGTTTCCTGATTGGTCTGTGATCCACTTCCTGTCTGGGTCAGCAGGCCTCGTAGGAGAGAGAGATTGTTCTGCAGAGAAAGACCGAGGAGGAAGCGGAGGAACAAATCCAGATGTCAATTTGGACTCTGTAAAGCCTTGTCCACAGCAGTCTGGTAGAGATGTTTTAGTTTATGTTTATCTCTAAATTTTTTAGTTGATGTTGATTCTGACAACAGATTGACTCCAGAGTTGCTGAATGTCAGATGGACATGAAGAGCAGCCAGAAACTCCTGAACACTCAGATGGACGAAGCAGAACACCTTGTCCTGGTACAGTCCTCTCTCCTCTATAAAGATCTGTGTGAACACTCCTGAGTACACTGAGGCTGCTGTGATATCGATGCCACACTCTGTCAGGTCTGTTTCATAGAAGATCAGGTTTCCTTTCTGCAGCTGCTCAAAAGCCAGTTTTCCCAGAGACTCAATCATTTTCCTGCTCTCTGGACTCCAGTGTGGATCTGTCTCAGCTCCTCCATCATACTTGATGTTCTTCAGTTTGGAGTGAACCACCAGGAAGTGGATGTACATCTCAGTCAGGTTCTTGGGGCAGCTCTCTTTCCTCTCTGGGTTTTAATACATCCTCCAGAACTGCAGCAGTGATGCAGCAGAAGACTGGGATGTGGCACATGATGTGGAGGCTTCGTGATGTCTTGATGTGAGACATGATTCTTCTGGCCTGCTCCTCATCTCTAAATCTCTTCCTGAAGTATTCCTCCTTCTGTGGGTCAGTGAACCCTCTGACCTCTGTCACCATGTCAACACACTCAGGAGGGATCTGATTGGCTGCTGCAGGTCGTGTGGTTATCCAGAGGCGAGCAGAGGGAAGCAGGTTCCCTCTGATGAGGTTTGTCAGCAGCACATCCACTGAGGTGGACTCTGTAACATCAGTCAGGATCTCATTGTTGTGGAAGTCCAGAGGAAGTCGACACTCATCCAGACCATCAAAGATGAACACAACCTGGAACTCTTCAAACCTGCAGATTCCTGCGTCTTTGGTTTCAGGAAAGAAGTGATGAACAAGTTCCACCAAGCTGAACTTTTTCTCTTTCAGCACATTCAGCTCTCTGAAAGTCAATGTAAATGTGAACTGTATGTCCTGGTTGGCTTTGTCTTCAGCCCAGTCCAGAGTGAACTTCTGTGTTAAGACTGTTTTCCCAATGCCAGCCACTCCCTTTGTCATCACTGTTCTGATTGGTCCATCTCTTCCAGGTGAGGCTTTAAAGATGTCTTCATGTCTGATTGATGTTTCTGGTTTGTCTGGTTTCCTGGATGCTGTTTCAATCTGTCGGACCTCATGTTCATCATTGACCTCTCCAGTCCCTCCCTCTGTGATGTAGAGCTCTGTGTAGATCTGATTCAGAAGGGTTGGGTTTCCTGCTTTAGCGATGCCCTCAAACACACACTGGAACTTCTTCTTCAGGTTAGACTTGAGTTTATGTCGACACGCTGCAGCATCAAATCCTGAATGAAGAAAGAAGAAGTGAAATCAGTGAGTGGATCCTTCAGAAAATCAGAGAATCTAAACATTTAAGTGTCTGTAGAGTTTTTTTCCTCCATCAGTTTTATCATCAGTGGAGGACAAACAGCCTCTGATCTGATACAGATGTGTGCAGCATATTTACAGCAGAGTTTGGAAATGGAAACCTCTCTCCTGCTGTTTCCATTTCCTCTTTCCACCATGTTAAATCTGTTCAAATCCTCTTACTGCTCTGCAGACAGTCAGCCAGCTCCTCCTGCTTCATTCTCCTCAGGAAGTTTGCTGTGATCTTCACAAATGACTCTCTGCTGCTCCTCCTCTGTTCTTCATCCTCACTGTCCAACACCTCCTCAACCTTCCTCTGACTCTCTGAACATTCTGGGCAAGTTGGTCTCAGGACCCTCTGGATCTCCTTCAGCTGGTTCTTCACAAAGGTGACAATGTTGTCCTCCAGCAGCTGGAACAGAATGAGAAGTCAACATTTCATTTAAACTGGTAGAAGACAACATGTGATTCATCTGTCAGTCTGAAGAAGTCCTGGTGGACACCTTCATTTCAGGACAAATGGGAAACAATGAGTAAAAGTTGCAGTACAGTGGCTGAATGTAGACAGGGTGTCAACCTGTATGTCCTGCACATATTTTAATATGTTTCTTTTTTTTAAGCCTGAAATTGGTAATTGAAGGCCGAAAATGTTTTCTTGTTTGCTTTCAGTTCACTAAAGCTCACATGCACATTGTCCTGTCAGGGTTATGACTAAAGTTGTGTTGCCACCAACAACAGTGAAGGTGATAGAAAGGGAGATGAGCAGCTGGTCAGACAAGATCAAGGCTGATCACTGTGAACTTCTGAGCTCTGTTGCTGAACTCTGGAGAGAAAAGAGAAACTTTAAAGGACGACTTCACTGATTTTGAACTGGCTTCTTTAGTTCTAGTTTGGGTAGTACATGCACATAAAGGCCATTAGGCTTCCCATTGACTTCCCTATATCAAAATATTTCTCTACTTCTAGCTGGAAAATGCCTCCCCATGACATCACTTAGAGGAACCTTCAGTTCAGATTATGTCATCTTGTTGCTCAAACTATGGAATTTGTAATCATGGTTGACCTGCTTCTCCAGAGCTCCTCCAGATGACATCATCTGAATTGCTAATAATAAAAAAACATCTGGGTGAAGTCATCTGGAAGAGTTTTCAGCTAGAAGCAGAGAAATACTTTGATTTGAGGAAGTCAGATGGAAGTTTAAGAGTATTAATATACATTTGCACACTAAACTAAACCCATAGAGAGCAAGTTGAAAATTGAAGTCGTCCTTTAAGTGAAATTACAATTAGTTATTTGTTAGATGCTTTTATCCAAAGCGACTGCTTGGGATCTTTTGTGTAGTGATGGGACCAGCAGACCCTGTTCATTGGCAGAGAGCAGTAGACCCCAATAAAAATAAGTAAGGAGCACACATCAAGGACAACTTGGGGATTCAGTGTCTTGCCCAACGACACTTTGACATGTACCCAGAAGGAACCTTGGACTGAAATACTCTATTTTCAGGATAGTTACATAAAACCACAGTTATCATCTAATTTGTAGTTGTTGTTGTTTTGTATGTTGCTGACATTTGACTCAATACATAATCTGTGAACTTGTGAACTGTGAGATCATAATAATCATCATCCTTACGTCATCATTTCAACAATAATTGTAACTTTTTGCATGCTGCACATATGTACCATAAATACAGCTGCACCTAACGATTATTTCTTTTCGGGTGGTGGTGTAGCTTTACTTGGTTCACTCCATTTGGCTGTGCTAGTACGCTGGTTATGCAGTAGTGAGGAAAGGTCTTTTAAACAAGTGCAGGTGGCAGGTGACAACTGATGAGAACTTAGAAAAAGTGATGGAAGACGTCCTTGTTTATCATACCTTTCCTTTTGAGTTACACAAAGGGAGTAGATTCAATATTATTTTTAGTAAATAGTCTCAAAGATCACTAGGCCATCACCATGTTAAATGTGATTCTATTGGCAATTTATTCCATCCTGATTTTAGTTAATATAAAGTGAATTAGATGCTCTGCACTTATATAGGGCTTCTCTATCTACTGGGACCCAAAGCACTTTACACTGCTGCTTATTCACCCATTCACACACATAATCACACACTGATAGGGGAGCTGCTATGCAGCTGACCTGAACTCACCAGGAGCAACTAAGTTAGGGGTCAGTGCCTTGCTAAAGGACACTTCAACATGTGAAAGGAGGAGCTGGGAATCAAACCAACAACCCTGGGATTGTTGGACAACTGCTCTACCTCCTGTGCCACAGTCGCCTTAGCTCAGCAGAATATTTCTATTTAATTATGTCTTATGTCACAGGTTATGTTTATTATATTTTGCTTGCATGTCTCTCAGATTTCTGGTGTTCTTGTATTGACTTTGACATGGACTCAGGTTGGCAAAAGCAGCATGTGCTGTTTCATGTGCTGCTGTATTTAAGAAACGTTAACAAAAACTATGAAGCTCGGGACCAAGAGAAGTCTTCTAATCTTAGAGTCTTGAGTCTGACAATAACTAAAACATTTCTTACCTTCCATGAGCAGGTTGTTCACCTTTAAAGTCAATTAGGCCACGTATAGACTGGTCACTCATAGAGACCCAGCTGGGTTCAGTAGAGTCTTGTCTCTGCAGCTTCATCCTGATCCAAACAAACAAGAGACAAATGAAAAGTAGCAGTGAAACTATATGAATTCTAATCATCTTATTTTAAATTTTGCTGGTTTGTTATGTTTTTTATTTGGGTTGCAGGGGGGCTGGAGCCTATCCCAGCTGTCATTGGGGGAGAGGTGAGGTAGACCCTGGCCAGGTCTCCAGTCTATCTAAGGGCCACACAGTGAGACATACACAGACAGTCAAACCATTTGCACTCACATTTACACCTACGGTCAATTTTAAACTGTGATAATAATAATTCTAAACATTTTTTCAACCTTCACAGACTGAAGATATGCAACATGAAAAAGACACTGGATGAACTGTAAACCTTCAGTTCACTGAAGGAAATATGTACATTATGCTGTCAGGGTCATGTCCAAACTCTCAGAGACCAGCAGCTCCCACAGTTCAGTCTTACTCAGACTATGAAGGTCTGGACTAAGAAATGATTTTTCTTATCAGACAAAACATAAAACAAAGCTCGGTTTTTATTTCTTACCTTCCATGAGCAGGTTGTTCAACTTTAAAGTTAATAAAACGTTTCATAGACCCGTCACTCTTCATAGAGACCCGGCTGGGTTCAGCAGAGTCTGGTCTCTGCTTCTTCATCCTGATCCAAACAAACAAGAGACAAATGAAAAGTAGTTTGAAGCTGAAAGCAGATGAATTGTGAGCAGACTGTCAGCAGCTGAAATGTTAGAATGTTAGAAGCAGATAGAAAGTCAGTGGATGAGGAACGTTCTCCTGTTCATCAACATGGAATCTGATGAAAGATGCTGTCTCATCTTAGTTGGTTAGTTGACTAATCAGTGGTTGGCTCTTTGTTAACTAAGACAGTTAGTAGTTCATGATTAGTTCTTCTAAGCTGTTTTTGAGGAGCTGAGTGGCAGATGTGACAGTGAGTGGGAATAATGATGGTGGACTGATTTGACATGGACAAGAGTCATGGACAGTTAGAGATCCTCTTCTCAGCTCTGGTCTTTGGTCTGGCTCTCATGTCCCCCACACAGAGTGGTTTTAGAGGGAGGGACTCCCTCCTCTCTGTCCTCACACTGATTCACACCTGCGGGGAGAGCTCAGTCTTTACAACAAGGTTTCATCACAGGACACATTAGTCGTCCTTCCTCTCTCTATGCAGATGCAGTAGAAAACAGTGAAGCAGCTGATCTTTCCATCAGACCCACTGAGCAGGTCCATCTAAGGAGTCTGCAACCTCTGGGACAGACCACACATGGACTGTGTTAAAGAGCTTTCAGTGAAACCAAGTCTATCTCAGTGTTTGAAGATGGTTGTGTTTTGGATAAAATGCAGCTCAGCCAGTTTGATCCAAGCCGTCCGACCAGTTCTGACACTCTGAGCTCAGATTATAATCAAACTGCTGTTGGTTCTACCTGAGAACCACTGACAGTAAAACCTGCAAATCATTCTCAATCCACTCTCCTTTAACTCAGATAGAAACTCTTGAAGAATCAAAATCTGAAGGATTCAACAGATCTTAGGAAACAGACCATCATCATCCAGAAACATTTCTACAGTCCAGTCAAACAGTGATACAACACAATGTGATCCCAGTGATCCTGTTCATCACACATTTACACATTTACACATTTCTCTGGTACGTTTCTCACCTGCTGAACTCACTTCAGTTCCACTTCCAGACACTTTCCACCTTCATGTGTAGAGAAGAAGCTGCTCGTTGTCCCTCCTCAGTCCTGGTGTCTGTGAGCATCTGATCTAAGGACGCCGTCACATCCTCATAACTTCAGAGTCCAAGTCTAAAAAAACAACAGAGTGACGTCAAAACCAGTGGAACCTGTTTCAGAAACCCAGTGTCAAAGAACCTGAATGATGTGCAGTCTGTGTCACATTAATCAGAGAAGCAGCCAAGAGGCCCATGGTAACTCTGGAGGAGCTGCAGAGATCCACAGCTCAGGTGGGAGAATCTGTCCACAGGACATCTATTAGTCGTGCACTCCACAAATGTGGCGTTTATGGGAGAGTAGCAAGAAGAAAGCCATTGTTGAAAGAAAGCCATAAGAAGTCCCCACCAAACCATGTAGGAGACACAGCAAACCTGTGGAAGAAGGTTCTCTGGTTAGATAAGACCATAATTGAACTTTTGGCCTAAATGCAAAATGCATGGTGGTGGCAGCATCATGTTGTGGGGATGCTTTTCTTCAGCAGGGACAGGGAAGCTGGTCAGAGTTGATGGGAAGATGGATGGAGCCAAATACAGGACAATCCTAAAAGAAAACCTGTCGGAGTCTGCAAAAGAATTGAGACTGGGGAGGAGGTTCACATTCCAGCAGGACAACAACCCTAAACATACAGTCAGAGCTACAGTGGAATGGTTTAGATTCAAAGCATATTCATGTGTTAGAATGACCCAGTCACAGTCCAGACCTAAGACCAACTGAGAATCTGTGGCAAGACTTGAAAATTGCTGTTCACAGCTGCTCTCCATCCAATCTGACTGAGCTTGAGCTGCTTTGCAAAGAAGAATGTGCAAAAGTTTAATTCTCTAGATGTGCAAAGCTGGTAGAGACAAACCCCAACAGACAACAGACAGTGCTGGAAATACTGTTTTTACAGCAGTGTGAAGTCACCAAGAGTTTACTGCACATGCACAAGATCTCTGTGCAGCAGCTGTTGTGTTTAGACTCTGCTTTGTGAGCTCTTCATGCTACACAGCTTGACTTTAGGTTACAGTCTTAGACATGAACAATGTCTGGTGAAGCAGAAGAAACTGTTGGATATGATGAACTTATGGAGCCATTTTTTGATCAAACTTTGCTTCTTATTGACTTGTGCTGCATTTGCCTGTGACATTAGGGTTAGGGGAAGGGGCGGGGCTGCCTCTGGACTATGTTCGGGATACAAAGATGCACCGGATGGTCCTGACCTTGTTCCTTCCTTGTTTGTATGATATAATCAATGTTGAATAGAAACATTCTCCATTTTGACTGTAATATTGCACATGTCAATCAGGATTCCTGCTCTAAATCCTGAACACAAATATATTTGTAGAGCAAAGTACTGCATCCAGCCAGAAATACATTATCTTTGAAACCTAGATCTGTGTTGCTGTATCATCTCAGCCTTACACACAAGAAGTGATGTCAGTGATTGGTTAACAACCCTCACCAATTTCTACCGGGCTTGGACCGGCACTGCACAGCTGGGGCTGTTAGGGGTTCAGTGTCTTGCCCAGAGACACTTCGACATATAGCCGAGGGCGGGGATCAAACCCCTGACCCTGTGGTCCGTGGATGACTGCCTTTACCAACTGAGCTGCAGCCGCCCCCTATCATGAGTATAAAGTAAAATGTAAAAAATGTGCAGTATTAGTACAGGTCAGAAATAGAGTTTCTCTATTGTTATTTTTAAACTTTAAAATTTTAACAATGAGTGTAACAAGTGAAAGGCAAAAGCTTCTATAGAGGCATAAAATGAAAATGCTTTAGCAGAGAATAATTCATTCAATTTTGCACTAAAGGATTTGAGATAATAAACAGAGTTATTTTCTAAGTCTTCCAATAACACAGTAGTATTTCAATAAGTGTTTAAATACTTGTATCTAATTGTCTATGAATCTGTTTGACAGGCTCACAGTGAAGATTAGAAGAAGACTTCAGCGATGTCACTGTGGCATCAAAATCATTATTTCTTGGAGAACAAAAAATACTAGCGTGTGTATATGTATATATGTATATATATATATACATATACACACACTGAATAAATATATATATATATTAAATGTGTGTCTGAACAAATATATATATATATATATATATATATATATATATATATATATAAATTAAATGACATTTGAGGATACTAAAATAATGATTTCTTTCCTTAGACATTGTGTAGTCATTTACTGTAAAGACTAGGGTTTGGGGATGACGTCCATTAAATACACAAAATAATTTGTGTATGTAAATGTAATGTAACTGTGTCATGTCCTGCAGCTGCTATATGTCACACTTTTACTGAGCTGTGATTCCACTGTATTTGTAAAGTTTCCAGTTAAAATTGCTTTAACAAATGCTGCTCTACCTTTTAATGAGCATGTTTGGTTGCTGTTACATTTTCTTAATTTAGTTTTTCAATGTTTTTCCATTTTCCGTGGTTTTGCCTCTCTCCCCTTACACAGTAGCTTTACTTTTCACAAAATAAAAATCTGATCAAAAACAGATTTGACATGTGTTATTTGTTCTGTTCATAGTCATATCATTGTATGTTAATATTTGTTCAGACATTTTTAATGTGATAAAAAAAGATGTAAAAAACAAACACAAAAACACACACAGGGCTGGAATGCACACAGACATTAGTTGTATTTTTTGTGTGTCATAAATATGTGTTTTAACTTTTATACAAAATCAAAAACATATTCAAAAAGCAAATATGACCAAAACTTTTACCATCACATCTTTTAAATGACCCTTTATGATTCTTTTTTTTACAACTCTCTTTGTTTTAAAGCAATTTAAACAAAATAATACCAAAATAGTAATGGGTGATGTGTATCTTCCAATAAGTATTTTGGGAGTACATTTGTATTTTGGACTTTCACAAAAATGTTGCTGCATATTTTGGTTAAGGAGAGAAACCTGTTTGTACAGTATGAAACTGGATCTTGATCCAGTGTTAAAGTCCTTAAATCAACTACATGAACAGACATGCAGTGTGTTTTCACAGTGTGACAAAAAGGGAGTTTCACTGGTTAGATATGTCACTGATATGTTTGTATTTAACAAGAGTATAGGGATGAGAAAAAGTTACTTGATAACAACACTGTCAGGCCATGTTACAGAGCAAGACAAACCCCAAAGATTCACCCTAACAGACTGCTGAGGCTGTTTTCTCAAATTGTAAGGTTACTGTGCAACAAATCTTCAGAGGAAATGCTGGGAAGTATTCATTGCAATAAATGGAAATAAAATAACATGATGGTCTCTATTTATAAAGGTCAGTTAAACTACAGTAGTGAAAGACTTGCTGCAGGTGCTTTTAGGGTTAAACAACAATGTGCGTCTGTTGTGTTTGTTGAGTCTGGAAAGCATGAGGAAGTGACGACTTGCAAAACAAGTTTGCAAAAACACAACACATAATTAAGTTTCACTAAGTGAATTAGAGGAATAAAAATAAACTGTAATTACCTTGAATTACCAAATCTGACGAGTGATTCGAGCCTTTACCAACGACAGCACTGTAAAGTTGAAGTCACAATGTAAACGATCAGTGTAAATCTATTTTTTCACGTCCATTTGCTTGTGTAGTTGTATTTTTGATCCTATCAACAAGACTGTTGGACTTAAAATGCACAATATAGAGATTCAGCTTCACAAATGTATTTACCAGAAGTTTCTGTTCTGTTGTTGTATGGATGAATAGTTAAAAAAAATGCAGTTGTTGTCTTTTTATAAAAAATTTAGTCTATTTTTTGTTTAGAATAGTTTTTCTTCAGTCTCTTAGAGGTCCACCTTACAAACAGTAAGTTGTCCTCCCATTACATTTTTATTATTTTACTATCAAATGCTGTTGATGATGTTTTGCATCATTTATTTGTAATTCATCAATTCTGTTTGATCAGTCTGATCTGGTCACAATTATAGTTTTAAATTGAAGCATTTCACATTTCTCTCAGCTCATTACTGATCATAGTACTAGTAAGTAAGTACTGCAAGGAAATAAATAACAGGGAGGGCTGTTCCCTGTCCTCCCTGTCCTCCCTGTCCTCCCTTGCCTCCCTGTCCTCCCTGTCCTGTGGGTTTCTGTAATCTGTATCTTGGTCTGAGGTTTGGTTTGATTTTTATTTAAGTGTCTTAGTTTTTTTTTTGTGAGCATGTTTTCTGGTTCATGTTCACCTTGTTAACAGTGCTATGTTGATGTTTAGTTTGTTCCTTTTCTTGTAGTGTCCGGGGTTTTTTGTTCAATCCTCATAAACTCATCCACCCCTTAGTTCGTTAACGAGCTTTAATCTTATCAGTTCTATGTTCACTCCCCTTATTTAGACTCTTAGTTCACATAGCCCTTGTTTAAGGTTAGTTTCTAGATCATGGTTATTGTTGGCCTGACTCTGCCTGCCACTCTGGTTCAGAGACTATATATATTACGCTAAGGATTATGACTACCGCTAAGTTCCCGTGAGGCATCAAGGTTACAAGGACTCTTGTAACCATGTGATCGTAAAGAGAATGTTTTTCACGCCATCCATAAGTATTTACCAGTCCATGTGATTATCTGCTTATCAGAGCCTAGACGAATGTTTAACTACATGCTCATGAATTACACTGATTATTGAATGTAGCATCACGGACTTCATTCTAACAAAGTATGTATATCCACTGAGAAGGACTGTCATGTATACCAAGGTTATGAACCAAGTTAAAGTCGTAGAGGGAAATTATGGAACCCAGAGTTAAGGGATCATTCTTGGCCTAGCGCATTTGTGTCTTGGACATTGTGTCACCAAAGGGATTTTGTGTGGTTATGAAATCGTGTCAGATCCTTGTCCTTCTTTGGGAACGAATTTATGTTCAGTGTTCATTTCATCGTTTTTTTTTTTTGTTTTTTTTTACTATAGTCGTAAATAAAGCTATTTTCTCCTTACACCTCCCTCTCTCCTTGCTGCACTTGGGTCCACCCTAAGAACCATCCCTGACAAGTCAGCAATGTTGAAATCTAAAATGTGTTTATACCCATTTTATTAATGCTGCTGTTTTGTGGAAACTGTCTTGTCTTAACATTTTTGAGGACAAGCCTGGAAGACTGAGGACCTGAAGACAGTATTTGTGGGTACTTAGCTGGCAGATCTTCAACATCTCCATGTGTCAAACAAAGGTCGGCACTGATTTCACCTTTTGTTAACATACCATCAGTAACTGGTTTGGGGAGTTGTCAATAGTCCATAAACCACAGGAATTTAAACTCTGTTCATTTCCTTGACTGCTGTTGTAGGTGCCAAGTTTGCTTAGATTCACTTTCTGTTTGTGTGTGCGGGAGTGTGTTTGTAGGGGGGTGGGTGTGTGTGTTTAATGTTTTGTTGTTCACATATGTCAGTAACAGTTGGTCAATGGAAGGTATAATTTCTGATGACTTGCTGTTTCACCAGAATGCAGTATCATATTAATCTCTGTGTGTTGCTTATTAAATTTCATAATAAATATGATAAACAGAGCTGTGATGAATATGAGAGATTGAAGAATGTGTTGGACAGAATCACAATCTCCTGCCTCCGCTTTAATTACATTGAATTGTCTTTTTAAATGTATTTTGAAGGAGTGATGTACACAGGAAATTGCTGTTAAACACATTTACCACACAATATTTTTTTTGTCCCATGATCAACTTTTATACAAAATAAAAAACTTGACCAAAAACCAAATATGACCAAAAACTTTTACAATAACATTTTTTTAATGATCTTGTATGATTCTCGTTTTACAACTTTCTTTTATTAAATGCAGTTTAAACAACATAATAACAAAATGGTAGTGAATGACACATATCTTCTGATAAGTATTTCAGTTAGTACATTTGTATTCTGGCCTTTTATGACAATGTTGCTGCGTAATTTGTTTGAGGAGATGAGGCTGTTTGCACAGTTTGAAACTGGATCTTGGTCCAGTGTTAAAGTCCTTAAATCAACCACATGAACAGACATGCTGTCAGGGTCTTGTTGCACTTCCTGTCCCTGGACTTTTATTTTGTGGCCCCTTCTCCTTACTTTCTGTCCCTGGTTATGTTTACCCAGCTTTACCCTCGTTGTCCCTCATTGTTTGCACCTGTTCCCCCTTGTATTTAAGTTCAGTCTTCCCTTCACTCCCCTGCCAGATCCTCGTCATTGTTAATGTGGTCTCTGCCATCGTGGTTACTGTCTTCCTCATTGCCGTTATTATCCTCACCAACCCCACAGTAGACTCTGGACTTTTGGTAAAGCCTGAAACTTATGTTTCTTGAACTCTTGGGAAATCTGGACTCCAGCATCTTGGACTTTGGTATCCTGGACTCTGTGTTTCCTGTGTGGTTTTGGTCTGAGGTTTGCCTTTTGTTTAATTCAGTATTTTGGTCTAGTCTCTAGTTTTCTCCGCTTGTTTTATCCTGGTTTTTTCATGTTTAAGTTTGCTTGTGTGCTCTTCAGTTTGCCAGTGCTTTATGTTGAGTTTTTGTGACTCCCTCCCCTTAGTCCTTGTGTTTATGTGCTCCCCCAACTCTGTTACTTTGGTATTGTTACCTTCCAGTGTGTTTTAAGTTGTGCTCCATTTTACTTTATTCATTATTACGTGTTATCCTTTGTTCAGTAGTTTGTTCTTTGATATTTCTTAGTCTCCTTAGCCTTACCCTTGTGTTTACCCGCTTTAGGGGTTTAACGTTTATCTGTGCCTTATTTATTCAGTAGCCTCTGTTAGTAGTTTTTCTAACTTGTCCGCTGAGCCTTAGCTGTGTTTATTCTGGTAATTCGGTTCCCCTCTTGTTTTCAAGTTAACTCCTTTCGTGTGCTGGTCCTGTTCATCACTTGCATCTCTTTCAATAAAAGCCTCTTATTTTGCAAACCCTCGCTCTCTCTTCTCTTGGGTCCATCCCTTAACCAAGACCGTGACACATGCAGTGTGTTTTCATACGGTGCCTGTCAAAGATAAAACCAGTTCAGTCTGGTTCAGTTCTGTTTGATATCGGTAAAATTTGTTCACAGAAAGTTAAAGATGATCAGTCAGTATAGTTATGAAAAATTATCTCACTCTGAAATCAGGCAAATGTTGACTTCATGCACATAACAACTGATAGTAGATGTTTTCACATATTAAACAAATGATGTAATAATATCTTTCAGTAAACTCACACATCTAAAGTGTAGCTGTTGTTGAAAAGTTCAGATTACTGGTTTTGGAAACCAAAAAAATTTTTATACTTTTGAAATTTCAAAGCCCACTTTATTCTGTCATTAAGCACAATAAACATTGTTAATTTCTGTAACAAAATTAAAATTCATGTTTTTGAGAGCTAGGAGAGATCCTCCACAACCACGATTAGATGTTTAATTAGTGTGTTTTTAATCAGACTGGCTATTGCAGGTTGTTAATATAGGTGTCTGTAAACTGCAATGCAATAAATAACCAGTAATGTTTTATCACATTTTAATTTACAACGTGAGGATGTAAAATTAGGATTAAAATGAAATTATACCAGCCCTGCTACAGGAGAAATTATTAAATTACCACTTGGAACAATATGAAAACCAACCACAAATATGAACATTCAGAAGCATTAAATCTCATGTCTGCCTGCCACTGCTTTAATCACCTCTGACTGTTGCGTTTGTGCCTGTTACAGTACATTACTTTTCAATTTTCCTTTGTCCTATGATCAAACTGAATTTTATTACACACTGACATCTCTGCAGTAAACAAAGTAAAAAGCTGTTTCTCAAAAACCCAAAAACAGTTTCTTGTCCTACAGTGAAACATTCCCTGATACATGTTCCCACTATGTCCTCTGGACAAACAGTGACAGAGTTTCAAAAACTGTGATCAGGACAAACTTGGGTAAGACTGGAGTCACACAGACAGTAATTTAAACATAAAAGTTCTACAGACATTTGAAATGTTTAACACTTTTAAAGAACAGGGGACCCACCTACTAGCATCTGAGCCCTTCTAGAAGTGACATCTGGATGTGATTTAAAGTTTTTGAAACTTTAAGTCACTCAACTTAAACTTGAACACTTTGTTTAGGGGCCAAACAATATAAAGCTAATGTTTTGCTTTGCAGGTTGTAAAAGCATCATGGTGAGTCTGAGGAAAACCAGCAGCACTGTCTGACTCAACAGCAACACTATATCATCTGTCTCTTTGTCAAACTGGAAGTTTTCTCAATTTCATGAAAGAAGAGGTTTTAGAGAAAATTCCAGGATGTGAAAACACAGCACCACAAGTCTGTAGTGAGACACTTTTAAAGAATGTTGGCATCATTGTGATGATCTGAGCTGTTTGTGTAAAATAAGGAATTCACTAATTATTGAAGTCAAATCTCTGTAAAGCAGTTGTGGATAATGTTCACTTCCAAGGCCTCACTGAGCACAGATCTCACAATGGAATCTGACTTGACCAAATGCCTAAATGATCCAACACACACACTAGTCCTGTCAGGTATCAGATCACAGGGTAACAATGAGGAGTTGTGGTCTTCAAGCAGCTGGAATCAGCAGAGACAATCATAACCCAAGTTGATAAAATGTGCATGTAGAAGTAATGAGTGTGTGGAATCTTTCTCTCCAGCAGAATCAATGCATCAGTGAGAAAACCAACATGGAGTTTTCTTCTTCCTGAAATCTTTATGTTGGCTCCCAATCCAGAGTTTTACAGCTGAGGACAAAGGACTGCAGGTGCGTTCAGGGTTAAACAACAAGGTGCGTCTGCTGTGTCTGTTGGGTCTGGAAAGCATGAGGAAGTGACGACTTGCAAAACAAGTTCTGCAACAACACAACACACCATGAAGTTTCATTAAGTTAATTAGAGGAATAAGTATAAACCTTAGTTATCTTAAAAAACAGGGAAAGTGAAGGTTCCCAAGTCCCACTCCCCTAACCATTCTTAAACCCTTCAAGTAAAAAGTCCCAAAAATATTCACCATAACCAAGACTGTGAGCTGCCTCCTGCCTCCTAAAGTTGCTTTATAATTTTTGCCGCTGCAGTGACAGAAGTGGATCACTTAACCCTAATTCTATAACAATGAAGAGTTCAGCAGTTGCCTTTTTGAACAGAATCTGTAAAGTCAGTCGGTCGTTGAACACGTAATATTCTGGTTACACCAACTTAAACACCCACTTTAAGATGGTGTAAACTGATTCATTCGACATGTCCACACTAAGCTGTGTAGCCCGTGTATCAAAGATACTTTGTCTGATTCTCTGTACAACAATTTAAAGTTATTTAATTATTCTTGTCATTCTCACTCCATCCTTCAAGCTGCCACTTTATGCATTTCTGTCATTTTGTCTGTGTCATTTGTTTTGTCTCCATGTCTATTTGTCTTTATGTAAGCAGCTGTTAGAGTTAATTCTTTTGTTTTTTTCGTCTTGACCACAACCTGTATTATTGAGTTTCCTTTTTTCTTCTTTTCATTATTTTGGGTTTTACAGCTTCTACCCCTCAGACTTTTAGTTTTTCCTTTTGAGTCCTTTTCTTTTGGGCTTTGTCTTGCAGAATCGGTCATACATGCTTTTTGAAAGTTGAGAGAAATCTTTTTATTTAGTATTAATCATCTTTGTATTTATGGCCTATTTCTCTGTTTGCTTTTAGACTTAAACTTCTCAGATTCTTGTTTTTTTTATTGCTCACACACTTGCTGTTTATTGTGTCGTGTTAGCTCATGTGTTTGAATGTGCTGTTGACTATGATTTCTTTTAATTTTTTTGTTTTTTTGACATTGCAACTTAAATGTGATGTGATTGTATTCAAAGTTGTTGCACAATCTGATATAGTCAATATATTTGAACTACAAATTTGATCTGCTGCTCAAGTGCTCATTGCTAAGTCTATAATTGTATTAGTTTGAGTCCAGATGTTGTCGCTGAACTTAGTTTTAATTGTATTGACTGTGTCTTCATTGTTGGCTTTCTCATCTTTTAATTCATCCCATTGTTGAATAAATGTTAAAATGCACGTTGGCAACTGATGTGTAACTGCAAACCTTTTGTTAACTGTAAAATCAGTGCTAAGGAAACCAAAGCTGACTGCGCCTGGATAATTTATCACATGTGGAGTTAAAAGGACAGAGTTGGTAAAATTTGGCTGTTGATCCTCCAATACAAGAGGTTGTGCTGTCGTCAGTCACCATCACCCACACTATATAATGCAAATGTTAGATTTATTATAATTCCAGACAACTTGAAATTTGTTGTTAAATAATGGCTCATCTCTGTGCCAAGTTTATTTCCAAGGGGAAACTCGAGTAAGATAAAATTTGGCTTTTTGGTATTTGGTATAATTTGGTCATCTGAAATACCATTTCAACTGTTACTGAATATAATGTCCTGACAGAAACAACTAGATCAACAGCAATTTTCTTTTTCTCAAAAGGTTTTTAGTACAATTCTTGACAACTTGGCTTTACAAATCAGATCTGGAGGTTTTCACACTACAAAAAATAGTAGTATTGTTGAATGCTGATTCTCTCAAAGTTACATGTTTACTGGTACATACATACAGGGAACAGGAATATACCTGTAGTTAAAGGTTCTGTTTTGTTATAAAGGGGTTGAAGTGGGTGTAACGAGTATGATAAGATTTCAATGCTTGTGTTTTATCTTGTTGTAATTGTAAACCCTCTGACAGAACATCCACAGTGAAGATGTCCAACTGTCTGCTGCTGTCCTCTAAGCTGATTGGTGATGCCCAACCCACCTGACTCTGTCCTGCCCCCCTCCAGTGAGGAGATGAAGCAGGACAAAGTCACACATGTGACCGGCCAACAAGGGCTTCCCCTTAGACTTGACTCTGTCCTGGAAGGTGGACGGCAGCAGCAGCGGCAGCAGTTGGGAGCAGACCAGGAGTTCCGGGGTGTTGGAGGAGCACGGACACTACAGCTGGAGCAGCACCCTGAGGATCCCTGCAGACCAGTGGAGGAATGCAGGCTCTGTGACCTGTGAGGGCTAACAGGTCTCACATACTCCAGTCTTACAGACACTGAGGAGAGACCAGTGTCCTTAGTCTTGATCTGACTCACTGGGCCTCTTAATGATTTGTCTGTGATATGTCTCTGTCTTCTCTCTGTAACTCTCTCTGTCCAATTTTTCCATTGATTAGTCTGTCATTTTTTTAGTTTGTCAAAATGTTGATAATTCCAATATTTCCAGACAATAAAGATCAGTTCATCAAATACAATCTGTTTTTGGTTTTTAAATAAACAGATGATTTTTAAGATGTGTCAGTGATTTTGATTCTGCTGGATTAATTTTTCTGTCTGGTTCACTTTGAACACTGGTATATTGTGCTTTTTAAACCATAGTATAGCATTTTAAGAAGAAAAGTGTAAGAATTTAATCCATTTTGTAAAGTGTACAGTGTCATAAACTGAGCTGTTAGAGTTTTCAAGCTGTTATACAATGTTTAATGTCCAGAACGGGGGCCTTTACCACAATTTGCTGTAAAAACCTGTGCATTATACTGGAGGTCATGGTGCAGGCTATAGACCCACTGTCAAACATAACCAAGAAGGTCCCAGGTCCAATCCCCGGACCAGGCAGGGCCTTTCTGTGTAGAGTTTGCATGTTCTCCCCATGTTTGCTTAGATTTCGTTTTTGGGGACAAAAAAATATGTGAATGTCTGATCCTGAAGGATGCCAGTAGGGAGCAGACCCATTCAACTACTGACCAATAACCTGCCTTTGCACAAGATGGAAGCACCTGTCAGGCATCATAGCGGTTAAGATGAGCAGGCACTTGGATCAATATGTGAGCAGAGCCCAGATAGGAAACACCAGAGGAGCAAAGCACCAGCTTCTTGAAGACAAGAAAGCCTATGATTCATCGTCTCACACAGGGACTGCTTGAAAATGTACAAGATCAAAACGACTGTAAGAAAGAGCCTTCATCAAGAACTTAATGGGAAGTGGAAAACAACCCTTGAGGCCAACTTCAAGCCAATTGCACAGGTCAAAATCAAGTGCAGCATTCACCAAGCAGATGCTCTGTCCCTGCTGCTGTTCTGGACAGGCCTGAACCCCTCAGCCAGATCATCACCAAGCGTGGTTACGGATATCGACTATGGAGTGGAGCGACCATCAGCCACCTCCTCTACATGGATGACATCAAGCTGTATGCCAGGAGTGAACGAGACATTGACTCATTGGGCCACACCACCAGGATATACAGCCTGGACATTGGGACGTCATTCAGACTGGAGGGACATCTAAATTTAAATGTTGATGAAAAGTTGATGCTGCTGATGCTAAGTGGCTCTATGGAAATGATCACACTGACTCCAAATGGGACATGGATCATTCTGATTAGGCTATGAAAAATGTCATCATCCAGCTGAGCCTGTTTTCACACTATAGTTATGAGATGAAGGGCCGGGATTCATGTTTTCAGGTTTTCCTTCCATCTTATTCTTGTGATCTCAGGAACCTCTTCAAATTTTGGACAAACATTCACTTGCATTCAAAGAGGGAACTGATTAGATTTTGGTGCTCAATGTTCAGAAGCCAAAGTCACTGTAACTTCATGTCTTTCTCATTTAAGCCAATGCAGTGTCTCAGGAACATTTGGAGGGAATTTCATTTCATCGTGCACAAACACATACTCCACGTGAAATCTTGAAAGAACAGATTAGAATTCCCATCTGGACAGACATGAAGAGACAATGCTATTTGACTGGTTGGCGGCAAGATACACTGCTGTAATTTTAGTTTTTCTTTGTACAGAAATTGTCTTTTGCCCTGGTTACTGAGCTCAGAGAGGGAGTGAAACACTGAAGACCAGTTTGTCTTCCCATCCTCGTCGCCAAAATGTAATCGAAATTTGCCCAATTCCTTAGTCAAGTGTTACTAGATCTTGGAAGAATTTTAAAACAGAAGACAGAACTAAGCGTGATGAACCATCTCAGTTTAATAAATGCCGGCATGAAAAAGAACACATGGATGTTACCACCCTCAAAAAACATGACTGAAGAAACCAGGTGCACACAATTGACAGTCATCACTCTTGTTCCTTTTTAGATTATCTGTTAATGTCAGCTGTGAAGCAATAAAACCTTTTTATTATTATTATTTTATTATTATTATCTTAAGCCGTCCTCTAAACATGACACATCCTGTGACTTCTCGTCCTATTTGTGACCTCTTCAATACGCCCATGTTGTTTGCCTGTTTGCTAATCCAACTATATGACTAAATCTACTCTATTCCCCAGAACCCCCTCCAGTGAGGAGCTGAAGCAGTGGAAGACCACAACCAAAAAAGAAGTAGAAATTATTAAAACTGTTGGACGGAGATAAATTCAATGAAGAGATTATTTTTCTTTTACTGGATTATTGACGTATTGAGTAAATAATATGCATATATCTTGCAATAGTCAATGCAACAGTGTCTTAATGTGGGTGCAGGTCATTTCTACTGTGGTTTGTCATGTGGTGGTGTCATACATAACTGTCCAAGATGGCAGAAGAAACATTACAAATTTCAAACAAAATGTCCTAATAATTAATAAACTTGATCCTATTAATTCACTAACATTGTATTTTCTAAGTTCAGTTGAGAGCAGCATCCACAGCAACAACACAGCATTCGTACAATTTGCTGAACAAAGATTCTGAAAATAAAATGCATATTGCTACAATTAATTATCGATGTTAACAGTTTTATGTCAAAAGTATATTAACACATTGTGTATTCCAGTAAAAATATCAGGAATATCAGCTGTTTCTTTGCAGTTAGTGCTGAAGTTCTGTGGAAATGTGATAGATGCAAATATTCTAAGGCCTTAAAACAACAACATTTGTCATGTTCTAATTAGGAAAACACAAACACTCAGGGTGGACAGTGTGGATGACTTGGTGCAAGAGTGAACATCATCAACACAAACCTGACAGCAACCTAAATGATTGGCAGTAATGAAAGAACCATCCAAATGTTTCTCTTAAGTCCAAGTATCAATGGTGCAGAGTGTGTGTGATGGTGAACAGAGGGAACTTTGATTTCAGCAGCTGATCTTCAGTCAGCACAGTTTCTGTCCTCAGGAGACACTCTCACACCTACACACTGCACAGAGACAACGAACAACCAGACCTGATCAAGAACCCAGGATACAGAGGTTCAGTGAACGTGGTGTTGAAGGTGTGGAGGTGGATCAGTTTGTCAGAGGAGACACTGTAGAAGGACAGAGAGCCAGCAGGACAGTCCACATACACTGCTACTCTGTGAGAGACTGAGGACGAGGAGATGGGTATTTTTTGGTTATTGTGCCTGACAGAGTAACTATGATCAGAGCAGATCAGACTCCAGGACTAATTGTTCCATCCAAACAAACAATCATTAGTGACTCCTTTCCTTCTGATTCCTCTGTAACTCACTGATATATCAACTCTTTCTCTCCACTCGACCTCCCAGTAACAGCGACCAGTCAGAACATTTCTACACAGCAGCTGAGGATAGAAATTAAATCTGTCTGGATGATCAGGATATGACTGATCCTCCTCCACATGTGTCACCTTCCTGTTGTTGTCAGACAGTTGTAGGTTTTTGTTTACTGTGTTTAGGTCCAGTTCCAGTTCACAGGCATCTGATGGAGAGAACAAGACACAAACAACTGCAGTTTATCATCTGTTGAATTATCACCAACTTTACTGACAGTGACTGAAAGTAAATCGTTCCAACTTCCATTTCATCTTCAACTGTTAAGAATGTTTGACTCCATTTCAAGTGAAATTCAACAATCCAGTTAGAACAACAATCTACTTGAGCATCTTACGGAGCAGATAGAATTGCATTTTATGAAATGGATCAATGAAATCCACATCATACACATATTAGACACAAGTCAACTCTGGAAAACCTGTGTTTTTTTCCACTTGACGTCTATTTTTCTCCTCCTGGTGTTTAGTAAGGCTTCATCTTTAAAGACACGTGTTTACGGTTAAAGCTTTGCAAACTTTTTCCTGGTGTCTGTATTAGTGTTGTCAATAGCATTGATTTATCAATACATGTCAATACATGAAAAAGTTTCAATATACACTCAGGTCATCACCTTTAAATACATGCTTTAACCTGTTTTTGACACATTGTCACCACATGAATGTGTTTTTTCTAGAAGACACTACAACCTTGCTGCAGTCTCTTGTCTTTTCCAGGTGTCCACATTTTTCAGAGGATGAATGGCTGTGAATGGGAAGACAAGACCAGAGTCATAAAAGGCTTTAATCAATATGGCTACAATGGAGAAAACTACCTAACGTGTGACGTGGACACTCTGACATAGGTTGCTCTAGCGTCACAGGCTGTCCTCTCCAAACATGACTGGGACAGAGATAGACAAATAAATCTGTTTTGGAAGAATGCACTGGCCTTTGAATGCACGTATTTCCTTAAGAAGAAGAAGTGTGACGTATGGGAAGGACTCCCTGCTGTCAACTGGTCACATCATGTGACATGATGTAGTTAGAGACAAATAGTTTATGAATATAGGGACCAATGTAGATTATATCACATGTTAAGTACACTCACTGGACAAGGTACATATCTATAATTACTGAAATTCAAAATATAATGTCATGTTAATGTTCTGTTCTGTAATGTCCAGAAAAAATAAACCAAAACAAAAAACTATTCCACATAAGTTACCTATCCACTGACTACTTCTC
Organism: Channa argus; assembly: GCF_033026475.1. Taxonomy (NCBI): domain Eukaryota; kingdom Metazoa; phylum Chordata; class Actinopteri; order Anabantiformes; family Channidae; genus Channa; species Channa argus. Next base: position 6,119,207 of record NC_090197.1, read on the forward strand.
TCCTCCAGCTCCTCCCTCAGTGTCTCTCCTCCAGAAGTCTCCGTCCTCTCCAGTCAGCTGCCACTCTACAGGTTTCTACCCTGACAGAGCCACAATGTTCTGGAGCAAAAATGGACAGGAGCTTCATGAGGACGTGGACCATGGAGAGATCCTCCCCAACCATGATGGAACCTTCCAGATGACAGTTGACCTGAAAATTTCATCAGTCAAACCTGAAGAATGGAAGAGATAAGACTCTGGCTCTCTGGTGTTGATGACATCATCACCAAACTGCACAAAATTAATGTCAGAACCAACACAGGTAAGACTGAAATCAAAAGCAATGGATGAGGGACATTTCAGAAGAATTGTTACACATTTTATCAAAATTTGAGAAGAAATTGAGAGTTGGTTATAGGCCTTGAACAAGTTGACAAGAATAGATAGGAGACAGACCATCACCACCATGTGGACATTTAAATAATCCTCACTTTTTTTTCCTCTCTGTCACATTCCCAAAGTCTTCACAGCCTCAAACATGTTTTATTAATATCAACAATGCTACAATGTTAATTCCATTTTCATCAATTTTATTATAAAAAAGTTATGCAATTCAACCAGGTTGTGGCTTATTTTACATAGATATTGGTATTAAAATCCAGTTACTTGGAATGTGACGTATAAACAAATATAGTGAATATGGTGAGTATAGTGTGTCTGCATTAGCATCACCTCCATAATCCAACTTCAGCCCCACAAATCTGCCCCAGAGAGCGACTTTAGTTGTTCTGATCAGGTTCCTCCTCAGGGCTGACTGTTGGTGCTCTCATTGGAGTAACGGCAGGACTGCTGCTCCTCACAGTCTATATCTCTGCACGCATCATCTGGAAACATAAAGGTATTTCTGAGTGTGACATCATGTGAGCCAAAGTATGGAAAATGAAAATATGATCATGATACTAATATACAAAGACGAGGCTGTTGATGGTGGATTATTAATCTCTCGTTACAGGATTCCAGCTCATTAACAGTAAGTATCCTCCAATGATGACGAAGACACATAACACGTCCACTACGTCACATTTACTGTCGGTTGTTGTCTTGACAGCAGTCGGTTGAGAATAGAAGAGGATGATCGACATCATCACTGAAGAAGGAGCAGTAATAATCATCCTGTGTTTGTACAATGAACCTGGAGTTTTTGTAGACATAAAGGGGGAAAAATGAATTCTGTCTTTTTTTACTGGGACCATGGTTAAAGGTTTTTGATCTGACAAGCATAAAACATTACACTAATAATACTGAACTGTATTTAGTATTGTGATAACGGAAGAGCACACTTGTTGATAAGGTGTTTAAAACCTAAGAAAAGACAGACAGACATTTCCCTTAGAGTCTGACTTTTTACCAAACACCTATTTCGAAGGCAACTGGGGCTCAGTTTGTTTCCATGCACCAGGGTTTGAACCCCGGTTCCTCTCCACCAACTGTCAAAGCGTCCATGAGCAAGACACCGGACTCTGTGTTGCCATAATGTCGCTTTGCCAAATGACTCATTATGATGCAGAACAACCAGATGTTGATTTGTTGCCAAACTTTCAAATTATGTGAAACAGAATCTTTAATATGAGGAAGGAAAATGTGACTTACAAATAGAAGCTGGTTCATTTATTTTCCAGTAAAACATTTTAAAGAGCCACACAAATAGAAATAAACACATGTACTTGAAATACAAACAAACCAGATCCTTTTCTCAGTCCTGGGAGTGTAAGGAGATGATTAAAGGTTATTTGTCTTAGAAGTACAGTTTGTCACCATTACTTTAGTTTTTTCATGTGCAATGTCCAAGTCAGTGTTACATCACCTGCTGTGTTTGTGGACACAGACAGGAACAGGACACAGAGACTCTGTCTGAAATGTTTATGTTGGTTTCATTACCAACAATCATCTTCATTGTAAAAGAACAAATTCTTTAAATCTAAAATAAGTTTGTCTGTGTTTGTACTTCTCTGATGCAAGTATTTCAGTCACTATATATATTTCTTACCTGTTTTTACTCAGTAATTATATTCTACTGTAGGTAAAACTCTGTTGATACTACAGAGTTGCAACTTCTGCTCATGAGTATCACAAACATGATCAGTGATATCAGGTTTCACATTCAACATGTTTGACTTTGAGCCAACAATGAAAGCAGGTTTTCAATTAATTAAAAAGCAGGCTTTTTATTAAATATGAGTATAAGAAAGCTTGTCCAGTGTGAAAAATACACTTTCCACTTTCCATAAAGTTCACTACTGCAGGTGAGACACTGCATTATGTGAAATGTGTCATATTGTGTGTGTTACATGACCTGTTGTGTTTTGGACTTTAGTAGCAGACAAGCTGAGGCAAAGAACTGTAGTGGAAACAGGTTAAAACAACTGAAGAGTTTATATTGAAAATGTGCTTTGGAAAGACACTGGAGTTCATTAAAAAATGATCTAATGCCTACATTGATAACTGCAGTGGTTATGATTTGAAAACTGGCTCACAGGTAAACACACTTCAAGCACTCAGAGAATGTAACACAACAAGGAAACATCTTTCAGCTGAATAAAAATGTACAACCCACTGAATTAGTTGCTCAGTTTTTCAGTCTAAACAAGATTATTTACACATGTTCCTGCTCATGTTGTGTGGAGACCTGTGAACTTTACACCAAAGTAAAAGTTACCTGTAAATGCAGAGAATCTGCTACAGCTACTTACCTGATACCTGCCATGATAAAAAGCAGCTAAGCTAAAGAAACTGCCTTGTTATGTATCTGTGCATGCTGAAAACCAGTCAAGCTATGTCATCCAGGTTTGATTATCTGAATCATGTCAACTGGACTAATTTCTGACAGCTCTCAATGCCTGTGGTTATGCTAAGTGGGCTCTAAACAAGATGGCGTCCAGATCCAGCAGAAGTGTCAGAAGCTAAGAGGGATCTTCAGAAATACCACATACCTGTTCACTTCATACCCACCAAACAGAGACTCGTCCACCCAAAAGACTTAAAACCCAAACATGAGAGCAGCAACATAGTGTATGATGTCCAGTGAAGTGTTCAGAGCTCTACACTGGAGAAACCAAACAGCATCTACACAGGAGGAGCAGTACTGTAGGACCAGAATCAGCATTGTACCTAAACCTGAAGGACAAAGTGGTGTTAAAGTCGTGATCATCACATCTTGATGAGTCCATCCTCTTCTCACCTCCCTACCTAATGAGCCTGTTCAGACCAGGTGTGAAACCAGGCCGACGCTGGAGGAGATAACTGGGCCCCCTACTCAACTTTCCCTCAGACGGCAGATGCTGTTTAGATGAGTAGCGAAACATTTCTAACACGGCATTGTTATCATGGATTTGTCTGTTTTGCTGTAAATATTTCTCAAATTGCTGTTAAACCCTGGGTCACAGCAGTGTGGAGGTTTTACTTTGTGTTGCACTTGGCTCCACAGTGAAAATGTTACACACAGGATGTTTGTTTAAGAAATGGAGCAGAAGCGTTTTACCAGTATATTTTTTAAGTGTATTGTGACTTGGTTCTCCCTCAGTTCCTCCTGGTGATGCTGTCATTGTTGTTGTTGACAGTCTGCATCCCTGGACTCCTTTGGAAGAGATGTGAGACTGATGCTCATAATTTGTGACTCAATCAGTAAAGACGGCTGCTTGTAATCAGCTGTAACGTACTTTCTATTATCTGAACATGCCAGGAGGTGACAGACCCTTCTTCTGCCGTAAATGTAGATCGACCTGTCTCCTCCTCGACGTTTTCTTCGACCATTTACCCCCTAGCGATGATGCTCCGTACGTTTTCACTGTAGCTACATTTGTCCAAAGAAATACTGCTCACGCATCATACAGGTGTCTTTTGAGTATTTATTTTCCGCTCTCTCTCTCTCTCTCTCTTCTCATCAGACACCGTGAAAACTACAAAAAATAAAAGGACATACAACTTTTGAAATGAAAACATGTTTTCCAGTCAAAATCTCTCAGGCTAGTGTTCGTACAAAACCACATCAACATTAATAGAGCACCGTTATCGTTTGCGCCTCTGGCCGCGTGTTTTTCCTCCCTATCAACGTTGGCTTGACCCATAATGACCCGTCCATCAAAATAAAAGCTTTTACAAGCCCATTCAACTTTTGACCAAACATTTTTGCATTTCACATACAGACCTAGTTACAAATACATTTTAACAGTTGTATGAAATAAAATAATTCTGAACTTATAACAGAACCATAATAATAAACATTTCAATAAACATGTCTTTCAGACAATTTCAGCCACTGTTTATCCACCTCTTTTCAGCACTCAGTTTGTCTGTTACTTTGTCCTTGTTTATCCATTTACTGTTCTGTCCAGTCCCTGACCCTCTCTGTATTTTAAAGTCTAGTTTAAATCCCGTCATTGTATATGTGCAAACCTATTTATTTTAAGTTCTTGCTGGTTTAATGTATTCACCTGTATGCATGTAGCCAGTTTCCCTGCTCCCCCCCCCCAGCAAGATCACAATTTTCCCTCTTCTTTAGTATTTAAATTTATGTCCTGATTTTGTTTCGTGTGGTTTGTAGTTCCTCCCCATTTCAGTGCTTAATTTCCTGTCCTTCTTGTGGTGTCATGGTCACAGTGTACTTCCTGGTTTTGGACCTTTGTGGCCCTTTACCTTCGTTGCTTTACCCTCGTTGTCCCTCATTGTTTGCACCTGTTCCCTCCTCTATTTAAGTTCAGTCTTCCCTTCACTCCCCTGCCAAATCCTCGTTGTTGTTAACGTGGTCACTGCTGTCATTGTTCCTGTCTTCATTGTTGTCATTACAATCACCAACCCCTCAGACTCTGGACTCTATGTAAGAGCTGAATGTGTGTTTCATGGACTCTTGTTTCTTTTGGACTTTTGTATTCTGGACCCTGTGCATCTTTCCCCTTTGGTCTGAGGTTTGGTCATATTCCTGTTTGCAGTTTTATTTTCCCGTGTCTTGTTAATTTAGTTTATCTGTTAGTTTCCTTGACTTCCCCGTGTGTTTACCTGTGTAGTGACTTTTATGTGTGTCTGTGCCTTATTTATCTGGTTTACCTCTGTTTATCAGTTTTCCTTAGTCCCCCTCCGTGTACTTACCTGTTAGTAGTTTTTATGTTTATCCAAGCCTTATTATTTCCTGAGCCTTTGTTGTCCTAAGTTATGTAAATCATGTTGCCATCTTATTTTCTATTAAGTTAATCCCCCTCATGTTCTGGTCCCTTTGGTTAGTTTGTCTGAGTCTTGTCTGTTCTGAATCCGGTTCCTAGTACCCTCCTGTTAGGAGCCACTTCTGTTCACTATTTACACCTGTCAATAAAGCCCCTTATTTGCAATAGCCTCTCACAGTCTCTTTACTTGGGTCCTCCCTTAACCAAAACTGTTACATGTGGAGCAAGTTTAAGTTGTGTTCACCCCCTCCAGTTCCCTACAATAAACTCACTTTAAAATTAAAACCTCTTCTTGCTGTCTCTCAACCCGTGACAGCACTGGAAAACACTGTATTCATCACCTGCTGGAAAGTGGCTGGGGCATTTCTCAATCCAAATTGGTATAACTGTATATTGGAGGAAATAATCTGGGAAATGGTTCACATTTCAAAATTTATTTGAAATGTGAACTGACTGATGGTGAACCTCGGGCATCTGTTTGGCATGAGACCTCTTACGAATCATAACCAAGCCGGACTGGCTTCCCGGCTGCTCGGGAACTGTCGAGGGACAGCAACAGGGACTACTGAGCCCTGACTAGCTGGATTATGTTGCATGGTGCGGAGCTGCAATTCTAATAGACACTGTACCAATGTCTGACCTGGCCGGTTCGGGTAAATTTGCCAGGCATGCTTTCAAGTTAATCAGGATTTCGGAGATGGAAAGGTGCACAGAGGGAGCAAAGCTATGTGTCATTTAAGCCATCATCTCTGGGATTGTATGGTGGTTGTGGTACAGGCACTGAGGACACAGAGACAACAAAAGCTATTGCAGGAGACGAAAATGCACCTTCCCGTTCGGCATAGTTTTTAAGCATGTTAATTTTGCATACAGGGTTTTTATTCTTGGGGTCAGAAGTTTGAATTACATAATTTAGATTCAGAGTTTATGCTCAGTGACATATGGAACAGAAAACTGAGCTTGAAGGCCAGAACCAGCAATGGGCAACAGAATTAAAATGCAGCAGTAGCCCCTAACCCACTAATGGTTGGAATCAGTGCGGAACATCTGAATCAAGCTTTTCAAAGTTTAGTGAAATTTTTCTAATGTGCCCTGACTCTCTGAATGAAATGTGCTGGAGATACCTTGGTCATTTTGAATGACTGTTTGGGAGGCCAAATGTAGAGAAAAACTTGACAAGAGTTTTCACAATGACACAAGCTTTCAATGAGCGTAGTGGCACAACCTCAGGATAACGGGTTGGAGCATACATTATTGTGAGCATGTACATTTTAATGGACCAACACAATCTGCAGCAGCGCATTAGAACACCATCATCCAGCAGGTAAGAGACAAACTTTTCACATCAGGGATTTTTCACTTGGGACAAGCAGTGAGGTACAGTTGGGTTAGTTTGCTGTGCTCTAATTCACTGATCTCTGTCTACTGAGAGAAACAGCACTTTATCGCAGGCTGTAAATCAATACATAGCGAATCATTAGAGTCTTTAATCTGATGCCAAACTTGTGGGATCAGAGGTGCTCATGAAAGGGTCACTTAGATCCAACATCTTTCCAAGCGTTCATGCTTATGCACGGGTAACAGCACACACAGGAAACACGGGGAGAGTTTAGCGCAGCGGAATCAGACACACACACAATTTTATCTTTTTTTTTCTCCTTTTGTCTTATCTCGTGAGTTCAGGGTCGCCACTGTGAATCATTGTCTGCATGTGGATTTGGCACAGTTTTTACGCTGGATAGCCTTCCTGACGCAACGTTCCCCAATTTCTACCTGCATTGGCACTGCAGTCACAAAATCACCTGAACAAAATGCAAAGGCCCTCACTCATTTTCACTCCCTAAGCAAAAATATCGGAACTGCAACAAATCTGGGACTATTTTGCACTGGTATCTCTCAAAATAGTGATCGGCGCTTAACTTTTATCTCCCAGCACAGAACCAGAACCGTGAGAGACAGAGTTTAAAATTTAACATGTTGCTATTTACAGGCAGCACTGAAGGTGTGGAGAGTGGCCTACTTTGAGAGCTATGGGTAATGAAGATTCTGTAATTTTGGACTCTTTTCTTTTTAAAATGGGACAGACAGCGATGAGGTGACCCTGCATCTGTTTGGGAATGATGAGCACTTTTTGGAGATTTTATTTTTCTTTTGGTACAGACCAAATCACGAGGAACTGGGGAAGTGAAAATGTTTTTTATGGGTTAACGCATACTCATCTGCTAAGACAGCAGCCGCAGAAAGAGAACTGACTTTTTGTTCATTAATTTAAGTCATTCGTTGTCAGGGAGCAGATTTTTAAACTCTTCTACACTCTCACAAAACACACAGGAGGAGAGAGAGACAGCAAAAACAATCCCAAATAATGGCCCAGGTCATAACAGCAGTAATCATCAAAGTTAAGATGAAAAAAGTTGAAACATTTGACTTTGCATCTAATGAATCTTAAACATGTGACACTCTCTGAGGTTTCCCTTCACTGGATTATCTGGAGACCAAACCTGGCCGGAGGTCAGGTGTTGTTGGTGTTATGATGGTTGATGAAGTCGAGGTGATTCACTGTGACAGTGATACCAGGAGACCAGAGCCCAAACAGGACTGGATGAAAAAAGTGATTGTTTTGTGTGTGTGTGTGTGTCTGTGTGTGTGCGCATCAGCGTTTTACTTTTTCTTTCTTAAACATGATTTTTTTCAGTTTTTTTCCAAAACCAGTGTACAGGTCGAAAACACAAACCAAAAACCTGTGTCACACTTTGTCATCATGTATTTGCAACTGTTGTTACTTCACTCTGTCTTTTCCTGTGGTACATACACTGCCCTGAAAAAGTTTGGAAACACCAACACACTTCAGTGTTTCTATTATGTTTTGTTGGTTCTATTCAATCACATGTTAATAATATTACAAAACACACACACAAAGAAAAAACAATTCATTTTTAAACCTATCCCAGCTGTCATACGGCAAGAGATGGGATTCACTCTGGACAGGTCTCCAGACACCTCAAACTTTGACTCCTTACTCTACAAGTCATCTAACGACCACTCTTGGTGTATCTTGACCCAATGCTATGAATTCTTCCAATTTGCCAACCTTCATAGGGTTTTACACTCTGCCCACGAGGCCAGATGACCTGAGTCACATACACAGTAAGTGCTTGTTCACACTGGTTTCTCTTGTTTTACTCAACAATGCAGCCAATTGAGGAGCAGTGTAACATCTGTTTCTCAAGAAAGACACTCACAAGTACTTGTCTTCTTGGGCAGATTTGCAGTTGGTCTTTCCACTGCACCTGATTGGATCAAGTTTGGTTTGTTGCTGCTCTTCTGTCATGTTGTATTCACAAGTAAGTTTTATTTATTTATTTATTATTTTCAGTCCAGTCTCATTCAAAATATTTTAAATGACTTCATTGTGAGGGTGACACAGGCGAGAATTGTCCTGACCACATGATTAAACAGATCCTGAGAGGGAAGACGAAAGTGAACATAGGAAGTAGTCCCTATTCTACACCTACACAACATTGTGATTCAAAGACTTGCAGAACATACTAATCTTTGAAGAACTAATACACGTTATAATTCTGCAAGTTTCTTATGTGGGGAGTGTTCTCACTGTTTCAGTCATTTTCAGAATAAAATTTTGTGTGAATAAATTGAATGAGGTACCAAACTCTGCACGCTCAGCAACCTCACTCCCAATATTTAAAAAAACTGCTGAAAACAGAACTTTTCTTCACCTTCCTATGCACCTAAATCTTGAAAAATCTTTCTTGCACTTGCACCTCTTGACATGGAAACACTCCTCATAGCACTTTGCTTTGATGTTTTCTCCTTGACTTAGATCTTTGATGCCTTGTAATTAGTTTTTGACTGATAAAATCTTAAAACTCTCTCCACACCTCTGTTAGTACATTATCAGCAAAATCTACTGAAAGTATCACAAGTATACAGTAAAAATCTGTAAACATATTAGTACACGTGAGGCTACTTTTAAGCCCTACCTATACAGAGTTTCTCTACTTCTCTTATATAACAAATTTTTTAAATGTAAAACATTAAAAAATATTTGCTTCTAATGACCAGCCTCAAACGTTACCTCGCATTCTGTCTGCGCAAACTGAACGTGGGCTTCTGCTGTTGTAAGAACTCAGAGTGGTTCCTGTTGATTTATATGCTGTATTGACACGATGTTCCGCTTCTGCTTCAGCTGCTTCTGAAACGTTTCTGACCCTGAAGGCAGCAGGGCACGTGCGCTGGTGAGCAGTGGGATTACGGTAACGCGCGACCACCCACCGTATTAACCTGGATTAAATCAGGTGCAAAGGAGACAAATTTGCCTTGTATAAGTTTTTCTGCGGTTTGTTAATTCTGTGGCTCCTGACCTTATTTCCAGCTCCCATGAGACTTTATCAGTGGTCCATGCTGCATTCTTACAGCCCTTACACTGACACGATGGGATGTTACATTAGTCAACTAAAAAAAGCATTGGATCATCGGATCTAAACAGCTTCGACAAATTTCTTATGTCTATTGGTGTTACGTGGATAAAGTGTCATGTTCGCCTGCCAACCTTCTTATCTGCATTAAATCCCGCCTCTCCCAAAAAAGAGGAATAATGGACATTTTTGAGTTTCACTTCAAGAACCGAATCAGTTGACTCCGGCTTTTGAGCTCCACTCATCAAAACAGAACAACATGGTGATGTTATATGTGCTGCTGCTCCTCTGTCAGGTTACATCTGCAGGTAACACCACACTTTACCTCTACTGTTATTTTTGTTGCTGTAAAACTTGTTTGATATTATCACTTTTACTTTTAGCACAACAGCTGTAGTTTCACTTTTAACTTTTAAATTACTCTGAACTCAGAATAATCATTCATTTGACATATGATAATTATTATTATTGGTTTTATGAACTCGCTGCATTGCAGAATTTGCTGTAAATCAAATAAATGAACGAGTTTGTTTTCTTGGTCTTGTTATCCCCTTGGTTAACACACTAGAAGTGTGTTATCATTGTTTCATGTCCTGTCACTTCTAAGTAGTTCAGGCCTTCCAATCTCACAGCATCAAACACCAATATATCAAAAACTATACATGGTAACATGATGAAACTTTGTGGACAGCTGCCCCATGATGAAGCGCTTCACATATTACAGTGTTGCCTCTATAGCTCCACTGGGGGCGAACTGCAAATGATTTCTTCTTTTGTTCAAGTGGTTTTACTTCTACAATGTTTAAGGCTTCAGATTTTGCGATGGCGATGGCTGCAAGCAGCTGCAGCAACTGGCTTTCAGCAATCACATGCATTTCCCTTGGAAATGCCAATTCTATGTATTATTATTGGTTTTTTAAACTCGCTGCATTGCGGCATTTGCTCTAAATCAAATAAATGAACCCGTTTGTTTATTTGGTCATGTTTGTCCCTTGGTTCACTTTCCTTTTACACATGCGTCAGTGACGCAGGGGAGAATTGTCCTGACCACTCTGTAAACAGATCTGGAGCGGGATGACGACAATAAACATAGGAAGTAGTCCCTATTCTACACCTGTGAATACTTCTTTGAGTAGTGATGGAGGAATCGAGGCTTTGTGAAGATTTGAAACAGTTGAAGCAATTGATTTAGAAAATGGTTCAGTGTTTTGAAACATTTAAATCACCATTTTGGTGACATCTGTGTTTGTTGTTATTTGGTGCTATATAAATAAAGTTGAATTGAATTGAATTGACTCTGCTGGAAAAATGTGTAGATCTTATGGAAACATGGTGATTCAAAGATTTGGAGAACATACTAATCTCTTTGCTGCCTTGTACCTTGCTGGTAAGTTGGTTTACATAAAAGTGTCGAAAATGAAAAAATGTGAATGTAAGTCCTGTATACATTATTTATACTTGTTATTTATATGCATGTGCTATACTTTGACTTGGGAATGAACTAAATATGTTAGAAAATATACTTAAGTAGCTTTACATTCTGGAATGAGAGTGGTCGTGTGGCTGGGGATTTATAGATAGATGAGGAATATTTTGTTCTCAGGAGTTTTATTAAGAACAGTGTTAATGTTTTTGGGTTTAATTGGTTTCTTCTTTTGCTGAAAACCTCTCCAGCTTTGAAAAATGTTCTCTCACAGGACACAGATGTTGCCCGGTTTGGAGAGATATTCCTTAGCAAGATTGTACAGATCTTAAATGATGCATTTCATTAAATTGGGTTGCACCAAATCAAACTGCTCCCACACAAGTGACCTCTTAATGCAAGAAGGTCGATTGCTTGTTTGTTTTTGCGTATGTATTTATTCGTTTTTTATCTTACACCCAACTTCCTGAATCCTTGATCACAGTTCGACCGGAAAAGCAAAATCACGGGTCATTCCACACTCCAAGATCAATATTGAACTCTATTTTAAAACAGGATGAATCAGCTTATTCTGTTTCTTCTCTTCTCTCAGCACCTACACAGTCAAGCAAGAGAACACACGTAGGCTAAATTGCCTATGTTCATTGGTACTGTTAAGTCCCCCATTAGCTGGTTGATAATCCACAAATAATTCAGAAACTACGCTGTTGTACCCCAGATGCCAGGTAAGCAAATCCTGTTGGCAATTTAAGGAAGAAACCCATATATGTTTCTATAAGCCTTAAACTTTCTTCAGGGAAAGCTTCCCCCCACTGTATCCCTGCAGGTTTTTAAAAAATATTGATCCCATGGAAAAAACGTTGAGCCTGACTGTCCTTCAAACCAATACTACTTTTAACATCACACATCAATATCTAAAAAGCCCCAAAGCTGTTAGAGTATATAAAAATGCTTCGCTTTTTATTTTTGGTAATTGTGTATCTGCATCATGAAAAGAATGATTTGAAAAAACAAGGCTTAAAATAGCTCAAATTTCAACAATGATGAAAAGAAGAATTAAAGATGGCCAACTAAAACTGTCCATAACAAGAATACAAAAACATTAACATCTAAGCAACAGCTTAGACCAAAGGGGCAATAAACCAGTTTTGAACCACGTTAGTAAAACAAGCTTATTGGCAAAACAGCAGTGGTTAGGGTCTGCAGGGGGATCTGCAGTGCTCCATTCTATTACAAACTTTTTTTAACATAACTACAATAACCACTTGGCCCTTTTATGTGTTCTCAATAGCTTCCAGGTGAGAAGGAAGACTCTGCAAAAAAGGGAGGAAGAGGTGAAACTACATACCTGGCTAGAAGGCTGCATTCAAGATACAAAACTATGAAGCCTAACTCAAAATGTCTTTCTTCTACAGCAAAACACTCCCTGAACTACATCTTTACTGCTACTTCCGGAATGCCAAACTTCCCAGAGTTTGTGGGTGTTGCAGTAGTGGATGATGTTGAGATGGGTTACTGTGACAGCTACAAGAAACATCCAGAGCCCAAAACAAAGTGGATGAAAAAAGTATTGGAAGATGATTCTGTGCAGCTGTCGTGGTACATTGCCAAGTGCTCAGATACGCATTATGACCTCCAAGCCAACATTGAGAGTTTGAAGCAACGCTTTAACAAATCTGGAGGTATGTAGAGTCTAAACATAGTTTTTTAAACACCTGCAGTTGGTGTGTTACTGCACCTGTGGATGCAAATGAAGTTAAATATTGCAAAACCATTGGCCAGATCGTGTATTACATCATGCGTGTACAAATGCACGGACACATTCAAATCAAATATGAAATGTACTTATATAATCATTCACACAATCTGTAGGGTGCAAAAGCTTCACTAGCTGTTGTGTGGAATCCTCACATTTTACAGGATGCAGCACATCACATCACTTTGTTTGATTAGAGAGTCAGTTCAGAGGATTGGTATCAGTGCCTGTAAAAGTATATTTTAAAAAATCTGTATTGACAAAAAAAAAAGCTTATCAAAATGTAAAACTTGAACTGAACTCGAACATGTTTTGCCTCAACCTGCTGGTGAGAGAATGAGAAAAATATATTGGGAACATTTTTTAAGGATTTTGATTCTCACTCATTCATATAAACATGTTAAGCTTTTTAAACATGCATTTTTTTAACATTTCTTTTTTCTGTGATATTTTACCTATGTTTAAGGCAAATAACTACATGTGCACATACTGTAGCATAAACACAATAATGTTTGTCACGGGAAAGGTTGTTGTTCATCTGTTAAAAATTACTTGTGACTTTCCCACTCTGTGCTGCAGTTTCAGACTCTATTTCTCTTCCAGGTGTTCACGTTTTTCAGAGGATGAATGGCTGTGAATGGGATGACAAGACTGGAGTCATTAAAGGTTTTGTTCAATATGGCTACAATGGAGAAGACTTCTTAACTTTTGACCTGAACACTCTGACGTGGGTTGCTTCAGCATCACAGGCTGTCCTCACTAAACATGACTGGGACAGAGATAGAGGCGAAAATTTGTTTTGGAAGACTGCAATGACCCAAAGATGCATTCATTATCTTAAGCAGTATGTGACCTATGGGAAGAACTCTCTGCTGTCAACAGGTAGAGTTACACAGCATGATGTAGTTGAATTTGGGGTCCCAGAGAAGTATAGGGTGGAATGTAGATTATGTTGTATATACTGTATAACAGCAGTCCAGTGGCCCACTGCAAGCCTGATGCTAATAAAGAGTGTTTTCTAGAATTACCTAAAGTTGTCACTATTTTATGATCTGTTCTGAGATTCTGTCTATTTAGATATGAATTATGAAAATCTACAAATCAAATAATTGACACACATCCTTTTTTTCTATGTACTAATTTCAAAACATAAGATAACATAGCCCCAAATCAATTTCTCTTCCTTGCTCTATGTCTTTCTGCAGTTCGTCCCTCAGTGTCTCTCCTCCAGAAGTCTCCGTCCTCTCCAGTCAGCTGCCACGCTACAGGTTTCTACCCTGACAGAGCCACAATGTTCTGGAAGAAAGATGGAGAGGATCTTCATGAGGACATGGACCATGGAGAGATCCTCCCCAACCATGATGGAACCTTCCAGATGAGAGTTGATCTGGACATTTCATCAGTCAAACCTGAAGACTGGAGGAGATACGACTGTGTGTTTCAGCTCTCTGACACTGACATCATCACCAAACTGAAACAAATGGCCATCAGGACCAACTGGGGTAAGAATGAGATCGGGTTGCTGATGGCTGGGTTTTTGTATTTGTTTTCACGTTAACTGCTGATAAGTCTCAAATATTTTGTGCAACCAAATTAGCAGCCAAATTTAAATCACAGTCCTAAGTGTCCTGTTATGACTGTACATTTAGCTAATAACTCATTTGTTGACCTGTGAGAACCAACCTGTGGTTATTTGTATCATGAACTCATAAGTGTAGAGGCAAATCATTTTTCTTTCTGCTTCAAAACAGATCTAAAGAATATGTTGTTTGACTTTCTTAGATTCCTAGTTCAGTGAACACCTACAGTTATAATAAAATACTTGCTGTAGGTCTGTCTGTAGGACTGTAGGTCTTCATGACTGTGTCTGAACTGAAATTTTAGTTACTAAGGAATTGATTTTTTTCAGTAATAACTGCCAGAAAAAACGACTGTCTAGAAAAGATTTAGAGATGAATATTTGGAGCTAGGACATTACCAGTAGTTCTAAACTACACGGCATGGAATGAAGGAATGAAGTCAAAGTGTAAATGTTGTGTTGTGGTTCCAGTTCCTCCCTCACAGGTTCCTGTTGGTGCTGTCATTGGAGTTGTTGTAGGACTGATGCTGCTGTCAGTCTGCATCACTGGACTCTTCATCTGGAGAACAAAGAAGAAGAAGACTGGTAAGGAAATCGTTTTACTTCCTTAATTTCGAAGGACCTCCACATCTTATATTGTATTTCTGAGAAGTGATAATGTAGCACAGCATTTCTTTCTTTTTCTCCTTCTGTGAACTTTACATTTTATTCATTTAGTAATTTTTAAATATTTAAAATTCATTTTGTTCTTTAGACAAACATCTAATACTTTTTCACTATAACAAGCAAAAGTGCCTTTATTATCAGGTATTTCCTATGTATTTTCACAGAGAATAGTGAAGAGTGAGGAGTCAACAAAATAACACGCCTTTCAGAGAAAACCCTCTGAATGTTACTGCTGTTGAATAGAGAGCTGGATCCACTAAGATCAAGAGGTCTAATTGTTCCCATTTCACCCCAACCAAATCATGAAGAAAAGCCTGTTCAGTGTTAAAGTTTTTAAAGCTTCTTTGTGTTGATGCAAGCAACTGTGCAGTGATCACTTATGTCATTTAAAAAAATACCAACTGAATCACATTTTTGAGGTGCATCTGTTTAAATTATATCAATTAAAGTATTTCCACCAGACGTGACAGATTCTTGTAGGAGTGTCACTAAGTTGAGTGAGATTCAGAGAGTCGCACATCTGTTCAGTTTTATCACTTAGCCAGTCTAGGTTTAAATCACCCATTAGAATAATTTCTGGGGATAACAAGTAAGAGAATATGTTAGTCAAGCTCCTGATTGAATCACTTGCAGCTTATGGGGTCTATTACAGCCAACAACAGTGATGGGTGTTTTTTTTCACAACCAATATTAGTGCTCAAGCTAACTTATGGTTCCCTACTTATACATATTGAATGGATACATACAATAAAAAGATTTTTTTAAAGTGAACGCTGTCTGTTTTTGCAAGTGAGTTCAAACATCTGCTATTAATTATAATGTACACATTTATAATGGGGCTGCAGGGCATGATTTGGTTTTGTGTTTTTGTTTTACCCTGCAAAAAATTTCCTTTCCAAACAAATCTGCAAATCAGGAGTTGGATTGAATGATATATTTAAGCAAACCACCAAAAGCCCAACGGGAATTTATAATAATTATTTAATGATATTTTAGTACAACAACTCTACAGTGTTTGTCTTTCAAATTAATCGATGCTGTCGTCAGAGACAACTTTCCGCTCACTATCTTTGGTTTGAGTGGTTTGACCTGTTGTCACACCGCCCTGCCCCTCATTTGCCGTCTGCCTCCTCCGCACCTCACACCTCACTGCTATGTGGGCAAAGGGCAAAATCGATGCTGCTTATTTCCTTTAAAATACTAACTACAAACATCAATTTTTATTAAAGAAAAACATGATGTTCTTTTTTTTGTTTTGTTTATCAGACTGTGTTTTCCAGTGTAGTGAACGGGGAAACGTGTGCTTTATATGCACAATAAGAGAAAATTTGTATATTCTCATTATATAATATTGATCCCAATGGGAAAATTGGCTTAAACTGAAATGTTGACTTAATTTAGAGTTTTTCTGTTAACGTTTCTGTAACAGAACTGAATATCAGAAGTCAATCTGCTGGTACATCGAAAATTTGTAGTCTTGTTTGAAGATCAAAGTGACCGAAGAAGAGTCATACAATAACAACATTTACATCATGCCTTAGTAGCAATATTGTAAAAGAAAGATGGAAAGGAATAAGATGAGGGTGTAATCCACAAAATGTTTTCCACTCAAGATTAAATCCAGTTTTAATCAGTTTTGTTATATGGTGTCAAATCACAACAAAGTCATCTCAGTTCACTTTAAAAAGTAGGACCCAGATTCAGCAAGTAAACCCAACAAATCCCCCTTGAAAAGCAAAAATGTGACAGTGGATTGGAAAAACTCCCTTTAACAGAAGGAACCTCTAAGAGAACCAGGGTCATGGTGGGTGTCCATCTGCCTCGACTGCTTCAGGCACTTTGATTCCCAGCTTCTCCTGGCTACATGTTGAAAGTGTCCTTGATTAAGACACTGGGGCCCAAGTTGCTCCTGCTGGGTCAGGTGTGGGGGAAGAAAGTAAATTTAGTCATATGGTTAGATAATTAGCAAACAGTCAACCAAGATGGGCTTATTGAAGAGGTCACAAAGAGGACAAGAGATCATAGGCTGGGTCGTGTTTGGAGGAATGTATGAGATCACAGCATTCACTTTGTTGTTACAAGGCCCAAAGCAATGTAGCAGATAGTGAGTCCTGGGGTCACAAGATCTAAAAAAGGGTGCAAGAAAAGGGTTTTATTTACTTCACAACTGACATCTTCAGATAACCTAGATAGGGACAAGAGTGATGACTGTCAACTGCATGCACCTGGTTTCTTCAGTCATGTTTTGTGAGGGTGGTTCCTTTCTTGGGTTTGAGTATAAATAGAAGGGGTTTGAGAGATACAAGTCAGAAACAACACTCAACATCCATGTGTTCTTCTCCATGCCGGCATGTATTAAACTGAGATGGTTCATCACGCTGATTTCTGTGTTAGAAATAGAGTTTGTCACCATTACTTTAGTTTTTTCAGGTGCAAGTCAAGTCATGTCCAAGTCAGTGATACATCACCTGTTGCGTTTGTGGACACAGACAGGAACAGGACACAGAGACTCTGTCTGAAATGTTTATGTTGGTTTCATTTCCAACAATCATCTTCAATGTAAAAGAACAAATTCTTTGAATCTAAAATAAGTTTCTCTATGTTTGTACTTTGTTCTTCTTTTGCCCTTTATCCCCTTTTTTCTCAAGTCCCTGATGCACATATTTCAGTCACTATATATATTTCTTACCTGTTTTTACTCAGTAGTTATATTCTACTGTAGGTAAAACTCTGTTGATACTACAGAGTTGCAACTCCTGCTCATGAGTATCACAAACACGATCAGTGACATCAGGTTTCACATTCAACATGTTTGACTTTGAGCCAACAATGAAAGCAGGTTTTCAATTAATTAAAAAGCAGGCTTTTTATTAAATATGAGTATAAGAAAGCTTGTCCAGTGTGAAAAATACACTTTCCACTTTCCATAAAGTTCACTAGTGCAGGTGAGACACTGCATTATGTGAAATGTGTCATATTGTGTGTGTTACATGACCTGTTGTGTTTTGGACTTTAGTAGCAGACAAGCTGAGGCAAAGAACTGTAGTGGAAACAGGCGAAAACAAGTGAAGAGATTATATTGAAAATGTGCTTTGGAAAAACACTGGAGTTCAATAAAAAATGATCTAATGCCTACATTGATAACTGGTTATGATTTGAAAACTGGCTCACAGGTAAACACACTTCAAACACTCAGAGAATGTAACACAACAAGGAAACATCTTTCAGCTGAATAAAGATGTACAACCTACTGAATTGGTTGCTCAGTTTTTCAGTCTAAACAAGACTATTTACACATGTTCCTGCTCATGTTGTGTGGACACCTGTGAACTTTACACCAAAGGAAATCTTACTTGTAAATGCAGATCTGCTACAGCTACTTACCTGATACCTGCCATGATAAAAAGCAGCTAAGCTAAAGAAACTGCCTTGTTATCTATCTGTGCATGCTGAAAACCAGTCAAGCTATGTCATCCAGGTTTGGTTATCTGAATCATGTCAACTGGACTAATTTCTGACAGCTCTCAACGCCTGTGGTTATGCTAAGTGGGCCTTAAACAAGATGGCGTCCAGATCCAGCAGAAGTGTCAGAAGCTAAGAGGGATCTTCAGAAATAACACATACCTGTTCACTTCATACCCACCAAACAGAGACTCGTCCACCCAAAAGACTTAAAACCCAAACACAAGAGCAGCAACATAGTGTATGATGTCCAGTGAAGTGTTCAGAGCTCTACACTGGAGAAACCAAACAGCATCTACACAGGAGGAGCAGTACTGTAGGACCAGAATCAGCAGTGTACCTAAACTTGAAGGACAAAGTGGTGTTAAAGTCGTGATCATCACATCTTCATGAGTTCATCCTCTTCTCACCTCCCTACCTAATGAGCCTGTTCAGACCAGGTGTGAAACCAGGCTGTCATTGTTGTTGTTGACAGTCTGCATCCCTGGACTCCTTTGGAAGAGATGTGAGACTGATGCTCAGAATTTGCGACTCAATCAGTAAAGACGTCTGCTTGTAATCAGCCGAAACATTTCGCTTTTCTGGAGCCTCTGTCGGTGACACGGGGGAGAAAATTCTCTTGGGCAACAACAGTTTGTGTCATTTGTGCCAAAGTGTATCACAAACGGTTCAACCAGCTGAAACGTGACAATCTCACCTTATGACTCACTGGAGAGTTACTGCGACAGACGTTTCTTCATCTACGGCCTAATTCCCACACTGGGTCTTGGTTTTGGCTGGTTCTACGCCAGACTCCTGTGGCTTCATGGCTCTTTTACATAGTCAATTTTAATCCTATCTGGGATCGTCAAACAAGATGGTCTGCACCCAAACTGTCTGGGATCCCAGGTCTTAACATAGAAAACTGTCCACAGCATCAGTTTCTGGTGACTGGTTGACCATTGGAAACACCTGTGGCTCTGATGTGCTCCCCTCCTCTGCATCCTCCCCTCCAACCACTGACAACATCCAGATGTATGCACATTCTGAGATGTTTCTAGAATCTGACATTACCAACAGACACAGTTCTGCTCTTATGGACTAAAATTTTTTACCCGGGGAATTTTATCAGTTTCTTGAATTTTATGATCATTGCACAATCACCAATATAACTGTCATCAATCACCCAGATAATTCACCAAATACGACATTTGCTTTGCCTTGTTTTGTTGTTGACTTCTTTTTTTTTTAATTCCAATTTTGTTGGACCTCATCACTGTTATGATTATTTATCTTGTTTTGGTTTTTTTAACTTCCAGTCTTCTGGCAAGTACTTTCTATTATCTGAACGAAAGGTGCTACATTGTGTAAATAAAGTTTTGAGTGTTTCCAGCATAGACGACGGCTGATTTAGCGAATGAGCATAAATTATGAAAGATGCATTTATGGTGTTGTCTGTTTTCCAGAACAGTACAATGCTTTATTAGAAAGTTCAAATTTAGGTCTGACCATGAAACAATTTTATACATAAACGTAGGTACTTTCAAAGGATTTATGTAGATTTACTGTATTTTGGATAAAATACTTAATAATTTATGCACTTGTGTGTTTTCCCTAGGTAGACAATAAAAATCTGTGGTTTAGAGGAGAAATATCAGCAGATGGAAAATTTGGTTTCACTTCTTCTCTTGTCTTTTACAGTATATGCCACCACAAACTCCCCCAGCCTTTGATCCACATAAGTATTTGTCATGTGGTTTTATTAGTATTATTGAAAGATAGAAATTAAATTTTTTTGTCTGACTTTGCAAAACAAACATCTGTAGAGAACTGAAACTCCTGTCCAGACGTTTATGCAGCCCATTGTGGGGAGGCAGCAGCTACCACAGACCAAAAAGAACAGAACATTTCTGCATGCAACACAGCAGCTGGAACTTCATTTTTAAAAAATCTGTCATGTGGCTGTTACACTGATTTAAGATGTAAATCCTGCTGAGCTGGGGATGAGTCCAGTTCCAATAAAGTGCAAAATCACTTTCTGTGAAGACAATATTCTGTCAAGTTGATTTCTACAGGGAGTTTAATTTTTATTTATTAAAACCATTCTCTCTGCAGGCGTGACATTACTGCAACATGTCAACGGGTATCATGACTGAAGTGAAAAAGGCGTAAATGTTACAGTAAGTGGCCCGAAATTTCTGCATTAATACACAGATGAAAATTTCAGGATTTTCTAAAATACTGCAAAAAACTTACAACGGTGGCAGAGGATTTTCTATTTACCCACAGGCCTCTGTATTTGGCAAGAGTTGGTTTAACCAAATTGTCAAGATACAGGAAAGGCCTTATTTCCCAATGTTTGCTGGCTTCTAATGAATGACATAGTGTAATTTGGGTTAAACTTTTTATGGAGAGGTTTTCTGGAGCAATAAATTGTGTATCATGTTCCCTCATACTATGAGATATACAGTAACTCTTGATGTGATGTTCTTACATATTTCAGTAAGAACTGCTGACTAGGCAAACTGTAAAAAGAAACTGCAAACTGTTGTGGTGGAAGTTAACCCTCCTGTTATGTTTGTTTCTGAGGAACAGCCTTGATGTTCCCGGGTCAATTTGACCCGGGGGACACTTAATTATACAAAATTGTCAGAAACCAAAAAGTCCCAAAAAACATTGTTTATATTTCATCATTAACTCCATTACTAACCATTTCAATCAAGTTTTAGTTCAATAATGTTCTTTACTGTTCACAGATCATGGTTCAATGAGCATAGGTCACTCGTTTATTAAAGAAAGATCATGTTAAAATTTTTTTTAATGTAAACTGAAAAGACCTACATATAAATTACGATACTTTATATGCAATAGATTTTTAAACATTTTATTTTATATTTAGAATTTTTTTTTGTTTATGGAGTGATGTTGATAAATTGAAATGAGACACCTCTTCTGTTCAGGGTCAAATTGACCCATTTTAAAGTTAACAATCTAAAAAAAATACTTAAAAGTATTTTTTCACCTTGAAATTTCTCCTGCTTGGCTTATTTAGTGTAATCAACATAAAATAAAAATGGTTCAGTTCACACTACATGTTTCTATTACAAAGCTACTGTTTGGGTCAATTTGACCCGGCGACAAAATGGAAGGTAAAAACACTTAGAAAGATCTACTATTTGTTTCTTTGCAACTATGAGACATAATACACCCCTGTCTCACACTCACACACACAAACATACATTCACACTCTCTCTCTCTCACACACACACGCACACTCACACACACACACTCACACACATGTATTCTCTTGACCTCGTCTTTGAAGTGTGAGAATGCAGGTGTTGACTTTTGACAGGAACCTTCAAACTCTACCCACAGTGGCCACTCAGATGTGTATTTGGGGACGAAGACCACTGATTTCAAACATTTTTTGATGTGAATGTCTTCAAAGACGAGGTCAAGAGGATGCATGTGTGTGTGTGTGTGTGGTGTGAGTCTGAGACAGGGGTGTATTATGTCTCATAGATGCAAAGAAACAAACAGTATTTGATCTTTCTGACTGTTTTTAGCTTCCATTTTGTCGCCGTGTCAAATTGACCCGAACAGTATCTTTGTAATAGAAACATGTAGGGGGGGGTTGCAAATATGTGAACTGAACCATTTTTATTTTATATGTTGATTACACTAAATAAGCCAAGCAGGAGAAGTTTCAAAGTGAAAAAAATACTTTTAAGTATGATGATGCACAATGTATGCTATGATGATGATGCAATGTATGATGATGCAAAATGTTTAGATGCAAAGAAACAAACAGTATTTGATCTTTCTGACTGTTTTTAGCTTCCATTTTGTCGCCGTGTCAAATTGACCCGAACAGTATCTTTGTAATAGAAACATGTAGGGGGGGGTTGCAAATATGTGAACTGAACCATTTTTATTTTATATGTTGATTACACTAAATAAGCCAAGCAGGAGAAGTTTCAAAGTGAAAAAAATACTTTTAAGTATTTTTGTTTGAGATTGTTAAGCTTTAAAACGGGTCAATTTGACCCTGAACATAACAGGAGGGTTAAGGAAGTGAAACTGAAGGTGCATGGGCAACTAAAGAAAGACAAATATGTAAAGCATGGAGACGAGGGGGTCATGGTGCATAATTTCTTAATGCTCCATAGACTCCATAACCTCAAATTGTATCAAGCAGGTTTGGTTTCTACTACAATGTGAAATCCTGTTGTTTGAAAGTGTTTGATCACTAAGCAAAAAACCCAAAAACCCTTATTTTTTGTGCACAAAACGGCACAAATGCTTCTTGCAGACATATCTGGCAATGATGAGCCGCTTCCATATTGTGGTTTTTACTTTTGATTTTATCCAAGATGTTTCTGTGAGATCCCAGGTCCCTGAAATGACTGCTCTAAAATTTACCAAAAATGCCAATTTTATTGTTTTAGTTCTTGAATCTTCTGGTTTAAAATCCAAAGAAATCAGTTGAATCTGTCTTTGTCTGTTTTCTCACTTTTTTGAAATGGTTAAGATTTGAAACCCTCTGTGCCTCAGACTTTAGTCAAGTGTTGGGCCCCATTTGCCACCAAATAAACCTGTTGGTCTAATATTCTTCCTTTAGCCAACCAATGTAGCAGAGTTTTCATTTCTGCAGTCGCACCACTCGAGCTCCTTCTTGGCTGGTGAAGCAGTAACAGCACACCACCTAAGGGCCACCAGAACCCCTCACTGCTGAGGGGTCGAACATTCAGGCCTGTGTACTGCTTGCTTGGTTTACACTGTGGAGATTTGTGCACAGTTTGACACACAGCCATCACATGTGCACTGTTGAGCACATTTACTGATCTTTCCCACACATTTAAATACAGATGTAACATTAGTCGAGTCCTTTGTGAAGCCCACAACCACGGAGGGTACTTTTTTGGGGCGGTGGGGGAGAATCAGGCTGTCCTTCCTGGTTTGTAGGAAAAGGGATGTGGCTAAGAGTGAAGGACTGAGACTAGCTCCTTGGAAACAGTGTGCACAGATGTCATATGCTTCTCGCTGCAGGTTTTCAGTACTGTAGTTGGAACAGAGCAGGTAGACGCCTGATAGGTAGATTCGCTTTGAGTCAACATACTATATGTTTGATTTTCTTGCATGTAAAGTTAACGCCGAAACGTGAGTTTTTATCATATGGTCACTACCTGCACTCAATAGGACCTAAAAAGATGGTGGAACTTCTTTTTCTGCTCGTCCTCCTTCCTGCCACACTTTCAGGTAAGATCATCTACCGAATCCTAATCTGCACTGTTGGTTGGATTGAACTCTAATTTAAAATTTAATTTGGAAAAAAAAAGAAATTAAATTGAAGGTTAAATACCTTAAGCTTAATATTTTAGATGTAGCAATTACTGGGACCTACAGTACCACTTCAGGTAATCATACGGTCAGCTAAGTAGAGACAATGCACGTGAGGTATATGCAGTAATTAACAAAAGATTATGACGAGATGTCTGTTGCAAACTTCAAAATGTAGCTATTGATGCTCAGAATGCAGCACATGGCCTCTCACTGTTGTGGTGGGGCAGTAGTGCTCACTTCCTGATCTTTGATCGCAACCAGTTTGACTTTTATCAAACCAAACAATGGGACATTAGCCAGTGTTTGTTACATTAGTTCTGATGAGAAGGAGGCAGCTGTATTAAATGTGACTCTTTAAGGGCAAACAGGGTTAATTTTTTTGCTCTTGGTTTTTGCCGTGTGAACTTTTGAAATAAATAAATAAATAAGAAGATATATTTCAAAGTGCTGAAAGGCTTTTGGACTTTTGAAAGTCAAATAACTGTCACACGTTCTAATATGTGACATAGTTCGTTCTACTTTTCTATACGGAAGTAGGAAACCATAAAATATTCATTGAATTATGTTTATCAGAGCAGGAAAACATAAAAAAATCTGTTGGGTATTTTTTCGGTTTTTTTTCCTTTTGGTTTTTGTAGGGTTGAATTCAGAACTAGTACTAGTATTGCAAATAGAGAATGTGAAGTTGTGACACAACTGTTGGGGGACAGTTGAGGACAAATTCACACCCAGGAACAGGGGCCTGTACCACAAAGCAAGTTCAACTTATTCTGTGTAAATTGTCGTTACCAGGAGTCATTGAGCCAAACTGTCCTGAAACTGTTACCATGAAGCAGGTTATCAGTTTGCTCTGTGAGAGCTGTGTTTCCCTGTCTGGCTTGAAACGTCACACGACTACATCATATTGAATTGCTTCAAGCACTAAAAAATAGTAGTCACCACGATGTTACAATATTCAGTTTTATACAATATATAAAACTGTATAAAAACATGTGTTCAAATATTTCAAAAATGCTTGAAATATATTATTATCTACTATGTAAGCATGAGGAGAACATGGAAACTCCACACAGGGAGGCCACAGCCAGCAAGTATTCGAACTGCACAACAAATTTTGACTTTAAAAACTTAAAACTTTGACTTTGAACACAAAACTCCTTTTAGGGATTCTACAATCTCAAGGCTCTGGTCAACTGTTTTAATAGTTTCAGACAAAATGAAAAGATCAAACCTCCGGCAACACTTACAGAATGTTGAACAACTTTATCGTTATATGACCAATGCGTTTTGGCCTATAGCCTTCATCAAGATCTGGTAATAGCACATAGTAAAAAAAATTACAGTAAAGTTGTTCTATAATCTATAAAAAGTGTTGCCGGCTATTTGATCTTTTCAGTTTGTGTTTCCAAGTCTGTGCACCTTAACAGTAGGTGGGATTGTGCCAGAGGAGAGGTTCCTTTCTAACACCAGACGAACATCAGAAATCAGGATTAAATTCATAAACTTCCAAATACTGTATTAACTTAGTGTACATGAAATTGATGATTGTTGTGTTTTTTATTTCATGGCTTTCAAAGCTCGATTTTAAAGTAAAGATCGGTTTAAAAAACGTCTTAATGCCTTAATGCAAAAATGTCTGGGATTAACTGGGTCAGCTGTGGGTCCAATACGAAGATATTGGTGTTGTGTTAGGAATTGCCGCCAGAGTAAACAAGGCATACAGAGATGATTTTTTTCTAAGATCATATATATATATTTGTGGCAGAACTTTGTTGCATTACAGCCTGTTCTCATTAAAGAGCGATGCTTTGTCCATTCCGTTCTGTGTTACATGCTGACGCTTAAGTTACCCATTTGCATCTGTGATTGACCCTCAGTGTAGTAAATTAGAAATGTTAAAATGCTGATTTTTGATTTTGCATTTTCTCTTGTGGGCAGCACTGTAGTGGAGTCTGCCAGCCTCTATGTGTTGAAATTGCATGTTCTCCCAGTGCTTGCATTAGTTTACTCCCACAGTCCAAAGAAATGCATGTTAGGTTAAATGCCAACTCTAAATTGTCTATAGGTATGAACGTGAGTGTGAGTGGTTGTCTGTCTGTGTATGTCTCTCTGTGTTGGCCCTGAGAGAGACTGGAGACCTGTCCAGGATGGACCCGACCTCTCATCCAAAAGCCAGCTTGGAAAAGGACAATTGGTTAATATAATAAATGAATTTCCTCTTGTCACTGAGCAAGTCTGTGAGTGGTCTATTAAATCATAACAGGATCTTTATATGTGCAGGGCCTTGGGAAAGTTTAAGACTGCGGGCGTTCTGTGCACAAATCTACAGTACACTGAGTTACAGAATAGGATGACAGTCATGTTCTGTGGCAACTGACTTGGCTGAACGTTTTTTAAGAGAATCATGAAGATCTTCCCAGACTTTTATACCCAATATTTACAACATTATTCTATATAATTGAAGATTAGAATCATATAATTAAATTTAGCTTAATGTGAATGCATCAAATTGTTGGAAAGATAAGTGTGAAGATTCTATAAAGCCCCAGTGAGGCCATAATCTCAGAGAATGTCAGTTTCTAATGTAGTTGATATTTTAGCTGTCCCTAGCGGTCCTGAAGTGTTTGGAGGTTTATCGGTAATTTGAAGCAGTCCAGTGTGTCATTAATGGACCATCATGACATTCTTCAGATTTTTCTTTGCAGTTTTACTTCATGTTTTGTTCTTGAAAGGTTATAAAGAGCAATTCCTCTGTATCAAATTTCAATTTACAGTGTGGGAGGGTAGAATTGAGATTGAAACATTATTGGATCTGAGGTGTTAACAACACGCTGACACATCCAGACATGACTATTGTCAGAGCTACAAGACCTATGGTGTGACTGGCTGATTATTTCATTATTTCCACACCCATGTTTCCAAACTGCACTTTCTTTTTGCACTTTGTGCTGCTGCACTGAGGCTGGATGAACAGTAAACTGAAAGCTCCTCACTAAAGAAACAATGGAGCTTTGTTTCCTACTCGTCTTCTTTCCCGTAACATATTCAGGTAAGATCGACTTGAAAAATTGTGTTTTAAAAATCCTTACACTTGATGCAGTCTAAATGTCTTATCGTTACAACATGAACAGACTTTGTGTTTTCAGTTTAAATGAAAATACAACTTTTCTACTTTAAGTTTTCAAAACAACAGAATAGACTACAAACTCCACAAATGCTCTTTTATCTTATTCTGAATGATATTGTGTTGGACATATTGAATCAAATAAAATAAAGTAAACAACAGTTTCTAGTGATTTAATCTTTTTGTGTGTGTGTTAACTTGTCATCAGTAACTGGTTTAGGGAGTTGACAGTAACCTACAAACCACAGGAACTAAGACTCTAATTACTGTGATGCCACCTTCAGAAAACGTGTTCCATTGTCTAAATAAAGTTCCCGTTTGAAATAAGCAACCTTATACCAGAACTGCCACTGCTTATTATGTCTGGTTCTTTTTTCTTGGCTGTTTTTTTTTTACAACAGGATATTATCAAATGTATCTATTTGTGCCATGATCAAACATAAATTTGCACACATTGACATCTCTGTCAATAAAAAAAAGCTGTTTCTCGAAAACCTAACACCGTTTTCTTGCCCAACAGTTAAACACTCCCTGACATATTTCGTCACTACATCCTCTGAGCTTAAAACCTTCCCAGAATATGTGGTTGTTTCAGAGTTTGATGGAGTTCAGCTCGGTTACTGTGACAGCACCAATCTGATAGCTGAGTTCAGACTGGACTGGGTGAAAAAACTAAATGAAGATGATCCTGAGCACATGGAATGGCATGCTGAGAGTTGTAAGAATTACTATTATGACCAAAGAGCTATACTAGAGGGAATAAAACAGCACTTTAACCAAACTGAAGGTACATGTTTATTTTTTTATTTTTTTTGCACTACCTTAATGTTGACATGTTTTGCTGGTTATTTCTTTGTTTTTGTCTACGTGAACAAAATATAATTTTCCTGAATGTCTCATATAATTGTGTTGACTGTCTACAAAGCAAATTTTACATTTTTAAAGAGAATTTTAGAAAGCTCAGTTTTAGAGTCTGTGGATCAGTGTCTTTGTACCGTTTGTATCTGACTGTACGGAGATCTTACTTGCTTTTTTTCGTCTCTTTCTTCCAGGTGTTCACTATTTACAACTCTTCTCTGGCTGTGAATGGGACAATGAGACTGAGGAGATGAATGGATATGTGAAGTACAGTTATGATGGAGAAGACTTTATAACAATGGACATGAAAAACCAGAGGTGGCTGTACACAGAACAGGCTGCCACCTACAAACACAAGTGGGATCCAGACAAAGCTAGATTATACAGGGATATTGTTCTCCTTGAAAACAATGTGTTTCAATGGTTAAAGAAGTATTTGGCCAATGGGAAGAGCTACCTGCTGAGAAAAGGTACAAATACATGACTTCATATAACAGTAATAAACACAAGAATATTTCATTTCTAAAGTCTCACCCTCCTCTCTCTCCTCCAGATCGTCCCTCAGTGTCTCTCCTCCAGAAGTCTCCGTCCTCTCCAGTCAGATGCCATGCTACAGGTTTCTACCCTGACAGAGCCACAATGTTCTGGAGGAAAGATGGACAGGAGCTTCATGAGGACGTGGATCATGGAGAGATCCTCCCCAACCATGATGGAACCTTCCAGATGAGAGTTGATCTGAACATTTCATCAGTCAAACCTGAAGACTGGAAGAGATACAACTGTGTGTTTCAGCTCTCTAGTGTTGAGGACATCATCACTAAACTGGACAAAGCTGTGATCAGGACCAACTGGGAAAAAACTGGGATTAGAAACAATGAAGGTGAGAAACAGTGAATTTTAGTTAAAACCTTGAATGTTCCCTTTGTTTGTTTACTGGGTTATGACTGGAAACTGATTTGGAGATTAAAAATTCACCCGTTACATTAATATACTGGTGGCGTCCCGCAACAATATCGTCTCTGACATCACTAAGTAAAACAGATAAAATCTTCATTGTGGAGCTTCCTTTCTGTTTTGTGTTGTTTACCATATTAAGATAAATACAATAATATAAAAGCTGAAAGTCGTAACTCTCACCTCAGAATCATATTTTAATAATATAACCCAAATGTCTCCAGTGTTGAGCCAAAACAAATGAATCAGCCATTCTGTCCAAATACTTCTGAAAGGGACTGTACTTAATTCTAAAGTGGATTCCCTCCACTCAACAATAGATAGTGTGAATGTTGTGTTCTGGTTCCAGTTCCTCCTGTTGGTGCTGTCATTGGAGTTGTTGTAGCACTGATGCTGCTGACAGTCAGCATCGGTGGATTCTTCATCTGGAGGAAGAAGAAGACGAAGAAGAAGAAGAAGAAGAAGAAGAAGAAGAAGAAGAAGAAGAATGGTGAGAATAAAATAGGTTTTCATTCTTTGTTTTTACACCACTTTTCAATGTAACCTGCAGATTGAACTTTAAATTAAATTTAAATATAAGTATAATTTGAAATAATAAATGTGTTAAAGGATAACTTTTAAATATTTTTTCCACAATCCCCATACAGACACTAAAACCAACAATGAGTTTCCTCTACTCACAGGTGAAGTTCATAAGCAGACGTCTGCAAAAATTAAAAACACATCAGTCAGACACACAGCTCCACTAGTTGACATGATTCTTCTCCAAAATGCATGAGTGAGATATTGTTAAGAAAATGTTGCCTGGAGGTTTATGGCAAAAACAAATGAGCTAATCCAGTTTGCAGGGTGATAGACACGAAATATAAGTAGAGGCAAATCTTTGATTTGCTGTTTGTATGGGGATTGTTAAAATACTGG
Source organism: Channa argus (assembly GCF_033026475.1). Classification (NCBI taxonomy): domain Eukaryota; kingdom Metazoa; phylum Chordata; class Actinopteri; order Anabantiformes; family Channidae; genus Channa; species Channa argus. Next base: position 6,148,903 of record NC_090197.1, read on the forward strand.
TAATTAAAACAAAACATGATGTAAATATTGTTTTAATGTCTAAATGTTTGGTTGACTTCTTATAAATATGTTTTAGTGTCTTTGCTTGCTTAAAGCATCATAATTTTAATGCTGTAATGTCTTTTCTGTATTTCAGGATTCCAACCTGCAAACAGTAAGTTTCCATGTGACAAGTTATTTTTTGTTTTTAAAAAAATCAGAACAATTTGTTTTAAAAGATTAGAAATCACTCTTTTTATTTTTAGTCCAATTTTTAATTTCATTATCTGTAATTTGAATAAATAATAATATTAATATTCTGCTTCTAGTTTCAGACTCAAACACAAATTTAGCTCCTACAGTCACAGTGAGGACGTCATTATTATCAGGCTGCATAATGTACAAATGTCATCCTGTATTTTATATGTAGCTGATAATTCACATACATTATAAAACGTCTTCTGACTTACCCAGTAAAACTACAAGAAGCAGTGACACTGTGGTTTTAACATAGTACTTAATGCACATATTAAGTGCTGTCAGTGATTGGTTAGAAAGATAAGCTGCACTAAAAAAGTGAATATCTAGAAGTAGATATTTTTAATACATATTGTTTGAACAGTGAATATAACAACAAGTCAAAGGCAAAAACGTCCATCTACAGAGGCTAAAAGGAAAATGCTTTAGAAAACTACAATTAAATTAACTTTGTACAAAAGGATTTGAGATAATAAATAGTTTTACCTTACACAGCTTCTAGTAAATAGTAGTATTTCAATAAGTACTTAACCACTTACTTATATATATAATTTATTGTCTATGAATCTGTTTTGACAGGTTCGTAGTGAAGATTAGAAGAAGACCTCAGTTAAGTCACTGTGGATACAAAACCATTATTTCTTGGAGAACAATTGAAAACAAAAATTTAGAAATAACAACGAGAGAGAAGTGAGGCTGCTGGTCGGCTGTTTGTTCTGTTTGTGTGTGTGTGTGTGTGTGTGTGTGTGTGTATTAAAATGACTAAAGATTTGAAGATACTAAAAATAATGATGTCTTAATAATGAACTTTCCTTAGACATTTGTCTTAGGTGGTGAGAGATGTTGTCCATTAAATACAGACATGTTGAAGCTGAAGCCCAACGTGTCTGTCAGCACACATCTGTTTAAATTCTTCCCCTTTAACAGCTCAACATTGGCGCCTTCTGTCTTTTACAATGGCAGCTGTTGTTGAACCATTTTCTTCTTGAACTTTTGAAATCACTGTATTACTGTACAACTGGTGCGTAAACCAAACACAGATTAGGTTTAGATACTAAATAAACATGGTTATGTTTAGTAAAAATGTTCTGGTTTAGCTTAAAATCACTGCTTCCCTAATATTATGCAGAGTACTGCATGTACATACAGAACATCCTGGTGGTCACAGTAACAACAAAGTGTGTTTCCAGTCTCCTGTTGGATGTTTTTGGCTCTAAATATAATGTAACTGTTTCCAGTTAAAGTTGCTTTACCAAATGCTGCTCTTCCTTCTTCTGAACATGTTTGGTTGCTGTTACGTTTTTCTTAATTTTGTTTTTCCATGTTTTTTTATTTTCCATGGTTTTGCCTCTGTCCCGTTACACAGTAGCTAATCTGTTTACCTTTCACACAATAAAAGTCTGATCAAAAAAAGTTTTGCCATATTTTATTTGTTTAGTTCTTATTATTGTATGTTCATATTAGTTTCTATCACAATTTCAGTGTGATAGAAAAAGGTGTAAAAAACAAACCAACAAACATACATGTGGCTGGGATGCACACAGACATTGGTTGTAATTTCTGTGTGTTTTAAATATGTGTTTAAACTTTTATAATAAATCAAAAACATATTCAAAAAGCAAATATGATCAAAACGTTTACCATCATTTTTTAAATGACCCTTTAGGATTCTCTTTTTACAACTCTCTTTGGTTTTAAGCAATTTATACAAAATAATACCAAAATAGTAACTGGAGACAGTGTATCTTCCAATAAGTAATTCAAGTACTACATTTGTATTCTGGACTTTCACAAAAATGTTGCTGCATATTTTGGTTAAGGAGAGAAAGCTGTTTGTACAGTATGAAATTGGATCTTGGTCCAGTGTTAAAGTCCTTAAATCACCCCATGAACAGACATGCAGTGTGTTTTCATACTGTGACAAAGGGCAGTTTCACTGGTTAGAGGAAGATATGCAGAAGCCTTTTGGTGCCTAATGTTGACTAGATTCCAACAGGAATTGTTGCAGAGGTTGAGCCACAGGTACATAAACAACACTCACTGATATGTTTGTATTTAACAAGTATAAGAAGGATGAGAAAGGAAAGAGTCAGTGGATATCAACATTGTCAGGTCATGTTACAGAGCAACACTCCCAGTACAGAAGACGAACCCTAAAGATTCACAATAACAGACTCAAATTGTAAGGTTAATGTGCAATTTATTTTTTTTTTTTTTTTCAGCTTATCCAATGAGTTCAGGGTTGCAACAGTGGATCATTGTCCACATGTTGATTTGGCCCATTTTGTATGCCAGATGCACTTACTGACACTACTGGGTTTGGGGATGGGATGGGAATTAGCTGATAGGAGTTCAGTGCCTTTAGTGACTTTGACAAATTGAACCATTGGGATTAAACCACTGACCCTGTGGTCTGTGAACGACTGCCTTACCAACTGAGCTACAGCTGCCCCCTTACTGTGCAACAAATCTTCAGAGGAAATGCTGGTAAGTATTCATTGCATTGCAATAGACAGAAAAAAATAAATAAACCCAAAACATGATGCTCTCTAAATATTGAGTTAAGTTCATTCCTGCCAACTACAGTAGTGAAAGAGCTACTGCAGGTGCATTCAGGGTTAAACAACAAGGTGCGTCTGTTGTGTTTGTTGGGTCTGGAAAGCATGAAGAAGTGACGACTTGCAAAACAAGTTCTCCAAAAACACAACACATCATGAAGTTTCACTATGTTAATTCGAGGAATAAAAATAAACTGTAGTTACTTTGAAAACAGAGTGAAAGTAAAGGTTCACAAGTCCCACCCATTCTTAAACCCTTCATTTGCACAAATAAAAAGGCCCATAACTTTATAAATGTATGTAAAGAAAATGTAAAAACAAAAAATGAATTCAGGCTATAAATGACATGGCCATTGAATGGCCTGTATATTTGTCTGTGGTGTTTGTGTCAGTTTGCTAGTGTAGTTGTATGTTAAATCCTATTATTAAGGAGAATGAGCTGTAATTGATACTTGCCTGATACCTTTTAAAGAATGTCACTCATCAGTCAAATGTATACAAATTTACAGTTATTCACCTTTAAACACTGCATAATGTCACCATTTGGTGATTTTCTGCCTTATGTTTGCTATATGTATTTGCTTTTTTTGCAATGGATGGATCACTGAACAGGTCTATGAAGCACAGGTCCAGGGAGCAGAGCCTGACTACAAAGACAAAAACCTGCAAAATGTCTCCAAAAGTATGAGGTGAGAAAGTCCTATCAACAAGACTGTTGGACTTAAAATGCGCAATATAAAGATTCAGTTCCAAAGATGTATTTACTAGAAGTTTCTGTTGTGCTGTAAAGTTTATGGATGAATTGTTCCAAAAAATGCAGAGTTGTTGTCTTTTTATAAAAAATGTGGTCTATTTTTGCTTCTTTAGAATCATTTTTCTTCAGTCTCTTAGAGGTCCACCCTGAAAACAGTAAGTTGTCCTCCCATTAAATTTGTATTATTTTACTGACAAATGTTGTGGATGATGTTTTGCATCATTTATTTGTAATAGATCAGTTTTGTTTGATTAGTCTGAGCTGGTCACAATTACAGTTTTACATTGAAGCATTTCACTGTTTTTTTCTTCTTTCTTTGACCCGACTCAGCTCATTACTGATCATAGTACTAGTAAGTAAGTACTGCAAGGACATTAATTCTCCCTGTGTGCTGAAAAACTATGCATTAAATAAAAAGCACATCACATTTTACTTTTTTCATGAACAAACACAGATGGAACTGTCCAGTATGAATTCTAATAACAATTTAAATCATTGCTCAACTTGTTCATTTATTTATTTTTTTGTCTTGTCAGGCTCCCAGTGAAGATGGGAGAACTGCAGTAAAGTTTCTGCATCATAACTAGTATTTCCTTACTAAAGAGCAACACACAAATGTGAATTAAAGTCAGATTTGTAAACTCTTGTCACCTCAGTGTCTCACAAAATGAGTTTATGATCCTTCTGATTGTAAAAATGTCCTGGACAGCCCAAAGATTCATCACTGACCTTCTTTTATATGCCAGTATTTGATGTAGCTACATCCCACAAAATACTACAAGATACTTACACATCCAGGTGGTCTGTAAAATGTCAGCATGCTGCCGAATATGTGAGATCACTAGATTAATGAGGTATCACAGTGTGACACTCATTTAGTTTTTCATTGCAGGTTTGAAATGCAATAAATATACAATAATGTTTTATCACATTTTAAAATACAACTTGAGGAAGCAAAATTAAGATTAAAATTAAATGAAATTATACCAGCCCTACTACAGGAGAAATGATTGTATTACTACTTGGAACAATATGAAAAGCCAACCACAAATATGAACATTCAGAAGCATTAAATCTCATGTCTGCCTGCCACTGCTTTGCCACCGTCTGACTGTTGTGTTTGTGCCTGTTACAGTACATTACTTTTCAATTTTCCTTTGTCCTATGATCAAACAGAATTTTATTACACATTGACATCTCTGCAGTAAACATAAAGTAAAAAACTGTTTCTCAAAAACAAGACCTTGGGCAAGACACTGAACCCCAAGTTGCTCCGGTGGGTCAGGTGAGCACCTTGCATGGCAGCCTCGGCTATCGTTGTGTGAATGGGTGAATGAGAATCAACATTGTAAAGTGCTTTGGATAAGGGCGCTATATAAGCGACTATTTACCATTTACCATTTAGACTGACCTGTCCAGGTTTTACCACCTCTGGACCAGTGACAGCTGGCTCCACTCTCCGTGACCCTAACCAGGATAAGTGGTTACAGATAATGGATGGAATTGTATACTACAGTTCTGTTCTGCTTGTGTATTAAGTCTAAATACCTGTACTTGGCCATACTGCAGTATTTCCTATTTCTATGAGTTCGCCTGGTGGCGTAGCGGCTCACTTATCTGCAGTTTTGTCTGTGCAAACAAAACTCAAGCGGTGATGGGCTTGAAGCACATGAGAACATCTTGACACACAGTACTCACTAAAAAATGGAGCTATTTATTCTGCTCATCTTTGTTCCTGTAACATATTCAAGTAACCCTCTGTAAAAACTAGAACTAGAATCTTGATACTGACTAATTTGCTTATATCTTGAGTTTATGGGACAAACTTTTATATTTATTTACTGTATATTTGTATTTCTTATTTTGGGTTTTTAAAGCACAAGAAAAAAAATATCTATTTGCCAAATAGTCTTATTTTGTTTTGGAATGAGTGCGTTTACAAGCACTCAAGAAACCTGTTTACTGGAAATCCCCATCTACATGAAGCAGCAATGTGACTTTTCCACCTCAGACTTATTTTAGAAGTGATGGAAAACACTGCTTTTTGACTTAAATTTTTGTGTATCGAACATAGTGACAGCGATATAAAGATATAATAGTATATATACATATATATTTGCATACATATGTATATATACTCACTGCTTACATCAGTACATGTGTGGTATATATATAATATATGTGGTGGTATATAATAATATATAATATTACACAGCCTCAGTGTGATGATGTGCTATGAGACTTCACTGAAGGACACGTGCCACATCCCCCACATATGAAAAGACCACTTGGAGAAATAATTTCTTTGAGACATCCAGCCTGCTGAAATTAAAAGCTGGTGTAAAATTCCCTCTGCCTGGTTAAAGACAATTAAGCTGTAGCTGCTTCTAATTACCAGCCTTAAACGTTACCTCGCGTTCTGTCTGCGCAAACTGAACGTGGGCTTCTGCTGTTGTAAGAACTCAGAGTGGATCCTGTTGATTTATATGCTGGATTGACACAATGTTCTGTTCACAGCTGCTTCTGAAACATTTCTGACCCTGAGGGCAGCAGGGCACGTGCGCTAGTGAGCAGTGGGATTACGGTAACGCGCGACCACCCACCGTATTAACCTGGATTAAATCATGTGCAAAGGAGACAAATTTGCCTTGTATAGCTTTGTATACGTTTTTCTGTGGCTCCTGACCTTATTTCCAGCTCTCATGAGACTTTATCAGTGGTCCATGCTCCATTCTTACAGCCCTTACACTGACGCGATGGGATGTTAACTCAGTCAACTAAAAAAAGCATCAGATCATTGGATCTAAACAGCTTCGACAAATTTCTTGTCTGTTGGCATTGGGTAGTTAAAGTGTCATGTTTGCCTGCCAACCTTGTTATCTTCAGTAAACACCGCCCCTTCCAAGAAACGCTTATGGAAACGTTGTCGTTTTCTTTCAAGAACCGGATCAGTTGACTCCAGCTTTTGAGCTCCACTCATCAAAACAACATAACATGGTGATGTTATATGTGCTGCTGCTCCTCTGTCAGGTTACATCTGCAGGTAACATCACACTTTAACTCTGCTGTGATTTTGGACACTGTAAAATTTTTTTTATATGATCACTTTTACTTTGAGCACAACAGATTTAGTTTCACTTTCAACTTTTAAAGTCACACTGTGCTCACATAATGTGCTCATTTGACATATAGTAATTGTTATTATTGGTTTTATAAACTCGCTGCATTACGGAATTTGCTCTAAATCAAATAAATTACATTTTTCCCCCTTGTACCTCACTTGTAAGTCGCTTTGGATAAAAGTCTAAAATCTAAATGTGAATGTAACAGTAAATCCTGTAGACATTATTTATACTCGTTATTTATATGAATGTGCTATACTTTGATTTGGCAATGAACTATGTATTTTAGGGAAAAAATACTTATAAAGTAGCTTTACATTGTAGAATGAGAGTGCTCATGTGGCTGGATAGATGAGGAAAAAGTTAGGTGCATTTTTCTTATTAGGAAAAAAACAGTTTTAATCATTTTGGGATTTAATTGATTTCTTCTTTTGCTGAAAACCTCTCTAGCTTTGAAAAATGTTCTCTCACAGGGCACAGTTGTTGCAGGTATGGAGAGATATTCCTTAGCAAGATTGTACAGATCTCAAACGATGCATATATAACTGCTCCCACACAAGTGAACTCATTCTGCAGGACGCTCCTTCCATTTCAACAAATCTCTTCAAATTCTTTTTCTTTTTCTTTGTTTATATTTCCTCTTCATAAACAAACAAAGTCTGGCCTTTTTAAAGGTGTTTTTATGGTGACAGTGAGTAAAACCAATTTACATCTTGTGAGCTAAAGACAAACATTATCACTGATTGGGTATCACCCTGAACTCATTTGAATATTCATGTAGTGCAAGTGTCAACTGACTCAACTGACTCGGTATCAGTTGCTGTTTATGTTCTGTGAAAGATTCAACTTCAGGACGATCAAAGTGAAATTTCAAACTTTCATGAAGCGATTACGACACAACCACATGATATGGTCACATTGATACACGCAGCATGTAACGGAAGTGTCGTAAATGTTTTGAAGTACTAAACGGTCTATTTCATTTCCGCGCATCACTTCCTGTGAGGGAATGATTGTTATGAAATGCGGAATACCTGCAAATATATATTTTGTTTACAATCGTGATGTATATCTGAGCAGTAAACCAAGACCGAGCTGTCAATTAGGAGTTTAACATTAGCTAAAACGAGATATCGGTTTACATTCTCACCAGAAGCGAACCGCTCCTTAGTTCATTTCGGACCTGCAAAACTATATCGAGTTAATGTTCTCGGAGCAGTTGTCGTGGTCCACAGCCAAGTGCAATTGTGATGTTCAGATGTGCGCAAACGAACCACACGAAGGGGGAAAACTAACTAGAGTCCGATTCGAGAAAGAGGGTAGAAGCGTTTAGGCAACTTCAAGACTTTGTGGTCTTTGGGGAATTGTCTTTACTGTTGTCATGGCTGAGAAAATTAGAAGATGAGACACAAACCTCATGAACACAGGTGTGGAGATAGTTTCAAGATTTTATCAGTCAAATTAACCGTTGACTGTTCAGTGGATGTATATTCAGCCTCCCAGTATTAGTGTTAGGTTATTTTGTTTATTTGGTAAGAAACAGTCACATAACATTTGTATATGAGCATCCTTTTAATTTCATATATCAAAAAATGAAATAAAATAAACATCTCCTTTGTTCTGCAGCAAAACACTCCTTGAAATATTTCCTTACTGGAACCCCCGGAGTGCCAGACCTTCCAGAATTTGTGGGTGTTGCATTGGTTGATGATGTCTTGTTGGGCTATTGTGATAGCACAATCAAGACAGCTGAACCCAAACAAGACTGGATGAAAAAATTAATCAAGGACGACCCACAGCACCTAGATTGGTATTCTCTAGAGTGCTCAAGGTATCAGCAGGTCTTTAGAGCCAACATCAACAGCTTGAAGCAACGCTTAAACCATACTGACGGTATGTAATTCACAGTAATTCATGTCAGTGTGCACCTTTAACTCTACATCTGTAAGATGTTTTTCTCCTGGGGCCAATTGAAACACACACACTGCCTCTAAGGTAGGGTAACAGGACTGTTGGACAGTCTTGTGATGATTCAGATTATCCAAAAACAGTAGTGGGTGCTATAGTCTTTGTGGATTAGTGTGTCTCTGTGGCAAACATTTAATGGTTTGCATCTCTCTTTGTCTTAGGTGTCCACATTTTACAGAGAATGAATGGCTGTGAATGGGATGATGAGACTGGTGACATCACAGGTTTTAACCAGTACGGTTACGACGGTGAAGACTTCATTGCACTAGACCTGAAGACGCTGACATGGACTGCTCCAAAACCACAGGCATTCATCACTAAACTGAGATGGGACACTGAAAAGGCGAGATTTTAATATAATAAGAACTTTTACATCTACATATGTCCAGACTGGCTGAAGAAGTATGTGCACTATCTGCAAAAACCAGGTAGAATTCCATGAAGGGATGTAACATACTATTGGAAATGATACAACAATGGGTCCGTGCATGAAGTGCAAATCATTATTCATATGTAACATGGATATTGGGGATAGTCTTTTCATGCTGTGTTTAGTTGAAGTAAGTTATTTCCCAATATATTAGGGACACCTAAACAAATGCAGTTTGATCCACAGCCCTGTGACAAAATCTCTGGAAATGACAAATATCGTGTTAATTTTTGTGTAGCAATTTTTTTTGGAGAAGAAAATTGCTCATTTTCATGTGAAAAGGACAACAACAATATAAATTCTTAGAACCTTTACCTTTATAACATTAGCACCTATTAGAAAGATATCTAGACATAATGAGTTTCAATCGGTAATTTTTAGAAATCTTAAACACCAAATCGTTACTTGGCAGAGATGCAAACAACCATAGTGACTGAACCACAGTTTCTTACAGTCTGTAAAATAGCAAAATCGTTGTTCAAATCCATTATCTGTAAAATTAAGTCATTTTAACTGAGATTCTTTTATAACAAGTTTGTAATTGAGCACTTACAGATGCAAACGTGAGCCGTTTTAACAATTAATGCAGGTCTGCTCATGCTCTCTCACTGCTCCTTAATGCGGTTGTGACAGGTAATGTGCTCTGACTGCTGCTGAATATAAAAACATACTTAAATGAATAAACCAAAGCCGTTTTCTCAAATATTACCTAATTAAATAATGACAAATAAGAGCACCACTACACAATGACCTTATGGCAAACTGAACTATCAGAATAAACAGGACCAAGAAAATAAGGCAGGACAAGCAAGGTAGTGGAAGAACTTAATCCTCCCAAATCCACAATGACTGCAGAGATAAATGCAGCTAATAAATATGTATAACTGAAACACACTGTAGAACAAGCTAATATCATTCTCATTGAGTGCTGACCAAAGTCTTTATGCTCTTGGCATTGAACTGATTAACCCTAACTAAACAGAATCTTCTTCTTTTCCTTTCAGGTGTCGCCACAGCGAATCATGTGCCTCCTTCTAACTCTGTCCTCTGCATCCTCTTCTCTCATACCAACTAACGTCATGTCCTCTCTCACTACATCCATAAATCTCCTCTTTGGTCTTCCTCTAGACCTCCTGCCTGGCAGCTCCAACCTCAGCATCCTTCTACTGATATATTCACAGTTTCTCCTCTGAACATGTCCAAACCGCCTCAATCTGGCCTCTCTGACTTTATCTCCAACACATTTAACATGATCTGTCCCTCTGATGTCCTCATTCCTCATCCTGTCCATCCTCGTCCCTCCCAAAGAGAACCTCAACATCTTAAGCTCTGCTACCTCCAGCTCTGCCTCCTGTCTTTTCTTCAGTGCCACTGTCTCTAAGCCGAACAACATCTCTGGTGTCACCACCGTCTTGAACATCTTTCCTTTCATTCTCACTGATACTCTTTTATCACACAACACCTGACACTTTTCTCCACCTGTTCCAACCTGCCTGCACTCGCCTCTTCACCTCTTTTCCACACTCTCCGTTGCTCTGAACCATTGACCCTAAGTACTTAAAGTCCTGCACCTTCTTCACCTCTGCTCTCTGTAACCTCACCGTTCAGCCTGTCCATCACCAGAGCAAACAAGATGGGGCTCAGAGCCGATCCTTGATGCAGACCCACCTCCACCTTGAACTCCTCTGTCACACCTACAGCACCTCACCACGGTCTTACAGCTCTCATACATGTCCTGCACCACTCTAACATACTTCTCTGCCACTCCAGACGTCCTCATACAATACCACAGCTACTCTCTCGGCACCCTGTCATACGCTTTCTCTAAATCTACGAAGACACAATGCAACTCCCTCTGACCTTGTCTGTACTTCTCCATCAGCATCCTCAAAGCAAATACTGCATCTGTTGGACTCTTTCTAGACCAGAAACCATTTTGCTGCTCACAAATGTTCACCTCTGTCCTTAGCCAAGCTTCCACTACTCTTTCCCACAACTTCATTAATCGGCTCATCAGCTTTATTCCTCTGTAGTTGCCACAGCTCTGCACATCTCCCTTGTTCTTAAAATTGGTACCAGTACACTTCTCCTCCAGTCCTCAGCATCCTCTCACTCTCCAAGATCTTGTTAAACAAACTAGTCAGAAACTCTACTGCCACCTCTCCTAGACACTTCCATACCTCCACAGGTATGTCATCAGGACCAACTGCCTTTCCACTCTTCATCCTCTTCAACGTCATCCTCACTTCACTCTTACTAATCTTTGCTACTTCCTGCTCCACACCAGTCACCTCTTCTACTCTTCGTTCCCTTTCATTTTCCTCGTTCATCAACTCTTCAAAGTTCTCCTTCCATCTTCCCATCACAGTCCTGGCACCTGTCAATACATTTCCATCCTTATCTTTAATCACACTAACCTGCTGCACATCCTTCCCATCTCTATCTCTTTGTCTGTCCAACCTGTACAAATCCACCTCTCCCTCTTTAGTGTCCAACCTAACATACAAGTCCTCATATTCTCTTTGTTTGGCCTTTGCCACCTCTACCTTCACCTTACGCTGTATCTCCCTGTACTCCTGTCTACTCTCTTCAGTCCTCTCAGTGTCCCACTTCTTCTTAGCTAACCTCTTTCTCTGTATACACTCCTGAACTTCCTCGTTCCACCACAAAGTCTCCTTGTCCGCTTTCCTCTTTCCAGATGACACACTGAGTACCCTCCTACCTGTCTCCCTGATCAAATTAGCTGTAGTGGTCCAGTCATCTGGAAGCACCTCCAAACCACCCAGAGTCTGTCTCAACTCCTCACTGAAAACTACACAACATTCTTTCTTTTTCAACTTCCAACACTTCGTCCTCTGCTCTGCCTTAGTCCTCTTCATCTTCCTCACCACCAGCATCATTTTACACACCACCATCCTGTGTTGTCTGGCTACACTCTCCCCTACCAATACTTTACAGTCACTGATCTCTTTCAGATTACAGCGTCTACACAAGATGTCGTCTACCTGAGTGCTTCTCCCTCCGCTCTTATACGTCACCCTATGTTCCTGCCTCTTCTGGAAGAAAGTGTTCACTACAGCCATTTCCATCCTCTTTGCAAAGTCAACCACCATCTGTCCTTCTGTGTTCCTGTCCTGAAGACCAAACCTGCCCATCACATCCTCATCACCTCTGTTCCCTTCACCTACATGTCCATTGAAATCTGCACCAATCACCACTCTCTCACCTCTGGGGATGCTCTGCATCACTTCATCTAACTCACTCCAGAATTTCTCCTTCTCTTCTAACTCACATCCTACATGTGGGGCAGAACCACTCACAACATTGAACATCACCCCTTCAACTTCCAACTTCAGACTCATCAACCTGTCTGATACTCTAATCACCTCTAGAACATTCCTCACAAACTCCTCTTTCAGGATAACTCCTACTCCATTTCTCTTCCTATCTGACCCATGGTAGAACAACTTAAACCCTGCTCCTAAGCTTCTAGCCTTGCTACCTTTCCGCCTGGTCTCCTGGACACACAGTATGTCCACCTTCCTTCTCTGCATCATGTCAATCAACTCTCTATCCTTCCCTGTCATAGTCCCAACATTCAAAGTCCCTACTGTCAGTCCTACATTCTTAGCTTTCCTCTTCTTTCTCTGACTACGAACACACCTTCCTCCTCTTCTTCTTCGTCTTCGACCAACAGTAGTCTAATTTCCACCGGTACCCTGTAGGTCAAAAGAACCGGTGGCGGTCTTTGTTAACCTGGGCCCCGACCGATCCGGTATGGAAGTCATTGTCACGATTAGCATGTTTGATTTGGCATGTGTTTTACGTCGGATGCCCTTCCTGCATCAACCCTCTGCATTTATCCAGACTTGGGACTGGCACAAGAAGACACTGGCTTGTGCCCCTTTGCGGTTGCATTAACCCTAACTAAACAGAATGCTATCAGCTAACTGGCTAACTTTCCTTTAGTGTTACACGTTTGTGTTATGTTTCAGCAAGAGATTGTCCGTAGACATCTAGTGATGTGTGATATTTGAACAGTTGGACAGTGAAAGTTATTTTGTACATTGAGGTTAAACAGCAGGTAACACTGACACAGGTAACCAGGTGTATCAGGAGAGATGAGCTGGATGACCAGAAGTCTCTCCAGTCCCTCTGAAGATTCAGGTCGTTAGCACAGAGAACTGATGAGCTTCAGTTCAATATATCTCACTCATATAAGTTCCTCAGGTATCAGCCAGTATCTGTCAGAGCACAGCATCAGACCTCAGAAAACCATGAGCTTATTCGATGCTGTACTTCAAATTACTCGCAGGTGTTTTAACGTGAAAGTCTGGTGACTGGCCGCGTCCCCTGCTTTTTTCTTCTTTCACTGTGCAAATGAAGAGATGGAGAATAAAGAAAGCGCTATGTCACAAGAGTGTTAGATCGACTTACTTCAAATATGGACCAACAATCATCTCTGTTTTTTATTTTCAATGTACAATAACATTTGAATTAACATGGGACTGTATCTGTATCTCTCTGTGTCTCTCTGCAGATCGTCCCTCAGTGTCTCTCTCCAGAAGTTTCCATCCTCTCCAGTCAGCTGCCATGCTACAGGTTTCTACCCTAACAGAGCCACAATGTTCTGGAGGAAAGATGGACAGGAGCTTCATGAGGACGTGGACCATGGAGAGATCCTCCCCAACCATGATGGAACCTTCCAGATGACAGTTGATCTGAAACTTTCATCAGTCAAACTTGAAGACTGGAGGAGATACGACTGTGTGTTTCAGCTCTCTGATGCTGATGATGACATCGTCACAAAACTGAAGGAAACTGCCATCAGGACCAACTGGGGTAAGAATGAGATTATAGGTGCTGATGGCTGAGTTTTTGTTAACTGTCCTGTTGGTCATGTCTTGTATATTTGTTTTTGTATTCACGTTATCTGCAAACTCTCAAATATTTTGTTTAAACAAATTAACAGCCTAATTAGAGTTGCAGTAACAGTCCAAGGTGTCCTGTTATGGCTTTACATTAAGTCATTTAGCAGATGCTTTTATCCAAAGCGACTTACAAGTGAGGCACAAGGCATTAAAAAATTCTGAAAAAATCAAAAGCAAAGTTTGCTAAGTGTGCAGAGTTTTGCTTGGTGTCTTCTGTGTGGTGCTGGGACCACCAGACATCATTCACTGGCAGACTGCAGCGGAGGGGAGGGATTGTAGACCTGAGTGAGGGAGTTGAGGTAGGCAGGAGCTGTTGAGTTGACCACCCTGTAGGCAAGAGACAGAGCTTTGTACCTCTTTACAGGAAGAGACCTGAAGATCCGTGTGACATGAGTCATTTCTGACCGATTAAAAATGAGGTGAGCTGCCACATTTTAGATCATCTGCAAGAGTTTGATTGTTCAAACCAATAACCCCATTAACAGGGCAGTGCAGTAATCAAGATCAGATAAGAGCAGCACCTGTACAAGTTGGGTTGGGTTGAGTTGGGTTGTATATTCTGTGACATAAGGTCTGATCTTTCTGATGTTGTAGAGGGCAAATCTGCTGCCCTAGAGACTGAGGAGATGTGGTCCTTAAAGCTCAGTTGGTCATCGATGATGAAAAGCCATGTGGGTTGATGATAGAACCCAGGGATGTAGTATAGACGGAAAAAAGAAGAGGACCAAGAACTGAACCCTGTAGAGACCGGTAGAGAGGCTGTGAGAGTTAGAACCTTTCACACACACATTCACACTTATGGGCAATTAAATTTTTTATTTTAGATTCACCAATTAACCTAACATGCATGTTTTTGGATTGTTTTTGGAACTACGCAAGCACGGGGAGAACATGCAAACTCCACACAGAAAGGCCCATTTATTTTATGAACCAGAATAATGCAGTAGAGCTGTGAGAAACTGGCACCACCCTGCGGTTAGTTATATCATGAACTCACAAGTATAAAGGCAAATGTTTTTTCTTGCTTCAAAACAGATCTAAAGAAGATGTTGTTTGGACTTGCTAAGATTCCTTCCAGTGGACAGCTACACTTAGAATAAAAGACTTGCTGCTGTTCATGTCTTTGTCTAAACTAGGTTTTAGTGACTGGAGAGTTGATTGTCCAGTTGTAACTGCCAGAAATAATTACTGTCCAAATAAACACTGGAAAAGATTTAGAGATGAATACTCAGAGCTAGGACACCAGTGGTTCAGAACTACACAGCTTGGAATGAAGGAATGAAGTCAAAGTGTAAATGTTGTGTTCTGGTTCCAGTTCCTCCCTCACAGGTTCCTGTTGGTGCTGTCGTTGGAGTTGTTGTAGGACTGATGCTGCTGTCAGTCTGCATCACTGGACTCTTTATCTGGAGGAAGAAGAAGACGACTGGTAAGGAAAACATTTTACATTCATAAATAATTTAAAAGGACCTGCACATATTATATTGTATTTTTGATAAGTGATAGTTGAGCACAAAGTATTTTTTTTCTCCTTCCATAAACTTTACATTTTATTCATTTTCTAATATTGTTGTCTGTCATCTGTATTTCAGATCTCCAGCTCACTAAAGGTAACTATTTCACTTTTAAATATTTCAAATTCATTTCTGTTTTTTTCTTGTAGACAAGCACCCAATATATTTTCTCTTTAACAAGCAAAAGTGCATTTATTACCATGTATTTACTGTGTATCTTTATCAAAATAACTAATAAGACTTTCTCCTCAAGAAAAGCCTCTGAATGTTACTGCTGTTGAATAGAGAGCTGCACCAGTGGTTCAGAACTACACAGCATGGAATGGAAGTGTAAATGCTCTGTTCTGGTTCCAGTTCCTCCCTCACAGGTTCCTCTTGGTGCTGGGAACAACTTGGGGTTCACTGTCTTGCCCAAGGACACTTTGACATGTAGGTGGGAGCAGGGATCGAACCACTGACCCTGTCGTCCATGGACAACTGCCTTACCAACTGAGCTACAACCGCCCCTTTTTTCTTTGTGTTGATGCAAGCAACTGTGCAGTGATTACTTATGTCATTTAAAAAAATACCAACTGAATAATATTTTTGAGGTGCATCTGTTTACATTATATCAATTAAAGTATTTCCACGGAGACGTGACAGATTCACTAAGTTGAGTGAGATTCAGAGAGTCGCACATCTGTTCAGATTTATCACGTAGCCAGTCTAGGTTTAAATCACCCATTAGAATAATTTCTGGGGATAACAAGTAAGAGAATATGTTAGTCAAGCTCCTGATTGAATCACTTGCAGCTTATGGGGTCTATTACAGCCAACAACAGTGATGGGTGTTTTTTTTTTCACAACCAATATTTGTGCTCAAGCTAACTTATGGTTCCCTACTTATACATATTGAATGGATACATACAATAAAAAGATTTTTTTAAAGTGAACGCTGTCTGTTTTTGTGAGTTCAAACATCTGCTATTAATTATAATGTACACATTTATAATGGGGCTGCAGGGCATGATTTGGTTTTGTGTTTTTGTTTTACCCTGCAAAAAATTTCCTTTCCAAACAAATCTGCAAATCAGTAGTTTAATATATGTAAGCAAACCAGCAAAAGCCCAACAGGTATTTATAATAACTATTTGATGATATTTTAGTACAACAACTCCACAGTGTTTGTCTTTCCAAATAATGTGAATCTTCACTAAATCGCCTATAAATTATATAAGAAATGATGATTTGTTTGTCTACTTTAGGTGATTTAACACAATAAAAGCACAACCAATTCCCCAAACTCTGTTTTATCTTATTCTGAATGTTATGTGTTGTGTCATATGTAATCAAACAGAGGTCGGCACTGATTTCACCTTTTGTTAACATACCATCAGTAACTGGTTTGGGGAGTTGTCAATAGTCTGTTTGTGTGTGTTTAGTGTTTTGTTGTTCACATATGTCAGTAACAGTTGGTCAATGGAAGGTATAATTTCTGTTGACTTGCTGTTTCACCAGAATGCAGTATCATATTAATCTGTGTGTGTTGCTTATTAAATTTCACAATAAATATGATAAACAGAGCTGTGCTGAATATGAGAGAATGATGAATGTGTTGGACAGAATCACAATCTCCTGCCTCTGCTTTAATTACATTGAATTGTCTTTTTAAATGTGTGATGTACACAGGAAATTGCTGTTAAACACATTTACCACACAATATTTTTTGTCCCATGATCAACTTTAAAACAAAATGAAAAAACAGGATCAAAAACCAAATATCACCAAAAACATTTTTTTTTTAATGATCTTGTATTATTCTCTTTTTACAACTCTCTTTTATTAAATGTAGTTTAAACAACATAATAACAAAATGGTAGTGAATGACACATATCTTCTAATAAGTATTTCAGTTAGTACATTTGTATTCTGGCTTTTTATGACAGTGTTGCTGTGTAATTTGTTTGAGGAGATGAGGCCGTTTGTACAGTTTGAAACTGGATCTTGGCCCAGTGTTAAAGTCCTTAAATCAATCACATGAACAGACATGCAGTGTGTTTTCATACGGTGCCTGTCAAAGATAAAACCAGTTCAGTCTGGTTCAGTTCTGTTTGATATCAATAAAATTTGTCCACAGAAAGTGAAAGATGTTCAGTCAGTATAGTTATGAAAAATGATCTCAATCGGGCAAATGTTGACTTCATGCACATAACAACTGATAGTAGATGTTTTCACATATTAAACAACTATTGATGTAATAATATCTTTCAGTAACCTCACACATTTAAAGTGTAGCTGCTGTTGAAAAGGTCAGATTATTGGTTTTGGAGACATAATTTTTTATAGTTTTGAAATTTCAAAGCACACTTTATTCTGTCGTTAAGCACAATAAACATTTTTAATTTCTGTAACAAAATTAAAATTCATGTTTTTGAGAGCTAGGAGAGATCCTCCACAACCACGATTAGATGTTTAATTAGTGTGTTTTTAATCAGACTTTCATTCATTGGCTATTGGAGGTTGTTAATATAGGTGTCGGTAAACTGCAATGCAATAAATAGCCAGTAATGTTTTATCACATTTTAATTTACAACGTGAGGATGTAAAATTAGGATTAAAATGAAATTAAGTTATACCAGCCCTACTACAGGAGAAATTATTAAATTACCACTTAGAACAATATGAAAACCAACCACAAATATGAACATTCAGAAGCATTAAATCTCATGTCTGCCTGCCACTGCTTTAATCACCTCTGACTGTTGCGTTTGTGCCTGTTACAGTACATTACTTTTCAATTTTCCTTTGTCCTATGATCAAACTGAATTTTATTACACACTAACATCTCTGCAGTAAACATAAAGTAAAAAGCTGTTTCTCAAAAACCTAAAAACAGTTTCTTGTCCTACAGTGAAACATTCCTTGATACATGTTGCCTCTGCTCTAACTACATTGAATTTAATTTCTTCCAATGTGGCTCCCATTCATCCCTCAACATCCCATTTGTCCCTACTGTGTATATAACTATAAGTGTTACTTGCTAAAATGAAACGTTAGAAATCTATTTTTTCAAGGGCCTCAGATACAGGAAACCAGTCAAACCTCAAACCAATCATTCATCTTTTTTTATTTTCATTTGTATTTTATTTTATTTCTATTTTTTGTATATTCTCATCTTCTTTACTGTGTGACATTCAGAGTGGAGGGCAAAGTAAGAATTTCATTGTACAGGGAAACATGCGTTCTATCTGTGCATATGACAATAAACTTTGAATCTTGAATCTTGAATCTCGGTCACACCATCACCCACACCACTTCTAGTTCCTGACCCCGTTTCTGAGTTGGCTGATGTTCTTTTTGTTCCCGAGTTGGCTTCGGATTCAACCACAGTCCTGCCTGTCCCTGAGTCACTGCGCTGCCCACCTGTTCCTGTTTAAGTTCCTGATTCAACCTTCCACCAGACCACAACCTCCACGCTACTTATTTCTGAACTGCCAGTTCCTGTTTCTGAGCCACAGGTGGCTGACACCACCAGTCGTAGGATCAACCAACAAGACGTCAGAGATCCCGCCACACCTGTTCCCCCAGGCTTCAAACATCCCTGCCATGCACCTCACTCCAACACCAC
Organism: Channa argus; assembly: GCF_033026475.1. NCBI lineage: Eukaryota > Metazoa > Chordata > Actinopteri > Anabantiformes > Channidae > Channa > Channa argus. Next base: position 6,168,021 of record NC_090197.1, read on the forward strand.
CCCTGTAACAGACTCACCAGCCTATACAGTAACAGACCTAGAGCAGCAAGTACAATATCCGGTCATTTATCAGGTAATGGCAATCCTCCAAAACAAGATGGAGACTTCCAGAAACCCTGAATCCTGCTGTGCCACAGCTCATCAAATGGAGGAGATAATAAAGTCTAGATCTTGGCTACTTTACTGGGAGGGTATACCCTCCCCTAGCCCAGGTCTCCTCACCTGTTTATGTTGTGGACATCCCTGCGCCTGCCTTTGGTCCTGGGTAGAGAGACACTCTCTCTTCCCCCGTTCCGGTTTCCGAGCGTGTTCACTCCGCCTCCAGTTCTGGTCCTGTTCCTGTTAGTCCAGTTCCTGTTCGCCCTGTTCCTGTCTTTGAGTCGGCCGACACCACGTCTGCTTCTGCTTCTGATCTTGTTCCTGTCCCCGAGCGGGTTTGTCCTGTCCATGTTTCTCCTGTCCCTATTCCTCCAGGTCCTGTCCTGGTGCCGGGGTCAGCTGACTCTCCTGTTTCTGTTTTCCCAGTTCCTGTCTCTGGGTTGGTCAATGTCTGTGAGTGGGTCAACGCCGGCCCCGGTCCTGGTCTTACCCCTGGCTCCGGGTCGGCCGAGGTCCGGACGGGTTCTGATCCTGTTCCCGGCTCTGGGTCAGCCAAGGTCCGACCTGATTCTGTTCCTAAACCAGGCTCCAGGTCGGCCGAGGTCCGGCCTGGTTCTGATCCTGTTCCTGCCTCCGGGGTTGGCCGATGTCCCTTCGGGTCCAGCTCCTGGTCCTCCATTGCTGGGTTCCAGCCTTCACCGCCAGCCTCCTGCCCGGCCCCCGGAGGGTTTCAGCCATCATCGCCGGCCTCCTGCCCAACCTCCTATGGACCAGCTGCCCCAGGCAGGGACAGTTCGATCTCTGCAATACTCTTCACTATGCTATTTGGGATGTGCTACTGTATCAGCCTGGTCTCCACTGATGGTCAGAGTGAAGTCCGTCTGTGATCCACTATCTGAAAAATGATCTGGAATCCCTGATGCTCATTGATCAGTATAATATATAAGAAGTTTAGAGGTTTCTTCATCTTTATGTTGGTACCAGTTGGAATAGGGTCTAGCAGGCAGGTTGTTGGTTTAGATGAGGTAATAATTAAAGTTAATTCAGAGAGATCTATGGGTAAAAAGCAGTCTAACAGGGATTGGGGCCTTATCCATGATTCTAGCACTGCTGTACATGAAGATCTATCTGTAATATTTGGGGGGAGGATCTGGTGATTTCTTTCTCTAATAGCTACAATTTTATTCATAAAAAAAGTCATGAAGTCATTGCTGCTCAGAGTTAAGGGAAAACTAGGCTCAACAGAACTATGGCTCTTAGTCAGTCTGGCTACAGTGCTGAACAGAAACCGGGGTTTTTTCTTGTTTTCTTCTATTAATGATCAATAATATGTTGTTCTGGCATCACAGAGAGCCTTTTTGTACATTTTTAAACTATTTTTCCAGGGTAAATGAGATTCTTCTAAATTTCTGGAACCACTTCCTTTCTAACTTTCATGTTGCCTGTTTTAAGTTGTGTGTTTGTGAACTATACCATGGAGATCACCTCTTCTGGTTTACTGCCTTCTTTTTCAGAGGGGCAACACTATCGAGTATTGTATGTAGTGAGGCTGCAGAATTGTCAACAAGATAATCAACTTGTGCAGGAGTAACATTAAGGTGGCTACTTTCCATTGTCAAATGGTGAAGCAAATGAAAGAATTGTTTCTTTAAATTTGTTGACAGCTTTTTCACTTAAGCATCTGCTATAATGGAATTTTAGTGTTTTAAGCTGTCTGGACTTATTGTGCCCCCCCGTGTTTCATGGTGCCAAAGTGGAACATCCTTAATCACGCCTTCTCCCCATTTATCTGCCATTATTTTAGCAGGGCCTGTAAGAGGATCAGATCATTTTTCTAGTTTCCCTGTTTTGTTTCCCATGTTTTCTAGACTCACTCAACTTTTTATGGGCTTATCATTCACACACAATTTACTCTCTCATACTGATCATTCCATCGCATCGTATGGTTGGATCTTGTCACACATACACTAATTTCAGCCAGGTAGTTTGTATGACACATTCGTTCTGACCAACTACCCCATAGTATGCACAGTGGTTTGTGCACACTAGACACTGAAGGAGTCATCACAAAGCTTTTTTTTTTTAGTAATATTTATTTATGTTTTAATCTGTATTGAGTCAGTCATACGCCCATTTTGTTCAAATGGAACCTAAACCAGACTTTCATATATGTAAGATGACTTATCTAGGTATTTATTTCTTTAAACGTATCTAATTATTGATTTATTTCTTTATTTATTGAGGATGGTACTTCTCAGTACTATACATGTATTTATTTTCCCTTATTTCACCTTTTTTCCTTATTTTCCTTTTTCTTACACTACATGTAGAATTACACAGACAATTGTTCACTACCACACAGGCTTTACAAGAATATTACAGTTGCTATCACACACATTTTATGGAACCTCGGTGGCTATTACTAAAAATAAATTGTTCATAACACTGTACTCACTTATTGTTTGAATGGAGCATCTGCCTGCCACCACTTGTCCCTGACATCAGATGTGATCCAATGTGATAGATGCAAATATTCTAAGGCCTAATTAGGAAAACACAAAGACTCAGGGTGGACAGTGTGGATGACTTGGTGCAAGAGTGAACATTATCAACACAAACCTGACAGCAACCTAAATGATTGGCAGTAATGAAAGAACCATCCAAATGTTTCTCTTGAGTCCAAGTATCAATGGTGCAGAGTGTGTGAGATGGTAAACAAAGGGAACTTTGATTTTAGCAGCTGATCTTCAGTCAGGACAGTTTCTGTCCTCAGGAGACACTCTCACACCTACACACTGCACAGAGACAACGAGGAACCAGGACTAAACCTGAACCCAGGATACAGAGGTTCAGTGAATGTGGTGTTGAAGGTGTGGAGGTGGATCAGTTTGTCAGAGGAGACACTGTAGAAGGACAGAGAGCCAGCAGGACAGTCCACATACACTGCTACTCTGTGAGAGACAGAGGACGAGGAGATGGTTGTGTTTTTTTTATTGTGCCTGACAGAGTAACCACGATCAGAGCACCTCAGACTCCAGGACTGATCGTTAGCTCCAAACAAACAGTCATTAGTGACTCCTTTCCTTCTGATTCCTCTGTAACTCACTGATATATAAACTGTTCTTCTCCACTCGACCTCCCAGTAACAGCGACCAGTCAGAACATTTCTACACAGCAGCTGAGACCAGAAGTTAAATCTGTCTGGATGATCAGGATATGACTGATCATCCTCCACATCTGTCACCTTCCTGTTGTTGTCAGACAGTTGTAGGTTTCTGTTTACTGTGTTTGCGTCCAGTTCCAGTTCACAGGCATCTGATGGAGAGAACAAGACACAAACAGCTGCAGTTTATCATCTGTTGATTTATCACCAACTTTACTGACAATGACTGAAAGTAAATCGTTCCAACTTCCATTTCATCTTCAACTGTGAAGAATGTTTGACTCCATTTCAAGTGAAATTCAACAATCCAGTTAGAACAACAATCCACATGAGCATCTCACGGAGCAGATAGAATTGCATTTTATCAAATGGATCAATGAAATCCACATCATACACACATTAGACACAAGTCAACTCTGGAACATCTGTTTTTTTTTTATTTTTCTCCTCCTGGTGTTTAGTGAAGTTTCATCTTTAAAGACACGTGTTTCAATGTGTTTTAAAGCTGTTGCAAACTTTTTCCTGGTGTCTTTATTAGTGTTGTCAATAGTATTGATTTATCAATACATGTCTATACTGAATATTTGAAAAAGTTTTAATATACACACAGATCATTGCCAGTGTTTTCACACAAATGACCCAAACATTCATGTGTCCTCCTCACAGAGCCTGAAGTTAAACCTCCTTCCTTTATAGACCAAATGAACTGCACCCAATCAGCGAGCAGCTAAAAACTCACCTCTTCAGTCTTTGACTGAATCAACTTGGTCTGAATGTGGCTAATGAGGATTCTGTCCTCATGGTCTCCACCACATACTCTGCTACAAGCCACCTTAGCTCCTTCAAAGACCCTGTTTTTACCAATGCCAAATTTAGTTTCTACCAGTTACCGGGCAGCACCTGAAGGTAACAAAACTCAAAGTCAAAAAACCCAGAAGAAACAAACTTCACTTTTTGTTGGCTCCACTGTTAATAAAATGTATTTCTTAGTTTTGTTGGATCACTGTGTTCACTTTGTTGTGTTTGTGGATTTGAAATTGATTGATTGAATTCTAACATCTTTCCAGCCACACTGACAAAAAACAGAAGGTAAATCCTGAATGAAACTCTGGAGAAATTCATCTTTGTTCTTCAGTCAAGAAAAGCTTCAAATCTAGTGAAACATGTGCAGCTGTGTTCTCAGGAATCAAACTTAAAACACACTCACACTTCCTCACACCAGGTTTCCGTCTCTGTGGTCCACCATGGTCCAACCTGGAGACAGAGACAAAGTCAGAATCCGCTTCATCCACCTTCACTCATCTCCACCATTAAACATGAACCAGAGTTCTTCAGTTAGTCAGAGACACAGAGAAACAGTGTGAGAGCTGCTGTTGTCCATCTCTCCATACCTGAGAGTGTCCAGTCTCCAGTGTTTCTCCTTCAGTCCAGCAGACAGCAAATTCACTCCTGAGTCTCCTGGATGATTGTAGCTCAGGTCCAGCTCTCTCAGATGGGAGGGGTTGGAGCTCAGAGCTGAGGCCAGAGAAGAACAGCCTTCCTCTGTGATCAGACAACCTGACAGACTAAACACACACACACACACACACACACACATTTCCATAACAAGACAAGACATTGACTTTATTAATTTGCTGGAGACATAACCATAAACTAAATATAGGCTATAAAATGTCATAATTCAAATTCATGCTCCACCTTTTTACCAACTAAACTGTACAAACTAGAATTAAGGTGGATCATGGAGCCAAGTCAGGTTGTGGACTTGCACTTTGCCTTTGCAAGGACACTGGAGAGGTCATATTTTCCTGCTTATGATCTGCAGAATCTCGTGTGTTATAGTAACTAATGTCCATCATTTGTTCCTTTCATTTCTGACAATAATACAATGACATTGGAGCCTTGTAGTTAGTGTGAAGTAAACGCTCTGCATTAGTTCATCTGTGTACAATTCAATTATTGATATTTTATTGGTTGTGGGGATTATTCTCTTCAGACCAAACATGTTGGAGTCCAACTGAATATAGTTGAGCAACTTTACTCAATCAGTTTTTATAAACAAGTCGAGTTTCTGTGGTTAGAACAAAGCTGACAATCTGCTGAGTCAGCAAACTTCTTGATCACGATAGCTTGTCAAATGACTGAAAAATCTGCATCCTGACCTGAGAGTTTCCAGTCTGCAGTGATGTTGCTTCAGTCCAGCACACAACAGCTTCACTCCTGAATCCTGCAGGTCATTATTACTCAGGTCCAGTTCTCTCAGACGAGAGGACTGGGAGCTGAGAACTGAGGACAGAGCTTCACAGCTTCTCTCTGAGAGGTTACAGCCACTCAGTCTAAAAATAATCCAGTAAAACAAAAGAAACCAGTTACAAACATTAGTTTTGTGTCATGCCAACAACAATCCACTTAATCTGAAATAGTCTATGTGCACATACAGAGCTTTGTTGGAGGCTTTGACCACTGGCAGCAGCCTCAGAAGAGCCTCCTCTGAAGCAGAGTATTTCTTCAGGTCAAACACGTCCAGATCTTTTTCTGATGACAGTAAGATGAAGACCAGAGCTGACCACTGAGCAGGAGACAGTTTATCTGTGGAGAGACGTCCTGATCTCAGGGACTGTTGGATCTCCTCCACTAGAGAACCATCATTCAGTTCAGTCAGACAGTGGAACAGGTTGATGCTTTTCTCTGCAGACAGATTCTCACTGATCTTCTTCTTGATGTACTGGACTGTTTCCTGATTGGTCTGTGATCTACTTCCTGTCTGGGTCAGCAGGCCTCGTAGGAGAGTCTGATTGTTCTGCAGTGAAAGACCAAGGAGGAAGCGGAGGAACAAGTCCAGGTGTCCGTTTGGACTCTGTAAGGCCTTGTCCACAGCACTGTGGCAGAGAAGTTTTAGATCAGGACTAAACAGTTTAGACCACAGAGATGTTGATTCTTTCTCTGACAGCAGATTGACTCCAGAGTTGCTGAATGTCAGATGGACATGAAGAGCAGCCAGAAACTCCTGAACACTCAGATGGACGAAGCAGAATACCTTGTCCTGGTACAGTCCTCTCTCCTCTTTAAAGATCTGTGTGAACACTCCTGAGTACACTGAGGCTGCTGTGATATCGATGCCACACTCTGTCAGGTCTGATTCATAGAAGATCAGGTTTCCTTTCTGCAGCTGCTCAAAAGCCACTTTTCCCAGAGACTTAATCATCTTCCTTCCCTTTTTATTCCAGAGTGGATCTGTCTCAGCTCCTCCATCATACTTGGTGTTCTTCAGTTTGGACTGAACCACCAGGAAGTGGATGTACATCTCAGTCAGGGTCTTGGGCAGCTCTCCTCCCTCTCTGGTTTTCAACACATCCTCCAGAACTGTAGCAGTGATCCAGCAGAAGACTGGGATGTGGCACATGATGTGGAGGCTTCGTGATGTCTTGATGTGGGAGATGATTCTGCTGGCCTGCTCCTCATCTCTGAATCTCTTCCTGAAGTATTCCTCCTTCTGTGGGTCAGTGAACCCTCTGACCTCTGTCACTATGTCTACACACTCAGGAAGGATCTGATTGGCTGCTGCAGGCCGAGTGGTTATCCAGAGGCGAGCAGAGGGAAGCAGGTTCCCCCGGATGAGGTTTGTCAGCAGAACATCCACTGAGGTGGACTCTGTAACATCAGTCAGGATCTCATTGTTGTGGAAGTCCAGAGGAAGTCGACACTCATCCAGACCGTCAAAGATGAACACAACCTGGAACTCTTCAAACCTGCTGATTCCTGCTTCTTTGGTTTCAGGAAAGAAGTGATGAACAAGTTCCACCAAGCTGAACTTTTTCTCTTTCAGCACATTCAGCTCTCTGAAAGTCAATGGAAATGTGAACTGTATGTCCTGGTTGTCTTTGTCTTCGGTCCAGTCCAGAGTGAACTTCTGTGTTAAGACTGTTTTCCCAATTCCAGCCACTCCCTTTGTCATCACTGTTCTGATTGGTCCATCTCTTACAGGTGAGGCTTTAAAGATGTCTTCATGTCTGATTGTTGTTTCTGGTCTGTCTGGTTTCCTGGATGCTGTTTCAATCTGTCTGACCTCATGTTCATCATTGACCTCTCCAGTCCCTCCCTCTGTGATGTAGAGCTCTGTGTAGATCTGATTCAGAAGGGTTGGGTTTCCTGCTTTAGCGATGCCCTCAAACACACACTGGAACTTCTTCTTCAGTTTACACTTGAGTTTACGTCCACACACTGCAGCATCAAATCCTGAATGAACAAAGAAGAAATGAAATCAGTGAGTGGATCCTTCAGAAAATCAGAGAATCTGAACATTTAAGTGTTTGTTTTTCTTCCTCCATCAGTTTTATCATCAGTGGAGGACAAACAGCCTCTGATCTGATACAGATGTGTGCAGCATAATTACAGCAGAGTTTGGAAATGGAAACCTCTCTCCTGCTGTTTCCATTTCCTCTTTCCATCATGTTAAATCTGTTCAAATCCTCTTACTGCTCTGCAGACAGTCAGCCAGCTCCTCCTGCTTCATTCTCCTCAGGAAGTTCACTGTGATCTTCACAAATGACTCTCTGCTGCTCCGCCTCTGCTCTTCATACTCACTGTCCAACACCTCCTCATCCTCCTTCTGACTCTCTGAGCATTCTGGGTAATCTGGTCTCAGGCCCCTCTGGATCTCCTTCAGCTGGTTCTTCACAAAAGTGACAATGTTGTCCTCCAGCAGCTGGAACAGAATGAGAAGTGAACATTTCATTTAAACTGGTAGAAGACAACATGTGATTCATCTGTCAGACTGAAGACCTGCTGGTCTGAACACAGCAGCATGGACTCTGTTAGGACCTGAATGGTTGTTGAACATTCAGTCTGGGTTTTATGTAGTTCATAGTCAAAGTGTGATTGGACATGTACAGACCATAAATATGGAGTCCAGGTCTGGTTGATGCTGCTGGGCAAACTGATCACTGTGAACCTCTGAGCTCTGCTGCTCAACTCTGGGGAGAAAATAGAAACTTTAAGGAAATGTAATGACTCATGAACAAAGTCAGTAAAAATTAAGTGTTCATGTGGACACCTGGTGGACACCTTCACTTCAGGACAAATGGGAAACATTGAGTAAAAGTTGCAGTACAGTGGCTGAATGTGGACAGGGTGTAAACCTGTATGTCCTGCACATATTAAAAGATGTTTCTTTCCTTTTAAGACTGAAATTGGTAATCGAAGGCCAAAAATGTCTTGTTTGCTTTACAGGTCAGTTGCATGGACTTCTGAATGTCAAGATTCAGTTTGAAATTCTTACCTTCCATCAGCAAATTGTTCATCTTAAAAGTCAATAGAATGAATCTTAAACCTGTCAGTCCTCATGGAGACCGAGCTGTGTATCATCCTGATATAAACAAGTGACAAAGTATTTTAAAGCTAAAAAATAGATGATTTTTGACTGAATCTCATTTGCAGTTTTCCTGTTTTGGTTTGTTGCTGACTCAATACAAAGTGTTTGTGCTGTAAACGTCTGAACTGTGATAACAGTATTTTGAATCAACCTTAATAAACTGCTGATGTTATGTGACACAAACAAGACACTGGATAAAGTCTAAGTCTTCAGTTCACTAAAGCTCATATGGATATTGTCCTGTCAGGGTTATGACTAAAGTCGTGTTGCCACCAACAACTGTGAAGGTGATAGAAAGGGAGATGAGCAGCTGGTCAGACAAGATCAGGCTGATCACTGTGAACCTCTGAGCTCTGTGGCTGAACTCTGGAGAGAAAATAGAAACTTTAAAGGACGACTTCACTGATTTCACTGAACTGGCTTCTTTTGGTTCTAGTTTGGTTAGTACAAAGGAAATTATTTTAACATAAGGAAGTCAGATAGAAGTTTAAAATCAGTAATGCATATTTACACCCTGAACTAATAACTAATAAATACAAATTTTAGTTTAAACTTCTTACCTTTGACCAGGAGCAACTTTAAAGCTAATTGGGTTTTCCATAGACCGGTCACTCTTGATGGATACACAGCTGGGTTCAGCAGAGTCTGGTCTCTGCTTCTTCATCCTGATCCAAACAAACAAGAGAAAATTGAAGTCGCCCTTTAAGTGAAATTACAATTAGTTATTTGTTAGATGCTTTTATCCAAAGCGACTGCTTGGGATCTTTTTTGTAGTGATGGGACCAGCAGACCCTGTTCATTGGCAGAGCGCAGTAGACCCCAATAAAAATAAGTAAGGAGCACACATCAAGGACAACTTGGGGATTCAGTGTCTTGCCCAAAGACACTTTGACATGTACCCAGAAGGAACCTGGGACTGAAATACTCTCTTCTCAGGATAATCACATAAAACCACAGTTATCATCTAATTTGTAGTTGTTGTTGTTTTGTATGTTGCTGACACTTGACTCAATACAAACTCTGTGAATTTGTGAACTGTGATGATCATAATAATAATAATAATAATAATAATAATAATAATAATAATAATCATTATCATCATCATTATAATCATTTTTTAACTTTTTACAGGAATGTAACATATAGGGCTGCACGTAATGCTTATCTTTTTTTTCTCACATCAAGTTTTTTTTCAATTAATATATAATGTAGCTACACTGGTCCAAAGAAATACTGCCCACGCATCATACAGGTGTCTTAAGTATTTATTTTCCACTCTCTCTCTCTCTCTCTCTCTCTCTCTCTCTTCATTTGACACCGTGAAAACTACAAGAAATAAAAGAACATACAACTTTTGAAATGAAAACATGTTTTCCAGTCAAAATCTCTCAGGCTAGCGTTCGTACAAAAGCACATCAACATGAATAGAGCACTGTTACTGTGTGCGCCTCTTGAACCAAGTGCAGAATAATTCTTTTGGGGCCTCGTGTCTTTCCTCAGGATGCACGTTAGCTTGACCCATATTGCCACCGTGATGCCCCTCACCAACTCTAGTCACATGACCCGTCCATCAAAATAAAAGCTTTTACAAGCCCATTCAACTTTGACCAAACATTTTGTATTTCACAAAAATGTATTTACAAATAAATTTTAACAGTTGTATGTAATAAAATAATTCTGAACTTATAACAGAAACATAATAATAAACATGTCATTCAGACAGTTACATATAATAATATAAAAAATAATTAATTTATCAAAAATTTAAAAAAAATAATTAAATAGTCATTTATATATCAATAGAATAATTCAAAGTATGCACTGCAGGTCATTATTCGTCCCCCCTAAAATAGGCCAAGAGTTCGACGTAAAGCAGGAGTTTGTTCCATTTAAGTTAAAGCCAGTTACAGTTACTGTAACAGAACAGAAGGATGAACATGAAATCAGTCCCTATCACTGATCCCTGTCCTCCTCTGTCTGCTGCTGACAGCTACAGGGTCCTGTCTGGTTTGGGACTGTGACTGTCTCAGTGTCCACCAGTGGCACATTAGGTTAAACAGCATTAAGTGCAGCACATCCAGCTTTTGATGACTTCCAGCTTTAAGTGGATGGAAACTAACATGTTTGTAGCAGTCAGTGATTAACCAACAAGCTTGTTGTGGTGATGAGGAACTGTGGTCACAGCTGAAATGATCACTTTTCTGCACATTTATGCCACAGACAGGGAAACTTGGCTGAAATCCGTCCTCACTCAGACTCAGAGAGAAGAAGCTGATCCACAAGTTTATTTTCTTATTCACTAATCTCAGTGGTGTCTGTAAGAATTCATACCCGGTGATTTCAGAACACAAATATTTATATTTTTGTGCTCTACTTCACCTTTAACAAGTAAATCTGCACACTGCGAGGTCATTTCTTTATTGTCCCAGGTACCTAATCTTTGTGTAGCGTTAATGTGTAGCCCAACATGTGACGTGTTGAAGCACTTTTCATCAATCAATGTATTTTGTAATCGATTATGTTGACGTGTCGCCCCACCACTAAATATAAAGAAGGTACTGGATAATGTGTAAGTGTTCAGTTCACTGACACACACATGTGCACATTGTCCTGTCAGGGTTATGTGTAAACTACCACCAACAGTGGAGTTGATAGTGACAGAGATCAGCAGTTATTAAAGCAGGAAGTTCAGTAAAGTTCTGGAGTAAAGTAATTATTATTTTTCTCTGTCAATTAAATACATAGTTCAGTTTGAGATTCTTAACTTTGATCAGGAGCTTGTTCATCTTTAAAGTGAATAATTTGATCCTTAATTTGATCAACTGCTCTACCTCCTGTGCCACAGTCGCCCTTAGCTCAGCAGAATATTTCTATTTAATTATCTTTTATGTCACAGGTTATGTTTATTATATTTTGCTTGCATGTCTCTCAGATTTCTGGTGTTGTTGTATTGACTTTGACATGGACTCAGGTTGGCAAAAGCAGGATGTGCTGTTTCATGTGCTGCTTTATTTAACAAAATTTAACAAAAACTATAAAGCTCGGGACCAAGAGAAGTCTTCTAATCTGAGTCTGACAGTAACTAAAACATTTCTTACCTTCCATGAGCAGGTTGTTCACCTTTAAAGTCAATATTGCGACTTGCAGACCGGTCACTCTTCATAGAGACACAGCTGGGTTCAGCAGAGTCTGGTCTCTGCTTCTTCATCCTGATCCAAACAAACAAACGTTAAATGAAAAGTAGTTTAAAGCTGAAAGCAGATGAATTGTGATCAGACTGTCAGCAGCTGAAATGTTAGAAGCAGATAGAAAGTCAGTAAGAAGACAGTGGATGAGGAACGTTGTCCTGTTCATCAACATGGAATCTGATGAAAGATGCTGTCTCATCTTAGTTGGTTAGTGGACTAATCAGTGGTTGGCTCTTTGTTAACTAAGGCAGTTAGTAGTTCATGATTAGTTCTTCTAAGCTGTTATTGAGGAGCTGAGTGGCAGATGTGACAGTGAGTGGGAATAATGATGGTGGACTGATTTGACAAGGACAAGAGTCATGGACAGTTAGAGATCCTCATCTCACCTCTGGTCTTTGGTCTCTCTCTCATGTCCCCCACACAGAGTGGTTTTAGAGGGAGGGACTCCCTCCTCTCTGTCCTCACACTGATTCATAGCAGAGTCAACACCTGCTGGAGAGCTGAGCTCAGTCTTTACAGCAACAACACTGATAATGTTCCCTTGAAGCAGCTCAGCTGCTGAATTCACATCCAGTCACAGAGACTTTGGAGCTTCAGCTGGAAACACAGAGAAGATCAGAGACAAATGAAACATATAAAGTTTTATTAAACATCCTTCACTGCAAATTAGACTTTTTTTTTTTTTTTTTCTCAAGGCTTGTGCACTATTTTCCTGTTACTTGTGCTAATTATTGTGCTCAGGTTAGAGGAGTCAGAGAGACCAGGGGATGGGAGAGAGGGGGGAATCAGACAGCATCTCAGAGGAGGAAATAAACCCCTGATGCCTTCCATTTTGATTATCCACATATGCTTCCCTAAGGGGAAAAGTTCTGTTATAAATACTGTGATTCATGGGTCATGGTTTTCACAGAAATTTGGCTTAATCAGTCTATTCCAGATTTGTGAGGTAGAAGTTTGGACTGGACATACGGTAAGAGAGACACTGTGCAGACTGGACACTGAATTGCTGAGCCTGAGTTTAAGACCATGTTACCTACAAAGAGAATGTGGATGCATTATTTTATGTGCTGTTTATGTTCCACTGAGTGACAGTGTAATCACTTTATGTGACAACAATTGTCACAAAGAAATTATTATTTTTTGTCCTTTCAGTTTATCCCGTGAGTTCAGGGTCGCCACAGCGGATCATTGTCCGCATGTTTATTTGGCACAGTTTTTACGCCTTCCTGACGCAAACCTCCCCAATTTCTACCAGGTTTGGACAGGCACTGCACAGCTGGGGTGGGGAATGGGCTGTTAGGGGTTCAGTGTCTTCAAGACACTTCAACATATAGCCAGGACCGGGGATCGAACCACTGACCCTGTTGTCCGTTGACAACTTTTTTTTTGCCAACTGAGCTACAGCCGCCCCTGTTGCAGAAACTATTACGAAAGAAACAAATAACATGTTATCCAAATAATAAATCATATGTAACCAAAGAAATTAAAGAAAGTATAAATAGGAAAAAGCTGGCTTTTATAAAGCAGGACAGACGACTGAAGAAAAGCCTACAAATAGAACTAAATGACTTGCTACAAGAAGCAAGAAGAGAAAAAAAGACATCATGGAACAATCAATTTCTACTGGGAATTCTAAGAACATCTGGGATAAGATGAAAGCCATCGCAAACATGAACCCACCCAGGAAGACTATGTATGACTCCAGTGACTTGGCTGAAGTCACTGAGCTGAATTTCATGACTTTTTTTTGTTGCTTTAATAAACAGGCTCTTGTTGTTGCTGTGGAATTTAGTATGGCTGATTTGTAGTTATGGGCCATACAGCAAAAGTTTGTATCGATCCGATACCAAGTAAATACCAATACTTTTTTATTTTTAGCACACAATATAAATAACATTTACTTTCTTGCATAGGGGATATCACTGTATCACAATTTATGAAGTGATTGCGTAATTTTGCTAAATCTGAATACATCCGTGATTTGTGATGTGATTTGCTCTGTGCCTGTAAGTAGTCATGTGTGAGGTTAACAAAAAACAGGACATTTTCAAATATGAAAAAAAATATAATAAACTCAATATGCAAACATGAAACTGCATGAAAATTACAAGAATAGTAATAAAATTAAGAACTGAAAAACAAAACAGATCTGATTTGCCTCCTCTCTTTCTTTTTGTAGTTCCGAGCTCCTTGTCATGTTGTTTTATGCGTTTGTGTAAGTTGGTGTTGTTACCACAGTAGCAAATAACCTTTTTACAGACGTCTCAATTCGTTGTGTTTTCATTCACAGCAGTAAAATACTTCCACACAGTGCTGTTTTTTTATCTGCCAGCTCCATGATACCAAGGCAGGACCACCTCACTCTCACTCTCTCTGCAGCTGCTTGCTGTTGGTGCTGCTGAGTCACGTGATAGTAGGGCAACAAAACATAGCAGAGCAGGGAGGGGTGACCCATGTGCGTGACGTGTGAAAGGAGCTGCATAAGAGAAAGCGTTATATACAAGCTCACTTTAAATATTGTATTTCAGGCAAAATAAATAAAATCCCTGGTTTTAAAAAGCCCTTAATATCAATATTTTGACTTTTGGATCGATCATTTTCAATACAACCCCTATATCAAAAGTATCGATATTAAGGATTGATCCACCATCCATTCATCAAATCACTGATTTGGTAAATGGAAACCATATTGCTGCTCTCAAATGTTCACCTCTGCCCTTAGCCGAGCTTCCACTACCCTTTCCCACAACTTCATTGTTTGGCTCATCAGGTTTATTCCTCTGTAGTTGCCACAGCTCTGCACATCTCCCTTGTTCTTAAAATTGGGCACCAGTACACTTCTCCAGGGTGGAGAATGTTCTGCCCAGCAACAGAAGGTTAGAAAACTAATGTGTGATGTATGAAGTTTAGAACTGCATAGGATGGAGACTCTGTTGTTCTTCTCTCTTGCAAGATAATAAAACCCTAAAAGACGTCCTGGATGCTGAAGCTTCTTTAATAATTACACTTGAGGTGTCTAAGACCAGATATTGTCATTTTTGTCATGACAACACTTCTCCTCCAGTCCTCAGCATCCTCTCACTCTTGATAAACAAACTAGTCAGAAACTCTACTGCCACCTCTCTCCTAACAACATCGAACATCACAACTTCAATTTCCAGCTTCAGACTCATCAACCTGTCTAATTCTCTTTTCCCCTCCAGAACCCCTCAACAACTTGAACCCTGCTCCTAAGCTTCTAGCCTTGCTACCTTTCCACCTGGTCTCCTGGACACACAGTATGTCCACCTTCCTTCTCTGCATCATGTCAATCAAATCTCTTACCTTCCCCGTCATAGTCCCAACATTCAAAGTCCCTACTGTCAGTCCTACATTCTTGACTTTCCTCTTCTCTCTCTGCCTACAAACACACCTTCATCCTCTTCTTATTTCAGAGTAACAGGCCTAAACATTGTATTAATTGACAAGTAGCTGATTTTCATTTGCCTATTTTAGCATTAAAACTGGAGGCAGAGATAAGTTTATCTCTTTTTCTTCTCCTTCGTGGATTCAATATTTTAAATAATGAATTAGATGCTGTTGATAATATAAATGTACAAATCCAGTCAAACATTGTTCAACAAACTTTTAAAAAGGGAAAGTTATGTGGACGAAAAGTCATAGCAATGAATGAAAAAAGGACAAAGATCTGTATTACATATGGTTTAAGTATGTTGAGTTTAGGAACCTTAACAGGTTTTATTCATGATTAAAAGAAACCAATGATGACTGTTGGCGATGGGATGTCAGTTTTTCTACAGATTTGTGCAAACAGGATGTTGAGACAAATTTGTTCACAGATAGTGAACATTAAGACGTGAACATTAAGACTTGTATTTTAAGATCAATGTACAAGTTTAGTCCAGATATGTTCAACAAACTATGACAAATTAGGTGCAAATACATTTTCTAAAAATAATTTCCACCTGAGAAGGAAGATCAGTGTTACTATAGAGACTTTGTGTGGAACAAGAACAGGAACAGCTGTAAGTGGAGCCACTTTTAATGACTTTGAAATACTTTCCGCAGCTACATGTGTAATAATACATCAGCATTAGTGGAACTAAAGTAACTGTGAACCAAAAGCTCAAATAAAAAAATCTATTCCGACCATCAAACGTGAAAACACACGCCAATAATTAGCAGCAATAACACATGGGAAATATGAAGAATCATTAACAGCGAGCTAAACAACCCTCACATAGTTAAGCAGATAATGTCGACCTTCGTTCACATTAGACTCTAGCGCTAAATATAGAAGAGTAGTGGTACATGTCGCTTCGTTCTTCCCTTTGCTGCCACTTCAATCAAATCTGGGGGACAAATGTACAGTTTACTTGCTTCTGCAGACACCAATAAGCCGCTGGTTAGAGTCCGCAGAGTTCCTGACAACTTTCTGCTACTGGCTCCTCTACTGAAACTGCGTCGCCGTCGTTTGTTGGAACACGGTCCATCCAGCCGGCGCTATAGTTTGTTGCGCATTTCCCCTGTACTTACGGTACGAGTAGGAGGAAAAGCTGAGGCTGGGGGATTGTTTGGATGCTCAGAAAGTATCAGGTAACCTTCATAGGTTACCTCAAAGCTTCAATGTATTCTTGTTCACACTCATGTCTACTATAACACTCATTTTGGACTCATTTTACTGTACAGTTTGAGTAAAATAAAGGGAAAGTTTCTCCCCCAACACCATTAGAAATAAATTGGCATGATGAGGATACACATCACTCTAAAAGAGAATGCATTGAAAGTGTCTTATAACCTCTAAAGAACAGCTTTTTATGAAAGTTCAAAGGTAAAGAGTGTGAGTTACTTTGCTGTTAGGGGAGAATTTCGCTTTAATGTTTTCAAAACCTGTACAGTAGAATTGGCTCAAAATGAGTATAGTTAGACATCACTCTTAACGAGAATGCTTTGAAATATTGTGGTAACCTCTGAAGAAAAACTTTTTATAAGAATCCAAACGTGAGAACACCGTTAGTTAAAATGGTGACTTGGGGGATTTTCCCTTTACTTTATTAAAACTACTAAAAGAATGTAACTAAAGAGACTAAAGAAGGTATAAATAGGAAAAAGCTGGCTTTTATAAAGCAGGACAGACGACCAGAGAATAGCATACAAATAGAACTAAATGACTTACTACAAGAAACATAGAAGAGACAAAAAGACATCATGGAACAATCAATTTCTACTGGGAATTTCAAGAACATCTGGGATAAGATGACAAATTAGGTGCAAACCTTTTGCTTCTAAAAATAATTTCCAACTAAGAAGGAAGTGTACAGAATTTGTTACTTTCTAAGTTTGACACATTTTCACTATATATTGGAAAATACCCTATTTCACATATCAGAATTTTTACTGGTTTTATTGGTTCTGTTATGATTTATATTTGTCATATTCCAATGAAGTGTTAATTAATACAGTCTATCAACTACGTGTAAAATATATTGCAACTTGTCTGATTGCAACACTCTCCGTGTCAGGATTTTGGTTTGGACCCAAGCGAAGAGAGAAGAACTGAAACAGGTTTTATTGAAAAAGGCTAAAGGGTTAACAAACTCACTCCTGAGAGGAGGACACTAAAGAAAACAAGCCAGGTAGCAAACATGAAACACGAGGATATACAGCAGGGATAATTAAACTGAATCATAAACCGAGCGAACCAAAACCTCGGACAGGGAACAGAGTTCGAAAACCAGAGTCCGGAATCCAAAGACAGAAGACAAGAAAACCATACTAAATCTGAATGGATAGACGGGGAAAACTAAAGTAACAAACACCAAATAAAATACAGGGATGAGAAACATAAACCACTAAAATAGAATGAACACAAAAAACTAATAAACGGGAGCACAGAGACTAACACAGGAACTCAGGGGAGGCAGACATGAACAAATTAAACATAAAGTACTTTCAAATAGAAAAACACAGAAGCAAAACCTGAAATAACCAGGGCCAAACAAGTGGAAAATAGATCAAATCACTAAATCAAACAAAAGGCAAACCTCAGACCAAAGGGGACAGCTGCACAGGGTCCCGAATACAAAAGTCCAAAAAGAAACAAGAGTCCAGAATAGAAGGGTCCATGAAACACGCGTTCAGCTTTAGTCTAATTGTGGGGTTGGTGACGGTAATAATGACGGCAGGGGAGTGAGGGGAAGACTGAACTTAAATAGAGGAGGGAACAGGTGCAAACCATCAGGGACAAATGAAAGCAAAGCTGGGGAAAAGAACCAAGGCACAGGAAGTGGGGAGAAGGGGCCACAAAATAAAGGTCCAGGAACAGTAAGTGCACTTAGATCCTGACAGTCCGAGCTTCTACGCTCCTTTTTTTAGCCTATACCGTAAGTACGGGAAGAAAGGGGCAACTAAACTTTAGCGGCGACGGGTGTGTCGGAGCTTTTACTTCTCCTGCTCCATCAGTCAGTTTGTCTGTTAAACACAAAATGTCACTTTGAATGAGTTTCATTTCAAGTTTATTCCCCTTTCGGACGTTTATCTTGTCTTTTAATTGGTGTTTTCGGGGGTAAAACTAATGTGAAAGCAGATAAACTAAAGTCAAACCAACATGTTCCTGTTCTTCACTGCCGGAGCGGTGGAGGGTTTCGGTGGTGTGGAAGAAGTATTCAGGTTCCTTGAGTAGTAAAAATATCAATACCAGAGTAAAAGTACTCCATTACCTGTTAAAGTCCTACTCTGAAAAGTACTGACTGTCTGTTTGGACCCAGTAGTTGTTGCCGCCTTAATAATCAACATCTAAAATAGTATTTAAAAAATACAGAGGCTAAAAGTAGCTGCTGGGTTTTTTCATAAGAAAATTCAAAAGAAAATGAGCAACAATTGTTTGTAATTGTTTTATTATTTCATAATTTCAGTCAGATTTCTGTCAGAAATGCTAAATGTTCTCTGGTTCCAGCTCTTCAGATGTGAGGATTTGCTGCTTTTTGAAAAACCATTCACCTGCACGTACTGTGGCCGGGCCTTCGTGGAGAAGGGCAACCTGACGGTTCACCTGAGGACGCAGACCGGCGAGAGGCCGTACTGGTGCTTCACATGTGCCCGGTGCTTCAGCCAGCTGTCCTGCTTCTAAACACCCCTGTCGGAGGAGACCCCTCATCTCCACTCGCGTCAATCCCACCTGACCACCTAAAAACATGACGGGGATTCTGTAGCTCTGCAAATGAAACAGTCAACATGTGGTGGACGTTTCCACAGGTCCACTCTTGAGGACAGAGGCTGAGTCTAATTTTACTGCTGCAGGTGTCTGGTCTGTGTGTCAGCATGTTTAACACCTGAGAGGATCTGATTGGACCTCGGTGTGTGAGGTGTCAGGTGGGTTTCAGGTGAGATGAGCATGAAGAAGTTCACAGCTCAGCTTTGTTCTGACAGAAGAAGAAAAATTAGTTCACGTGATTTTTCTGCTGTCGATATGAAACAGATCAGAATATTGACTTTGTCTTTTATTCTGAATGACAGAGGTCAGATACAGTTGTTGTACTAGCTGAGGCCTAATGTTTAGACTGTTACTGTTCACACTAACTAATGAAACAGACCCTGGGACTAAATGAAAATGTAATAATTGTTAAAAGCAAAAACCGTAACCGTGATGTGTTTGGCTTTTCTGAATTTCTATTGGTCCGAATTTTCTGCAGCACAGACGACATTTAAATTTAAATGTCGACGAGCTCCAGCTGATGCTTTGCTGCTTTTTCTTTCTTTTTTCCATGTTTAAAACTAGTCAGGCTGCTTTTTCTGCTGTTGATACTTCACCTTGCATCTCCAGGTGAGATCATATTCCAGGTGTTATGTTTTAAAGACGTTTCTTGGACTTTGAGTGTTGCTTCATCAGTTTGCTGTAAAACAACAGATAATCCTGCATGTTCAGACAGTACAAAGCTTCTTTCACCGTCAGAAATAACAACAAATGATCAAAAAAAGGTTTAGTAAGATAATGAACATTGTTAGGTCAAAGGTTTACAACCCCCTTGATAAAAAGAAAATTAAATCCATTTTTCACAGATCCAGTTCTGAAAATATTGATTATTATTATCATCAGAAACATATTTCGTTCTCCATTTTCCTTGTTGATCACAATATGCAGCATAGGACCATTTTGTGTCATGCAGCTCTGCTGTGGACAATGTTAGTGTTGAACTCAGTTCAAACACCTCATTATAAAAACATTAAAACTGACTGAGAGTTTAAATCCACGAGTTTCTGGCAGATTTGCAGTTTTTGATCAGTGACTCTGCTCAGACTCCAGCAGCATTTAGTTTCTTCCTGCTCTGATTCCTGCACATGTTCAGTAGTGTTTCTCTCTCTGAGCCCAGTCACTGTCTGTTAGACTTTTCACTTTGTCAACAGGTTTCCTCACATCACTTTCAGCTTTGTCTCTGAGGAAAAGACAGCAGCAGTCTCATGTTACTGTCAGCACTGATCCATCCACCCATTCCCACTGACATCCTCCTGAAGTGTATTGAGTCATTAAACCAATCCAAGACTCCTCATTTATATTCAGCTCAGTGACAAATTCCTAATAATTAACAAGAGATGATCATTTTACTATTTATATTTCAGTTTTTCTTTCTGTTGGGAGTAAAATCTGTTAAATCTGTTACATTTCTTTTTCTCTGTGTCGCACATCCACCAACTATTGTCACAGTTCACACAACTTTAACCATTTCCAACAAAAGAGAAGCCTCCATTTTCAGGGCTTTGACCCCTATATATTCTGATTCTGAAGAAGTTCTAAAACACTGTACACTGGTCACACACACAGTAACAAACACTCACCTGTTCCTCTTTGCTGGTGATGATCACCAGATGTTCACCTCTGTTCTGTTCTCAGACCAAGTTTTCTTTTTAGTGGATTTAAAGTAACAGCTGGATCCAAATCTCTTCCATCCTTCACAACATTCTGATCAAACGAGTTTAAAAGTTAGATTCATGTCAGTCAAATGCACTTTCACTTAATAGTTTAGTGTCACTTTGTTCTCTGACTATATTTCCATATTTTTAAATGACCACAGAGGAAAACAGTTTAAAATATGAAGTAAAGGCACATTTTTGTACTTTTACATAAAACTAAACTGTCAAACTTCTCTCACCTTTAGTTTTGACCTGCTGTTTCTTTACTTCATCCTGCAGATGACTGTTGATAACCAACAAGTTTGGAGAGAAACAATCAGTAAAACAAAGACAGACAGACATATTTCTGCAGGAGGATTTTTGGAGGATTTTCTCACCTGTAATTTGACCCTGAAGCTCCTTCACCTCATTCTGTGACTGATCCAGTGAATTTGTGTCTGACCGTGGGCTCCACACATCAGCAGAGCAGAGGTGGACGTGTGTCCCTGTTGAATTGTGCTTTAGAACATAATCACAGTGAAACCATCAGATTCCTCAGATTTACTGCTTTGTTCTTGTTACCACCACTTACTCTCTTCATTCCATCTCTACAACACTTGACCACTCTGTCTTTCTGTCTTGCTCACTGACTAAGGGACAAAGGGGCAACTGATTTCTGTTTCTGACTAATCAGTTCATATGGTCCAGTAGTTATATAACTGAATGTCCATACAACTGTAACTGAGAGACACTGTGGGTAACTTCATTAACCAGAACATCATTGGACTAAACACTCACAGTCCGCAGCAGTGGGACGCAGCCACCCACCATATTGTTTTTATCATCTATGTTGAAACCTATAAAGGTTCAGTGGTTAAAGCAATGCTCTCATATCAAGAGCTCACTGGTTCAGACCTACCTGGGCTTCTCTTAATAGGAATTCTCTCAATCTCTTAACAGGGAAAACCAGGAAGGATTAGTCTTAGTTCCTGAAACCAGATGCTGAAAGTGAACAGTTACTTTACACCTCCCACTTCTTCCTGTTGTGTGTTTGTTCCACTCTGTGGTAAAACTCTCTTTACCAGAGCTGATGCTTCTACAGATCTGAAAACTGATTCAATGTTAAACTGTGACCAGTAGGACTGATGCCAAACACTGAACACATTCAGCAACAAAACCCCTGAAAATGAGTTTTCTGTGGAGACTTAGTGTTACTGTACATTTTGGTAACAGAACATCATCCAACTAACTGAAACATGTAGGGACAAAGATACAGAGATGAGTTTTATATTCCAAAATAAGGAATTTGCCTAAAGTACCTTTATGATCTGCAACAACAATGATCCTTTAGTAAACACTCGGATCATATTAGGAAATGTGTCCCAGCTCAAAACACCTTTAATGGAGAATAATGTAAACAAAATTCAGGAAGAGCAACAAGATGAACAGATGTGCAGTAGATGCTGTGTGGACAGAACACAGCAACAAAGCAGATTTACACCTGTGTCCAATCACTTACCTTCTTCCTGTGCCTGAATATCAGTGACATCATCTCTGATAACATCTCTACTCTTGTAGATATCCACCTCTCTTTCCTCCCACTCTCCTCCATCTTCCTCCACCTTTCTGTTGTATCTCACCTTCTTGGAAAAATCTGGTTTGGTGTAAATATCTGAAGACATCTTGAGACGACTGAGACAGACGGACAGTAGCTGAACTTCACTGACTGTTACTGTGCTGCAGTAAAACAGTTAAAGTTATACTGTAGTATAAACTACTTTCTGTGGCAGATAGAAAGTAACATGATCGACTTTACTGATGCTGCTGTCAGGGTTCAACCTTCTGTCTGGTTCAGGAAGTAACAAGAAAGTAAATGTGTTCACACCTTTTTATTCATTTGTCTGGTGGATAAAAAAAGAATAGTTTGTTGTTTCATTTACTCCAGTCAGGAAACTGTGATTTTCTGTTTTTGGATTTATGAAACTATTTAAAGTAGAACAACCTGGCTACAAAACTGAAAACATTTTATTTTTAAATATTGTTTTCAGTTTCTGATCTCCAGCACACACACACACACACACACACCAAAAGCAGATTAACAGGAGATAATTAAATGAAACAGGAAATTATTCTTTCTTTCTTACAAATGAACAGAAACATTTTGATGAAGGAAACATTAATGACAATAAATGATAAACTAATGTCTTTGCTCTGGAACGAAGTATCAGACCATCAGTCTGTCAATGATTTAACAACATCATAGTGTCACTAATGCAGAGCAGGCTGCAATGAAAATGGTTGTGGTCAGACTCTGATGTTTCCATTAGTACAAACAAACCTGCTGTTGAATTTAGTAGAATAGTCGAATTTCCAGCAGTGAATTTAGGAAGTTTTTGGTCATGATTAGTGTTTCACCTGGTAAAGCAGTAAACTGCAAGTTCATTATCCTGAGCAGTGGCTTCAGCGTCATTGATGTTTGAACTTGAACTGATGTTTGAGCCAAAATTCAGATCAACTCAAGTTTATTATCGTAGCAAAGAGAAACAGATTATGAATTTGCTGATGCAGACAACACAGTTAATAAAGCACCATTTTTAATTTCATAACAAACATGGAGATTATGATGGTGAAATGGTGATGCACCACCTCCTGACTCAAAGCACAGTAAAAGCATTAAATAAAATCCAACATTTGACTCTACATCTGCATAAAATACATGTTTCTTTCTGTGTGGCTGTGTGCTGCTTGTTACGTAGCACTAGGAAGCTCTGCTGGTTTGATGCTGATCTTCATCAGCTGATAAATGTTTTGATTGAACACTCGTGAAGAGCAGACTCGTGTCAAACGTTCATTATATTGGCTTATTTAATTCCATCATAAGATATTTTTAATCAAATACAGTGTTTGGATCCACACAGCCAGCAGCTTCACCATCTCACCACCACAGTCTTCTGATTGTTGTATGTTGTACTTTACTATGTTGTCTGTGTGAGAATGTCCATAATTTGTTGCTGTTTAACTTTAGTTAGTTAATATCAGAGTAAATATAAGGTGTGGACGTGGCTCCAGCAGCAACTTGGCGTCCTTCCTTTAGCAGGAGACAAAATTCAACTTCCCAATGTGGAGATAAAGAGCATTTCAGATTACATTCCTCTGATTGTGACTGCAGACAGAATTCAGAAAAATTAAATGCAGTCACAAAATCTTCCTCCTTTTTACTTTGACCTTTGATTCTGACCGATTTTGCTCTCTACAATACACAGCATTTTGACTTTTTACTCCCCCAGATTTGACGTACTCTACATCCCTCTTTGTCTCAGATATAAAATGAATTATTATTATTATTACCATCCAATATCTTCCAGTTATCTGGATCATGGTGGCAGCAGGTTTAGTAGGCTTTCCAGATGTCCCTCTTCCTAGCAACTATTTACAGTTCCTCCATGTACACAAAGGTTAGCTATGGAGTTCCACAAGGCTCTGTGTTAGGACCAATACTTTTTACTTTACATATGTCTCCTTTAGGCAACATTATTAGAAAACACTGCTATGCTGATGATAAACAGTTTTATCTATCTATGGAACCAGCGGGAAAAAAAACAGTTAATCAAGCTTCAAACCTACAAGACACAAAGACTTGGATGTCCCACAATTTTTTACTTCTAAACTCAGACAAAACTGAAGTCATAGTATTTGGGCCCAAAAATTTCTGAAATATGATGTCCAACCATATCATTACTCTAGATGGCATAAATCTGGCCTCCAGTACTACTGCAAGGAACCTTGGAGTTATTTTTGATCAGGATTTGTCCTTTACCTCACATATAAAACAAATATCTAGAACAGCCTCCTTCTACCTACGGAACATTGCTAAAATTAGGAGCATTCTGTCTCAAAGTGATGCCGAAAAACTGGTCCATGCATTTGTTACTTCTAGGTTGGACTGCTGTAATTCCCTACTTTCAGGATGCCCCAGTAACTCCCTAAAGAGCCTGCAATTAATCCAAAATGCTGCAGCACGAGTGCTGACTGGAACTAGCAAGAGATATCATATTTCACCTTCACTAGCTTCTCTCCATTGGCTTCCCATTAAATCTAGAATAGAATTTAAAACCCTCTTACATATAAAGCTCTGAATGGGCACGCTCCATCATAGACCACTTCAATGCCAGAATACAAGCCTACTTGTGGTTCCCAGAATTTCCAAAGGTAGAATGGGAGGCAGAGCCTTTAGCTATTAAGCTCCTCTCCTGTGGAACCAGCTCCCAGTTCAGATTCAGGAATTGCCGATTATGTGAGATCACTGGATTAATGAGGTGTCACAGTGTGACACTCAATAAATTTTTCATTGCAGGTTTGAAATGCAATAAATAGACAATAAT
Organism: Channa argus; assembly: GCF_033026475.1. Lineage (NCBI taxonomy): Eukaryota > Metazoa > Chordata > Actinopteri > Anabantiformes > Channidae > Channa > Channa argus. Next base: position 6,193,110 of record NC_090197.1, read on the forward strand.
GTTTTATCACATTTTAAAATACAATGTGAGGAAGCAAAATTAAGATTAAATTAAATTAAATTAAACCAGCCCTACTACAGGAGAAATTATTAAATTACCAACAATATTAAAAGACAACCACAAATATGAACATTCAGAAGCATTAAATCTCTTGTCTGCCTGCCACTGCTTTAATCACATCTGACTGTCGTGTTTGTGCCTGCTACAGTACATTACTTTTCAATTTTACTGTCCTTCTTTTAAATTGTTTTTTAATTCATCCCATTGTTGAATAAATGTTAAAATGCACGTTGGCAACTGATGTGTAACTGCAAACCTTTTGTTAACTGTAAAATCAGTGCTAAGGAAACCAAAGCTGACTGCGCCTGGATAATTTATCACATGTGGAGTTTAAAGGACAGAGTTGGTAAAATTTGGCTGTTGATCCTCCAATACAAGAGGTTGTGCTGTTGTCAGTCACCATCACCCACACTATATAATGCAAATGTTAGATTTATTATAATTCCAGACAACTTGAAATTTGTTTTGTATGCTTTTGTTCTCAAAACATGGGAGGCCTCCCAGCACGAGAACTCAATCCAAAAAACTCCTCACTCATCAGTTGCAGAACATCATCAGAAAGATCTTCTATGCAAGACTGCCCTCTCAACATAGATGGATGGATTTAAAAAATAAATAAATGCAAATGGTGACAGAAATGGCAAAGAATGTTCTAAAGAAAAAGATGGTTTTCTTTGTGCAAGCATTAAGGGAAACATTAGAGCTGCATTATCTGTTCCTTCCTGGTTAAATGACGATTTCTGAAATACCATTTCAACTGTTACTATATATAATGTCCTGACAGAATCTGCTAGAACAACGGCAATTTTCTTTTTCTCAAAAGGTTTTTAGTACAATTCTTGACAATTTGGCTTTACAAATCGAATCTGGAGGTTTTCACACTACAGAAAATAGTAGTATTGTTAAATGCTGATTCTCTCAAAGTTACATGTTTACTGGTACATACATATAGGTATACATATAATCTTGAAAGAACTGATTAGAATTTGCATCTGGACAGACATGAAGAGACAATGCTATTTGACTGGTTGGCAGCAGGATACAATGATGTAATTTTAGTTTTTCTTCGTACAGAATTTTTGTTTTGCCCTGGTTGCTGAGCTCAGAGAGGGAAGTGAAACACTGAAGACCAGTTTGTCTTCCCATCCTCGTCGCCAAAATCTAATAGAAATTTTCCCAATTCCTTAGTCAACTGTTACTAGATCTTGGAAGAATTTTAAAACAGAAGACAGAGACTCAGCGTGATGAACCATCTCAGTTTAACACATGCCGGCACTGAGAAGAACACATGGATGTTGGTGTCTTCTGGCTTGTCTTTCTCAAACCCCTTCTATTTATACTTAAACCCAAGAAGTTACCACCCTCACAAAACATGACTGAAGAAACCAGGTGCACATAATTGACATCATTCTTGTTCCTTTTTAGATTATCTGTTAATGTCAGTTGTAAAGCAATAAAACTTTTTATTTCACTTTCTTGTAGATCTTGTGAACCCAGGACCCTCTATCTACTACATTCTTTCAGGCCTTATAACAACAAAGTGCCTACTGTGATCTTAAGCCGTCCTCTAAACATGACACATCCTGTGACTTCTTATCCTATTTGTGAAATTTCAGGAATATCAGCTGTTTCCTTTTTTATCTGATTTAATTAAAGAGATCAGTTGCCTCCAACTCCCCTGTGACAAGAAAAGCAGTTCATATAATGGAAAGATGTTTTTTAAAATTAATAAAACAATTCAAGCACTATTTGAAATTTCTAATAAAAAAATAGTTTTTTTGAAAATCAGGAAATGTTCTTTTTTGAGTTTGTCAGTCGTCTCTCAGCTCAGTGACTTTTTATCACTGTGGTGGACTTTTGGTGGAGGAATCAGACCGGATGATAAGTATAAGTACGTATGACATCTGCATGAATTCAAATGAAGTAGTAGAACATTTCCTGAAGAAAATGCTCGTGATCGCTGAAGCCAAGCTGCCGTTGCTTACAGCCATCATCACTGTGAGACTGAAAACACTGAAAAATGTGAAAGTAAAAACAGATGCAAGAAAAATATTTCCCCATAAATCCATAGATCCATAAATGGCCAGTTGGTGGTGTGGTGGCTACCATCTTGTATGTGAAGCAGTACATCATGATGTAGTGGTGAACCAAGTGTCATTACTCTGACATTTAGTTTCTGAGACACAAAGATGAACTCTGCTCCACACTAACCACACAAGTCGAGCGTCCACATCAGAGTTTTCATTATTCTCCTACTTATATCGGAGGCAGGATCACAGTCTGTGCATCCTGCTCATTCTTTTTCTCTTTCTTTGCTGTTAGTGCTGAAGTTCTGTGGAAATGTGATAGATGCTATTGTCTTAAAACAATGACATTTGTCATGTTCTAATTAGGAAAACACAAAGACTCAGGGTGGACAGTGTGGATGACTTGGTGCAAGAGTGAACATCATCAACACAAACCTGACAGCAACCTAAATGATTGGCAGTAATGAAAGAACCATCCAAATGTTTCTCTTAAGTCCAAGTATCAATGGTGCAGAGTGTGTGTGATGGTGAACAGAGGGAACTTTGATTTCAGCAGCTGATCTTCAGTCAGCACAGTTTTTGTCCACAGGAGACACTCTCACACCTACACAATGCACAGAGACAACGAGGAACTAGGATAGATCAAGAACCCCGGACACAGAGGTTCAGTGAATGTCGTGTTGAAGGTGTGGAGGTGGATCAGTTTGTCAGAGGAGACACTGTAGAAGGACAGAGAGCCAGCAGGACAGTCCACATACACTGCTACTCTGTGAGAGACTGAGGACGAGGAGATGGGTGTTTTTATCTTATTATGGATGACAGAGTAACTATGATCAGAGCAGCTCAGACTCCAGGACTGATCGTTCCATCCAAACAAACAGTCATAACTATTTCCTTTCCTTCTGATTCCTCTGTAACTCACTGATATATAAACTCTTCCTCTCCACTCGACCTCCCAGTAACAGCGACCAGTCACAACATTTCTACACAGCAGCTGAGGACAGAAGTCAAATCTGTCTGGATGATCAGGATATGACTGATCCTCCGTCACACGTGTCACCTTCCTGTTGTTGTCAGACAGTTGTAGTTTTCGGTTTACTGTGTTTGGGTCCAGTTCCAGTTCACAGGCATCTGATGGAGAGAACAAGACACAAACAGCTGCAGTTTATCATCTGTTGAATTATCACCAACTTTACTGACAATGACTGAAAGTAAATCATTCCAACTTCCATTTCATCATCAACTGTGAAGAATGTTTGACTCCATTTCAAATGAAATTCAACAATCCAGTTAGAACAACAATCCACTTGAGCATCTCACAGAGCAGATAGAATTGCATGTTATGAAATGTATCAATGAAATCCACATCATACACATATTAGACACAAGTCAACTCTGGAACATCTGTTTTCTTCCACTTGAAGTCTATTTTTCACCTCCTGGTGTTTAGTGAAGCTTCATCTTTAAAGACACGTGTTTCAATGTGTTTTAAAGCTGTTGCAAACTTTTTCCTAGTGTCTGTATGTGTTGTCAATAGTATTGATACAATCAATACATGTCTTTACTGAATATTTGAAAAGGTTTTAATATACACACAGATCATCGCCAGTGCTTTCACACAAATGACCCAAACATTCATGTGTCCTCCTCACAGAGCCTGAAGTTAAACCTCCTTCCTTTATAGACCAAATGAACTGCACCCAATCAGCGAGCAGCTAAAAACTCACCTCTTCAGTCTTTGACTGAATCAACTTGGTCTGAATGTGGCTAATGAGGATTCTGTCCTCATGCTCTCCACCACATACTCTGCTACAAGCCACCTTAGCTCCTTCAAAGACCCTGTTTTTACCAATTACAGGGCTTCATCTCCAACTTTTAGTGCTCTACACCTTCCTGCTGCACAGAGACAGCATTTCTGAACAGTCTTTTCTGCACCACAAAGTTGTCAGAAGTGGACAAGATCAGGATGGAACCTCCAATAAGGGGATGTGGCCCTGATACCAGATTATGCTGCTTCTCACAATGTCTGGATAAAGGGGCAGAGCACCAAAGCCAAACGTACAGTAAGACATGTCATCATGCAGAACATTAAACTAGACAGACCTGGGAGTGAGCTTTGTTTGATACAAGTCACTATAAAAAATGACTCCAAGACATGTGATCTGTGAGCCTTAACTGAGTGGGAGACAATCAGGCTTAAGAGCACAGTTTTCTAACCAAACTAGGAAGGACCAACCTATCAATCTAAGACTAACTTTGAGCTTCCAGCTAACTGAAGAAAGAAACTATTTCCATTATTTGAATGCTTTGTACAGTAAATTCAGTTTCTGAACACTGATTTATTAAACACACAGAAGAAAGTGAGGGGTCCTTGAACACAACTTCCATTGGTCAAACCTGTGAAGTACTAGTTACCGAGCAGCACCTGAAGGTAACAAAACTCTTCAGTGACAGTCAAAAGACCCAGAAGAAACAAAGTTCACTTTCTGTTGGCTCCACTGTTAATAAAATGTATTTCTAAGTTTTGTTGGATCACTGTGTTCACTTTGTTGTGTTTGTGGATTTGAAATTGATTGATTGAATTCTAACATCTTTCCAGCCACACTGACAAAAAACAGAAGCTAAATCCTGAATGAAACTCTGGAGAAATTCATCTTTGTTCTTCAGTCAAGAAAAGCTTCAAATCTAGTGGAACATGTGCAGCTGTGTTCTCAGGAATCAAACTTAAAACACACTCACACTTCCTCAGACCAGGTTTCAGTCTCTGTGGTCCACCATGGTCCAACCTGGAGACAGAGACAAAGTCAGAATCAGCTTCATCCACCTTCACTCATCTCCACCATTAAACATGAACCAGAGTTCATCAGTTAGTCACAGACACAGAGAAACAGTGTGAGAGCTGCTGTTGTCTGTCCATCTGTCCATACCTGAGAGTGTCCAGTCTCCAGTTTGGATCCTCCAGTCCAGCAGACAGCAACTTCACTCCCAAGTCTCCTGGATGATTGTAGCTCAGGTCCAGCTCTCTCAGATGGGAGGGGTTGGAGCTCAGAGCTGAGGCCAGAGAAGCACAGCCTTCCTCTGTGATCAGACAACCTGACAGACTAAACACACACACACACACACACACACACACGTTTCTATAACAGGACAAGACTTTATTAATTTGCTGGAGACATAACCATAAACTAAATCTAGGCTATAAAATGTCATAATTTAAATTCCTGCTCCACCTTTTTACCAACTAAACAGCCAACTGTACAAACTACAATTAAGGTGGATCGTGGAACCAAGTCAGGTTGTGGACCTGCTCTTTGCCTCTGCAAGGACACTGGAGAGGTCAGAGGAGTTTGCTACACAAGTGAAAACATATTTTCCTGCTTATGATCTGCAGAATCTCATGTGTGTTATAGTAACTAATGTTCATCATTTGTTCCTTTCATTTCTGACAATAATACAATGACATTAGAGCCTTGTAGTTAGTGAGAAGTAAACGCTCTGCATTAGTTCATCTGTGTACACTTCAATTATTGATATTTTATCGGTTGTGGGGATTATTTTATATTATTTATATCATCATGAGATGATCAAATTCAGTGTCTTGGAGCAATGATGGTTTGATGTTAGATTGACTATTCTCTGGATTAGGTGCCAAGTCTGATTGAACCTGTTGGGCTCCTCGTGCGGTAAGCGTATTGCGTCACTTCCTGTTTCTGCACACTCTTGGGTTTCTACCGGACTGTTTAATGATTAATTGTAGCTGTTATTTTTACTTAAATAAGTGATTTCTTCACACAAGAATTAATACTTAGTCGTAACATACGCTTGTAGTACACAAGCACCTGCTTTTGCAAAACATAACCAGCTAAAGTTTACAAATTCTAGATTTCACCTATATTAGCTTCGTTAGCTTAGCAGTTATCCATTAGCAATGGCTTCTCTGTCTCCCTCTGTCTCTCCTTCTCTCACTTGCTTGGTGTGTCTCATGTTCAGTTTTTCCTCTGCCTCCTTTAGTGATAATGGTTTATGTAATAAGTGTAAGGTTTTTGCAGCTTTGGAGGCGAGGCTCACGGAATTGGAAGCGCGGCTCCGCACCATGGAAAACAACTCAGCTAGTCAGGCCCCGGTAGCTGGTGTGGGTCGACCTAGCGTAGCCCCTGCTAGCTGTCCCCCGTCAGTTCCCGTGCAGCCGGGAAGCCAGTCCAGCTGGGTGACGGTTCGTAAGAGATCTAATGCTAAACAGACGCCCGAGGTTCAGCACCAGTCGGTTCACGTTTCTAATCGATTTTCCCCACTAAGCGACAAACCCGCTGAGAAACCAACTCTGGTAATTGGCAGCTCCATAGTCAGAAACGTGAAGTTAGAGACTCCAGCGGCCGTAGTCAAATGTCTTCCTGGGGCCAGAGCAGGCGACGTTGAATCATATTTGAAACTCCTGGCTAAGGATAAACGTAAATACAGTAAGATTATTATTCACGTGGGAGTTAATGACGCCCGATTACGCAAATCGGAGGTCACTAAAATGAATGTTGAATCGGTGTGTAACTTTGCCAAAACAATGTCGGACTCCGTAATTTTCTCTGGTCCCCTGCCAAATCTGACCAGTGACGACATGTACACCCGCATGTCGTCATTCAACCGCTGGCTGTCTAGGTGGTGTCCAGCAAACGATGTGGGCTACATAGATAATTGGAAACGTTTTTGGGGAAAACCTAGGCTGATTAGGAGAGATGGCATCCATCCTACTTTAGATGGTGCAGCTTTCTTATCCAGAAATATGGCTGGTTTTATTAGACAACCAAAAGTATGACAATCCAGATTTGAGCCTAGGGTGCTGAGATCCAGTCCTACACGCCTCTCTGCAGTATCCTTACAACCGTCACCCCCCCACAACTCCCGCATACCTATAGAGACTGTGTCTGTTCCCCGACCTAAATTACATAAAGTAAATATGACAACAAGAGGAGTTAATCATGAAAACCTAATAAAAGTTAAGACTACTCCTCTTACAGAACAAAACCCCAAAACTATTAAATGTGGATTATTAAATATCAGATCTCTCTCTTCTAAATCTCTGTTAGTAAATGACTTGATAAATGATCATCAAATTGATTTATTTTGTCTTACTGAAACCTGGTTGCAGCAGGAAGAATATGTCAGTTTAAATGAGTCAACCCCCCCAAGTCATATTAATTATCATGTTCCTAGAAGCACAGGCCGAGGTGGAGGAGTAGCAGCAATATTTCACTCTAGCTTATCAATAATTCCTAAACCTAAACATAGTTATAACTCATTTGAGAGTCTTACTCTTAGCCTTTCACACCCAAACTGGAAAACTCAAAAACCACTATTATTTGTTATTGTGTACCGTCCTCCAGTCCCTTATTCAGAGTTTTTGATAAAATTTTCTGATTTTCTATCTGATTTATTGCTTAGTACAGATAAAGTCATTATAGTGGGTGACTTTAACATTCATGTAGATGCTGACAGTAACTGCCTGAGCACTGCGTTTAATTCATTATTAGATTCAATTGGTTTTTCCCAAAATGTAAATAAACCCACTCACTGTTTTAGTCACAAGTTAGACCTTGTCCTTACGTATGGAACTGAAGCGGATAATTTAACCATATTTCCTCACAACTGTCTTCTGTCTGACCATTTTTTAATAACATTTGAATTTACAATAACGGACTATACAGCAGTTAGGGAAAAATTCCACTATAGCAGATGCTTAAGTGAAAAAGCTGTCAACAAATTTAAAGAAATTATTTCTTCATCATTTGCTTCACCATATGTTAATACAATGGAAAGTAGTCTCCTTAATGTTACTACTGCACAAGTAGATTATCTTGTTGACAATTCTGCAGCCTCACTACGTACAATACTCGATAGTGTTGCCCCTCTGAAAAAGAAGGCAGTAAACCAGAAGAGGTGATCTCCATGGTATAGTTCACAAACACGCAACTTAAAACAGAAAACACGAAAGTTAGAAAGGAAGTGTTCCAGAAATTTAGAAGAATCTCATTTAGCCTGGAAAAATAGTTTAAAAATGTACAAAAAAGCTCCGTGATGCCAGAACAGCATATTATTCATCATTAATAGAAGAAAACAAGAACAACCCCCGGTTTCTGTTCAGCACTGTAGCCAGGCTGACTAAGAGCCATAGTTCTGTTGAGCCTAGTTTTCCCTTAACTCTGAGCAGCAATGACTTCATGACTTTCTTTATGAATAAAATTGAAGATATTAGAGAAAGAATTCACCAGATCCTCCCCCCAAAAATTACAGATAGATCTTCATGTACAGCAGTGCTAGAATCATCAATAAGGCCCCAATCCCTGTTAGACTGCTTTTTACCCATAGATCTCTCTGAGCTAACTTCAATTATTACCTCATCTAAACCAACAACCTGTCTGCTAGACCCTATTCCAACTAAGCTGCTCAAGGAAGCTTTACCCTTAATAGATACGTTCATATTAGATATCATCAATCTGTCTTTAGAAACAGGCTATGTACCACAGGCCTATAAGGTAGCTGTAATTAAACCACTACTTAAAAAACCCTGTCTTGACCCAGGTGTTTTAGCCAATTACAGACCAATATCTAATCTCCCCTTTATTTCTAAAATAATTGAAAAAGTAGTTGAAAAACAATTATGTGATCACCTTCATAGGAATAATTTGTATGAAGACTTTCAGTCAGGATTTAGAGTTCATCATAGTACAGAAACAGCACTGGTAAAAGTCACCAACGATCTTCTCATGGCCTCAGATACTGGACTCATCTCTATACTTGTTCTGTTAGATCTTAGTGCTGCATTTGATACCATTGATCATAACATTTTATTACAGAGACTGGAACATGAAATTAGAATTACAGGAACTGCACTAGGTTGGTTTAAATCTTATCTATCTGATAGATTTCAATGTGTTAATGTTAATGATTAATCCTTCATGCACACAAAGGTTAGCTATGGAGTCCCACAAGGCTCTGTGTTAGGACCAATACTTTTTACTTTATATATGTCTCCTTTAGGCAACATTATTAGAAAGCGCTCCATAAATTTCCACTGCTATGCTGATGATACCCAGCTATATTTATCTATGGAACCAGATGAAAATAATCAGTTAATAAAGCTTCAAGCCTACAAGACATAAAGGCCTGGATGTCCCACAATTTTTTACTTCTAAACTCAGACAAAATTGAAGTCATAGTATTTGGGCCCAAAAATCTCAGAGATATGATGTCCAACAATATTGTTACACTAGATGGCATAAGTCTGGCCTCCAGTACTACTGCAAGGAACCTTGGAGTTATTTTTGATCAGGATCTGTCCTTTAAGTCACATATAAAACAAATCTCTAGAACAGCCTTCTTCCACCTACAGAACATTGCCAAAATTAGGAGCATACTGTCTCAAAGTGATGCTGAAAAACTGGTCCATGCATTTGTTACTTCTAGGTTGGACTACTGTAATTCCCTACTTTCAGGATGCCCCAATAACTCCCTAAAGAGCCTGCAATTAATCCAAAATGCTGCAGCAAGAGTGCTGACTGGAACTAGCAAGAGAGATCATATTTCACCTTCACTAGCTTCTCTCCATTGGCTTCCCATTAAATCTAGAATAGAATTTAAAACCCTGCTTCTTACATATAAAGCTCTGAATGGTCAGGCTCCATCATATATAGAAGACCTCATAGCACCATATCATCCCAGTAGACCACTTCGCTCTCAGAATGCAGGCCTACTTGTGGTTCCCAGAATTTCCAAAGGTAGAATGGGAGGCAGAGCCTTTAGGTATCAAGCTCCTCTCCTGTGGAACCAGCTCCCAGTTCAGATTCAGGAAGCAGACACACTCTCTACTTTTAAGTCTAGGCTTAAAACCTTCCTCTTTAATAAAGCATATAGTTAGTTATAGTTATGCTGCCATAGGCTTAGACTGCTGGGGGACCCACCCCCCAATGCACTGAGCTCCTTTCCTCCTCTTGACCATCTCTCCTCTCCTCTCACCCCGCAATTGTCACCACTGTATGTCATTAACTCTGTGTGTTCTCTCCCGTAGTTGTCTTTGTCCTCCTCTGTCCCCTTCTCTCTGTCCCTTTCTGCAGGTGTCCCCCGGCTTTGAAGCTGTGTGTCTTCCAGCGTGCAGCTACTGGTCCTACCAACCTGCCTGATATTTTGTTGTTGCTTTTTGTTGCTCTGTTCTTTTCTCTCTCCCCTTTCCACTCACCCCAACCGGTCGAGGCAGATGGCCGTCCACCCTGAGCCTGGTTCTGCTGGAGTTAAAGGAAGTTTTTCCTCTCCACTGTTGCCTATGGCTTGCTCCAGGGGGAATTGTTGGGTTCTCTCTATACATCTTTATAATCTTGACTTTATTCTGTAAAGTGCCCTGAGATGACTTTGTTGTGAATTGGCGCTATATAAATAAAGTTGAATTGAAATTGAATTGAATATTATTTATTCTTCAGATCAAACATGTTGAAGTCCAACTGAATATAGTTTAGCAACTTTACTCAATCAGTTTTTTTATAAACAAGTCAAGTTTCTGTGGTTAGAACAAAGCTAACAATCTGCTGAGTCACCAAACCTCTTCATCAGGATAGTTTGTCAAATGAATGTTTACAAAAATCTGAATCTTGACCTGAGAGTTTCCAGTCTGCAGTGATGTTGCTTCAGTCCAGCACACAGCAGCTTCACTCCTGAATCCTGCAGGTCATTGTTACTCAGGTCCAGTTCTCTCAGACTAGAGGACTGGGAGCTGAGAACTGAGGACAGAGCTTCACAACTTATCTCTGAGAGTTTACAGTCACTCAGCCTGAAATAGATTTTTAGTCAGTTAAAACAAAGTTCAGATATAGAAACACAAACAATTGAATGTGTAAACTTGAAAAAAATAGCTGTTAAGTGACCTGAGAGTTTCCAGTCTACAGTGATGTTGCTTCAGTTCATCACACAACAGCTTTACTCCTGAATCCTGCAGGTCATTGTTACTCAGGTCCAGTTCTCTCAGACTAGAGGACTGGGAGCTGAGAACTGAGGACAGAGCTTCACAGCTTCTCTCTGAGAGGTTACAGCCACTCAGTCTAAAAATTATCCAGTAAAACAAACAAGTTACAAACATTAGTTTTCTGTCATGCCAACAACAATCCACTTAATCTGAAATAGTCTATGTGCACATACAGAGCTTTGTTGGAGGCTTTGACCACTGGCAGCAGCCTCAGAAGAGCCTCCTCTGAAGCAGAGTAGTTCTTCAGGTCAAACATGTCCAGATCTTTTTCTGATGACAGTAAGATGAAGACCAGAGCTGACCACTGAGCAGGAGACAGTTTATCTGTGGAGAGACATCCTGATCTCAGGGACTGTTGGATCTCCTCCACTAGAGAACCATCATTCAGTTCATTCAGACAGTGGAACAGGTTGATGCTTTTCTCTGCAGACAGATTCTCACTGATCTTCTCCTTGATGTACTGGACTGTTTCCTGATTGGTCTGTGATCCACTTCCTGTCTGGGTCAGCAGGCCTCGTAGGAGAGTCTGATTGTTCAGCACTGAAAACCCAACGAGGAAGCGGAGGAACAAGTCCAGGTGTCCATTTGGACTCTGTAAAGCCTTGTCCACTGCAGTCTGGTAGAGATTTTTTAGTTTATGTTTGTCTCTAAATTTTTTAGATGAGTTAGATGTTGATTCTGACAACAGATTGATTCCAGAGTTGCTGAATGTCAGATGGACATGAAGAGCAGCCAGAAACTCCTGCACACTCATATGGACGAAGCAGAACACCTTGTCCTGGTACAGTCCTCTCTCCTCTTTAAAGATCTGTGTGAACACTCCTGAGTACACTGAGGCTGCTCTGATATTGATGTCACACTCTGTCAGGTCTGATTCATAAAAGATCAGGTTTCCTTTCTGCAGCTGCTCAAAAGCCAGTTTTCCCAGAGACTCAATCATCTTCCAGCTCCCTGGACTCCAGGGTGGATCTGTCTCAGCTCCTCCATCATACTTGATGTTCTTCAGTTTGGACTGAACCACCAGGAAGTGGATGTACATCTCAGTCAGGGTCTTGGGCAGCTCTCCTCCCTCTCTAGTTTTCAACACATCCTCCAGAACTGTAGCAGTCATCCAGCAGAAGACTGGGATGTGGCACATGATGTGGAGGCTTCGTGATGTCTTGATGTGGGAGATGATTCTGCTGGCCTGCTCCTCATCTCTGAATCTCTTCCTGAAGTACTCCTCCTTCTGTGGGTCAGTGAACCCTCTGACCTCTGTCACCATGTCTACACACTCAGGAGGGATCTGATTGGCTGCTGCAGGTCGTGTGGTTATCCAGAGGCGAGCAGAGGGAAGCAGGTTTCCCCTGATGAGGTTTGTCAGCAGCACATCCACTGAGGTGGACTCTGTAAGATTAGTCAGGATCTCATTGTTGTGGAAGTCCAGAGGAAGTCGACACTCATCCAGACCGTCAAAGATGAACACAACCTGGAACTCTTCAAACCTGCTGATTCCTGCTTCTTTGGTTTCAGGAAAGAAGTGATGAACAAGTTTCACCAAGCTGAACCTTTTCTCTTTCAGCACATTCAGCTCTCTGAAAGTCAATGGAAATGTGAACTGTATGTCCTGGTTGGCTTTGTCTTCAGCCCAGTCCAGAGTGAACTTCTGTGTTAAGACTGTTTTCCCAATGCCAGCCACTCCCTTTGTCATCACTGTTCTAATTGGTTCCACTCTTCCAGGTGAGGCTTTAAAGATGTCTTCTTGTCTGATTGTTGTTTCTGGTTTGTCTGGTTTCCTGGATGCTGTTTCAATCTGTCTGACCTCATGTTCATCATTGACCTCTCCAGTCCCTCCCTCTGTGATGTAGAGCTCTGTGTAGATCTGATTCAGAAGGGTTGGGTTTCCTGCTTTAGCGATGCCCTCAAACACACACTGGAACTTCTTCTTCAGGTTAGACTTGAGTTTACGTCCACACACTGCAGCATCAAATCCTGAATGAACAAAGAAGAAATGAAATCAGTGAGTGGATCCTTCAGAAAATCAGAGAATCTAAACATTTAAGTGTCTATAGAGTTTTTCTTCCTCCATCAGTTTTATCATCAGTGGAGGACAAACAGCCTTTGATTTGATACAGATGTGTGCAGCATATTTACAGCAGATTTTGGAAATGGAAACCTCTCTCCTGCTGTTTCCATTTCCTCTTTCCATCATGTTAAATCTGTTCAAATCCTCTTACTGCTCTGCAGACAGTCAGCCAGCTCCTCCTGCTTCATTCTCCTCAGGAAGTTCACTGTGATCTTCACAAATGACTCTCTGCTGTTCCTCCTCTGTTCTTCATCCTCACTGTCCAACACCTCCTCATCCTCCTTCTGACTCTCTGAGCATTCTGGGTAATCTGGTCTCAGGACCCTCTGGATCTCTTTCAGCTGGTTCTTCACAAAAGTGACAATGTTGTCCTCCAGCAGCTGGAACAGAATGAGAAGTGAACATTTCATTTAAACTGGTAGAAGACAACATGTGATTCATCTGTCAGTCTGAAGACCTGCTGGTCTGAACACAGCAGCATGGACTCTGTTAGGACCTGAATGGTTGTTGAACATTCAGTCTGGGGTTTATGTAGTTCATAGACAAAGTGTGATTGTACATGTACAGACCATAAATATGGAGTCCAGGTCTGGTTGATGCTGCTGGGCAAACTGATCACTGTGAACCTCTGAGCTCTGCTGCTCAACTCTGGGGAGAAAATAGAAATGAATGGATGGATGAGTAAACAAGTTAAATGGAAATTGCTTACGTGAACAAATATGAAACACTGACAATTGCAGTACAGTGGCTAAATGTGTACAGATTTTAGATTCATTGACCTTCACATATGAAGTGATTTGTTTTTCTTTATTAACTCTCTAGTTGAGCTGGGAATTGAAATGCATGGACATCTGAACTTCAAGTGGATGAGGAACTGTGGTCACAGCTGAAATTTTCACTTTTCTGCACATTTATTATATTATTATATAGCGTTTTTACACATGGAACCAAACGACCACTGATGTTGTCCTGTCGAGCTAAGGAGTAATTGTGACTTTACCTGAGCTGTGTCCCTCTCTGCTGCAGACAGGGACACTTGGCTGAGCTCCGTCCTCACTCAGACTCAGAGAGAAGAAGCTGCTCCACAAGTTTATTTTCTTATTCACTAATCTCAGTGGTGTCTGTAAGAATTCATACCCGGTGATTTCAGAACACAAATATTTATATTTTTGTGCTCTACTTCACCTTTAACAAGTAAATCTGCACACTGCGAGGTCATTTCTTTGTTGTACCAGGTACCGAATCTTTGTGTAGCATTAATGTGTAGCCCAACATGTGACGTGTTGAAGCACTTTTCATTAATCAATGTATTTTGTAATCGATTATGTTGACGTGTCGCCCCACCACTAAATATAAAGAAGGTACTGGATAATGTGTAAGTGTTCAGTTCACTGACACACACGTGCACATTGTCCTGTCAGGCTTATGTGTAAACTACCACCAACAGCTGTGGAGTTGATAGTGACAGAGATCAGCAGTTATTAAAGCAGGAAGTTCAGTAAAGTTCTGAAGTAAAGTAATTATTATTTTTCTCTGTCAATTAAATACATAGTTCAGTTTGAGATTCTTAACTTTGCTTGTTCATCTTTAAAGTGAATAATTTGATCCTTAATTTGATCAACTGCTCTACCTCCTGTGGCACAGTCGCCCTTAGCTCAGCAGAATATTTCTATTTAATTATCTTCTATGTCACAGGTTATGTTTATTATATTTTGCCTGCATGTCTCTCAGATTTCCGGTGTTCTTGTATCGACTTTGACATGGACTCAGGTTGGCAAAAGCAGCATGTGCCGCTTTATTTAACAAAATTTAACAAAAATTATAAAGCTCGGGACCAAGAGAAGTCTTCCAATCTTAGAGTCTTGAGTCTGACAATAACTAAAACATTTCTTACCTTCCATGAGCAGGTTGTTCACCTTTAAAGTCAATATTGCGACCAACAGACCGGTCACTCTTCATAGAGACCCAGCTGAGTTCAGCAGAGCCTGGTCTCTGCTTCTTCATCCTGATCCAAACAAACAAGAGACAAATGAAAAGTAGTTTAAAGCTGAAAGCAGATGAATTGTGAGCAGACTGTCAGCAGCTGAAATGTTAGAAGCAGATACAAAGTCAGTAAGAAGACAGTGGATGAGGAACGTTCTCCTGTTCATCCACATGGAATCTGATGAAAGACTCTGTCTCATCTTAGTTGGTTAGTTGACTAATCAGTGGTTGGCTCTTTGTTAACTGAGACAGTTAGTAGTTCATGATTAGTTCTTCTAAGCTGTTATTGAGGAGCTGAGTGGCAGATGTGACAGTGAGTGGGAATAATGATGGTGGACTGATTTGACACGGACAAGAGTCATGGACAGTTAGAGATCCTCATCTCACCTCTGGTCTTTGGTCTGGCTCTTATGTCCCCCACATAGAGTGGTTTTAGAGGGAGGGACTCCCTCCTCTCTGTCCTCACACTGATTCATAAAGTCCATACCTGCAGGGAGAGCTTACAGCAAGGTTTCATCACAGGACACATTAGTTGTCCTTCCTCTCTAACATATAACGGATAAAGTAGAAAACAGTGAAGCAGCTGATCTTTCCATCAGACCCACTGAGCAGGTCCATCTAAGGACTCTGCAACCTCTGGGACAGTCCACATATGGACTGTGCTAAAGAGCTTTCATTCAAACCAAATCTGTCTCAGTGTTGGAAGATGTTTGTGTTTTGGATAAAATGCAGCTCAGCCAGTTTGATCCAAGTCGTCCGACCAGTTCTGACACTCTGAGCTCAGATTACAATCAAACTGCTGTTGGTTCTACCTGAGAACCACTGACAGTAAAATCTGCAAATCATTCTCAATCCACTCTCCTTTAACTCAGAGAGAAACTCTGAAGAATCAAAATCTGAAGAATTCAACAGATCTTAGGAAACAGACCATCATCATCCAGAAAAATTTCTACTCTCCAGTCAATCAGTGATACAACACAATGTGATCCCAGTGATCCTGTTCATCACACATTTACACATTTCTCTAGTAGGATTCTCACCTGCTGAACTCACTTCAAGTCCACTTCCAGACACTTTCCACCTTCATGTGTAAAGAAGAAGCTCCTCAGTCCTGGTGTCTGTGAGCATTTGATCTGAAGACGCCGTCACATTCTCATAACTTCAGAGTCCAAGTCTAAAAAAACAATCGAGTGATGTCAAAACCAGTGGAACCTGTTTCAGAAACCCAGTGTCAAAGAACTCCCACATCAGATGATGGAGTTCTACTACCTGTCCACTAGATGGTGCTGACTGACCAGAGAATCTCCATGACAGCAACATCCTCAGGAAATGGAAAATGGTGGAGATCCACCACTGATGCTGCTCTGCAAACACACTTGAACTGGAACTGAATGATGTTCAGTCTGTGTCACATTAATCAGAGAAGCAGCTAAGAGGCCCATGTTAACTCTGGAGGAGCTGCAGAGATCCACAGCTCAGGTGGGAGAATCTGTCCACAGGACAACTATTAGTTGTGCACTCCACAAATGTGGTGTTTATGGGAGAGTAGCAAGAAGAAAGCCATTGTTGAAAGAAAGCCATAAGAACTCCCCACCAAACCATGTAGGAGACACAGCAAACCTGTGGAGAAGGTTCTCTGGTCAGATGAGACTAAAATTGAACTTTTCGCCTAAATGCAAAATCCTATGTGTGAAACACTGCACATCACCCTGAACACACCATCCCCACCCTGAAACATGGTGGTGCCAGCATCCTGTTCTGGGGATGCTTTTTTCAGCAGGGACAGGGAAGCTGGTCAGAGTTCATGGGAAGATGGATGGAGCCAAATACAGAACAATCCTAGAAGAAAACCTGTGAGAGTCTGCAAAAGACTAGAGACTGGGAAAGAGGTTCACCTTCCAGCAGGACAACAACCCTAAACATACAGTCAGAGCTACAATGGAATGGTTTAGATCAAAGCATATTCATGTGTTAGAATGACCCAGTAACAGTCCAGTGTCACAGCATCTGCCCTTCCATCCTCCCCTCCATCTCTCTCTCACAGTCCAGACCTAAATCCAACTGAGAATCTGTGGCAAGACTTAAAAATTGCTGTTCACAGACACTTTCCATCCAATCTGACTGAGCTTGAGCTATTTTGCAAAGAAGAATTTGCAAAAGTTTTACTCTCTAGATGTGCAAAGCTGGTAGAGACAAACCCCAAAAGACTTTTGTTATTGCATCAAAAGGTGGTTTTACAAAGTATTGACTCAGCTGAATACAAATACAGGCCACAATTTGTGGATATTTATTTCTGAAAAACTGTGAAAACCATTTATCATTTTCCCTTCAGTTCACAATTATGTTCCACTTTGTGTCAAAGGTCACAGGTGCTGGAAATACTCAGTTTTTACAGCAGTGTGAAGTCACCAAGAGTTTACTGCACATGCACAAGTTCTCTGTGCAGCAGCTGTTGTGTTTAGACTCTGCTTTGTGAGCTCTTCATGCTACACAGCTTGACTTTAGGTTAAAGTCAAGCTGTCTGTTTCATGTCAAAGACATGAAACAGTTGAATATGATGAACTTATAGAGCCATTGTTTGATCAATCTTTGCTTCTTATTGACTTGTGCTGCATTTGCCTGTGACATTAGGGTTAGGGGAAGGGGCGGGGCTGCCTCTGGACTATGTTCGGGATACAAGATGCACCAGATGGTCCTGACCTTGTTCCTTCCTTGTTTGTATGATATAATCAATGTTGAATAGAAACACTCTCCATTTTGACTGTAATATTGCACATGTCAATCAGGATTCCTGCAAAGTTATCTTTGAAAACTAGATCTGTGTTGCTCTATTATCTCAGCCTTTAATGGCTTTGTCCTCTCAGCCAATATTTCTATAATGCAATAATGTTTTTCAGATTGATTTTCTTTTTCATTTACAATAAATAATGTAAATGTGGAATCTCTTTTTATATTTAGCAGAGCAATGAAGAAAAAAATATTTTCCAAACTAAACCTCTCAGTCTCCTGATGAAGGTTTTCACTGGAAGATGAACATAAAGAGTTTCCTGTGACTGCAGCAGTTTAGTGGGACTACAGAGTTAGTAAGTCCACATGTAGTTGTTGTGTTGACGACTTCCAACCCCACTACTCTGTCTGCACCATAGAGCACAGAGGGACAATATCTATGGAATAAAGAGGATTGAACATGTGACACAGAATGAACAAGTCAACAAATGTGAGATGACTCTGAGGATCAGGAAGAACATTTCAGAGTTTGGTCTCTCTGCTCTGATTTGACATCAGTGGAAGCAGGACATCTTTTTCTCCCAGATCCACTTGTTTTGACCAGAGTTTGGTTTTTGTGTCCATTTTCTGTGTGAATACAATCCGATATGGCAGCTCTGCCATAAAATCTACTACAAGGTTTTAACTTTTTAGTTTGTTTTTTAACAAAAACTGTTTCTGACCTCAACTTTGACACTGTAATAGAAAAAAGACACGTCTTACATTTCTGTCAGCAGTGATCCGTCCACCCATACCCACATATCTTTTCCTGATTTTAGTTCTGTCCAATCCAGGACGCTTCGTTAATATTTAGCTCACTGACAAAGTCCTAACAATTCAAAAGAGACAACAATCGTTTCTTCAGTCATAATTTGTACTAAAGCTGTGACTGTGAAAATATGAATCAGTTGCAACATTTCTTTTCCTCCGTGATGCAGAAACACACAAAGAACTAATGAAGAGCATCTCCCCCTGTTGACCAACCAATATTAACAACTGTAACATGTCTTTTTCCCCCCAAAATATATAAAAAGAGAAAATAAACATGCTGGGGATTTAAATATTAATGAGTTTGTTTTCCAGAAATGATACAACATTTTTATGCAGATGTTGTTGAATTGATTAAAATTTCACATAATTTCCTCCATTCATGCTGTTGATCACATTCTATGCAGGTTTACATTTTTTATGAAATGGGTCAAAAACATTTATTCTACTGTTTTCTCAGATGTGTAGAAATACAGTGATTTTAAAAGTATTCATCCCCCTTGGAGATTTTCAACTTTTATAGTTTTTAACAATATTTAATCACAGTCAAATTAATTTGAATGTTTTAAATAAAAAAGTTTACAAATGAGACTTTGTCTTGCCAAAGTAAAAACAGATCATTTGAAAGAACCATGAAAATCAAACTCAAGTAGGTGAAAATGTCGACTTATGGCTATTTCCTGGAGTCAGTTGCTTCCTGGATAATCTTGATAATCTGATTAGTTCATCTTGGAATAGCAGAAAAATAAACCCATCGGGGTCCAGACAGGAAGCAGGTCACAAACCAAAGGAACAGATCTTTGGTAGTTCCATTAAAGATCACACACATTAACAAACACACTCACATGTTCCTTTGGCTGTAGATCACCACCAGATCTGATCTCTGCTCTGATACCAACCTTTCTTTTCAGTGGACATAAATTAACAGCTCCATCCAAATATCTTCCATTCCTCAGGACACAATGTCTCTAAATGTCAAAAGGACAAAAAGAGCTTTAAGTCATTATGCATCAAACTAATGATGTGTGGGTCTTGGAATCTACAATTCACCATGACAATTCAGTGGTGTTAGAAGTACTAATGTGTGACAATGTTGATTTGTGATTTTAAAATGGAACAACAGGAGATAAAAGTAAAGATGACAGTTACTCTGATACATCATTCATTCATTCTTTAGTAATTCTTTGGATAACAGACCTAATTCTTCAGCTATAATCTGACAGGGGCAAAATGCCTATGCAGACAGATTCATCTATTAAAAAATATGGTTCTTCCACAGCAAAACACTCCTTGAAGTATATCCTCACTGTTACTTCCGGAATCCTGAACTTTGCAGAGTTTGTGGCTGTTGCAGCAGTGAATGATGTTGAGATGGGTTACTGTGATGGCAGCAGTAAACATCCAGAGCCCAAAACAAAGTGGATGAAAAAACTTTTAGAGGACGACCCTCAGCACCTGGAGTGGTACATGAGCAAGTGTGTTGGTAACCAGTACGACCTCCGAGCCAAAATCGAAAGTTTAAAGCAGCGCTTTAACAAATCTGGAAGTATGTTACAGGTGGCTAAACTCATCCACTAAAAGAAATTTGCAGATCTTTAATTAATTTTTTCATTTGTGTCATTAGTTTGTTAACCTGCAAATAGTTGAAAACTGTAAAACTATTGGAAGGACTGTGTACATTTACAATTGCTTTTAATCACTGGGCAGCGACTTTTATCCAAAGTGACTTACAGTGAGGTACAAGTCAGGCAAAAGGAGAAGACCCTGCAGAGTTTTGTAGCCCGTTCCAGCATCGTGGGACCACTGAGCTCAAGAGTTGTCCTTGCTGTTTTTTTGCTGTGTAGTGAAGGGACCATCAGATGCTGATGTTGTGTTGTTGATACTGAGTTGAAATGCGTGATGAGACAGTGGAGTCATCTGGTGGAAAGGACAGGAAGGACTGTTTGTCATTTGCATAGCAATGATAGAAAACGTCGTGCGAGTGTATGTTCAAACCCAGGGATGTAGTTTAGATGGAAAACAGAAGAGTACCAACAACTGAGCCTTGTGGCACAGCGGTAGAGAGGTTGTGAGAGTTAGAAACCAGCCCCCTAACACTGATCCTTTCTTTATTCAACTCTATGTTTTGTTCATCTCAACCTGCTGGTGTTGCTGCAAACAAGGGACAAAGTGACAATAAACCGGACTTACCTGTGAGTGAGTCTGAGTTCAAACACTCCTATTGTTAAAATGTGCTAAACTTTGTTCGTCTTTTATAAATGTCAGTTTAAAACTAAATCATTCAGCTATCGGTTCCTCATTTGTGGCCTGTGTTAACTGCTGCATTTACTGGTTGTAGTGACAAACGATTTCAGTTGTTACTGTAGTGAAAATCAATTCAATGAGCAAACTTGTTAGTTAAAGATGAACAACCAGCAGAGAGTTGATGCATGTATTTAAATAATGCTTCACCTCTGATGTTTAACCTGTTTTTGACACATTGTCACCACATGAATGTATTTTTAGGTTTGTAGAGGACATGGTTTGTAGTTCTTCTCCTACAAACCACTACAACCTTGCTGCAGTCTCTTGTCTTTTCAAGGTGTCCACATTTTTCAGAGGATGAATGGCTGTGAATGGGATGACAAGACCGGAGACATCAAAGGCTTTAATCAATATGGCTACAATGGAGAAAACTACTTAACGTTTGACTTGAACACTCTGACGTGGGTTTCTCCGGCGTCACAGGCCGTCCTCTCCAAACATGACTGGGACAGAGATAGACAAATAAATCTGTTTTGGAAGAATGCACTGACCTTTCAATGCACCCATTTCCTTAAGAAGTATGTGACGTATGGGAAGGACTCCCTGCTGTCAACAGGTGGAGTCACATCATGTGACATGATGTAGTTAGAGACAAATAGTCTATGAATATAGGGACCAATGTAGATTATATCACATGTTAAGTACACTCACTGGACAAGGTACATATCTATAATTACTGAAATTCAAAATATAATGTCATGTTAATGTCCTTGTCCAGAAAAATAAAAATAAAAAATAAAAATAAACCAAAACAAAAAAACAATTCCACATAAGTTACCTCTCCATTGACTACTTCTCTCCTCCAGTTCCTCCCTCAGTGTCTCTCCTCCAGAAGTCTCTGTCCTCTCCAGTCAGCTGCCACGCTACAGGTTTCTACCCTAACAGAGCCACAATGTTCTGGAGCAAAGATGGACAGGACCTTCATGAGGACGTGGACCATGGAGAGATCCTCCCCAACCATGATGGAACCTTCCAGATGAGAGTTGATCTGAACATCTCATCAGTCAAACCTGAAGACTGGAGGAGATACGAATGTGTGTTTCAGCTCTCTGGTGTTAAGGACATTGTCAACAAACTGGACAAAGCTGTGATCAGGACCAACTGGGAAAAAACTGGGATTAGAAACAATGAAGGTGAGAAAGAGTGAATTTTAGTTAATACCTTAAAGGTTCCCTTTGTTTGTTTACTGGGTTATGACTGGAAACAGATTTGGAAATTTGAAATACATTTGTTACATTAATTTACTGGTGGCGTCCCGCAACAATATCATCTCTGACATCACTTAGGATGATTTTATCTACTGATAAAATCTTCATTGTGGAGCTTCCTTTCTCTTTTGTGTTGTTTACCATATTAAGATAAATACAATAAAATAAAAGCTGAAAGTCGTAACTCTCACCTCAGAATCATATTTTGATCCTATAACCCAAATGTCTCCAGTGTTGAGCCAAAACAAATGAATCAGCCATTCTGTCCATATACTTCTGAAAGGGACTGTACTTAATTCTAAAGTGGATTCCCTCCACTCAACAATAGATAGTGTGAATGTTGTGTTCTGGTTCCAGTTCCTCCTGTTGGTGCTGTCATTGGAGTTGTTGTAGGACTGATGCTGCTGACAGTCAGCATCGGTGGATTCTTCATCTGGAGGAAGAAGAAGAAGAATGGTGAGAATGAAATAGGTTTTCATTCTTTGTTTTTACACCACTTTTCAATGTAACCTGCAGATTGAACTTTAAATGAATTTCAATATAAGTATAATTTGAAATAATAAATGTTTTAAAGGAAAACTCCATTTTAAATATATTTTCCACAATCCTCATACTGACACTAAAACCAACAATGAGTTTCCTCTACTCACAGGTGAATTTCATAAGCAGACGTCTGATGTGCAAAAGTTAAAAACAGTCAGACACACAGCTCCACTAGTTGACATGATTCTTCTCCAAAATGCATGAGTGAGATAATGTTCCCTGGAGGTTTATGGCAAAAACAAATGAGCTAATCCAGTTTGCAGGGTGATAGACACTAAATATAAGTAGAGGCAAATCTTTGATTTGCTGTTTGTATGGGGATTGTTAAAATACTGGTAATTAAAACAAAACACAATGTATTTTTTTAATGTGGGAATGTTTGGTTGACTTCTTATAAATATGTTTTGGTGTCTTTGCCTGCATAAAGCTTCCTAATTTTAATGCTGTAATGTCTTTTCTATATTTCAGGATTCCAACCTGCAAACAGTAATGTGCCAAGTTATTTTTTGTTTTGCTTTTTAAAAAATCTGAATAATTTGCTTTAAAAGATTAGAAATTTTCATTTTTAGTCCCATTTTTCATTTCATTATTGGTAATTTGAATAAACAATATTTGACTTAATTTTCTGTTTCTAGCTTCAGACTCAAACACAAATTCAGCTCCTACAGTCACAGTGAGTACGTCATTATTATCAGGCTGCATAATGTACAAATGTCATCCTGTATTTTACATGTGGCTGATAATTCACACGCATAATAAAAAGTCCCAGTAAAACTACAAGAAGCAGTGACACTGTGGTTTTATCATAGTACTTAATGCACATATTAGGTGCTGTCAGTGATTGGTTAGAAAGATAAGCCTCACTAAAAAGTGAATATCTAGAAGTGAATAATACAGATCTTATATTAAAAAGTAACATATTAACACAGCAAGATAAAAATTGTCCATTAAAACTAAAGTTCTGAATCTCAACCTATTTACTGACATTATCTCATTATTGTTTGAACAGTGAGTATAACAACAAGTCAAAGGCAAAAACTTCCATCTTCAGAGGCTAAAAGGAAAATGCTTTAGAAAACTACAATTAATTTAACTTTGTACCAAAGATAATACATTTGAGATAATAAATAATTTTTCTTTACACAGCTTGTAGCTTCTAACCACTTACTCATCTAACTAATTTATTGTCTATGAATCTGTTTTGACAGGTTTGCAGTGAAGAATAGAAGAAGACCTCAGTGAAGTCACTGTGGATACAAAACAATTATTTCTCTGAGAAAATTTGAAAATAAAAATTCTGTTAGAAACAATGAGAGAGAAGTGAAGCTGCTGATCAGCTGTTTGTTCAGTGTATACGTATTAAAATGACCCGGGTCAATTTGACCCGGCAGACACATCAAGGCTGTTCATCAGAAACGAACATAACAGGAGGGTTAACAGCTCAATATTGGCGCCTTCTGTCTTTTACAATGGCAGCTGTTGTTACACCATTTTCTTCTTGAACTTTCAAAATCACTGTATTACTGTACAACTGGTGCGTAAACCAAACACAGATTAGGTTTAGATACTAAATAAACATGGTCATGTTTAGCAAAAATGTTTTGGTTTAGCTTAAAATCACTGCTTCCCTAATAATATGCAGAGTACTGCATGTACATACAGAACATCCTGATGATCACAGAAAACAAAAAAGAGTTTTTCCTGTTGGATGTTTTTGGCTCTAAATTTAATGTAACTGTTTCCAGTTAAAGTTACTTTACCAAATGCTGCTCTTGCTTCTAATGAACATGTTTGGTTGCCGTTACATTTTCCTTATTTTTGTTTTTCCAGGTTTTTTTATTTTCCATGGTTTTGCCTCTGACCTGTTACACAGTAGCTTTTCTGTTTAGCTTTCACACAATAAAAGTCTGATCAAAAAAAGTTTTGTCATATTTTATTTGTACAGTTTGAAACTGGATCTTGGTCCAGTGTTAAAGTCCTTAAATCACCACATGAACAGACATGCAGTGTGTTTTCATACTGTGACAAAAAGGGAGTTTCACTGGTTAGAGGAAGATATGCAGAAGCTTTTAGGTGACTAATGTTGACTAGATTCCAACAGTAATTGTTGCAGAGGTTGAGCCACAGGTACATAAACAACACTCACTGATATGCTTGTATTTAACAAGTATAAGAAGGATGAGAAAGGAAAAATTTACTTGATATTAACATTGTCAGATCATGTTACAGAGCAACAGTCCCAGTAAAGAAGACAAACAGACTGTGTTCTCAAATTGTAAAGTTAATGTGCAACAAATTATTTTCTTTTTTTTGGCTTATTATCCAATGAGTTCAGGGTTGCAACAGTGGATCATTGTCCACATTTTGATTTGGCACAGTTTTTACACTAGATGCCCTTACTGACACAACTGGGCTAGCACTGCACACTCCCACAGGATGGGAATGGGCTGATAGGGGTTCAGTGTCATCATTGTCCAGAGACACTTTGACAAATAGCCATGACGGGGGGATTGAACCGTGAACAACTGCCTTACCAACTGAGCTACAGCTGCCCCCTCACTGTGCAAAAAAACTTCATGGGAAGATCATTGCATCGCAATAGACGGAAAAGAATAAATAAACCCAAAACATGATGCTCTCTAATTATTGAGGTAAGTTCATTCCTGCCAACTACAGTAGTGAAAGAGTTACTGCAGGTGCATTCAGGGTTAAACAACAAGGTGCGTCTGTTGTGTTTGTTGGGTCTGGAAAGCATGAGAAATGACGACTTGTGAAACAAGTTCTGCAAAAACACAGCACATCATGAAGTTTCACTAAGTTAATTAGAGGAATAAAAATAAGCTGTAGTTACCTTGAAAACAGAGCGAAAGTAAAGGCTCACAAGTCCCACCCCCCTCCCCATTCTTAAACCCTTCATTTGCACAAGTAAAAAGGCCCATAACTCTATAAGTTGTTGTGTTTTTATAAAAAATTAGGTCTATTTTTGTTTCTTTAGAATCATTTTTCTTCTGTCTCTTAGAGGTCCACCCTGCAAACAGTAAGTTGTCCTCCCATTACATTTTTATTATTTTACTATCAAATGCTGTTGATGATGTTTTGCATCATTTATTTGTAATTAATCAGTTTTGTTTGATCAGTCTGATCTGGTCACAATTCCATTTTTTAAATTGAAGAATTTCACAGTTTTTTTCTTCTTTCTTTGACCCGACTCAGCTCATTACTGATCATAGTACTAGTAAGTAAGTACTGCAAGGAAAAAAATTCTCCCCGTGTGCTGAAAAACTATGCATTAAATAAAATGCACATCACATTCAATTTTTTTCATGAACAAACGCTGATGGAACTGTCCAGTATGAATTCTAAATAACAATTTAAATAACAATTTAAATCATTGCTCAACTCCTTCATTTATTTTATTTTTTTGTCTTGTCAGGCTCCCAGTGAAGATGGGAAAACTGCAGTAAAGTTGCTGCATCATAACTAGTATTTCCTTACTAAAGAGCAACACACAAATGTGAACTAAAGTCAGATTTGTAAACTCTTGTCACCTCAGTGTGTCACAAAATGAGTTGTAAGATCCGTCTGATTGGGCCATTCAGGGCTTTTTTTTTTTTACAAAGATTCATCTCTGACCTATCGGTATTTGAAGCTACATCCCACAACTCAAGCCTTAAAATACCCTATAGTGTAAAACTCAGCTTTTGTACATATTACTGAAATACTTAAAATAAGGCAGGAGTAAGTGCAATGATAGTGGAATGTATTGACAAAAATATTACCAACAAAATCAAGCAGAAACTTTCAGACTGAAGAAAACAGCCCAAAACACATTGATTAAAAATTGAAGTCTTCCAGTGACCTGCTCTCCATCTCCATTCACCTGTATCATGTTTAACCTTCTCAGCCTCACCTTACTGGGACCTACCACCTCATCAGACAGGGCCAGACTGTTAAGGTGAAGACCATGGATTCCCCGCAACCATTTCTACAGGACACTCAATCACAGAATAAGAGGATTTTGTTTACATCTGTTCATTGTTCAGCCATTGTGCTAAAGTATCAATGCAAAGAAACAACTACAACTTGAACTACCCACTTTATGCTGATATTTTCTAAAGAAGTAATGTTCTGTGGCAACAGCCTTGTCTGGGTGTTTTTAGATAAGACAAGCCTGGATGACTGACAATCTTCAGACTTTTTTTCTGAATGTTCCCAGTTTCTTAATTGATGTGTGGGTACTAATCTTGCAGACTAATAGAGGAAAATGCATGTTGAAAAACAGAACATACTAAAACAATAAGAAAAGAAAATGATTAACAGTTTGTTATAAATGGGAAAATGGCATTTAGGGTTTTTCACCTGATAAAAGCTAAATTTAAACTTTTCTGCTGGGTTTACAACTACTACTGATGAATACACCCCAAACTGCAAGAAGACAATATGTTAGAAGCCTACACTTCACTTTAGCTGTATCTAGCTCGCATTCATTTTACTATTTCATTAACAATTGTGTCTTTTACATGCTCTCACCTGACACCTGAGTTAGTCCTGATGTGCCGCTGGCACTTTTTTAAATCCCTATTTACTGCCGCATGTCACATCCTGGGTTTCTTCCTCTTTTCTGTCTTCTCTCTTACCTCTCGTTTACTCTCTGAGAATATAAAAGTTAAAACGGGGGTGTTATGAAGCAGCAAACATGATAAATACCACTGGTTACACAACATGATATAAAATAGTATAACTCATAAAATAAGCTCATAACTGCTAATTTTGTGCTCATGTTTAAAATCGAGATGTCATGTGATCCCTGATCAACTCTGTGATCATGAAAGCTGCAGGGTGTCTTCAGCTCAAAGTTTAAGTCCAGTATAGCAGTGGGTGGTAGATTGATATTTGCTGAGTAATTAGTCTCCAAAATCCAGTGCTCCAAGAGTTTGTGACAGAAATTGAGACGGGGAGCCTGGTTTTAGCACATGAACAGGTGAAAAGTGTCCTTACACACTCACTGAGGTGGGGGTGCTTCAGTATTGATCCTATTGGCAGTAGTAATGATGTCAGTGACATTGACATTTTCTTGATTAATCCTCACACCCCTCACAAGAACTGCAGCCTCTGGATTTCAGAGTGCAGTGCTGTAACACACGACCCCCCACTGTGAACCTTCACTAAATCACCTATAAATGATATAAAGCTGATTCTTCATTTGTTGAGCTGTCATAGGTTACTCAGCACAGACATGAGACCTGTGATGTGACTGGATAAAATATTAATCACCACACCCACTCATGTATAATTTCCACCCTACCGAGTCTTTTTTGCACTTTGTTCTGCTGCACTGAGGCTGCATGAACCACATTTTGTCTGTGCTGCTCTGTTCTAACACTGTGGATTTGGTGAATTCAGTAGACCGATAGCTGCTCACCTTTACAAAAATGGAGCTTGTTTTTCTGTTTATCTTCTTTCCTGTAACATATTCAGGTAAGATCAACTTGAAAAATCATATTTTAAATATCTAGTTGTTGAAACTAAATTGTTTAATAGCTCTTCACTTAGCCCACACTTTGTACAGTCTAAATACTTTATCATTGTAAGTCAGACAGAGATTTGTGGTTTTATATTTTAAAGAAATTGATAAATCTTGTCTACTTTAGCTTAAGGAACGTAAAGAACCACAAACTCTAATTTATTTATTTTATCTTTATCTTTATGTGTTGTTCAAATGAAATCCAACAGAAGACAGAAACATAGAGATCAGCACTGATTCGACCACTAAATGTTCTGGTTCAATGACAATTTGTATTTAAACAGTCCTCTTCATCGTGCTTTTCACATTTTGACATCGTGAGACCAAGATGACACTTGATCAACAGTACCTGGCCATTCCGAGGCTTCAAATAGGATGAAAAAAGTTGCCACTGAGCTTAGAGTGTCACAGAGGGTCATCAGCAGGTTGCAACAGAAAGTGGACGTCCTCTGGCCACATCCCATGCTGATGACTGCTTCACTGTGAACAGTGCCCTGCACTGCATAAGCCACTGTTGTCACCAGACGAGCCTGGTGTTACAGTCTGGGCAGGTGTGTCTAGTCAATACAGTCAATACAGAACTGCCCTACACCTTGTGAATGGTAGAGGGTTGTAACCCTGCACCAGAGAACCTCAATGACCTGAGGGGAGCACTTCAAGATGAGTGGATAACAGACTATAAGTTGACTATTGACATCACCAGATGTCGTCAAGCTGTAATTGATGCTTAAGGACAAGTTATTGAGAAATTGACATTTTTTGTTGTGGTCAACCCACCACTGTTGTTAGGGTTTGTTTCAAAAAATAGTTTGAGATGAAGAAATTACTATTTCATGCTTCTACGTATGCCCTACTTTCATAATATAATATCACTGTAGCACAAACTTTTTACAATTTCCATACATTTCACCCAAAAGTCAAATATCCCTAACTTTTTGTGAGTAGTGTATGTTATACAGACCTCTGCTGAGTATGATAGAATGATGAATGTGTTGGTCAAAACCACAAAATCCCCTGCATCTGCTCAAATTACACGTGATTCTCTTATTGACATTTCAGCAGAAAAAAAAAATCTCTATATATAAAGGAACTGTTTTTCAAAAACCTGAAATCTTTTTCTTGTCTTGCAGTTAAACATTCCCTGAGATATTTCTTCACTACATGCTCTGGACTCCAAAGCTTCCCAGAGTATGTGGCTGTGTCAAAGATTGATGGAGTTCAGGTCGGTTGCTGTGACAGCATCAACCTGACAGTAGCGTACAAACCAGACTGGGTGAAAAAACTAAATAAAGAAGATCCTCAACACTTGGATTGGCAGAATCAGGCATGCAGGAATCGCTATCACCACATGAAAACTCTACTTGAGGGTTTAAAGCAGCACTTTAACCAAACTGAAGGTATGAATTTTTTATTTGTACTATATGTTTATTGACATGTTTTAGTAACTTGGAGACTACATCTATAAGTACTTGCACCTGTTTGCAATGCTTAATCTGTTATTCTTATGTTAAGGATGTTTTATATTTTTTAAGACACTTTTGATACTGTAGAATTTTATGTAAAAAGGCAGTCGTCCACGGACCACAGGGTCAGTGGTTTGATCCCCGGCCCTGGCTATATGTGGACGTGTCTCTGGGCAAGACACTGAACCCCTAACAGCCCATTCCCCTCCCCAGCTGTGCAGTGCCAGTCCAGGGTAGAAATTGGGGAGGGTTGTGTCAGGAAGGGCATCCGGCGTAAAAAACTGTGCCAAATCAACATGCGGACAATGATCTGCTGTGGCGACCCTGAACTCATGGGATAAGGCGAAAGGACAAAAAAAAAAAGAAAATTGCAATGTTTTTGTGAAACAGATAATCTGTATAAATAAAGAAATAATAAGATAAAAATAACTATATTTATTTATTCATGTTAGTTTGCACACACATCATTGGTACATTAGATACAATACTTCAAAAGTCTTATCATATTGTATAATGCAAATTATTTATCTTACATTAATCTCACCTCCCTTGGTCTATGGTTACTGTGCGCTTATGAACCTAGGCTGGTTTATTTTAAAAGAGGCATCATAAGTGCAGTCTTTAATAAAGTTTCTGTCCAGGTTGTTCTGATCCTATCCACCAAGTTTCAGATTGATTTCATTGTTAAAACTTCCCAGAATTCAGAGCTGAATGTCTCAAAGAAATGCGTTGAATGTCTACAAAGCAAATTTTAAATGTTATAAAATGTTTGTAATGTGTTAGTATCTAACTTCATAGAGGTGAAGTTGCTCAGTTTTAGTGTTTGGAAATCAGTGTCTCATCCGTTCATATCTGACTGAGATATCACCCTGGTTTTCTAATGCCTCTGTCTTTTTTCAGGTGTTCACATCTTACAGAGATTTTCTAGCTGTGAATGGGATGATGAGACTGGAGAGACTAATGTATATATACAGTTCGGTTATGATGGAGAAGACTTCGTATCATTGGACCCAAAGAACCAGAGGTGGCTGTTCTCAGAACAGGCTGCGACCTACAAAGACAAGTGGGATCCAGACAAAACTAAATTATACTACAATATTAACCTTGCCAATAATTATATATTTCCCTGGTTGAAGAAGTATTTGACCTATGGGAAGAGCTATCTGCTGAGAAAAGGTACAAACATGACTTAATGTAATAATAAAAATATACAATTTTTAAAGTCTCTCACCATCCACTCTCTCCGATTCCTCCCTCAGTGTCTCTCCTCCAGAAGTCTCCGTCCTCTCCAGTCAGCTGCCACGCTACAGGTTTCTACCCTGACAGAGCCACAATGTTCTGGAGGAAAGATGGAGAGGAGCTTCATGAGGACGTGGACCATGGAGAGATCCTCCCCAACCATGATGGAACCTTCCAGATGAGAGTTGATCTGAACATTTCTTCAGTCAAACCTGAAGACTGGAGGAGATACGACTGTGTGTTTCAGCTCCCTGGTGTGAAGGACGACATTGTCACCAAACTGGACAAAGCAGTGATCAGGACGAACAGGGAAAAAACTGGGATGAGAAGTGATGAAGGTGAGACACAGTTAATTTTGTAGTCCTAAAAGGTCTCTTTGTTTGTTTCCTGGGGTATGATCTGAATCAGATGTGATGCAGATTTTAAATATACAAAACATATATTATATATTTATATATATTCAAATATATATTAATGGTTAAAATGGGTGACCTGTCAAGAATGTACTGTAAGAGGTGGAATGTGCAGGAAACACTGCAGGATGTGACGTGCGAGACAACGCAGGAGAGGGCGGCACAAAGACCCTGACATGGCAGCATCTAGTCAGTGAACCAAAAACAAACTAACAACTTTCCCATTCCATTTTGAAAAAAACGGACTATTACTACTGATTTTAAGAAAAATACTAAGACAGCTCAACCCGCAAACAACACCCGGAACAGATTTTTTCTTTTTTTTCATTTTTCGCTTTACACTGGAAGACTTAACGGACTTGGAAGCATTCATAGATCAAAACTACTTCCACTGCAACATGGATAACAACACACAAACATCCCAGCATCCTCCAACCCGAGCAAAAGATGAAAAACATCATCATCTACAGTCTCTTTTAAAATAAACCAGCCTACAAATGAAAGAAACTATATTTGATATTCAAACTAGAAGCATGCGCGACAACCTGATATCCCAGACTGTGCACCGTTTCGGTGTCAGGATTGCCAACTTGTACCACCTTCCACCCAATTCCACCTACTGGACTTTTATTTTGCACCGTCTTCCTGTTCCTGGTCCCGTCACATTTTCCCTGTTTAACCAACCACCAGTAATCAGTTTCACCTGCTCTCACCACTCTGCTTATATACGTCCTCAGTCCTCTCACCAAGCTGACAGATCATCTGTGACTTTCCAGCCTTCATTGAAATCCTCATTACTGTCTACGGTTCAGACCACGCTACATTTTTCTGACCTGACTCTGCTGCTACTCTGGTTTTGTGAGTAACCGCTTCCTATTGACTCTCTGTTGCCGACCACACGTGTGTGACTAAGGATTATGAGTATTGTTATATGTCCCTAAAGAATCAAGATTATCACGAGCTCTTGTAACCACGTCAATCTAAGAAGAGGATTTACCACGTTATGTCTATGCTTTAATCATGCACACGTTTGTTTTACCAAGTCATGTGATTATCTGTTTTCTACTTTTTACGGAACCCAGAGCTCAGAGATTTTGGAGAATTTGATTTTGTATCACTAAAGAGGAATTTTAGGTTTTTAAGTTCTTTTCACGTCAGGGATTGAAGATTCATCACGGCTACGTTCCACACGCTCACTACCAGACCTTCCTCTGTGTTACGGATCCAGACCACTACATCTTCCCCAGTGGACCCTCCTCCTGCCATTTCCCTACACTTTCCTCAAGTTACTCATCTTCTCTGCATCTAAAGACCTATGTACTCTGCCAGCACCATACTCCACTCTTCTCCATAAAAACCTTGCTTCTCCTCTAGACTTCGCTCGTCACCCCACCCACTCTAACTGGAGTTCAGCACCACTTCTCCATCTCCATCCTGTCCCTAACACTTGGATCACGTTCAAA
This sequence comes from Channa argus, assembly GCF_033026475.1. Lineage (NCBI taxonomy): Eukaryota > Metazoa > Chordata > Actinopteri > Anabantiformes > Channidae > Channa > Channa argus. Next base: position 6,225,937 of record NC_090197.1, read on the forward strand.
CAGAACACCCCGACCCATCATCGCCCAACTTAAATGCTATAAACACAAAGAACTGATTGAGAGCAAAGGAAAAGAACTAAAAGGAACCAAATGGCGGAAAATACTCTATCCCATCATGAAACAACACAGACAAAACAATAATTATTATAAATGCATCGATTAATCACACAAAGCTTACACTTGTTAACATCTATGGCCCAAACAATGACGATCCATTTTTTTTCCATAATCTATTTTTATTATTATATGACTCAACAAACATCATTATCACTGGAGACATTAATACTGTCATAAACCCCAAAATTGATCGCTCAAACACATCTGACAACACAAGAAATTGGCTTCTTCTTTTCCTTTGGGCTGTTCCCTTTCAGGTGTCGCCACAGTGAATCATGTGCCTCCATATAACTCTGTCCTCTGCATCCTCTTCTATCACACCAACTAACTTCATGTCCTCCCTCACTACATCCATAAATCTCCTCTTTGATCTTCCTCTAGACCTCCTGCCTGGCAGCTCCAACCTCAGCATCCTTCAACCGATGTATTCACAGTTTCTCCTCTGAACATGTCCAAACCACCTCAATCTGGCCTCTCTGACTTTATCTTCAACACATCTAACATGAGCTGTCCCTCTGATGTCCTCATTCCTGATCCTGTCCATCCTCGTCACTCCCAAAGAGAACCTCAACATCTTAAGCTCTGCTACCTCCAGCTCTGCCATCTGTCTTTTCTTCAGTGCCACTGTCTCTAAGCCGAACAACATCTCTGGTCTCACCACCGTCTTTCCTTTCATTCTCGCTGATACTCTTTTATCACACAACACACCTGACACTTTTTTCCACCCGTTCCAACCTGCTTGCACTCACCTCTTTACCTCTTTTCCACACTCTCCGTTGCTCTGAACCGTTGGCCCTAATATCACGATCTGGCCCCCAGTTACACTTCCTCCCTTTGGACTTTTATTTTGTAGCCCCTTTTTCCCCACTTCCTGTTCCTAGTCCTGTTCTTTAACGTTACCTTTTGTTATCCCTCTTTATTGTTTGCACCTGTTCCCCTCAGTATTTAGGTCCAGCCTTCCCCACAGTTCCCTGCCAGATCCTCACTCCCAGCCTACGTTCTTAACTCATGGTTTACCTGATTGTAGCAATCCTGACTGCTGTGTATTGGTCTCTGTTTTTCCAGCAACTTTTGGTGTGAAGTTTGGTCTGTTTCTGTTTATTAGTTTCCTACTCTTTTCCTTTGTGCTCATTTAGATTTATGTTTCACATCCTTGTCTTATTATATAACATAGCCTTTTTGTAGTCTTGATTTTGGTTAACTATGTATCCTTCCTGTTCTTGACATTAGTTCTGTTTGGCGTATTGTTTTCTTTAAGTTAACTTCCCTAGTGTTCAGTCAAGTGGATAAGTTTGTTAGTCTTTTATCTGCCATGAGCCTGTTTCTTTGTACCCTCCTGTTAGGAGCGGTTTTCTGTTTGTCATTAGGTTTTTATCAATAAACGCTCTTTGATACACCTAAGTCTGCCCCTGTTTCTGAGGGTATCTCTGGGCCAGCTGATGCTGCTTCTGCCCCTGACACTACCCCTGAGCCTGTCACAGCACCGCCCTTCTTCAAGCCAGCCGGCTGTCCACCTGTGTCCGTTTTGGCTCCATTAGAACCAACTCCACCAACGCCTGAGAAGTCAGCTCCTGTTTCTGGGCTACCTGCATGTCTGGCCGAAGCTATGTCTGACTCGGCGTGGGAAACGCTCAGCCAGACATCGAAGGTCCCATCATGCCAGCTCCTCCAAACCCCCCAGCCAGGAACCTCTTTCCTGTACCATCCCCAAAATCTGACAATCCAGTTATAACAGCTCCGGACACTAATCAACAAGATCAATACCCGGTTGTCCAGCAGCTGCTCGTATATCTACATGAGACCATGGCCACCTCCGTGGATCCTGAGGCTCGCTGTTCAGCAGCACGGAAATTGAAGAAGATCATCAGGTCCAGATTGTGGTTGTTGAGCCTGCATGTGGTGCCCCAAATACTGGCCAGTTTAGGTGCGTTCAGGGCAGAGTTTGGACGAGCAGAACCTCCCCCTGCCCAGAACTGCGCTTCTGAGTTGACCAATGTTCCGCCTGTTCAGGTTTCCGAGCTTACAAGCACTCCACCTGAACCCGCTCCTAGTTTGGCTAACACCCCTGAGCCTGCTTCTGGTCCTGACTCTGATCCTGCTCTGGCATCTGCCTCTGGGTCAACCAACATTTCTACTGTCCCTGTTTGTCCTGTCCCTGTTTGTCCCGTCCCTGTTTGTCCTGTCCCTGTTCATCCAGGTCCTGTCCTCAGGCCGGAGTCAGCTGCCGCTCTTTTGGTTCCAGTTCCTGCTTGTCCTGTTCCCATTTCTGGGTTGGCTTATGTCTCCAGGCGGGCCAACATCACCAGTTCCAGCTCAGTTCCTGTTCCTGTCTCTGAGCGGGTCAACGCCTCCTCCGGTCCTGTTCGTGTCTCCGAGCGGGTCGACGCTGCCTCTGGCTATGTTTGTCCAGGTCCTGCTCCGGGTCGGCCGAGTTCCAACCGGGCCCTAGGAGGGCTTCAGCCATTGTTGCCGGCCTCCAGCCCGTCCCCCGGAGGAGTTCTGCCTTTGTCGTCACCTCCTGCCCGGCCCCCAGAGGGCCTCCACCTTCATCGATGGCCTCCCGTCCGTCCCTGGAGGGCTTCAGCCATCATCGCCGGCCTCCTGCTCGGCCTCCAAGATATTCAACTTTTCAACTTTCAACTTTATTTTATTTATATAGCGCCAAATTACAACAAAGTCATCTCAGGGCACTTTACAGAATAAAGTCAAGATTATAAAAGATGTATAGAGAGAACCCAACAATTCCCCCAGGAGCAAGCCATAGGCAACAGTGGAGAGGAAAAACTCCCTTTAACGGAAGAAACCTCCAGCAGAACCAGGCTCAGAGTGGATGGCTATCTGCCTCGACCGGTTGGGGTAAGTGGAAAGTGAAGAGAGAAAAGAACTGAGCAACAAAAAGCAACAACAAAACATCGGGTAGATTGGTAGGACCAGTAGCTGCACGCTGGAAGACACACAACTTCAAAGCTGGGGACACCTGCAGAAAGGGACAGAGAGAGGGGGACAGAGAAGAACAAAGACAACTACGGGAGAAAACAAACAGAGTTAATATCATGCAGTGGTGACAATTGTGGGGTGAGAGGAGAGGAGAGATGGTCAAGAGGAGGAAAGGAGCTCAGTGCATCGGGGGGTGGGTCCCCCAGCAGTCTAAGCCTATGGCAGCATAACTATAACTAACTATAAACTTTATTAAAGAGGAAGGTTTTAAGCCCAGACTTAAAAGTAGAGAGGGTGTCTGCTTCCCGAATCTGAACTGGGAGCTGGTTCCACAAGAGAGGAGCTTGATAGCTAAAGGCTCTGCCTCTCATTCTACCTTTGGAAATTCTGGGAACCACAAGTAGGCCTGCATTCTGAGAGCGAAGTGGTCTACTGGGATGATATGGTGCTATGAGGTCTTCTATATATGATGGAGCCTGAACATTCAGAGCTTTATATGTAATAAGCAGGGTTTTAAATTCTATTCTAGATTTAATGGGAAGCCAATGGAGAGAAGCTAGTGAAGGTGAAATATGATCTCACTTGCTAGTTCCAGTCAGCACTCTTGCTGCAGCATTTTGGATTAATTGCAGGTTCTTTAGGAAGTTACTGGGGCATCCTGAAAGTAGGGAATTACAGTAGTCCAACCTAGAGGTAACAAATGCATGGACCAGTTTTTCGGCATCATTTTGAGACAAGATGTTACAGGATATCAATCCAAGATAGAGAGAAGACACATTGGGAGTATATAGTGGTGGTATATGTGTTTATCTTTGTTCTCCTGCAGTATTGTCATGAGCTCTTTCACTTTTTTTCTCTATTCTCTACTTAGGTTTTCCACATACTCAGACATTCTTTATGCAAGTCATATATGTTTCTGTGACCCTCTCTTTTTAACCTTCAGATTCTTTTCTTGTCTCAACAATTTTTCTTCTAATTTTACGAGTTAATTATTACTAAAGGAACCACCTTGAGGAAAACCAAAAGTATGTGTTCAGTCCTCCTTCAGTCCTCCTTCTCTCGCTTATTCTTGAAGTGGAAGTTGAAGCCGAAGTTTGTTTCTTTTCAAGGGCGCATTCAAACCAATGTTTACACACTCCTCCAGCAGCCACTCGCACATCCTGTTCGTGATGCCAAAATTGTCGTGGCAAAATTCGACATTTACTGGTGACAGACACCACGAGTGTAATCACTAAAGAAGCTTCCACATACAGAATATCTTTAAGGGTTTTATTTTCTTGCAAGAGAAAAGTGCACCAACAAAGTTTCAAGCCTCCAGCCAGTGCAATTCTAGGGACTTAACATGTCAAACATGAATTTATATCATTCTGTTGCTGGGCAGAATACTCTTTATAAACCCCCTAAAATACATTAAGCACATAGGAATCTGGCGTAACTTTGAGACATCTCCGTGTGGACAGTCTACCATATAGCTGACCTTGCACACTTGCGCACAAAACATGTTGTGACACATCAAACCAAGTGTCACAACATCCCTATAAAACATCCTGCATAAGTATAATGAGCACATTTTATCATTACAGCTAGACAAAACATAAGCATTAAAATTATTCATAGTGGATTTTCCATCACAATACCAACGATTTTATTAATATCCATCATTACAATTATTAGCAGTAGCAATCTAATCTTCACCACAAAACAAAAAGTGCAAATCACACAATACAAAAGATAATATATATATATATATATATATATATATATATATATATATATATATATATATACACACACACATATACATACACATATATATATGTATATGTATATACACATTATTATCTTTTGTATTGTGTGATTTGCACTTTTTGTTTTGTGGTGAATTAAACAAAAAAGAAACAAGTTGTTAAGATAGTGTTACCCTTACATTGAATTACTGGTACCGTCCCGCAACAATATCAAATGTCAACTGAGTTCCACTCAGTGATATCTTATAGTATATAATGTGTAAATGTTCTGGTTCCAGTTCCTCCCTCACAGGTTGCTGTTGGTGCTGTTATTGGAGTTGTTGTAGCACTGATGCTGCTGACAGTCTGCATCACTGGACTCTTCATCTGGAGGAAGAAGAAGAACAATAGTGACAATGGTAAGAGACAGAGATATTCATTCTTTATTTTTACGCTTTTGAATTTAACATGCAGGTTCAACTAAAAACCAATCAGTCAGAAAACTTAAGCAAAAATAAGTCTGGTTTGCAGGCTAATGAAGACTTGTGAGTAAAGAATGTTGAAAATACCTCTAATTTCAAAAAAATAATGCAACATTTTTTTTTTCAGAACTCTCCTTTTATAATAAGAGCAGACATTTGTGGTGTGTGTGTGCATTTATATAAACATGTTTTTGTGTCTTTGCTGCACAAAGTTTCATTATTTTATTACTGTAATCTCTTTGCTGTATTTCAGGATTCCAACCTGCAAACAGTAAGTTTTTACATATTTGTTCATTTCATTTCTAGTCCTCTTTGTCATTTTATTACTGTTAATCTAAATTTTATAAAAAATTAACTAACCTTCTGTTTCTTCTTCTAGCTTCAGAGTCAAACACAAATTCAGCTCCTACAGTCACAGTAAGTTCTTCACTATTATTAGGCTGTAAAATGTACAAATCTCATCCTGTATTTTTATGCAGCTGATGGTTATAATTCACATATATAATAAAATATCTTCTCAGTGACCCAGTATAACTACAAGATACAGAGACACTATCACAGTGCTCAATACACACAAGAAGTATTTTCAATGACTGGTTAGAAAGAAGGGCCTTGCTCAAAAACTTAGGAACTTATATCTACTATAAATAACATACTAACACTGCAAGATAGAAATCTACTAAAAGTATCATGAGTATAAAGTAAAAATGTGAAGTATTAGTACAGGTGAGGCTTATTTTTTTCTCCTACCTAAACAGAATTTCTCTAGTGTTATTTTTGAAAGTGTGTTTAATGTAAAATCTTAATTTCATAAGTAAGTATAACAACAAGTGAAAGGCAAAAATATCCTTCTATAGAGGCATAAAAGGAAATTGCTTTAGCAGAGTACAATTAATTTAACTTTGCACTAAAGCATTTGAGATAATAACCAGAGTTTCGTTCTACAGCTTCCAAAAACACAGTACATAGAAGTATTTCAACAAGTGTTTAACTACTTGTACCTAATTGTCTATGAATCTGTTTTGACAGGCTCACAGTGAAGATTAGAAGAAGACTTCAGTCAAGTCATGCAGCAACAAAATCATTATTTCTTAGAGAACAGTTGAAAAAAAACCTCCATTAGTAACAACAATGAGAGAGAAGTGATGCTGCTTGTCAGCTGTTTGTTCAGTGTATATCTATATCTATATAGATATCGATCATAAAGACTCTGGTCTTAGGTGGTTAGAGATGTTGTCCACATGTTGAAGCTGAAGCCCAATGTGTCTTTCAGCACACACGTTTAAATTGTTCCCATTTCCCAGCTCAATATTGGCGCCGGCTTTTATGAAATCACTGCTTCCCCAATATTACACAAAATACTACAAGTCACAAACAAAACATCCTGATGGTCACAGTAACAACCCAGAGTTGTTTCCCAGTCTCCTGTTGGAAGGTCTTTTGCTGTTTGGGTCTAATTGTAATGTAACTGTGTCATGTCCTGTAGCTGCTACATGTCACACTTTTACTGAGCCGTGATTCTACTGTATTTATAAAGTTTCCAGTTAAAGTTGCTTTAACAAATGCTGCTCTTCCTTCTAATGAACATGTTTGGTTGCTGTTACAATTTCTTAATTTTGTTTTTCTTATTTCTGTGGTTTTTTTTGATTACCTTTTTAGAAAATAAAGTCTGATCAATAGCACTTTTGACATGTTTTATTTGTTCTGTTTATATTTATATCATAGTATGTTAATATTTAAAGTTTGATTAAAAAAATATGTAAAAAACAAACCAAAACACATGGGGCAGAAATGTGTCATTTTTCCTGCTTATAGTTGTAATTTCTGTGTCTTTTAAAATGTGTTTCAACAAAATGTTAATATAAAAACATGACCAAAACATTTACTATCACATTTTTAAAACAATCTTGTATGATTCTCTTTTTAAAACGTTCTTTTATTTAATGCGGTTTAAACACAATAATACCAAAATGGTAATGGATGCTGTTTATTTAATTAATTCATGTAGTACATTTGTATTCTGGCCTTTCACAAAAATGTTGCTGCATATTTGGGTTAAGGAGAGAAAGCTGTTTGTACAAAACTGAATCTTGGTCCAGTGTTAAAGTCCTTAAATCACCACATGAACAGACATGCAGTGTGTTTTCATACTGTGACAAAAGGCAGTTTCACTTGTTAGAGGAAGATATGCAGAAGCCTTTTGGTGCCTAATGTTGACTAGATTCCAACAGTAATTGTTGCAGAGGTTGAACCACAGGTACATAAACAACACTCACTGATATGTTTGTATTTAACAAGTATAAGAAGGATGAGAAAGGAAAGATTTACTTGATATAAACATTGTCAGGTGACTCCCAGTTTTCATCTTACTGTGCAACAAATTTTGAATATTTTCAGAGGAAATGTTGGAAGTATTCACTGCATTGTAATAGATGGAAAAAAGGAAGAAAAAAAAAACACCATGTTCTCTATTTATAAAGGTAAGTTAATTCCTGCCCACTACAGTAGTGAAAGAGTTACTGCAGGTGCATTCAGGGTTAAACAACAAGGTGCGTCTGTTGTGTTTGTTGGGTCTGAAAAGCATGAAAAAGTGACGACTTGCAAAACAAGTTCTGCAAAAACACAGCACATCATGAAGTTTCATTCGGTCAATTAGAGGGATGAAAAACTCAAACACTGTAATGTCACCGTTTTTACAAAGCACGGTGAACTTCTTCTGCCTTATGTTTGCTATATGCTAAATGCTTCTTTAACAATGGATCTCTGAACAGTCCCACTGAGCACAGTGTTGCAGGTGGTGGAGTATAAGGCAACCGACTCATATCTTTCTTTTGCTTGACACTAAAGGTTTTCTTCATTTAAAGAAACAAACCGAATTGTAAAACCTTTTACTAGTATTCATTCATTTAGTTTAGTAACAAAAATATTTACAGCAGTTATTTTAACTTTTATTCTCTCACAGTTTGTAGATTATTTTCCACCACATTATTTTACAGTCACTAAGCAGGTGTGTGTAGTTTTAAATAATAGGCTATGCTACAGTATTTCCGGTTTGTGTGTAGTTCCTGGATGACGTCACCAGGTGGCGCTTGAATTTCCTTCATCCATAACCAATCTTTACTTCGTTGTTAGTTTTACTGACATGATAAAACGGTTTTGAACAGGTGCTGAGGCGACACACAACTCTTCACCTTTACAGTCTGAAGTGATATAAATCTTCCCAGACGCAGTGACACTGTGGTTTTCTCATAGTACTTCAAATCAACGAGTCTTCGTCTTCCCAGCCAGACCTTCCACGCAACACATCAGCATTAACATTGGAGCTACAGTGATTGTTCCCACTAAGTTGGCCAGAAATCTGGGGGTCATCATCGACGACCAACTGAGCTTTAAGGATCACATCTCCTCAGTCTCTAGAGGATGCAGATATACAACCCAACTCATTGTACAGGTGCTGGTCACATCTCGTCTTGATTACTGCAACGCTTTGTTGATGGGGTCACCGATATCCACAATCAAACCCTTGCAAATGATCCAAAATGCAGCAGCTCACCTCATTTTTAATCAGCCAAAAAGGACTCATGTCACACCCCTCTTCAGATCTCTACACTGGCTTCCTGTAGCTGCTCGCATCAGGTTCAAAGCTCAGTCTCTCCCCTACAGGGTGATCAACTTACCAGCTCCTGTGTACCTCAACTCACTCATTCAGGTCTACAATCCTTCCCGTCCGTTGCGGTCTGCCAACGAACGACGTCTGGAAGACACCAAGCAAAACTCTTCTACACCAATATACATTTTCAGCAAAATCTACTGATGTATTACTAGCATTAATGTGCATAAATGTGAAAATGTTCAGTATTACTACAGGTGAAGCTACTTTTTACCAACGTATTTCATAGATTATAAACAGTTTTACCTTTCACAGTTTCCATAAACACAGTACATAGAAGTATTTAAAGTGTTTAACTACTTGTAACTAATCAATTGTCTATGAATCTGTTTTGACAGGCTCACAGTGAAGATTAGGAGAAAACCTCAGCGAAGTCACTGTGGCAATAAAAACCATTATTACTTTTACTGAACTCTGATTGTACTGTATTTATAAAGTTTCCAGTTAAAGTTGCTTTACCAAATGCTGCTCGTCCTTCTAATGAACATGTTTGGTTGCTGTTACATTTTCTTGTTTTTGTTTGTCCATGTTTTTCCATTTTTGCCTCTCACCTGTTAGACAGTAGCTTTTCTGGTTACCTTTCACCAAATACAAGTCTGATCAAAAACACTTTTGACATGCTTTATTTTTTTCAGTTCTTATCATTGTATGTTAATATAGACATTTTCATTGTGATAATGATAATGTCTGTGCATCGACAATTGATCACTTTATGTCTTTTAAATATGTGTTTCAACTTTTATACAAAATCAAAAACATATTGAAAAAGCAAAACTTTTACCATAATTTTTAAATGACCCTCTATGATTCTCTTTTTACAACTCTCTTTGTTTGAAAGCAGTTTAAACAAAATAACACTGAAATAGTAATGGGTAACGTGTATCTTCCAAAAAGTACTTTGGGAGTACTTTTGTATTCTGGCCTTTCACAAAAATGTTGCTGCATATTTTGGTTAAGGAGAGAAGGTGGTTTGTACACTGGATCTTGGTCCAGTGTTAAAGTCCTTAAATCATCACATGAACAGACATGCAGTGTGTTTTCATACTGTGAAAAAGGGGAGTTTCACTGGTTAGAGGAAGATATGCAGAAGCCTTTTGGTGACTAATGTTGACTAGATTCCAAAAGTAACTGTTGCAGAGGTTGAACCACAGGTACATAAACATGACTCACTGATATGTTTGTATTTAACAAGTATAAGAAGGATGAGATTTAGTTGATATCAACATTGTCAGGTCATGTTATAGAGCAACACTCCCAGTACAGAAGACAAACCCTAAAGATTCACAATAACAGAAAGCTGAGGCTGCTCTCTCAAATTCTAATGTAACAAACTTATTTGAATATTTTCAGAGGAAATGCTAGAAGTATTCACTGCATTGTAGTAGATGAAAAAAACAAACAAATCAAAACACAATGCTCTCCTTTTATTGAGGTAAGTTCATTCCTGCCCACTACAGTAGTGAAAGAGTTACTGCAGGTGCATTCAGGGTTAAACAACAAGGTGCGTCTGTTGTGTTTGTTGGGTCTGGAAAGCATGAGAAATGACGACTTGCAAAACAAGTTCTGCAAAAACACAGCACATTTTGAAGTTTCATTCAGTCAATTCGAGGGATGAAAAACTCAAACACTGTAATGTCACCATTTTTTACAAATCACGGTGAACTTCTTCTGCCTTATGTTTGCTGTATGTAAATGCTTCTTTAACTTTGGATCTCTGAACAGGCCCAATGAGCACAGGCCCGTTGGGTCAGAGAACGGCTGCAAAAAAGCCTGAAAAATGTCTCAAAATGATGAACATCGCCCTGAAACTGTCAGACCGGTTCCCAGACCTTCACACGCCCAGATTCTCCTTAATGTTCGTGTTTTCCTCTATTACTTTAAATAAGTTTAAATATAACAAATGAGTATTTTATTCTGCAGTCCATAGTGTGGATATGATGTGGATTTGTTCATAGTTAGTTCAGTTTTCTTTACTTTACCTTGACTGACATAAAACTCATAAGACAGGTCCCCACAAATGTCCAAGCAGCAACAGGGGACAGTGTAAGAAGGTTTGGTTTCAGCTAAAAGTGCTGCATTTAAAATAGTACAAAAGGCTTTGTCCCCTCAGGGGTCGCCACAGCGGAACATGTTCCTCACGTTGATTTAACAGGCGTTTTTACGCCCGATGCCCGTCCTGCCGCACCCCTCCCGTGCTCGGGACCGGCACCGGGGTCTCGCCCTTTGTTGGCTGGGTCGCCTGACGGGGTGGGAGTCGAATACAAGTACAAACGTATTATCGGAAAAAATCTCGCATATTGTTGAATATTATTAGTTTTGGATGCGTTCATGTGTTCCTCACTATGGTGTCGCAGATGGAGCTACAGTTTAATTCCTTTATTTACTTATTGTCTTAATTTAATCATGCACCATATTTGTTTACATGTATCTATTTGTTATTTCATATCTTGATATGAAAAGTAACTACAGCAATGAGCTAAATGTAGCGTAGTGAAACATATTATAGAATGGAAATACTGAAATATTGTAGAAATACATCCAAATTGCGTTTAAGTACTTGAGGAAATGTACTTTCTAACTTCCCCCACTGCAGAAAACGTCATGTTTCTCATCCAGCGGCTCCTTAAAAGCAACACTATAGTTTAGGACAAATAAGGTGCTGAGTTACCTGTAACTTGGATTGATCTGCACCTAAATAACAAGTTACTTTAATCTCAGGACCATCCATTAAACATCTTCACACCTGGCTGTGACCTGTGATCTGTGCCTGATTCAGTTTGTTTGTCTGGTGTTTGGACCTGGACAGGATAGTCTGTAAAAGAGCATTTACACCCACCATCCCAGAGCTGAACAAGAACTGAAAGTCTCCTCATTTGTTTCACAGTGAAAAACACCCTGACATATTTCTTCACCACGTCGTCTGGACTCCAAACCATCCCAGAGTTCACAACCGTTGCAGTGGTTGATGGAGTTCAGGTGGGATACTGTGACAGCAACAACAGGACGGCACAACCCAAAGTAGACTGGATCACTAAATTTGCTGACTCCTTGTGCTGACGATGATCCTCAGCACTTGGAGTTGAACACTCAGGCCTGCAGAGACATGTGCGATGAGTCAAAAGCTCTGATTGAGGATTTAAATCAGCACTTTAACCAAAGTGGAGGTACAGTATATTATAAGTTATATATCTGTATCACCTCAGTGTGCTGTGCAACATTTCTTTATACATTTGTATGTTTACTCTTAGATACACACATTGTACTAACTTACACAAGATTTACTAACTTCAGTAAAAAAATCCATCATGATAAACTGCACACATCAGTTTGTAAATACAAATTATTATTGATGATTGGAGCAGTAGCATGCTGCAAACACGCTGTGCACGTTCTTCATTATAATGAAGGAGTTCAATCTAAGAGACGATTTAATAAAGTTACTGCTGCTGTGCCGCCTTTTCCCAGTACATGCAAACAGCAGTTCTCTCACTCTGGAGACATTAATTATGATCCTGCTGCTGTTTGACAGTTACAGATATCTAATAAACTCGGAGGTCAGACTCCTAGAAAAACAGCAGCTGTAAAAACTGTAGCTTCTGTTAACATGTCGGTAGAACTTGGATACATTCATACAATAAGATTCACACAGACTGAGGGTGAGTGTTACAGGCCAGAAGAGGTGAACAAAAATGTCCAACATTTAAACATTGTTACCAGAGTCTCAGTGATTGTAAAAGTCCAGGATTTGGTTGAATCTGTATCTGCTGCTCAGGATAAGATGTTCATTATTAGAACAGATGACTGAGGTGGACCTCACTCTGTCTCTCTCCCTCAGGTGTCCACATTTTACAGGAGTTTTATGGCTGTGAAGTGGATGATAAAACTGAAGAGCTTCATGGATTTGATCGCTACAGTTATGACGGAGAGGACTTCACGACATTTGACCTGAGGACATTGACGTGGGCGTACACAGAAAAGGCAGCCACGTTCCAAACCAAGTGGGAAAGACTTTATTCTGAAGTAGAGAACAACAATAACTTCCTCAAAACAATCTGCCCTCAGTGGTTGAAGAGTTACATGGACTATGGGAGGAGCTATCTGCAGAGAAAAGGTAGATTCACGTGGCTTAAAGATTTTAGGAAGTAAAGTGCACAAAAAGTTCAGTTACATGACCAACAGAGTGAGACACACTGGAATTAAAGATGAGATGGTCCTGAGTTTGAGTTTCAGGACATAATAAACTTCCAGTCTAGTTCTGCAGTTTCTGTTCTGGTGCTGTCACCTTTCACTTGGAAATGATACAAACATTACTTTAAAAGTACGACAGAATAAGATGGCAAACATGACTTCATTGACTGTACACTTCAGTCCATGTTTCATAGCCAAAAACCTGGTTCTGTTCTGTGACATTGTGAGTGCTGTCAGAACAGGCTGCTGTCTGCTGTCTTTCAGAAACCCTGTCATCCTGCCTTTCATGTGTCCTTTAAACTGTATGAATACACTGATCATGGTTCAACAGTTTCTATCGTCTACCTGATTCAGGATTTTGTCCTTGTGCAGATGTTGAAGTCCATATTGCTACTGTGCCACAGCAGAGGATCAGTTAATCAGTTATTGTTTGGACATGTGCTCATAGAAAATTGTTTATCTGTGTTTTATGTAGAAGAAAGTTTTATGGTAAATGCTCTGCACTTATTTAGCGCTTTTCTACCTGTTGGTACTCAAAGTGCTTTACACTGCTTCTGATTCACCCATTCACACTGACAATCACACACACACACACACACACACACACACACACACACACACACACACACTCCTACACCGATGGGGGAGCTGCTATGCAGCTGGCCAACACTCACCGGGAGCAACTAAGTTGGGGTTCAGTGTCTTGCTCAAGGACACATTGACATGTGACGGGAGGAGCCAGGGATTGAACCAACAACTGTGACATTGGTGGACAACTGCTCTACCTTCCTGCGCCACAGTCGCCCAACAATATTTTTTATTTTTATATTTTATATTTTTTCGTCTCTCTCTTCCAGTTCCTCCCTCAGTGTCTCTCCTCCAGAAGTCTCCGTCCTCTTCAGTCAGCTGCCACGCTACAGGTTTCTACCCTGACAGAGCCACAATGTTCTGGAGGAAAGATGGAGAGGAGCTTCATGAGGACGTGGACCATGGAGAGATCCTCCCCAACCATGATGGAACCTTTCAGATGAGAGTTGACCTGAAACTTTCATTGCTGCTACATGAAGACTGGAGCAGGTACGAATGTGTCTTTCAGCTCTCTGGTTTAGAGGACGACATTATCACCAAACTGGACAAAGGAGCGGTCAGAAGCAACGGAGGTAAGAAGGATTTCAGAGGACACTGGATGTTTGTTGGTAATTTAGCTGTTGTCCTTCAGTTCAGCTGGTTGTTTGGACTGTGAGACAAAACTTTGTCGCTGTGAGGAGACAGTGCCACCACTTCACTGCTGTGTTGCCCGTGTTTACCTTTTTATTTGTTTATTGCTGTCACCTGTTTTCAGTCTAACTTACAACCTATCATTATTTTTGGAGTCAAATCATTGATCATATTGTGATGGTTTGAAAGTTGAACCTGTTTCTGTTCTGACCTTCTTAATACTATTTATTTTGTTGTTTCTCCCCCAGAGAGGCACATTAATACGACCCTTCTCATCGTGATGATGTTTTTTCTTGTTCTCATCCTCATTGCTGCAGCTGGATTCATGTTTTACAAAAAGAAGACAGGTGAGATGGAAAAATGAGCATATTTGTAGCTTCAGCGACTTTCTCAGTACAGTACTGTTGGGGAGAAGTGGTAGGAAATAAAGTAATGATGTGGATGAGGAGTCAGATGACCTCTTTCAAGTTTGTGTCACTAAGTTCACTGCAGGACATGTGGATTAACTTTGTGTTTCTGACCTTACAGCTCCCGTTGGAAGCTTTGAGCTCTTTGAGAGACTGAATTCAGAAACCTGATTCACAAACACCTTGAGTTTCCTGCAGTGAGATGAAAAAAATCACTAACATTTGCCAAATTTTATACTTTACATCCAGTAAATCATTTGTGTTTTTTATGTCATTTATTTATGTTGATGCTGTTAAATGTTTTGACCATTTTGTGCACAAAATGTTTTTTTTTTTGATGTTGCTAACTACACTAGTGACCATCAGTATGACTAATGGAAGGACAAACAATGGTTATAACTGGACTATGGACTATGTACTGTATATTCACATGATGTTTCCCATCAGGACAGTTGAGCCAGTCGACATCCAGCCTGACCTAAGCAGATACAGTGTAGGTATAAACACAAAGCAAGCTGCTGAGAATCTGCTATTTACTTGAGCCAATGTAGGATCTGAAGGCAGCTCACAGGTACATCAGCTCAGGGACAGAGGAAGGTTAGCAGATTATTGAAGGTGCAGCCTGATTCCACATAAGGCCTAGTGAATGGCCATTTTATATGAACACTGAGCTTCCACAGCAATGTTCATCACTTTTTAGCCCATTTACTGTGTTTTAATCATTATACATTACATGATTATGTTTGTAACAGGTGTACAATTTTGTACACCTGGTACATATTTTCTTTTAATATGCTAATGCTTCACTTTTCAATAAAGCCCTTAAATATAATTTTAAAAACGTCTTTTTTTCTACAGTATGTCCACTTGTATATGACTGTAGTAGTTGTAATCATAAATACTGCCTGTGGAGGAAGAGACAAGCATAATCTAAAATGAACAACGCAGAAGTGGACTGCAAACATGAGGGGGGAGATCAGGTACTGTATGACATGCAGCAAAGGCCTCCAGCTGGACTTAATTCCAGAATGCATGTCCATGTCTATATTAATTTTAACATAAGAAGAATTATTTACAATTGTTTGAGTTGGTCTTCATTTTGCCCAGGGCCCAGCAGACACACATGCCAATCGTGTGTTTGTGTAGGTGAGCAGATAAGGTGTGTGTGTCTGTTCACATGGATTAAAATGTCATGAATACCATTATGGGGTGTGTCCTTTCACAAACTGTACATGGCCAATGGTCATTACTCAGTGCACATAGTAACACAACTACAAAATATCCTTCAGTTATATCCAAACAATGATGACAGTAGATTAGAAAAGTACTGATGAGGTTTGGAAAAATGAAAGTCTTTAGATTTCATGGAGCTCTTTTAGCCTGACACACGTAAAAGTTTCATGAAATAGGAAGGAAACATTTAAGTTGCAAGAGCAATAAAACACTAAGTTTATATTAAGTTTAAAACAAAGCTTTACAGAATAAGAATCAACTACATTATCTCACATAGTGAAGATCTTTGGCCTCCAACTAATCTGAGCAGTCAAGTCAGTTTATTGTAGCCTAATATCAGGTATCAATATCATTAATTTAAATTTAATGCAATTTAATTTAATTAATTTAATGCAACCGCAAGGGGCCACAAGCCAGTGTCTTCTTGTGCCAGTCCCAAGTCTGGATAAATGCAGAGGGTTGTGGCAGGAAGGGCATCCGACGTAAAACACATGCCAAATCAAACATGCGAACCGTGACAAAGACTTCCATACCGGATCGGTCGGGGCCCGGGTTAACAACGACCGCCACCGGTGCTGTTGACCTACAGGGTACCAGTGGAAATTGGACTACTGTTGGTCGAAGACGAAGAAGAAGAGGAGGAAGGTGTGTTCGTAGGCAGAGAGAGAAGAGGAAAGCTAAGAATGTAGGACTGACAGTAGGGACTTTGAATGTTGGTACTATGACAGGGAAGGATAGAGAGTTGATCGACATGATGCAGAGAAGGAAGGTGGACATACTGTGTGTCCAGGAGACCAGGTGGAAAGGTAGCAAGGCTAGAAGCTTAGGAGCAGGGTTTAAGTTGTTTTACCATGGGTCAGATAGGAGGAGAAATGGAGTAGGAGTTATATTGAAAGAGGAGTTTGTGAGGAATGTTCTAGAGGTGAAAAGAGTATCAGACAGGTTGATGAGTCTGAAGCTGGAAATTGAAGGGGTGATGTTCAGTGTTGTGAGTGTTTCTGCCCCACAGGTAGGATGTGAGTTAGAAGAGAAGGAGAAATTCTGGAGTGAGTTAGATGAAGTGATGCAGAGCATCACCAGAGGTGAGAGAGTTGTCATTGGTGCAGATTTCAATGGGCATGTAGGTGAAGGGAACAGAGGTGATGAGACAGTTATGGGCAGGTTTGGTCTTCAGGACAGAAACACAGAAGGTCAGATGGTGGTAGACTTTGCAAAGAGGATGGAAATGGCTGTAGTGAACACTTTCTTTCAGAAGAGGCAGGAACATAGGGTGACATATAAGAGTGGAGGTAGAAAGACTCAGGTGGACGACATCTTGTGTAGATGTTGTAATCTGAAAGAGATCAGTGACTGTAAAGCATTGGTAGGGGAGAGTGTAGCCAGACAACACAGGATGGTGGTGTGTAAAATGACGCTGGTGATGAGGAAGATGAAGAGGACAAAGGCAGAGCAGAGGATGAAGTGGTGGTCTGCATCAGACAGATGAGGTTAGACAAGAATCTCCATGGACTATGATGTTTGCAGATGACATTGTGATTTGTAGCGAGAGCAGAGAGCAGGTGGAGGAAAATCTAGAGAGGTGGAGGTCTGCTCTGGAAAACAGAGGAATGAAGTTTAGCCGCAGAAAGACAGAATACATGTGTGTGAATGAGAGGGACCCAGGTGGAATGGTGAGGTTACAGGGAGCAGAGGTGAAGAAGGTGCAGGGCTTTAAGTACTTAGGGTCAACGGTTCAGAGCAACGGAGAGTGTGGAAAAGAGGTGAAGAGGCGAGTGCAGGCAGGTTGGAACAGGTGGAGAAAAGTGTCAGGTGTGTTGTGTGATAAAAGAGTATCAGCGAGAATGAAAGGAAAGGTGTTCAAGATGGTGGTGAGACCAGAGATGTTGTTCGGCTTAGAGACAGTGGCACTGAAGAAAAGACAGGAGGCAGAGCTGGAGGTAGCAGAGCTTAAGATGTTGAGGTTCTCTTTGGGAGTGACGAGGATGGACAGGATCAGGAATGAGGACATCAGAGGGACAGCTCATGTTAGATGTGTTGGAGATAAAGTCAGAGAGGACAGATTGAGGTGGTTTGGACATGTTCAGAGAAGACATTGTGAATATATCGGTAGAAGGATGCTGAGGTTGGAGCTGCCAGGCAGGAGGTCTAGAGGAAGAGCAAAGAGGAGATTTATGGATGTAGTGAGGGAGGACATGAAGTTAGTTGGTGTGAGAGAAGAGGATGCAGAGGACAGAGTTACATGGAGGCACATGATTCGCCGTGGCGACTCCTGAAAGGGAACAGCCCAAAGGAAAAGAAGAATATCATTAATTTGTCTGAAGTTGCTTCAAAATCAGTTTTTTATTTACTAATTTGTTTTTCAGACAATTCTCTGTAAACCTTGTGGATGGTGCATGAAAAGCCCAGTAGATTTTCAGTTTCTAAAATAATTACCAACCATGTCATGTTCAAACAGGTTTACCTAATAAAGTGGCTGGTGAGTGTATATAGTCTTGAGCATCATTAGTAGTATTTATTATTTTGCTTTTTTAATACTTTTGTGACGGAGTAATTGTGCTACTTTCTAAATCGAACTCGTTATTCCTGCTTTAACCTACAGGAAAAAAGGAAAATTCCACAGTCATGTGGTGAGAACATTTTCCAAACAGTATCTGTGTTCTGTATGGTTGGGAAAATGCAATGACAGTGCCCTGCTCTTCCCAACCACATGTCAAAATGTCCCTGGGCAAGACGCTGAACCCCTACTCCCTAGCCAGTCCCAAGCCAAGTAGAAATTGGGGAGGGTTGTGTCAGGAAGGGCATCTGGTGTGAAAACTGTACCAAGTGACCATGTGGACAAATGATCTGCTGTGGCGACCTGGAAGGTTCGGGATAAGCTGAAAGGGCAAAACAAGATAATCTGTGTTCTGTGTGGTTGAGAGTGAATGCATCTATGAAATCTAAACTTGACCCCATAAACTGAACATTCAGTGGTAGGAACGGTTTTTAATGGTTTCCTGTTTGCAGAGCTTCCTATTGGTGCTTTTGCTGTCTGTCTGCATCCGAGGACAAAGAAGATCAGCTTCAAATGTTGGAGCCAATGAAATTCAAACTTTAAATGTTAATGACAATAGGTTTTGTACACAATACTTTCAAAAAAGAACATTTTTATGGATGTTACTTTATGTTCATTAATTTGATTTTTGAGCTGGAGAAATTCTAAAGTCATTTTTATGTGATTATTCCTGTAGTTTGAACTATTAAAACCGACATTAAACATAAAGGTTCTACTTTAAATTCATTGACATTGCTGCACTACATTACATGCACCAGTAGGTGACATTATTGTCAGAATATTAATCATCTGAATGTGGTTTAACTCTGACATCTTCAGCTTAATTGTAGTTTGACTGCTGTTGGTTCAAATTGTGAAGTTCAGTTCACAATGGAAGGTAAACTAAGTATGTGCAGGTTAAGCACGTTTTTCCCAACAGGGGTTGCAGAAACACATTAAACATAACAAAAGAGACCCATTTATAACTAATATCCCACTGTGTGTGTGTGTGTGTGTGTGTGTGTGTGTGTGTCAGACTCTAATCCTGCTGTGTTGTCTCTGAGTGATACTGTTTGATTTGGAATTTAGCAGACAGACAAGTACAGAGTTATTAAGTAGTGAACATGTCTCATGTGTCAGAAAGCAAAAATTCAAGTCTTGAAACCAGGAAACAGCGTGCGACTGAAAAATAATCACATCGCTTTGCTTGACTTTGCGCTATAGCTCAACTTCTCTCTCAAATATGAACTTTGTTTTGTTGCTCCTCATCTGTCATGTTTCATACACAGGTAAGACAACATTTAAAATCTTTACCTTAAGTTTATTGCTGCCACAGAAGCTTACAGAAATACCATTTGGAGGTGTGTCCTGTAACTGCTATTGTAATCGTACTTTTGCACAGAGGATTTAAAAAAAATTCAAATGCTGTTTTTAACTAAAAACCCCGTATTCCTGTTTGTACTACAGTGAAACACTCTGTGAAGGTTTTCTTCACTGCATCTTCTGGGGTCCCAAACTTCCCAGAGGTTGTGGCTGTTGCACTGGTTAATGATGTCTAGGTGAGTTACTGTGACAGCAAACTGAAGACAGCAATACCCAAACAGGACTGGGTGAAAAACCTAAGAGACGGGGATCCAGACTACTGGAGGCGACACATAGGGGAAGTGCACAGTGCATCAGCAGCTCTTCAAAGATGAACTTCACAATTTGAAGAAGCGCTTAAACCAAACTGGAAGTATGTTACTGCAAATATGCTTTACAGATACACACGTAGGGCAGAAACGCAAACACAGACACACAGCATCTTTCCTTCTTCTATACTGTTTAACACAAAATCAATCCACCCAAGGCCTCAAATACTGACACTGTTTCAACCTCTGTGGAGTCCAGAGGTACATTTTATGCTCAAGTAAGAGATTTTTAAATGTTAACATCTCTTTCAGGTGTCCACATTTTACAATGCCTGTCCAGCTGTGAATTGGATGATGAAGCTGGAGCCATCAGTGGTTTCCATCAGTATGGTTTTGACGGAGAAGACTTACTAGTATTTCACCTGGAGACGCAAACATGGATCGCCCCAAAGCCCCAGTCTGTCATCATCAAACACCTGTGGGATGCAGATAAAAGGAGAAATGAGCTTTGGAAGAACTTTATTAACTATGTTTGTGTTGATGGTCTGCTGAAGCATTTGAAGTATGGGAGCAGGTTTCTGCTGACAACAGGTTATTAACAGGTTCTGGTCTTACTGCAGAATGTGTCGCACAGTAATTCTCCATTTGTAGAGTGCAGTTACATTATTATAAACCAATACAGGGAGGCCTGTCATATCTGGAATTGGAGTTTCTTTTTTAACTTTTCAGTTCCTCCCTCAGTGTCTCTCCTCCAGAAGTCTCCGTCCTCTCCAGTCAGCTGCCACGCTACAGGTTTCTACCCTGACAGAGCCACAATGTTCTGGAGGAAAGATGGACAGGAGCTTCATGAGGACGTGGACCATGGAGAGATCCTCCCCAACCATGATGGAACCTTCCAGATGACAGTTGACCTGAACATTTCATCAGTCAAACCTGAAGACTAGAAATACAAGACTTTGCACACAAAGAATTCAAAGGAACGTTGCCACAACAATATGATGATAATATGAAGTTTGGGTGGAGACTCCTGGCAGAGGGCTCTGGAGTCTTGAGCCCTCTGCTGGTAGGTGGTGGTGACAGGTGGTGGCTGCAAGATGAGCATGATGGACAATAAGGTTTTTCAAAGGTTTATGAATGAGAGGAGAAGAAATAGAAAGTGTGAATGTGTGCAGTGACTTCCCAAACAGGATGAAGGGTGTGTTCTGACTTATCCAGCAAGTGTCTGGGGAGGACAAGGCTTTTGCTGGACATTTAAACTGTGACAATATGACACCTGCTTTCCTAAAATCATGAAGACACAGACTCATAACAAGTCATGGATCTTAAAGAAAAC
Organism: Channa argus; assembly: GCF_033026475.1. NCBI lineage: Eukaryota > Metazoa > Chordata > Actinopteri > Anabantiformes > Channidae > Channa > Channa argus. The sequence goes on from NC_090197.1 coordinate 6,247,413, forward strand.
TTTAATTGATGTAAAATGTCAGTGATGTGGTAAAATATTTATGAAAAAGCTTTTATTATTTAATATTTAGTTACCAATGTATAATTATTATAAAATAATTCCCAATCAGCTTGCTCCCATGGATGTTGCTGGTGTCTCCTCTGTGTTTTTTACAGCGGCTCCCAGATTTTGGACCAGTGCTAATTCTCCCCTTCGGCTCCATCAGCTGATTCTGACCCTTGGTTTTGTGTTGCCACCTGTTAGGTGTGTCCCAATTCGGTTTGGCAGTGAGCGCGAGGACTTTAAACTCCTTCAAATAGGGGGTTTTAAAAGGTAGAATCAAAGCTGAGGTTTATGAATGAAGGTCAGTATTTCTCAGTATTTTTCTTGTAATTGACCTGCAACAAAATCAGTTAGCAACATAATTATCATAGTTTATCCTTGTTTTTATATTTTTAAAATGATCACTAGTTCACCTGATGTAAATAAGGAGTGCAACTCTGTACAATTTATTCAATATGAATGACTGTGGCCTCTATAGGATTTGTAGAGTCATACTTAAATAATCATTAAATATAATCATTTCTATCATTTCTAAATATATGTGATAATATAGGATTCATGTGTGGAGTATGTGGCAGTGTGTTTCTGGACATACAAACATCTGACAGGGATCTGTTGACCGGAAGTTTTTCCAACCAAACATCTGCGAATATCCAACTTGAAACCAGGTTCACCGCCCTTTAAAGCTTCTCTCATAGCTGCAGCAGATGGATCTTATTCAAGGATACTTGCTCTTACTGTTGCATACATTTAGCTGTAATATATGATGTAGCACAATCAATATTTGGAAATATAGTTGGTTTTTCTTTGTTTGTTTGTTTGTTTTGTTTTTTCCATTGTCTGGCGAAAGGATACAGTGACCCCAGTGGGTATTTATAACTAGCTGGAGTGAGTGAACATTGCCCTTGATGCTTTTAACTGTACTATTAATCCGAGAGTGAAAATATCTCTGATTATATAATTTACTATTATTAAGTATCACATTTGAATATTTACTCAGCTGGTAAAGGTTAAGCTGATTTTACGTACTGACAGGTAGTTAATCTACAATATACATAAATATATTTATTAGTTAATTAGATTTTGTGTTAAGACTCTTAATGGGAAAATTGTAACTAGTAACCAAAGCTATAAAAAATGTAGTGGAATAAAAGTAAAATATTTTGTTCAGAACTGTAGTGGAGTAGAAGTAGAAGTAGACTGAAATAAAAATACTCCAGTGATGGACAAGTACTGCAAAACTGTACTTAAATAGGCCACACTATTTACAGTTGGATGCCAAAGTTTTCATGCCTTTATTTTCAACATACTATTTAATGCACAATTAGCTTGTACAAATGTTCCTTGATCAGAAATAAAAGTTAATTCTTAATTTATAAAGGGGGATGGAAACCTTGGCATCAATGTAATTGTCATTGTTTTACTAAAACATTTTATACACTCTGACCATTTTTGTTACTTCTGATGATAAAAGAATATTTGTATAAGCTGAATGTGAATTAGATTCAGGGTTAAGTTTGCATCACCTTACTCTGAAATTGCATCCAAACCTAACAACAAACCAATAGTTGTTGAGTATATTTTAAAAAAGTTATAGTAAAATAATTAGAAATGTAAAATGTAAATGAATAACGGGCCAAGCTGTTGTACAGGTGGACCTAGTGAAGTGGCCACTGAGTTTATGTGGTTTTGAATCAGCAGTGACCCTGTTCTCACAGACCAGACCACATGTACTGTAAATGTGTGTAACTGATCCTCCTCAGTGCTGCTCAGCTCATGATGTTCTTTGGCTTCTCTGCTGTCTGTGGCTTTTATATAGATGTCAGTGTTGCCATGGTAAACACCACTGAGCCCAAACCAGCACTGAACAGCCCAATCATCTTTGCCTGTCCACTGAAGGACAAAACGGTTGTGCAGAACGGTTTTGGTATTTATTGTTCTAGGGAATCTGCTGGACCAGAATTGTTTTAGAACTTGAAGAAAAAAGAAAATCATAAATTTACTTTCCAAAGGTCTTGAATGTATATTCTTGTCTGACAAATTTTGTAACTTTATTTGAGTTTTTTTTTTTTATATTCTGTTGTCTCCTTTTAAGAGATACATCTGTAAACAACACCTGAGATGGATAAGAAAGTGGACTGTGCTGTTTAGTCTCTTTTTAATGGAATTTCAATCGTGCATAACTTACCACTTATGAGTGTTATGATGTTTCACATACAATTACCTGCAAACCTGACTGAATGTCATTTAGAAGTAAAAGTGTAGCTGTTTACATTGTCTCTCGTCTTTCTGTTTGGTATTAATCTGACTCCCCTCTGATCCCAGTTTCCTCAGTACTCATGCAGACTCATCTCAGAGAGATGTCTCTAACACTTGGTGACACAGAGCTCTTTAAAAAAGTAATAGTTGTGTCACAATTGATTGACTTTTGTCAGAGAAGAACCTTAAACCTCACTGTTCTTGTAATGTGGATTCATTTTCTGTGGAAATTCGAAAATGACAGCTTGATTTGTTTTCTCAGTTTACGTGGATGAACAAAACAAAGAGCAGAAAACATTAGAAACTGAATATTATTTAGTTTAATACAGCTCCATGACAAGCTTGAACAATAAATGATTTAATGAAAGAGCCAAAAAGATTTAGTATAAAACATTTGGAAACATCTTCAGATGTCAGTGCAGATCAGATCTGGCATTTTTCAGGAAGATGCTTTGGAAATGTGCAATAATGTAAAAATGTGTGTATACAGGTAATGGCAGCAAGCTCATTATGTCACAATTCAGAACAAACAAACCCAACATTTAACTACAATACGCTACTTTATGACACACTGAAGGGACTTTGTGTTTACAGCTGGCATTTTAAAATGCTAAATGTTAAGAGAACTTGTTTATGAGATATGATTATGTTTCTACTAATTCTGCTATGTACTGTTACTACTGATCATCATCAGAGACAACACATTAGAAAACATCCCGATGTCTTAACGATGTACACCGATCAGCCAAAACTTTATGACCACCTGTACAATCTAATGCAATCAAATGCAGCCGATCTGCCATGAATGATGCTGTTACAAGTTTACAGTTTCTCAGCGTTTCAGTTGTGACTGTGAAAAAAGTGATAGTGGTCACAGTAGGTGATGGAGTTATACTTGTTTTACAATATTAAAAGGTGGTTCTAATGCTTTTACTAATGGTTTTACCTGCATATGTGGTACTGTACCTCCTGGAGGACTTTCCATGGTAATTATATTTATTCATATGGTACTTGTCCACTTTGACTTATCCTCAGATGCTGAGAATCAACTGCAAGAACAGCTCTGATGCCACAGTGACTTACGTCCTTCTCTAATTGTCCCTGGGAGCCTGTCAAGACACATTAATAAAGGAACAAGAAGAACACATGGTGAAGTTCACACTGAGTTCACACTGAATATTATTATAGTTGATTGTATGAGAGAGTGAATAATGTTCTTAGGCGCAAGTTGGAGGTAAATTATTTACTCTTACATTACATTTATTGGAGAGCTATTCTTTTTCAGATAAAGATTTGACAATCAAATGTGTATGAAAATAAACTGTTTGAGCGTCGGCCAGTGGTTACCAGTTTTTTGTACTTTACAAAAAAGCAGCAGAATTAAATTTGTTCTTTTCAAATACTCTCAAGGCTTCCTATATTCTTTGAGTCACCCTTTAGCCCATTAGTAAGCGACCACAGTACTAAACTACTTATATCCCTAAGTGTGTTTTACGTCATTACTGTTATTTACATAAAACTTTGAATGCAGCATTTGACTTGTAATTGAGTATTGAGCTTCACTGCTGCCTATGGTTGACTAGCTGAAAATTGCTTTCCCAGAATTGAAATGATATTTGCTTATTTGATTTGTTTCAAGAATGAACTTCACATTCTGCAAGAATGGTGTCCACAGAATATCTGAAATACTCACTGTGATCAGTCAGGAGCTGAATTTGTGCTTGATGAAAAGTCTGAAGTTAGCAGGAGAAAAACAATTAAAATCATTTATTTAAAACTGACAGTAATTCTATGAAAGTCATGACTTCAATCAGCATTAACATCAAATACTAAACCTAATTAATTGTGAATAAGACAATATACCTTTTGAAAACTGTGGGAAACTGTTTGTAGGTCTGAACCCTGAAACACAGAGACCAGTTATAAATGGTATATAAATATCCTTAAGCTGAACCCAGATGTTAAATCCAACAGTGGAGTTGATACCTTTGTAAGACGTGAAAACCTTTTTCTTCTTCTTCCACCAGATGAAGAGTCCAGTGATGCAGACTGACAGCAGCATCAGTCCTACAACAACTCCAATGACAGCACCAGCAGGAACCTGTGAGGGAGGAACTGGAACCAGAACAGAACATTTAAAATTTACAACTACCATTGGATGGAAATTAATATGTTTGATTTAAGGAATAAATTTGTTTATATGGAGCACATCAAATATATTAACTCTTAACACGTAGATTGGCTCAAAGCTGAGAAACAATTTGTTTTTTGTGTTGTACAAATTACCAACATTTTTATAATGGTACCATGAGATGAATGTATAAAAATAAAAAAGTAATAATTCTGTTAGCCCAATTTAAGAATAAGCATTTAAAATTCCGTGCTATGAGTTAACATCCTGGTCTACTTCAAATCCTGGTCTGAATATTTGGTAATGAGATGCATCAGTTTTTGATTTGTTAATCAATTTGCAAAGAAAGTGATGCCAATAATGATTCTGATTAAGGCTGTTTCACTGTATTTATCTCTGTCTTACCCCAGTTGGTCCTGATCACAGCTTTGTCCAGTTTAGTGATGATGTCATCAACACCAGAGAGCTGAAACACACAGTCGTATCTCCTCCAGTCTTCAGGTTTGATTGATGAAATGTTCAGATCAACTCTCATCTGGAAGGTTCCATCATGGTTGGGGAGGATCTCTCCATGGTCCACGTCCTCATGAAGCTCCTCTTCATCTTTCCTCCAGAACATTGTGGCTCTGTCAGGGTAGAAACCTGTAGCGTGGCAGCTGACTGGAGAGGACGGAGACTTCTGGAGCAGAGACACTGAGGGAGGAACTGGAGGAGAGACAGTGGAAAAGGGAGAAAAATTGAAAAAGCAAGAGTAAATTGGGTAGAAAAAGAAGGAAGATAACAAAGAGGGAAGCAAAGGAAATCAGGATGTCAGAGAATGACTTCTCTGGACACTATCAATATTTTTACACAGTTTTGTGGCAATTCATCATTTGCTGTCCAGAGAAAACAAAGAAAGGCTGTGGTGAGGTATTGCCAAAATTATTACTGTACATTGTGTAAACCATTACTGTCAAAAACCTCATTACTGTCACAGGAAGAATTAGCTTTTTGTGTGGTTCACAGCAGTCAAACATTGTAAACTAGAGATTTCATGACTAAATTAGGCTTAACTTCCGATTTAGTGAATACACCAGTTTGAGTACTAAATTAAACTGTCCATGAAACCACTGTTGCGTCAGATTATGTGATTCTACCTGTTATAAGTGAAGAGCTATTCCCATACTCCACATACGTCTTCAGCCATGGAAGACACCGATTTGCAAAGAAGCTCTCAGTCTTTGTTATTCTGTGTTTGTCAGTATCCCATTGCAGTTTGGTATGAACAGCTAGTGGTACCAGAGCATCCCAAGACTTTTTCTTCAGGTCCAGTTTTATAAAGTCCTCTCCATCATAACCATACTTTAAAAAACTTGAAGTCTTTCCTGTATTTTGGTCCCAAACACAGCCGCACATTCGCTGTAAAATGTGGACTCCTGAGAGAGAAGGAGACAGACAATAATTACCAATGGTGAATAGTTGATATAGACTATACTCACCGAAAAAGATGATATCAAAAATATTGAGCCTCGTGCTCTGTAGTAGCTTACATGTGGATTAAGATATGTTGGGCATTCACCAGTTTATTTTCTTTTCTCTTAGGTCCAAATGAAATCTACAAATGGTCCTGGTGTCAAGAAGAGGTAAACATCTTTTTTCATAGGGAGAAAACACATGACTTAAGTATTACAGTGGCTCAAATGAAAAAAAAAAAATCAGTTTAAATGTACCAAAAATAATTTAATTAGAACATTTTAATTAGAACTTAATACAAAACTAACATTCTACCTCAACGCTCTACCTCAGTTGGAGTTAAGATTACTAAAAACCTGCTGAAATCCCAGACAATCTCAAGACTGGCAGACCTTCAGTGTTTTTCTCTTTATTTGAATGGTTGCAAATTATAGGCATGATCACCAAAATATTACTACCTGATAGTTTAAGTTAAATATGTTTTTATAACATAATTCTGAAGTAAAAAATATTCAAGTACCATTACGTGTTAATCACCTTTTTGTTTTACTTTTATTATTATACTTTAAGTCAAATGTAGATCATTTGCTCCGTACTTTTACTTCCGTATTAAGTCTGTGTACTTCTACTACTTTTGCACACAAAGTATCACATTTTGATGTGTAGCTGCAGACTGCTCAGAGTGGACATGCTGACCCTTGTCCTCCATGACAATAGAAATATTAAGTGATAATGTTGGTGTAAATAATGACCAGTCATAAGTTGCCATGCATTATATGTGACTAGAGTGACTTTTACAACTTGTTGAATAATATGACAACTCAATTGAAGCTTTTTTCAGTTATGAGCATGGTTGGTACTTGTACTTTAAGAGGGACAGGTCATAATAAGAAACAATAGTTTGGTGGAAAACTACTGTACCTCCACTTTGGTTGAGGGGCTGCGTGACAGTGTGGAGCTTGGCCCTGAACAGCTTGGGCATAGTTGTTAAACATATCCGAGTGAAGAACTCGGACAGCGGCGGATTGTCACCCAACAACCGTTTCCACGCATCCTGTTTCACTTCCGTTTTATTGCTGCTGTCGCAGTAACCCGTCTCAATGTCATTAACCACAGCGACAGCCAGAAAATCTGGGAGGTTTGAGGTTCCAGAAGATGCCATGAGGAAAAACTTCAAAGTGTGATTCACTGTGGGAGAAATATTACATAATCATAATTCACACGCATTCATCGCACTTATCACAAACACACTGGCTGCGCAAGATGAATCAGTTTTACGAAGCTGACGTAAAAGTGAAACCGAATTCCAAGTGTGAGGACGGCGATGCAGAGTCCGGATGCGGACCCGAGGGAAAGTGAAGTAAAGAGTCGCCTTACGTGGAGATGAAAGGTGACAGAAGAAGACAAGCAACAACAATGGCGTCTTCATGCTGCTTTAAGAAAGACGGCTGGAGAAAACACCGAGTTGCTGCAGATGCGTCTCCGCGGTAGGAGACGGATGAATCCAAGTGTTAGGAATTAATTCAGTATGGTAAGATTTACATTTTTGTGTGTGCGTGTTCAGCGTAATTGTTATAAAAAACTAATTTCCTAGACAAGAAGAGGGAAACGCAATGGTCATGGGCTGTTCCTGTGTCCACATCTTCTTGACGTAATTAGGTTTCACAACTATCACATAAGGGAAAACATCTCATATGAAAAAGTGATTTTTACTATTTTGTTATTAGGAAAACTGGAATGATTGAAATTCTAGTGCCGTGTGTCATATTATTATTATTATTATTATTATGTTTAGGGAGGCCGCAACCAACGGCGATTCCATCAACTTGGAGGAATACACGTCAACAGTAACCAGCTACATCAGCAAGTGCGTTGACGATGTGACCATCTCCAAGACCATCACTACACGCTCCAACAGGAAGCCGTGGATAAATGCCAATGTGTGTGCGCTGCTGAAACAAAGAGACGCTGCCTTCAGAACAGGAGACAAGACGGCCTTGAGAACAGCAAGGGCCAAACTGTCCCGTGCCATTAGAGAGGCAAAGCGCGCACACTCAAAGAAAATCCACGACCACTTCGAAGACAGCGGAGACACCCGGCGCATGTGGCAGGGCATCCAGGCGATCACGAACTACAAGACAACTTCACCTGATTGTGACCGGGACGCCTCCCTCCCAGATGCGCTGAACCACTTCTACGCCCGGTTTGAGGCACAGAACAACGTGAAGGCGAGGAAGTCCACTCCACCTCCCAGTGACCAGGTGCTCTGTCTAACCACAGCTGAAGTGAGGAAAACTCTATGCAGAGTTAACCCATGGAAGTCTGCTGGACCAGACAACATTCCTGGCAGAGTGCTCAGGGAATGTGCAGCTAGCGGATGTCTTTACAGACATCTTCAACATCTCCCTGAGCAGCAACGTTGTTCCTACGTGCCTCAAGGCAACGACCATCGTGCCTGTGCCTAAGAAGTCTACTGTCTCCTGCCTCAATGACTACCGTCCCGTCGCGCTCACACCCATCGTGATGAAGTGCTTCGAGAGGCTCGTCATGAGGCACATTAAGACCCAACTCCCAACCTCCCTGGACCCCATGCAGTTTGCGTATCGTCCAAATCGTTCCACGGACGATGCCATCTCCACGACCCTCCATCTGGCCCTCACCCACCTGGACAGTAAGGATTCATACGTACGAATGCTGTTCATTGACTTCAGCTCAGCATTCAACACAATCATCCCTCAGCACCTGACCGAGAAATTGAGCATACTGGGCCTGAACACCTCCCTCTGCAACTGGATTCTGGACTTCCTGACTGGGAGGCCCCAGTCAGTCCGGATCGGGAACAACATCTCCAGCACCACCACACTGAGCACTGGGGCCCCTCAGGGCTGTGTGCTCAGCCCTCTGCTGTTCACTCTGCTGACGCACGACTGTGTAGCAATGCACAGCTCAAACCACATAGTCAAGTTTGCTGATGACACGACCGTGGTGGGTCTAATCAGCAAGAACGACGAGTCAGCCTACAGAGAGGAGGTGCAACGATTAACAGCCTGGTGTGGAGCAAACAACCTGTCTCTGAACGTTGACAAAACTAAAGAGATGGTTGTGGACTTCAGGAGAGCACAGGGTGACCATTCTCCATTGATCATCGATGGATCCTCAGTGGAGATAGTCAAGAGCACCAAATTCCTTGGTGTTCATCTGGCGGACAACCTCACCTGGTCAGTCAACACCAGCTCCATCACCAAGAAGGCCCAGCAGCGTCTCTACTTCCTGAGAAGGCTGAGGAAAGCCCATCTCCCTCCCCCCATCCTGACCATGTTCTACAGAGGGACCATTGAGAGCATCCTGAGCAGCTGCATCACTGCCTGGTTTGGGAACTGCACCGTCGCGGATCGCAAGACCCTACAGAGGATAGTGAGGACAGCTGAGAAGATCATCGGAGTCTCTCTGCCCTCTATCATGCACATTTACACCACACGCTGCATCCGCAAAGCCAACAGCATTGTGGACGACCCCACACACCCATCACACACACTCTTCACACTCCTGCCATCAGGAAAGAGGTTCCGAAGCATTCGGGCCACCACATCCAGACTATGCAACAGTTTTTTCCCACAAGCCATCAGGCTCCTCAACACACAGAACTGAAATAGAACTTAAACACACTGCAAACCGAACTCAGCACATTCTCATCACTCACTACTCATCTCATTCCACCACCACTTATTTATTATTATTTACTTTTATCATTCTACATTTACTGCACTACACTGTTTACCTGCTGTTTTTTGCACATTCCAATGCAATTGCACTTTTTTTACATGCTGGACATTTAAATGCACTATACCGTTTACATGCTGCTCTTGTTTTTAACACCCCTAGCACACTTAACTGAACTGTACTGTACTGTAAAATAGTATACAGTAGGTTTACTGGTCGGCACTGTCTTGGGTTTTGTGTCTTGTGTCCTGTCCTGTGTTACTTGTGTTGTCTGTCTACACTGTCCCTCTGTACTGTTTTTTTTCGTCTGCACTGTTTGCACTTGGTTGCACTCGATGCACTTTATTATAGCTTGTGTTGTTTGTAGCACCTTGGTTCTTGGAGGAACGTTATCTCGTTTCTACTGTGTACTGTGTACCACTGTGTATAGTAGAAATGACAATAAAAGCCACTTGACTTGACTTGACTTATTACTGATCATCTAAATTTTAAATTAATTTACCTAATTCTTCTGTTTCCAGCTTCAGACTCACACACAAATTCAGCTCCTACAGTCACAGTGAGTACGTCATTATTATCAGGCTGCATAATGTACAAATGTCATCCTGTTTTTTATATGCAGCTGATGCTTATATTTCACATACATAATAAAAGTATCATCTCAGTGTAACTACAAGATGCAGTGACACTGTGGTTAAATCACAGTACTCAGTACACAAAAGAAGTGATGTGAGTGACTGGTTAGAAAGCTTAGGAACCTTATGTTTACTATAAATTTTCCAAAAAGTAACATACTAACACTGCAAGATAAAAATTATCTATTAAATTTAAAGTTCAGAATCTATTTACTGTATGTGAAATAGCAAGACATTGTCAGCACATTATCACAAGTATAAAGGAAAAATGTGAAAATGTGCAGTAATAGTACAAGTGGGGCTACTTTTTATTCCTACCTAAACAGAGTTTCTCTAAAGTTATTTCTAAACCTACTTTACTTTTTTTTTTACTTCGTTAAACTGTGTTTTTAACTTTGTGTTTATTAGTTACTGTATATATAGTAAGAAAACTCCCCCTGATTCTACAGGCCTGGGCGACTTTCCATAACTGAGGGGAACATGATGCTGTGGCAGGACCTTAAACACGTTGTCCCCATTTGTCTCCAGTGTGTCTGAAGAAGATTGGACCACTGCACCTCTAATACTGAACTCCAGTTATCTAAAGTGTTTGTTGCTGCTAAATGTGGCAGGTATCAGGTTATTAGGTCAAATGAGCTCAAAGTGACTTATTTACTTCAGTAAGTGCATTTAACATTTGCTCATCTTGCAGACAGACTGAGCCTCTTTTGGTTGGTTTAAACCTCATCAATCCCAAATCTCTCCTCCTGCAGCTCTTTTGCCTTATAGTTGTGTTTATAATTTGTTTGTTGCCTTTGTTGTATTTTCTAGGACAACAACTTAATTTACCTTATTGTCAGCATGTAAATACATTCAGCCTGTTGCCGTTTGCCCCAGGTGCTTTTGGGCTTTAGACACAAAGATGTGTGGAAGCTCACGTGGGGTCAGTCCTCATTCTCACTTAACGGGGTCACAGCTGATAATTCTCATGTTCGTGTATATTGAAATAAGACCCCGCCAGTTTCTAGCTAAATTTAGAATCATCTTGAAGCATAACGATTGAAAATTGAAGACAAACTTCTGTTATGAAGCAAAATTAAAATCAAAGTGGGAAACAACACGGTCATCTATTGTGGATTTAGCTAAATGTATGAGTTTAAATTATATTCAGCTTCTTAATGGAAGAGTTAGTCTCCTTATGTTTTTTAGATAGATTAAATTGTGGCATACACTGATCAGCCACATCATTAATAACGGTGGTCTTAATAATGTTATGGAGGTCAAGGGTCAGCATGTCCACTCTGAGCAGCCTGCAGCTACAAAGAAAGAATGTGATACACTGTGCACAGAGGTGGTGGAAATACACAAACTCAATACTGAAGTACAAGTGCAAGTATTGGCTTAAGAAATGATCCAGTACCACTTCAAACTCCAACAACAGTCAGATTATTGACATTCTACCTAAAGTACAACAGTAAAAGTACTCACATAAGAAAACAATGTATTTTAAACAATGTTTATTGTGGTAATTCTGGCAAAACAATAATAAAAAAATAAGTGTCAAATGTCTCATTTTAACAACTTTATGTGCTGACAGGTGGTTAACTCATAACAATTCCATGGGTTTTTCTCTCTCAGAGAGGAAGAACAGATTTTGAGTTGCCAGATTGTGGAGAATTGAATTTAAATAAGAATTAAAATGGCATTTCACTATTTTTTTTTACATATTACAAAACTGCAAACGAGATAACTGTATGTGCACTTCTGCAGTTGTAAATAATAAGGTTTTATAATAAGAATTGTCGATTTTTACTCTTACAATATTTAAAATACCACAAATTGGTAACTTCTCAAAGTCTCAAACCTATAATTTAAATTGAAAACATTAGAATTCACATTTGTATGAGTGAAGCCGTTATTTTTGACTATGTGTCTCTGGTGTTGACATTGACATCATAATCATCATTAAACTTGACAAGCAGTGATCAGGACCAAGAGATGTAAGACTCACAGGTGTCAGTGTTTTAAGTTTTCAGAATATAAACCTCACAAACTATGTTTAAATTATTCTCTAGTGTCTCTTTTATAATCTAGATCTAATCTGAACGGTCTAAGTGTGGTATTTGATCTGTGCCTGGTCAACAGGTGAGAACATCAACCTCAAATCCTTAATTTTTTGCAGTTATGAAGAAAATACATTTGAAAATATATAGCATAAAGTGTGTAGACCAGATCTACTTAAGTACAAATAAAGAAATAAATGCTCTCTGGTTATTAAGTAGAAGCTCTTTACTGACATTTCTACCTAAATAAAAGAACATGATGTATAATTTACTAACCAGACAGCTTTTCTCCCTGACTTTTTCTCTGGACCTTTATGATGTTGTTAAATCAGTAAATGCTTGTCTTATTTAACAAAATGCCTACAAATCATTCTACTAAATTTACTGACCATCATATATCAACTACATCAAATATTACTGTATTATCTACTAAATTTCCTCCATGATATACTTCACACCAGTATTCAGTAAAGCAGCACAGTCTTGATGTCACCTGCCAAACAAAATACTATTAAACAAAATGGTGGCAATAAGAAAATATGTATTATCAGATTAGTGTCAGCTGCCAACTTGGTTGTTAGTTTTACTACAGTTTCACTTTCAGTCTTAGCAATAATTTCTCGACAGGACTCCGCAACATAACCACGATGGAGGTTATTTTTCTGCTGTTGTTTCTTTCAGGCGCACATTCAGGTAAGAGGAAATGTTAATTTTAAACATTTTATTGTTGAAATCGACTTGTTGTTGTCAATGACAATGACATTTGAATATTATATTATTCTAAACATTATTAATATCCATTAATAAGTGTTTTTTATCCCTGAATCGGAGGATGTAGTTATAGGTTAAAATGTTATGAGAAATATTAGGATCCTATCTGGTTCTAATGTGTTCACAGAAAAGTGAGTCATGGTATCTAAGAATTTCTAGTGTTTCTGCAACAGCGTCACAGTACGCAGTAGGTTTTAGTAGGCGTTTATGGTACAGGCACTAGACGCTAGAATGCTTGAACTTCATTAAGACATATTTTAGTTATATTTCTGTAGTGTGTTAAATAATACACTTTCATTAACTATGTGAAAAATTAATTTCTATTGCATTTCGCTGTGTGCAACGATCCCTGATCCTGTCCACGTTCAGCTTCCCTGCTCCTTGTACTCGTACCGTACGTACTGCAGAAAATGCGTAACAAGAGGCAACTGGTTTGTCAGGAGTTTTGCTGGACCCCACGTTTGCCACCAGGGCTGTAGCCAGCACTGATGTCACTAAGAGCAGTGTAAAGTTCTTACCTCGTAAAAATACACACACAATATCTGTGCTGTTACTCTACTGTTTACCAGCAAATATATGTTAAAATTGCTTGTAAAGGCATGAAAACATAACACTAAGGTAATAATATTGCAGACTGAACTATTAAAAATGTTCCTTCATCATCAGAAGTAACAAAAATGCTCAAGGAGTTTGTAAAGAAGTTATGGGAAAATAATCTAAATTATGCCACTGCAAAACATTAACATTTTAAAATGACCTTTATTTTTTATGAGGAAACATTTGTACTAGATGAATGTGCATTAAATATTATGTTGACGAAAAAAATCTTTGTATTATGTTTTTTGCCATTTCAAAATAAGGGGCAGCAAAATATTGTACCCAACTGTTTGTCAAGCTTAGCACAGAATGTTCCAGACAGAAAGATAACTTCAGTCAGAATTACATAGGGATGTGTCTGAGTTGATTTTTGGCTCATTCTCTTTGGGATTGCAAGTATGAAAACAATAGCGGACAGCTGTGTATATTCAACTCCCTTATGTCAGTGTTCACCGTATCACATTTATTACTGATGCAGATTCTACGTCACTTCCGTAGTTTCGAAATGGCGGTCTGTTCAAACTGTGTACACGTTTTCACGCAGTTGCAAGAAACAATCAAACTTTTGGAAAACGAACTAAGAAAAAAAAATGAACTTATCTTGGGGTTTTCCAACGTTGCCGCCACACAAGCGAAGCACCTCGCAGCTCTTAACACCTCGAGCTACATGGAACAAACAGTTTCTATCCACCCAGCTGTTTGTTCAGTGACCCAGGACACCGATGACACGCTGCCGTGGTCTGGCCCTGTTGCTACTGCTGGAATAGCGATGCCAACCCGCGGCCTTCTGGCCCTGTCGGATGACCAATGGCCTGTCCCGACACGGGCCTGCTCCTCGCCGCTGACACAGGAGGCCTGGATCCCGGCTAAAAGGAGACATCGGACGACACCTGCTGCAGCTAATCTTGTCAACCAATCCATTGGACCACCTTCCCCGGTCCAGATGGAGAACCGTTTCACTGTTCTTGAAGAGCTGGAAAGGCCGACTTCCCCGGCGGCGGTTCCCTGTGACTCCCTGCCCCGTGAGATACCACACTGCTCCACCTCCCGCGGGCAGCGCGGTCGGGGCCTCGCCAGACCAGACGTGCCACCGCCACCAACACCATGCCTCCAGAGAGGAATCCACATGCTCCTCCTTGGCGCACCTCTCCACCGCACCGTCCTCCCGGTCCGACCATGCTAATTATTGGCGACTCCATCGTTAGAGACGTCCGCTTAAAATTTGCTAAAACGTTTTGCTTTCCTGGAGCCACAGTCACTGACATAGCGGAGAAAATTCCAAACCTGATTGAAAGACATCCTACAGCAACAAAAGTAGTGATACACGTTGGCACAAATGACACTAAACGCCAACAGTCTGAGTTGCTGAAACGTGACTTCATGTCATTTTTCAACTCACTGGAGAGTTTCCACGACAGACGGTTCTTCATTTCCGGCCCAATTCCCACGCTGGGTCGCGGTGTTGGCTGGTTCTCCAGACTCCTCAGCCTGCACACATGGCTTCAACCACAAGTCTCCGCACACGGACTCTTCTACGTAGACAATTTCAATCTTTTTTGGGATCGTCCTCAGTACTTCAAGCAAGATGGACTGCACCCGAACTTTCTGGGATCACGGATGTTGACTGAGAACATTGTCCACAGCATCTCAGTCTCCGGAGACTGACTGACCATTGAAAACACCTGTGGCTCTGATGTGCTCACCTGTCCTGCATCCTCCGCTCCAACACCCGACAACATCCACAGGTATAAACAGTCCGAGATATTTATAGAATCTGACGTTACCAACAGACAAAATGCAGCTGTTATGGATTCTAATTTTTCACACAGGGAATATTATTATTTTGCTGAATGTTATGATCTTAACCACACTGCTATTTGCCCCATAGAGACTATGTCTGCTCCACGACCAATTAAACTTTTTAAACCAAAAATGAACACAAGGGGAGTTAATCATAAAAATCTAATACAAGTTAAGACTAATGCTCATACTGAACCAAAACCCAAAACTATTAAATGTGGATTATTAAATATCAGATCTCTCTCTTCTAAATCTCTGTTAGTAAATGACTTAATAAGCGATCATCCATTCGATTTATTTTGTCTCACTGAAACTTGGTTGCAGCAGGAAGAATATGTCAGTCTAAATGAGTCAAACCCCCCCAAGTCATATTAATTATCATGTTCCTAGATGCACAGGCCGAGGTGGAGGAGTAGCAGCAATATTTCACTCTAGCTTATCAATAATTCCTAGACCTAAACATAGTTATAACTCATTTGAGAGTCTTACTCTTAACCTTTCACACCCAAACTGGAAAACTCAAAAACCACTATTATTTGTTATCATGTACCGTCCTCCAGTCCCTTATTCAGAGTTTTTGATAGAATTTTCTGATTTTCTATCTGATTTAGTGCTTAGTACAGATAAAGTCATTATAGTAGGTGACTTTAACATTCATGTAGATGCTGACAGTAACTGCCTGAGCACTGCATTTAATTCATTACTAGATTCAATTGGTTTTTCCCAAAATGTAAATAAACCCACTCACTGTTTTAGTCACACATTAGACCTTGTACTTACATATGGCATTGAAACTGATAATTTAATAGTATTTCCTCATAATTCTCTTCTGTCCGACCATTTTCTAATAACATTTGAATTTACAATAACTGACTATACAGCAGTTAGGAAAAAATTCCACTACAGCAGATGTTTATCTGAAAATGCTGTGAATACATTTAAAGAAATTATTTCTTCATCTTTTTCACCACCATGTGTCAATACTATGGTGAGTAGCCATCTTACTCCTGTACAAATTGATTACTTAGTTGACGATTCTGCAGCCTCATTGCGTATGATACTAGATACAGTTGCTCCTCTGAAAAAGAAGGCAGTGAATCAGAGGAGCCGACCTCCATGGTACAATTCACAAATGCACAGCTTAAAGCAGGCGTCACGAAAATTAGAGAGGAAGTGGCGTTCCACTAATTTAGAAGAATCCCGGTTAGCCTGGAAAAACAGTTTAAAAATGTACAAAAAAGCTCTCCGTGATGCCAGAACAGCATATTATTCCGCACTAATAGAGGAAAACAAGAACAACCCCCGGTTTCTGTTCAGCACTGTAGCCAGGCTGACTAAGAGCCATAGTTCTGTTGAGCCTAGTTTTCCCTTAACTTTGAGCAGCAATTACTTTATGACTTTCTTTACTGATAAAATTGCAGCCATTAGGGAAAAGGTTCACCAGATCCTCCCTACAAATATTACAGATAGATCTTCATGTACAACAGCTCTAGAATCCTCAATAAGGCCCCAATCCATCTTAGACTGTTTTTCACCCATAGATCTCACTGAGCTAAGTTCAACTATCGCCTCCTCAAAACTAACATGTCTTTTAGACCCTGTTCCAACCAAATTGCTTAAAGATGTTCTACCTTTAATAGACACATTCATATTAGATTTGATTAACCTATCTTTAGAAACTGGCTATGTACCAAAGGCTTATAAAGTTGCTGTAATCAAACCATTACTTAAAAAACCCTGTCTTGATCCAGGTGATTTAGCCAACTATAGACCAATATCAAATCTCCCGTTTATTTCTAAAATCCTGGAAAAAGTAGTTGCAAAACAATTATGTGATCACCTTTACAGGAATAATTTGTATGAAGATTTTCAGTCAGGATTCAGAGCTCATCACAGTACAGAAACAGCACTGGTAAAAGTCTCCAATGATCTTCTCCTCGCTTCAGATAATGGACTTGTGTCCGTACTCGTCTTACTAGACCTTAGTGCCGCATTTGACACCATTGACCACAACATTTTATTACAGAGACAAGAACATAGATTTGGGATTAAAGGAACCACATTACATTGGTTTAAATCTTATCTGTCAGACAGATTCCAACTTGTTCATGTTAATGATGACTCTTCTTTATGCACCAAAGTTAGCTATGGAGTTCCACAGGGCTCTGTGCTAGGACCAATACTTTTTAATCTGTACATGTCACCTTTAGGCAAAATTATTAGGAAACATTCCATAAACTTCCACTGCTATGCAGATGATACCCAGCTCTATTTATCTGTGAAACCAGAAGATACTAACCAATTAGTCAAACTTGAAGCATGTCTAAAAGACATAAAGACCTGGATGTCCCACAATTTCCTACTTCTAAATTCAGACAAAACTGAAATCATCCTCTTTGGGCCTAAAAACATGAGAAATATGCTGTCTAACAATATAGTTACTTTAGATGACATCACTTTGGCCTCCAGTACTGCGGTGAGGAACCTTGGAGTTATTTTTGACCAGGATTTGGCATTTACGTCACATATAAGACAAATCTCTAGAACAGCTTTCTTCCACCTACGGAACATTGCTAAAATTAGAAGCATCCTGTCTCAAAGTGATGCCGAAAAACTGGTCCATGCATTTGTTACTTCTAGGTTGGACTACTGTAATTCCCTACTTCTGGAGTTCTCCTAATAAGTCTCTAAAAAGCCTTCAATTAATCAAAAATGCTGCAGCAAGAGTGCTGACTGGATTAGGAAAGAGAGATCATATTTCACCTTCACTAGCTTCTCTTCATTGGCTTCCCATAAAATCTAGAATAGAGTTCAAAACCCTCCTCCTTACATACAAAGCTCTTAATGGTCAAGCTCCATCATATTTAAAAGATCTCATAGTTCTGTATCGCCCGATTAGACCACTTCGATCCCAAAATACAGGCCTACTTGTGGTTCCCAGAGTTTGCAAAAGTAGAATGGGAGGCAGAGCCTTTAGCTATCAAGCTCCTCTCCTGTGGAACCAGCTTCCAATCCAAATTCGGGGAGCAGACACCCTCTCTACTTTTAAGACTAGGCTTAAAACCTTCCTTTTTGATAAAGCTTATAGTTAAACTGCTCACTCAACCTGAACTAGCTTTTCTCTATACATTTACTTGTCACTACTGTATACCATTAATTCTATATCCTACAACCTGTACGATGCTTTGTTGTTGCTTTTTTGTTGTTTTGTTGTTGCTTTTCTTGTTTTGTTGTTGCTTTTTGTTGTTTTGTTGTTGCTTTTTTGTTGTTTTGTTGTTGCTTTTCGTTGCTCTTTTCTTTTCTTTCTCCACTTTCCACTCACCCCAACCGGTCAAGGCAGATGGCCGCCCACCCTGAGCCTGGTTCTGCTGGAGGTTTCTCCCATTAAAGGGAGTTTTTCCTCTCCACTGTTGCCTAGGGCTTGCTCAAGGGGGATTTGTTGGGTTGCTTCTACATACTTGTGTAGTCTGGACTTTATTCTGTAAAGTGCCTTGAGATGACTTTGTTGTAAATTGGCGCTATATAAATAAAGTTGAATTGAATTGAATTGAAATGCACTGATCCGTCAACATCAAGTAGTGTAATATACTGTTTGGTGATTCATTTAAAACATAAGAATATGTAATAAATTATATCATAAATAAATGGTTTAATATCAATGCCAATATATTTCATTTATTTAATATGTGTTGCTGCAAGTGCTGCCTGTGATGAATGTGATTCCCCTTTTAGTGATAAGCTGTACCTGTATTTTAATGTATTTTGTTTCTACTACAGTGAAACACTCCATGAAATATGTCCTCACTGGATCTTCTGGAGTCCCAAACTTCCCTGAGTTTGTGGGTATTGCAAAGGTTAATGACGTTCAGGTGGGATACTGTGACAGCAACATGAAGAGAGTTGAACTCAAACATGAATGGATGAAGAAAATACAAGAGATTAATCCACAATACATTGAGTGGAACATCCAGGAGTGTTTGAATAGTCAGTATTACTTCACAGACTTCACTGAAGACTTAAAGCAGCGCTTTAACCACTCTGGAGGTAAAGTATGTAATATGTGTACTTTACTATACCATGTATAAAAAATGTTATTTATTATATCTGTGATTTTGTTGCATTTAGTTGTTAAGGTTAATTTCCAACATGCAAAAAAAGTCTGACCCTAAAGAAAGATAGACCTCGTACAGTATTTAGTGGAGAATTTCACACTGTTACCTCACAATCTAGACACATTACCAGCAGGGGAAGAAACAGCCATTTGCTTCTTGTAAGCTTCACTGGGACGTATAAAATAAAAGGAAACAGCATTAGTATGTGATGGATCTGTGTCTTACTGTGTTGGAGTTTCACTGATTGGATAAAGTCTCGGTCCTGCTCTCTCAGGTGTCTTTGTCCAGCAGATTTTTGGCATTGAATGGGATGATGAGACTGGAGAGGTTACTGGCTTCAATCAGTTTAGTTATGATGGAGAAGACTTCATAGCGCTCGACATGAAGACACTGACATGGATCGCTCCCAAGTCACAAGCTGTCTTTACCAAACACAAGTGGGACAATGACAAGGCCAGACTGAACCACAACAAAATGTTTCTCACTGAACGTTTTCCTGAGTGGCTGAAGATGTATTTGAAGTTTGGAAGAAGTTATCTACAGAGAATAGGTTTATTCACAATGATCTCATAGACACAGCATTGTCTTTTACAGTAACGTTACAATTAAGAGAGAAATTTTACAATCACAATCTTTCTATTTTCATGTCTATCAATAATTGTCACAATTTAATTCAAGTCATCATAGTAAAAGTTAAAGGGGTTTGTTACTGCTGTTGATCTCTGGCATCTTTTATTATCTGCTCTGTACATTGTCTGTGTTTGTGTTCGATTGGTTTGAATACTGATAATATTTGCAATATGATGATATGATACTGTAAGGCATAGCTGGTCATATGTTACTTCTCTCCTCCAGTTCGTCCCTCAGTGTCTCTCCTCCAGAAGTCTCCGTCCTCTCCAGTCAGCTGCCACGCTACAGGTTTCTACCCTGACAGAGCCACAATGTTCTGGAGGAAAGATGGACCGGAGCTTCATGAGGACGTGGACAATGGAGAGATCCTCCCCAACCATGATGGAACCTTCCAGATGAGAGTTGATCTGGACATTTCATCAGTCAAACCTGAAGACTGGAGGAGATACGACTGTGTGTTTCAGCTCTCTGGTGTTGAGGACGACAGTGTCATTAGACTGGACAAAGCAGTGATCAGGACCAACTCAGGTACGAGTGAATCATGACTTTATAGTGTTTATAAAATGTATTTTGAAGGTACTATTTGCTCTGAATCTGGAGATTGAGTCATATCAACTGGACTTCTGCTCAAAAGACTTTTTTAGAAAACATCAGCAAGACACTGACACAGAGACTCGTCCAGCTAAAAGATCAGACATTAAAACACAATTGGTACACTAGTGTATGCAATCCAAAGCAGTAAAGAGTGTTCAGAGCTCTACTTTGGAAAAACCAAACAGGAGAGTGGGCTAGCACAGCAGAGTCAACACCTCAGGACCAGAATCTGCACTGTACCTACACCTGAAGGACAAAGAACACTCGTTTGAGGACAACAATATACTGTCCACATTTTAGACAAAGAAGACAAATGGTATGAGAGAGGAGTTTGTGAAGCCATAACAGTTAGGTTTATTGAAATATTGGAACAAGCCTCTATACACCACCACATTGAATCTGAGATGAAACTCACATCAAAGTGTGAGTGAAACCAGGACTTTCAGCTTTAATTCAAGGGGTTTGACAAATGTGTGGCATTAACCACTCAGGAATTACTGCAATTTTCAAACACACACACCCATTTTTGCTGGCTCACAAGTAAAAGAACAAATGGTTCATAAGCAGTTGCATTGCCATTTATGGTCGGTTTTCTTTGTTACTCCATGTTTTATCAAGGAGATAAAAGGTCTGGAGTTGGTTCTGAGTGTTACATTTACATTTGGTAGCTGTTCACTGAAACTCAAGGTTCAAAGAGGTGTCTATGCAAGTGAAGGAGGCCATCATCAGGCGGAAAATAAACGGTAACACCTTAGATTACAGCCTGCATCTTACCATATACAGTACATCCAGAAAGTATTCCCATCACTTAACTTTTCCCACATTTTGTTATGCTACAGCTTTAATTCTACAATCAATACCCCATAATGACAACTGAAAGAAGTTTGTTTGAAATTTTGGTAAATTTATTAAAACTAAAAAAAAATGAAAAAAAGTATTCACGGCCAATGCCATGAAACTCAGAACTGAGCGCTGGTGGATCCTGTTTCCATTGATCATCCTTGAGATGTTACTAGAACTTGACTGGAGTCCACCTGTGGAAAGTTCAGTTGACTGGACATTGTAGAGGCGTCTCACTCGTATCCAATGGTCCAACAATTATCCACTCTAGAGATCGTTGTATGATGAACACTGAAGATTTCTTGAATTCCACGTTTTTCAACTTAACCGATAACAGAGTAATTCTATAGTACACATTTACGAATAGTAACTTCACAACGTGTTCACAAATCAGTTCCACTGAACAACGTAGGAAACCGCGTGCCTCCACAGTTATACACTTAACTTTCCACCGCTACCTTGTTGCTCTCCAAATTCTTGTTGTCAGTTCCTTCCGATAGCTTCAATAGCTGTATCTTGTAGCTCCAATAGCTGTGTGTGCGATATGATGTCATTAATGACATCATCAGTACATACATACATTTCCTAATCTAACTATCCTTACAATACACAATACAAAAAAAACAAACAAAAAAAAAACAAAAAAAAAAAAAAACAGAGGAAACCCTGGTTGGCTCATACAGGCATGATTTAGAAAATCATACACCTGTCTGTATAAGGTCCCACAGTGCAGGTGCATTAAGAGTGCATGTCAGGTTGTTAAAACTGTATAATATTACTGTAGCATGTCAGTTAGCATCATTGTTTGGTCTCAGATGATTTTCTTTGCCAGTTCAGCAAAAGCTTCAGCTTGTAAACAAATGCACAAGGACCACTGTCCATGATGGGGACTCAAACCCTTATTTTGCTTCCAGTTCCTCCCTCACAGGTTCCTGTTGGTGCTGTCATTGGAGTTGTTGTAGGACTGTTGCTGCTGTTAGTCTGCATCATTGGACTCTTCATCTGGAGAACGAAGAAGAAGAAGACTGGTGAGAAACAAAGATCAATCAATCAATACACTGGTTTAAATAAAAATAGTAGATTTATTCCTAAAATGTATTTCATTGATTTCAAAAGGCTGTTTTTTATTCAGTAACTTTATTGACAAAAGAACCAAGTTAATGTTTAGTACCAATGTAGTGTGTTTGTTGTAAAAAAAAATTGTACAATTCACTCCTTTTCATTTGTTTTAATCATTTAGCATTGTATCTCTTATCTCTATTTCAGGGTTCAGACCTGCAAACAGTAAGTTTTCCCATATTAAAAGAATATAATACTAGTGTATCCCAGTAAACTATAAGGAAAAAAGTGAAAACATATATACAATATTTTTTTTTACTTTTTTCTAATTTAATTAAAATAGTGAAAATCTCATGTATTTTAGATTCTTTAAATGTAAAGTGAAATAGTTCTGTATATAAAAATATTAGAATACTTCATTTTGATTTAGAGCATCGTGTATCTCTGTCTAGTTCATTACATTTATCCACAATCATGGGGAACACAGCTGGCTTGACAGTTGTCCAGATGACCATCTTTGACCCCCTCCACGAGGAGGTTAAACCTCAAACAGCCAATTCTGGTAGTATTGGCTGTTTGCAGATTTCTGTATTGAAGCATATTCCAATTCCAATACAATTACAAGTATTACAATTACAAGTATTGGGATTGTTACAGATTAAAATGTGTGATATTGCTAAGGCTTTTAAAAAAAAGTGTTACATAGTGTTTAATTTACACAGAATTCATGGCAGATTGGGTGAATTAATTATTTTGATCACATCATCGCAAATTCTTGGGGTGACTGATATTCATGGAAAGTTGACTGGAAGGGAAAAGTGTGCACAGGCAACAGAAATGATCGTAGACTTAACAACATGGTTTCACAAAAAGTGGAGTTAAGCTTGAACCAATGCATCCAGAGCCACCACGCACAGCCATCTTCAGGAGATGGGCTATAACTGTTGCGTTCTTAATATCAACCCCGTGCTGGATCAGTGACAATGTCAGAAGGGGCTTACCTGGGGTAAGAAAAAAAAGAACTGGGCCGTTAGTCAGTGGCCCAAAGTCTTCTTCAGGTGAAAGTAAATGTTGCATTTCATTCGGAAATCAAAGTATCCAGAGTCTAGCAGAAGTGTGAAGAGACAAAGAATCCAACTCGCTTAGAGTGTAGAGTGAACTTTCCACAGTCTGCAATGATTTGTGGTATCATGTCAGCAGCTGGTGTTGGTCCACTGTGTTTTATTAAGTCCAAAGGCAACACAGTCACCTACAATGAGAGCTTGAAATAGCTGAATGCCATCAAAACAACCTGGTCTTCAGTAACACCTCAGCAGTTCAATACGCTGAATGCCTCCATGGCATGCCACACTGATAAATGAACACACCTTTCAGACGTTGGAAATGTATGTGTGCTTATTTGATTGATTCAAATTTATTCAAATTAAAATTAGCATAATGAATTTAGAGTATATGAGAATTTCCATCTATCCATTATCTGTAACCGCTTATCCTGTTCAGGGTCACGGGGGTGTAGTAGCCTATCCCAGCTGTCATAGGGTGAGAGGTGTGGTACACCCTGGACATGTCTCCACGTCTATCTCAGGGCCAACACAGAGAGACATACACAGACAGACAAACCATTCACACTCACATTCAGAGCTACAGGCAATTTAGAGTCAACAGTTAGCCTAACATGCATGTCTTTGGACTGTGGGAGGAAAGTCACACAAGCACAGGGAGAACATGCAAATTCCACACAGAAAGGCCACAACCGGTCAGGGGCATGAACTTCTATGTGAATTTCACTTTTTGACTTTAATTACCAAAAAATGTAACTTTTCCATTATATTCTAATTTACTAAGATAATATATCTACAGCCCTAACAACATAATATCCATGTTGCACTTCTCCTATCATCTACATCCTTCACTGCTGACTTTTACAGATGTCTCCCAAAGGCTTGTTTTGTATTTTGATGTACATTGTTAAAAATGAAACAATTTTAATGTGCAGTTTATTGCTCATGTGTCTCCTGTTTTTGTCGCAGTCTAAGAGCTTAGCTGTAACACATCATTGGTCTTTTCAAATTAAATAATTAATAATTAATAACTTAATTTTCTGTTTCCAGCTTCAGAATCTACCTTATCATCTGAATAAAATTCAGCTCCTGATTGATCAGTGAGTATTTCCTTTTTTTTCATCTAAGCTGTGCGGATACATATAGCAGTACACTGGTCGAATGTATCATTTTCACCATGAATTTTAAATGCATTTAATGTTTATAATTCGCAAACATATTCCACGTGATTTATTTTTCAGTTAGTGATCCATTCGAACTATAGGAGGCAGTGACACAGTCTACATACACATTTGATACCTGAGCAGGACTCTATAGTAGAAGTAGCATTCAGATTCTGCACCTGTAGCTGTTTTATACAACTATGTGAAAAGTACTCCATTACAGGTCAAAGTCCTGCATTCAAAATCTTACTGAGGTGCTGTCAGCTAAATGTAATCGAAAGTACTAAAATTGTATGCTGTTAGAAAATGTCAGTCATATCAGTAACGTGGAGCTAGTTTTTGGTTTAATTTGGGATAAAGAATAACAATCCCCATACAGACATGTATATGTCTATGTGAATATAATCCCAATTGTTGTATTGGAGTATAATTAAAAGCACCAGCTGCACACATTGCTCCATAGGGTGACACGTTTTTCATCAAAAAATGCTGGGTCGAGACTTTGTTACAATTTATGTTGTGCCACGGTGGCACAGACAAAGAAGCTAATCCAGTCTGCAGACTGATTGTGGTTCCAGACAAGCAAATTTCCTTGTTGGTTTAGTGTCTGTATGGGAATTGTTGAAAAGTTATGCTTAAAGTAATTTAGTCCAGTTATTCCCAATATGTTTAAATACAAAGTTACATATATATATATATATATATATATATATATATATATATATTGGTTAAATCTTTGCTGTTTTGTGACAAACTGGATATTTTTCCCCATTGAAGTTTAAGACTTGAGGACCACTGACCTACTCTCTTGACAACTGAGTGCATTTCATAAGATGATCATATGCTTTCATCAATGTCAAAACTTTATCTGAAAAGTAATTATAGACGTCAAATAAAAGTAAAAAAGTTTTTTCCATTTGGAATGTAGCTGGCTAGAAGTCCAAAGCAATTGTATAAGTGCGAAGAAGAAGGTGTAATCACATCCAAACTGCATCTTACTACAACATTTTAATTAAAGTAATGGTTTGCTTATTTTCCACCAATGCTAGAACTCTGCAAACTCAGCAATGCTGTGATGTTCAGCTTTTCCTTTCATGTATCTGTTTGACAGGCTACTAATGGGAAAAAAAGAAGAGGACTCCACTGAAATGATTGTTGCTTAAAAGCAGTTTCTTCTATTAGAGAGCATTTCATTCAAATTAGCAAAAACTAGAAATTAGATCTTACTTTCTCCCCCAACTCTGACTTTTGGATACAAATCTGTAACAACACCTTCTCCATGACTAGCAACACAAACTTACAACTTATACAATACAAAACCATTCACAGAACCCACATCACTCAAAGCAAAATCTTTAAAATGGGCTTTAACCAACACGGATACCTGCTCACAATGCACCTCAGGTAGCACAGACAGTTACTTCCACACCACTTGGGCCTGCAACCCGATGCATTTTTTCTGTGTAGCGATGACAGACACTCTCCTCTATCCTGAGCTGCAGAATCCCCACATCTCCGTCTCTCTGTTTACTTGGAAACATCTCAGAAGTGGATCATCTCCAAGTTAAAAACTGGAAATCTAAACTCACTACATATCAGTCACTGGACAAATCTTCTCTTATTATTATTGTTATTATCATTCTTGTTATTATTATTATTATTAAGTGGTATCAGTAGACATTGGGGTTTAAGATCAAAATGTGGATATGAGAATAATTTTCAAATCATTCTTTGATGGTATTAACACCTTAATATGTTTAACAAAATAGAGGATAGCACCTTCATTAAAAAGTTTATCAAATTTTACATGTGTAAAAGAATTGGAAATCTCTTTTCTCTTGCTTAATTCGACAAAAACAAAATAATTAAATATTGTTCTAAGTTAAAAATATTTTTTTAACATTATGCATTAAGTTAAGTTTAAACTCTGGCATGATTTTAATTTGTTTTATGCAGTATTTTAGGAGACTTTGTTTTTCTTCAAAAATAACAATTTATTAAATGTGTTTGATTGTAATAATCATAGAAATCTGTAAAATAAACTGATGGTGGTGGCCAAATGGTATAGAAGATATTTTCTTGGTCCCTTAGTACCAATTTGAGCTTTGTCCTATAAATGTTCAGTCTGTTAATTCCAACAAAGCGAGACAACATTTTTTTGCACTTGTTTGATTTAGTGCACTGCATTTATCAACTGAGGGCCCATGGTCTTCAACTTGCCAAGGGCCTCAGAGACACACAGACTGTGTGTGTAAATGAGCAGGTAAGGTGTGTGTGCGTGTGTCTGTTTAAATTGAATAAAATGTCATGATTATGATTATGGGGTGTGTCCTGTCACAAACTGTACATGGCCAATAGTCTTTTTTCAGTGCACATAGTAACACAACTTCAAAATATCCTTCAGTTATAGCCAAACAATGATGACAGTGGTTTAGTGCTCTCAACCACATGAACAGACATGCAGTGTGTTTTCATACTGTGACAAAAAGGGAGTTTCACTGGTTAGAGGAAGAAGCCTTTTGGTGACTAATGTTGACTAGATTCCAACAGTAATTGTTGCAGAGGTTGAGCCACAGGTACATAAACAACACTCACTGATATGTTTGTATTTAACAAACATATCATAATGTTTAAGAATGTTTAAGTATAAGAAGGATGAGAAAGGAAAGATTTAGTTGATATCAACATTGTCAGGTCATGTTACAGAGCAACACTCCCAGTACAGAAGACGAAGCTGAGGCTGCTCTCTCAAATTCTAATAACTTATTTGGAAATGCTGGAAGTATTCACTGCATTCTAGTAGATTAAAAAAAAGAAGAAAAAAAACACCATGGTCACTCTATTTATAGGGGTAAGTTCATTCCTGCCAACTACATTAGTGAAAGAGTTACTGCAGGTGCATTCAGGGTTAAACAACAAGGTGCGTCTGTTGTGTTTGTTGGGTCAGGAAAGCATGAGAAATGACGACTTGTGAAACAAGTTCTGCAAAAACACAGCACATTTTGAAGTTTCATTCAGTCAATTACAGAGGTGAAAAACTCAAACACTGTAATGTCACCGTTTTTACAAATCACGGTGAACTTCTTCTGCCTTATGTTTGCTGTATGTAAATGCTTCTTTAACTTTGGATCTCTGAACAGGCCCAATGAGCACAGGCCCGTTGGGTCAGAGAATGGCTGCAAAAAAGCCTGAAAAATGTCTCAAAATGATGAACATCGCCCTGAAACTGTCAGACCGGTTCCCAGACCTTCACACGCCCAGATTCTCCTTAATGTTCGTGTTTTCCTCTATTACTTTAAATAAGTTTAAATATAACAAATGAGTATTTTATTCTGCAGTCCATAGTGTGGATATGATGTGGATTTGTTCATAGTTAGTTCAGTTTTCTTTACTTTACCTTGACTGACATAAAACTCATAAGACAGGTCCCCACAAATGTCCAAGCAGCAACAGGGGACAGTGTAAGAAGGTTTGGTTTCAGCTAAAAGTTCTGCATTTAAAGTAGAGTACAAAAGGCTTTGTCCCCTCAGGGGTCGCCACAGCGGAACATGTTCCTCACGTTGATTTAACAGGCGTTTTTACGCCCGATGCCCGTCCTGCCGCACCCCTCCTGGGCTCGGGACCGGCACCGGGGTCGCCCTTTGTTGGCTGGGTCGCCTGACGGGGTGGGACTCGAATACAAGTACAAACGTATTATCGGTAAAAATCTCGCATATTGTTGAATATTATTAGTTTTGGATGCGTTCATGTGTTCCTCACTATGGTGTCGCAGATGGAGCTACAGTTTAATTCCTTTATTTACTTATTGTCTTAATTTAATCATGTACCATATTTGTTTACATGTATCTATTTGTTATTTCATATCTTGATATGAAAAGTAACTACAGTAATGAGCTAAATGTAGCGTAGTGAAACATATTATAGAATGGAAATACTGAAATATTGTAGAAATACATCCAAATTGCGTTTAAGTACTTGAGTAAATGTACTTTCTAACTTTCCCCACTGCAGAAAACGTCATGTTTCTCATCCAGCGGCTCCTTAAAAGCAACACTATAGTTTAGGACAAATAAGGTGCTGAGTTACCTGTAACTTGGATTGATCTGCACCTAAATAACAAGTTACTTTAATCTCAGGACCATCCATTAAACATCTTCACACCTGGCTGTGACCTGTGATCTGTGCCTGATTCAGTTTGTTTGTCTGGTGTTTGGACCTGGACAGGATAGTCTGTAAAAGAGCATTTACACCCACCATCCCAGAGCTGAACAAGAACTGAAAGTCTCCTCATTTGTTTCACAGTGAAAAACACCCTGACATATTTCTTCACCACGTCGTCTGGACTCCAAACCATCCCAGAGTTTACAACCGTCGCAGTGGTTGATGGAGTTCAGGTGGGATACTGTGACAGCAACAACAGGACGGCACAGCCCAAAGTAGACTGGATCACTAAATTTGCTGACGATGATCCTCGGCACTTGGTGTCGAACACTCAGACCTGCAGAGACATGTGCGATGAGTCAAAAGCTCTGATTGAGGATTTAAATCAGCACTTTAACCAAAGTGGAGGTACAGTATATTATAAGTTATATATCTGTATCACCTCAGTGTGCTGTGCAATATTTCTTTATACATTTTTATATCTGTATGTTTACTCTTAGATACACACATTGTACTAACTTACACAAGATTTACTAACTTCAGTAAAAAAATCCATCATGATAAACTGCACACATCAGTTTGTAAATACAAATTATTATTGATGATTGGAGCAGTAGCATGTTGCGAACACGCTGTGCACGTTCTTCATTATAATGAAGGAGTTCAATCTAAGAGATGATTTAATAAAGTTAATGCTGCTGTGCCGCCTTTTCCCAGTACATGCAAACAGCAGTTATCTCACTTTGGAGACATTAATTATGATCCTGCTGCTGTTTGACAGTTACAGATATCTAATAAACTCGGAGGTCAGATTCCTAGAAAAACAGCAGCTGTAAAAACTGTAGCTTCTGTTAACATGTCGGTAGAACTTGGATACATTCATACGATAAGATTCACAGACTGAGGGTGAGTGTTACAGGCCAGAAGAGGTGAACAAAAATGTCCAACATTTAAACATTGTTACCAGAGTCTCAGTGATTGTAAAAGTCCAGGATTTGGTTGAATCTGTATCTGCTGCTCAGGATAAGATGTTCATTATTAGAACAGATGACTGAGGTGGACCTCACTCTGTCTCTCTCCCTCAGGTGTCCACATTTTACAGGAGTTTTATGGCTGTGAAGTGGATGATAAAACTGAAGAGCTTCTTGGATTTGATCGCTACAGTTATGACGGAGAGAACTTCATGATGTTTGACCTGAAGACAATGAAGTGGGCGTACACAGAAAAGGCAGCCACGTTCCAAACCAAGTGGGAAAGACTTTATTCTGAAGTAGAGGTCAACAATAACTTCCTCAAAACAATCTGCCCTCAGTGGTTGAGGAGTTACATGGACTATGGGAGGAGCTATCTGCAGAGAAAAGGTAGATTCACGTGGCTTAAAGATTTTAGGAAGTAAAGTGCAAAAAAAGTTCAGTTACATGACCAACAGAGTGAGACACACTGGAATTAAAGATGAGATGGTCCTGAGTTTGGGTTTCAGGACATAATAAACTTCCAGTCTAGTTCTGCAGTTTCTGTTCTGGTGCTGTCACCTTTCACTTGGAAATGATACAAACATTACTTTAAAAGTACGACAGAATAAGATGGCAAACATGACTTCATTGACTGTACACTTCAGTCCATGTTTCATAGCCAAAAACCTGGTTCTGTTCTGTGACATTGTGAGTGCTGTCAGAACAGGCTGCTGTCTGCTGTCTTTCAGAAACCCTGTCATCCTGCCTTTCATGTGTCCTTTAAACTGTATGAATACACTGATCATGGTTCAACAGTTTCTATCGTCTACCTGATTCAGGATTTTGTCCTTGTGCAGATGTTGAAGTCCATATTGCTACTGTGCCACAGCAGAGGATCAGTTAATCAGTTATTGTTTGGACATGTGCTCATAGAAAATTGTTTATCTGTGTTTCATGTAGAAGAAAGTTTTATGGTAAATGTTCTGCACTTATTTAGCACTTTTCTACCTGTTGGTACTCAAAGTGCTTTACACTGCTTCTGATTCACCCATTCATACTCACAATCACACACACACTGATGGGGAGCTGCTATGCAGCTGGCCAACACTCACCGGGAGCAACTAAGTTGGGGTTCAGTGTCTTGCTCAAGGACACATTGACATGTGACGGGAGGAGCCAGGGATTGAACCAACAACTGTGACATTGGTGGACAACTGCTCTACCTTCCTGCGCCACAGTCGCCCAACAATATTTTTTATTTTTATATTTTATATTTTTTCGTCTCTCTCTTCCAGTTCCTCCCTCAGTGTCTCTCCTCCAGAAGTCTCCGTCCTCTTCAGTCAGCTGCCACGCTACAGGTTTCTACCCTGACAGAGCCACGATGTTCTGGAGGAAAGATGAAGAGGAGCTTCATGAGGACGCTGACCATGGAGAGATCCTCCCCAACCATGATGGAACCTTTCAGATGAGAGTTGACCTGAAACTTTCATTGCTGCTACATGAAGACTGGAGCAGGTACGAATGTGTCTTACAGCTCTCTGGTTTAGAGGACGACATTATCACCAAACTGGACAAAGGAGCGGTCAGAAGCAACGGAGGTAAGAAGGATTTCAGAGGACACTGGATGTTTGTTGGTAATTTAGCTGTTGTCCTTCAGTTCAGCTGGTTGTTTGGACTGTGAGACAAAACCTTGTCGCTGTGAGGAGACAGTGCCACCACTTCACTGCTGTGTTGCCCGTGTTTACCTTTTTATTTGTTTATTGCTGTCACCTGTTTTCAGTCCAACATACAACCTATCATTATTTTTGGAGTCAAATCATTGATCATATTGTGATGGTTTGAAAGTTGAACCTGTTTCTGTTCTGACCTTCTTAATACTATTTATTTTGTTGTTTCTCCCCCAGAGAGGCACATTAATACGACGCTTCTCATCGTGATGATGTTTTTTCTTGTTCTCATCCTCATTGCTGCAGCTGGATTCATGTTTTACAAAAAGAAGACAGGTGAGATGGAAAAATGAGCATATTTGTAGCTTCAGTGACTTTCTCAGTACAGTACTGTTGGGGAGAAGTGGTAGGAAATAAAGTAATGATGTGGATGAGGAGTCAGATGACCTCTTTCAAGTTTGTGTCACTAAGTTCACTGCAGGACATGTGGATTAACTTTGTGTTTCTGACCTTACAGCTCCCGTTGGAAGCTTTGAGCTCTTTGAGAGACTGAATTCAGAAACCTGATTCACAAACACCTTGAGTTTCCTGCAGTGAGATGAAAAAAATCACTAACATTTGCCAAATTTTATACTTCATATCCAGTAAATCATTTGTGTTTTTTATGTCATTTATTTATGTTGATGCTGTTAAATGTTTTGACCATTTTGTGCACAAAATGTTTTTTTTTTTGATGTTGCTAACTACACTAGTGACCATCAGTATGACTAATGGAAGGACAAACAATGGTTATAACTGGACTATGGACTATGTACTGTATATTCACATGATGTTTCCCATCAGGACAGTTGAGCCAGTCGACATCCAGCCTGACCTAAGCAGATACAGTGTAGGTATAAACACAAAGCAAGCTGCTGAGAATCTGCTATTTACTTGAGCCAATGTAGGATCTGAAGGCAGCTCACAGGTACATCAGCTCAGGGACAGAGGAAGGTTAGCAGATTATTGAAGGTGCAGCCTGATTCCACATAAGGCCTAGTGAATGGCCATTTTATATGAACACTGAGCTTCCACAGCAATGTTCACCACTTTTAAGCCCATTTACTGTGTTTTAATCATTATACATTACATGATTATGTTTGTAACAGGTGTACAATTTTGTACACCTGGTACATATTTTCTTTTAATATGCTAATGCTTCACTTTTCAATAAAGCCCTTAAATATAATTTTAAAAACGTCTTTTTTTCTACAGTATGTCCACTTGTATATGACTGTAGTAGTTGTAATCATAAATACTGCCTGTGGAGGAAGAGAAAAGCATAATCTAAAATGAACAACGCAGAAGTGGACTGCAAACATGAGGGGGGAGATCAGGTACTGTATGACATGCAGCAAAGGCCTCCAGCTGGACTTAATTCCAGAATCCATGTCCATGTCTATGTTAATTTTAACATAAGAAGAATTATTTACAATTGTTTGAGTTGGTCTTCATTTTGCCCAGGGCCCAGCAGACACACATGCCAATCGTGTGTTTGTGTAGGTGAGCAGATAAGGTGTGTGTGTCTGTTCACATGGATTAAAATGTCATGAATACCATTATGGGGTGTGTCCTTTCACAAACTGTACATGGCCAATGGTCATTACTCAGTGCACATAGTAACACAACTACAAAATATCCTTCAGTTATATCCAAACAATGATGACAGTAGATTAGAAAAGTACTGATGAGGTTTGGAAAAATGAAAGTCTTTAGATTTCATGGAGCTCTTTTAGCCTGACACACGTAAAAGTTTCATGAAATAGGAAGGAAACATTTAAGTTGCAAGAGCAATAAAACACTAAGTTTATATTAAGTTTAAAACAAAGCTTTACAGAATAAGAATCAACTACATTATCTCACATAGTGAAGATCTTTGGCCTCCAACTAATCTGAGCAGTCAAGTCAGTTTATTGTAGCCTAATATCAGGTATCAATATCATTAATTTAAATTTAATGCAATTTAATTTAATTAATTTAATGCAACCGCAAGGGGCCACAAGCCAGTGTCTTCTTGTGCCAGTCCCAAGTCTGGATAAATGCAGAGGGTTGTGGCAGGAAGGGCATCCGACGTAAAACACATGCCAAATCAAACATGCGAACCGTGACAAAGACTTCCATACCGGATCGGTCGGGGCCCGGGTTAACAACGACCGCCACCGGTGCTGTTGACCTACAGGGTACCAGTGGAAATTGGACTACTGTTGGTCGAAGACGAAGAAGAAGAGGAGGAAGGTGTGTTCGTAGGCAGAGAGAGAAGAGGAAAGCTAAGAATGTAGGACTGACAGTAGGGACTTTGAATGTTGGTACTATGACAGGGAAGGATAGAGAGTTGATCGACATGATGCAGAGAAGGAAGGTGGACATACTGTGTGTCCAGGAGACCAGGTGGAAAGGTAGCAAGGCTAGAAGCTTAGGAGCAGGGTTTAAGTTGTTTTACCATGGGTCAGATAGGAGGAGAAATGGAGTAGGAGTTATATTGAAAGAGGAGTTTGTGAGGAATGTTCTAGAGGTGAAAAGAGTATCAGACAGGTTGATGAGTCTGAAGCTGGAAATTGAAGGGGTGATGTTCAGTGTTGTGAGTGTTTCTGCCCCACAGGTAGGATGTGAGTTAGAAGAGAAGGAGAAATTCTGGAGTGAGTTAGATGAAGTGATGCAGAGCATCACCAGAGGTGAGAGAGTT
Source organism: Channa argus (assembly GCF_033026475.1). Classification (NCBI taxonomy): domain Eukaryota; kingdom Metazoa; phylum Chordata; class Actinopteri; order Anabantiformes; family Channidae; genus Channa; species Channa argus. The sequence goes on from NC_090197.1 coordinate 6,281,824, forward strand.
GTCATTGGTGCAGATTTCAATGGGCATGTAGGTGAAGGGAACAGAGGTGATGAGACAGTTATGGGCAGGTTTGGTCTTCAGGACAGAAACACAGAAGGTCAGATGGTGGTAGACTTTGCAAAGAGGATGGAAATGGCTGTAGTGAACACTTTCTTTCAGAAGAGGCAGGAACATAGGGTGACATATAAGAGTGGAGGTAGAAAGACTCAGGTGGACGACATCTTGTGTAGATGTTGTAATCTGAAAGAGATCAGTGACTGTAAAGCATTGGTAGGGGAGAGTGTAGCCAGACAACACAGGATGGTGGTGTGTAAAATGACGCTGGTGATGAGGAAGATGAAGAGGACAAAGGCAGAGCAGAGGATGAAGTGGTGGTCTGCATCAGACAGATGAGGTTAGACAAGAATCTCCATGGACTATGATGTTTGCAGATGACATTGTGATTTGTAGCGAGAGCAGAGAGCAGGTGGAGGAAAATCTAGAGAGGTGGAGGTCTGCTCTGGAAAACAGAGGAATGAAGTTTAGCCGCAGAAAGACAGAATACATGTGTGTGAATGAGAGGGACCCAGGTGGAATGGTGAGGTTACAGGGAGCAGAGGTGAAGAAGGTGCAGGGCTTTAAGTACTTAGGGTCAACGGTTCAGAGCAACGGAGAGTGTGGAAAAGAGGTGAAGAGGCGAGTGCAGGCAGGTTGGAACAGGTGGAGAAAAGTGTCAGGTGTGTTGTGTGATAAAAGAGTATCAGCGAGAATGAAAGGAAAGGTGTTCAAGATGGTGGTGAGACCAGAGATGTTGTTCGGCTTAGAGACAGTGGCACTGAAGAAAAGACAGGAGGCAGAGCTGGAGGTAGCAGAGCTTAAGATGTTGAGGTTCTCTTTGGGAGTGACGAGGATGGACAGGATCAGGAATGAGGACATCAGAGGGACAGCTCATGTTAGATGTGTTGGAGATAAAGTCAGAGAGGACAGATTGAGGTGGTTTGGACATGTTCAGAGAAGACATTGTGAATATATCGGTAGAAGGATGCTGAGGTTGGAGCTGCCAGGCAGGAGGTCTAGAGGAAGAGCAAAGAGGAGATTTATGGATGTAGTGAGGGAGGACATGAAGTTAGTTGGTGTGAGAGAAGAGGATGCAGAGGACAGAGTTACATGGAGGCACATGATTCGCCGTGGCGACTCCTGAAAGGGAACAGCCCAAAGGAAAAGAAGAATATCATTAATTTGTCTGAAGTTGCTTCAAAATCAGTTTTTTATTTACTAATTTGTTTTTCAGACAATTCTCTGTAAACCTTGTGGATGGTGCATGAAAAGCCCAGTAGATTTTCAGTTTCTAAAATAATTACCAACCATGTCATGTTCAAACAGGTTTACCTAATAAAGTGGCTGGTGAGTGTATATAGTCTTGAGCATCATTAGTAGTATTTATTATTTTGCTTTTTTAATACTTTTGTGACGGAGTAATTGTGCTACTTTCTAAATCGAACTCGTTATTCCTGCTTTAACCTACAGGAAAAAAGGAAAATTCCACAGTCATGTGGTGAGAACATTTTCCAAACAGTATCTGTGTTCTGTATGGTTGGGAAAATGCAATGACAGTGCCCTGCTCTTCCCAACCACATGTCAAAATGTCCCTGGGCAAGACGCTGAACCCCTACTCCCTAGCCAGTCCCAAGCCAAGTAGAAATTGGGGAGGGTTGTGTCAGGAAGGGCATCTGGTGTGAAAACTGTACCAAGTGACCATGTGGACAAATGATCTGCTGTGGCGACCTGGAAGGTTCGGGATAAGCTGAAAGGGCAAAACAAGATAATCTGTGTTCTGTGTGGTTGAGAGTGAATGCATCTATGAAATCTAAACTTGACCCCATAAACTGAACATTCAGTGGTAGGAACGGTTTTTAATGGTTTCCTGTTTGCAGAGCTTCCTATTGGTGCTTTTGCTGTCTGTCTGCATCCGAGGACAAAGAAGATCAGCTTCAAATGTTGGAGCCAATGAAATTCAAACTTTAAATGTTAATGACAATAGGTTTTGTACACAATACTTTCAAAAAAGAACATTTTTATGGATGTTACTTTATGTTCATTAATTTGATTTTTGAGCTGGAGAAATTCTAAAGTCATTTTTATGTGATTATTCCTGTAGTTTGAACTATTAAAACCGACATTAAACATAAAGGTTCTACTTTAAATTCATTGACATTGCTGCACTACATTACATGCACCAGTAGGTGACATTATTGTCAGAATATTAATCATCTGAATGTGGTTTAACTCTGACATCTTCAGCTTAATTGTAGTTTGACTGCTGTTGGTTCAAATTGTGAAGTTCAGTTCACAATGGAAGGTAAACTAAGTATGTGCAGGTTAAGCACGTTTTTCCCAACAGGGGTTGCAGAAACACATTAAACATAACAAAAGAGACCCATTTATAACTAATATCCCACTGTGTGTGTGTGTGTGTGTGTGTGTGTGTGTGTGTCAGACTCTAATCCTGCTGTGTTGTCTCTGAGTGATACTGTTTGATTTGGAATTTAGCAGACAGACAAGTACAGAGTTATTAAGTAGTGAACATGTCTCATGTGTCAGAAAGCAAAAATTCAAGTCTTGAAACCAGGAAACAGCGTGCGACTGAAAAATAATCACATCGCTTTGCTTGACTTTGCGCTATAGCTCAACTTCTCTCTCAAATATGAACTTTGTTTTGTTGCTCCTCATCTGTCATGTTTCATACACAGGTAAGACAACATTTAAAATCTTTACCTTAAGTTTATTGCTGCCACAGAAGCTTACAGAAATACCATTTGGAGGTGTGTCCTGTAACTGCTATTGTAATCGTACTTTTGCACAGAGGATTTAAAAAAAATTCAAATGCTGTTTTTAACTAAAAACCCCGTATTCCTGTTTGTACTACAGTGAAACACTCTGTGAAGGTTTTCTTCACTGCATCTTCTGGGGTCCCAAACTTCCCAGAGGTTGTGGCTGTTGCACTGGTTAATGATGTCTAGGTGAGTTACTGTGACAGCAAACTGAAGACAGCAATACCCAAACAGGACTGGGTGAAAAACCTAAGAGACGGGGATCCAGACTACTGGAGGCGACACATAGGGGAAGTGCACAGTGCATCAGCAGCTCTTCAAAGATGAACTTCACAATTTGAAGAAGCGCTTAAACCAAACTGGAAGTATGTTACTGCAAATATGCTTTACAGATACACACGTAGGGCAGAAACGCAAACACAGACACACAGCATCTTTCCTTCTTCTATACTGTTTAACACAAAATCAATCCACCCAAGGCCTCAAATACTGACACTGTTTCAACCTCTGTGGAGTCCAGAGGTACATTTTATGCTCAAGTAAGAGATTTTTAAATGTTAACATCTCTTTCAGGTGTCCACATTTTACAATGCCTGTCCAGCTGTGAATTGGATGATGAAGCTGGAGCCATCAGTGGTTTCCATCAGTATGGTTTTGACGGAGAAGACTTACTAGTATTTCACCTGGAGACGCAAACATGGATCGCCCCAAAGCCCCAGTCTGTCATCATCAAACACCTGTGGGATGCAGATAAAAGGAGAAATGAGCTTTGGAAGAACTTTATTAACTATGTTTGTGTTGATGGTCTGCTGAAGCATTTGAAGTATGGGAGCAGGTTTCTGCTGACAACAGGTTATTAACAGGTTCTGGTCTTACTGCAGAATGTGTCGCACAGTAATTCTCCATTTGTAGAGTGCAGTTACATTATTATAAACCAATACAGGGAGGCCTGTCATATCTGGAATTGGAGTTTCTTTTTTAACTTTTCAGTTCCTCCCTCAGTGTCTCTCCTCCAGAAGTCTCCGTCCTCTCCAGTCAGCTGCCACGCTACAGGTTTCTACCCTGACAGAGCCACAATGTTCTGGAGGAAAGATGGACAGGAGCTTCATGAGGACGTGGACCATGGAGAGATCCTCCCCAACCATGATGGAACCTTCCAGATGACAGTTGACCTGAACATTTCATCAGTCAAACCTGAAGACTAGAAATACAAGACTTTGCACACAAAGAATTCAAAGGAAGTTGCCACAACAATATGATGATAATATGAAGTTTGGGTGGAGCCTCCTGGCAGAGGGCTCTGGAGTCTTGAGCCCTCTGCTGGTAGGTGGTGGTGACAGGTGGTGGCTGCAAGATGAGCATGATGGACAATAAGGTTTTTCAAAGGTTTATGAATGAGAGGAGAAGAAATAGAAAGTGTGAATGTGTGCAGTGACTTCCCAAACAGGATGAAGGGTGTGTTCTGACTTATCCAGCAAGTGTCTGGGGAGGACAAGGCTTTTGCTGGACATTTAAACTGTGACAATATGACACCTGCTTTCCTAAAATCATGAAGACACAGACTCATAACAAGTCATGGATCTTAAAGAAAACTTTTAATGATGTAAAATGTCAGTGATGTGGTAAAATATTTTATGAAAAAGCTTTTATTATTTAATATTTATTTACCAATGTATAATTATTATAAAATAATTCCCAATCAGCTTGCTCCCATGGCTGTTGCTGGTGTCTCCTCTGTGTTTTTTACAGCGGCTCCCAGATTTTGGACCAGTGCTAATTCTCCCCTTCGGCTCCATCAGCTGATTCTGACCCTTGGTTTTGTGTTGCCACCTGTTAGGTGTGTCCCAATTCGGTTTGGCAGTGAGCGCGAGGACTTTAAACTCCTTCAAATAGGGGGTTTTAAAAGGTAGAATCAAAGCTGAGGTTTATGAATGAAGGTCAGTATTTCTCAGTATTTTTCTTGTAATTGACCTGCAACAAAATCAGTTAGCAACATAATTATCATAGTTTATCCTTGTTTTTATATTTTTAAAATGATCACTAGTTCACCTGATGTAAATAAGGAGTGCAACTCTGTACAATTTATTCAATATGAATGACTGTGGCCTCTATAGGATTTGTAGAGTCATACTTAAATAATCATTAAATATAATCATTTCTATCATTTCTAAATATATGTGATAATATAGGATTCATGTGTGGAGTATGTGGCAGTGTGTTTCTGGACATACAAACATCTGACAGGGATCTGTTGACCGGAAGTTTTTCCAACCAAACATCTGCGAATATCCAACTTGAAACCAGGTTCACCGCCCTTTAAAGCTTCTCTCATAGCTGCAGCAGATGGATCTTATTCAAGGATACTTGCTCTTACTGTTGCATACATTTAGCTGTAATATATGATGTAGCACAATCAATATTTGGAAATATAGTTGGTTTTTCTTTGTTTGTTTGTTTGTTTTGTTTTTTCCATTGTCTGGCGAAAGGATACAGTGACCCCAGTGGGTATTTATAACTAGCTGGAGTGAGTGAACATTGCCCTTGATGCTTTTAACTGTACTATTAATCCGAGAGTGAAAATATCTCTGATTATATAATTTACTATTATTAAGTATCACATTTGAATATTTACTCAGCTGGTAAAGGTTAAGCTGATTTTACGTACTGACAGGTAGTTAATCTACAATATACATAAATATATTTATTAGTTAATTAGATTTTGTGTTAAGACTCTTAATGGGAAAATTGTAACTAGTAACCAAAGCTATAAAAAATGTAGTGGAATAAAAGTAAAATATTTTGTTCAGAACTGTAGTGGAGTAGAAGTAGAAGTAGACTGAAATAAAAATACTCCAGTGATGGACAAGTACTGCAAAACTGTACTTAAATAGGCCACACTATTTACAGTTGGATGCCAAAGTTTTCATGCCTTTATTTTCAACATACTATTTAATGCACAATTAGCTTGTACAAATGTTCCTTGATCAGAAATAAAAGTTAATTCTTAATTTATAAAGGGGGATGGAAACCTTGGCATCAATGTAATTGTCATTGTTTTACTAAAACATTTTATACACTCTGACCATTTTTGTTACTTCTGATGATAAAAGAATATTTGTATAAGCTGAATGTGAATTAGATTCAGGGTTAAGTTTGCATCACCTTACTCTGAAATTGCATCCAAACCTAACAACAAACCAATAGTTGTTGAGTATATTTTAAAAAAGTTATAGTAAAATAATTAGAAATGTAAAATGTAAATGAATAACGGGCCAAGCTGTTGTACAGGTGGACCTAGTGAAGTGGCCACTGAGTTTATGTGGTTTTGAATCAGCAGTGACCCTGTTCTCACAGACCAGACCACATGTACTGTAAATGTGTGTAACTGATCCTCCTCAGTGCTGCTCAGCTCATGATGTTCTTTGGCTTCTCTGCTGTCTGTGGCTTTTATATAGATGTCAGTGTTGCCATGGTAAACACCACTGAGCCCAAACCAGCACTGAACAGCCCAATCATCTTTGCCTGTCCACTGAAGGACAAAACGGTTGTGCAGAACGGTTTTGGTATTTATTGTTCTAGGGAATCTGCTGGACCAGAATTGTTTTAGAACTTGAAGAAAAAAGAAAATCATAAATTTACTTTCCAAAGGTCTTGAATGTATATTCTTGTCTGACAAATTTTGTAACTTTATTTGAGTTTTTTTTTTTTATATTCTGTTGTCTCCTTTTAAGAGATACATCTGTAAACAACACCTGAGATGGATAAGAAAGTGGACTGTGCTGTTTAGTCTCTTTTTAATGGAATTTCAATCGTGCATAACTTACCACTTATGAGTGTTATGATGTTTCACATACAATTACCTGCAAACCTGACTGAATGTCATTTAGAAGTAAAAGTGTAGCTGTTTACATTGTCTCTCGTCTTTCTGTTTGGTATTAATCTGACTCCCCTCTGATCCCAGTTTCCTCAGTACTCATGCAGACTCATCTCAGAGAGATGTCTCTAACACTTGGTGACACAGAGCTCTTTAAAAAAGTAATAGTTGTGTCACAATTGATTGACTTTTGTCAGAGAAGAACCTTAAACCTCACTGTTCTTGTAATGTGGATTCATTTTCTGTGGAAATTCGAAAATGACAGCTTGATTTGTTTTCTCAGTTTACGTGGATGAACAAAACAAAGAGCAGAAAACATTAGAAACTGAATATTATTTAGTTTAATACAGCTCCATGACAAGCTTGAACAATAAATGATTTAATGAAAGAGCCAAAAAGATTTAGTATAAAACATTTGGAAACATCTTCAGATGTCAGTGCAGATCAGATCTGGCATTTTTCAGGAAGATGCTTTGGAAATGTGCAATAATGTAAAAATGTGTGTATACAGGTAATGGCAGCAAGCTCATTATGTCACAATTCAGAACAAACAAACCCAACATTTAACTACAATACGCTACTTTATGACACACTGAAGGGACTTTGTGTTTACAGCTGGCATTTTAAAATGCTAAATGTTAAGAGAACTTGTTTATGAGATATGATTATGTTTCTACTAATTCTGCTATGTACTGTTACTACTGATCATCATCAGAGACAACACATTAGAAAACATCCCGATGTCTTAACGATGTACACCGATCAGCCAAAACTTTATGACCACCTGTACAATCTAATGCAATCAAATGCAGCCGATCTGCCATGAATGATGCTGTTACAAGTTTACAGTTTCTCAGCGTTTCAGTTGTGACTGTGAAAAAAGTGATAGTGGTCACAGTAGGTGATGGAGTTATACTTGTTTTACAATATTAAAAGGTGGTTCTAATGCTTTTACTAATGGTTTTACCTGCATATGTGGTACTGTACCTCCTGGAGGACTTTCCATGGTAATTATATTTATTCATATGGTACTTGTCCACTTTGACTTATCCTCAGATGCTGAGAATCAACTGCAAGAACAGCTCTGATGCCACAGTGACTTACGTCCTTCTCTAATTGTCCCTGGGAGCCTGTCAAGACACATTAATAAAGGAACAAGAAGAACACATGGTGAAGTTCACACTGAGTTCACACTGAATATTATTATAGTTGATTGTATGAGAGAGTGAATAATGTTCTTAGGCGCAAGTTGGAGGTAAATTATTTACTCTTACATTACATTTATTGGAGAGCTATTCTTTTTCAGATAAAGATTTGACAATCAAATGTGTATGAAAATAAACTGTTTGAGCGTCGGCCAGTGGTTACCAGTTTTTTGTACTTTACAAAAAAGCAGCAGAATTAAATTTGTTCTTTTCAAATACTCTCAAGGCTTCCTATATTCTTTGAGTCACCCTTTAGCCCATTAGTAAGCGACCACAGTACTAAACTACTTATATCCCTAAGTGTGTTTTACGTCATTACTGTTATTTACATAAAACTTTGAATGCAGCATTTGACTTGTAATTGAGTATTGAGCTTCACTGCTGCCTATGGTTGACTAGCTGAAAATTGCTTTCCCAGAATTGAAATGATATTTGCTTATTTGATTTGTTTCAAGAATGAACTTCACATTCTGCAAGAATGGTGTCCACAGAATATCTGAAATACTCACTGTGATCAGTCAGGAGCTGAATTTGTGCTTGATGAAAAGTCTGAAGTTAGCAGGAGAAAAACAATTAAAATCATTTATTTAAAACTGACAGTAATTCTATGAAAGTCATGACTTCAATCAGCATTAACATCAAATACTAAACCTAATTAATTGTGAATAAGACAATATACCTTTTGAAAACTGTGGGAAACTGTTTGTAGGTCTGAACCCTGAAACACAGAGACCAGTTATAAATGGTATATAAATATCCTTAAGCTGAACCCAGATGTTAAATCCAACAGTGGAGTTGATACCTTTGTAAGACGTGAAAACCTTTTTCTTCTTCTTCCACCAGATGAAGAGTCCAGTGATGCAGACTGACAGCAGCATCAGTCCTACAACAACTCCAATGACAGCACCAGCAGGAACCTGTGAGGGAGGAACTGGAACCAGAACAGAACATTTAAAATTTACAACTACCATTGGATGGAAATTAATATGTTTGATTTAAGGAATAAATTTGTTTATATGGAGCACATCAAATATATTAACTCTTAACACGTAGATTGGCTCAAAGCTGAGAAACAATTTGTTTTTTGTGTTGTACAAATTACCAACATTTTTATAATGGTACCATGAGATGAATGTATAAAAATAAAAAAGTAATAATTCTGTTAGCCCAATTTAAGAATAAGCATTTAAAATTCCGTGCTATGAGTTAACATCCTGGTCTACTTCAAATCCTGGTCTGAATATTTGGTAATGAGATGCATCAGTTTTTGATTTGTTAATCAATTTGCAAAGAAAGTGATGCCAATAATGATTCTGATTAAGGCTGTTTCACTGTATTTATCTCTGTCTTACCCCAGTTGGTCCTGATCACAGCTTTGTCCAGTTTAGTGATGATGTCATCAACACCAGAGAGCTGAAACACACAGTCGTATCTCCTCCAGTCTTCAGGTTTGATTGATGAAATGTTCAGATCAACTCTCATCTGGAAGGTTCCATCATGGTTGGGGAGGATCTCTCCATGGTCCACGTCCTCATGAAGCTCCTCTTCATCTTTCCTCCAGAACATTGTGGCTCTGTCAGGGTAGAAACCTGTAGCGTGGCAGCTGACTGGAGAGGACGGAGACTTCTGGAGCAGAGACACTGAGGGAGGAACTGGAGGAGAGACAGTGGAAAAGGGAGAAAAATTGAAAAAGCAAGAGTAAATTGGGTAGAAAAAGAAGGAAGATAACAAAGAGGGAAGCAAAGGAAATCAGGATGTCAGAGAATGACTTCTCTGGACACTATCAATATTTTTACACAGTTTTGTGGCAATTCATCATTTGCTGTCCAGAGAAAACAAAGAAAGGCTGTGGTGAGGTATTGCCAAAATTATTACTGTACATTGTGTAAACCATTACTGTCAAAAACCTCATTACTGTCACAGGAAGAATTAGCTTTTTGTGTGGTTCACAGCAGTCAAACATTGTAAACTAGAGATTTCATGACTAAATTAGGCTTAACTTCCGATTTAGTGAATACACCAGTTTGAGTACTAAATTAAACTGTCCATGAAACCACTGTTGCGTCAGATTATGTGATTCTACCTGTTATAAGTGAAGAGCTATTCCCATACTCCACATACGTCTTCAGCCATGGAAGACACCGATTTGCAAAGAAGCTCTCAGTCTTTGTTATTCTGTGTTTGTCAGTATCCCATTGCAGTTTGGTATGAACAGCTAGTGGTACCAGAGCATCCCAAGACTTTTTCTTCAGGTCCAGTTTTATAAAGTCCTCTCCATCATAACCATACTTTAAAAAACTTGAAGTCTTTCCTGTATTTTGGTCCCAAACACAGCCGCACATTCGCTGTAAAATGTGGACTCCTGAGAGAGAAGGAGACAGACAATAATTACCAATGGTGAATAGTTGATATAGACTATACTCACCGAAAAAGATGATATCAAAAATATTGAGCCTCGTGCTCTGTAGTAGCTTACATGTGGATTAAGATATGTTGGGCATTCACCAGTTTATTTTCTTTTCTCTTAGGTCCAAATGAAATCTACAAATGGTCCTGGTGTCAAGAAGAGGTAAACATCTTTTTTCATAGGGAGAAAACACATGACTTAAGTATTACAGTGGCTCAAATGAAAAAAAAAAAATCAGTTTAAATGTACCAAAAATAATTTAATTAGAACATTTTAATTAGAACTTAATACAAAACTAACATTCTACCTCAACGCTCTACCTCAGTTGGAGTTAAGATTACTAAAAACCTGCTGAAATCCCAGACAATCTCAAGACTGGCAGACCTTCAGTGTTTTTCTCTTTATTTGAATGGTTGCAAATTATAGGCATGATCACCAAAATATTACTACCTGATAGTTTAAGTTAAATATGTTTTTATAACATAATTCTGAAGTAAAAAATATTCAAGTACCATTACGTGTTAATCACCTTTTTGTTTTACTTTTATTATTATACTTTAAGTCAAATGTAGATCATTTGCTCCGTACTTTTACTTCCGTATTAAGTCTGTGTACTTCTACTACTTTTGCACACAAAGTATCACATTTTGATGTGTAGCTGCAGACTGCTCAGAGTGGACATGCTGACCCTTGTCCTCCATGACAATAGAAATATTAAGTGATAATGTTGGTGTAAATAATGACCAGTCATAAGTTGCCATGCATTATATGTGACTAGAGTGACTTTTACAACTTGTTGAATAATATGACAACTCAATTGAAGCTTTTTTCAGTTATGAGCATGGTTGGTACTTGTACTTTAAGAGGGACAGGTCATAATAAGAAACAATAGTTTGGTGGAAAACTACTGTACCTCCACTTTGGTTGAGGGGCTGCGTGACAGTGTGGAGCTTGGCCCTGAACAGCTTGGGCATAGTTGTTAAACATATCCGAGTGAAGAACTCGGACAGCGGCGGATTGTCACCCAACAACCGTTTCCACGCATCCTGTTTCACTTCCGTTTTATTGCTGCTGTCGCAGTAACCCGTCTCAATGTCATTAACCACAGCGACAGCCAGAAAATCTGGGAGGTTTGAGGTTCCAGAAGATGCCATGAGGAAAAACTTCAAAGTGTGATTCACTGTGGGAGAAATATTACATAATCATAATTCACACGCATTCATCGCACTTATCACAAACACACTGGCTGCGCAAGATGAATCAGTTTTACGAAGCTGACGTAAAAGTGAAACCGAATTCCAAGTGTGAGGACGGCGATGCAGAGTCCGGATGCGGACCCGAGGGAAAGTGAAGTAAAGAGTCGCCTTACGTGGAGATGAAAGGTGACAGAAGAAGACAAGCAACAACAATGGCGTCTTCATGCTGCTTTAAGAAAGACGGCTGGAGAAAACACCGAGTTGCTGCAGATGCGTCTCCGCGGTAGGAGACGGATGAATCCAAGTGTTAGGAATTAATTCAGTATGGTAAGATTTACATTTTTGTGTGTGCGTGTTCAGCGTAATTGTTATAAAAAACTAATTTCCTAGACAAGAAGAGGGAAACGCAATGGTCATGGGCTGTTCCTGTGTCCACATCTTCTTGACGTAATTAGGTTTCACAACTATCACATAAGGGAAAACATCTCATATGAAAAAGTGATTTTTACTATTTTGTTATTAGGAAAACTGGAATGATTGAAATTCTAGTGCCGTGTGTCATATTATTATTATTATTATTATTATGTTTAGGGAGGCCGCAACCAACGGCGATTCCATCAACTTGGAGGAATACACGTCAACAGTAACCAGCTACATCAGCAAGTGCGTTGACGATGTGACCATCTCCAAGACCATCACTACACGCTCCAACAGGAAGCCGTGGATAAATGCCAATGTGTGTGCGCTGCTGAAACAAAGAGACGCTGCCTTCAGAACAGGAGACAAGACGGCCTTGAGAACAGCAAGGGCCAAACTGTCCCGTGCCATTAGAGAGGCAAAGCGCGCACACTCAAAGAAAATCCACGACCACTTCGAAGACAGCGGAGACACCCGGCGCATGTGGCAGGGCATCCAGGCGATCACGAACTACAAGACAACTTCACCTGATTGTGACCGGGACGCCTCCCTCCCAGATGCGCTGAACCACTTCTACGCCCGGTTTGAGGCACAGAACAACGTGAAGGCGAGGAAGTCCACTCCACCTCCCAGTGACCAGGTGCTCTGTCTAACCACAGCTGAAGTGAGGAAAACTCTATGCAGAGTTAACCCATGGAAGTCTGCTGGACCAGACAACATTCCTGGCAGAGTGCTCAGGGAATGTGCAGCTAGCGGATGTCTTTACAGACATCTTCAACATCTCCCTGAGCAGCAACGTTGTTCCTACGTGCCTCAAGGCAACGACCATCGTGCCTGTGCCTAAGAAGTCTACTGTCTCCTGCCTCAATGACTACCGTCCCGTCGCGCTCACACCCATCGTGATGAAGTGCTTCGAGAGGCTCGTCATGAGGCACATTAAGACCCAACTCCCAACCTCCCTGGACCCCATGCAGTTTGCGTATCGTCCAAATCGTTCCACGGACGATGCCATCTCCACGACCCTCCATCTGGCCCTCACCCACCTGGACAGTAAGGATTCATACGTACGAATGCTGTTCATTGACTTCAGCTCAGCATTCAACACAATCATCCCTCAGCACCTGACCGAGAAATTGAGCATACTGGGCCTGAACACCTCCCTCTGCAACTGGATTCTGGACTTCCTGACTGGGAGGCCCCAGTCAGTCCGGATCGGGAACAACATCTCCAGCACCACCACACTGAGCACTGGGGCCCCTCAGGGCTGTGTGCTCAGCCCTCTGCTGTTCACTCTGCTGACGCACGACTGTGTAGCAATGCACAGCTCAAACCACATAGTCAAGTTTGCTGATGACACGACCGTGGTGGGTCTAATCAGCAAGAACGACGAGTCAGCCTACAGAGAGGAGGTGCAACGATTAACAGCCTGGTGTGGAGCAAACAACCTGTCTCTGAACGTTGACAAAACTAAAGAGATGGTTGTGGACTTCAGGAGAGCACAGGGTGACCATTCTCCATTGATCATCGATGGATCCTCAGTGGAGATAGTCAAGAGCACCAAATTCCTTGGTGTTCATCTGGCGGACAACCTCACCTGGTCAGTCAACACCAGCTCCATCACCAAGAAGGCCCAGCAGCGTCTCTACTTCCTGAGAAGGCTGAGGAAAGCCCATCTCCCTCCCCCCATCCTGACCATGTTCTACAGAGGGACCATTGAGAGCATCCTGAGCAGCTGCATCACTGCCTGGTTTGGGAACTGCACCGTCGCGGATCGCAAGACCCTACAGAGGATAGTGAGGACAGCTGAGAAGATCATCGGAGTCTCTCTGCCCTCTATCATGCACATTTACACCACACGCTGCATCCGCAAAGCCAACAGCATTGTGGACGACCCCACACACCCATCACACACACTCTTCACACTCCTGCCATCAGGAAAGAGGTTCCGAAGCATTCGGGCCACCACATCCAGACTATGCAACAGTTTTTTCCCACAAGCCATCAGGCTCCTCAACACACAGAACTGAAATAGAACTTAAACACACTGCAAACGAACTCAGCACATTCTCATCACTCACTACTCATCTCATTCCACCACCACTTATTTATTATTATTTACTTTTATCATTCTACATTTACTGCACTACACTGTTTACCTGCTGTTTTTTGCACATTCCAATGCAATTGCACTTTTTTTACATGCTGGACATTTAAATGCACTATACCGTTTACATGCTGCTCTTGTTTTTAACACCCCTAGCACACTTAACTGAACTGTACTGTACTGTAAAATAGTATACAGTAGGTTTACTGGTCGGCACTGTCTTGGGTTTTGTGTCTTGTGTCCTGTCCTGTGTTACTTGTGTTGTCTGTCTACACTGTCCCTCTGTACTGTTTTTTTTCGTCTGCACTGTTTGCACTTGGTTGCACTCGATGCACTTTATTATAGCTTGTGTTGTTTGTAGCACCTTGGTTCTTGGAGGAACGTTATCTCGTTTCTACTGTGTACTGTGTACCACTGTGTATAGTAGAAATGACAATAAAAGCCACTTGACTTGACTTGACTTATTACTGATCATCTAAATTTTAAATTAATTTACCTAATTCTTCTGTTTCCAGCTTCAGACTCACACACAAATTCAGCTCCTACAGTCACAGTGAGTACGTCATTATTATCAGGCTGCATAATGTACAAATGTCATCCTGTTTTTTATATGCAGCTGATGCTTATATTTCACATACATAATAAAAGTATCATCTCAGTGTAACTACAAGATGCAGTGACACTGTGGTTAAATCACAGTACTCAGTACACAAAAGAAGTGATGTGAGTGACTGGTTAGAAAGCTTAGGAACCTTATGTTTACTATAAATTTTCCAAAAAGTAACATACTAACACTGCAAGATAAAAATTATCTATTAAATTTAAAGTTCAGAATCTATTTACTGTATGTGAAATAGCAAGACATTGTCAGCACATTATCACAAGTATAAAGGAAAAATGTGAAAATGTGCAGTAATAGTACAAGTGGGGCTACTTTTTATTCCTACCTAAACAGAGTTTCTCTAAAGTTATTTCTAAACCTACTTTACTTTTTTTTTTACTTCGTTAAACTGTGTTTTTAACTTTGTGTTTATTAGTTACTGTATATATAGTAAGAAAACTCCCCCTGATTCTACAGGCCTGGGCGACTTTCCATAACTGAGGGGAACATGATGCTGTGGCAGGACCTTAAACACGTTGTCCCCATTTGTCTCCAGTGTGTCTGAAGAAGATTGGACCACTGCACCTCTAATACTGAACTCCAGTTATCTAAAGTGTTTGTTGCTGCTAAATGTGGCAGGTATCAGGTTATTAGGTCAAATGAGCTCAAAGTGACTTATTTACTTCAGTAAGTGCATTTAACATTTGCTCATCTTGCAGACAGACTGAGCCTCTTTTGGTTGGTTTAAACCTCATCAATCCCAAATCTCTCCTCCTGCAGCTCTTTTGCCTTATAGTTGTGTTTATAATTTGTTTGTTGCCTTTGTTGTATTTTCTAGGACAACAACTTAATTTACCTTATTGTCAGCATGTAAATACATTCAGCCTGTTGCCGTTTGCCCCAGGTGCTTTTGGGCTTTAGACACAAAGATGTGTGGAAGCTCACGTGGGGTCAGTCCTCATTCTCACTTAACGGGGTCACAGCTGATAATTCTCATGTTCGTGTATATTGAAATAAGACCCCGCCAGTTTCTAGCTAAATTTAGAATCATCTTGAAGCATAACGATTGAAAATTGAAGACAAACTTCTGTTATGAAGCAAAATTAAAATCAAAGTGGGAAACAACACGGTCATCTATTGTGGATTTAGCTAAATGTATGAGTTTAAATTATATTCAGCTTCTTAATGGAAGAGTTAGTCTCCTTATGTTTTTTAGATAGATTAAATTGTGGCATACACTGATCAGCCACATCATTAATAACGGTGGTCTTAATAATGTTATGGAGGTCAAGGGTCAGCATGTCCACTCTGAGCAGCCTGCAGCTACAAAGAAAGAATGTGATACACTGTGCACAGAGGTGGTGGAAATACACAAACTCAATACTGAAGTACAAGTGCAAGTATTGGCTTAAGAAATGATCCAGTACCACTTCAAACTCCAACAACAGTCAGATTATTGACATTCTACCTAAAGTACAACAGTAAAAGTACTCACATAAGAAAACAATGTATTTTAAACAATGTTTATTGTGGTAATTCTGGCAAAACAATAATAAAAAAATAAGTGTCAAATGTCTCATTTTAACAACTTTATGTGCTGACAGGTGGTTAACTCATAACAATTCCATGGGTTTTTCTCTCTCAGAGAGGAAGGACAGATTTTGAGTTGCCAGATTGTGGAGAATTGAATTTAAATAAGAATTAAAATGGCATTTCACTATTTTTTTTTACATATTACAAAACTGCAAACGAGATAACTGTATGTGCACTTCTGCAGTTGTAAATAATAAGGTTTTATAATAAGAATTGTCGATTTTTACTCTTACAATATTTAAAATACCACAAATTGGTAACTTCTCAAAGTCTCAAACCTATAATTTAAATTGAAAACATTAGAATTCACATTTGTATGAGTGAAGCCGTTATTTTTGACTATGTGTCTCTGGTGTTGACATTGACATCATAATCATCATTAAACTTGACAAGCAGTGATCAGGACCAAGAGATGTAAGACTCACAGGTGTCAGTGTTTTAAGTTTTCAGAATATAAACCTCACAAACTATGTTTAAATTATTCTCTAGTGTCTCTTTTATAATCTAGATCTAATCTGAACGGTCTAAGTGTGGTATTTGATCTGTGCCTGGTCAACAGGTGAGAACATCAACCTCAAATCCTTAATTTTTTGCAGTTATGAAGAAAATACATTTGAAAATATATAGCATAAAGTGTGTAGACCAGATCTACTTAAGTACAAATAAAGAAATAAATGCTCTCTGGTTATTAAGTAGAAGCTCTTTACTGACATTTCTACCTAAATAAAAGAACATGATGTATAATTTACTAACCAGACAGCTTTTCTCCCTGACTTTTTCTCTGGACCTTTATGATGTTGTTAAATCAGTAAATGCTTGTCTTATTTAACAAAATGCCTACAAATCATTCTACTAAATTTACTGACCATCATATATCAACTACATCAAATATTACTGTATTATCTACTAAATTTCCTCCATGATATACTTCACACCAGTATTCAGTAAAGCAGCACAGTCTTGATGTCACCTGCCAAACAAAATACTATTAAACAAAATGGTGGCAATAAGAAAATATGTATTATCAGATTAGTGTCAGCTGCCAACTTGGTTGTTAGTTTTACTACAGTTTCACTTTCAGTCTTAGCAATAATTTCTCGACAGGACTCCGCAACATAACCACGATGGAGGTTATTTTTCTGCTGTTGTTTCTTTCAGGCGCACATTCAGGTAAGAGGAAATGTTAATTTTAAACATTTTATTGTTGAAATCGACTTGTTGTTGTCAATGACAATGACATTTGAATATTATATTATTCTAAACATTATTAATATCCATTAATAAGTGTTTTTTATCCCTGAATCGGAGGATGTAGTTATAGGTTAAAATGTTATGAGAAATATTAGGATCCTATCTGGTTCTAATGTGTTCACAGAAAAGTGAGTCATGGTATCTAAGAATTTCTAGTGTTTCTGCAACAGCGTCACAGTACGCAGTAGGTTTTAGTAGGCGTTTATGGTACAGGCACTAGACGCTAGAATGCTTGAACTTCATTAAGACATATTTTAGTTATATTTCTGTAGTGTGTTAAATAATACACTTTCATTAACTATGTGAAAAATTAATTTCTATTGCATTTCGCTGTGTGCAACGATCCCTGATCCTGTCCACGTTCAGCTTCCCTGCTCCTTGTACTCGTACCGTACGTACTGCAGAAAATGCGTAACAAGAGGCAACTGGTTTGTCAGGAGTTTTGCTGGACCCCACGTTTGCCACCAGGGCTGTAGCCAGCACTGATGTCACTAAGAGCAGTGTAAAGTTCTTACCTCGTAAAAATACACACACAATATCTGTGCTGTTACTCTACTGTTTACCAGCAAATATATGTTAAAATTGCTTGTAAAGGCATGAAAACATAACACTAAGGTAATAATATTGCAGACTGAACTATTAAAAATGTTCCTTCATCATCAGAAGTAACAAAAATGCTCAAGGAGTTTGTAAAGAAGTTATGGGAAAATAATCTAAATTATGCCACTGCAAAACATTAACATTTTAAAATGACCTTTATTTTTTATGAGGAAACATTTGTACTAGATGAATGTGCATTAAATATTATGTTGACGAAAAAAATCTTTGTATTATGTTTTTTGCCATTTCAAAATAAGGGGCAGCAAAATATTGTACCCAACTGTTTGTCAAGCTTAGCACAGAATGTTCCAGACAGAAAGATAACTTCAGTCAGAATTACATAGGGATGTGTCTGAGTTGATTTTTGGCTCATTCTCTTTGGGATTGCAAGTATGAAAACAATAGCGGACAGCTGTGTATATTCAACTCCCTTATGTCAGTGTTCACCGTATCACATTTATTACTGATGCAGATTCTACGTCACTTCCGTAGTTTCGAAATGGCGGTCTGTTCAAACTGTGTACACGTTTTCACGCAGTTGCAAGAAACAATCAAACTTTTGGAAAACGAACTAAGAAAAAAAAATGAACTTATCTTGGGGTTTTCCAACGTTGCCGCCACACAAGCGAAGCACCTCGCAGCTCTTAACACCTCGAGCTACATGGAACAAACAGTTTCTATCCACCCAGCTGTTTGTTCAGTGACCCAGGACACCGATGACACGCTGCCGTGGTCTGGCCCTGTTGCTACTGCTGGAATAGCGATGCCAACCCGCGGCCTTCTGGCCCTGTCGGATGACCAATGGCCTGTCCCGACACGGGCCTGCTCCTCGCCGCTGACACAGGAGGCCTGGATCCCGGCTAAAAGGAGACATCGGACGACACCTGCTGCAGCTAATCTTGTCAACCAATCCATTGGACCACCTTCCCCGGTCCAGATGGAGAACCGTTTCACTGTTCTTGAAGAGCTGGAAAGGCCGACTTCCCCGGCGGCGGTTCCCTGTGACTCCCTGCCCCGTGAGATACCACACTGCTCCACCTCCCGCGGGCAGCGCGGTCGGGGCCTCGCCAGACCAGACGTGCCACCGCCACCAACACCATGCCTCCAGAGAGGAATCCACATGCTCCTCCTTGGCGCACCTCTCCACCGCACCGTCCTCCCGGTCCGACCATGCTAATTATTGGCGACTCCATCGTTAGAGACGTCCGCTTAAAATTTGCTAAAACGTTTTGCTTTCCTGGAGCCACAGTCACTGACATAGCGGAGAAAATTCCAAACCTGATTGAAAGACATCCTACAGCAACAAAAGTAGTGATACACGTTGGCACAAATGACACCAAACGCCAACAGTCTGAGTTGCTGAAACGTGACTTCATGTCATTTTTCAACTCACTGGAGAGTTTCCACGACAGACGGTTCTTCATTTCCGGCCCAATTCCCACGCTGGGTCGCGGTGTTGGCTGGTTCTCCAGACTCCTCAGCCTGCACACATGGCTTCAACCACAA
This sequence comes from Channa argus, assembly GCF_033026475.1. Classification (NCBI taxonomy): domain Eukaryota; kingdom Metazoa; phylum Chordata; class Actinopteri; order Anabantiformes; family Channidae; genus Channa; species Channa argus. The sequence goes on from NC_090197.1 coordinate 6,301,388, forward strand.
GTCTCCGCACACGGACTCTTCTACGTAGACAATTTCAATCTTTTTTGGGATCGTCCTCAGTACTTCAAGCAAGATGGACTGCACCCGAACTTTCTGGGATCACGGATGTTGACTGAGAACATTGTCCACAGCATCTCAGTCTCCGGAGACTGACTGACCATTGAAAACACCTGTGGCTCTGATGTGCTCACCTGTCCTGCATCCTCCGCTCCAACACCCGACAACATCCACAGGTATAAACAGTCCGAGATATTTATAGAATCTGACGTTACCAACAGACAAAATGCAGCTGTTATGGATTCTAATTTTTCACACAGGGAATATTATTATTTTGCTGAATGTTATGATCTTAACCACACTGCTATTTGCCCCATAGAGACTATGTCTGCTCCACGACCAATTAAACTTTTTAAACCAAAAATGAACACAAGGGGAGTTAATCATAAAAATCTAATACAAGTTAAGACTAATGCTCATACTGAACCAAAACCCAAAACTATTAAATGTGGATTATTAAATATCAGATCTCTCTCTTCTAAATCTCTGTTAGTAAATGACTTAATAAGCGATCATCCATTCGATTTATTTTGTCTCACTGAAACTTGGTTGCAGCAGGAAGAATATGTCAGTCTAAATGAGTCAAACCCCCCCAAGTCATATTAATTATCATGTTCCTAGATGCACAGGCCGAGGTGGAGGAGTAGCAGCAATATTTCACTCTAGCTTATCAATAATTCCTAGACCTAAACATAGTTATAACTCATTTGAGAGTCTTACTCTTAACCTTTCACACCCAAACTGGAAAACTCAAAAACCACTATTATTTGTTATCATGTACCGTCCTCCAGTCCCTTATTCAGAGTTTTTGATAGAATTTTCTGATTTTCTATCTGATTTAGTGCTTAGTACAGATAAAGTCATTATAGTAGGTGACTTTAACATTCATGTAGATGCTGACAGTAACTGCCTGAGCACTGCATTTAATTCATTACTAGATTCAATTGGTTTTTCCCAAAATGTAAATAAACCCACTCACTGTTTTAGTCACACATTAGACCTTGTACTTACATATGGCATTGAAACTGATAATTTAATAGTATTTCCTCATAATTCTCTTCTGTCCGACCATTTTCTAATAACATTTGAATTTACAATAACTGACTATACAGCAGTTAGGAAAAAATTCCACTACAGCAGATGTTTATCTGAAAATGCTGTGAATACATTTAAAGAAATTATTTCTTCATCTTTTTCACCACCATGTGTCAATACTATGGTGAGTAGCCATCTTACTCCTGTACAAATTGATTACTTAGTTGACGATTCTGCAGCCTCATTGCGTATGATACTAGATACAGTTGCTCCTCTGAAAAAGAAGGCAGTGAATCAGAGGAGCCGACCTCCATGGTACAATTCACAAATGCACAGCTTAAAGCAGGCGTCACGAAAATTAGAGAGGAAGTGGCGTTCCACTAATTTAGAAGAATCCCGGTTAGCCTGGAAAAACAGTTTAAAAATGTACAAAAAAGCTCTCCGTGATGCCAGAACAGCATATTATTCCGCACTAATAGAGGAAAACAAGAACAACCCCCGGTTTCTGTTCAGCACTGTAGCCAGGCTGACTAAGAGCCATAGTTCTGTTGAGCCTAGTTTTCCCTTAACTTTGAGCAGCAATTACTTTATGACTTTCTTTACTGATAAAATTGCAGCCATTAGGGAAAAGGTTCACCAGATCCTCCCTACAAATATTACAGATAGATCTTCATGTACAACAGCTCTAGAATCCTCAATAAGGCCCCAATCCATCTTAGACTGTTTTTCACCCATAGATCTCACTGAGCTAAGTTCAACTATCGCCTCCTCAAAACTAACATGTCTTTTAGACCCTGTTCCAACCAAATTGCTTAAAGATGTTCTACCTTTAATAGACACATTCATATTAGATTTGATTAACCTATCTTTAGAAACTGGCTATGTACCAAAGGCTTATAAAGTTGCTGTAATCAAACCATTACTTAAAAAACCCTGTCTTGATCCAGGTGATTTAGCCAACTATAGACCAATATCAAATCTCCCGTTTATTTCTAAAATCCTGGAAAAAGTAGTTGCAAAACAATTATGTGATCACCTTTACAGGAATAATTTGTATGAAGATTTTCAGTCAGGATTCAGAGCTCATCACAGTACAGAAACAGCACTGGTAAAAGTCTCCAATGATCTTCTCCTCGCTTCAGATAATGGACTTGTGTCCGTACTCGTCTTACTAGACCTTAGTGCCGCATTTGACACCATTGACCACAACATTTTATTACAGAGACAAGAACATAGATTTGGGATTAAAGGAACCACATTACATTGGTTTAAATCTTATCTGTCAGACAGATTCCAACTTGTTCATGTTAATGATGACTCTTCTTTATGCACCAAAGTTAGCTATGGAGTTCCACAGGGCTCTGTGCTAGGACCAATACTTTTTAATCTGTACATGTCACCTTTAGGCAAAATTATTAGGAAACATTCCATAAACTTCCACTGCTATGCAGATGATACCCAGCTCTATTTATCTGTGAAACCAGAAGATACTAACCAATTAGTCAAACTTGAAGCATGTCTAAAAGACATAAAGACCTGGATGTCCCACAATTTCCTACTTCTAAATTCAGACAAAACTGAAATCATCCTCTTTGGGCCTAAAAACATGAGAAATATGCTGTCTAACAATATAGTTACTTTAGATGACATCACTTTGGCCTCCAGTACTGCGGTGAGGAACCTTGGAGTTATTTTTGACCAGGATTTGGCATTTACGTCACATATAAGACAAATCTCTAGAACAGCTTTCTTCCACCTACGGAACATTGCTAAAATTAGAAGCATCCTGTCTCAAAGTGATGCCGAAAAACTGGTCCATGCATTTGTTACTTCTAGGTTGGACTACTGTAATTCCCTACTTCTGGAGTTCTCCTAATAAGTCTCTAAAAAGCCTTCAATTAATCAAAAATGCTGCAGCAAGAGTGCTGACTGGATTAGGAAAGAGAGATCATATTTCACCTTCACTAGCTTCTCTTCATTGGCTTCCCATAAAATCTAGAATAGAGTTCAAAACCCTCCTCCTTACATACAAAGCTCTTAATGGTCAAGCTCCATCATATTTAAAAGATCTCATAGTTCTGTATCGCCCGATTAGACCACTTCGATCCCAAAATACAGGCCTACTTGTGGTTCCCAGAGTTTGCAAAAGTAGAATGGGAGGCAGAGCCTTTAGCTATCAAGCTCCTCTCCTGTGGAACCAGCTTCCAATCCAAATTCGGGGAGCAGACACCCTCTCTACTTTTAAGACTAGGCTTAAAACCTTCCTTTTTGATAAAGCTTATAGTTAAACTGCTCACTCAACCTGAACTAGCTTTTCTCTATACATTTACTTGTCACTACTGTATACCATTAATTCTATATCCTACAACCTGTACGATGCTTTGTTGTTGCTTTTTTGTTGTTTTGTTGTTGCTTTTCTTGTTTTGTTGTTGCTTTTTGTTGTTTTGTTGTTGCTTTTTTGTTGTTTTGTTGTTGCTTTTCGTTGCTCTTTTCTTTTCTTTCTCCACTTTCCACTCACCCCAACCGGTCAAGGCAGATGGCCGCCCACCCTGAGCCTGGTTCTGCTGGAGGTTTCTCCCATTAAAGGGAGTTTTTCCTCTCCACTGTTGCCTAGGGCTTGCTCAAGGGGGATTTGTTGGGTTGCTTCTACATACTTGTGTAGTCTGGACTTTATTCTGTAAAGTGCCTTGAGATGACTTTGTTGTAAATTGGCGCTATATAAATAAAGTTGAATTGAATTGAATTGAAATGCACTGATCCGTCAACATCAAGTAGTGTAATATACTGTTTGGTGATTCATTTAAAACATAAGAATATGTAATAAATTATATCATAAATAAATGGTTTAATATCAATGCCAATATATTTCATTTATTTAATATGTGTTGCTGCAAGTGCTGCCTGTGATGAATGTGATTCCCCTTTTAGTGATAAGCTGTACCTGTATTTTAATGTATTTTGTTTCTACTACAGTGAAACACTCCATGAAATATGTCCTCACTGGATCTTCTGGAGTCCCAAACTTCCCTGAGTTTGTGGGTATTGCAAAGGTTAATGACGTTCAGGTGGGATACTGTGACAGCAACATGAAGAGAGTTGAACTCAAACATGAATGGATGAAGAAAATACAAGAGATTAATCCACAATACATTGAGTGGAACATCCAGGAGTGTTTGAATAGTCAGTATTACTTCACAGACTTCACTGAAGACTTAAAGCAGCGCTTTAACCACTCTGGAGGTAAAGTATGTAATATGTGTACTTTACTATACCATGTATAAAAAATGTTATTTATTATATCTGTGATTTTGTTGCATTTAGTTGTTAAGGTTAATTTCCAACATGCAAAAAAAGTCTGACCCTAAAGAAAGATAGACCTCGTACAGTATTTAGTGGAGAATTTCACACTGTTACCTCACAATCTAGACACATTACCAGCAGGGGAAGAAACAGCCATTTGCTTCTTGTAAGCTTCACTGGGACGTATAAAATAAAAGGAAACAGCATTAGTATGTGATGGATCTGTGTCTTACTGTGTTGGAGTTTCACTGATTGGATAAAGTCTCGGTCCTGCTCTCTCAGGTGTCTTTGTCCAGCAGATTTTTGGCATTGAATGGGATGATGAGACTGGAGAGGTTACTGGCTTCAATCAGTTTAGTTATGATGGAGAAGACTTCATAGCGCTCGACATGAAGACACTGACATGGATCGCTCCCAAGTCACAAGCTGTCTTTACCAAACACAAGTGGGACAATGACAAGGCCAGACTGAACCACAACAAAATGTTTCTCACTGAACGTTTTCCTGAGTGGCTGAAGATGTATTTGAAGTTTGGAAGAAGTTATCTACAGAGAATAGGTTTATTCACAATGATCTCATAGACACAGCATTGTCTTTTACAGTAACGTTACAATTAAGAGAGAAATTTTACAATCACAATCTTTCTATTTTCATGTCTATCAATAATTGTCACAATTTAATTCAAGTCATCATAGTAAAAGTTAAAGGGGTTTGTTACTGCTGTTGATCTCTGGCATCTTTTATTATCTGCTCTGTACATTGTCTGTGTTTGTGTTCGATTGGTTTGAATACTGATAATATTTGCAATATGATGATATGATACTGTAAGGCATAGCTGGTCATATGTTACTTCTCTCCTCCAGTTCGTCCCTCAGTGTCTCTCCTCCAGAAGTCTCCGTCCTCTCCAGTCAGCTGCCACGCTACAGGTTTCTACCCTGACAGAGCCACAATGTTCTGGAGGAAAGATGGACCGGAGCTTCATGAGGACGTGGACAATGGAGAGATCCTCCCCAACCATGATGGAACCTTCCAGATGAGAGTTGATCTGGACATTTCATCAGTCAAACCTGAAGACTGGAGGAGATACGACTGTGTGTTTCAGCTCTCTGGTGTTGAGGACGACAGTGTCATTAGACTGGACAAAGCAGTGATCAGGACCAACTCAGGTACGAGTGAATCATGACTTTATAGTGTTTATAAAATGTATTTTGAAGGTACTATTTGCTCTGAATCTGGAGATTGAGTCATATCAACTGGACTTCTGCTCAAAAGACTTTTTTAGAAAACATCAGCAAGACACTGACACAGAGACTCGTCCAGCTAAAAGATCAGACATTAAAACACAATTGGTACACTAGTGTATGCAATCCAAAGCAGTAAAGAGTGTTCAGAGCTCTACTTTGGAAAAACCAAACAGGAGAGTGGGCTAGCACAGCAGAGTCAACACCTCAGGACCAGAATCTGCACTGTACCTACACCTGAAGGACAAAGAACACTCGTTTGAGGACAACAATATACTGTCCACATTTTAGACAAAGAAGACAAATGGTATGAGAGAGGAGTTTGTGAAGCCATAACAGTTAGGTTTATTGAAATATTGGAACAAGCCTCTATACACCACCACATTGAATCTGAGATGAAACTCACATCAAAGTGTGAGTGAAACCAGGACTTTCAGCTTTAATTCAAGGGGTTTGACAAATGTGTGGCATTAACCACTCAGGAATTACTGCAATTTTCAAACACACACACCCATTTTTGCTGGCTCACAAGTAAAAGAACAAATGGTTCATAAGCAGTTGCATTGCCATTTATGGTCGGTTTTCTTTGTTACTCCATGTTTTATCAAGGAGATAAAAGGTCTGGAGTTGGTTCTGAGTGTTACATTTACATTTGGTAGCTGTTCACTGAAACTCAAGGTTCAAAGAGGTGTCTATGCAAGTGAAGGAGGCCATCATCAGGCGGAAAATAAACGGTAACACCTTAGATTACAGCCTGCATCTTACCATATACAGTACATCCAGAAAGTATTCCCATCACTTAACTTTTCCCACATTTTGTTATGCTACAGCTTTAATTCTACAATCAATACCCCATAATGACAACTGAAAGAAGTTTGTTTGAAATTTTGGTAAATTTATTAAAACTAAAAAAAAATGAAAAAAAGTATTCACGGCCAATGCCATGAAACTCAGAACTGAGCGCTGGTGGATCCTGTTTCCATTGATCATCCTTGAGATGTTACTAGAACTTGACTGGAGTCCACCTGTGGAAAGTTCAGTTGACTGGACATTGTAGAGGCGTCTCACTCGTATCCAATGGTCCAACAATTATCCACTCTAGAGATCGTTGTATGATGAACACTGAAGATTTCTTGAATTCCACGTTTTTCAACTTAACCGATAACAGAGTAATTCTATAGTACACATTTACGAATAGTAACTTCACAACGTGTTCACAAATCAGTTCCACTGAACAACGTAGGAAACCGCGTGCCTCCACAGTTATACACGTAACTTTCCACCGCTACCTTGTTGCTCTCCAAATTCTTGTTGTCAGTTCCTTCCGATAGCTTCAATAGCTGTATCTTGTAGCTCCAATAGCTGTGTGTGCGATATGATGTCATTAATGACATCATCAGTACATACATACATTTCCTAATCTAACTATCCTTACAATACACAATACAAAAAAAACAAACAAAAAAAAAACAAAAAAAAAAAAAAACAGAGGAAACCCTGGTTGGCTCATACAGGCATGATTTAGAAAATCATACACCTGTCTGTATAAGGTCCCACAGTGCAGGTGCATTAAGAGTGCATGTCAGGTTGTTAAAACTGTATAATATTACTGTAGCATGTCAGTTAGCATCATTGTTTGGTCTCAGATGATTTTCTTTGCCAGTTCAGCAAAAGCTTCAGCTTGTAAACAAATGCACAAGGACCACTGTCCATGATGGGGACTCAAACCCTTATTTTGCTTCCAGTTCCTCCCTCACAGGTTCCTGTTGGTGCTGTCATTGGAGTTGTTGTAGGACTGTTGCTGCTGTTAGTCTGCATCATTGGACTCTTCATCTGGAGAACGAAGAAGAAGAAGACTGGTGAGAAACAAAGATCAATCAATCAATACACTGGTTTAAATAAAAATAGTAGATTTATTCCTAAAATGTATTTCATTGATTTCAAAAGGCTGTTTTTTATTCAGTAACTTTATTGACAAAAGAACCAAGTTAATGTTTAGTACCAATGTAGTGTGTTTGTTGTAAAAAAAAATTGTACAATTCACTCCTTTTCATTTGTTTTAATCATTTAGCATTGTATCTCTTATCTCTATTTCAGGGTTCAGACCTGCAAACAGTAAGTTTTCCCATATTAAAAGAATATAATACTAGTGTATCCCAGTAAACTATAAGGAAAAAAGTGAAAACATATATACAATATTTTTTTTTACTTTTTTCTAATTTAATTAAAATAGTGAAAATCTCATGTATTTTAGATTCTTTAAATGTAAAGTGAAATAGTTCTGTATATAAAAATATTAGAATACTTCATTTTGATTTAGAGCATCGTGTATCTCTGTCTAGTTCATTACATTTATCCACAATCATGGGGAACACAGCTGGCTTGACAGTTGTCCAGATGACCATCTTTGACCCCCTCCACGAGGAGGTTAAACCTCAAACAGCCAATTCTGGTAGTATTGGCTGTTTGCAGATTTCTGTATTGAAGCATATTCCAATTCCAATACAATTACAAGTATTACAATTACAAGTATTGGGATTGTTACAGATTAAAATGTGTGATATTGCTAAGGCTTTTAAAAAAAAGTGTTACATAGTGTTTAATTTACACAGAATTCATGGCAGATTGGGTGAATTAATTATTTTGATCACATCATCGCAAATTCTTGGGGTGACTGATATTCATGGAAAGTTGACTGGAAGGGAAAAGTGTGCACAGGCAACAGAAATGATCGTAGACTTAACAACATGGTTTCACAAAAAGTGGAGTTAAGCTTGAACCAATGCATCCAGAGCCACCACGCACAGCCATCTTCAGGAGATGGGCTATAACTGTTGCGTTCTTAATATCAACCCCGTGCTGGATCAGTGACAATGTCAGAAGGGGCTTACCTGGGGTAAGAAAAAAAAGAACTGGGCCGTTAGTCAGTGGCCCAAAGTCTTCTTCAGGTGAAAGTAAATGTTGCATTTCATTCGGAAATCAAAGTATCCAGAGTCTAGCAGAAGTGTGAAGAGACAAAGAATCCAACTCGCTTAGAGTGTAGAGTGAACTTTCCACAGTCTGCAATGATTTGTGGTATCATGTCAGCAGCTGGTGTTGGTCCACTGTGTTTTATTAAGTCCAAAGGCAACACAGTCACCTACAATGAGAGCTTGAAATAGCTGAATGCCATCAAAACAACCTGGTCTTCAGTAACACCTCAGCAGTTCAATACGCTGAATGCCTCCATGGCATGCCACACTGATAAATGAACACACCTTTCAGACGTTGGAAATGTATGTGTGCTTATTTGATTGATTCAAATTTATTCAAATTAAAATTAGCATAATGAATTTAGAGTATATGAGAATTTCCATCTATCCATTATCTGTAACCGCTTATCCTGTTCAGGGTCACGGGGGTGTAGTAGCCTATCCCAGCTGTCATAGGGTGAGAGGTGTGGTACACCCTGGACATGTCTCCACGTCTATCTCAGGGCCAACACAGAGAGACATACACAGACAGACAAACCATTCACACTCACATTCAGAGCTACAGGCAATTTAGAGTCAACAGTTAGCCTAACATGCATGTCTTTGGACTGTGGGAGGAAAGTCACACAAGCACAGGGAGAACATGCAAATTCCACACAGAAAGGCCACAACCGGTCAGGGGCATGAACTTCTATGTGAATTTCACTTTTTGACTTTAATTACCAAAAAATGTAACTTTTCCATTATATTCTAATTTACTAAGATAATATATCTACAGCCCTAACAACATAATATCCATGTTGCACTTCTCCTATCATCTACATCCTTCACTGCTGACTTTTACAGATGTCTCCCAAAGGCTTGTTTTGTATTTTGATGTACATTGTTAAAAATGAAACAATTTTAATGTGCAGTTTATTGCTCATGTGTCTCCTGTTTTTGTCGCAGTCTAAGAGCTTAGCTGTAACACATCATTGGTCTTTTCAAATTAAATAATTAATAATTAATAACTTAATTTTCTGTTTCCAGCTTCAGAATCTACCTTATCATCTGAATAAAATTCAGCTCCTGATTGATCAGTGAGTATTTCCTTTTTTTTCATCTAAGCTGTGCGGATACATATAGCAGTACACTGGTCGAATGTATCATTTTCACCATGAATTTTAAATGCATTTAATGTTTATAATTCGCAAACATATTCCACGTGATTTATTTTTCAGTTAGTGATCCATTCGAACTATAGGAGGCAGTGACACAGTCTACATACACATTTGATACCTGAGCAGGACTCTATAGTAGAAGTAGCATTCAGATTCTGCACCTGTAGCTGTTTTATACAACTATGTGAAAAGTACTCCATTACAGGTCAAAGTCCTGCATTCAAAATCTTACTGAGGTGCTGTCAGCTAAATGTAATCGAAAGTACTAAAATTGTATGCTGTTAGAAAATGTCAGTCATATCAGTAACGTGGAGCTAGTTTTTGGTTTAATTTGGGATAAAGAATAACAATCCCCATACAGACATGTATATGTCTATGTGAATATAATCCCAATTGTTGTATTGGAGTATAATTAAAAGCACCAGCTGCACACATTGCTCCATAGGGTGACACGTTTTTCATCAAAAAATGCTGGGTCGAGACTTTGTTACAATTTATGTTGTGCCACGGTGGCACAGACAAAGAAGCTAATCCAGTCTGCAGACTGATTGTGGTTCCAGACAAGCAAATTTCCTTGTTGGTTTAGTGTCTGTATGGGAATTGTTGAAAAGTTATGCTTAAAGTAATTTAGTCCAGTTATTCCCAATATGTTTAAATACAAAGTTACATATATATATATATATATATATATATATATATATATATATTGGTTAAATCTTTGCTGTTTTGTGACAAACTGGATATTTTTCCCCATTGAAGTTTAAGACTTGAGGACCACTGACCTACTCTCTTGACAACTGAGTGCATTTCATAAGATGATCATATGCTTTCATCAATGTCAAAACTTTATCTGAAAAGTAATTATAGACGTCAAATAAAAGTAAAAAAGTTTTTTCCATTTGGAATGTAGCTGGCTAGAAGTCCAAAGCAATTGTATAAGTGCGAAGAAGAAGGTGTAATCACATCCAAACTGCATCTTACTACAACATTTTAATTAAAGTAATGGTTTGCTTATTTTCCACCAATGCTAGAACTCTGCAAACTCAGCAATGCTGTGATGTTCAGCTTTTCCTTTCATGTATCTGTTTGACAGGCTACTAATGGGAAAAAAAGAAGAGGACTCCACTGAAATGATTGTTGCTTAAAAGCAGTTTCTTCTATTAGAGAGCATTTCATTCAAATTAGCAAAAACTAGAAATTAGATCTTACTTTCTCCCCCAACTCTGACTTTTGGATACAAATCTGTAACAACACCTTCTCCATGACTAGCAACACAAACTTACAACTTATACAATACAAAACCATTCACAGAACCCACATCACTCAAAGCAAAATCTTTAAAATGGGCTTTAACCAACACGGATACCTGCTCACAATGCACCTCAGGTAGCACAGACAGTTACTTCCACACCACTTGGGCCTGCAACCCGATGCATTTTTTCTGTGTAGCGATGACAGACACTCTCCTCTATCCTGAGCTGCAGAATCCCCACATCTCCGTCTCTCTGTTTACTTGGAAACATCTCAGAAGTGGATCATCTCCAAGTTAAAAACTGGAAATCTAAACTCACTACATATCAGTCACTGGACAAATCTTCTCTTATTATTATTGTTATTATCATTCTTGTTATTATTATTATTATTAAGTGGTATCAGTAGACATTGGGGTTTAAGATCAAAATGTGGATATGAGAATAATTTTCAAATCATTCTTTGATGGTATTAACACCTTAATATGTTTAACAAAATAGAGGATAGCACCTTCATTAAAAAGTTTATCAAATTTTACATGTGTAAAAGAATTGGAAATCTCTTTTCTCTTGCTTAATTCGACAAAAACAAAATAATTAAATATTGTTCTAAGTTAAAAATATTTTTTTAACATTATGCATTAAGTTAAGTTTAAACTCTGGCATGATTTTAATTTGTTTTATGCAGTATTTTAGGAGACTTTGTTTTTCTTCAAAAATAACAATTTATTAAATGTGTTTGATTGTAATAATCATAGAAATCTGTAAAATAAACTGATGGTGGTGGCCAAATGGTATAGAAGATATTTTCTTGGTCCCTTAGTACCAATTTGAGCTTTGTCCTATAAATGTTCAGTCTGTTAATTCCAACAAAGCGAGACAACATTTTTTTGCACTTGTTTGATTTAGTGCACTGCATTTATCAACTGAGGGCCCATGGTCTTCAACTTGCCAAGGGCCTCAGAGACACACAGACTGTGTGTGTAAATGAGCAGGTAAGGTGTGTGTGCGTGTGTCTGTTTAAATTGAATAAAATGTCATGATTATGATTATGGGGTGTGTCCTGTCACAAACTGTACATGGCCAATAGTCTTTTTTCAGTGCACATAGTAACACAACTTCAAAATATCCTTCAGTTATAGCCAAACAATGATGACAGTGGTTTAGTGCTCTCAACCACATGAACAGACATGCAGTGTGTTTTCATACTGTGACAAAAAGGGAGTTTCACTGGTTAGAGGAAGAAGCCTTTTGGTGACTAATGTTGACTAGATTCCAACAGTAATTGTTGCAGAGGTTGAGCCACAGGTACATAAACAACACTCACTGATATGTTTGTATTTAACAAACATATCATAATGTTTAAGAATGTTTAAGTATAAGAAGGATGAGAAAGGAAAGATTTAGTTGATATCAACATTGTCAGGTCATGTTACAGAGCAACACTCCCAGTACAGAAGACGAAGCTGAGGCTGCTCTCTCAAATTCTAATAACTTATTTGGAAATGCTGGAAGTATTCACTGCATTCTAGTAGATTAAAAAAAAGAAGAAAAAAAACACCATGGTCACTCTATTTATAGGGGTAAGTTCATTCCTGCCAACTACATTAGTGAAAGAGTTACTGCAGGTGCATTCAGGGTTAAACAACAAGGTGCGTCTGTTGTGTTTGTTGGGTCAGGAAAGCATGAGAAATGACGACTTGTGAAACAAGTTCTGCAAAAACACAGCACATTTTGAAGTTTCATTCAGTCAATTACAGAGGTGAAAAACTCAAACACTGTAATGTCACCGTTTTTACAAATCACGGTGAACTTCTTCTGCCTTATGTTTGCTGTATGTAAATGCTTCTTTAACTTTGGATCTCTGAACAGGCCCAATGAGCACAGGCCCGTTGGGTCAGAGAATGGCTGCAAAAAAGCCTGAAAAATGTCTCAAAATGATGAACATCGCCCTGAAACTGTCAGACCGGTTCCCAGACCTTCACACGCCCAGATTCTCCTTAATGTTCGTGTTTTCCTCTATTACTTTAAATAAGTTTAAATATAACAAATGAGTATTTTATTCTGCAGTCCATAGTGTGGATATGATGTGGATTTGTTCATAGTTAGTTCAGTTTTCTTTACTTTACCTTGACTGACATAAAACTCATAAGACAGGTCCCCACAAATGTCCAAGCAGCAACAGGGGACAGTGTAAGAAGGTTTGGTTTCAGCTAAAAGTTCTGCATTTAAAGTAGAGTACAAAAGGCTTTGTCCCCTCAGGGGTCGCCACAGCGGAACATGTTCCTCACGTTGATTTAACAGGCGTTTTTACGCCCGATGCCCGTCCTGCCGCACCCCTCCTGGGCTCGGGACCGGCACCGGGGTCGCCCTTTGTTGGCTGGGTCGCCTGACGGGGTGGGATTCGAATACAAGTACAAACGTATTATCGGTAAAAATCTCGCATATTGTTGAATATTATTAGTTTTGGATGCGTTCATGTGTTCCTCACTATGGTGTCGCAGATGGAGCTACAGTTTAATTCCTTTATTTACTTATTGTCTTAATTTAATCATGTACCATATTTGTTTACATGTATCTATTTGTTATTTCATATCTTGATATGAAAAGTAACTACAGTAATGAGCTAAATGTAGCGTAGTGAAACATATTATAGAATGGAAATACTGAAATATTGTAGAAATACATCCAAATTGCGTTTAAGTACTTGAGTAAATGTACTTTCTAACTTTCCCCACTGCAGAAAACGTCATGTTTCTCATCCAGCGGCTCCTTAAAAGCAACACTATAGTTTAGGACAAATAAGGTGCTGAGTTACCTGTAACTTGGATTGATCTGCACCTAAATAACAAGTTACTTTAATCTCAGGACCATCCATTAAACATCTTCACACCTGGCTGTGACCTGTGATCTGTGCCTGATTCAGTTTGTTTGTCTGGTGTTTGGACCTGGACAGGATAGTCTGTAAAAGAGCATTTACACCCACCATCCCAGAGCTGAACAAGAACTGAAAGTCTCCTCATTTGTTTCACAGTGAAAAACACCCTGACATATTTCTTCACCACGTCGTCTGGACTCCAAACCATCCCAGAGTTTACAACCGTCGCAGTGGTTGATGGAGTTCAGGTGGGATACTGTGACAGCAACAACAGGACGGCACAGCCCAAAGTAGACTGGATCACTAAATTTGCTGACGATGATCCTCGGCACTTGGTGTCGAACACTCAGACCTGCAGAGACATGTGCGATGAGTCAAAAGCTCTGATTGAGGATTTAAATCAGCACTTTAACCAAAGTGGAGGTACAGTATATTATAAGTTATATATCTGTATCACCTCAGTGTGCTGTGCAATATTTCTTTATACATTTTTATATCTGTATGTTTACTCTTAGATACACACATTGTACTAACTTACACAAGATTTACTAACTTCAGTAAAAAAATCCATCATGATAAACTGCACACATCAGTTTGTAAATACAAATTATTATTGATGATTGGAGCAGTAGCATGTTGCGAACACGCTGTGCACGTTCTTCATTATAATGAAGGAGTTCAATCTAAGAGATGATTTAATAAAGTTAATGCTGCTGTGCCGCCTTTTCCCAGTACATGCAAACAGCAGTTATCTCACTTTGGAGACATTAATTATGATCCTGCTGCTGTTTGACAGTTACAGATATCTAATAAACTCGGAGGTCAGATTCCTAGAAAAACAGCAGCTGTAAAAACTGTAGCTTCTGTTAACATGTCGGTAGAACTTGGATACATTCATACGATAAGATTCACAGACTGAGGGTGAGTGTTACAGGCCAGAAGAGGTGAACAAAAATGTCCAACATTTAAACATTGTTACCAGAGTCTCAGTGATTGTAAAAGTCCAGGATTTGGTTGAATCTGTATCTGCTGCTCAGGATAAGATGTTCATTATTAGAACAGATGACTGAGGTGGACCTCACTCTGTCTCTCTCCCTCAGGTGTCCACATTTTACAGGAGTTTTATGGCTGTGAAGTGGATGATAAAACTGAAGAGCTTCTTGGATTTGATCGCTACAGTTATGACGGAGAGAACTTCATGATGTTTGACCTGAAGACAATGAAGTGGGCGTACACAGAAAAGGCAGCCACGTTCCAAACCAAGTGGGAAAGACTTTATTCTGAAGTAGAGGTCAACAATAACTTCCTCAAAACAATCTGCCCTCAGTGGTTGAGGAGTTACATGGACTATGGGAGGAGCTATCTGCAGAGAAAAGGTAGATTCACGTGGCTTAAAGATTTTAGGAAGTAAAGTGCAAAAAAAGTTCAGTTACATGACCAACAGAGTGAGACACACTGGAATTAAAGATGAGATGGTCCTGAGTTTGGGTTTCAGGACATAATAAACTTCCAGTCTAGTTCTGCAGTTTCTGTTCTGGTGCTGTCACCTTTCACTTGGAAATGATACAAACATTACTTTAAAAGTACGACAGAATAAGATGGCAAACATGACTTCATTGACTGTACACTTCAGTCCATGTTTCATAGCCAAAAACCTGGTTCTGTTCTGTGACATTGTGAGTGCTGTCAGAACAGGCTGCTGTCTGCTGTCTTTCAGAAACCCTGTCATCCTGCCTTTCATGTGTCCTTTAAACTGTATGAATACACTGATCATGGTTCAACAGTTTCTATCGTCTACCTGATTCAGGATTTTGTCCTTGTGCAGATGTTGAAGTCCATATTGCTACTGTGCCACAGCAGAGGATCAGTTAATCAGTTATTGTTTGGACATGTGCTCATAGAAAATTGTTTATCTGTGTTTCATGTAGAAGAAAGTTTTATGGTAAATGTTCTGCACTTATTTAGCACTTTTCTACCTGTTGGTACTCAAAGTGCTTTACACTGCTTCTGATTCACCCATTCATACTCACAATCACACACACACTGATGGGGAGCTGCTATGCAGCTGGCCAACACTCACCGGGAGCAACTAAGTTGGGGTTCAGTGTCTTGCTCAAGGACACATTGACATGTGACGGGAGGAGCCAGGGATTGAACCAACAACTGTGACATTGGTGGACAACTGCTCTACCTTCCTGCGCCACAGTCGCCCAACAATATTTTTTATTTTTATATTTTATATTTTTTCGTCTCTCTCTTCCAGTTCCTCCCTCAGTGTCTCTCCTCCAGAAGTCTCCGTCCTCTTCAGTCAGCTGCCACGCTACAGGTTTCTACCCTGACAGAGCCACGATGTTCTGGAGGAAAGATGAAGAGGAGCTTCATGAGGACGCTGACCATGGAGAGATCCTCCCCAACCATGATGGAACCTTTCAGATGAGAGTTGACCTGAAACTTTCATTGCTGCTACATGAAGACTGGAGCAGGTACGAATGTGTCTTACAGCTCTCTGGTTTAGAGGACGACATTATCACCAAACTGGACAAAGGAGCGGTCAGAAGCAACGGAGGTAAGAAGGATTTCAGAGGACACTGGATGTTTGTTGGTAATTTAGCTGTTGTCCTTCAGTTCAGCTGGTTGTTTGGACTGTGAGACAAAACCTTGTCGCTGTGAGGAGACAGTGCCACCACTTCACTGCTGTGTTGCCCGTGTTTACCTTTTTATTTGTTTATTGCTGTCACCTGTTTTCAGTCCAACATACAACCTATCATTATTTTTGGAGTCAAATCATTGATCATATTGTGATGGTTTGAAAGTTGAACCTGTTTCTGTTCTGACCTTCTTAATACTATTTATTTTGTTGTTTCTCCCCCAGAGAGGCACATTAATACGACGCTTCTCATCGTGATGATGTTTTTTCTTGTTCTCATCCTCATTGCTGCAGCTGGATTCATGTTTTACAAAAAGAAGACAGGTGAGATGGAAAAATGAGCATATTTGTAGCTTCAGTGACTTTCTCAGTACAGTACTGTTGGGGAGAAGTGGTAGGAAATAAAGTAATGATGTGGATGAGGAGTCAGATGACCTCTTTCAAGTTTGTGTCACTAAGTTCACTGCAGGACATGTGGATTAACTTTGTGTTTCTGACCTTACAGCTCCCGTTGGTAGCTTTGAGCTCTTTGAGAGACTGAATTCAGAAACCTGATTCACAAACACCTTGAGTTTCCTGCAGTGAGATGAAAAAAATCACTAACATTTGCCAAATTTTATACTTCATATCCAGTAAATCATTTGTGTTTTTTATGTCATTTATTTATGTTGATGCTGTTAAATGTTTTGACCATTTTGTGCACAAAATGTTTTTTTTTTTGATGTTGCTAACTACACTAGTGGCCATCAGTATGACTAATGGAAGGACAAACAATGGTTATAACTGGACTATGGACTATGTACTGTATATTCACATGATGTTTCCCATCAGGACAGTTGAGCCAGTCGACATCCAGCCTGACCTAAGCAGATACAGTGTAGGTATAAACACAAAGCAAGCTGCTGAGAATCTGCTATTTACTTGAGCCAATGTAGGATCTGAAGGCAGCTCACAGGTACATCAGCTCAGGGACAGAGGAAGGTTAGCAGATTATTGAAGGTGCAGCCTGATTCCACATAAGGCCTAGTGAATGGCCATTTTATATGAACACTGAGCTTCCACAGCAATGTTCACCACTTTTAAGCCCATTTACTGTGTTTTAATCATTATACATTACATGATTATGTTTGTAACAGGTGTACAATTTTGTACACCTGGTACATATTTTCTTTTAATATGCTAATGCTTCACTTTTCAATAAAGCCCTTAAATATAATTTTAAAAACGTCTTTTTTTCTACAGTATGTCCACTTGTATATGACTGTAGTAGTTGTAATCATAAATACTGCCTGTGGAGGAAGAGAAAAGCATAATCTAAAATGAACAACGCAGAAGTGGACTGCAAACATGAGGGGGGAGATCAGGTACTGTATGACATGCAGCAAAGGCCTCCAGCTGGACTTAATTCCAGAATCCATGTCCATGTCTATGTTAATTTTAACATAAGAAGAATTATTTACAATTGTTTGAGTTGGTCTTCATTTTGCCCAGGGCCCAGCAGACACACATGCCAATCGTGTGTTTGTGTAGGTGAGCAGATAAGGTGTGTGTGTCTGTTCACATGGATTAAAATGTCATGAATACCATTATGGGGTGTGTCCTTTCACAAACTGTACATGGCCAATGGTCATTACTCAGTGCACATAGTAACACAACTACAAAATATCCTTCAGTTATATCCAAACAATGATGACAGTAGATTAGAAAAGTACTGATGAGGTTTGGAAAAATGAAAGTCTTTAGATTTCATGGAGCTCTTTTAGCCTGACACACGTAAAAGTTTCATGAAATAGGAAGGAAACATTTAAGTTGCAAGAGCAATAAAACACTAAGTTTATATTAAGTTTAAAACAAAGCTTTACAGAATAAGAATCAACTACATTATCTCACATAGTGAAGATCTTTGGCCTCCAACTAATCTGAGCAGTCAAGTCAGTTTATTGTAGCCTAATATCAGGTATCAATATCATTAATTTAAATTTAATGCAATTTAATTTAATTAATTTAATGCAACCGCAAGGGGCCACAAGCCAGTGTCTTCTTGTGCCAGTCCCAAGTCTGGATAAATGCAGAGGGTTGTGGCAGGAAGGGCATCCGACGTAAAACACATGCCAAATCAAACATGCGAACCGTGACAAAGACTTCCATACCGGATCGGTCGGGGCCCGGGTTAACAACGACCGCCACCGGTGCTGTTGACCTACAGGGTACCAGTGGAAATTGGACTACTGTTGGTCGAAGACGAAGAAGAAGAGGAGGAAGGTGTGTTCGTAGGCAGAGAGAGAAGAGGAAAGCTAAGAATGTAGGACTGACAGTAGGGACTTTGAATGTTGGTACTATGACAGGGAAGGATAGAGAGTTGATCGACATGATGCAGAGAAGGAAGGTGGACATACTGTGTGTCCAGGAGACCAGGTGGAAAGGTAGCAAGGCTAGAAGCTTAGGAGCAGGGTTTAAGTTGTTTTACCATGGGTCAGATAGGAGGAGAAATGGAGTAGGAGTTATATTGAAAGAGGAGTTTGTGAGGAATGTTCTAGAGGTGAAAAGAGTATCAGACAGGTTGATGAGTCTGAAGCTGGAAATTGAAGGGGTGATGTTCAGTGTTGTGAGTGTTTCTGCCCCACAGGTAGGATGTGAGTTAGAAGAGAAGGAGAAATTCTGGAGTGAGTTAGATGAAGTGATGCAGAGCATCACCAGAGGTGAGAGAGTTGTCATTGGTGCAGATTTCAATGGGCATGTAGGTGAAGGGAACAGAGGTGATGAGACAGTTATGGGCAGGTTTGGTCTTCAGGACAGAAACACAGAAGGTCAGATGGTGGTAGACTTTGCAAAGAGGATGGAAATGGCTGTAGTGAACACTTTCTTTCAGAAGAGGCAGGAACATAGGGTGACATATAAGAGTGGAGGTAGAAAGACTCAGGTGGACGACATCTTGTGTAGATGTTGTAATCTGAAAGAGATCAGTGACTGTAAAGCATTGGTAGGGGAGAGTGTAGCCAGACAACACAGGATGGTGGTGTGTAAAATGACGCTGGTGATGAGGAAGATGAAGAGGACAAAGGCAGAGCAGAGGATGAAGTGGTGGTCTGCATCAGACAGATGAGGTTAGACAAGAATCTCCATGGACTATGATGTTTGCAGATGACATTGTGATTTGTAGCGAGAGCAGAGAGCAGGTGGAGGAAAATCTAGAGAGGTGGAGGTCTGCTCTGGAAAACAGAGGAATGAAGTTTAGCCGCAGAAAGACAGAATACATGTGTGTGAATGAGAGGGACCCAGGTGGAATGGTGAGGTTACAGGGAGCAGAGGTGAAGAAGGTGCAGGGCTTTAAGTACTTAGGGTCAACGGTTCAGAGCAACGGAGAGTGTGGAAAAGAGGTGAAGAGGCGAGTGCAGGCAGGTTGGAACAGGTGGAGAAAAGTGTCAGGTGTGTTGTGTGATAAAAGAGTATCAGCGAGAATGAAAGGAAAGGTGTTCAAGATGGTGGTGAGACCAGAGATGTTGTTCGGCTTAGAGACAGTGGCACTGAAGAAAAGACAGGAGGCAGAGCTGGAGGTAGCAGAGCTTAAGATGTTGAGGTTCTCTTTGGGAGTGACGAGGATGGACAGGATCAGGAATGAGGACATCAGAGGGACAGCTCATGTTAGATGTGTTGGAGATAAAGTCAGAGAGGACAGATTGAGGTGGTTTGGACATGTTCAGAGAAGACATTGTGAATATATCGGTAGAAGGATGCTGAGGTTGGAGCTGCCAGGCAGGAGGTCTAGAGGAAGAGCAAAGAGGAGATTTATGGATGTAGTGAGGGAGGACATGAAGTTAGTTGGTGTGAGAGAAGAGGATGCAGAGGACAGAGTTACATGGAGGCACATGATTCGCCGTGGCGACTCCTGAAAGGGAACAGCCCAAAGGAAAAGAAGAATATCATTAATTTGTCTGAAGTTGCTTCAAAATCAGTTTTTTATTTACTAATTTGTTTTTCAGACAATTCTCTGTAAACCTTGTGGATGGTGCATGAAAAGCCCAGTAGATTTTCAGTTTCTAAAATAATTACCAACCATGTCATGTTCAAACAGGTTTACCTAATAAAGTGGCTGGTGAGTGTATATAGTCTTGAGCATCATTAGTAGTATTTATTATTTTGCTTTTTTAATACTTTTGTGACGGAGTAATTGTGCTACTTTCTAAATCGAACTCGTTATTCCTGCTTTAACCTACAGGAAAAAAGGAAAATTCCACAGTCATGTGGTGAGAACATTTTCCAAACAGTATCTGTGTTCTGTATGGTTGGGAAAATGCAATGACAGTGCCCTGCTCTTCCCAACCACATGTCAAAATGTCCCTGGGCAAGACGCTGAACCCCTACTCCCTAGCCAGTCCCAAGCCAAGTAGAAATTGGGGAGGGTTGTGTCAGGAAGGGCATCTGGTGTGAAAACTGTACCAAGTGACCATGTGGACAAATGATCTGCTGTGGTGACCTGGAAGGTTCGGGATAAGCTGAAAGGGCAAAACAAGATAATCTGTGTTCTGTGTGGTTGAGAGTGAATGCATCTATGAAATCTAAACTTGACCCCATAAACTGAACATTCAGTGGTAGGAACGGTTTTTAATGGTTTCCTGTTTGCAGAGCTTCCTATTGGTGCTTTTGCTGTCTGTCTGCATCCGAGGACAAAGAAGATCAGCTTCAAATGTTGGAGCCAATGAAATTCAAACTTTAAATGTTAATGACAATAGGTTTTGTACACAATACTTTCAAAAAAGAACATTTTTATGGATGTTACTTTATGTTCATTAATTTGATTTTTGAGCTGGAGAAATTCTAAAGTCATTTTTATGTGATTATTCCTGTAGTTTGAACTATTAAAACCGACATTAAACATAAAGGTTCTACTTTAAATTCATTGACATTGCTGCACTACATTACATGCACCAGTAGGTGACATTATTGTCAGAATATTAATCATCTGAATGTGGTTTAACTCTGACATCTTCAGCTTAATTGTAGTTTGACTGCTGTTGGTTCAAATTGTGAAGTTCAGTTCACAATGGAAGGTAAACTAAGTATGTGCAGGTTAAGCACGTTTTTCCCAACAGGGGTTGCAGAAACACATTAAACATAACAAAAGAGACCCATTTATAACTAATATCCCACTGTGTGTGTGTGTGTGTGTGTGTGTGTGTGTCAGACTCTAATCCTGCTGTGTTGTCTCTGAGTGATACTGTTTGATTTGGAATTTAGCAGACAGACAAGTACAGAGTTATTAAGTAGTGAACATGTCTCGTGTGTCAGAAAGCAAAAATTCAAGTCTTGAAACCAGGAAACAGCGTGCGACTGAAAAATAATCACATCGCTTTGCTTGACTTTGCGCTATAGCTCAACTTCTCTCTCAAATATGAACTTTGTTTTGTTGCTCCTCATCTGTCATGTTTCATACACAGGTAAGACAACATTTAAAATCTTTACCTTAAGTTTATTGCTGCCACAGAAGCTTACAGAAATACCATTTGGAGGTGTGTCCTGTAACTGCTATTGTAATCGTACTTTTGCACAGAGGATTTTTAAAAAATGCTGTTCTTAAATAAAAACCCCTTATTCCTGTTTGTCCTACAGTGAAACACTCTGTGAAGGTTTTCTTCACTGCATCTTCTGGGGTCCCAAACTTCCCAGAGGTTGTGGCTGTTGCACTGGTTAATGATGTCTAGGGGAGTTACTGTGACAGCAAACTGAAGACAGCAATACCCAAACAGGACTGGGTGAAAAACCTAAGAGACGGGGATCCAGACTACTGGAGGCGACACATAGGGGAAGTGCACAGTGCATCAGCAGCTCTTCAAAGATGAACTTCACAATTTGAAGAAGCGCTTAAACCAAACTGGAAGTATGTTACTGCAAATATGCTTTACAGATACACACGTGGGGCAGAAACGCAAACACAGACACACAGCATCTTTCCTTCTTCTATACTGTTTAACACAAAATCAATCCACCCAAGGCCTCAAATACTGACACTGTTTCAACCTCTGTGGAGTCCAGAGGTACATTTTATGCTCAAGTAAGAGATTTTTAAATGTTAACATCTCTTTCAGGTGTCCACATTTTACAATGCCTGTCCAGCTGTGAATTGGATGATGAAGCTGGAGCCATCAGTGGTTTCCATCAGTATGGTTTTGACGGAGAAGACTTACTAGTATTTCACCTGGAGACGCAAACATGGATCGCCCCAAAGCCCCAGTCTGTCATCATCAAACACCTGTGGGATGCAGATAAAAGGAGAAATGAGCTTTGGAAGAACTTTATTAACTATGTTTGTGTTGATGGTCTGCTGAAGCATTTGAAGTATGGGAGCAGGTTTCTGCTGACAACAGGTTATTAACAGGTTCTGGTCTTACTGCAGAATGTGTCGCACAGTAATTCTCCATTTGTAGAGTGCAGTTACATTATTATAAACCAATACAGGGAGGCCTGTCATATCTGGAATTGGAGTTTCTTTTTTAACTTTTCAGTTCCTCCCTCAGTGTCTGTCCTCCAGAAGTCTCCGTCCTCTCCAGTCAGCTGCCACGCTACAGGTTTCTACCCTGACAGAGCCACAATGTTCTGGAGGAAAGATGGACAGGAGCTTCATGAGGATGTGGACCATGGAGAGATCCTCCCCAACCATGATGGAACCTTCCAGATGAGAGTTGATCTGAACATTTCATCAGTCAAACCTGAAGACTGGAGGAGATACGACTGTGTGTTTCAGCTTTATGGTGTTGAAGACATCATCACTAAACTGGACGAAACTGTGATCAGGACCAACTGTGGTAAGATCGGACTTGAAAGGTGGAAAATCATCTTCTAATGTGTAGTTGCTCTACATTTCATACATGACTTGTTGCTGGATGGAAATCTTAGTAGCTTACTTTTAGTTAACAAGAGTCACCAACTCTGCAGAAGTTTTTTATTTTATGTCTGCTCAACTTTTGCCATTAGTTCAGTTTGCAATTTGTCATGTCAAAAAGGATTTTAAAGCTTTTATTTAAGATTTATTTATTTAAATCTTTTATTTTCAAACCAATGCATAAAATGTCCCATACAATCAGTTCATCTGTTCTAAACTGCCATGTCTGCATGGTTTGTTGTTTGCTCAACAGAGACACCTCTGTCATTATCGTTCTAGTCATTGCCGCTGTGTCTCTTCTTGCTGCCATTCTCATGGCTGTTACTGGATTCACTGTTTTAAAAAAGAAGAAAGGTAAGTGGGGGACATTTAAACGTTATCTGCTTTCATGAAGGAAAAAGCCTTAAACAAAAATATTTGTTCATTCACGGTTCTGACTTTTTGGATTTTTGACTGTTAGTTGATGCTTTTACCCAATTTACTACAATAAAAGGGAGGAAGAGAAAACACCTTAACGGTTATGTGAAGCCACCATTAGTAAGACTGTTGGAAGGAGATAGAGAAAAAAATATGGAAATGGAAAGAGATGTTTCTTTAATGCATGTAGCACAATAATTGAATCTAACAGTGTTTGTTAAAGGCAGCTTAGTGCACGATACGTTGACTCACAGTGTGTTTCCTTCACAGCTCCTGACCACAGCTCTGAACTGTCTGAGAAACTGCATCCAGAAACCTGATTTAAAACACCTGCACTCTGATTTACTTCCAATGAGATAGCAAAGCATTAAATCCTGCACTGTGAGCTATTTACACCACCAGTTAAACTTACCATAAGAAATTATTAGCAAAAGAAACTTGTTTCCTGCTTTGTCTCCGTGTTAAGCAAGAGAACTCTGACAAAAATGTATTTTTTCTATACAACAAAGATAAAGGAATCTTTGTATTAAAGCCTCTGATAGCATGTCTTTAATTTAATTTAAATAAGGTGATGAGCTGGGAGAAAATACTAGAAATACAAGACTTTGCACACAAAAAATTCAAAGGAACGTTGCCACAACAATATAATGATAATATGATTTACTAATAAAGTTTGGGTGGAGACTCCTGGCAGAGGGCTCTGGAGTCTTGAGCCCTCTGCTGGTAGGTGGTGGTGACAGGTGGTGGCTGCAAGATGAGCATGATGGACAATAAGGTTTTTCAAAGGTTTATGAATGAGAGGAGAAGAAATAGAAAGTGTGAATGTGTGCAGTGACTTCCCAAACAGGATGAAGGGTGTGTTCTGACTTATCCAGCAAGTGTCTGGGGAGGACAAGGCTTTTGCTGGACATTTAAACTGTGACAATATGACACCTGCTTTCCTAAAATCATGAAGACACAGACTCATAACAAGTCATGGATCTTAAAGAAAACTTTACTTGATGTAAAATGTCAGTGATGTGGTAAAATATTTATGAAAAAGCTTTTATTATTTAATATTTAGTTACCAATGTATAATTATTATAAAATAATTCCCAATCAGCTTGCTCCCATGGCTGTTGCTGGTGTCTCCTCTGTGTTTTTTACAGCGGCTCCCAGATTTTGGACCAGTGCTAATTCTCCCCTTCGGCTCCATCAGCTGATTCTGACCCTTGGTTTTGTGTTGCCACCTGTTAGGTGTGTCCCAATTCGGTTTGGCAGTGAGCGCGAGGACTTTAAACTCCTTCAAATAGGGGGTTTTAAAAGGTAGAATCAAAGCTGAGGTTTATGAATGAAGGTCAGTATTTCTCAGTATTTTTCTTGTAATTGACCTGCAACAAAATCAGTTAGCAACATAATTATCATAGTTTATCCTTGTTTTTATATTTTTAAAATGATCACTAGTTCACCTGATGTAAATAAGGAGTGCAACTCTGTACAATTTATTCAATATGAATGACTGTGGCCTCTATAGGATTTGTAGACTCATACTTAAATAATCATTAAATATAATCATTTCTATCATTTCTAAATATATGTGATAATATAGTATTCATGTGTGGAGTATGTGGCAGTGTGTTTCTGGACATACAAACATCTGACAGGGATCTGTTGACCGGAAGTTTTTCCAACCAAACATCTGCGAATATCCAACTTGAAACCAGGTTCACTGCCCTTTAAAGCTTCTCTCATAGCTGCAGCAGATGGATCTTATTCAAGGATACTTGCTCTTACTGTTGCATACATTTAGCTGTAATATATGATGTAGCACAATCAATATTTGGAAATATAGTTGGTTTTTGTTTGTTTGTTTGTTTGTTTTGTTTTTTCCATTGTCTGGCGAAAGGATACAGTGACCCCAGTGGGTATTTATAACTAGCTGGAGAGAGTGAACATTACCCTTGATGCTTTTAACTGTACTATTAATCCGAGAGTGAAAATATCTCTGATTATATAATTTACTATTATTAAGTATCACATTTGAATATTTACTCAGCTGGTAAAGGTTAAGCTGATTTTACGTACTGGCAGGTAGTTAATCTACAATATACATAAATATATTTATTAGTTAGTTAGATTTTGTGTTAAGAATCTTAATGGGAAAATTGTAACTAGTAACCAAAGCTATAAAAAATGTAGTGGAATAGAAGTAAAATACTTTGTTCAGAACTGTAGTGGAGTAAAAGTAGAAGTAGACTGAAATAAAAATACTCCAGTGATGGACAAGTACTGCAAAACTGTACTTAAATAGGCCACACTATTTACAGTTGGATGCCAAAGTTTTCATGGCTTTATTTTCAACATACTATTTAATGCACAATTAGCTTGTACAAATGTTCCTTGATCAGAAATAAAAGTTAATTTATAAAGGGGGATGGAAACCTTGGCATCAATGTAATTGTCATTGTTTTACTAAAACATTTTATACACTCTGTGACCATTTTTGTTACTTCTGATGATAAAAGAATATTTGTATAAGCTGAATGTGACTTAGATTCAGGGTTAAGTTTGCATCACCTTACTCTGAAATTGCATCCAAACCTAACAACAAACCAATAGTTGTTGAGTATATTTAAAAAAAAGTTATAGTAAAATAATTAGAAATGTAAAATGTAAATGAATAACGGGCCAAGCTGTTGTACAGGTGGACCTAGTGAAGTGGCCACTGAGTTTATGTGGTTTTGAATCAGCAGTTGTTCTAGTTGTTCTATTGTTCTAGGGAATCTGCCGGACCAGAATCGTTTTAGAACTTGAAGAAAAAAGAAAATCATAAATTTAAGGTCTTGAATATATATTCTTGTCTGACAAATCTTGTAACTTTATTTGAGTTGTTTTTTTTAAATATTTTGTTGTCTGCTTTAAAGAGATACATCTGTAAACAACACCTGAGATGGATAAGACAGTGGACTGTGCTGCAGGAGCCTGTTTGGTCTTTTTTAAATGGAATTTCAATTGTGCATAACTTACCACTTATGAGTGTTATGATGTTTCACATACAATTACCTGCAAACCTGACTGAATGTCATTTAGAAGTAAAAGTGTAGCTGTTTACATTGTCTCTTATCTTTCTGTTTGGTATTAATCTGTCTCCCCTCTGATCCCAGTTTCCTCAGTACTCATGCAGACTCATCTCAGAGAGATGTCTCTAACACTTGGTGACACAGAGCTCTTTAAAAAAGTAATAGTTGTGTCACAATTGATTGACTTTTGTCAGAGAAGAACCTTAAACCTCACTGTTCTTGTAATGTGGATTCATTTTCTGTGGAAATTCGAAAATGACTGCTTGATTTGTTTTCTCAGGTTACGTGGATGAACAAAACAAAGAGCAGAAAACATTAGAAACTGAATAATATTTAGTTTAATACAGCTCCATCACAAGCTTAGTGTTTACAAAAACCTGAACAATAAATGATTTAATGAAAGAGCCAAAAAGATTTAGTATAAAACATTTGGAAACATCTTCAGATGTCAGTGCAGATCAGATCTGGCATTTTTCAGGAAGATGCTTTGGAAATGTGCAATAATGTAAAAATGTGTGTATACAGGTAATGGCAGCAAGCTCATTATGTCACAATTCAGAACAAACAAACCCAACATTTAACTACAATACGCTACTTTATGACACACTGAAGGGACTTTGTGTTTACAGCTGGGATTTTAAAATGCTAAATGTTAAGAGAACTTGTGTATGAGATATGATTATGTTTCTACTAGTTCTGCTATGTACTGTTACTACTGATCATCATCAGAGACAACCACAGTCAACCAGCCACAGTGACTTACGTCCTTCTCTAATCGTCCCTGGGAGCCTGTAAAGACACATTAATGAAGGAACAAGTTGAACAAATGGTTCAGTACTCGAGTTCACACTGAATATTATTATAGTTGATTGTATGAGAGAGTGAATAATGTTCTTAGGCGCAAGTTGGAGGTAAATTATTTACTCTTACATTACATTTATTGGAGAGCTATTCTTTTTCAGATAAAGATTTGACAATCAAATGTGTATGAAAATAAACTGTTTGAGCGTCGGCCAGTGGTTACCAGTTTTTTGTACTTTACAAAAAAGCAGCAGAATTAAATTTGTTCTTTTCAAATACTCTTAAGGCTTCCTATACTCTTTGAGTCACCCTTTAGCCCATTAGTAAGCGACCACAGTACTAAACTACTTATATCCCTAAGTGTGTTTTACGTCATTACTGTTATTTACATACAGCTTTGAATGCAGCATTTGTCTTGTAATTGAGTATTGAGCTTCACTGCTGCCTATGGTTGACTAGCTGAAAATTGCTTTCCCAGAATTGAAATGATATTTGCTTATTTGATTTGTTTAAAGAATGAACTTCACATTATGCAAGAATGGTGTCCACAGAATATCTGAAATACTCACTGTGATCAGTCAGGAGCTGAATTTGTGCTTGATGAAAAGTCTGAAGTTAGCAGGAGAAAAACAATTAAAATCATTTATTTAAAACTGACAGTAATTCTACGAAAGTCATGACTTCAATCAGCATTAACATCAAATACTAAACCTAATTAATTGTGAATAAGACAATATACCTTTTGAAAACTGTTTGAAACTGTTTGTAGGTCTGAACCCTGAAACACAGAGACCAGTTATAAATGGTATATAAATATCCTTAAGCTGAACCCAGATGTTAAATCCAACAGTGGAGTTGATACCTTTGTAAGACGTGAAAACCTTTTTCTTCTTCTTCCACCAGATGAAGAGTCCAGTGATGCAGACTGACAGCAGCATCAGTCCTACAACAACTCCAATGACAGCACCAGCAGGAACCTGTGAGGGAGGAACTGGAACCAGAACACAACATTTAAAATTTACATCTACCATTGGATGGAAATTAATATGTTTGATTTAAGGAATTAAATTTGTTTATATGGAGCACATCAAATATATTAACTCTTTT
Source organism: Channa argus (assembly GCF_033026475.1). Taxonomy (NCBI): domain Eukaryota; kingdom Metazoa; phylum Chordata; class Actinopteri; order Anabantiformes; family Channidae; genus Channa; species Channa argus. The sequence continues at coordinate 6,330,189 of NC_090197.1, forward strand.
AACACGTAGATTGGCTCAAAGCTGAGAAAAAATTTGTTTTTTTGTGTTGTACAAATTACGAACATTTTTATAATGGTACCATGAGATGAATGTATAAAAATAAAAAGTAATAATTCTGTTAGCCCAATTTAAGAATAAGCATTTAAAATTCCGTGCTATGAGTTAACATCCTGGTCTACTTCAAATCCTGGTCTGAATATTTGGTAATGAGATGCATCAGTTTTTGATTTGTTAATCAATTTGCAAAGAAAGTGATGCCAATAATGATTCTGATTAAGGCTGTTTCACTGTATTTATCTCTGTCTTACCCCAGTTGGTCCTGATCACAGCTTTGTCCAGTTTGGTGACGATGTCATCAACACCAGAGAGATGAAACACACAGTTGTATCTCCTCCAGTCTTCAGGTTTGATTGATGAAATGTTCAGATCAACTCTCATCTGGAAGGTTCCATCATGGTTGGGGAGGATCTCTTCATGGTCCACGTCCTCATGAAGCTCCTGTCCATCTTTCCTCCAGAACATTGTGGCTCTGTCAGGGTAGAAACCTGTAGTGTGGCAGCTGACTGGAGAGGACGGAGACTTCTGGAGGAGAGACACTGAGGGAGGAACTGGAGGAGAGACAGTGGAAAAGGGAGGAAAATTGAAAAAGCAAGAATAAATTGGGTAGAAAAAGAAGGAAGATAACAAAGAGGGAAGCAAAGGAAATCAGGATGTCAGAGAATGACTTCTCTTCATTTTTACACAGTTTTGTGGCAATTCATCATTTGCTGTCCAGAGAAAACAAAGAAAGGCTGTGGTGAGGTATTGCCAAAATTATTACTGTACATTGTGTAAACCATTACTGTCAAAAACCTCATTACTATCACAGGAAGAATTAGCTTTTTGTGTGGTTCACAGCAGTCAAACATTGTAAACTAGAGATTTCATGACTAAATTAGGCCTAACTTCTGATTTAGTGAATACACCAGTTTGAGTACTAAATTAAACTGTCCATGAAACCACTGTTGCGTCAGATTATGTGATTCTACCTGTTATAAGTGAAGAGCTATTCCCATACTCCACGTACGTCTTCAGCCATGGAAGACACCGATTTGCAAAGAAGCTCTCAGTCTTTGTTATTCTGTGTTTGTCAGTATCCCATTGCAGTTTGGTATGAACAGCTAGTGGTACCAGAGCATCCCAAGACTTTTTCTTCAGGTCCAGTTTTATAAAGTCCTCTCCATCATAACCATACTTTAAAAAACTTGTATTCTTTCCTGTATTTTGGTCCCAAACACAGCCGCACATTCGCTGTAAAATGTGGACTCCTGAGAGAGAAGGAGACAGACAATAATTACCAATGGTGAATAGTTGATATAGACTATACTCACCGAAAAAGATGATATCAAAAATATTGAGCCTCGTGCTCTGTAGTAGCTTACATGTGGATTAAGATAAGTTGGACATTCACCAGTTTATTTTCTTTTCTCTTAGGTCCAAATGAAATCTACAAATGGTCCTGGTGTCAAGAAGAGGTAAACATCTTTTTTCATAGGGAGAAAACACATGACTTAAGTATTTCTCTTTATTTGAATGGTTGCAAATTATAAGCATGATCAACCAAAATATTACTACCTGTTAGTTTAAGTTAAATATGTTTTTATAACATAATTCTGAAGTAAAAAATATTAATGTACCATTACGTCTTAATCACCTTTTTGTTTTACTTTTATTATTATACTTTAAGTCAAATGTAGATCATTTGCGCCGTACTTTTACTTCCGTATTAAGTTTGTGTACTTCTACTACTTTTGCACACAAAGTATCACATTTTGATGTGTAGCTGCAGACTGCTCAGAGTGGACATGCTGACCCTTGTCCTCCATGACAATAGAAATATTAAGTGATAATGTTGGTGTAAATAATGACCAGTCATAAGTTGCCATGCATTATATGTGACTAGAGTGACTTTTACAACTTGTTGAATAATATGACAACTCAATTGAAGCTTTTTTCAGTTATGAGCATGGTTGGTACTTGTACTTTAAGAGGGACAGGTCATAATAAGAAACAATAGTTTGGTGAAAAACTACTGTACCTCCACTTTGGTTGAGGGGCTGCGTGACAGTGTGGAGCTTGGCCCTGAACAGCTTGGGCATAGTTGTTAAACATGTCCGAGTGAAGAACTCGGACAGCGGCGGATTGTCACCCAACAACCGTTTCCACGCATCCTGTTTCACTTCCGTTTTATTGCTGCTGTCGCAGTAACCCGTCTCAATGTCATTAACCACAGCGACAGCCAGAAAATCTGGGAGGTTTGAGGTTCCAGAAGATGCCATGAGGAAAAACTTCATGGTGTGATTCACTGTGGGAGAAATATTACATAATCATAATTCACACGCATTCATCGCACTTATCACAAACACACTGGCTGCGCAAGATGAATCAGTTTTACGAAGCTGACGTAAAAGTGAAACCGAATTCCAAGTGTGAGGACGGCGATGCAGAGTCCGGATGCGGACCCGAGGGAAAGTGAAGTAAAGAGTCGCCTTACGTGGAGATGAAAGGTGACAGAAGAACACAAGCAACAACAATGGCGTCTTCATGCTGCTTTAAGAAAGACGGCTGGAGAAAACACCGAGTTGCTGCAGATGCGTCTCCGCGGTAGGAGACGGATGAATCCAAGTGTTAGGAATTAATTCAGTATGGTAAGATTTACATTTTTGTGTGTGCGTGTTCAGCGTAATTGTTATAAAAAACGAATTTCCTAGACAAGAAGAGGGAAACGCAATGGTCATGGGCTGTTCCTGTGTCCACATCTTCTTGACGTAATTAGGTTTCACAACTATCACATAAGGGAAAACATCTCATATGAAAAAGTGATTTTTACTGTTTTGTTATTAGGAAAACTGGAATGATTGAAATTCTAGTCCCGTGTGTCATATTATTACTGATTTAAAATTAATTTACCTAATTCTTCTGTTTCCAGCTTCAGACTCACACACAAATTCACAAATTCAGCTCCTACAGTCACAGTGAGTACAAATGTCATCCTGTATTTTATATGCAGCTGATGCTTATATTTCACATACATAATAAAAGTATCATCTCAGTGTAACTACAAGATGCTGTGACACTGTGGTTTTATCACAGTGCTCAGTACACACAAGAAGTGATGTGAGTGACTGGTTAGAAAGCTTAGGAACCTTATGTTTACTATAAATTTTCCAAAAAGTAACATACTAACACTGCAAGATAAAAATTATCTATTAAATTTAAAGTTCTTAATCTATTTACTGTATGTGAAATAGCAAGACATTATCAGCAAAATCTACTAAAAGTATCACAAGTATAAAGGAAAAATGTGAAAATGTGCAGTAATAGTACAAGTGGGGCTACTTTTTATTCCCACCTAAACAGAGTTTCTCTAAAGTTATTTCTAAACCTACTTTACTTTTTTTTTACTTCGTTAAACTGTGTTTTTAACTTTGTGTTTATTAGTTACTGTATATATAGTAAGAAAACTCCCCCTGATTCTACAGGCCTGGGCGACTTTCCATAACTGAGGGGAACATGATGCTGTGGCAGGACCTTAAACACGTTGTTCCCATTTGTCTCCAGTGTGTCTGAAGAAGATTGGACCACTGCACCTCTAATACTGAACTCCAGTTATCTAAAGTGTTTGTTGCTGCTAAATGTGGCAGGTATCAGGTTATTAGGTCAAATGAGCTCAAAGTGACTTATTTACTTCAGTAAGTGCATTTAACATTTGCTCATCTTGCAGACAGACTGAGCCTCTTTTGGTTGGTTTAAACCTCATCAATCCCAAATCTCTCCTCCTGCAGCTCTTTTGCCTTATAGTTGTGTTTATAATTTGTTTGTTGCCTTTGTTGTATTTTCTAGGACAACAACTTAATTTAACTTATTGTCAGCATTTAAATACATTCAGCCTGTTGCCGTTTGCCTCAGGTGCTTTTGGGCTTTAGACACAAAGATGTGTGGAAGCTCACGTGGGGTCAGTCCTCATTCTCACTTAACGGCGTCACAGCTGATAATTCTCATGTTCGTGTATATTTGGATCCACCCTGTGAAATAAGACCCTGCCAGTTTCTAGCTAAATTTAGAATCATCTTGAAGCATAATGATTGAAAATTGAAGACAAACTTCTGTTATGAAGCAAAATTAAAATCAAAGTGGGAAACAACAAGGTCATCTATTGTGGATTTAGCTAAATGTATGAGTTTAAATTATATTCAGCTTCTTAATGGAAGAGTTAGTCTCCTTATGTTTTTTAGATAGATTAAATTGTGGCATACACTGATCAGCCACATCATTAATACCGGTGGTCTTAATAATGTTATGGAGGTCAAGGGTCAGCATGTCCACTCTGAGCAGCCTGCAGCTACAAAGAAAGAATGTGATACACTGTGCACAGAGGTGGTGGAAATACACAAACTCAATACTGAAGTACAAGTGCAAGTATTGGCTTAAGAAATGATCCAGTACCACTTCAAACTCCAACAACAGTCAGATTATTGACATTCTACCTAAAGTACAACAGTAAAAGTACTCACATAAGAAAACAATGTATTTTAAACAATGTTTATTGTGGTAATTCTGGCAAAACAATAATAAAAAAATAAGTGTCAAATGTCTCATTTTAACAACTTTATGTGCTGACAGGTGGTTAACTCATAACAATTCCATGGGTTTTTCTCTCTCAGAGAGGAAGAACAGATTTTGAGTTGCCAGATTGTGGAGAATTGAATTTAAATAAGAATTAAAATGCCATTTCACTATTTTTTTTTACATTTTACAAAACTGCAAACGAGATAACTGTATGTGCACTTCTGCAGTTGTAAATAATAAGGTTTTATAATAAGAATTGTCGATTTCTACTCTTACAATATTTAAAATACCACAAATTGGTAACTTCTCAAAGTCTCAAACCTATAATTTAAATTGAAAACATTAGAATTCACATTTGTATGAGTGAAGCCGTTATTTTTGACTATGTGTCTCTGGTGTTGACATTGACATCATAATCATCATTAAACTTGACAAGCAGTGATCAGGACCAAGAGGTGTAAGACTCACAGGTGTCAGAGATGACACAGCCATTATTTAATAAACAAGGAACTGCTGGAGAATCATGATGGTGGTCTACATGTAGAAAAATGTAAAAGTAAAATAGCCCTTTTTTAAGTTTTCAGAATATAAACCTCACAAACTATGTTTAAATAATTCTCTAGTGTCTCTTTTATAATCTAGATCTAATCTTAACGGTCTAAGTGTGGTTTTTGATCTGTGCCTGGTCAACAGGTGAGAACATCAACCTCAAATCCTTAATTTTTTGCAGTTATGAAGAAAATACATTTGAAAATATATAGCATAAAGTGTGTAGACCACATCTACTTAGGTACAAATAAAGAAATAAATGCTCTCTGGTTAAAGCTCTTTACTGACATTTCTACCTAAATAAAAGAACATGATGTATAATTTACTAACCAGACAGCTTTTCTCCCTGACTTTTTCTCTGGACCTTTATGATGTTGTTAAATCAGTAAATGCTTGTCTTATTTAACAAAATGCCTACAAATCATTCTACTAAATTTACTGACCATCATATATCAACTATATCAAATATTACTGTATTATCTACTAAATTTCCTCCATGATATACTTCACACCAGTATTCAGTAAAGCAGCACAGTCTTGATGTCACCTGCCAAACAAAATACTATTAAACAAAATGGTGGCAACAAGAAAATATGTATTATCAGATTAGTGTCAGCTGCCAACTTGGTTGTTAATTTTACTACAGTTTCACTTTCAGTCTTAGCAATAATTTCTCGACAGGACTCCGCAACATAACCACGATGGAGGTTATTTTTCTGCTGTTGTTTCTTTCAGGCGCACATTCAGGTAAGATGAAATGTTAATTTTAAACATTTTATTGTTGAAATCGACTTGTTGTTGTCAATGACAATGACATTTGAATATTATATTATTCGAAACATTATTAATATCCATTAATAAGTGTTTTTTATCCCTGAATCGGAGGATGTAGTTATAGGTTAAAATGTTATGAGAAATATTAGGATCCTATCTGGTTCTAATGTGTTCACAGAAAAGTGAGTTATGGTATCTAAGAATTTCTAGTGTTTCTGCAACAGCGTCACAGTACGCAGTAGGTTTTAGTAGGCGTTTATGGTACAGGCACTAGACGCTTGAATGCTTGAACTTCATTAAGACATATTTTAGTTATATTTCTGTAGTGTGTTAAATAATACACTTTCATTAACTATGTGAAAAATTAATTTCTATTGCATTTCGCTGTGTGCAACAATCCCTGATCCTGTCCACATTCAGCTTCCCTGCTCCTTGTACTCGTACCGTACGTACTGCAGAAAATGCGTAACAAGAGGCAACAGGTTTGTCAGGAGTTTTGCAGGACCCCACTGATGTCACTAAGAGCAGTGTAAAGTTCTTACCTCGTAAAAATACACACACAATATCTGTGCTGTTACTCTACTGTTTACCAGCAAATATATGTTAAAATTGCTTGTAAAGGCATGAAAACATAACACTAAGGTAATAATATTGCAGACTGAACTATTAAAAATGTTCCTTCATCATCAGAAGTAACAAAAATGCTCAAGGAGTTTGTAAAGAAGTTATGGAAAAATAATCTAAATTATGCCATTGCAAAACATTAACATTTTAAAATGACCTTTATTTTTTATGAGGAAACATTTGTATTAGATGAAAGTGCATTAAATATTATGTTGACGAAAAAAATCTTTGTATTATGTTTTTTGCCATTTCAAAATAAGGGGCAGCAAAATATTGTACCCAACTGTTTGTCAAGCTTAGCACAGAATGTTCCAGACAGAAAGATAACTTCAGTCAGAATTACATAGGGATGTGTCTGAGTTGATTTTTGGCTCATTCTCTTTGGGATTGCAAGTATGAAAACAATAGCGGACAGCTGTGTATATTCAACTCCCTTATGTCAGTGTTCACCGTATCACATTTATTACTGATGCACTGATCCGTCAATATCAAGTAGTGTAATATACTGTTTGGTGATTCATTTAAAACATAAGAATATGTAATAAATTATATCATAAATAAATGGTTTAATATCAATGCCAATATTATTAAATTTATTTAATATGTGTTGCTGCAAGTGCTGCCTGTGATGAATGTGATTCCCCTTTTAGTGATAAGCTGTACCTGTATTTTAATGTATTTTGTTTCTACTACAGTGAAACACTCCATGAAATATGTCCTCACTGGATCTTCTGGAGTCCCAAACTTCCCTGAGTTTGTGGGTATTCCAAAGGTTAATGATGTTCCGGTGGGATACTGTGACAGCATCATGAAGAGAGCTGAACCCAAACATGAATGGATGAAGAAAATACAAGAGACTGATCCACAACACATGGAGTGGAACATCCAGGAGTGTTTGAATAGTCAGTATTACTTCAAAGATATAACTGAAGACTTAAAGCAGCGCTTTAACCACTCTGGAGGTAAAGTATGTAATATGTGTACTTTACTATACTATGTATAAAAAATGTTATTTATTATATCTGTGATTTTGTTGCATTTAGTTGTTAAGATTAATTTACAACATGCAACAAAAGTCTGTCCCTAAAGAAAAGATAGACCTCGTACAGTATTTAGTGGAGAATTTCACACTGTTACCTCACAATCTAGACACATTACCAGCAGGGGAAGAAACAGCCATTTGCTTCTTGTAAGCTTCACTGGGACGTATAAAATAAAAGGAAACAGCATTAGTATGTGATGGATCTGTGTCTTACTGTGTTGGAGTTTCACTGATTGGATAAAGTCTCGGTCCTGCTCTCTCAGGTGTCTTTGTCCAGCAGATTATTGGCAGTGAATGGGATGATGAGACTGGAGAGGTTACTGGCTTCAATCAGTATAGTTATGATGGAGAAGACTTCATTTCGCTCGACCTGAAGACACTGACATGGATCGCTCCCAAGTCACAAGCTGTCCTTACCAAACACAAGTGGGACAATGACAAGGCCAGACTGAACCACAACAAAATGCTTCTCACTGGACCTTTTGCTGAGTGGCTGAAGATGTATTTGAAGTTTGGAAGAAGTTATCTACAGAGAATAGGTTTATTCACAATGATCTCATAGACACAGCATTGTCTTTTACAGTAATGATACAATTAAGAGAGAAATTTTACAATCACAATCATTCTATTTTCATGTCTATCAATAATTGTCACAATTTAATTCAAGTCATCATAGTAAAAGTTAAAGGGGTTTGTTACTGCTGTTGATCTCTGGCATCTTTTATTATCTCCTCTGTACATTGTTGGTGTTTGTGTTCAGATGGTTTGAAAGTACTGATACTATTTGCAATATGATGATATGACAATGTAAGGCATAGCTGGTCATATGTTACTTCTATCCTCCAGATCTACCCTCAGTGTCTGTCCTCCAGAAGTCTCCGTCCTCTCCAGTCAGCTGCCACGCTACAGGATTCTACCCTGACAGAGCCACAATGTACTGGAGGAAAGATGGACAGGAGCTTCATGAGGACGTGGACCATGGAGAGATCCTCCCCAACCATGATGGAACCTTCCAGATGAGAGTTGATCTGAACATGTCATCAGTCAAACCTGAAGACTGGAGGAGATACGAGTGTGTGTTTCAGTTCTCTGTTGTGAAGGACAACATCATCACTAAACTGGACAAAACTGGGATCAGGACCAACCCAGGTAGGAGTGAATCATGACTTTATAGTGTCTGTAAAATGTATTTTGATGGTACTATTTGCTGTGAATCATGAGATTGAGTTGTGTCAACTGGACTTCTGCTCAAAAGATTTTGCAAAAAAACATCACCTACACTATCTGATCACTTTACTTGACAAGTGGAAAAACATCTTCTATTCTTCAGGCTCGACCTTTCTGTTGTCTTCTTGCTGGATGGACCTCTTAGTAGTGTGACTCTTATTTAGCAAATGAGCTTTGATTTAATCTATTGAAGCCCATGCAAATGTATAAAATCTCACATACATTTAGTTCATCTGTACTATTTGTTTTTTGTTCAACAGAGGACATTTCTGACTTTATCATGTACATCCTTATCCCACTGTCTCTTGTCGTTGTCTTGCCTGTTGCTGTCACTTTTTGCAAATGGAAGAAAGGTAAGTGGGAAAAAGTGTAATGTTTTGAATTTTTGAATTTTGCAGTTTACAGAGGAAATTGATCCCCAAACAAAAATGCTTGCTCATTACATTTTCTGACTTATTATCGATTTTTTACTGTTAGTTGATGCTTTTACCCGATTTACAAAGACAAAACAGAGAAAGAGAACACACCTTAACTGTTAATATGAAGCAATGATTAGCAAAGCTGTAAATCTAATGCACGTAGCATAATAATTAAATATATAAAATAATTTGCATTAGATTGATTTGGGAGAAAGTGACAATATTCTCGCACATACAGCTGTGACAGCTAAAATTATTTGTCTCCTCTTCTTTCAGCCAAATATCCACCATGTTTTAAGTAGACCCTGATTTTATTGTTTTCTGTCTAATGGGTTTGTTTAAGTCCACTTGGTGCAGGATACATTAACTAACAGTGTGTTTCTTTTTACAGCTCCTGACAACGGCTCTGAACTGTCTGAGAAAACTGGCGTAAAGACATAAATGATGTGATATGAATGATTTACAGCAAGAAACTATAAGCAAAAGACATTTGTTTCCTGGTTTGTCTCTGTGTTAAGCAAGGAAACGTTGACAAAAAAGTTATTTTTCTATACAACAAAGATTTCAGTTCCACTTGAGATTTGGACTCTGTTTTCCCTGTTACTTTTATGTCTGAGGTTTGGTGTGTCTTTCATTCTGTTTCATTCGTTCCCCCGAGTGTTCATTTAAGGTTTGTGGTATTTTTGTCTGCAGTCAGCCCAGACTACAGTCTGCCAGACCTCCAGCCTGGCTTCAGGCTCTAGGTCTGGAGCCTGGCTTCAGTCATCTATGTCGGACTTCTCATTTTTCTAGTGTTCATTTTGGGCCATGCTCTAGATTTCATATCCCAGATTCCCTGTAGCTCAGTGTTTCAAGTGTCTCAAGTGTCTTTTTCAATAAACTGGTTTATTAGTTAGTGTTACACAAAAAATATTGTTTCTAGTGAAATTGCCAACGCAGACTTACATATGTGGGCCAAACCAAGCATCATGGATCAGCTTCTACTCTTCAATTTATTGCCTTAACCCAGGAGGAAGTGATGCTGTGAAACAGCTACTGAGAAACTAAACACCTAGTTTATTATGTTCTCTGTATTTACAGGTGTACAGGGAAAGTTTCAGCTGTTTTGTTCAAATAGATACATTTTGGATATTTATTATGAATTTTCAAGTGTATTTTCAGCTGCAAAACTTTGCTTGCATTTTTTTGTTTTTGTTTGGTTATTTTGTAATAGTTTTATTGATTGTATTTAGAACAAATGTGAAACATTGTGTTGTAAGAGATGATTAAATAATAGATTGAATGTGATAAACACCAGTGTTAATGTTTTTAGAAAAAACATAAGAGTCCTTGTGACTGACAGGTCTCATCCCTAATTATCAAGTGTAAAAAAGATGTCATGTGAAATGTGTTGTTCACAGACTGGTTCATGTAGGAATATTAATAAATTAAAGATCCAAAAGTGTTTTTGTTATTAAAATATAAATACACACAAACAGATTAAGGTCATTGCAGGTTATTTTACAGACCTGCAGACACACACCCACTGTGTGTGTCTGTAAGTGAGCAGATAAAGTGGGTGTGTCTCTGTTCACATGGATTAAAATGTCATGATTAGCATTATGGGGTGTGTCCTATTACAAACTGTACATGGCCAATAGTCATTTCTCAGTGCACATAGTAACACAACTACAAAATATCTTTCAGTTCTATCCAAACAATGATGACAGTAGATTAGAAAAGTACTGATGAGGTTTGGAAAAATGAAAGTCTTAAGATTTCATGGAGCTCTTTTTGACTTAGTGGTGTAACATGGAGAGGTGGGTGCACTTGTTAAACAAGTTCTGCAAAGCAGCCTGACACATGTAGAAGTTTTATTAAATAAACCATAGCAAGAAAAACGTAACGCTGCAAAAGCAATAAAACACCAATCTACTACATTATCTCACACAGTGAGGATTGTTAGCATCCAACTAATCTGAGCTTTCAAGTCAGTTTATTGTAGCCTAATAACAGCCATCAATATCATTACTTTGTCTGAAGGGGCTTCACAATCTGTTTCTTTATTTCCCAATTTGTTTCAGACAATTCTCTGTAAACCCTGTGGATGTTCCATGGAAATCCCAGTAGATTTACAGTTTCTAAAATACTTACCAACCATTTCATGTTCAAAATCACTTAAATTTCCTTTCTCACTGTTCTGATGCTCAGTTTGAACTTCATCAGATCATATTATTTTTACTGCAGTTTCACTTTCACTACTGACTTTCACAGGGACTCACCAACATAAACACGATGGAGGTTCTGTTTCTGCTCTTCTTTCTTTCAAGCGCACAATCAGGTAAGAATTTTTTTTCGATTTGTTGCTTGTACAATGAGTATAGAGTATACAAGTTATTATATCATTCTATAAAGCAGTAATATCTATTATAATATCCATAGTAACAAAGTGGTTCTTATCTCTGAGTCTGCAAATTCAGCTATACGTTAAAATGTTGTTATGAGAAATTTTAGGATCCTATCTAATTCTATGGTTCCAATGTGTTCACAGAAAAGTGAGTTATGCTAACTGAGAATTTCTAGTGTTTCTGGAACTCCATCAGAGCACCCAGTAGTAATGTAATGTAAGGACATGCAAACGTAACACTAAGGTAATAACAATGTACACTGGACTAGTAAAAATGTCCATCATCCAAAAGGAGTGTATGAAAAAGTTATGGCAAAATAATGTAAATTATATCAGTGTAAAAGTTTGTGTCCCCTGGAATAAATTAGTTCACTTTTAAAATGACGTTACATATGTGGGCCAAACCAAGCATGATCGTAAACTGAGAATAGCTGAACATAAATTAGCGATGCGAATGCACATTTAAATTATATAGATTAAACACTGATCCATGAAGTGATGCTGTAAAACAGTAACTGGGAAACTAAACATGTTCTCTGTATTTAAAGGTAAATTGTGTAACTATTTTTCAAATAGATCAATTTTGGATATTTATTATGAATTTTCCTTGTAGTTGCTACTTGTTTTCAATCGCAAATATTTGCTTGCATTTGTTTTGTTTGTTTGTAATAATTTTATTGATTTTATTTAGAACAAATGTGAAATGTAGTGTTGTTGGAAATGATTAAATCATGGAATAAATGTGATAAACACCAGTGTTAATGTTTTTAGAAAAAACATGTATTGTTTTTATATTCTATGAGTCCTTGTGACTGACAGCGCTCATCTTATCAGTCCCCAACGAGGGGTTTGCACCTTCCAATATTATTTCCAATTACTGAAAGAAAACAAGGTTTGATAAAATAGGCACTGTGTTCAACTTAAATTACAGCCATTTTGTGCAAAATGCCCAACTTTACCTTTTCTTTAGTTCAGGTTCAGAGGGTCTCCCTCCTCTAATGTTGCGATCTGTCGTTTCCTGGTTTAGGATTGAAGTTGATTGTGATCGAATATCAAATTGTTATGACTTTTAACAATTAAGATGAAGGAGTTATTTGCAGTTCTGTTCTTTCTTTTCTGTCTTGATGTATCTCCAGGTGAAATCCTATGATTTCCTTTTAAACCATTTTCATTTTCTGTAGCAACAGTTAAAATTATTTGACTAAACATGACTTGGCCTAAAAACTTAATTACAATTGTAAAATATTATTTTTTTAGCCAAAAGTGTCTTAAAACATATAGAATATGTATGTTTATGTCCATTCGGTGCCCAAAACCTATTTTTCTCCACAGTGAAACATTCCCTGAAGTTTTTCTTCATCGGATCGTCTGGAGTTACAAACATCCCAGCATTTTTGAGTGTGGTGAAGATTGATGAAATTGAGGTGGTGCACTTTGACAGCAACGTCAAGAAAGCAGAACCCAAACAGGAGTGGATGGATTTCTTCATTCAGTTTCCAGAGGAGAAACAGTTCTACATTTTGGAATGTTTGCATAGTTCTAAATTCTTCATTAATGCCATTGATGTTCTGACAAAGTGCTGCATCCAAACTGAAGGTACATGTTTTTGAAGTTTTCACCTTTAAAGTGTATCACAGCACATACACAGATACAAACACTCATATTGTTTGTTGCGTGTGCATGTAAACATAATCTTACACTGTTTAACCAATTGTGGCACAATATTTGACTAATGCAGTACCAACACTGTTACTGTGGTCATTAATGTATATCTGTACTGCATACGTTGGTACTACATATGATAACATGTACCAAATTAATCATGTTTAGTAATTTTTAATCAGAATATTCCATTTCTGACTCAGTGTGTCAGGATGGAATGAATGTGTGTAATAAGTATGAAATGCAACCACTCATAATAGCTGACTGTGCTGAATTCTCATGTCGATTTACTCCTGTCTCTGTCTCTCAGGTGTTCACACCTTCCAGAGGATGTATGGCTGTGAATGGGACGATGAGAGTAAAGAGTTGAAAGATTTTGATCAGTATAGTTACGATGGAGAAAACGTTACACAGGGAAACACTGTCCAACATGAGTGGGACAAAATTAGAATAGAACACATGAAGCATTATGTCTACAAGTGTCCTTACTGGCTGGAGAAGTTTTTGAACTATGGGAAGAGCTTTCTTCAGAGAACAGGTAGAATCACTTGGTGTGATGCAGTTTTATGGAAACATTATATTATTAGTATGATGCTTCTGTTCATAATGTGCAGTAACATTACCCTGAATATGCATAGTATAAAGAATCAGTGCACAGACAATGTGATGACATCACACCGTGAACAGCTGGAGTCTGTGTTCTGACAAAACAAATTATATGCAGGTAACCCACTCAAACCACCTCAGCTGTCAGAGGTAAACAGATTTTATACCTCATAAGATTTTCGCCACGTCCCCCAACAGTTAACACGTTGTGATGTAACTTCATATTATCTATTGATTTACACTATGTTACATTTATAAAAAACTTTTTTTTTCATTATCTTTCTCCAGTTCGTCCCTCAGTGTCTCTCCTCCAGAACTCTCTGTCCTCTCCAATCAGCTGCCATGCTACAGGTTTCTACCCTGACAGAGCCACAATGTTCTGGAGGAAAGATGGACAGGAGCTTCATGAGGACGTGGACCATGGAGAGATCCTCCCCAACCATGATGGAACCTTCCAGATGACAGTTGACCTGAAATGTCAATCACTCTTGGATGAAGACTGGTGGAGATACGACTGTGTGTTTCAGTTCTCTGATGTTAAGGACGCCATCATCACCAGACTGGACAAAGCAGTGATCAGAACCAACACAGGTAAGAGGAACTGTTTGTATGCTTGTGTGAGTTTAGCTTTTTATCAGAACCCACTTGGCTAAGTTACATCACACATTTGGTTAAAAATAGAAAGATTGACTATAAGAAAGACTATGAATCAGTGACTCACACATTGATCCTGGAATGCTTGGAACTCTACAAGATCAACACGATCCTGATGTTTGATGAAGAGCCTTCATCGAGAACTCATTGGGGAAGTGGAAAACAACCCTAGAGACGATCGGTATGTCATTCAGACTGGATAAGTGTGGTCAGTTTGTAAAAGGGAGAGGAAAAGTAGTCAGAACTGAGGGCGTTGTACAACCAGTAGGCAAGATAGCAGAAGTTGAGGACAGCTACAAGTACCTTGAAATCCCACAGGCAAATGTTAAGCATGAAGAGGCCACAAGGAAAGCAGCTACTACCAAGCACCTACAAGGAGTAAGGTCCTCGAGACATCGAGACAGAACAGTACTGCAGTACTGATCTTGTGGGACTTCCAGATACAGATTGACAAACTGGTAACTAACCAGACATAGTATTTGTGGGCAAACAGAAGAACAAGGCCAAGGTGGAAGATGTTGCTATCCCAAGCGATAGCAACATCAGGAAGAAGGAACACAAGAAGTTCTAGAAATGCCAAGGGCTGAAAAGATGTGGAAGGTGAAGGTACAATTGGTCCACGTGGTAACAGGAACACTGGGGGCTGTGACCCCCAAACTGGGAGAGGGGCTCCAGCACATTCCAGGAAAAACCTCTAAGATCTCTGTCCAGAAGTGTGCAGTCCTGAGATACTGCACAGGACCCTCAAGCTCCCAGGCCTTTGGCAGATGTGTGTGTGTGTGTGTGTGTGTATGTATATATATATATATATATATATATATATATATATTTGTATTCATCTTTGTTCTGCTTTTCTTCTAGATTACGCCATATGTACTAATCCTGAAATTAAAAACACCATCATTGTTACAGCGATCACCATTATTGCTCTGCTCTTAATTGAACTTGGATTACTTGTCTACAAAACTATGACAGGTGAGAGTACAAAGAAAAAATATGTATTTATTTGACATTTATTTGACACAAGTCTTTTTGTTTTACTATTGAAATTTGTTCTTTGATTGAGATGAAGTAAAACAAACTCTCATCTCTAGTGCATCACAAGACAGTATAATGTAAGGCTCAGATGATGCTAATATTAGTCTGGTTATGAAGCAGAGTCAGAATAATTCACCAAGTAGCAAGTACAAGGACGTTTACAGCAAAAGTGAACATATAGCAAGAGGCATAATTTAATGTCAACAGTATAGACGTACAGTATAGAGGTTTTCCTCTATACTTCACACATTACACTGAATTTAGCCAAAGTAAAGTGGACTTAGTGTAACGGACCTTGTATCTGAGGGCTGTATGCAGATATATGTTACAATACCTGTAAACAACAGTAAAATTATGAGACGGACGACATTGGTCTGTTTTCTTCCCCTGCTTCAGCCAGACTTTATTACTCAAATCTACAATGACATTTAAATGCACCTTAACTGTAGTTCTCCAACCAAAATGTCCCATGCAAGTCTCTTACAACTCATTTTCAAAGAAAAATCTAAAATCTAATCACAATTATTGTGCCTTAAGTACTTCCCTCAGAAAGAAGAAAAGAAAATAAATAAGAAAATAAATTTTTATCATTCTGCTGTTTTACAAGCTTGACATCTGCACCATTAAGTACAAATATGTTACCAAATGCATTATCTGCTGGGCTACTGAGCTTATTTAATACTGTTAGCGAGCAGCAGAATTCCCTGAAGCAAAGTAGTGAATCTAGCGAAGACATAATGTTCCTCAAAAACTCATTTAAACCGGTTTACACTCTACGCAAACAAACCCAAATCAATGGAATAAACTTATAACATTCAGCAAACAGGTGATAACATAGCAGGAGCCAGGTGCTAACACAGGTGTTTGGTAGGCTAAGCTAAGCTAGCTTCCTTAGCTTTAGCATACTGTTCACATCATGTTCCAAACAAATAAAAATATAATATATACATTCTTGTACACAGAAATAATTTCAGACACACATTTGTGTCTTTATTTGTATTGTTACTGACCTGTAAACAACAGTAAAATTATGAGACGGACGACGTTGGTGTGTTTTCTTCCCCTGCTTCAGCCAGACTGAAGTAGAGAGCGAGCTGCAGGCCACTATGAACGTCTCAGCTGGGTGACGAGCCCCCCTGTGGCAGGAAGTGTGTACTACCTCTCCAAACAGATATTCAAATAAAGGACATCTTTAATTTGTTTCTTCATTTATATATGCATACAACGTCACCACATGGTGCTGTGCATCACATTAGCCAAAGATGCTAATAGTGGTAAATATCACATCAGACATCAGCATGTTATCAGCATGTGCGTGTGCTCATGTCAGCACTGTTCCTCTTAGAGCCTCACAGATCCATTAGCAGGTCTCTTTAGACTGTTAGTCTGGTTTATACTGAATAGTATTTATTATACAGCATATCATAATGCAAACTCATATTTTTATAAAACTATAGCAATTGCAGTATCCATGCTACTTCGTCTTTATGACCTTCTTTTTAAATTAATGTTTGTGTGAACTGTGTGAAGATTTAAGTAGTGAATAATAATATGAATGATAATAAATAATAATACACATAAGTTGTAACTTACCTTTCATAACTTGCAAGTTATTCAATTAAAATATCAAAGAAATCATTGCAAGTTGAGCCACAGTGTCTCTATTGACTCATGACTAGTCAACCACAAGATTGGAAAGGAAGTAAATGTTAAATTGAACCGTTGCATTACAGCAGACATTTCAAAGACAGAAAAGTTTCTGCCCACTGAGCTTGCAGGGACGGTATGTTACTGGCTATAATGTTAAATAGGTTCTGTATGTGCAAAGGAAGCATCACTCATCTCTTTCTTAGCAAAACTAATATTCACACCAGGAGTCCCACACATATGTTTGCATGGTTTAATAATTTTTACACTTGTTCATTAGGTAAATTGTACCATTGTCTGAGCTGATATTAATTTGCACTGTCAAGACGCAGAATTGCCATCTATGCTTTGATTTCTTTGCATGTGTGGATTGCATGAGTTGTTACCAAGATCTAGTGAACATTTCATGTCAATAGCACCTTTAGAAATATAGTTATTTGGAAAAACGCTGACGTATCTAATAAATATTTTACCCGCTGTTTGTTTTCTCCTAAACTGTTTTGTTTGAACAGGTAACTTGAGATCCTACATGCCCATTCTTCTTCCTGTCATCCTCTTGGGTTTTCATGGATTCCTATTTTATAAACTGAAGAACGGTGAGAGACTGAAATTCAGACCAAAACGATTAAGATAAATGTAAACAGGCTGTTAGGTCTCAGTTCTACTCATTCCACATAATCAAGAATTTCCTTCTATTTCAGTGGGTTGAAGTTTCTCAAACATAGATGATCATTTACACCTGTGATGTCTTTGTCTTCTTTTTTCAGTTTTTTACCTCATCCTTTCAACTCGTAAGAAAAACTCACACTTTGTCCACACACAAATACACATATATGCAATCATGCTATTGTGTACAATATTATTTTTGTCTGTTAGTTTCAAGTAATGATTCTTTCTCTTTCTTTAGGTGATTTGTTGAAATGGAGAAGGCTTTTACCTAGAAAAGGATAGACATTCTAAACAAAATATAATCACAAGATTGTATTAGCAGACACAGTGCTGCAGAGATCGATTCCTGACTGACCTTTAACCTTTCTCCCAGACGAAGGAGAGTGGACACCCTCCTTTCTCAGAATGTGTCTTGGGTGGCTGTTGCTCAGTTGGTAGAGCAGTTGTCCATAAACCAGAGGGAAGAACACAACTCAAGTTATCACAGCAACACAAATTCTCACAACCCAAAACAATATACATAAATACATAATGTAGGCCAAGTACAAAATTAATTATCTTATAACTTACAGTTTTATAGTTTCTCTAAAGTGCATTCAGAGCTTCACTGTCTGTGCAGTATTTTACACATGCTGCACCTACATGTACCTGTTTGTGGAGTAAATATTTGAAGGACTATAAGGATGCAGGTGGCAGGGCCCTTTAACTGATAGTCTGCATGGTTTCACATCTATGGCCAAGCAGAGCAGGCTACAGAAGGTCGTCAACACCAAAGTGTTTCTGATTTGTTTTTCAGCTTTTATGTTTATTACTTAACACAGTATTTAGAGTTACATTCAGTAAAGTTTGTGTGTGTGTTAATGTTCTTGTAAATGTTGGAGTAGTGTTATTAAATATTTTGAATTCCAAGCTGTTTTAACTACTGGCAGTTTATTTGTGACGTCCTCGTTGCTCCTGTAAATTGGAAATTATTAAGAAGATACAGCAGATCATTGGGGGCGGGTGTAGCTCAGTGGGTAAGGCAGTCGTCCACGGACCACAATGATCCGCTGTGGCGACCCTGAACTCATGGGATAAGCTGAAAGGACAAAGAACAATGAAAAAGAAGATATGGATCATTATTGAGGTTTGGCAGCTTGTAAATATTCATCGTACTGACTTAGTTTTCTACTTTTACTATGGGAATGAGCAGGCCTACATTTCCCTCATGTTTCTGCACCAGTTGCCTGTTGGCAAGTTGATCGCTGGAAGATAAATTTAATGCCAGCTATTATATCAATTGTTTGGCTACTGGCACCAAAATTCGTAACTTTTAGTTCTGATTGTGAACTAGGTGCTGTTCTTCAAAGAGTATGAATGTGTAATTCTGTTTCATTCAGACATATTAGGCAAAAAGTTGTTTAATAACTTTATCCAAATCATCCTAAATGGTGATCAGTTGACTTCTCTCCACCTCTACCACCTCCCTGGCTTTAATCATCTGGCTTCTCCCACAGTTTCGTTGATATGCTGACGACACACAGCTCTTCCCTTCCATCATGCATTTTGACATGTATTTCTGACATTTTACTGGATAAGAGAAAGAGAGAGAGACATCTTCAATGGAGCCTCTGCAAGACAGGAGTTTGGCTTGATTAAATATTATATTGAATTTGATATACACAAAGGTGGTGGTTAATGAGTCCTTTTCACTGACAGGTCTTATCCTTATTTATCAAACATGAAAAAGATGTCACGTGAAATGTGTTATTCACATACTGGTTCATGTAGAAATATTAGAGTAAAGATCTGAAAGTGCACTGGAACTTTTGTTATTAAATATAAACACACACAAACAAACAGACCCAACAGATTAAGATGCTACAAAAATTGTTGAGACTCTTGGCAACGATCATCTGTAATAAAGATTTGAGGAAGAAAGGGATGTTGCACACTCCTGGAGCTTCCAGTAAAGCTTCAGACATTATAAAACATAAAGAAAATATACCAGAAGCAAATCCATATGGATTAGTGTTTATTAAATTGGTAGAAATAACTCATAGATCCAGTCAATTCGGTGTCTATAATGCAGCTGAAGAAAACGTGTTGCTTAACGAGGGGTTTGCACCTTCCAATATTTATTACTGAAAAAAAAGGTTTGCTAAAATATGCATTGTGTTAAACTTATATTGTTTTTTTTTCACTAAGAGTCATTTTGAAATAATGAACAATATGATGGAACCACTCATAATAGCTGACTTAGCTGAATTCTCATTTCAATTTACTTCTGCCTCTGTCTCTCAGGTGTTCACACCTTCCAGAGGATGTATGGCTGTGAATGGGACGATGAGAGTAAAGAGTTGAAAGATTTTTATCAGTATAGTTACGATGGAGAAAACGTTACACAGGGAACATCAGGACAGTTGAGCCAGTGGACATATCCTGACCTAAGCAGATACAGTGTAGGTATAAACACAAAGCAAGCTGCTGAGAATCTGCTATTTGCTTGGGCTAATGTAGGATCTGAAGACAGCTCACAGCTACATCAGCTCAGGAACAGAGGAAGGTTAGTAGATTATTGAAGGTACAGCCTGAGGCTCAACATATGAACATTTAATATAAACAACCAGTAGTTTTACTGTGTCATTATCTACCAGTTTTCTGATGCTTCACTTTGCAATAAAGCTCTTATATATGATAATAAAAATATCTTCTTTTCTACAGTACCTCCACGTGTATGTGACTGTAGTAGTTGTAATTATATAATACTTCCTGTGGAGGAAGGGAAAATTACAATCTGACCTAAGACGGTTGAACTGCAGCTTACTGTAATGTAAAGATGATTTCTCTGCTCATGTTAAATTTTGCCTTAAGGTGGAGAAAAGACAGCTGGACCTGATCCCAGGACACAAGTGCTCTAACAGTTTCATATAAAAATATAGATATATATTTTATTTTATAGATTTTTTTGCACTTGTTTGATTTGCAGCACTGGATATTTATACACTGAGGACCTGTGGTCTTCATTTTACGGACCTGCAGACACACACGCCAACTGAGTGTGTGTGTAAGTGAGCAGATAAAGTGGGTGTGTCTCTGTTCACATGGATTAAAATGTCATGATTAGCATTATGGGGTGTGTCCTATTACAAACTGTACATGGCCAATAGTCATTTCTCAGTGTACATAGTAACACAACTACAAAATATCTTTCAGTTCTATCTAAACAATAATGACAGTAGATTAGAAAAGTACTGATGAGGTTTAGAAAAATGAAAGTCTTTAGATTTCATGGAGCTCTTTTTGACTTTGTGGTGTAACATGGAGAGGTGGGTGCACTTGTTAAACAAGCAGCCTGACACATGTAGAAGTTTTATTAAATAAACCATAGCAAGAAAAACGTAACGCTGCAAAAGCAATAAAACACCAATCTACTACATTATCTCACACAGTGAAGATTGTTAGCATCCAACTAATCTGAGCAGTCAACTCAGTTTATTGTAGCCTAATAACAGCCATCAATATCATTACTTTGTCTGAAGGGGCTTCACAATCTGTTTCTTTATTTCCCAATTTGTTTCAGACAATTCTCTGTAAACCCTGTGGATGGTCCATGAATATCCCAGTAGATTTACAATTTCTAAAATACTTACCAACCATTTCATGTTCAAAATCACTTAAATTTCCTTTCTCACTGTTCTGATGCTCAGTTTGAATTTCATCAGATCATAATATTTTTACTGCAGTTTCACTTTCACTCCTGACTTTCACAGGGACTCACCAACATAAACACGATTGAGGTTCTGTTTCTGCTCTTCTTTCTTTCAAGCGCACAATCAGGTAAGAATTTTTATTTCAAACGTTTTATTGTTTAAATCGACTTGTTGCTTGTACAATGAGTATAGAGTATACAAGTTATTATATCATTCTACACATTAGTAATATCCATTATAATATCCATAGTAACAAAGTGGTTCTTATCTTTGAGTCGGCAAATTCAGCTATAGGTTAAAATGTTGTTATGAGAAATTTTAGGATCCTATCTAATTCTATGGTTCCAATGTGTTCACAGAAAACTAAGTTATGCTAATTATGCACTAATTTCTAGTGTTTCTGGAACTCCATCAGAGCACCCAGGAGGTTTTGTTGCGCATCTTACGCAGTAGTTACGGGGCAAGTAATTACTGCGTAAGATGCGCAATTACTATACGTAATTAGGCGCTTTAATCCTTCAATGTTATTAAGACATATTTTAATTATATTTCAGCGAAGTGTTAAATAATACACTTTCATTAACTATCTGAAAAGTGAAGCTCTATTGCATTTCGCTGTGTGAAACGATCCCTGATCCTGTCCACATTCAATTTGCCTGCTCGTTGTACACTTACCGTAAGTACTATAGACAATGCGCAACAAGAGGCAGCTGGTTTGTCAGGAGTTTTGCTGGACCCCACAGTTGGCACCAGGACTGTAGCCAGCACTGAAGTCACTAACAGCAGTGTAAAGTTATCTTATATAATAATATCTATGCTGTTACTTTACTGTTTACCAGCAGATGTTAAAATGTAAGGACATGCAACCGTAACACTAAGGTAATAACAATGTACACTGAACTAGTAAAAATGTCCATCATCTAAAGTAACACAAATGCAAAAGGAGTGTATAAAAAAGTTATGGCAAAATAATGTAAATTATATCAGTGTAAAAGTTTGTGTCCCTTTGAATAAATTACTTCATATTTAAAATGACGTTACATATTCGGGCCAAACCAAGCATGATCGTAAACTGAGAATAGCTGAACATAAATGAGCGATGCGAATGCACATTTAAATTATATAGATTAAACACATGGATCAGCTTCTACTGATCCACTGAACCATGAAGTGATGCTGTAAAACAGCAACTGGGAAACTAAACATGTTTTCTGTATTTACAGGTAAATTTTTTGTGTAGAGGGAAAGATTTAGCTGTTTTTTTCAAATAGATCAATTTTGGATATTATTTATGAATTTTCCTTGTACTTGCTACTTGTTTTCAATTCCAAATGTTTGCTTGCATTTGTTTTGTTTGTTTGTAATAGTTTTATTGATTGTATTTAGAACAAATGTGAAATGTAGTGTTGTTGGAAATGATTAAATCATGGAATAAATGTGATAAACACCAGTGGTAATGTTTTTAGAAAATAATTATATTATTTTTATATTCTATGAGTCCTTGTGACTGACAGCTCTCATCCATTTTCATTTTCTGTATACAGTTACAATTATTTGACTAAACATTAATTGGCCTAAAAACTTTCACATTCCAATTGTAATATATTATTATTTTGTCCATCCGGAGCCCAAAACCTATTTTTCTCCACAGTGAAACATTCCCTGAAGTTTTTCTTCACCGGATCGTCTGGAGTTACAAACATCCCAGCATTTTTGAGTGTGGTGAAGATTGATGAAATTGAGGTGGTGCACTTTGACAGCAACGTCAAGAAAGCAGAACCCAAACAGGAGTGGATGGATTTCTTCATTCAGTTTCCAGGGGACAAACAGTTCTACACTGTGGAATGTTTGCATAGTTCTAAATTCTTCATTAATGCCATTGATGTTCTGACAAAGTGCTGCATCCAAACTGAAGGTACATGTTTTTGAAGTTTTCATCTTTAAAGTGTATCACAGCACATACACAGATACAAACACTCATATTGTTTGTTGCGTGTGCATGTAAACATAATCTTACACTGTTTAACCAATTGTGGCACAATATTTGACTAATGCAGTACCAACACTGTTACTGTGGTCATTAATGTATATCTGTACTGCATACGTTGGTACTACATATGATAACATGTACCAAATTAATCATGTTTAGTAATTTTTAATCAGAATATTCCATTTCTGACTCAGTGTGTCAGGATGGAATGAATGTGTGTAATAAGTATGAAATGCAACCACTCATAATAGCTGACTGTGCTGAATTCTCATGTCGATTTACTCCTGTCTCTGTCTCTCAGGTGTTCACACCTTCCAGAGGATGTATGGCTGTGAATGGGACGATGAGAGTAAAGAGTTGAAAGATTTTGATCAGTATAGTTACGATGGAGAAAACGTTACACAGGGAAACACTGTCCAACATGAGTTGGACAAAATTAGAATAGAAGACATGAAGCATTATGTCTACAAGTGTCCTTACTGGCTGGAGAAGTTTTTGAACTATGGGAAGAGCTTTCTTCAGAGAACAGGTAGAATCACTTGGTGTGATGCAGTTTTATGGAAACATTATATTATTAGTATGATGCTTCTGTTCATAATGTGCAGTAACATTACCCTGAATATGCATAGTATAAAGAATCAGTGCACAGACAATGTGATGACATCACACCGTGAACAGCTGGAGTCTGTGTTCTGACAAAACAAATTATATGCAGGTAACCCACTCAAACCACCTCAGCTGTCAGAGGTAAACAGACTTTATACCTCCTAAGATTTTTGCCACGTCCCCCAACAGTTAACACGTTGTGATGTAACTTCATATTATCTATTGAGTTACACTATGTTACATTTATAAAAAACTTTTTTTTCATTATCTTTCTCCAGGTCCTCCCTCAGTGTCTCTCCTCCAGAACTCTCCAATCAGCTGCCATGCTACAGGTTTCTACCCTGACAGAGCCACAATGTTCTGGAGGAAAGATGGACAGGAGCTTCATGAGGACGTGGACCATGGAGAGATCCTCCCCAACCATGATGGAACCTTCCAGATGACAGTTGACCTGAAATGTCAATCACTCTTGGATGAAGACTGGTGGAGATACGACTGTGTGTTTCAGTTCTCTGATGTTAAGGACGCCATCATCACCAGACTGGACAAATCAGTGATCAGAACCAACACAGGTAAGAGGAACTGTTTGTATGCTTGTGTGAGTTTAGCTTTTTATCAGAACCCACTTGGCTAAGTTACATCACACATTTGGTTAAAAATAGAAAGATTGACTATAAGAAAGACTATGAATCAATGACTCAGACATTGATCCTGGAATGCTTGGAACTCTACAAGATCAACACGATCCTGATGTTTGATGAAGAGCCTTCATCGAGAACTCATTGGGGAAGTGGAAAACAACCCTAGAGACGATCGGTATGTCATTCAGACTGGATAAGTGTGGTCAGTTTGTAAAAGGGAGAGGAAAAGTAGTCAGAACTGAGGGCGTTGTACAACCAGTAGGCAAGATAGCAGAAGTTGAGGACAGCTACAAGTACCTTGAAATCCCACAGGCAAATGTTAAGCATGAAGAGGCCACAAGGAAAGCAGCTACTACCAAGCACCTACAAGGAGTAAGGTCCTCGAGACATCGAGACAGAACAGTACTGCAAATAACTCCTTCATCATAATCTTTAAAAGTCATAAAGTCATGAGATTTCAGCTGAATGGGAAGAACAAAGTATGGACAATGCATGGAGGCTTTCACCCCAAATCCAGCATCCTGAGACTGTACACTAATCAAAAGGAAGGAGGCAGAGGCTTAGTGAACATCAGAGCCACTATCAATTAAATTCAATTCAACTTTATTTATATAGCGCAACTTTACAACACAGGCATCTCAAGGCACTTTACAGAATGAAGTCCAGACTATACAAGCATGTAAAGGCAACCCAACAAATCCCCGTTGAACAAGCCCTTGGCAACAGTAGAGAGGAAAAACTCCCTTTAATGGAACAAACCTCCAGTAGAACCAGGCTCAGGGTGGGCGGCCATCTGCCTTGACCGGTTGGGGTGAATGGATTAAACAACCAAAATCCAGAAATCAGAGAAGCAATGGAAAGAAGAGCAGGAATCCTCATGGAAGGACAAACCGCCATCAGATAGAAGAAGTGGCTAATATCAAAAAATCCTACCAGTGGCTGGATAAAGCTGGACTGAAAGACAGCACAGAGGCACTAATCCTGGCACCACAGGAGCAGGCTCTAAGTACAATATCAATAGAGGCCGCGGTCTACCATACCAGACAGAACTCTAGGTGCAGGCTGTGCAAAGACAATCCAGCACATAACAGTGGAGTGCAAGCTGCTAGCAGGCAGGGCACACATGGAACGTCACAACCCAGTGGCTGGCAAAGTGTACCGAAACATCTGTGCCGAGTACGGGCTGGAAGTCCTAAAGTCAAATTGGGACACACTTCCAAAGGTGGTTGAGAATGACAGAGATAAGATCTTGTGGGACTTCCAGTTACAGATTGACAAACTGGTAACTAACCAGACATAGTATTTGTGGGCAAACAGAAGAACAAGGCCGAGGTGGAAGATGTTGCTCTCCCAAGTGATAGCAACATCAGGAAGAAGGAACACAAGAAGCTCTAGAAATACCAAGTGCTGAAAAGACGTGAAAGGTGAAGGTACAATTGGTCTACGTGGTAACAGGAACACTGGGGGCTGTGACCCCCAAACTGGGAGAGGGGCTCCAGCACATTCCAGGAAAAACCTCTGAGATCTCTGTCCAGAAGTGTGCAGTCCTGAGATACTGCACAGGACCCTCAAGCTCCCAGGCCTCTGGCAGATGTGTGTGTGTGTATATATATATATATACGTATATATATATACGTATATATATATATATACGTATATATATATATATATATATATATATATATATGCACCTGTAAAAAACAAAGTATGACAACAGCATCACTGTTTTTTTAAACTATGTGGATTCATTTGTATTCATCTTTGTTCTGCTTTTCTTCTAGATTACGCCATATGTACTAATCCTGAAATTACCTACACCATCATTGTTACAGCGATCACCATTATTGCTCTGCTCTTAACTGAACTTGGATTACTTGTCTACAAAACTATGACAGGTGAGAGTACAAAGAAAAAATATGTATTTATTTGACATTTATTTGACACAAGTCTTTTTGTTTTACTATTGAAATTTGTTCTTTGATTGAGATGAAGTAAAACAAACTTTCTTCTCTAGTGCGTCAACGAACAGTATGTGACGTAAGACTCAGATGATGCTAATATTAGTATGGTTATGAAGCAGAGTCAGAATAATTCACCAAGTAGCAAGTACAAGGACGTTTACAGCATAAGTGAACATATAGCAAGAGGCACAATTTAATGTCAACAGTATAGACGTACAGTATATAGGTTTTCCTCTATACTTCACACATTACACTGAATTTAGCCAAAGTAAAGTGGACTTAGTGTAACGGACCTTGTATCTGAGGGCTGTATGCAGATATATGTTACAATACCTGTAAACAACAGTAAAATTATGAGACGGACGACATTGGTCTGTTTTCAGATTTTGCCAGATTTTATTACTCAAATCTACAATGACATTTAAATGCACCTTAACTGTAGTTCTCCAACCAAAATGTTCCATGCAAGTTTCTTACAACTCATGTTCAAAGAAAAATCTAAAATATAATCACAATTATTGTGCCTTAAGTACTTCCCTCAGAAATACAAAGAAAATAAATTTTTATCATTCTGCTGTTTTACAAGCTTGACATCTGCACCATTAAGTACAAATATGTTACCAAAGGCATTATCTGCTGGGCTACTGAGCTTATTTAATACTGTTAGCGAGCAGCAGAATTCCCTGAAGCAAAATAGTGAATCTAGCAAAGACATAATGTTCCTCAAAAACTCATTTAAACCAGTTTACACTCTACGCAAACAAACCCAAATCAATGACCTTCTTTTTAAATTTATGTTTGTGTGAACTGTGTGAAGATTTAAGTAGTGACTAATAATATGAATGATAATAAATAATAATGTGTTAACTAACAGTATATTTCTGACTTTACAGCGGATGAAGGAAAAGAACATAAGTTGTAACTTACCTTACATAACTTGCAAGTTATTCAATTAAAATATCAAAGAAATCATTGCAAGTTGAGCCACGGTGTCTGTATTGACTCATGACTAGTCAACCACAAGATTGGAAAGGAAGTAAATGTTAAATTGAACCGTTGCATTACAGCAGACATTTCAAAGACAGAAAAGTTTCTGCCCACTGAGCTTGCAGGGACGGTATGTTACTGGCTATAATGTTAAATAGGTTCTGTATGTGCAAAGGAAGCATCACTCATCTCTTTCTTAGCAAAACTAATATTCACACCAGGAGTCCCACACATATGTTTGCATGGTTTAATAATTTTTACATTTGTTCATTAGGTAAATTGTACCATTGTCTGAGCTGATATTAATTTGCACTGTCAAGACGCAGAATTGCCATCTATGCTTTGATTTCTTTGCATGTGTGTATTGCATGAGTTGTTACCAACATCTGGTGAACATTTCATGTCAATAGCACCATGCTATTGTGTACAATATTATTTTTGTCTGTTAGTTTCAAGTAATGATTCTTTCTCTTTCTTTAGGTGATTTGTTGAAATGGAGAAGGCTTTTACCTAGAAAAGGATAGACATCCTAAACAAAATATAATCACAAGATTGTATTAGCAGACACAGTGCTGCAGAGATCGATTCCTGACTGACCTTTAACCTTTCTCCCAGACGAAGGAGAGTGGACACCCTCCTTTCTCAGAATGTGTCTTGGGTGGCTGTTGCTCAGTTGGTAGAGCAGTTGTCCATGAACCAGAGGGAAGAACACAACTCAAGTTATCACAGCAACACAAATTCTCACAACCCAAAACAATATATATAAATACATAATGTAGGCCAAGTACAAAATAAATTATCTTATTACTTACAGTTTTATAGTTTCTCTAAAGTGCATTCAGAGCTTCACTGTCTGTGCAGTATTTTAAACATGCTGCACCTACATGTACCTGTTTGTGGAGTAAATATTTGAAGGACTATAAGGATGCAGGTGGCAGGGCCCTTTAACTGATAGTCTGCATGGTTTCACATCTATGGCCAAGCAGAGCAGGCTACAGAAGGTCGTCAACACCAAAGTGTTTCTGATTTGTTTTTCAGCTTTTATGTTTATTACTTAACACAGTATTTAGAGTTACATTCAGTAAACTTACATTCAGTAGACATTTCAAAGACAGAAAAGTTTCTGCCCACTGAGCTTGCAGGGACGGTATGTTACTGGCTATAATGTTAAATAGGTTCTGTATGTGCAAAGGAAGCATCACTCATCTCTTTCTTAGCAAAACTAATATTCACACCAGGAGTCCCACACATATGTTTGCATGGTTTAAAAAAAATTACACTTGTTCATTAGGTAAATTATACCATTGTCTCTCCTGGTTAAAAATCAATCATTATTTTTTTTTGTGGAACACATATTGGATGGACACCAGTAAAAATAACATAATGTTTATTTTTATGTTGCTTCCAGCAAAAGAAAACTGACTGTAGCACTGAGGTGATTATTTTTTAATCCTAAATTCTTCTCACTTGTATGTAGCCCCAAGAACTTTCAGCATCTGTGATATATTGTGAGAATGAACTAGATAAAGATCTGTATCAATGTATGTGTAGATATAGCAGGTAAAATAAGTACTGAATAATGTACCATTTAAATGTATTTCTAAAGGTGCTATTGACATGAAATGTTCACCAGATGTTGGTAACAACTCATGCAATCCACACATGTCCATAAATTAAGTCACGTGTAATAATGTGAAATGACACCAGGTAAAAGTATTGAACACACTTCCTGAAATTTATTTAATACTTGATGATGACAGCTTCAAGATGTCTCCTGTATGGAGAAACTAGTCGCATGCAGTGCTCAGGTTCTTTGTTCCACACAAACCGTCTTCAAATGTTGAAGGTTCCGTGGGCCTCTTCTATGAAATCTGTTCTTTAGTTCTTTCCATAGATTTTGAGTTGGATTCAAGTCAGGTGATTGGCTGGGCCTTTCATTGTTTTCTTTCTCTGAAAGTAACTGAGAGCTTCCTTGGCCTCGTGTTTGGGTTCATTATCTTGCTGAAATGTCCCCCCTCGTTTCAGCTTCATCATCCTGGTAGATGGCAGCAGATGGCTGTAGATTTTTTTCACTCATCTTTTCTGTAATTATATAAAGTTTGTCAAAGGCAACTTTTCATAAGCCATCAGTTGAGACTCAATGAGCTGATATTAATTTGCACTGACAAGACGCAGAATTGCTTTCTAATTACTGGTGTCTTGGCGTTCCATGTCTTCATGTGTTCAATATGTTTTCCTTATGTCATTTCACATCAATACACCTAATTTGTGGACATCTATGCTTTGATTTCTTTGCATGTGTGGATGCATGTGTTGTTACCAACATCTGGTGAACATTTCACGTCAATAGCATATTTTGAAATATAGTTATTTAGAAAAATGGTGACGCGTTCAATGGTTATTTTACCCGCTGCTTGTTTCTCTACTAAACTGTTTTGTTTAAACAGGTAACTTGAAATTCTACATGGTTATAGCCATTGTTATTCCTTTCATCCTCCTGGATGGATTTCTAATAGAGAAACTGAAGGAAGGTGAGAGACCAGAATTCAAGAACTGAATTATTATACCTTTCAATAGTATTTAGTAGAAAACCTTTTTTTTCCAGCAGTCACTGGCTTAAGACTAAAAGGTTTGAGGCTTGGATTCACAGCTAAAATGAATTAAAGTACAAAGTGTAACGTACACTATCAAGAAACTGTGTCTATAGCATAATGATGTAGGAAACAGGCTGTTAGAAAGAATTTCTTGATTATGTGGAATGAGTAGAACTGAGACCTATTTCAGTGGGTTGAAGTTTCTCAAACATAGATTAGCATTTACACCTGTGATGTCTTTGTCTTCTTTTTTCAGTTTTTTACCTCATCCTTTCGTCTCGTAAGAAAAACTCACACTTTATCCACACACAAATACACACATATATATATTTTACATATATATATAAAAAAAAAAAAAAAAAATCCTTTCTGCTCTCTTGCACTTGCATCTCGTGAACTGTGAACACATTTCTCATAGGACTTTGCTTTGATGTTTTCTCCTTGGCTTAGATTTTTGCTGCCTTGTACCTCACTTGTAAGTCGCTTTGGATAAAAGCGTCTGCTAAATGACTAAATGTAAATGTAAATGTAAATATATGCATTTATGCTATTGTGTATAATATTATTTTTGTCTGTTAGTTTTAAGTTTTAGGTGATTTGTTGAAATCGAAAAGGCTTTTACCTGGAAATGGATACCTGCCCTAAACAACATATAATCACAAGATTGTATTAGCAGACACAGTGCTGCAGAGATCGATTCCTGACTGACCTTTAACCTTGCTCCCAGAAGAAGGAGAGTGGACACCCTCCTTTCTCAGACCGTGTCTTGGGTGGCTGTTGCTCAGTTGGTAGAGCAGTTGTCCATGAACCAGAGGGAAGAACACAACTCAAGTTATCACAGCAACACAAATTCTCACAACCCAAAACAATATACATAAATACATAATGTAGGCCAAGCCCAAGATAAGTACAAAGCAAATTATCTTATTATTTGCAGTAAAAAACATAATGAGCCAGCATCCATATCAATGTGCAAACAATAAAAACAAAAAAACTTGTAAGAATATTACTAATATTGGAGTTTAGAGTTTTCGATCCATAACTGTTTGCACATGATAAACAGAATTCACCATAGACTGTTGCCTGGGAAATGTTTTTTATGTCATTGGCTTGCTGCTTTCCACCTCAGGGGTCGCCACAGTGAAATGTGCTCCACATGTTGATGTTTTTGGCATGACCACCCCAATCCAATGCTCTATCACTGAACCACCAGGCCCCCGTAGAATAAAAATGTAGTCTGTTGTTATATTAAACATTATAATTATCAACCCCAATTCAAAAAAGTTGGGACCATGTACCAAATGTTTTCTATTAGTGAAAGGTTCCAACTTTTTTAAAATGTGTTGCTGCCATCAAATCCAATTTGAGCTAATATTTTCCATGAAATGGTAAAATGCCTGTTTCAACTTCTGATATGTTGTTTATATTTATGTTCTACTGTGAATAAAATATGGGTTGATGAGGTCTGCAAATCTTTGCATTTTGTTTTTATTTACATTTTAAACATTGTGCCAGGTTTTTTAAAATTGGGGTTGTACAATATCTCATTAAAGCATAGGTGAAGTCCATATCACCAGATAGATACAATTTTACCACATAGTGCTGGTCACTTATCTTCGTTTTATTACTTTAACAAGTACAATGTGTAAATCAATGCAGAAACCTCTAAAAAGTGACAGCTAACTAATAGTCATATATAGCTTAGTCAAAATTACACTTAAAGGTTGAGATAATATTTTTTTAAGTACTACATCAAAAACCTCATTGTTCAAATTAGCAAACTATTGTCACAATAAATATTGTAATAAATTTGGCAAAGAGCGAGACCACAATTAACTCAGCTGAGTTAGCAATATTCCACTCAGAGCAATAATTTACTGCCACAATAGTCCAAAATAATTAACAAGAGGCCTAATATGTAGCAGTAACATACTAGGTTTATAAAATACACACTAAACTTAAAAAACTAATCTTAGCTAATTCTGAAGTAATATGGCAAATATCTGAGAGACAACTTCCACTGGACAGTGACACAGCAGACATCTTCAGAAACACTAACGCTGGCTTTATGAGCACACAAATCCTCTCCAGCTAACTCACATTAATCTGAGGTTAGTGTCAGATGAGAGCATGTGGACCAAAAGACAGAAAATTGTAAAATAAATGCCACTTGCTTTGCACTTACTCCTTAGTATGTGTATAATATGTACAAAAAGTTATATACAAAAATATATACATTAGGGAGGCAAGAGATTACAACTTTGTGTGTTTAGTTCACATTTTCTTTAGTTCGAAGTCAGTTGCTATCTAATGGGAAACACCAGTTTTGATGCAGTAATTTTGTTGGCATCCAATCTTCACTGGCAGCCTGTCAAAACAAAAATAAGTACAAGTTGAGCATTGCATTAAAATAATTCATTAGATTTTACATTGAACATTATCTATTTATCAGATTGTGTTCTGAGAGACAACTTAGATTATGAGTAACATGATAAACCAAAATTCTTGTTCCAGCATAATGTGATTTATTTAATGCATAATTTTGCAGCACACAGGGAGAATTTATTTCTTTGCAGTACTTACATATTAGTACTATGATCAGTTATGAGCTGAGTCGGGTCAGTCAGGAGTCAGAGGCTACAAGAAGAAAATAGCAAAATGCTTCAATCTAACACCTGCATTTTTTTTCAGTTTAAAACTAACCATGATCAGACTGCTTGATCACAAATTTCCACTAATATATGACACAAAACATCATCAACAGCATCTGATAGTAAAATAATAAAAGAAAACGTACTGTTTGCACGGCGGAACCCTGAAAAACAGGAGGAAAATTATTCTAAAAAAATTCTAGATAGACCTCACTTTTTATAAAAAAGACAACCGCTTTGCATTTTTTGGAACAATTCATCCATAAACTTAACAGCAGGACAGAAACTCCTGGTAAATACATATGTGGAGCTGAATCTCCATATTTTGATTTTAAGTCCTTCTTAACACTTCCTTACTATTCTTCTTCTTCCTCCAGATGAAGAGTCCAGTGATGCAGGCTGACAGCAGCATCAGTCCTACAACAACTGCGATGGCAGCACCAGCAGGAACCTCTGAGGGAAGAACTGGAACCAGAAAAGAACATTCACACTTTATAACTATCATTGGATGGAAATTAATATTTTTGGTTTAAGGAATTCAATATTGTTTACACATCTCTGCACTGCAGAAGGAAACTGAAGTATCTGGACAAAACCCATATATGCAAAAATAACGGGAAGCCCCTTCCTTGTGCAGCAGCTCAATCATGTGTGACCCCAGTCTTACCTAAGTTGGTTCTGATCACAGCTTTGTCCAGTTTGGTGACAATGTCTTCAACACCAGAGAGCTGAAACATACAGTCGTATCTCTTCCAGTCTTCAGGTTTGACTGATGAAATGTTCAGATCAACTCTCATCTGGAAGGTTCCATCATGGTTGGGGAGGATCTCTTCATGGTCCACGTCCTCATGAAGCTCCTGTCCATCTTTCCTCCAGAACATTGTGGCTCTGTCAGGGTAGAAACCTGTAGCGTGGCAGCTGACTGGAGAGGACGGAGACTTCTGGAGGAGAGACACTGAGGGACGATCTGGAGCAGAGGGAGAGAGAAAGTTAAACAGAAAGATGGGAGAATGAAGTAAACCATGGAGGATGAGAAAGATAAGGGCGACTGTGGCACAGGAGGGATAGCGGTCATCCACAAATCCCACAGTTGTTAGTTTAATCCCCGGGTCCTCCGGTCAAATGTCGAAGTGTCTTTGAGCAAGACACTTGACTCCAACTTAGTTGCTCTGAAGTATCTAGTCAAAACCCATACATGCAAAATAATGTGAAGCCCCTGCCTTGTGCAGCAGCTAAATCAAAGTTTGTGTTACTAAATTTCCAAATATGAAAGGGCAGCACCTGGATTTTAATATTAAACAATAATGTGGCTTTTACAATACTTACACTTTGTGATGTAGATAGTTTTTAATATCATTAAAAAGATGAGAGCCTGCAGAACTGAATGCATGTAATCTCCTCCAAAATTTTTTATTTGCTCACTTTCAGAAATGCTCAGTTCTCCTCTGAGGGAATGTAGTCAACTGCTATGCAGCTCCCATGTGTGTGCATGTGGTTGTGATTGTGAATGGGTGAATGAGAAGCAGTGTAAAGTGCTTTGAGTACCAACAGGTAGAAAAGCGCTAAATAACTGCTGACCACATACCATGAAAAGGAAAGGGAACAATGAAAAGTGTTAAATTCAGGAGGGATATACCAGGATTAAAAAAGAAAAGGAAAAAGAGGAAGAAGACACATACATAAGTGTGGTTACTGTATATGAACATAGCCGTGACCATGAAATTTCATCAGGTCATGTGATTCTACCTGTTCTTGACAAGAAGCTCCTCCCATAATTTAGAAACATCCTCAGCCACTTCGGGTAATTCTGAGTAACAAAGTTAACATATGTGTCCATTCTGGTTTTGTCAGCCTCCCACTCCTGTTTGATGGCGTCGGCCTCTGGTTTCACAGTGATCCACATTCGCTTCTTCAGGTCTATTGACATGAAGTCTTCTCCATCATAACCACCCTGTACAAAAACAACCTCTCCAGTCTGTTCATCTGATTCATAGCTTTCCGTCAACTGTAAAATGTGGATACCTGAGAGAGACAGAGAAAAACAAAGTCTACAATGATGCATAAATGATGTCTGCAGTGGAAAGATGATCTTATTGCATCCTTTATAAATACTACTCTTCCCTCAGTATAACAGTTCGTTTCTGATTCAAAAGCTTAATGAGGGATTAAACCAAATGCTATGTTTTAGTTTAAAAGTGCATATTAACAGTCTTCAAGTTGCACCCATGACATTAACCCTCAGGGCTCATTACGCCAGCAAGATCAAATCAAATGATTGGTTCAATATGAGAAACTTTTTTCACTTGTTTTACTTTGTATTTTCCTTTTTACCACTGATAACTGTTATCACGAGGAGTTGAGCATGTTTCATAAAGATGCACAGAGCTAGGTTGGCTTTCAGGCATGCAACAGCTGTGTGGAGCAGGTAAGAAGACAGGACTTCAGTGTCCTCTGTAAGGAGAAACACGGTCCTTTGTGAGGCTTCTTTAAGACTAGCCTATTACAGTCTGGACTATTAAGGAGGAGATGTTGAAGCTGGAACCATGTCAGACTGATATTTCATCTCACACTGCCCCCGTCACAGATCCAATAACTGGCGAAGAGGTTACCATGGAGATGATGTTTGATTTACTGTCATGTTGGTCTCTATAACCACTATCCATGCACACATGCAATTATGATTATTCAATATTTTTACTTAAATGGTTTGACATACACCAATCAACCACAACATTAATACCACTTGGTTGCTGTGATGTCAACTGTGGTGGACTTTTTTGCAAACAGCAAACTGTAACATATAAATGTGTGTTTTGACACTTGCAATCATAATGTTTTCTCATATTATCAGTGGAGTGTGTATTCAAGATTTTCACACTTTCATTCTTGTGCTGTGGATCAGTGTGTTATGGTCTTGATATGTCATTTCTGTGAGGAGCAGCCATGTCATGTAATTCAAGCTCAGAGGCCCTGTCACCTTTAATCTGCCCCCAGTGAAAACTCCCTCCCATTACTTTCCAAGTGATGTAGAACATAGAACATACTGCACCTTCAGTTTGATTGAAGTGCTGCATAATTCTGTTGAGTATGGATTTAAAGCGTTTAGGCTGTATCTCGAAACATCGCTGAGTGAACACCTCCATTAGCCAGGGATTGTCTTTCAATAGTTTTTTCCACACGTCCTGTTTTATTTCTATGGTTTTGTTGCTGTTGCAGAAAGCTGCCTGAACGTCATCAACCATGGCAGCAGCCATCAGCTCTGGGAGGTTTTGGCTTCCAGAAGATGTAGTGAAGAGAAACTTAAGCGAATGTTTCACTGTGAGACAACATAAAAATACATTCAGTATTCAGCCTTAATATACTGTACACATATTGTCCCAAATGGGACAATTACAGTGTGAACATGTTCAGTTGAAGCCTAAAGTCTTTTCAAACTGAGGTAAAACTGTGGACGCAGGGACAAAGTGCAGACTGAAGTAAAGAGTTTAGAGATTGAAATGTGAACTTACCTGGTGATGAAACGTGACAGAAGAGAAGCAACAGAAATAACGACTTCATCCTGATTTGACCAAGAATCACGGAGAAATAATCGAGTTGCTTCGGTCTCTGTGAAAGATGGGAGTGTTGAACCTAAAAATAGTCCTTAAAAGTCATTTGTTTAGTTGATTTATCATACACCGTGTGACTGAATATGTTTTCCTTTCTCCTGGGTGAAACGATCAGATGTAAAACTTTACCAAAAAAAGCAGGAAGTGGCTTATAACAGCAATTTACAAAACGATACCGAAATATGTTTCAGAGGAACAAAAGCTCCGCCCACAAACGTTTGACAAGTGATTCATTAAGTAACAATTAACAGGTAATGTAGTTCACACGCGTGTAAACTCATATTTCACTGGTTTGAACCAAGTTTTTTTAACGTTAGGAGAAACTGTTAGCAGTTTATCATTGATATCTGTCAGTGAAGTGCTGTGACACGAAAAACGTGTAACAACGGCAGGATTCTCGCCGATCGCGGACTAGATCCCGTTTTCCTGCCCACCCGTGTTATTGTTTGTTGTAATAACATTTTTATTTTATTTTTTTTTTGGCTATGTAATTTCTAACCAAAAGCCCACTGGATCATAGACAGTACGCTGAGTGTGAAGATTTGGATTATCCCGTCAACTTCGACGTTAAAGACACTTCAACGACTATGCAAAATTACATTATCACCCCCAAAAAAATACTCTGCTGCAAGTTAAAGTCTGTCAGTCAGCCTTTACTAAAGGGGAAGTACAGATCTAACTGTAAAATAATGCCTAGAATCTATTAAACATAATAAAAGTAGAAAAATAAATACTCATTATATATTTAATATAATTATTAATGTTATCCTGTATAGAAAAGCAGCACTTTCTGTAACATGGCATAATCTAATATGCCCATTTACCTCAAGATGTAAAAAAAATCCAGAAATTGGGTTCAGGTTTAATGTGACATCAGTTTTTGAACGTTAAGTAAAAAACAGCGAATGGACATGTGAATTTACAGGAGATGCAACAATGTCGCAAAGGCAACACAATTCATCTCGTTTTTAATGATATCTGTTGTTAACTACTAGTAGAGTTGAATTTGTTTGAACTGAACTGAAGTAGAACTATCTACAAGTATTTGACACTGCGTTTATTAGCAGCATTTATACAAAATGTAACACTTTACTGACTTTACGTGGTGGCGAGGAGCAGGTCTTTGGAGAAACGCAAGAATAGAGCATTTTTAACAGTATAAATCAGTGGGCCAGGACAGTGAGGACGGAGTAGGAGGACATCCTGTATAGCAAATTATACGGACTGGATTTCCATTCCTTTTTGGGTCAGAAGGTCAGAAAGAGACATTGATTTTACATTTTCACAAGACAAAGACACTCGTTATTTTACTAATTACTAAATAACCAAAGAACTTCGGAGCTAATATCTACTACACATTTTTTCAAAAAAGCGACACACTTACACTGCAAGATAAAGTATTTTTTATTTTATGTAAAAACTGTGCAGTATTAGTACAGGTGAGGCCACTTTTTTCTCCTACCTAAACAGAGTTTCTCTAGTGTTTTTCTAGTTTTAGAATTGTGAGTGTAACAACAAGTGAAAGGCAAAAATTTCCTTCTGTAGAGGCATAAAATGAAAACGCTTTAGCAAAGTATAATTAATTCAACTTTGCACCAGACACTTTCAGGTAATAACCAGAGCTGCGTTTGACAGCTTCCAAAAACAACAGTTCATAACAATGTTTCAAAAAGGGTTTTACTGCTTAGAACTAATTGTCTATGAATCTGTTTTGACAGGCTCACAGTGAAGATTAGAAGAAAACCTCAGCAAAGTCACTGTGGCATCAAAACCATAATTTCTTGGAGGGAACTTGAAAAAAACCTCCATTAATAACAAAGATGAGAGAGAAGTGATGCTGCTGGTCAACTGTTTGTTCTAAAGACTCTGTCTTAGGTGGTTGAACATGGTGTCCATTAATTACAGACATGTTGGAGCTGAAGCTAAATTGTTCCCATTTCCCAGCTCAACATTGGAGCTGGCTCTTATGAAATCACTGCTTCCCTAATGTTACGCAAAATACTACAAGTCACAAACATATCATCCTGATGGTCACAGTAACAACCCAGGAAGGTCTTTGGCTGTTTGGGTCTAATTGTAATGTAACTGTGTCATGTCCTGTAGCTGCTACATGTCACACTTTTACCAAGCTGTGATTCTACTGTATTAATAAAGTTTCCAGTTAAAGTTGCTTTAACAAATGCTGCTCTTCCTTCTAATGAACATGTTTGGTTGCTGTTACATTTTTTTTAATTTTGTTTTTCGCTATTTTTTCCATTTTCAGTGATTTTGTCTCTCTTCCCTTACACAGAAGCTTTTCCTGGTTAACATTCACACAATGAAAAAACAGTTAAAAAAAATGTTTTGACCTGTTTTATTTCTTCTGTTTATACTCGTGTCATAGTATATTAATATTTGCACATTTTCAGTGTGATAAAAATGGAAAAAAACAAGCGCACACACACAGGACTGGAGCGTGCACAGACATTGGCCACTTTACAAATACAATTTTTGTGTCTTCTACAAATGTGTTTCAACTTTTATACACAATAAAAAACAGAATAAAGAACACACAGCGGATGCTTAGTGACTGGAGTAATGGCAGGACTGCGGCTCCTCCTCACACTCATCATCTGGAAACATAAAGGTATTTCTGAGTGTGACATCATGTGATGGTATGGTTAGTGCAACATACAAACAGCTGCTGTTGTAGGACTTTCACAGCAATTACCATTATATCCCCCAAATAACTTCATAAAGCCAAGTGAGTGAACTGCAAAAACAAGGTGAGTGTACATCACATTTCCGTCAAGACTGACAAACTCTGACCGTGGTCAATCTGACTGAATAAGTTTGAGGGGGGGGCAGGTTATTTCCAGCCTCCTCCTGACCTCCGTCCGGCCCCCGGAGTTCTAGACACTTGACACTTACCAGGATCTGGAAGGGGACGATGGCGCATCCACGTAGACATCTACATCTGTGCTTCCTTCTGGGCTCTTCCTCAAGCCTGCGTCTGTGTCTTGGGGGGGGGACACAATGAGACAAATGGATGTGAAATTGAAAAAACTGACTGTGGATGGTTTGGACTGTATGTATCTGGATGGGACAGTGCACAGAGATGCTCTAACTGTGAGTTATGTATCACTGGAAGAGAAAAAATGATTGGAACCGGGGACTCCAGAAACATCAGGGACGTGTAGCTACTAAGAAATTGTCAGGCCAGAGAAAAATCAGTGGCTACGGAAAACGCTGATTTGTTTGCCATCAATACAACGGTCAACCACAACATTAATACCCTCTGGTGGTGTCAGTGTGCTTCAACGCAGACACGGGGGAAAAAAAATCATATTTTTATATTTTATACTCCTACCACTCAAACTAAATTACATTCAGTTTCTCATGTTGTTGCACAGATGTGATTGATACCTGTCATTCTCTCTGCTTCTGCTCCTCCCTCTTTGGTTTGTTCATCCACGAGACCTGAGAGAACAAGTAAGTCATTTTGTAATTTCCACAGAAAACTCTTTTACAGCATTTCTGCAAAGTGCTGTGTGACTATCAGAGAACTACAGCATAAAGAGCTCTGTGTCGATAGGTGTTAGAGACGTCTCTTCTCAGTGTTAGAGACATCTGCACGTCTCTGCCTCAGGTATCTCCCAACGATCAAGACCAACTCCCAACGATCACGACCTCACAGTTGTTGTATGCCAGCGTGATTTTTTTTTTAAGTTAAAACTGTTGATAATTTGCTCTAATTCAACTTCAAAAGTGGCTCCAAAACTAGGTCACTGAATTGTTGCCCCGTTCGGAGTGATTTCCTCCTGTGAGACGCTTGATAAATCCAGCTGCGTGTTATTGTTTGAAACACTGCAGACACTGTTAAAACCAACACACTACTTTCTGATTATTCCTGATCAAATAATTCCAGTCAATAAAGTATGATGTCATTTCTGGCTAATTATAACTGTCTTACACGTGTGAATACTGCACATGATCATATACATATTAATAACAATTCACAGATGTAGAACTGTGTATTTTTACCATAATTCTTACCATCTATTACAACTTTACTGCTTCTGCAAAGATATTTTGTCTTGTGGCTGGACATTTGTGGATTATGTTGAGATGGATCTGCTCTTCTCCTTCTTCTTCTTCTTCTTTCTGCTGCCGTGCTCTCCTCCTCTATGACCACCGGCTGATTCCTGCTGGTGCAGCATGAACTGAGGAGCAGGGCGCTGCTAACATTGATCCCAAAGGCGAGCCAGAACACTTTCCTCCAGCCCTGCAGAGTGCGCTGACCACCAGAGAAGGAGACGAAGAGGCGTCAGTACCGCATCACTGCAGTGAGTCTGTATCTTCAGCATGTGCATGTAAATAATATCTTCATTATAACTTTAACTGAAATTGATCCGTTTCCAGCAGTACAGTTTACAGTAGATACTACTGCATCACAGTACAGGGTTACTAATAACTTCCTGATAGTTATTTTTCACACAGTTGAACAAATTTATTTATGTTATTTTCGTGAAATTTAAAGCAATTTTCCAGCTTAATGTTATTGTTCAACTGTTTCACAATTGGCAACTGACAAGGCTCGAAAAACATGAAATACTTTTAGCCACTGTGAGCTCACGTGCTAT
Organism: Channa argus; assembly: GCF_033026475.1. NCBI lineage: Eukaryota > Metazoa > Chordata > Actinopteri > Anabantiformes > Channidae > Channa > Channa argus. The sequence goes on from NC_090197.1 coordinate 6,371,446, forward strand.
ACTGTACATCATCTTTTGAGACACTTCCGGCCTTTTAAGACATTTAGGACCTTAAATGTCGAAAATCAAATGTACGAGTTTTTAAGACTTTTTAAGATGTGCAGACACCCTGAAACTAAGAGTTTAATTTTTACAGACTTACATCTTTTGTGATGTAGCCTACGACAATCGGTACCATGAATCCAGGAATGGCACTGAACGTGCGGCTGATTCCCAGAACAAATCCTCTGTACCCAAAGTGGAGAGAAAAACAAAAGGTCTTCAGCATTTTGTAACAATTAACACACAAGAAGAGGAGGGAGCTCAACTATTTGTCTACTTTTCATTTATACAAAGATCACAGTTCAATTCAGTTTTACTGTAGCGTCACTAACAATTCCAGCCAGCAGCTTGGAGGAAACACATTAATGCAGCTGTTAATAGTTGATTAAATCCACAAACCAGCAGTGGCTAGTAATGAAGAGCATGATGCTCCTGCAGCCTAAGAGATAAGGTACATATCACGTAACTGGAACAGAATGCCCCAAAATAATCATTCAAAAGATTAAGAGCAATTTTGCAACGCTGCTCTTTGCTACAAATGCTACAAAGGGTCAATAGAAGATTTGTTAGACAGCATAACAGGAAGCCTGCACTACATGTATCCCAACAGTATTTATCTGAAAGACATGAGGATCATGAATGTGAATTCATTCAATGAATTCAGAGATGAACTACTGGTCAGACAAAACAACATTTATATGTAAAATCATTTTTCAGCAGGCAGCGACAGACAGGAGCACCCACCGTTGAGCAATTTGCTTTTCCATGACGCTGGAGATTCGGGTCCCTGTGGCGAGCGCCGCGAAGGTGAGCAAGGCGATGCTGAGGCTGTGTCTGCACCCGGCGTAGCCAAGAGCCACGAGGGGAACTGCAGAGAGCAACATACCTACAGACATAGGTCGACACGACATTGATTCAGTAAGTGCCTGTTCTCAATCCCTCTGACATAAACTTGAAAAATAAAATACTCATATACAAACGTTCAGGTACGTTCTGTGGCTGGCTCATCAAAACCTGTATCAATCATTAGTTCACTTACATGTAACTATAAAGAGTTTTTGAATCCTCCACTTCTTTAAGTTGTCCGCTGCAATACGTAATAATACTGCAAACAGGAAGGCACAGAGGAACGGCAAAGCAGACAGGAGGCCAATCTGGAGAAAGGAGATAGACAAATAATCTATTGACTACATATTCTCAAATGACAGGACACGCTGCCTTTCTTTGTTATACACTTTGTATCTACATATTACTGTGTATTTGGAAGATTCATCTAAAATAAGACATTTAAAATGGAAATTTCTGCCTACTTTGAGATGTTTAATAAAAAAATTATTTAATGTACAAAACAATGTGAAAACTCTAATTACATTATCCCTAAACACTTTCAATTACAATGCATCAACATGTTTCTTTTAAAACATAAAAACCAAATAATGAAAAGCTCACAGTTCTGATATCGAACTTCAGGACGGTCGCCATGTATGAGGGCAGAAAGGTGAGCAGGGTGTAGTAGCACCAATCTGAGCACATCTGCGTGGTGATGATGATCCACAGAGGGACGGACAACAGCACAGAATGCAGAGGAATGAATGAGCCCTGAGCTGCACCCTGCAGTTTCAGTGCAGATAAAAAAGTGAGCACAGCACGACGCAGCTGTTACAAGTGATATTAGTAAAACACACTTAGATTCTCTTACGTCTAAATGCAGCTTGGGAACTATTGGGTTCATAAGCTTTAATAAATATATAGTAATACTCTTTACAATTGTGTGAACATTTTGATAATGATATGCTAAAATACACATTTTTCACTATTCAATTTGACTCCCGCTCACACATACAAGTACTCAGTATTGTTAGTATTCTAATGTCTGTGATGTTTTTATATGAAAAATAAAAAGCAATTTTGTTGCAGAAATAAATGAAATCCATTCACACTGAGGATAATCCTAACAGGACAAGTCAGCCAGCAGGTTCACATGCTAAATGATGAGCATATTTATTTTTGTGTTTGCAAATTTATTTTTTTAAATGTGCAATTTAAAGGGTTCATGTTTTGTGTTCACCTGAGACTGAAGAGACTCGGTCATGGTACCTGCTTCATCAATGTCCCCAGACACAAAAAAGAACCAGACAATGGCCCAAATACAACCAGCACCCCCTGAAAGAAGAAGAGTCAAAAATGTGTTGTACAAGGTGGTGAATAATAAAACGAATTCGACAGTTTTCAGTGACAGTACTCAGTGAGCCTCTGAGGTTTACTGTTATCTTTGGAGCCCGTAAGATAGACACTGTCATAAAAATTGAAATAACACTACAAAATCAGAACACTCCTGTTATTTTTGTTATGTGGTGGTGAAACAGTTTACCAGTCTACACATTTAATAAAATCCAATACAGCAGCTCTGCCATGAATTTCACTTTTACAAGGTCATAATTTCTCAGTTTTTAGGTTGAAACTATCAGAAAGGTGATAATTGTATGTGTTTGTTATTGAGATCGAAGTGGGCAGTGGAGTCGTACTGGAGTGTATAATGAGAAGAGGTGGTTCTAATGTTTTGGCCTCCTCACTCATTTTAAAAAGGTGAACACAATTCATGGCAGAGCCACTGTACAGAACTACATTCAATTGCACAGGTGGTCATAATCTTATGCCTGATCGGTGTATCTTATATTTTATTTCTTGAATATTAATCCCTACAAAGATTTGCACACCCAAATTCAAGGGAAATTTACTAGCACATGCAAAATCTGCACCAGGGTGGAAAACTGCTAACATTTCAGCTTCTTTAGTTTAACCAGAAACCTGATTTAAGACCAACAATGAATTCAGGTCCTGCATATCTTGCTCTGTAACAAGAAAAGGAAAAGCACCTCAACCAAACCAAGGAGAAACCACACCGGCAACTTCAATTGCTTAATATTGTTTACTTTCCAGGCAATCTGACAATATTACACTACGGACACATTTTGAAGAAGTCCAAACTCTCTGATTTCATGTAAATCACCAGAAAATGTCATTTTATGGCAAACGCATTTTGATTGTGATTAACAATACTGCGATATTATTATCTGTGATGTTATCTCCTAAATTCCACGATGTATGTTATATGATGAATGTGAGCATTTGATCCTATTCAGGATTGCGTAGAGAATTTTTCCTCCCTCACCGCAGATGTAAAAGATGGTGGGCCAGTTGATTCCTTGGTAGAGGAAGCTGGTGAGCAGCATAGCCCAAATGGCTCCGAAGTCGGTCCCCAATTCTGACAGGCTCATCAGCCAAGAGTGGCTCTGAGGTGTAGCCCAGCGAGCCCACATTGCCAGCATGGCTGGGTAAGTCAGACCCTGGAGAAGCATGAACACAGACTCCTAAACACCACGGCTCAATCATGGCATAATAAAAAAAAAAAAAAAAACTGAAAAAACATTTCCAAAAGGAAAAAATCTGAACTGTTTTTGCTGAAATAGCTGAAATGTGATGTAAAATTCCTTCCTTATATACTGGTTAGGCAAAGTTCAACGCCGGTTAGCCTTAAAAGCTTCAAAGGCAAAAACTTCAAAGGCCGTTATGTGACGTCATGTGTCGATGCCATCGATGAGGGAGATATTATCGAGCCTATGTGGTGACTTGGCCGTTGGAGATATGGATGAATGAATTTCCACTCAGCTGAAAGTTCATTACGCTCAGACCCGGTCATTCTAAGTAACAGTCCTGCAGTTAATCCTCCCTCACAAAGGTGATAATGTTCAGTTTGGGTTCAGACTTGCTTCAATTTTGGAGGCTGTTTTTGTGCTGCTGTTAGTGCACACAGGAGATTTTTTTATTCAGCCAGCAGTGACTTATTAAATGGGGTGGACAAAATAATAATGACATGCAGCTCTGCAGACATAGGTACAGAAACAGGTTACTGTTGGAATTGGGTTATTTCTCTTTAGTTTCCTGTGTTTTCCCACTGTGTCTACTCAAATTTCCCACATTGTTTGTTTCAAGCCCCCCCTCTTGTTTCCAGCACCATCTTACCTCCCCTAAGCCGTTCAACACTCTTATCACAAACAGTATGTATGGATCATCCTGAGCCGTCTGGGGGGTGAGCAGGGTGAGGGCAGAGGTACCCAGCACACTCCAGCCCAACAATTTCCTCCCCCCATAGTAACCACCCAGGAGATGTCCAGGCACATTTGCACACAATTGGCCAAAGAAGAATCCTCCGAGCAGCCAGCCCTGAGTCTGCGAGCCCCACGAGTACTGAGGGAACTGGGATCAGAGGGGAGTCAGATTAATACCAAACAGAAAGGTGAGAGACAATGTAAACAGCTACACTTTTACTTATTTGATATACAGGGTCAACATGAGAAAGGATAACGAGTTTGGGTGCTGTACCTGGACAAGTGGCACAAAACGGATTTATGGATGAACCAATTAAAAAAGAGTTAAAGTGGTTTTTAAATTGACACTGCACTTGTTAGCAGTAGCTGCTAAGCTATGAACTATTTGCTTTAGGTATAATAATCCCGATTGAAATTCCATAAAAGCAGATTAAACAGGCTCCTGCAGCATCTTATCCATCTCAGGTGTTGTTTACAGATGTACCGCTTAAAAGCAGACAACAGAATATTCAAAAATATTTCAATAAAATTGAAAAATAATAACATTATCAAAAAAACTTAACCCTTTGAGGCGGTAGAGTTGTGTTGTCTTTTCCTCTCTCTGACGGCAGCGGACAGGCAAAGGTGCTCAAGTGGTTCGCGGCTGGTTTGGGCCCAGTGGTATTTACCATGGCAACCATGATGACGCTGAAGTTGACATGGAGGCCACAGACCACAGAGAAGCCAATGAACATGACAATGGTCAGGTTTCGAGGAAACGAGGAGCACTGAGGAGGAACTGTTCACAAACAGAACCACAACATCTTTAGTACGTTGTAATATGTATAGTACATGCTTTATATTAAGAGGTGGTTCTAATATTTTACAACCCTCATTTATTTTACAGTTGGGTGTAAATGTTTGCATTTAATTTAAAATGGCAAGAAAAGAGTAAAAAATGTACTACAAAACTTAGAAATGTAAGTAAAGTTTTAATTAATATCTCATACATTTTTCTTCTACTTCTGAATTAAATTTGTACTTGCTGAATGTTCATTGTTATTCCGTTAGGTTTACACGCAATTTCAATAGAAGGCGGATACAAAAAGTTTTTGTAAAACAACGAAAATTACACTTGTTGCAAATGTATAAAAAAAGCATTAATTAATTTCTGATGAAGGGAGATTTGTACTAGCAAATTGTGCATTAAATATTACTTCTTTCGCCATTTCAAAATAAAGGAAATGCAACCGTTGGCATCCCAACTGTAAATAGGGCCTATTCAAGTAAAATATTGTACTACGTTTACTTCACTGGAGTATTTCCATTTCAGTCTACTTTTATTTTCACTTCACTATAATGTGGGGGAGAATGTTGTACTTGTGTTCCACTACATTTATTTGAGTTACTAGTTCAGTTACCTTTTTTCACATTAAGTTTCTTAACACAAACTCTAAATCTCAGTAAATGATTACGTGTTAAGTAGATTAATCACCTGTTGGTACATAAAGTGGTTGAAAGCTTAAACTTTACCAGTTAAGTGATAATTCTATTTGTAGCAGAGTATGTTTTAGCTATAACCCGCACTTTTACTTGAACAGTGAGTTTGTGTACCTGCACCACCTCTGTTGTCTTCGTTGTCCAAAGAGGCTGAATGTTTGGAGGGAGTTGATGGCGACATGCCGGTCCAGTTTTCTGTTACTGAGGTGCAGCTTAAAGCGGGAAAACAATGGAAATCAATTACGAGGCGGCGATAACAAGTCTGGGATACCCTACTGATCTGGACTAAGTTTTGGATAGTGATGGGTACTGAGTCCTTGTCCTGAACAACAAGGTGGAGTGGAGATCAATGCACACACACACACACACACACACACACACACACACACACACACACACAGGCGGTGCATTTGGTGACTATGCGGGTCCTTCTTAGCTAACTGACGAGCTACGAATGCTAATTTATGAAATTTAGATGCAAAGGATTTTAGAGCAGGTAAGTTATTGTGCTATGTGCAGTGTGGTATGGTGTGTATTTTATGGTATTTTCCATATCTTAAACACGGCAGTTTTATGTTTGCCTGGGCCCCATCAGACACTAGGAGCTTCGCCACTGATCTTCACAGACAGTTAGCTGCCGTTAGTGTGAATCAGAAACATCAATATACAGAAAAAGTTTCACATCTAAAGCACCTACCAACCACATCCAGGCATATTGTAAACCTCAACTAATTCAAACTGTTCTTACCTTTTTTCAACGCAACCCATCGCACATAGAAATATTCACTTCTGTATCAAAGTTATGCGTCGTCACGGTAACCGATTGCCAAGGCAATATTCAAGATTCGAAGAGCTTTATTGATCCCATAAAGGGGATGTGTTGCATCGTTACAGCTGCTCTGTAACAAGAAAGGAAAAGCACCTGTGGAGAAACCACACCGGCAACTTCAATTGCTTAATATTGTTTACTTTCCAGACTATCTGACAATATTACATTATGATCAAATTTTGAAGGAGTCCAAACTCCAAACAGATTAAGTCATTTTATGTCACACACTGCTTACTCCTATGTTGTCGTATGGTTGTTCTCTACAGGACATTTAAAAAACCAGATTTCAAGAATTTGATTGTGATTAAAAAGACTGATATTATCTGTGATGTTATCCAGCCTCAGCGGGACGGTATTGTGGATCTTTGGGGTTCGTCTTCTGTACTGGGGGTACAGAGGGTACTGGGTCCTTTGTCATCCTTTTGAGTGTCTGCTCTCAAAAAATAGGAATTTTACTCAAATGTCCAATCCAGTAACCCGAACTGCACAATGACTTCACCGCAAATGTATGAGTTTATTGACATATTTAAAAAGATATTAATACATCCATAGTAGTTTAAGATGTGATTGGATTCAACATTTGCCTGATTTCAGAGTGAGATCATTTTTCATAACTATACTGACCGAACAACTTTCACTTTCTGTGGACAAATTTTCCTGATATCAAACAGAACTGAACCAGCCTGAAATGGTTTTATCAAACCACATGTCTGCATGTCTGTTCATGTGGTGGATTTAAGGACTTTAACACTGGACCAAGCTCCGGTTTCAAATTGTATAAACAGGAACTACAACCAATGTACAAAGCACATTTCAGCCTCCTTCTTTTTTTTTTCTTGCCTCACATTAAAAAAAGTCTACACTTACACAAATATGAGCATAGGTTCTGTACAATGACATGACTGTGATTTTAGGCTAAACCACAACATTTGTACTGAATCTAACCATTTTATTTAGTGCCTCAACCTAATCTATGTTCGGTTTAGGCGCTAAACTGCTGTTGTAAGCGAGTTTTAAGGAAGGAATGTTTATGAGGAAAACGGTTTAATACCAGCCGCCACTGTGAGAGACAGCAGACACCAATATGGTGTCTGACATTAAAGAGGAACAACATCTTTACATCATTTACAACCTCGCTAACCCACTGAGCCACAGTCATTACAGTATATAACTATATAATGGTTTTTAGTATCTTCAAATCTTTACTCATTAATATACCCTGAACAAACAGAAACAAGAAGTAATGGTGTCACTGAGCTCCTCTTCTAATCTTCACTGTGAGCCTGTCAACACCGATTCATAGACAGTTATTTAATTGGTTAAATAAGTGATTTAAAACAGTTCTGCAAGCTGAAGACTACTGTGGAAGGTTGTACTCCACAAAAGCATTTTCATTTCATGATCTATAGAGAGAAGTTTCATTCCTTTTACACCTCATGCATTAGTTTCTCTAATATATATATCAATAGTATAGGCAGGTGTAGAAAGTAGACCCATTTGTACTAATACTGCATATTTTTACTTTATACTTGAGATACTTATAGTAGATTTTGGTGATAATACATCAGTAGTTTTCCACAGTTATTTTTGAATATTTATAGTAGGATGCGGATGTGTTTGGGTGGGTTTCCTCCGGGTACTCCGTCTCCTTCCACAGTCCAAAAACATGCAGGTTAGGTTAATTGGTGACTCTAACATTGTCCGTAGGTGTGAATGTGAGAGTGACTGGTTGTCTGTCTGTGTCTGTCAGTCTGTGTGTGGCCCTCCGAACACAGACAGTGTTGCAGCCCCCCCCAACAAACCAAATAGGATAAGTGGTTACAGATAATGGATGGATGGATAGTAGAATGCTTCCACTTATCTTAATATGGAGATGTGCTGTGAAGACAGACTCAAAGAACAAAGAGATATTTACAGCTACGTTTTGACTGAGGCTCATCCTTCTAACCAAACATTCACAACACTTCATGTTTGTATTGAGTACTGTGATAAAACCCTAGTGTCTCTGCATCTTGTAGTTATACTGGGTCACTGAGAACATATTTATTATGCAGCCTGAGAATTATAAATATCAGCTGCATATAAAATACAGGATGAAATGTGAATATTATACCAGTCTAATAATAATGATATTCACTGTGTGATCAGTAACTGTAGGAAATTCAAATCACATTTAAATCAGATAAGTATTACTTTACACTGAGATTTCTGGTTACACATACGTGGGAGCTTCATTATCTGATCGTTTCTAAGTGAATCCCGTCTTAAGTTTGTCGGCGGAGCGTTTGTTCCTCAGAAACAGGTGCGCGTATCGTGTTGTAAAGTGTTGGATAAGTCCCTTCCTGATTCTTTTGGAAGGTTTGACACCTGTCCATACGAGGAGACATTTAAAACTCATTTAAATACGCGGTGTATCATCAATGAAACAAATGGCTTTTTAAGGACATTTGTATTAGGTTCTTCTGGGAGACGTTTTATATTCAGACCTGCAGAATCTGCTTTTCATCTTCATATAATCTGCTCCATATACTTCAAATCTAAAGTGGATTTGAAGTGGACATACCTCCAATTCTATTAGTTTGTTCCATCAAGCTGGCAGAATAGAGTTGTTGTTGTTGTCTAGTTGTGTGGACAAATGCAGTGCACCAGATAACACCATAGACACATTTTCTAAAAACTGTTACCAATGTGACACTTACCACATGTTTATGTGTGCTTCACTCCATCCACCAACAGGCAACAGGTCCACACTGTCAAACATCAAACAGGAGCTTTGAAAGCTCTTTATAGCAGAGGGAAATGAGTCCAAACCATACTGGGCTGAACTAGAGGGGGAAATCATTTCTACCCTAAATAACATCCATTGGATCCATCCACAAACTAGAATAATATAGTGAAGTGAAGTTTATATTGTTTCTACATAGAAAAAGTAATCGATTGTCTTAATTGGTTATTAATTAGTGGTGGTTTGTCTTTGTAGGAGGGGCTTCTGGTCTATAATACCAGGAGTAAAAGCTCCTTGACAGTGATTGTTTGCAGGAGTTCAGATGTAGACCTGCTGCTACTGTCATGTGTTCCTGCTCTGTTTCCTGTTTCTTGGCTTTTATTTTGTACTTCCCTCCATCTCACTTCCTGTTTCACTCTGGTAACTTCACTTCTCATCATTAGCCCTGATTGTTCTCACCTGTGCCCCCGTCTCTAAACCCAGCTCCCCTCACAGTTCTCTGCATTTCTACAGTGAGAGTTTCAGAATTGTCCACATGTTGATTTGGCACAGTTTTTACGCAGGATGCTCTTCCTGACGCAACCCTCCCCAATTTCTACCGGGCTTGAACCGTTCGCTGCACAGCTGGGGAGGGGGATGGGCTGTTAGGGGTTCAGTGTCTTCCCCAGAGACACTTCGACATATAGCTGAGACCGGGGATCGAGCTACTGACCCTGTGGTCCGTGGACGACTGCCCCCACTACCCCCCAATAACTTTATAAAGGGATGTCATTTTATTCATCTCTGTGTTCTGAGCTTTTTGGCTCCTACACACCTTCAGCTAGTTGCCCAATAGTAATGAGCCTGGCTTAGTTTTTCCCTTTCTGTTGACTTTCAGTTTTTATTTGGACCAGGTTTTAGCTTTAATTTTTTTGCGTTTATGTCTTCATCACTTTGCCAACTCTTGATATATTTGATGGATCTGTGTAAACTGGTTAATTTAAGTCTCTGTTACATGTTTTTTGCTGCTTCCACTAAACTTCTTGTTTCTGCTCGTCCGTTGCTAAAGTCTGACACCTGCTGGTTCATGTAACACAGTACAGTACATCAAGGTGACAGAGATCCTCAGATGTGGAGATGAATGTAGATCTGTTAATGAAACTCCTCAATTGTCAGAACAACATCATCTGTTAAACAGGTTATAAAGGTTATATTTAGTTGAACTTTTGTTATTGATCAAATACTTATTTTACGCAGGAATTTATAAATGAATTCTTTAAAAAAACAATAAGTTGATGTCCTGTTTTTTTTCTCCACATTCTGTCTCTCACAGTTGAAGTGTACTATGATGAAAATTACAGACCTCTGTCATCATTTTAAGCTGGAGAACTTGCACAATCGGTGGCTGACTAAATATTTTTTTTGCCTCACGTGGGAACTTAATTTCGTAATTGTTCTTTAATGTTTGTTCCTCAGAAACACATTTGTGTATCGTGTTGTAAAGTGGGTCCCGTGGGTGACTTCCTGATTCTTTGGAAAGATTTACTTCTGTAAAGAGGCAGAGACGTTTAACATGTAATGTAACTCAAAAGAAAGGAAAACTCATTTAAATACGCGGTGTATCATCAATGAAACAAATGGCTTTTTAAGGACATTTGTATTAGGTTCTTGTCTCTACTTTACTATTTCAGTGTTTTCTTATTATCGCAGCATTGAAATCTGGCGACGTTGTGGGATTTGTGCCAAATATCCAACCACTCCCATCTTTCACAGAGACCGAAGCAACTCGATTATTTCTCCGTGATTCTTGATCAAATCAGGATGAAGTCGTTATTTCTGTTGCTTCTCTTCTGTCATGTTTCATCACCAGGTAAGTTCACATTTCAATCTCTAAACTCTTTACTTCAGTCTGCACTTTGTCCCTGCGTCCACAGTTTTACCTCAGTTTGAAAAGACTTTAGGCTTCAACTGAACATGTTCACACTGTAAATGTCCCATTTGGGACAATATGTGTACAGTATATTAAGGCTGAATACTGAATGTAGCGTCCAGTCAGAAATTTGAAGTCTTACTGATGGTCTGATAATAGTTTATTGTTCTTATCTTTTTCCTCAAACCAACGTAAGAGCTACACAAAGCAAACACAGACAAAACAATAGATTAAAACCACATCAGACCGTTAATACGTCCTATAGCAGATTTACGTTAAACTAACATAAAGACAAATTACCATCTTACAAATTTATATAAATCATAAAACCAACCTTGTTACCACTTTCAACTGGAGCTAAACACAAAAACATACTATCCGTAACCGTCTCCTTAATGTCTTCAGTCTCCTTTTATTTCTCCGTCTGTTACCTTTTACCGTCTTCTACCGTTGTTAAGTTTCATTCTTTATTATGTGTTAGCTGTCCTTTCAAAATAAAACATATCCATCTTACAGGAAGTTATAAAAATAAAAGCCACAAAACAAATCACAAAGGTTTGAACTAGGAACATTTGCAGGAGAAAAAGATTGTAAGGACGTTACACTGAATGTATTTTTATGTTGTCTCACAGTGAAACATTCCCTCAAGTTTCTCTTCACTGCATCTTCTGGAATCCAAAACCTCCCAGAGTTGGTGATTGTTGCCCTGGTTGATGACGTTCAGGCAGGTTACTGCAACAGCAACAAAACCATAGAAATACACCAGGAAGTTTGGAAAAAACTGTTCAAAGACAATCCTTGGCTAATGGAGCTGTTTACTCCACAATGTTTCGAGATACTGCCAATATACTTTAAATCTACACTTGACCGAATTATGCAGCACTTCAATCAAACTGAAGGTGCAGTATGTTCTATGTTCTACATCACTTGGAAAGTAATGGGAGGGAGTTTTCACTGGGGGCAGATTAAAGGTGACAGGGCCTCTGAGCTTGAACTACATGACATGGCTGCTCCTCACAGAAATGACATATCAAAACCACAACACACTGATCAAAGCACAAGAATGAAAGTGTGAACTGATCATCACACAGGGAGTTTTTAAGAAGGTCAACATGACAGTAAGTAACATAGTAGGTCTTTACCAGTGATTGGGTGTAACTAAATACACTAAGTGTATTAATAGTGTATATAGGAAATATTATACTATACATTTTACTCCACCTCATTTGTCAGACAGGTAGGTTTTATTTATGTTTCCTTTCTGATTAGAAGTTTTCATACCATTGCTGCTCAGTGAAAACAATGTATATTTGAATTTGTTGTCCTGTTTGAAATATCAAATGATCCTTAACATGTTAAAGCAAAAGTCTCAAAATCCTTAAGGTTAATAAAATGTATAAAGCAATTTAATGAAGTTGTTTTAATCACCTGGCTTGAATGTCGAGCTGGATCTGTGAGTGGGGGCAGTGTGAGATTAAATCTTATTCTGACACCGTCCCAGCTCCAACATCTCTTCCTAAATTAAATTGTCCAGAATATAATCCTCTAGTCTTACATGAGCAGCTTAAGGACAGTGTGTCCTTGGAGGCATAAAACCTAAGCTTGCTCTGTTCCTCTTCCAGTTAACAAATCGAGTATTTACCTGGTATTAACATCCTTAACTCCTCCCGGTAACAGTTAACAGTGGTAAACAGTTAAAAGTGAAAAACGTTCTATCTGCTCAGACTTATCACCACTCTTTACTAAGGCAGAGCTGACTCCCTCAACTCCCTGTAATTTGATTAGTTGTGTAAAAACAGCTATTTTTAAGAGCAGAGCTCAAACTCTTATCTTATGTCTTGTACAATAAAATAAAAATGTGTATTTCATTTTTCATTGGACATTTCCAGGTTAATTTTATGTTTAAAACTTTTGAACTGAAACGTAAAACCACTCATAAAGAAAAGGACACAGAATCATAATCAAACTGTAATACTGTGAGAAGAGCAGGACTTTATAAAACATGCAATATTGTTAAGTTCAGCTTTCTACTGGAGACATCACTTATACATCATTGTAAACTGTGTTTTCTCTCTCAGGTTTCCACATTTTACAGTTGATACAAAGTTTTGAATCTGACGAAAAGACCGAAAAGAGTTCTTCTGTACAGTATGGTTATGATGGAGAAGACTTCATGTCATTAGACCTGAATAATCAAAAGTGGATCCCTCTGAAACCAGAGGCTGATGTGATCAAACAGGAATGGGATGCTGACAAAGTCCTAACAGAAGATACTGTTCGCTTTGTCACTCAGATTCATCCTGAGTGGCTGATGAACGCTGTGAATTATGGGAGGAGCTTCTTGTTGAGAACAGGTAGGATCACATGACCTGATGAGATTTTATAACTATGTTCATATAAACACACTGAATTATCGCTTTAATTGCTTTTCTTCTTACCCGTTCTTTTAATCTTGATGTATTACTATTGCATTTAATCCTTGTGGTTTCGTTTCCTTTCTCATTTATCTTTCTCAGCCTACATGGTTTATTTCTTTCTCTAACTTCTCCAGATCCTCCCTCATTTTTATAATTTATTTTACTGTTCATTTCTTCCTACCCCTCTCTCCATTCATTGTTTGAAATTTCAGAAGAAAGTGTGTTTGTTGATTTTTCTAACAGTATTACGAGGAATTGGAGTATTGCAGGAATTCTTAAAGGTTTATCATTTTTATAAAAATACTGAGATTGTTAATGTCTGGATTTATCAGAGGCCACTGTGCAGATAATCTATTTTTGTTGTTTTCTTGTTATTGAACAATGCATAGTGATAAACACAATTCTCTCTTTCCTCCAGATCGTCCCTCAGTGTTTCTCCTCCAGAAGTCTCCGTCCTCTCCAGTCAGCTGCCACGCTACAGGTTTCTACCCTGACAAAGCCACAATGTTCTGGAGGAAAGATGGACAGGAGCTTCATGAGGACGTGGACCATGGAGAGATCCTCCCCAACCATGATGGAACCTTCCAGATGAGAGTTGATCTGAACATTTCATCAGTCAAACCTGAAGACTGGAGGAGATACGACTGTGTGTTTCAGCTCTCTGGTGTTGAGGACGACAGTGTCATTAGACTGGACAAAGCAGTGATCAGAACAAACTGGGGTAAGACTGGAGTCAGATGTGATGAAACTTGAAAACACACACCAGTTTGTCTGGTAACCAAAGTAGACCCTGAATGCAACCCAGAGTTTGATCCATCCATTATCTTTAACCGCTCATCCTGGTTGGGGTCTGGGGGGGTAGGAACCTATCCCAGCTGTCATGGGGTGAGAGTCAGGGTCCACCCTGGACATCTCTCCAGTCTATCTGGAGAGATGTCACATCATGTATTGGACTTATAACATAATAGGAAATAGTTAAACACAGAGATACATACAAACACATTCACACTCACATTCACATCTACAGGCAATTTCAGAGTCACCTATTAACCTAACATGTCTTTGGACTGTGGGAGGAAACCTACACAAGCACAGGGAGAATATGAACACTGCAACCCAGAGTTTTACACCATGAAGAATTAATTATCAGTTCAAATTCTGACAAGATGTTAGGATGTCAAGTCTTGACTCTTATTTTAAAAGATAATTCCATTTAATGTTCCTTTTTTTTTTTTAGTTTGTAAAACATTGTCAAATTTAAAGTCAGTGACAATTATGTGAACACAGAACATCTGAACAAGTGTGTGAGAAACCAGGTTCAATAATCTTCTGTTCTGGTTCCAGTTCCTCCCTCACAGGTTCCTGCTGGTGCTGTCATTGGAGTTGTTGTAGGACTGCTGCTGCTGTCAGTCTGCATCACTGGACTCTTCATCTGGTGGAAGAAGAAAAATGGTGAGAAACAAAGATGGTTCAGGGACAACACATTAGATATTAAGGATAAAAGATATTTTCCTATTTTCCATTAATTTATTTGTAACATCTGGCTGATTCAGTAACTTCTGAAAACCCAAGAAAAATCACATATGGAGTCTTTAGTCACTGTACAGAATCTGTTGAGCTGTTTTTATACCATTATATGGGAAACAACTACAAAACATAAACCAATGTATTTCTGTTTATATTTTTATTATATTTACAATATTTATTAGATTTTAATAGATATTACTGTAAACTTTCATTTATATTTTAGGTTTCAGACATATAAACTAGTAAGTGTTTTATAAATCATTGGTGTATTATTACAAATTTAATGTCAGTTGTCAGTTGACATCAGACAAACTGATCACAGTGAGTACTTCATTATTTCACTATACACTATGCTGTGTACATAACAGTACTACAAACATCAGCTACAATACTATTATTATTACTATTAATATCATGATGGAGGACAATCATCAGCATGGCCACTCTGAGCAATCTGCAGCTACACAACCCCAAACACCGCAAACTGTGATACACTGTGTACAGAGGTGGTAGAAATACACAAACTCAACAGTCAAGTAAAAGTACTAAGCAGATAAACTACATTTAATAAAGTACAAAAGTAAAGGAACTTGAAGGAACGATATTTGTATTTAAAACCACCAGGTGTTGTTAATGTTGTAGCTGATCACATCATATCATAATGTAAAATTATGATCCTGTAGTTTACATTCAGATAATATTTGAGTGGAAGTGTAAAATAAAATATAATAGAGATTTTTTTATAGCCCAGTATCACAAACTTGACTTAAGGTGCTTTATAATGTCTTAACAGGGTCCAGAGAAATAAGAAGAGACGTCCTGTGAAGCTACTTGTCATGGTCACTTCCTGGTTTTGGACTTTTATTTTGTGGCCCCTTCTCCTTACTTCCTGTCCCTGGTTCTTTTTGCCCAGCTTTACCCTCGTTGTCCCTCATTGTTTGCACCTGTTCCCGCCTCTATTTAAGTTCAGTCTTCCCTTCACTCCCCTGCCAGATTCTTGTGGTCATTGTGGTTGTTATTACCCCACAAACCCCTCAGACTCTGGACTCTAGGTAAAAGCTGAATGTGTGTTTCATGGACTCTTGTTTCTCTTGGACTTTTGTATTCTGGACCCTGTGCATCTTTCCCCTTTGGTCTGAGGTTTGGTCATATTCCTGTTTGCAGTTTTGTTTTTCTGTGTCTCGTTAATTTAGTTTATCTGTTTGTTAATTAGACTTCCCCATGTGTTTACCTGTTTAGGGACTTTTATGTTTGTTTTTTTATGTATGTTTCTTATTTATCTGGTTTACCTCTGTTTATCAGTTTTCCTTAGTCCCCCTCTGTGTATTACCTGTTACTAGTCAGTTCATGTTTATCCCTGTCTTGTTTATTTAGTAGCATATGCTTTTCCCAGTGTCCTGTTTTCATTTTGGAGTTTTATTTCAGTTTGTTAATCTCCTAGTTTTTCCCCTGTGTGGTCATTTAGACTATTAGATTTTCCAGCCTTGTTATTCCTGACTCTAGTGTTTATTTTTGGTTAACTAAGTTCCTCTCTTGTTGTCGACCTTAGTTTCTGTTGTCTTCCTATTTTCTATAATGTTAACGCCCCTCGTGTTTCGGTCCTGTGGATAGTTTTGTCTGTCTTATCTGTTCTGAACCTGTTTTCTGTACCCTCCTGTTAGGAGCGATTTCTGTTTACCCTTTTCAGTCTGTCAATAAAAGCACTTTAGTTCATCCCTCACACTGTCTCTTGGGTCCATCCCTAACCAAAACCGTGACACTACTGTCACCTCAAAATCTGAGTTTATGCATTTCATTTAATCTAAACATAACTATCAGAAGATCACAGATCAAACTGGTTAAATGACTTTTTTATTTCTCTTGAATTATCAAAGTGGAATGAAAACTACAATATTTGAGTACATCAGATTTACATCAAAATTGCACTTAAATATATGACAGCTTCATGTACTTTTAGAATCAGAATCAGAGAACTTTATTGCCAGGCATGTTTACACATACTAGGAATTAGTTTTGATGACAAAGCTTCACAGTGCAACAGAATGACAGTGACAATACAAGAACAAATAATAAGAATAAAGGAATAATATACAATATAAAGATAAATGCAAAAAGCTAAACAAAATGTAAAATTGACAAATGTGAACACAGTAGTTATGTGTGCAACATGAAAAGTAAAAGAGTGAGTTTTAATTAGATTATATGCAATAGTGTTATGTGTTCTGTGATGGTCAAGTGTTCATGAGGGTGATTGCCTGAGGGAAGAAACTGTTCCTGTGTCTGGTCGTTCTGGTACTCAGGGCTCTGTAGCGTCGACCAGAAGGCAACAGTTCAAACAGGGAGTGTGCTGGATGTGAGGGGTCCAGAGTGATCTTCTTTGCCTTTTTCCTCACTCTGGATAAGTACAGTTCTTGGAGGCTGGGGAGTGCTATACCAATGATTCGTTCAGCAGTCCGGACTACTCTCCGTAGTCTTCTGAGATCAGACTGGGTAGCTGAGCTGAACCAGACAGATATAGCAGTGCAGAGGATGGATTCTATGATTACAGAGTAAAACTGTTTCAGCAGCTCCTGTGGGAGGTTGAACTTCTTCAGCTGGCGAAGAAAGTACAACCTCTGCTGGGCCTTTTTCACAATGGAGTCAATGTGTATGTCCCACTTCAGGTCCTGGGAGATTGTGGTGCCCAGGAATCTGAATGACTCCACTGCAGTCACAGTGCTGTCCATGATGGTGAGTGGGGGGAGAGCAGGAGGGGTTCTCCTGAAGTCTACGATCATCTCCACTGTCTTGAGCGTGTTGAGCTCCAGGTTGTTAAGGCCGCACCAGACGGCCAGCTGTTCCACCTCCAGTCTGTAAGCCGACTCGTCACCGTCCTGGATGAGGCCTATAAGTGTGGTGTCGTCCGCAAACTTCAGGAGCTTGACAGAGGAGTGTTTAGAGGTGCAGTCGTTGGTGTACAGGGAGAAGAGCAGTGGGGAGAGAACACAGCCCTGAGGGGCGCCGGTGCTGATGGTGCGAGTGCTGGATGAGAGTTTACCCAGCCTCACTAGCTGCTGTCTGTCTGTCAGGAAGCTGGTGATCCACTGACAGACAGAGGAGGGCACGGAGAGCTGAGTAAGTTTGAGCTGGAGGAGTGATGGGATAATGGTGTTAAAAGCAGAGCTGAAGTCCACAAACAGGATCCTCACATAAGTCCCTGGTCTGTCCAGATGCTGTAGAACATAATGCAGTCCCATGTTCACCGCATCGTTCACAGACCGGTTTGTTCGGTAAGCAAACTGCAAGGGGTCCAGTAAGGGTCCAGTGATGTCCTTCAGATAAGCCAAAACCAGTCTTTCAAATGACTTCATGACCACAGACGTCAGAGCCACGGGTCTGTAGTCACTAAATCCAGTGATTTTGGGTTTGTTTGGGGCCGGAAAAATGGTGGAGCGTTTAAAGCAAGCTGGGACTTCGCACAGCTCCATTGATCTATTGAAAATCCGTGTAAAGATGGGGGGCCAGCTGTTCAGAACAGGTTTTCAGACAGGCTGATGACACGCCGACTGGGCCTGGTGCTTTACTTCTTTTGTTCTTTCTGAAGACCTGACGCACATCATCTTCACTGAACTGAATTTCAGGTGTGGGGGGGACGGGGGTTACCGGAGGTGTGAATGGGGATCTTGTAGTTCCTGCTCTGTTTCTGTAGTCCATCTCTTTACAGTCTTTGCTACGGGTTTAGCTGATTTTAGTTTCTGCCTGTAGGTCGGTATGAGATGAACTAAGCAGTGATCAGAGACCCCCAAAGCTGCCCGTGGGACAGAGTGATATGCATCTTTTATTGCAGTGTAACAGTGATCCAATGTGTAACTGTCTCTGGTGGGACATGCGACATGCTGTCTGTATTTTGGCAGTTCACGTGAGAGAATTGCTTTATTAAAGTCTCCGAGAATGATTAAAACAGAGTCCGGGTGTTGTTGCTCGCTCTCTGTGATCATATCAGCGAGTAACTGTAAAGCAGAGCTCACGTGCGCTTGCGGAGGGATATAAACACTGACTAGAATGAACGAGCAGAACTCCCGCGGTGAATAGAACGGCTTACAGTTAATGACGAGTGATTCAAGATCGGAACAGCACATCTTCTTTAACACAGTCACATCTGAACACCACCTGTTGTTAATGTAGAAGCACGTCCCACCGCCGCGCGATTTCCCCGTTGATTCAGCGTCGCGATCAGATCTAAACAGCTGAAAGCCCGGCAGACTTAACACGCTGTCCGGAATGGCGTCGTTCAGCCAGGTCTCCGTGAAGCACAAAACAGCCGAGTTGAAGAAGTCCTTATTTGTCCGGGAGAGCAGAAGAAGTTCGTCCGTTTTGTTGGGAAGAGAGCGAAGATTCGCCAGGTGGATGCTAGGCAGTGGCGTTCTCAGTCCGCGCTGTCGGAGCTTCACGAGAGCGCCAGCGCGCTTCCCCCGTCTGCGCGTCCTGGAGATATACAGCGCAGCCGCTCCACCGACTACAACATTGAGCAAAACGTCTGAGTACTGGAAATCTGGTAAAAGATTTTGTGGTGTGTGCTGCCTGATGATCAGCAGTTCGTCCTTGGTAAAACTGATCATGTTAGAGTAGCAAAAAACAGGAAAAACTAACAAAGACAGTTTAGTTGTAAGTTTGTTTCCAACGCTGCCAGAAACACAGAAATCACCACCACACTGAACGTTACAACTCTGTCTCCTCTATCCAACTAAACCAGATACATATTCACATGTTTGTGGCGAAAATAACTTATGCAACATAATTTGAAAATGAATTCAATGTTTGGGGAAGAAGGCGCCTGCACAAGAGCAGGACTGTCACACCACAGACTGCAGAGTACGATATGTGGCTGGGTTTAGGCAACAAAGGCACTTTGGTTAAGGTTAGAGGAAGATTGTGGTTGGATTTAAAAGCAAATCAACACGTGTGTGAAGTGATGGTTTTTTCCTGTGAGAGTCTAAATACAGCAATAATGTTTAATAACTGTAGTCAGACAAATTAGATATTGTACTGCAACAATTGATAAATGATAGACAGTATTTGGGTTGAAAAAGGATCATTGTCTGGGAACATGCTGCTGATAGTTTCAGTATTAACATATTTGCAACATGTTGTTTAAATTACCTGTCAATAGGTAACTTAATCCAACTGTAATATTCTTTTAAATTACTATTTGTTATTGCATTTTTTAGAAGAAGTATTTAACAAACTATTTAACTTAATTTATTGGTTT
The DNA here is from genome assembly GCF_033026475.1 of Channa argus. NCBI lineage: Eukaryota > Metazoa > Chordata > Actinopteri > Anabantiformes > Channidae > Channa > Channa argus. The sequence goes on from NC_090197.1 coordinate 6,391,731, forward strand.
GTCTTGACAGGCTCCCAGTGGAGATTAGAGGACTGTAGTGACGTTAGTCTGAAGTCAAAACAACATTTTTTTTAAATTTTCTTAGAGCATGTCATCTAAATTTACTGGATTTATTTACAAGAATTTTTTTTTCATTTATTATTGAGTTATGAAATTGTTGAGCCAGTCAACTGGTCAGTGTGAGGTTCAGTAAATCACTGAGCTGAATGAAACTTTATGGCCTGTGTCTTTAAGTTCTATTTTATATTTGTTATAGTAATGTTTACATTTCATCTGTTTTATTGTCATTATATCAATGTTGCACTGTGTTAAACAACATTTTGAGTTGCTCTTCCAGTTTATTTCCAAATTGTGTATATGTGTGTAGTTCATTAAGTCTCTGTTACATGTTTCTGCTGCTTCCACTAAACTTCTTGTCTCTGGTCGTCTGATGCTAAAGTCTAACACCTGCTGGTTCATGTAACACAGCACAGTACATCAAGGTGATGGAGTTCCTCAGATGTGGAGATGATGTCTCCAGCTGCAGCTTGTCACTGAATTCTTTTATTATCTTTACTCTCTGTGGGTGTGGGGGCAATGAAGATCTGTTCATTAACCTCTTCAATTAAAGCTCTTTAGATAAAGTGTAGTTGAATGAATTCTTGTTTGTGGATTTATGTTTCACATTCAGTAACCTCACAAAAACAAGTGCTTGTTTATTGTTCTTCCATCTCATTCTGTTCACTTTCTCTATAGACAAATTCACAGGTTTACTGTAACCTGTCAGAATGACATCAACTGTTAAACAGCTCCATCCCTGTGACCTTGTTGTTATTCTGATCCCATTATTACAACATGGTCCCTGCACTGAGCAGAGTGACTGAGACACAAACAACCATCTGCTCTGAAGTACGGAGCAGATTCAACTTTAACCCGTAATGATGTTTGATTCGTATAAATATATAATTGTCCTCAACACTTTGTTCTTTAGACTAAATCAAGCAAATTGTCAATAAAAACTGTCTTCATCATTACAAAGCTAAAGGCCTCAACAAAACCTGTATCATATATCAAAAAATCTCTAATCTTCAAAAACATAAGTAGGCAAACAGCTCTATTCTGAAGCATTTTAGTAACAGAAACTCTGATTCCCTGATGTTGTTAAACAACATGAGAGATGTACAAAAAAGAAAAAAAAAATGATAATAAATACATGTCAGTCTAAAACAAATGCTAAATTAATACTTATAATTTCTCTATACTATAGACTGTGCCGGGTTTTCCTGTCTCCATAATTTCACTCATGTTTAAAAAGTCATTATAATTAGTCCACTAGTGTGTAGAGCGTTTGACAGTGATCCATTAAACGGTGTGATAAGATGCTGCTGTAGCCTTTGTGTTTGGAGTTTGCATGTTCTCCCCGTGGTTGCGTTGGTTTCCTGCAGATACTTTGGGTGTGATTTTCTTCCCACAGTCCAAAAAAATGCATGTTAGCTTAATAAGTGACTCTAAAATTGCCAGTTGGTGTGAATGTGAGTATGAATGGTTGTGTGACGACTTCTCAGTATATTCTGTCTGAGATATGTCAAACCAACTGATTTTTCATATGTGCCTCATCCTACTACATGCACAGTAGTTTTTTTTTATTTTCAAGACACCCCACGAGGAAAGGGGGCCAGTCAGGGCTGCAAATGATTACAATTATTTATTAGATTGTGTTTATTGTTTAAAAAAAGTTAGTTTTTTTGCAGCAGCACCCTCTCCAGCAGGTGGCGCCCTGGGCAACCGCCTTCTATGGCCTATGCCAAGATCCAGTTCTGTGTGGAGTAAAGGTTGGTCTGTTTGGTTGAATCTTCCACAAGAGCTTCTGTAGAACATCTGCTGAAAGACTGTACTGTGTACTGAGCATAATCAACAGGTGTCAGAACACACAGTGTAACACAGCTTGCTGAGACTGATCACAGGGTCCCTGCATTGTGTTTCTCATGCTACAGCTGATTGTTCTTACTCACTGTAAGAATGGACGTCCATGGATGTTGCTGTGTTTCTGTGTTGAAGGACACTTCATCTCCACAGTGGTGGTGTTGTATTTGAACCCATGCACAGTGACAGAGAATTATATAGCTTATAGAAGTAACACAGATGTCCAGGTGTGATGGCATCTCCTGGGAACTAATATTATTTTCTCTTTCATACATCTATGGCCATCATCCCAAGACACAGAGCTTTTACTGCATAAAAGCTTTCACTGCCACACCCCCACGTCCATTTGATGACTTAGTTAAATTCAAACTTTCCTTCCCCTTTTTCAGTCTTTTATTTTCAAAATAGGAACAGAAAAATGTAAATTTGTGCAATATACATATGTGAAAGCAAAAAAGGCAATTTCTCTTTTTTCATTCTCGTATTTGAAATTGAAGAATTAACTTGTTTTTCCATTTTCCCATTTCTGATCTCAAAACAGATATGGACTCTGGCCTTTTTATGTTAAATCTAACTATTGACACCTGAAATTGCATTTTGACTAGTCATATGAAATGTGGACATTTAGACTGGTAACAATTCAAAGTTACATTATAGATATGTGAAATGCTTTTTTCAGTTTGGACATGTGAAAGTATGACTGGTAACAGTTGCACTGTAAACATCTGAAATGGGAGTTTTTCTCAGCACCTCTAAAGTGTTGTATTGTCTCTTACAGTATAATTTCTGCTCCTGTTTCTGGTTTGGCCTGATGTTGATAGCTGCCTTTCATGGCCCACTTCCTCATTTGAAACATCTGTTGTAAATTATCTTTGGCTGTCAGATTTCCCTCACTCTGTCACGTTGGCTTTGTCTGTTTTCTTTAGTTCCTGACCTTAGTTCCAGATCTTCTGCCTCAGCTTGTACTAGTCCTGTTTTCTCTCTGTGGATTGGATTTTGGATGTATGAGGATCTTGGATATACGTTTTGGATTTTTCTCTTCTGTGGTAATTGCTTCTGTTCTGGTGGGGCTGCTCTAAGAGGAGGATAGTGTGTATATTTATCCTCTATTCACTAATGTCTAATCTCTTCTTCCTTCTGACTATGTACATGCAGGCACATGTTTTTTCACACGTCAGCTCTCTGTCAGCCCCAGTCTTTCCACTTCCTGGTCTCTGTGATAGAGAGTCATACATCAGCACTGGTGTTGCCATGTCCTGCAGAGGAATAACTATTCCCTTCTTCCCCTACTCCATCATTATTCCTTTCAAATACTTACCTTAATTTTTCAAACTTACCTGTCGTGTGTGTGCTTCTCACTGTGTCTAACTAAAATCAAACTGAACACACATCCAAGCTTAATGTGTTATTTGCATCTATTCCCACTTTTGTCATTAAAAAGTAGGAAAAATCCAACAATTAGCAGTGAATGAGTGTCTCTGTGATGAATATCTGAAATCAACTGATAACTAACTTCAATTTAACTCTGGTTTGCTGCAATTTCCGTCACATTTCTTTTCACATTTTCCAGGAGTGTTTTGCCTGTGAATGGGATGATGAGTCTGGACAGGATGGTGGATATCAACAGTTTGGTTATGATGGAGAGGACTTCATTTCATTAGACCTGAAGAATCTAAGATGGAATTACACAGACCAGGCTGCCACCCACGAACAAAACATCACTACTATAATAAACTCTTCAGCAATTTGTCCTTGAATGTTGAAGCAGTGTTTGCATTATGGGAGCAGAATCACATGACCAGATGTAGTTTTAAAATCATAAGGTTACTCAGTGTGCAGTAACATATACGTGGTTTATGAAACATTGAAGTGAGTCTCACTGAAAACTGACAAACTGAATCAATCTGTGCCTCTTATACCCCCGTAGTTCCTCCCTCAGTGTCTGTCCTCCAGAAGTCTCTGTCCTCTCCAGTCAGCTGCCACGCTACAGGTTTCTACCCTGACAGAGCCACAGTGTTCTGGAGGAAAGATTGAGAGAAGCTTCATGAGGACGTGGACCATGGAGAGATCCTCCCCAACCTTGATGGAACCTTCCAGATGAGACAGGAGATACGACTGTGTGTTTCAGGCTCTAAGGTGTTGAGGACATCATCATCACTAAACTGGACAAAGCAGTGATCAGGACCAACTGGGGTAAGACTGAAGTTAGATGTAAAATGACAAATATACACCAGTTTCTTTGCTTGTTTTCCCTCTAAAACTTTAGTTCTCAAAATGTTTGAGAGCACACTGTTAAGTTCATATACTGCTCCAAAACAAGTATGAAAATATTATATATTTGCCCTCAGCTTTAACAGTAGCACGGTTAGTAGGGAAACCACACATTGTGCTGTGTGTCTCAAAATAGTCATAGCCAGTCATTTCCTGATTAGGCAATTGCTCAATGTGGTTCCTACAAAACAGTCTACAGAGTCACCAAGTATGAAAAAAACCCACACTAACGTGCACAAAGCACAGTCCATGCATGTCCATCACCAGCTGCTGACTTCAGCACAGAGGAAATCTGACTCCTATTTAACAGTGAGGCTGCAGTTTGGGTCCAAGACCTGAACTTCTAGGCTACACTTCTACTGTTCCTCCACATCCCACTTGTGTCATGGATTCCAGGTCAAAGCTGGACAAATGAGCTCAGAGTGTCAGTCTCACAGCTACTGCTGCACTTTAACAGGGTCTGACACACTGTAGAACTAAATGCTGCTATTTAAAAAAAACAAGCTTTTCTCCAACAGGATCAATATGATTTATGACTATTGTCATAGTTCAGTTTTGATAGTAGTATACTAGTCAAATTCATCATATCTGTAACACAGCTCTCTGTGGTTTCCTACCTCACCATCTTATTCATGTGATTTGCTCTATGTTCTTAAAAACTAACAACCTAAACACAAATTATGTGCAGCTATAGAGACAGGGTCTGAATGTTCTGTTCTGTTCTGCTGTTTGTGCAGTAATTCTAAGAATCTACTGAGTCTAAACACAGAGTCATGTCCTTATCCTCCAAATATCTAATGCACAATCTCGGGCACCAGTTGGTTTAATGCGCTGCCTTTGGTGGTGATTAGTCATAAGTCCAGTCATGGGAGATCAAGTCAGACACATCAGTGTCTTTGTCATTTCATGGACCTTTGAAACACATTACTGAAGCTTCTGCACCAACTTCTAGTTGTTATCTCTTGTTTCATAAAATGGATGGATTGATGGAAAACTTGATGGTTCTCTTCCATCCAGACTTTATCTTTAACCTCAGCTGATGTCATTTTGCTTTCAAATGTTTTTATTACACTGATGAATTAGATTTTTTTCTTTGTAAAGCACCTGGAACTGTCATTTTGTATAGAGTGTTGGCCAACTATAATTATAATGAGTTTTAGTTTTTATTTGTTCACTTGTGTGGACTGAAATTTTAGCTGAAAAAGAACAAACACGCTCAGTAGCCACAACGTTACAACCACCTGCCAAATATTGAGTAGGTCTCCGTTTTACAGGCATCAAGCCGTCAGTAGCTGATGCTTGAAGTCCTGTGAGCTGGGCCTCCATGGATCACACTTGTTTTCCAGCACATCCCACAGATGCTCGATTGGACTGAGATCTGGAGAATTTAGAGGCTGAGTCAACACCTGAAAGTGCTGTTCCTCAAACAATGTGTCAGGGTGATTTATCCTGCTAAAACAGGCCACTGCATTCAGGAAGACCATTTCCAAGAGGGGGTGGACTTGGACCTCAACAATATTTAGGTACTGTATTTGTCAGAGTAACATCTACATGAAAAGACCCAAGGTTTTCGCAGCAAAACATTTCCCAAAGCATCACGCTGCCTCCACTGGTTGCCTTTTTCCCCATAGTGCATCCTGGTGTTATCTCTTTCTTAGGTAAGTGACGCAACACACTCAACCTTCTGCATGATGAAAAAGGAAGCGTGATTCATAGGATCTGTGTCTGACTCATCAGACCAGGCCACCTCCTTCCATTGCTCTGTGGTCAAGTTCTAATGCTCACATGCCCATTGTAGGCAGTTTTTGCAATGGACACGGGTCAACATGGGCACCATAGTCTGTGACTATGCAGCCCCACACACAACTGACTACAATGTGTATTCTGACACTTTTCTATTGGAACCAGCAACTTGAGCTGCAGTAGCTGTTCTACTGAATCGGGACTACAAGGCTCAGCCTTCGCTCCCCGCGTGTATCAATGAGCCATGACGCTGTCGCCCGCTCACCAGTTTTGTTTCTATGGACAAATTTGTTTGGTCCTGACCATTGCAGGCTGAGAACATCCTACAAGAGCTGCAGTTTTAGATCCAGTCACTTGAGTTGTTGTCAACGTCGCTTAAATCCTCTCTTCATGTTTTGTGCTTCACACATTAACTCCAGGGACAAAAAGGTCATTTGCAGCCTGATACATCCCACCCACTTCCAGGTGCTGCTGTAATGAGAGAGAAAACATTAACTGTACCTGTCAGCGGTCTTAATATTATGGCTGATCGGCATGTTGTAACAAAACATTTCACCTTTTTACAGTTTCATTTCTGTGTTGAATCTGTCTCTTAATGTTTGTTCAGTGTTTATAGTCTGTTGGAATTTGAGCATTTAGCTCAAGTGTGTAGTGAAGTTGATCAAGTGTAACCTGTTCATTGTGTTGCCGTTTGCTCAAATGTTGCATCTCCTGTAAATTCATGTCTTTAAGTTTATGTGAATGTTCAGTGGCTGATTTTTACTCAACTGATTTAAAAACTGATGTCACATTAAACTGAACTCAGTTTCTGGATTATTAACATTCTGAGGTAATTGTGCATATTTGAATATTTCCATGTTACAAAAAGTGCTTTTCTATACAGAATAACATTAATAATTATATAAGATACAGAATATTTATTTCTAAAAAGGGCCTTTCTCCATAGTGAACATTTATATATTTGATATTTTACAAACACTATTTTGCTGTTAATTCAGTACTTTCCCTGAAGTGAAGGGTGACTGACAAACTTTTGCTTGTATTGGAGTATTTTTTGGTGGTATTACTGCTTTTAACATTAGAATTGACCGGTTGACAGGAAACACTTCAGTTTAAAGCACCACACTGAATTATATCTATTAAGCTTCTGATAATGAATTACATAGCTATAATAAAAGCAAAATCAAGAATTCATAATCATAACACAAGAATGACAAACTAATAATTTTAGGCAAATGGGATCTAAAGGTTTTTTTATGTGCTCTCCTGCTGCTCCCACAAAATCCTGGAAACGAAATCTCAAGAGAATCGTTCCGTTTTTAAATTGTCTTCATTATCAGGGTAATTAACTGACAAATATCAGTGACAGACATCAGAGGTGTGGTGAATATAATATATGTAATTCATCCAATCAACATTTTTATTAATGGCACAAAGACTCAAATCCTGCAGCTATTTGGTTTCTAATTTTCCATCAAATTATCTTTTATGGGCACTGCACTTCCTCCCTGGAGGAGGCGGGAGATGTCACGTTTGATTCCTACCTTCCAAACATCACCTGTGGACACGTTCTGGGACAGAGTCTGTTGTGGTTTGTGTCTTTCAAAGCACATGTTTTACTTGACCAGTGTACTGTGGCACAAGGAGTCTCATTCAATTGTGATGGAAAATCAAGTATTATTAAATGATGATTACATTTAATCCTTAGAATTTTACCTAGTTATAATAGCAACTTGTACTCAGTGTACTTTTGAAGAATGTTTAAAAGATTGTATGTTGTTCAAACTTTGTCTCGTATATATGTTTTGTCTTGAAGTGTTTGCAGAACTGCTCCAAGGTCAGTTATTGTCTAACAGCAGACCATCCCACACTGCAGTGACCCAGAGTCACTCCATGCTCACAGGTGCTTATCAAAGTGCTGAAAAGGGAAAAGGTTTCCATAAAAGGAGAAAGGAGCTGGGAGCAGTAGCCTGAGGGTGGAGAATGTTCTGCCCAGTAAGAGAAAGATATTAAAACTAATGTGTGATGTATAAAGTTTAGAACTGCATAGGATGGAGAACTGAAACTCTGTTGATGTTCTTCTCTCTTGCAAGATAATAAAACCCTAAAAAACATCCTGGATGTTGAAGCTTCTTTACTAATTACACTTGAGGTGTCTAAAACCAGATATGATCATTTTTTGCCATGACAATCAGTAAAGTAAATGATGTAATGGAAACAGCAGCTGCTAACAGTGAATTCGGTGGACTTCAATTTTCTAAATATAAACAGCACTGTGTTAAAAACCGGATTTAAATCAGTGACATTTGTGTGAACTTCATTACCTGATTGTCTGTTAGTGAATCACCTGTCTGAAGTTTGTGGGCGGAGCGTCTGCGCCTCACTAACTCATTTGTTTACAGTTTTGGTTCCCGTTATAAATCACTTCCTGAGTTTTTAGGAAGTTGCACAACTGATCATCGGGGAAACATTTAACATCTAATGTAACACTCAAAAGAAAGGAAAACTGATATAAATACGCGGTGTATGATTGATGAACTTAAAAGGTTTTTGTGGCACTGATTTGATGGAAATTGCTCATGTTATAAAGAACTTCAGCCAAATAGTCCTAACACTCCGATTATTTCTCTGTGATTCTTGATCAAATCAGGATGAAGTTGTTATTTCTGTTGCTTCTCTTCTGTCACGTTTCATCACCAGGTAAGTTCACATTTCAATCTCTAAACTCTTTACTTCAGTCTGCACTTTGTCCCTGCGTCCACAGTTTGACCTCAGTTTGAAAAGACTTTAGGCTTCAACTGAACATGTTCACACTGTAAATGTCCCATTTGGGACAATATGTAAACAGTATATATGACTTTTTTTTATTTTGTCCCACAGTGAAACATTCCCTTAAGACTCTCTACACTGTAACATCTGGATTCCCAAACCTCCCAGAGTTGATGATATCTGTCCTGGTTGATAATGTTCAGGCAGGTTACTGCGACAGCAACAAAACCATCTCAGTAAACCACGATGTGTGGAAAAAACTGTTCAAAGACAATCCTGGGCTCCTGGACCTGTGCACTGAACAATGTGTGGAGATACAGCCTAAACACTTTAAATCCAGACTTGACAGAATTATGCAGCACTTCAATCAAACTGAAGGTGCAGTATGTTCTATGTTCTACATCACCCAGATTAAAGGTGACAGGGCCTCTGAGCTTGAATTACATGACATGGCTGCTCCTCACAGAAATGACATATCAAGACCACAACACACTGATCCACAGCACAAGAATGAAAGTGTGAACTGATTTCTGCTTCATGACCTCATCATGAAAACACACACTCCACTAATCATTAACTCCACCTAGTGGTGTGAAGTGAATATGGGGAAAATAATGTTAACTTATGTTCCAGTTTGCTGTGTGTGGGGCTTCAAAACTGAGTCCATCACAACACTGAAGGATCCAGATGGTGTTAATGTTGTGGTTGACTGGTGTAAGTCAAACTATTTAAGTAAAGATATGAAATAATCATTATTAATGCATGTGTGCATGGAGAGTGGTTAAAGAGACCAACATGACACTAAATAACAAACATAATCTACATATTGGCTCTTTACTAGTGATTAGATGTAGCTAAATATACTTAGTGTCAATTTCATGTATTTACACTTTACTTAAATATAAACAAATAATTTATTATTTATCTCCATCACATTTCACAAGGAAATAATAATATACATTTTTCTTTTCATTTAAATTTTTATACCATTGCTACCCAGTAAAAACCATGTTATTCAACCTTTAAATGATCCTTAATATCTCAAGGTAAATAAACAATTCAATGCAGTTTAATAAAGTTGTTTGAATCTTGAATGTGGAGCTGGATCTGTGACTGGGGGGCAGTGAGAGAGTCTGACATGGTCCAGGCTTCAACATCTCCTAAATGAAATAGTTCAGAATATAATTTCAAATAAACAGCGTGAAGGACCATGTGTCCTCACAGAGACAGCAGTGATGTCCCCTCTTTTCACCTGCTCTGCAGATATGAAAGCTGACCTTGCTCTGTTCCTCTGTGTGAAACATGCTCTGTTCCTCATGATAACGGTTCACAGTGGTGAACAGTAATGTAGTTATGGATGCACTTTGAAAACAGTTTAACCTGTAAGATGCACTTAAACCTTTAAAACTGAAACTTATAATTTGGGTTAATCACTCATCAACCACAGAATCTGCTTTAAAGTCATGAAGAAGCTGTGATACTAGAAGAAGAGCAGAACATTGTTGTTAAAATCCTCATTTATACGTCATCGTGAACTGTTTGTTCTTCTCTGACTCTCTCAGGTGTCCACATTTTACAGTTCATAGAAGGAGTTCAATTGGATGAACAGAGCAGAGAACACACTCTTTTTGTACAGTGTGGTTATGATGGAGAAGGCTTCATGTCATTAGACCTGATGATGCAAACGTGGATCAGTGTGAAACCAGAGGCTGACGCCATCAAACAGGACTGGGAGGCTGACAAAGCTGGAATAGGAACATATATTCACTTCCTCACTCAGACTTATCCTGCGTGGCTGGGGATGTGTTTATATCATGGGGGGAGCTTCTTGTTGAAAACAGGTAGAATCACATGATCTGATGACATTTCACAACTGTGTTCATATAAACACAGTGAATTATGTCTTTGATTGCTTCTCCTCCTTTTGTCTTGTAAGCCTGATATGTCCCTGTTCAATTTAATACTTTGTCTTTCTCTCTCTCCCTCTTTCTCCAGATCTCCCCTCAGTGTCTCTCCTCCAGAAGTCTCCGTCCTCTCCAGTCAGCTGCCACGCTACAGGTTTCTACCCTGACAGAGCCACAATGTTCTGGAGGAAAGATGGACAGGAGCTTCATGAGGACGTGGACCATGGAGAGATCCTCCCCAACCCTGATAGAACCTTCCAGATGAGAGTTGATCTGAATATTTCATCAATCAAACCTGAAGACTGGAGGAGATACGATTGTGTGTTTCAGCTTTTTGCTGTAAAGAAAAACATCACCACCAAACTGGACAAAGCTGTGATCAGGACCAACTGTGGTAAGAAGAAAGTCAGACGTTTTGAAAATATGTGTTTCTTTGTTAGTTTTGATTGTCCTCTAAAGTTGGACCAGGACCTCTATTTATCGAGCATCTCAGAGTAGGAAATCACTCCTGTCTGCACCAAAATGTAGCAGAGCTTCAGAGGTGTCTGAACTGGTGAGAAATTACCAGGAGAGATTCTCTCAGTTAATGGAAAAATCATTGCAACTTCACATTTTGACTTAACAGGACGAGTGTAGACCAGTAAAGGTTAGAATTGTTATAAGGCACTTTATGAAAACTTTGTGTATTATTTGTATTATGATTTTAAAGACAAACTTCGATAGTGATTTGAGAATTTCAGTTTTCAATTCTCTAAAACATTGAACTTCAATTGTTACAAAAAGACTCCAACACGTCCCTACAACTTGTGAGGTCACATTGTTTCCTGGTCGTCCTTCACCTTCACCAAAAGTAAGAGTAGGACGCTTCATAAATACTGTAAGTTTTACTCAGTGGTAGAATTGTTTATAGTTTTAATTTAACTTTCAGAGCCATGAAGTAAGTGATTCTGAGATGCTGGACAAATACAGAAATATAATAAATATGAGTGAAAGCCAAAACTACATTTGACTAACTACTTGGTCTTATTCATATAATCTGCTCCATATACTTCAAATCTAAAGTGGATTCTATAAACTGAGCATTTTCATTTCCACCCAAGTGTAGATGTTACAGGCCCCAAACAACAGTGACCTGTACACAGGTTAGATGTTCTGTTTTGGACAGGACAAAGTAGAGACAGGAGACGTTAGTTGTGTCCCTTCAATCAGGCTGTTTCTGTGTGAGAAGCAGAAGCCTGAAGATTTTCAGCCTTCAGTTCAGTTTCAGTTTCAGTTTGAACTAGCGCTCACTTTGGTGAATAATCCACCTAGTGGTGTAATTTGACAGTTACAATGTAGAAGACCTTGGTTCTTCAAACCATGGTAGATGTACAGACATTTAGCCTCTTTACACAAAAATACAAAAAAAACATAATCTTACTCAACAATTGTGATCGATCATTGGTGGGTGTCACATAGACACAAATCTAAATGCTGTGTCCTGGTTCCAGTTTCTCCTGTCGGTGCCATCGTTGGAGTTGTTGCAGGACTGATGCTGCTGTCAGTCTGCATCACTGCACTCGTCATCTGGAGCAAGAAGAAGAAGAATATTAGTGAGAGACTGGTGAATGATTTCTTGTGTGGCTGAATTTCAGTAACTTTACTGCCAAAAGAACCCAGTTAACATCCTCAGCAGAAGTATTTATTAAGACTTGATATCTTGTCTTTATAATCCCAGCAACAAAAAAAAAGAAATAGTATTTTTCCCTCATAAAATAATTTACCTATTTATTATTACCATATTATTTTTTTAAATAATAAAAAAACAATCAATGTGTCTGGTATTATTTGATAATCATCAGATAAAACTTCACCTCCTGACTGATCACAGTGACTTTGTTTTTATGATATTAGCATAATGTATCCTACAATTTACATCCTGTATTTCACATGTGGCTGATTATTATTCACATTCTGCATTAAGAACAATGTTCTGTTAAACCGATCAAAAGCTAAAAGAAGCTTCCACACTCTGAAAAATGTCTCTTGATGAGCAAAACTGTCCAGTTGTTTGAATAGAGCCCATAAGACCAGAAATGTACCTAAAGTAAGCACAGCACGGTGGGGGAGGGGTTTGTGCTGGTGCCTCACAGCTAGAAGGTCAACAGTTTGAATCTCAACCGGTTGTTCACTCTGCAATTCAGCCAGTTTGAAAATGATTGGTTAAACATCTAACAATTTATTGTATTCTATGAACTTATTATGTATTTTTATATTGTAAAATCTAAATTTGAACATAACTGAAAAATTACATTTCTCTCCTAAAACTTTGTGTAAAATGTAAAACAAAAGTACAATATTCAAGTAAACTACAATTACATCAAAATTCCACTTAAAAACACGACGAGTTGTAAGTTTGTTTCCAGTGCTGCCAGAAACACAGAAATCATAATCACACTGAATGTTACAACCCTGTCTCCTAAAAACCTTCTATGCAACATTTGTAGTGAACAGAACTTATGAAGAAATAAGTCATTAGATTTATCACCAGAAAAAAACTGCAAACGTGTTTTGGGGCAGAAGGTGTCTGTACAAAAGCAGGACTGTGACACCAAAGACTCCAGAGTGGGTTTAACAAAAGCAGCTTGGTTAAGGTTAGAGGAAGATTGTGGTTTGGTTTAAAAGCAAAATATACAAGTGATGTTCTTTTTGCCATAATAATGTTTAATAACTGTAGTCAGTCGAGTTAAATATTGTAGTTAAAGTTGCAACATATGATATATGATGTACAAAATGCTGCAGCAAGAGTTCTGACTGGAACTAGCAAGAGAGATCATATTTCACCTTCACTAGCTTCTCTCCATTGGCTTCCCATTAAATCTAGAATAGAATTTAAAACCCTGCTTCTTACATATAAAGCTCTGAATCCTCAGGCTCCATCATATATAGAAGATCTCATAGCGCCATATCATCCTAGTAGACCACTTCCATCTCAGAATGCAGGCCTACTTGTGGTTCCCAGAATTTCCAAAGGTAGAATGGGAGGCAGAGCCTTTAGCTATCAAGCTCCTCTCCTGTGGAACCAGCTCCCAGTTCAGATTCGGGAAGCAGACACCCTCTCTACTTTTAAGTCTAGGCTTAAAACCTTCCTCTTTAATAAAGCTTATAGTTAGTTATAGTTATGCTGCTATAGGCTTAGACTGCTGGGGGACCCACCCCCCCAATGCACTGAGCTCCTTTCCTCCTCTTGACCCTCTCTCCTCTCCTCTCACCCCACAATTGTTACAACTGTATGTCATCAACTCTGTGTGTTTTCTCCTGTAGTTGTCTTTGTCCTTCTCTGTCCCCCTCTCCCTGTCCCTTTCTGCAGGTGTCCCTGGCTTTAAAGCTGTGTGTTTTCCAGTGTGCAGCTACTGGTCCTACTAACCTGCCCGATGTTTTGTTGTTGCTTTTTGTTGCTCTTTTCTTTTCTCTCTTCACTTTCCACTCACCCCAACCGGTCGAGGCAGATGGCCGAACACCCTGAGCCTGGTTCTGCTGGAGTTTCTTCCATTAAAGGGAGTTTTTCCTCTCCACTGATGCCTATGGCTTGTTCAAGGGGGATGTGTTATATAGTATAGTATAGTTTTGAGTTTCAGTTCTGAATTTGCGCTATATAAATAAAGTTAAATTGAATCGAACACTGGTAGAAAAAAGATCATTGTCTGGGAACTTGCTGTTGAAAGTTTCAGTATTAGCATATTTTCACATGTTTACATTACAGAAATATATATGTCAGTAGGTCACTTAATGCAATATTTGATTTTGTTTTTTAGAAAAAGTATTTAACAAACTATTCAACTTTGTCTTGACAGGCTCCCAGTGAAGATTAGGACTCTAGTGAAGATACTGAAGTCAAAACCACTATTTTTATTATTTTTCACAGCACTAAATGTACTAAATATATTTTTATACCAAGTAATATTTTTACATTTATTGTTAAGATATGTAATTGTTGAGCCTGGTCAGTGTGGAGGTTCAGTACATCACTGACCTGAATGAAACTTTATGGCCTGTGTCCTTAAAATTCTCTTTAAAATTTGTTATCATTTTTGTATTTCATCTGTTTTAATTGTGTGTAAATGTGTCTGTTTTAACACTGTGTGTTAAACCTGCAACAGCAACTCAAAGCTTAATTTATTTAAAGAATTTTGGTGTTTTTTTATTTTATCTGTTATATTCTGAAGTACTAAAGCTTAAAGTGTGTGTCTGTAGCTCAGCATCCCACCTGTTACACAGATGAACTTTATGGTTACACCTGTGGAGATTCTCCATCAAAGTTCTTGAGGACATTTATCTGACATGAAGTCTGATGAAAACTAAATAAGATGTATTTTTATCCATTTGTGACTTCAAAGTGTGAGAACTTCCTTTTACAGGAACATCCAGATACATGATGATACCTTTCAACCTATGGAAGTAGATACAGATGTTTCCTTTCATACGTTTTCTAAAGTTCTTTATTGTGGCAAAATGTGTAACATCTCATCTTCAGGCTAAAACAAACAAAGCAGGCAAAAATTCAAGCTGTGAAATGATGATGAGATCTGTTGCATGTAAACAAGTAACAAATGAAGGAAGAGCATTTCAATAAATATCACATGGTAAATAAAACAGTCAGATCACATTATTTCTTTAAGCATTTCACCATCTACCTTCTCATTTCCCTGTTGATTCTGTCATGTAACTTGTAGTCGTCCACTCTGTTCACTTTTGTTAAAAAACAACAAATTACTGAGTTAAGTTTGATCATCCAAACAAAAAATGAGGTTTTCTACCTCACAGTGGCAGATACACAGGAATATGATCTAAATTGTTTGTTTTAATTGTATTAAAGTGTCGTTGAAGGACTTCTTGTGTTGTGGGTTTATGTTTCACATGCAGTAACTTAACTTAACTCTCTCTAGACAAATTCACAGGTTTACTGTAACTCGTCAGAGATCAAGTACTTTTGAAGTACTTCAAAACTACTTCTCCAATCAAACTGTTTGTGTGGAACTAACTGTTGTGTAATTTTACTTAACTGGTTTAAAAACTGATGTCATATTAAACCAGAATTCAAATACAGTATTTTTAACATTTTGAGATATTTGTGCATATTTGAATATTTCCATGTTATAAAAAGCTACAGAATAAAATAAACAATTATATATTATATAATTCTTTCTCTATATTGAGCATTTATATGTTTGATAGCAAAACAATGTTTGTAATGTCTCAGTTCTACACTTTTCCTTTAGTAAAGGACGACTGACTGTTCCTTAATAATTCACCTGTCATATGATCCTCAGAAACACATTTGTGTATCATGTTGTGAAGTGGGTCCCGTTATAAGTCACTTCCTGATCTGTCCAGAGGGGGGAGACATCAATGACACAAATGGCTTTTTAAGGACATTTGTATTAGGTTCTTGTCTTTACTTTACTATTTCATTGTTTTCTTATTATCGCAGCATTGAAATCTGGCGACGTTGTGGGATTTGTGCCAAATATCCAAACACTCCCATCTTTCACAGAGACCGAAGCAACTCGATTATTTCTCCGTGATTCTTGATCAAATCAGGATGAAGTCGTTATTTCTGTTGCTTCTCTTTTGTCACGTTTCATCACCAGGTAAGTTCACATTTCAATCTCTAAACTCTTTACTTCAGTCTGCACTTTGTCCCTGCGTCCACAGTTTTACCTCAGTTTGAAAAGACTTTAGGCTTCAACTGAACATGTTCACACTGTAAATGTCCCATTTGGGACAATATGTGTACAGTATATTAAGGCTGAATACTGAATGTATTTTTATGTTGTCTCACAGTGAAACATTCCCTCAAGATTCTCATCACTGCATCTTCTGGAATCCAAAACCTCCCAGATTTGGTTATTGTTGCCCTGGTTGATGACGTTCAGGCAGTTTACTGCAACAGCAACAAAACTATAGAGATGAAGCAGGATGTGTGGAAAACGTTATTCTAAGAAAATCCTCAGCTAATGGAGCTGTTCACTTGGCGATGTTTCGAGATTCTGCCTAAATTCTTCAAATCAGTACTTGGCAGAATTATGCAGCAACTCCAACACAGAGGAGGTTAAATATCTTCTATGTTCTACATCTGACTTGAAAAATAAATGGAGGGAGCAGCAGAGCTCAACACAGGTCCTGGAGGCATGAAAGCTAAGTCTGTTCTGTTCCTCTTCCAGGAAACAAACCGGGTGAAACAGGCTCAACTCCTCACGGTAACAGTTAACAGTTTTAAACAGTAAAATACAAAGTAAAACAAGTGGAAAAAAGTTCTATATACTCTATATACAATTTTCCAACAGTACAAAGAGGAAATGGAGTATTGCAGTAATTCTTAAAGGTTAAACATGTTTTTTATAAAAATACTGAGATTGTTAATGTACTGCAGTTTTTATGGAAAATTTAAAGTTAGTCCGGATTTATCAGGGGCCACTGTGGAAATGACCTATATTTGTTTTCTTGTTTTTGTACAATAACAAGAAAACAAATATTTAAGGATAAATTTAAGGATAAAAGACAAAACATTTCACCCTCTAACTTCTCATTTCCCTGTTGATTCTGTCATGTAACTTGTTTTAAATATTTAAAAACAGGATAATTGGGTTAATGTTGGTGCTTCTCTATCTTCTCTAATGTTGCTCTGTAAAGAGGTTTATTATTAATTATATGATTATATATCTTCTTCTTTTCCTTTGGGTTGTACCCTTTTAGGGGTCTCCAGAGTGAATCATGTGCCTCCATCTAACTCTGTCCTCTGCATCCTCTTCACTCACACCAACTAACTTCATGTCCTCCCTCACTACATCCATAAATCTCCTCTTTGGTCTTCCTCTAGACCTCCTGCCTGGCAGCTCCAACCTCAGCATCCTTCTACCGATATATTCACAGTTTCTCCTCTGAACATGTCTAAACCACCTCAATCTGGCCTCTCTACATTTCCATCCTTATCTTTAATCACACTAACCTGTACAAATCCATCTCTCCCTCTTTAGTGTCCAACCTAACATACAAGTCCTCATATGCTCTTTGTTTGGCCTTTGCCACCTCTATCTTCACCTTATGCTGCATCTCCCTGTGCTCCTGACTGGCTTTAATTTGCATAAATTCAGAGGTTTCTAGGCAGGTATCATTTGATGATACCATAGATGCCTTTGCCGCAAGGACGTTCAGATGTGTACAAATTAAATGAAAGATTTTAGTTCTACATTATAGTTTTATGTTGTCTTGTTTGCACATTTTGCCCCATTGTTACCAAATACATGTACAAAGTATTCACTGACCATAGCACCGTTTCCATTTATGTTGTTTCTATTGTTGTTTGTGTTATTTTATGTTATTTTAGTGTGTGTGTGTTTGTTTGTGTGTTTGATCAACAATTAAACCTTTAAGGTCAGTTTCATTATATCCTGGATGGAGCTCTGAGAACTGTATGACTAAGTGTAAGCTCCTGACAACACAGCAGGCTGAGAATGTGAATTATTAGATAAAATATTCAAGTTGATGAGCCTGAAGAAAAAAAACAGTTGAATGTGGGTCATGTTTAAAGGAGGAACTCATTATTTAGAGACGTTTATAATTAAAAAAAACTAACAAATGATGCTCACTGATAAAAAACATTGGTTTTATTGGTGCAAACTAATGTTTCAACATCACTGAGTCTTCACAGAGTAAAATCATTAAAACATTAAAACAATAAACATTAGTAAAACCCAACATGTACATGGACTGGATGACCAATAAAAAGAATTTTAATCTTTCAACCACTTTATAAATCATAAAAGAAATATGTTCAAAATCTAAACCAAATTTACAAAAACAAACAAAAACACAAAACTCAAACCTAAACTCATCACCTACAGGAAACATGACAAGTTAAGTTCTTCACTGTGGACTTTCTGGTTCATCAGTAATGAAAGAAGAGACAGCAGAGCCTCAAACACAGATGATCATATCACTGCTTCTTCTTTCTGAGTATCTCACTCTTTATCTTACTTGTCATTCTCTCCTTTCATCACATCATTTTTAGTCGTCTTTATTATAGTTTTACAGTTGCTCAGTTCCCCAAAAGTAGTTTGTAGTTAAACATGAAGATCAATTGAGTCTCTTTAAAATGTTGTCAATTAAAATAATTTACTTCCTCAAAATAAACTGAAAATTGATAAGGAAGTTGACGTTTTACACAATTGTACATATTCTCATTCAGTTCAAGTGAAGTCAAGTGGAACTTATGAAAAATCATTCTTGCATATAAACAAGTTAAAAGGATGTAAATGAATGAGGATGGAAACTCAACATGGAGCAAAATCTCCTCTCACTGGTTCAAGTGGGAATTTACATCATTGGCAATGTTTGAATTAAAGAGGATTTAGAGGGGAGCACAGGAAAACACAATGAGGGTTAACAAGGAGAAAGCTAAAGTAACTAACTAGGAAATGGTACTGAGGGACTTCAAAATAAAAGCCAGGGGCAGGAAGTAAATCCAAGAACCAGGACCATGACTGATATAGGTTTTGTTATCCAGCCAATTAATAAACTACATATATTTAGAACATATGTAATATGTTATGACTCTCCAGTGACAGAGAACCATCAGTTGTTGTTGATGTTGCGGTTGATTGATTTTGATAGAAAGAGTTGAGGAGAGTGGAGATGAGTGTGTTTGAAGGAGGGACTCTGTCTTCTAGAGAAGTGACAAGTTCCTGGTTTGACAGTGAAGAAGGAAGAGAGGCAGCATTAAGTCATCAGAGCCTCAACATGGACGTTCATCACATTTTAATCTGCTTCTTCTTCCTCTGTGAGTATTTTTATTTTCTAGACTTATTTGGATTTTCTGAATGAGCTTTTTCTCTTAGTTTTAATGGAGGTTTAGTTTAGTCACACACACATCAGCATTGCTCTGTTTGTTCTGTCTCTTCCATGTCTCAATACTATGCAGCATTAGTGCAACTTTTCTCCACTTGCTCTTCATCATAACCTAAGACTGTCACTGGGCGTCTGTCTGGACATGACTCACTTCTTAGTAAAAAATGGTGATAAATTGTGCAGCACAAACCCTGTTTCAGCAGAAGTTCCTCTTTAAATATGTCACTTATTTAACTTTACTCTGTTGTATAGTAGAAGGAGTTTGTCAATGTGAAAAATATCAAAAATATAAATTATTTTCAAATCTTTATTACGGAAAATGGAAAACAAGTCTGTGTTCGTGTCTCAGTTATGCTGCTTCTATCTTTAGGTGTTTTCTGTCTATTCAGTGCTGCTAACACACAAAGTAAGTTCCTGTTCATGCTGCACACAAAGTGGTACTTCTGACTTTTTCATGGTGGGTTCCTCCCATACACAGCACACCACTTGTGTCTTATTTAGGTTAGTCCAGCGTCTTCTTCATGGGTTGTTGCTCATCCAGCTGTTGTCCTCTGAGTTGCTCTAGTCACAGCTAAACAGCCCCTGCAGAACCCACATGGAAAAATAAAATTAATTTATTGATTGTACAACTGGATGAATGAAGAAATACCTGCAGTCTGTAAAGTAAAAGTATAACTACTTTTACTAACAAGTAAAAATGACTATAGTTGGTTGTCCAGGATGCTTCCTGAGCAGGTAAATAATAATTGTAGTCTGTGTGTTCACACATAACTTGTAACAGTAGTAGCTACAGGAAACCCACATTTTAACACTGCAACTCATTCTCCACCTCACCCACCCAGCCCCAGCACATAATGTGGAAATCCTCAGTGACAACACCACAGCAGATTGACCTAAGTTCCATTATAAAGTTACAGTTATAAAGTTAATTATTAAACATTCCTGGTGTGACTCTAAAGTTACTTTACAAAATAAGAAGTAGATACAGTAAATTCTACTCACTGACTCCATATGTTGATCAAAGGAATTGGTGCATTCACCCTCATACCAGAACAAATCTGACTCCAGATCAAAGAAATCACCTTGATTATCCTGCTCACTATTCTCTTCTTTTTACTTTGACTTTTTATCTCTGTGTTTTCCTCTGTTCCCTTCTTGTAACTTACAAACTTGGAATCTCTGTTTTAGTCTGTAGTATGAACATCATTTGTCTACACACATCTCTTTCTCACCTGCTCACACCAACCGTGTCATCTGATTGGCTGTTCAAAACAACAAAAAATAAATGCCTCCTACAAATGTTAACTAACCCAAAACCAAGGACCCAAAAAACAATTATTGCAGATGATTTTTATCAAATAATGCTTAAAAATACACATATGCATTTGACTGGGAAGGTGTTGTATTAGTGCAGAGTTCAGATTGTTTAACACTTTGTCTGCATGAAGGATTTCATGTTGTGGTTGATTGATTTTGATAGGGACCCACCCCCCAATGCACTGAGCTCCTTTCCTCCTCTTGACCCTCTCTCCTCTCCTCTCACCCCACAATTGTCACCACTGTATGTCATTAACTCTGTGTGTTTTCTCCCATAGTTGTCTTTGTCCTCCTCTGTCCCCCTCTCTCTGTCCCTTTCTGCAGGTGTCCCCAGCTTTAAGCTGTGTGTTTTCCAGTGTGCAGCTACTGGTTCTACCAACCTGCCCGATGTTTTGTTGTTGCATTTGCTGCTCTTTTTCTTTTCTCCCTTCACTTTCCACTCACCCCAACCGGTCAAGGCAGATGGCCGAAAACCCTGAGCCTGGTTCTGCTGGAGGTTTCTTCCGTTAAAGGGAGTTTTTCCTCTCCACTGTTGCCCAGAGCTTGATCAAGGGGAAATTGTTGGGTTTTCTCTATACATCTTTATAGTCTTGACTTTATTCTGCAAAGTGCGTTGAGATGACTTTGTTGTAAATTGGTGTTGTATAAATAAAGTTGAATAAAATTGGGGGAAAAAAAGGCATTAAAATATTTTTGATCACAGATGGACCAATATCTACGGTATTTTAAAGATGGTTTAGTGAATTTCATCATTAATGACTCACCTGATCTCATAGATTCAACTGTTCCAGCTTAATTTCATGTAACATGAAATGAACAAACTGTACAGTCAAATACAGTCTAACAGAAAACTATGGTTGTGATATGCAACACATCTACAACATTGCAGCATTGTATTCTCATGCAAAGAGAAAACACTCAGGGCAAAATGTGTGCAGGAACAGATATCAAACAAACGTTTGGGTCACTGCCCACATCTCCAGTTTGTCTAGAAGTTCAGCAGGTCTGGTCTTGTGATTGACAGCTATTTTTCCCTAAAGAAAAAGAAAACAGTTTGGACACATTCTCATTCAGTGTTTATGCTATTTTTCTACAATGTAGAATAAATTTCAAGGACACATCTTAACATCAGCTTTTCCGAGAGGACACTTTATAAACCAGGCCTTAATGGTTTAATTGCTGCAAAGAAGCTGAGAGGGACCAGAAAGAAGATGAGAATTGCTTTAGACCAAGAGATACAAAAAAGAAATAGGTGTTAGACCAGTAGAACATGTACGGTTTAGTCTGACAAGTCTGAACTTGGGGTTTGGTTTGGCTGCATAGTTGGTTCAAACTGCTGGGACTTTGTGACTCTGTGGTGTAATATCTGCATGTCTGGTTCCCACTGTGAAGCATGGATGAGGTGATGGTGTGGGGTGTTAGTCAGTGATTTCTTCAAGGAGTTCAGGACACCTTCAGCCAGCATGTCTACTACAACATACTGTGGGATTTGCATTTAGTGAGACCAAGATTATTTTTTCAACAGGACAATGAGCGAGCATCAGGTGACCTGGCCTCCACAATCACCTGACTTGAACCCAAATGAGATGGTTTGAGAGTAGTTGCCAACAGAGTGATGGAAACTCAACCTTTCCAGGTCCCTGTCTCTCAAAGCTGGCTGAGACACAAAGTGGTCACTTTTAAGAATTTACCATTTAAACTCATTTGCTTTGTGTTTGGATCTTAATTGTTTGATGTCAACAAAATAAACCCAAAAAATATAAAAATGAGAACAGAGACTGACTCCCAACAAAAAAGCAGTGTGGAAAATCAGCCCAATCAGACAAGTGAAATTTAAACTGTCAAGTTTAACAATCAACACAGTTTGTGTTCAGCTAATATGTAAAATGATGGACCTGCTTAAAGGGAAATTTAAAGAAGAATCTTTAGCTACGTACATTGTTTTTACTCCAGTCTGAGATTTGGATCAGTTTCTTCTGACACGAGGCTGTTGAGCAACAATCTTCCTCTACACTGTTAAAATGTTTCAGAGTTGATGCACATCTTACTCTCCTTGTTTCATTTCATAGCACATGCAGTGAGCTGCCTGTCAATGTTATTACAGGTTACAGCAGCCTATTGAATATCTGTGTGGGATATATGTAATGTGTACAGGACACAATTTATTGAAAGAAGAACAAACAGACCAGCCCTCTCACACTGAGACAGACTGACCCACTAGGAGAATTCATGAGCTTCCTAGGTTGTAATTCACAAGCTACTACACTAAACCAATTAATAACTGTGAAAGATAAAAATGGTCACTGTAATGTTGAAAAGCTTGAATGAGATCAACACATCTGTTGAGGAACATGTGATAATAACTGATTAGGAAAAGAAATCAAACCACAAATAGTGATCACATGAACACAATGACAGACTGAATGACTGAAGGGAAACAAAATGATCAACATCACTCAGTTAAAACAGACTCAAACAGGTGGATGAGAGAATTTTTCTAAATCTTTGACAGAATCAAAAAGTGTGACTGTAGTAGAAGTGATGAGCTCTGTGCTCAGTGTGACTGTGTGGAAATGTAAAACAGGAATCATCATCAGACTGTAGCATCTTACAGGAAGATAGTAATTATTGATTGTTCATCTTTTCAACAGCTCTGCAGGATGGAAACACTGGTCTCACCAATGCACAAATCACCACTCGTACAGGAACTGAAGGAGGAAACATCACAGTTAAATGCTCATTTTATTTCTCTGGAAGCAGGAAGTTGTTCTGTAAAGGAGACTGTACAACAGGAAACATTCTCATTGAAACAACCAGTAACAGAGCTCAGAGCGGCAGATACAGTATTGAATATAAAGAAGGATTTTTTCCATCAACACCAACACTCATGTATGTGAGCATCACACAGCTGAACAAGTCTGACTCAGGATTGTACAGGTGTAGTTTGGACAGACGTCTGCGCCCAGATTCACATGATGAGTTTAAGATCACTGTCACAAAAGGTGAGTTTCTACTGAAAGTTCTGAAAATGTTCCTTCATGTCTGTGAAACTGTGAGAAAACTGACTGTTCTCTGACAGCTTCTCATGTTACAAATCAGCAGGTAAAATAAGTGCTGCATCTTTTCATCATTAACAGTAAAAACAAGCTAAACAACTAACAGCTAATGTTCTACATGAATCAGCACAAGAGCAGGTGTTACCACTTCCAATCTCCTGTTAGTGGCTTATTCAGAAACATTGGTACATTTGCTGAACCTCTGTCAACATGTGTGGATGATCAAAAACTAGAACTTCACTAACACAAAATGTAACATCAGCTAAAAAGAATGATTTACTCATCTACCAGCAAGAACTAGTCAGCTCCACATCCATCTTGTTTCCTTTTCTCTCTTTTAGCTCTCACTAACCAGTAACAGCCAGTCTGATGTTCTTCTCTGCACAGTCTCCTCAAACGTTGTTTTCTTGCTGCATCTGTGATGTTTAGTGAACACCTATGGATGAACTCCATGAATGGATGTATTACAAGAATACTGAGCTACAGTAATCTCACAATTGAGGCCTGTTGTCAGGACGACAGAAAAGCAGTTCATCTTATTAACATCATGAGGAAAACAGCATCTCCTCTGGATCATTATCTGATTGTTTCATTGTTCACAGCTTCAACCTCTTCACCACCAAGCACAGCTCTCCAACCTTCAACAACATCACGTACATTCTCTTCATCATCATCCTTTGAAACCTACAAACAGCCTGAAACTGGATCATCAGGTACATTTAAAGTTCCCTCTATAATAAACATAGTGTTACTCAGCACAGAAACATGAACATGACCCTCAGTGACAGTTGCTGTAGACCTGATACAATGATGCACTAAAGAAAGTAAAAAGTAAAAATGCTACACTGCAATATCAGTGCATTATTATGTGATCTTTAAAACTCATAAGATCATAGTGAGATATGGAGTCAAAACATGAAACGAGACTTTCTAGAGCGAGTGGGGAGACGCAAGGTTTCTAATGGGGAGGAGTGGAGTATGGTGCTGGCAGAGTAGTTAGGTCTTTAGATGCAGAGGTGATGAGTAACTTGAGGAAAGTGTAGGGAAATGGCAGGAGGAGGGTCCACTGGGGAAGATGTAGTGGTCTGGATCCGTAACACAGAGGAAGGTCTGGTAGTGAGCGTGTGGAACGTAACTGTGATGAATCTTCAATCCCTGACGTGAAAACAACTCCAAATTCCTCTTTAGTGATCAAATTCTCCAAAATCTGAGCTCTGGTCTCCGTAAAAAGAAGAAAACAGATAATCACATGACTTGGTAAAACAAACGTGTGCATGATTAAAGCATAGACATAACGTGGTAAATCCTCTTCTTAGATTGACGTGGTTACAAGAGTTCATGATAATCTTGATTCTTTAGGGACAAATAACTTCTTCTTTTCCTTTCGGCTGCTCCCTTTCAGGTGTCGCCACAGACATTCATGTGCCTCCATCTAACTCTGTCCTCTGCATCCTCTTCTCTCACACCAACTAACTTCATGTCCTCTCTCACTACATCCATAAATCTCCTCTTTGGTCTTCCTCTAGACCTCCTGCCTGGCAGCTCCAACCTCAGCATCCTTCTACCGATATATTCACAGTTTCTCCTCTGAACGTGTCCAAACCACCTCAATCTGTCCTCTCTGACTTTATCTCCAACACATCTAACATGAGCTGTCCCTCTGATGTACTCATTCCTGATCCTGTCCATCCTCGTCACTCCCAAAGAGAACCTCAACATCTTAAGCTCTGCTACCTCCAGCTCTGCCTCCTGTCTTTTCTTCAGTGCCACTGTCTCTAAGCCGAACAACATCGCTGGTCTCACCACCGTCTTGAACACCTTTCCTTTCATTCTCACTGATTCTCTTTTATCACACAACACACCTGACACTTTTCTCCACCCGTTCCAACCTGCCTGCACTCGCCTCTTCACCTCTTTTCCACACTCACCGTTGCTCTGAACCGTTGACCCTAAGTACTTAAAGTCCTGCACCTTCTTCACCTCTGCTCCCTGTAACCTCACCATTCCACCTGGGTCCCTCTCATTGACACACATGTATTCTGTCTTGCTGCGGCTAAGCTTCATTCCTCTGTTTTCCAGAGCAGACCTCCACCTCTCTAGATTTTCCTCCACCTGCTCCCTGCTCTCACTACAAATCACAATGTCATCTGCAAACATCATAGTCCAGGGAGATTCTTGTCTAACCTCATCTGTCAGTCTGTCCATCACCAGAGCAAACAAGAAGGGGCTCAAAGCCGATCCTTGATGCAGACCCACCTCCACCTTGAACTCCTCTGTCACACCTACAGCACCTCACCACGGTCTTACAGCTCTCATACATGTCCTGCACCACTCTAACATACTTCTCTGCCGCTCCAGACGTCCTCATACAATACCACAGCTCCTCTCTCTGCACCCTGTCATACGCTTTTTCTAAATCTACGAAGACACAATGCAACTCCCTATGACCCTCTCTGTACTTCTCCATCAGCGTCCTCAAAGCAAATACTGCATCTGTTGTACTCTTTCTAGGCATGAAACCATATTGCTGCTCACAAATGTTCACCTCTGCCCTTAGCCGAGCTTCCACTACTCTTTCCCACAACTTCATTGTGTGACTCATCAGCTTTATTCCTCTGTAGTTGCCACAGCTCTGCACATCTCCCTTGTTCTTAAAAATTGGTACCAGTACACTTTTCCTCCAGTCCTCTGGCATCCTCTCACTCTCCAAGATCTTGTTAAACAAACTAGTCAAAAACTCTACTGTCACCTCTCCTAGACACTTCCATACCTCCACAGGTATGTCATCAGGACCAACTGCCTTTCCGCTCTTCATCCTCTTCAATGTCCTCCTCACTTCACTCTTACTAATCTTTGCTACTTCCTGCTCCACACCAGTCACCTCTTCTACTCTTCGTTCCCTTTCATTTTCCTCGTTCATCAACTCTTCAAAGTTCTCCTTCAATCTTCCCATCACACTCCTGGCACCTGTCAATACATTTCCATCCTTATCTTTAATCACACTAACCTGCTGCACATCCTTCCCACCTCTCCCTCTTTAGTGTCCAACCTAACATACAAGTCCTCATATGCTCTTTGTTTGGCCTTTGCCACCTCTATCTTCACCTTACGCTGTATCTCCCTGTGCTCCTGTCTACTCTCTTCAGTCCTCTCAGTGTCCCACTTCTTCTTAGCTAACCTCTTTCTCTGTATACACTCCTGAACTTCCTCGTTCCACCACCAAGTCTCCTTGTCCGCTTTCCTCTTTCCAGATGACACACCGAGTACCCTCCTACCTGTCTCCCTGATCAAATTAGCTGTAGTAGTCCAGTCATCTGGAAGCACCTCCAAACCACCCAGAGTCTGTCTCAGCTCCTCTCTGAAAACTAAATGACATTCTTCCTTTTTCAACTTCCACCACTTCGTCCTCTGCTCTGCCTTAGTCCTCCTTATCTTCCTCACCACCAGTATCATTTTACACACCACCAACCTGTGTTGTCTGGCTACACTCTCCCCTACCAATGCTTTACAGTCACTGATCTCTTTCAGATTACAGCGTCTACACAAGATGTCGTCCACCTGAGAGCTTCTACCTCCACTCTTATATGTCACTCTCTGTTTCTGCCTCTTCTGGAAAAAAATGTTCACTACAGCCATTTCCATTCTCTTTGCAAAGTCAACCACCATCTGTCCTTCTGTGTTCCTGTCCTGAAGACCAAACCTGTCCATCACATTGTCATCACCTCTGTTCCCTTCACCTACATGTCCATTGAAATCTGCACCAATCACCACTCTCTCACCTCTGGAGATGCTCTGCATCACTTCATCTAACTCACTCCAGAATTTCTCCTTCTCTTCTAACTCACATCCTACCTGTTGGGCAGAACCACTCACAATATTGAACATCACCCCTTCAATTTCCAGCTTCAGACTCATCAACCTGTCTGATACTCTAATCACCTCTAGAACATTCCTCACAAACTCCTCTTTCAGGATAACTCCTACTCCATTTCTCCTCCTATCTGACCCATGGTAGAACAACTTGAACCCTGCTCCTAAGCTTCTAGCCTTGCTACCTTTCCACCTGGTCTCCTGGACACACAGTATGTCCACCTCCCTTCTCTGCATCATGTCAATCAACTCTCTATCCTTCCCTGTCATAGTCCCAACATTCAAAGTCCCTACTGTCAGTCCTACATTCTTAGCTTTCCTCTTCTCTCTCTGTGTACGAACACACCTTCCTGCTCTCCTTCTTTGACTTCGACCAACAGTAGTCCAATTTCAACCCGTACCCTGTAGGTCAACAGGGTAACCCGGGCCCCAACTGATCTGGTATGGAAGTTGCATTTTTAATTTGGCATGTGTTTTACGTTGGATGCCCTTCCTGACACAACACTCTGCATTTATCCAGACTTGGGACTGGCACAAGTAGAAACTGGCTTGTGCCCCTTTGCGGTAGCATCAGGTACATTTAAAGTTCCCTCTATAATAAACATAGTGTTACTCAGCACAGAAACATGAACATGACCCTCAGTGACAGTTGCTGTAGACCTGATACAATGATGCACTAAAGAAAGTTAAAAGTAAAAATGCTACACTACAATATCAGAGTATTATGATGTAAAATTCATACTGTGATTTGTCGGCTGTTTCTCTTTTTATTAAGAATCTGGATCTGCAGAGTAACTCAAGGAATGAAATGTAGTGGAGTAAAAAGTTGAACAGTTCCTTCTGAAGTGTAAAGGACTAGAAGTACAATATAACAGGAGGCAGAGAGTTTACCAGCAAGTACAGAAGCAGACGTCTTTAACAAAACAAAGACTAAGGAAAGACGTCTTTAAGATCAGGATGTGAAGCCTGTTTCACACTAGTTAGACTTTTCCTAACTAGAAAAACCTGTTTTAAATGTTCCCGTGTTCACATACAAGTTAGCAGGATATTGTAATGGGAAAGGATGTAGGAGTGGAATATAATAAAGTGTTAAACATACAGTATCATCTCAGGCCTGTAGCAGAGCTGAAATGATGTGGCTCATCAGTCTGGTTCAGGAGGTTTCTTTAGGTGAAGAAGAACCAACTACGATGTCCTCACTGCTGTGTATTTCCATCAAGCTACTGCAGTTTTCACAACATTGTTACAAAATCCCAAATGTTAATGTTTGTTACTTTGTGCAGCTGCTAAGTAGTTGTGTTTAATCTGTGTGTGAAAGTATGTTGTCTTCTAGTGAGTAACATGAATGCAGTATTTGTACTTTTACTCTGTGATCACTGCAGCAAAACATCGTTGCTGTTGTACATTTGCAGAGCTGTATAATGACTATGATAAATCACTGTGCAGCATTTTGGCATCTGACGAGTCTTTAAACTTCCACATGGGTCTCACTGCTAACACGACTCCTTGTACTGTGTTAAGGCAGAGCTGCTTTTGATCTGTATGTCTGAGGCAGAGAGGGGCTTTAAATGATGTCTTAGATGTGTTAGATAAGCTTAGTGCAGGTTACACAGTTTGACAAAACTAACAAACGTAATTAGAATGTGACACTGACATCATGCAGACGACATTGTGATCTTTGCTTTCTGTTTACTGTGTCTAATACAGTTGTTTGAATGAGTTACCAGCATATCATCTAAAAAAAAGTTCTATCAATTATTTACATTTTATGGAGATGGGAAGAGACAAGTGGAAGAAAATGGATCCTACCCAGAGACATTAAATCTCACAAGATGGTGCATCTGTCCCCTAACAGTTACCAAGTTCATATTGTCATTAACTTGACAGTGCTGCTTCAAACGGTCCTGTAGAAATTCAAACCAGCCAATATGTCACAATGAGCCATGAAGTTTCAGAGTAAAACAAACTGGTTTTACTGTTAATTCTGCCACAGGTGCAGCGCTGGTTATCAGTCTGATTCTGGTCTTCATGATCATCATATTATCAGTGGCTGTGCTGATATTCTGCAGGAAGAGGAGCAGTAAATTCAAAGGTACACACACACACACACACACACACACACACACACACACACACAGAAAAGAGCTGGAATCTGGAATCTAAGGCATGAAGACTTTCAGAGTTGGGGCCTCTGAGCAACTATCATAAGAAGGAATCAGGTAGCAACTTGTAATCTGTTACCCAGTTCTACTAAATACATCCATGATGTGCACAGGATGGTCTGGGTAGATGAACGGGTTAATAAATGCAAAACGTACAGATATGGAAAACAACTTTAGATTGTGTTTCTAACTAGAGGATTTAGTTTCTTTTAACCTGTTTCACAGTTGTGTGTTGATAATCAGAACCATGATGTCAATGGTCCAGTGATCTATTTCAATTCAAATCATTGTAACCATGGTGATGAAGTTGTAGTACAGCTGCTGTGGCTCATATCAGAGGGTTGGGACTAACTATCTACATTATGACTGTTTAGGTTGAATGGAAAATGTCATAATGCAACATGTACAGAGCTGTTCCACTTTTGATGTAGTGCTTAAAAAAGTACAGTGTTTTTTCTTTCTTTCAGCACTTTCTTTCAGCACAAAATTGAAATAAGAATTTCTGAAGCTTTAGTCTGAGCTGATGTGTTTTTAAGTCTCTGAACCATGTTTTTCAGGAAGTCCTGTGGAAACAGTGTATGATAATGTTAGAGAGGTGAGTCTGAATAAATCCTATCATCAGTAATATTTGTTAAAACCAGCTGATACATATCAAACCTTTCTCCTCCTACAGTCCAGCAGAGTGTATGAAGAGGTCAGAGATCCTGTGGAAGTGTCTACAGTTTACACTTTGATCCATCAAGATGAGGTCAGGACCACAGATATATACAGCTTGGCCACTGCCACCTGTGCTCAGGATGTAAGTATGTAAAAAAAAAAGCTTTTGGACCAGAACATTGTTTAAGCCCAGACCCAAAGATTGTAGTTAGAAATAAGCTAATTGTCTTCTCTTTTGCCTTAATAACACTTAGCAGCACTTCTCAAAGTCACAAAAACCTTAACAGTAAAAAGAATAAAACTAATAGATGAAAAGATGTAAAACTAAAACTTACATTAAACAAATTACACCAATATTACAGATTAAGAAAAAGTCAAAACAAGTGAGTTTGAGGAAGAGATTTAAGAAGACTGAGTTCACCTGTGACAGATACAAGCAGATACAGTCTGATCATTCAAAGCTCCTGTATGTCTCACTGGGGGCCTCAGTTAAAGCCCTCTGGGATGTTCCTCCTCTAACAGGCTGTTTATGCTGATGGCTTATACAACAGAATATTCCTTTATTCATTTACAAGGGCACATGTCATAATGAATGAATACAATTTGAAATACACATTACCAACAATAAGTTCAAATAAACAATAGTTTAGGTTTTGGATACAGCTTAACATTACAAAGTGCAGTAGTTGAGGTCAAGGTAACAGTTTAAAAACACAAGCACTGTCCAAAGGACTCTCGTTGTTTGGTGATTAGGAAAGAACAGAAGGTTTCAAGTGAAATGACTTCTGTTTGGAGATTAAGCAACAGCTTAAGCAAAACACAAGAACAACAACATAGTGTGTCCAGTCCAGTGCAGTGAAGAGTCTTCAGAGCTCTACATTGGAGAAACCAACAATATCACTATCAGGAGAAGCAAGACTTCAGAACCAGAATCAGCAGTGTATCTACACCTAAAGGACACTTGTTTGAGGTCAACAATGTAACCACTTAGGACCCAAACACAATTTGTCTCCCATTTATCATGCACACATCCATCTGGGGATTCCACACCTAACAATCCCTCCTAGAAGGATGATGGATGGTGATCATTACAATCCCATGACTCTGTCCTACTCTCACCTTCTCTATTATTCAGCTAACAAGCCTATTTAGGCAACCTGGAGGATAGAACTGGGTGCCCTAGCCCACTTTCCGTCGGGGTGAAAAGGTGGTTGGACAAGTAGGAAAATGTTTTAAAAAGCACATGACTTAACCTCCTGATAACTAGACCTGGATGACTTAACACCTTCACTAACATCTGATAAGAAATGCTGTTGTTACGCATTGTATGACACAATAGTAGCATGTATGGAATAAAAAGAAGAGGTTCTAGGACTGACCCTTACAGTATTTTACAGGTCTGTACCAGATCTTTACCCATTGAGAGCAGCTACACACCCAGTTTTGTAGCCTTTGAAGCAACACTCCATGGTCCCAGTAGACAATGCAGCAGTAACATCAAGTAGGACTAAGACTGAAATAAACTTTTTTTTTACTTCTCATAATATCTGGAGATTCAGGTCAGGATATTCTCTGCAGTGGGTCTACACAAAGTATGCTGTAGAAATCGCAGCATTTTATTTACAGCACAACAAAGATCATATGCAAAAAAAAGAAGTGAAAGAAGTCAGTGGCTAATTGTGAGGGTTGATTCATTTATCCTTTAATAACAGCATTAAGATAAATTATATGTGATGATGCTCATCTAACAAAACAGAGAAAAACTAAAACTATCAGACTGCTGCAGTGCAGCTTCCTGTTCTGGTGGTTGTGACTCAGCTGGTGTCCTTCACAAACCACAGGGTCAGTGTTTGACTTCCGCTTCCTCTTGGCTACATGTCAAAGTGTCCCTGGACAAGACACTGAACACACAGTTGCCTCTAGTGTCTGCTAATTACTTGTAAGCTGCTTTGGATAAAATCATCTGCTAAATGTCTAATGTGGCTTCCTGACTCTTAAGTATAAGTCAAGACAAGATGAACTTAAATAAAGTTTTAAACACATGTGACAGTGATTAAGAGCTAATTTCTGACCTGTGATTTTTACATTTCAGACTGAAGACAATTCTGGTAACTTAGTCTACTCCAAGGTGGACGTTCCTAAAAGAGAAGCCAGCTCCCCCTGTGCTGACACAGACAAAGTTGTCTACTCTGAACCTCGGGTAGAAGCGAGTTCTCGCAGCCTCCCTGAAGATGCTTCACCTCCTCTCTACTCTGTTGCTTTACCTCAGGAGAAACTTCTTTGCTAATGTAGCTACATTCACTCTCTCACAGACTGAGCGTTGTACTAGATGTAGTCTTCATTCTTTTTCATATATTTTTTTATATTGTATAATATTGTATAATGTAGCACACTTGACAAAACACGCAGACAGGGTCTTGTGGTTTTCCTCTCTTTACTGCAAAATTACAGACAAAGCAGTAAACTGTTGTTAACATAGTTCTGTCTCGTGTCTCATCTCAGCGCTATATGACAGTGTGTCTGCGCTGTCTGTCTCCCTCTTGTGGCGAATATCGGTAACAACACTTATAAAAGCTCACTGTATTGTCTGTGTGCAGAAAACTGAAGTGCAGATGTCTCAAAATAAGGTAAACTAGCAAATCAAATGTGCCAAAAGAACAGTGTAGAATATGAACTAAGATACAATGGGGTTAAATAACAATATGTGTTGGGGCTCTGACCTGTTTTAATTCACTGCCCTCACAATAAGTTATAACTCTCTCATGTGTACGATACAGTGTGTTGTCATGTGCCATTTAAAGTTTAAATATCAAGACTAAATTGTATCATAACATACAGCACTTTTAGGAGTAAAGTTAGCTATTGCTGTTTGTTAGCTGTTAGCTACACTAGCTGTAGCTGTTGAGCTGCCTGCATCTGCTAACGTTAGCTGCTGTAGCTAACAGTACAGAAACACTAGAAACACTGTTTGGCTGAGCAGGACAAAGTCAAGGACAAATCTCTGTACACACAGACAAATGTCCCAGATGACAGGACAGAAGCAATAATCCACGTGTAAAAAAACAGCCAGTTGTGAGTCTTTTCACCTCTTTTAGTTAAAAACTGTGTTTTCTATGATAACTAGATATTTACATTTAGTTTTTGGAGTGAATACATTTGCACATTATTTTACATACACAATTACAGATTTGTGTACAGACACACAAGTCTGATTTAAAGTCTGATTTCTAATTTTGTTTTGATGCATATTGCGCATTTTCTGTTAATCCAATAAACCTCATTTCACTAATGAAATATTACTGTGTCCTTCAGTTATTTGATAGATAAAAATGAAATTGATGATCCAAACACCCAAATATTTATAAATGAAACTTCCTAAACTTTTGCATACAACTGTATTTACCAGCAGTCCAAGCAGGCTCATATCACGGGATTCTCTTTTGGAGCTAAGCCGCCTGCAGCAGGAGCCAGCGGAGGTGGCGCCACCTAGATTCCAGGTGAGAAGCCTTGGAACAATAGTAAACCTTCCCAGAAGTGACTAAAACTCCAAATTATTCATCCAGGAAGTCAGAATAACTTGGATTCTAGGTGGTGAATGAACTTTTGGCGGGTCTGAAGAAACAGACTCTGTGTTGACTCACAGCCGAGACATCAGTGACGCTGCAGTGAAAGTTAGATACCTGTTTGCTAATGAAATCGCAGGCTTCCAAACCATTTAGTGACGGTGAATTTGTAAAAACATGCATGATGAAGGCAGCGGAGATTGTGAGCCCTGAAAAGCTCCAGGCTTTTGCAAATATCAGCCTGACAAGAAACACAGTTGCAGACAGGATTTCCGATCTTTCAGTGGATCTGGACAGTCAGTTGAAGCGAGAAGTAAAGTTATTTATTGCGTTTTCAGTTACAATTGGTGAAAGCACGGACTTTACAGATGTTACACAACTGGCCATTTTCATCCTCGGAGTTGATGACACATTGACCGTCACCGAGGATTTCGTGGAGTTGGTGCCGATGACAGATACAACGACATCACCTGATATTTTCACCACAGTCGTCGGTGCGCTGGACAGGGTCGGAGTGGACTGGTGTTCAAAACCAGGCGTTGTGACAAAGTGCAGAGAGAAAGTGCAATCTGCAAATGGAGGACGTGAATTTTGGACTTTTCACTGTATTTTGCACCAGGAGGCTTTGTGTTGCAAGTCATTAAAGATGGACAACGTCATGAAGGTGTCATCCAAACTGTTACTTTCATCCGATCCAGAAGCCTGAATCACCGTCAGTTTGACGGTCTTCTCACAGAGAAAGACCACATCTATGGCCTGTCATACCACACTGAGGCAAGATGGTTAAGCCGAGGTGCTGTGCTGAGGCGTTTCTTTGATTTACGAGAAGAAATTGAACAGTTCATGGAAGAAAAGGACAAACCAGTGTTAGAATTTCATTCCGCAGAGTGGATACAGGACCTTGCATTTATGGTGGATGTTACAGAGCAGCTGAATAACTTGAACAAACAGCTGCAAGGGCGCAACAAAGTTGTCACGCAGTATCATGACAAACGTTCTTTCAAGTTGAAGCTGTCAGTGTGGGAGACGCAACTCGCCGGTGGTGATGCAGCTCACTTCCCCTGTCTGAAAACTGTGTGCACGACCCAACATGAAGCGGTTCAAAGATAAAATAACGGGACTTCAGATTTTTGGTGAACTGGAGAAAGACTTCAAAGTTTGTTGCTCGCCATTCACCGCGAATCCCTCTGATCTGCCCGTCAGCATCCAACTTGAAATAATAGACTTGCAGTGTGACTCGGATTTGAAGCTGACTTGGACACATTTTATCAGAATCTCTTGCCTTGTTACCACAACTTGACAGCCCTCGCTGCAAAACTGTTGTGCATGTTTGGAACCACATATCTCTGTGAGCAAGTTTTCTCTGTAATGAGCATAAATAAAACAAAGCTTCGCTCAAGGCTCACGCACAAGCACGTGAATCACATCCTGAAGTTGGCTGCCACTCAGGATGTGACGCCTGATATTGATGCGCTGGTGAAAACTAAAACATGCCAAGTAACAGGAGTCAAATACACTATGCAACCCAACTTAAAGTGCTGCATGAGACACCGTGATATACTTCTGTGAATCACTGAGGCTTTGTGTGTTTCTATGTTCTTTTTCTTTACAATTTTCAAATAAACTTGAGGTGTTTTATGATTAATAGTGATGTTGTGCTTCTACTATTTTGGACACACTGTCCTCAGGCTCCAGCTTTATCTTTTTTGTTGATCGTATTAAAACAATCAAACAAAAAAACAATCTGAAGTTGTTGTTTTTAAGTTATCTATACCGTGATTTCACCGGTCCGGCCCACTTGGGAATAGATTTTCCTCCATGTGGCCCCTGAGCTAAAATGAGTTTGACATCCCTGACCTAGATGATACCGTTGGAGTTACTTCGGGGATACAAGCGAAGGCGAAGATTAAGGAAAAGA
Organism: Channa argus; assembly: GCF_033026475.1. NCBI lineage: Eukaryota > Metazoa > Chordata > Actinopteri > Anabantiformes > Channidae > Channa > Channa argus. The sequence continues at coordinate 6,427,749 of NC_090197.1, forward strand.
GGCTCCAGAGGAGGGATACGGAACAGACTGAGGCGAAGGGGCAACCGGCTACATCACGCTGTGTTGAGCGCAGGAACACTTCGTTCACTCTGCGTGTGGAGATAAAGTAAAAATCATTCTGGTCTCTTTGGCCACACAATGAAACGTTTATTTAGCAAAAGAACAGCTTTGTCGGCTCTGTCCATCCGACACGGTCAGTCAGAACGTGACAACAGTTTTCTTCTCCTCTCTCCTAAAAGGTGTTTACCGTAATACAGGTAATGAGAAGGTACAGAACATTTTGGGTGTAACACTACCGTATACAATGAGTAAAGAGCGCATATGATGTACAGACCTCAACACCCCCACTCGCTCTTAGCTCATCAACTTAACACTTATGCACAAACATCTCAAGACTATTATATTGTCTTGATCATATGGTACATTATAGACATTCTTAAGTACCAAACATGTCTTCAGTAAACATAGACAACTTCAGTTTAGTGGCTGGTTTTGTCATTATGTCAGCAACCATCTTTTCACTTGGGCAATATTCTAGATTGACTCTGCCACTGTTGACAGTTTCCCTCATAAAGTGGTACTTGATGTCAATGTGTTTACACCTCTGCCTGTTAACTGGGTTTCTGGCTAGTGCTATAGTACCTTGGTTGTCTTCGTACACTATGGTGCTTGTATATTCATACGAATCAATCCCTGTGAGTAGTTGTTCCAGATAGATGCTTTCCTGTATAGCTGATGCTAAGGACACATATTCTGCCTCACAAGTAGACAGTGCTACTGTTGGTTGTTTCCTTGTCTTCCATGCAATCAGAGCACTGTTTTTGCTTAGACTGATACAATAACCTGATGTACTGCGTCTGTCCGTAGTGTCTGATGCCCAGTCAGCATCACTGTACACTATTAGACCCAATTTCTCCCTGATTGTTTGAGACCATAAAGTGATTTCTGTAATTTACATACAAGTTTGTCACCTGTTTTTGACCTTTTTTCGTAGCCTTCTGGTTGTTCAATGTATATTTCACAGTCAATTGGTGCATGTAGGTAGGCAGTTTTAACATCCATCTGGTGTAAAACTAAGTTTTCTTGAACTGCCTTCTGCATGACCACTCTTACACTTGTCATATCAGCTGTGGGTGAAAATTTCTCCTCATAGTCAGTTCCTGGTTTCTGACTGTAGCCTTTCGCTACGAACCTTGCCTTGTACTTTTCACGTCCATCAATGTCCGTTTTTATTGCGTAGACCCATCTACCTCCCACTGTCCTTTTCCCTGGTGGTAGCTGTGTGAGTGTGAAGGTTTTGTTCTCTTCCAACGAACTCATCTCCTCGTCCATAGCTCTTTTCCACTGCTGTGAGTCGGTTGATGATATGGCCTCCTCATAGTTCTGGGGTATGTTACATATCATTCTGTAACAAAAGTCAACACACATTTTAAGATTGTCCTGAGTACTCGGTCTCAAATCCCAATAGATGTGTTGGTTTCCTCCTAGTTCTTGGGGGGTTTCTTCTGATCATTTCTGTGTGTTTTTCTGGGCATGTGGGCTCACTTTGTTCAGGTAAAACTTCATGAACATCCTTTCCATCTTTTTCCACCATTACATCATTTCTCTCTTGGTTTTGAACCCCAGGATACACATTCTCATACCCTGTGTGCGATTCAGAAGTTTGTGTTTCCTTCTCTTCAGTCGCTTTAGTTTTAAATTTCACCAACCTGTGCTTCTGAATCTTTTCTGTGTCTGGGTAGTACACTAAGTAAGCCAGGCTGTTTTTATCATAGCCAATGAAAATACCCTGATCACATCTGGAGTCTAATTTTCCACTCTCTTGCTTGTAAGCAAAACATATAGATCCAAATTTTTGCATCTTGGATAAATTTGGCTTCCTGCCTGTGAACAACTCGTATGTTGTTTTCTTCGTGTACCTATTGTAGCACCTGTTCCTCACATACGCTGACGTTTGCATGGCATAGTTCCATAACTTATTGGGTAATCCACTCTCTATTAGTAAGCATCTACTCATCTCATATAGAGTTCTCCAACTCCTCTCTGCAGTGCCGTTTTGATGAGGTGAGTAAGGTGCAGATGTTTCATGCCTTATCCTGTTCTTTGTTAGCAATGTTTGGAAGTCTCGGCTTGTAAACTCAGTGCCATTATCCGAACGGATGCATTTTACTTCTCCATATGGTGCTATGTCTGCCAGGAATTTTTCTGTGGCTTTTACTGTATCACTTTTGGATCTTAGGAAATACACAAATATAGTACCTGAATAGTCATCTGTGATGGACTGAGCATATCTGTACCCTTCAACAGTTGGTGTTGGCATGGGGCCAGCTAAATCAGTGTGGACTAGCTCTAAGGGTTTCTTTGCCTTTATATCTGGCTCCCTATTTCTCGTCTGACTGAATTTTCCTTGAGTGCACACTTCACATAGCTTGTCTGGCTTTGTGTTTCCCTTCATCCCCATTCTTCTCACTACACCTTGTAGTTTTTGTATATCATCGTAATTGCAATGACCTAGAATTTCATGCCAGGTTTGAATATCATGACATACATTGCATTGGTCAACATTCTCTTCTACGGTTGACAAGTAGTACAAAGTTCCTGTCTCATGAATGTCAAACCTGCTGCCATCTTTGGTAATCAAGTGATTGTCCTCCCTTTTGAAAGTAATAGTCGCTCCTCCATTTGTTGCTTTCACTACTGAGAAGATATCTTGTGGGTAGGAGGATACGTAGAGTGTGTCTCGTAGCTGTGCTCTGTGTTGTTTTCCAGCATTGTCCAGAAGGTAGATCACTGCTGTACCTCTTTTTTCTGCTATTCCACTGCATCTTGTCCCGTCGGCCAGCTCTACAGAATGAGAACCCGGTTGGAATGAAGAGTCGAAGTTGATGAACTTTCTTATGTCGTTGATAATGTGGGATGTCGCTCCTGTGTCCACCATGATGCCTTTTAAGTTTTTCGTACCTGCTGGTTTCTCCTTCTTTGTGTGCTTAGCCTTGAAGAGGTGGTCTTTATCCATCTCTTGGTTCTCTGCAATCTTTCTGAGATCATCGCGTTCTCCCTTTTTCTTGCAAATAGATTCTGTGTGCGTGTTGCTTTTACAATGATTACACCACACTTTTCTGGAACACTTTCTTGCTTTGTGTCCTTTCGTTCCACATTTGTAACAGATTACATTTATGTCTTCATCTTTCCTGTTGTGTGATTTAGTACTAACTCTTCCATGTAGTGTTTTCATTACATTATCTGTTGTCCCCGTTATTCTCATTTTTTCTGACTCTTCGTAGACTCGTAATCTTCTCTTAAAGTCTGCAAAAGTGACATTGTCCTCATTTTGTGTCACATGGACAGCTAGTGGTTTGAAGGAGTCTGGGAGCCCGCCTAGGATCATGGCTACAATTAGACCGTCACTCAATGGCTCGCCAGCATTTCTCAGAGCTGTAATAATGTTCTCTGCCCTTATAATGTAGTCTGTAACACTCTCGGTTTCTGCCATTCTTAAATTAGTTAGAGATGTGTACATGTTTATTATCCGTGGCTTGCTTTTTCCACAATAATGTTCCTTTAATATCTTCAGGGCTCCTCTACCATCATCACTGGCTTCATGTCTTATCAGCGAGAGGCTTCTGTCGTCTATTAGCCTTATTAGCTCAGCATAGCAATCTGCATTTTTCGTGCGTCTTCGGCTAGTTCTTCATCATTAGCATTAGCAGGCACATTCAGGATAGTGTCTTTTAGCTTTAGCACGTGCAAATATCCTAGGAATCTTGTTTCCCAAAGCTCATACTTAGCTTCTGTGCCGTCGAAGTAAAGTTGGCGAGTCGTGATCCCGGTCGCTCGACTTGCCATTTTATCAGTTTCTCTGTTCTTGCTAAATCGGCTTCTTTATCGCGCGTAATGCGTCACGCCAAAAATGTCCATAAAAGAGACTGTTAAGACGTTCACTTATCTTCCACTCTGGGCCCATAACCTGTTGGAGATAGAGTAAAAATCATTCTGGTCTCTTTGGCCACACAATGAAACGTTTATTTAGCAAAAGAACAGCTTTGTCGGCTCTGTCCATCCGACACGGTCAGTCATAACGTGACAACAGTTTTCTTCTTCTCATCCCTAAAAGGTGTTTACCGTAATACAGGTAATGAGAAGGTACAGAACATTTTGGGTGTAACACTACCGTATACAATGAGTAAAGAGCGCATATGATGTACAGACCTCAACACATTTGAATTTTTGTGTTGATTAAATTGCTAATTTGTCTTTATGTTAGTTTAACGTAAATCTGCTATAGGACGTATTAACGGTCTGATGTGGTTTTAATTTATTGTTTTTTCTGTGTTTGCTTTGTGTAGTTCTCCTGACAAATATGTCAGGAAATGTTTCAGGACTGTGCCAGACCCGAGCGGATCCAAACACGAGTTTTGTTCAATATGTAGCTATTAAAACACACACACACACACACACACACACACACACACACACACACAGCTTCTTTTTTAAGCCTTTAATATAACTTTTCTGAATGTATAAGTAAAACAGAGGTAACAACTTTTCTCTCTCTCTTTCTTAAGCCTGTTTCATACATGAAGTCCAGACAATGTCCGGAGAAATCAGCTCCAGTGTCCAGACTTCATGTATGAAACAGGCTTTACAGAGAGAGAGAAGACATGGACGACCAAGAAACTCTTTTTGAGTCTGTGTCAGACTGAAGAAGAGCAGTAAATGAAGCAAACTTTAATTCACAAAATGGGCAGAAACACAAAAACGAGCTCATCTACATGTTTTTTGTCTCGTGAAAAATGTCAGTTGTGAAAAATGAAAGAGAAAGAAATTCACAAAACAGAGCAAGACTTTAAATGATATCAACCTCAGGAATACTCTGTTACAAGTAGTTGTATTTTTACAGTATTGGACTTTAAAATATCATGTACCACATTTAAAGGCAACATTATTATTTTATACATATTACACATTACTGAAAAGTAACCTCCAGTATATTCATCTACATCACCAACCAAAGCTCGTTTCACTGATTACTTTCTGAACCATCTTCTAGACTTATAATAACTCCACCTGTACTGCACACACCAATACATATTTGTAGGTGGACAGAAGAACAATGTGCAAAGCTCGGGGTCAAAGGGGTCAAAGACTTAATAACTTCAAATCTATTTTACTGTAAGTACTTTTTAAGTAAGAGGTACAATTGACTGACAAAAACACACCAGGCACTGCTCATCAGGTGGTGAACACCATCCCTATGGGGGCAGCATCATCCTGTGGGTGGGCTTCTCAGCCCGAGGAACAGGGAGACTGGTCATTGAATTGAAGTTAGATGAATGCAGCAAAATGTAGAAGGACGCTTAAAGAAAACCTGCTGAGTCTGGGATGATGTTCACCTTTCAGCATGAGCATAATTCAAGGATCTATATTAATTCAGTGCATTGAGGAGTATTGGAATAAAGCAGACATGAGACTTACCCATAGAAATGATACTGTGGCTGTAATTATTGTCTAAGAGGGGAAATACTTCTAATCTATACTATAAATGACAGATTTCACTTTACAGTCTGAAGGCCTCTGGTGTATATGTGTCATGAATATCAATTACATTTATGTCAACAGAGTCCAATATTTGAGTATAGACTGGATGGAGCTGTGGGGACTGGATGACTTTAGGTGTGAGTAACTTACAAGCTACAAGGAAAACTTACAATGTGAATTAATACATGAAACATTCAGGATCCGTCTGAAGAAAATGATGGATGAATGTAGATTAACTTTGAAGGAGGAACTCAAACATTTAGAGAAGTGGAGTTTCTGCTTTAAAACCAAAGAAAAAACTGCAGCCCACTAATAAACATGTTGGTTTTATTGGTGCAAACAAACGTTTCAACACTACTGTGTCTTCATCAGAGTAAAAACACTGATATAATAATAAAACCCAAAGGCTACATGTGATGGACTGAATGACCAAGAAACAGAATCCAGACCTACTAGATGATCAATAGAATAATCAACATCCCCAAGTCTATGTCTGCTGCTGATGACATCATGTCAAATCATCATCATCAAATACATCATATCCACTAAAACCTAAACTCATCACCTACAGGAAACATGACAAGTTCTTCATGGTGGAGTTTGTGGTTCATCGGTAAAGAAGGAAGAGACAGCAGAGCATTAAACATTAGGATCGAGTCTCTTTAAAATGTTGTCAATTATATTAATTTCTTACTTCCTCAAAAAAAAAGTTAATTAATAAGGAATTGGGGGTCAAATGTACATATTGTCATTTAGTTCCAGTAAAGTCAAGTGGAACTATTTAGAAATCATACTTGCATGTACAAAGGAGGCAAATGAATGAGGAAGAAAAACAAGAACTGAATTTATTAAATGCATTTAAATGTATTTTCATAAATTTGGGCACCCTTGTCATTTTGTTGATTTGAATACCTCAATACCACAATTGGTTTGTTGACCTCATTAAGCCTTGAACTGCATAGACAGGTGCATCCCATCATGAGAAAAGATATTTGAGGTGGCCAATTGCAAGTTGTTGTTCTCTTTGACTCTCCTCTGAAGAGTGGCAACATGGGGGTCTCAAAACAACCCTCCAATGACCCGAAAAAAAGATTGTTCAACATTATTGTTTAGGGGAAGGCTACAAAATGTTATCGCAGAGATCTAATCTGTCAGTGTCCACTGTGAGGAACATAGTGAGGAAATGGAAGAGCACAGGCACAGTTCTTGTTAAGACCAGAAGTGGTAGGAAACATAAAATATTGGAGAGACAAAGGTGAAGGATGGTGAGAACGGTCAAAAACAGCCCACAGACCACCTCCAAAGACCTACAACATCAACTTGCTGCAGATGGTGTCACTGTGCATCGTTCAACAATTCAGTGCACTTTGCACAAGGAGAAGCTGGGAGAGTGATGCCAAAGAAGCCTTTTCTGCACACACGCCACAAATGGAGTCACTTGAGGTATGGAAACGCACATTTGGACAAGCCAGCTTCATTTTGGAATAAGGTGCTGTGGACTGATGAAACAAAGATTGAGTTATTTGGTCATAACAAGGGGCTCATGCATGGCAGCAAAAAAACACAGCGTTCCAATAAATACACTTGCTACCCACAGTAAAATTTGGGCAAGGTTCCATCATGCTGTGGGGCTGTGTGGCCAGTGCCGGTACTGGGAATCTGGTTGAAGTTAAGAGTCACAAGGGTCCAGTCAATATCAGCAGATTCTTGAGAATAATGTTGAGGAATCAGTCACAAAGTTGAAGTTACGCTGGGGCTGGATATTTCAACAAGACAACAACCCAAAACACTGCTCAAAATCTACTCTGCATTTATGCAGAGGAACAAGTACAATGAAAGGAAAGGCCATCCCAGTCCCCAGACCTTAATGTCATTGAACATCTGTGGGGTGATTTGAAGCGGGCTGTCCGTGCTCAGCAGCCATCAAACCTAACTGAAGTGGAGATGATTTGTAAGGAGGTGTAGCGTGGTCAAAATCAGGAGAGGACTATGACTGTCTTTTAAGATGCTTTATTCTATGATAACAAAATTAATACTATAATCTAATTAATACAAGGTACAAATGCAAAATGTATGGAGCTCCGGGTCAGAGTTCTCTTCCCTAACAACAACAGAGAGTGTCAGGGCAGAAGTCTGACTAGATATCTCTCCCTTGACCCAATCTTATATAGAGAGTCTGTTTTGATGATTTTACAGCTTCCTGCCAGGAGTGTGTCTTTTCGGGTTGTCTTCCTTATCAGGAGAAGTATAGAAGAAGAGTTGTGAAATGGTTTAAAATGGTGATCTCCAGGAGATCACCATTTTAAACCATTTCCACCATGATTAGATCAAGGCTCCCTGAAAAACATTGTGACACTGTTGGTTAATTCACTTCGTCTTATACACAAACTTATGTTCAAGAGATGGTAACCTTCGAAATAACTGTTAAACACTCAATAACTTGTGTTTCCAAAGAGACAATGTCTTTTTGAATTCACTCAATACTTCTCTGAGGCTCTTCAGCAGGCGTTGTCATACTCCAGTGAAACCAAGTGTCTCATTTGCCCTTGAGCCTCACTGCATGCCATGTTCTCTCCACTACGTCGAATGGTCCTGTCCAACGTGGCTCCTGATTTTGTTTTTCAGATTTTGTTCATCCTTTCTACTTTTCCCTGTGATTGTGGGTGATACACTGTGCCATAACGATGGGTGAGGCCTAGTGCTTGTTCTACCTGAGCCAGGTCCTTATTTTTGAAATGTGTACAATTATCAGATCTGATAAGTTTGGGGAACCCGTGTCTGGGAATGTAATCATTTATCAAACACTTTATTACCGCTTTAGCATCTTCTTTCCCTGTAGGCCAGGCTTCGGGCCATCCTGTACAGGCGTCCACTGCAACTAAAAGATACCTCTTTCCTCCAACTCTATCAATCATGTCAGTGAAGTCAATGATAATTTCTTCCCCCAGAAATGTTCTAATGGGAAAGGCTCCAGCTGTTACTTTTACAGTAGGTTTTTGATTAAATTCATTACACACAACTCTTCACATGGTGTTTTACCAGGTCTTAAAGAAATGGGTGCCACCAACCACCCATCTGTCTCATCATCTGTTTGAATCCTATATGCCCTATCCATGTGCTTCCTTGAACACCGCTCTTCTCAACTCTCCTTGTGGTACTACCACTCTACCATCTGCAATCCTCCACAATCCCTCTGTCTGTGTTGCACCTCATTGCTTCCACACTGACTTCTCCTGAGGATCTACTCTTTCCTGTTCTTTCACAATCACTTCTTCTGTCAATTCAGGTAGTAAATTAATTACCTCCTGTGACACCATTCTAAGATTATCACCATCCTTGTAACCCGCTGCATGTTTAGCTACCTCATCTGCTCTGTTATTTCCCTGCGCCACTGCTCCTTGATCTCCTGCATGTCCTCTACATTTCACAATGGCCACCTCTGCTGGGAGCAAAATGGCCTCTGCCAGTTCTCTCATCTGTTCCTGGTGTCTTATAGGCTTTCCTCCTGCTGTCAAAAACCCTGCTCTTAGCCACTGTGGTAGCTCCACCAATGCTGCTCCTACCGCGTAAGCTGAGTCTGAGTAAATGTTAACCCGTTTTCCTTTTGCCCATTTCAGAGCTTCCATCATTGCTACCAATTCAGCTGTCTGTGCTGATGGCTGTTTTGCCCTGCACTGACAACTTCATACTGACCTTCTATAGTCCTTCTGACCACTCCATAACCTGTTTTAATCCTTCTATGCTATGCCTGAAACAACATCCATCTGTAAACACCATCTCTGCTTTGCCTTTTAGCATTTCTGTTTGGAGATCTGCTCTAACTTTTGTCTCTATCTGCACTCTGTCTTCACGCATGTGCGGCTGCCCATCCACCATATGGTCTGCGATGTTAATACCGTTGTGTGTGTATATAATATTTGGTCGGTCTAAAACTTTTAGGATTCTTTGTTGACGTGTGTTTGTCATTGTGAACGCCGCTAAATTTATAAATGCCATGATGCTATGTGTTGTTAGCACAATCATTTGATGTCCCATCACAATGTGCCGTTTTCTGGATCAGTTTTGCTACTCCTGCTATGTTCAATTCAATTCAATTCAACTTTATTTATATAGCGCCAATTCACAACAAAGTCATCTCAGGGCACTTTACAGAATAAAGTCAAGATTATAAAGATATATAAAGAGAACCCAACAATTCCCCCTGGAGCAAGCCATAGGCAACAGTGGAGAGGAAAAACTCCCTTTAACGGAAGAAACCTCCAGCAGAACCAGGCTCAGGGTGGACGGCCATCTGCCTCGACCGGTTGGGGTGAGTGGAAAGGGGAGAAATGTGTCGTGTGCATCCTGGTTGTCTACTCTCCATATTGTCTAAAGGGATGCTGCAGTACAAATGAACAACCTCCTCGATGTCAACCAGTCAGGCTTCAAGAGGGGTCATTCCACGGAAACGGCACTCCTGACTGTTGTGGAATATCTTCGAGCTGCAAAAGCCACAGGTCAATCATCTGTCTTAATTCTACTTGATCTATCATCAACCATCAGATACTCTTGTCCACACTCTTTGACTTGGGCATCTCTGGATCAGCTCTAGACTGGCTTTGTTCTTACCTATCAGGACGAAGCTTCAAGGTATCCTGGAGGGGGCATCTTTCTCACTCTCATAGCCTCTCTACCGGTGTGCCGCAGGACTCAGTTCTTGGTCCTCTCCTCTTTTCTATCTATACTTCATCCCTAGGTGCCATCATTCACTCACATGGTCTTTCCTATCACTGCTATGCTGATGACACACATCTCTTCCTGTCCTTTCCACCGGACGAGTCCACTGTCTCATCGCGCATTTCTGCCTGTCTCTCAGACATGTCAGCCTGGATGAGTGAGAGACACCTTCAACTCAACCTCTCTAAGACCGAAGTCCTTGTCTTCCCAGCCAGATCTTTGATGCAACACAACATCAGCATCAACATTGGATCTACAGTGATTGTCCCCACTAATTCGGCCAAAAATCTGGGGGTCATCATCGACGACCAACTGAGCTTTAAGGACCACATCTCCTCAGTCTCTAGGGCAGCAGATTTGCTTTTTACAACATCAGGAAGATCAGACCCTACATCACGGAATATACAACCCAACTCATTTTACAGGCGCTGGTCACATCTCGTCTTGATTACTGCAACGCTTTGTTGATGGGGTTACTGATATCCACAATCAAACCTGTTAGAGTTTGTTATATTTTCTATTATATTCTATATTATATTCTTTGTGTTATTATCATTATGTGAAGAGTGGTAGGTCACAGGACTCACATGGTCAACTTGGTGTGATGTATGTATTCTATGCTACATTCCTTCTTAATTTAGTTTACCCTTGGGACAGAGCAGGATGTGCATCCTGTTCTGTAAATCTTCTAGTTTAGGGCCTGTAGAGCAGGACATAAATCCTGTGTCCACATTCCTTCTTGGGTGAGAATATCTGGTTGTTCAGTAACCAGATGGTTTGACTTAAAGAGAAGTAATGTATGCATGAAATGTCCAATCATGTAAAGGCATACCCTTCTCTGTTCTGTCCTGTTTACAATAAAAAGAGCTTGCAAGGGGATACTCTTTGGAGTGGCTGTGTTCGGGTGAGTGCAACTGTCACTGAGACCCGCCGACTCCCCTTGCAGCAAGTAAAAGACAAAGTCGACTTCTGTGTTTATTTCACTGTTGTAGAACTGTACTTCCTGGTGTAATCAGCGCTGTTGTGGTTATTAGAACCCAACAAAACCCTTGCAGATGATCCAAAATGCGGCAGCTCGCCTAATTTTTAATCAGCCAAAAAAGACCCATGTCACACCACTTTTTAGATCTCTACACTGGCTTCCTGTAGCTGCTCGCATCAGGTTCAAAGCTCTGTCTCTTGCTCACAGGGTGGTTAACTCGACAGCTCCTGCTTACCTCAACTCACTCATTCAAGTCTACAATCCTTCTCGCCCGCTGCGGTCTGCCAACGAACGACGTCTGGTGGTCCCAGCACCGCACAGAAGACACCAAGCAAAACTGTTCAGCACAATGATCCCACGATGGTGGAACGAGCTACCAAATGCTGCACGCTCAGCTGACTCTCTCCCAATATTCAAAAAACTGCTGAAAACTGAACTCTTCCGCATCTTCCTATGCACTTAAATCTTTAACAAAAAAAAAAAAAAAAAAAAACCTTTCTGCTCTCTTGCACTTGTATCTCGTGAACTGTGAACACTTTTCTGATAGGACTTTGCTTTGATGTTTTCTCCTTGACTTAGATTTTTGATGCCTTGTACCTCACTTGTAAGTCGCTTTGGATAAAAGCGTCTGCTAAATGACTAAATGTAAATGTAAATGTAAATGTACTCTTCTTGCTCCCCCTTTTTTCTGTAACAGCACACCATTGGCTTTGTGTGCTGTTACAGAAACATCTAAGTGAAATGGCAGTTTGTGATCTGGGACTGCTAAATCTGCGGCTGAGGACAAAGCTGTTTGATGTCAATAAATTTTCTGCAATTTCAGTCCATGTTAATGAAGCTGAAAGGTTTCTAACTCCACACTCGCGCACTAAGTCTCTCAACCCGGATGTCAATCCTACGTAATCTGTAAGACCTAAAAATGACAACATATCTTTTACTGTCACTGGCTTTGTGTGGTGTAAAATGGACGTGCGATGTGTGGGAGAGACACCTGAGCCTAGTGAGGTTACTATTCTTCCCAAACAGATGACCTCCTTTTGGCAACACTGCAATTTCGAGCGGCTGACTTTAAATCCAGCCTGAAAAAGGTGGAGAAGGACAGCTTTGGCGGCTGTAAGACAGACATCTGCTGTAGTGGCTGCTAATAACAGATCATCAACATATTGTACGAGAACCGCTCCATCAGGTAAAGGACAGTCCTTCAACAACATTTTCAATGCATGATTGAACAATCCAGGAGACAATGCAAAGCCCTGTGGCAGTCTAGTATATCTCAGTTGCTGACCTATACGTGAAAGAAAACCAGTCCCTGCACTCCTGGGCCAATGGCAAACAGAAAAATGCATTAGCTAATTCAATACATGTAAACCACTGATGATCAGGAGTAACAGCAGCTAAAGCTGTGAAAGGGTTTGGCACTGGGAGTGTGGGTGTCGCTGTAATGTTATTAATGCGCCTAAGATCATCTGCCATCCGATATTTACCTGTGTTTTGTTTCTCTACTGGTAAGATGGGTGTGTTCCATGTAGAATTAGAAGGCTCTAAAACACCACTTTCAATGAGACCTTCTATGGTTGATTTAATTCCCTCACAAGCAGCTGGCTTGTGGGGGTACCAAGGTTGCCAAATAGGAGTGTATGTTTTCAGTTGACATGTAATTGGTGGTATAGCAGGGCAGAACCCCACGTCAGTTGCTGACGTGGACCATAGCTGCATAGGTAATGAGTCTAATAAGACTGCAGCCTGTTCATGGTCTGTTCTAAGGCGACCATGGTATCTTTAGATGATTTGATGTGTCAAGAGTGCTGTGTCAGTCGCAGGTGTTTTTACAAAATATGCGTTATTAGCAGGAGAGAACTGTAACATGGGAATCTGGGTGTTCTGCCAATCTGATGCTGTATGTAATTTACGCACTATCTGTCCTAAATCTTTTGGTTGGTGACCAGGACTAACTGCCAAAGTGACATGTGGAAGTGCCTCCTCCGTCATCCTATACCACTGTTTCTGTTCTGAAGTTAACTGAACATCAGTTGCTACACCCTCTTGCAATACTTTGAAATTCTTCCAGATACACCCAGTCATTTTGTCTGCCATAATACAAAGTCACATGTAATGGGTCAGGTGGGGGAACATAGGGTGCCAGCATGTTCAGCCAAGGATTCAACTGCAGGTATAGGGAGTATAGGCCCACACTTGGCCTGACCGCTTGGTGTTCAGGTTGAATCAGTCCCCAATATATGTCAGCTGTGTCTTGCTGTCCTGCTGACTCATCTATGGCCCCTAACAACCACTGGGTGCCACTGAAAAGGGCATTTTCAGAGCAACTGTGCTGTTGTCCATTTGGAAAGCGGACTACAAAGCCCTTTTCATCACATAAGATCATCACTCCCATTTGAAGTAAAAGGTCTCTTCCCAAGAGATTGACAGGCATTTGTGGGGACACCAGAAATGAATGTTTCAGCATTTGTCCCGCTACTTTAACTTGACATGGCTTAGTGAGTGGCAGCTGTGTTGGTACCCCAGAAAAACCCATAACAGTCACTGTTTTAGTCGAGAGTTGAGATGGAGAGAAATCGCCTCAAAGTGTGGAGTATGTGGCTCCCGTGTAGACCAGAAAAGGCAGATTCTGTCCGTCCACCTTCATTGCCAACATGGGGTCTGCCGTTCCCATGTGGCTGGGTTCCTGTGGGCACCTTCAGAGCTCATGTTCTTCCTCGTAGGTTCACACCGGGAACTTTCCACAAGGAGCTACGGCTGAGTTGGGAGCCACGTGTGTTCCTCGACCACGAGGTGCTCCTCTGCCGCGGATGGAAGGGCCCTGGCCTTGTAGCTGTCGACCAGGATATGGATTTACAGGACAATCTCTTTGGAAATGTCCAAGTTGGCCACTGGCATGGCAGGCCCAATTCCCTCCCCAGCTTCCACCTCTGTTTCCCATGCAACCCCCACGTCCCCGATTACCACCATAATATTGAAACCCACCTCTATGTGGTGCTGGGTCATACCCTGCAGGACCGTAACCACTGTACATTGGATAGGGACCCCACTCAGGAGTGGGGTTTAAATCGGGGTATTTAGGTTCAATCGGGGCTTCTGCTCCCTGCTGAACCATCTGTTTTTTTACCCTTCTTTTCTTCATTAATTTTCTTTCTAGCCTCCCCCAGCTGTAATTTAAAAAGCTGGACCTCTAAATCTGCTTTTTCCTTACTTGCTTGCTCTTCTTCATCCACATAACGTTGTAGGTGATGGTGGAGGTGGCGCTCCCATGTCTCAGTGTTGCATCCTGGAATGTCCGGATTGGCTTCCATCGCATCTTTTACAGTTTTGGGTACACCTGCCAAGACTGCTCCTCTAAACATGGTCTCTTGCACTTGGTCTACATGCGGGTGCATACCTGTGTGATCCAGCCACTCTCCCTGTGCACTGGCCAGAAATGCTGAGGGTTTTTCGCCTGGGTTTGGAATAAATTTAGTAATTACAGGTGCTTTAGAACTCGGATATTTTTATCTCATGGCTAACCCTATATCTGTGGCATATGGTGCAAATATTCTATCATCTGGAACATCTTCCACATGTGCATGAGCTTCTAATTGTTGCATATCAAACCTATTAGTTTGTCTTCCCACCAAAGCTCTCCAATCTCCCATCGTAACAGTATATTCATTAGTTAGCTGGGCCCATGAAGAGAGCCATTTAGCTCCTCCATCGGTCAGCGGAGGCATCTTTTCCACTATCATATTCATGTCTGTCATGGACCATGGTTTATAGAGAATCTGTCCAGTTGAACTACGCAGTAATGGTGCTTGTATGTGCGTCCCTTTTTCTTTATCAATTTTAGATCTCAAATAATATCCCCCATATGTTTTTGGTGTGCTATGTGGTGGGCTTGTTCCATGTGTGATCATTTCCCCAAAAATTGTAACCCTCTTAGGGTTTCTATCTTCCAGACCTACTTCTTCTCCTTCGCTATCACTACTCCTTAGGCTATTAACACTAACTTCTTCTTCCTCTTCTGCATCATAACCATTTCTCTGACTCCTTTTATTAAACATCTGTTCAACACTACCAACCTTAACACTCCCTCCATCAGCTTGCTGTTTCTTCCTTGCCTTGTTGCAATCATCTAAAGTCTGCAGTGGAGCCTGTACTTCCCTTTGTCTGACTTCCTCTTTTTTAGTTTCTTCTACAACACATTCCAACAACAATTTACTAAGACTCTGCACTGTCCTACTCTTTTCTTCAAGCTGCCTACGCAATACTGCATTCTCCTCCAGTGTTATTGCTCCCTGTGCCGGCTCCATGTCCAGCAATCCCCCTTTAACTTTCATTAATGGGGTTTGTATACTAACTCCTCCTTTCTGATATGGGGGAGGGGTGGAAGGTAGGACTGGGTAGAGTCCTGTTTTCGCCCCTCCTTTCTCTTTCTTCTCCTGAACTCTCCTACTCACCAGAGAGGCCATTGCAGCCATCTGGTGTCTGTGTTGATGCAGGGTCTCTAATGCGTCTATCTTTTTCTTTTTCAACCCGCACACATTCTGTGGCTTCATATTCACTTTTTTTTTTTTTTTTCCTCCCAGGCTACCATATGTTTCCCTAAATTCTCTATTTCTTCGCCCGTTTTTCCTTTTAATTTCTTCCATTCTGCATAATAATTATCTAATTGCTTTCTTTTCCTTTTAATTTTATCGCGCTCTATTCCACTAATAATTTGCTTGACTGTCTCAGTCCACTGTGCGTCCAGCGACAAATACTCTCCACCTTCCTCACATTCTTTAGCGCACTCCTCCACCATGCTAACCTACTATGTCTGTGTGATTGGGTGTGTGTATGTGTATCACCTATCCTCTGTGTGATCTCCAGCTCCTCTTCTTTGTCTTCTTTTTCGTGTTCAAAAGGCCAGGCGGTTTGTATGGAATTCACCGGAGCAACAACCCTTAGAACATAATACTCTGTGTCTTTTACTGTTTTTGTTGACACCGTTAGGTTTCCATACAGTTAGACACTTTTCTTATTTTCAGACACCTTTTGAACACTGTTGATTCAACTCTGGAGGATTTTGACGGAGCCTATCCCGTCGGGCTTTTCCACACCCAGCCACACTGGTCCTCGTCAGGTCCCAGTCTTGGTTGCCAACCTAGCTTTTCCACATGCGACTTCTTTACCTTAATTTCCTAGGATTATACTGGCAGTGACCCAGTTAGTCAATTCAAGCGCTTTTCGCATGTCACAACTCATATTCCATTTCTTTAACTTCACTTCTTTAATTCTACTTCTTCTTTTAATCACAATTTTTGATTTTGCATTTGTCCCTTTTTTTCCAAAGCATTTTTTTCTTTCAGGGAAAACTCCCAGTCCTTCTCCGGATCACGTCGGGGTCACCAAATTCTAGCGTGGTCAAAATCAGGAGAGGACTACGACTAAGATGCTTTATTCTATGATAACAAAATTAATACTATAATCTAATTAATACAAGGCACAAATGCAAAATGTACGGAGCTCCGGGTCAGAGTTCTCTTCCCTAACAACAACAGAGAGTGTCAGGGCAGAAGTCTGACTAGATATCTCTCCCTTGACCCAATCTTATATAGAGAGTCTGTTTTGATGATTTTACAGCTTCCTGCCAGGTGTGTGTCTTTTCGGGTTGTCTTCCTTATCAGGAGAAGCATAGAAGAAGAGTTGTTTCTGTTCTTCCGCAGTTCCCTGGTAGCCACCTGGAAGACAACTCCCATGCATTCCTCACCTTATCTTTCACACTCCCCATCCACTATGCTTGGTTTTATTATCATTCATACAATATTCTACTCATGTTACCTCTATACACTTCTCTATGCTATAATAACACATGTTACATATAAAACTACATTACATACATTATTAATATAAGTAAAACAAAAATATAAGGCATATTCAAATAATATTTCCCACAGAGGAATGGTCCAAAATACATTCATCCAGAATCCAGAGACTCATTACAGGCTATAGGAAGCGTCTAGAGGCTGTTATTTCTGCTAAAGGATGCTCTACTAAATATTGATGTGATTTTTCTGTTTGGTGCCCAAATTTATGCACCTGTCTAATTTTGTTTCGATGCATATTGCACATTTTCTGCTAATCCAATAAACCTCATTTCACTACTGAAATATTACTGTGTCCTTCAGTTATTTGATAGATCACAATGAAATTGATGATCCAAACACCCAAATATTTATAAATGTAAATCATGGACATTGTCAGGGGATCCTAAACTTAAGCATACAACTGTACCTGTGCCGGTTTGAAATAAAGTCCATTCACATGGCATTGGCCCATAAATGTGAGCCAACGGCATGTTGAGAAGAACACTGTCGTCAATAACACACAAAAAAAACAAGCCTTTTTTCAGGAGTTGCTCTCTCAGAGCAGTGCCCCCGTTTTCATATGAAACAATGAACAAACACAGTAATAGATCATATAAAAAAGAAAACACTGATTAAAATTAGCACAGATGCATGAATGATTAAATTAGCCAGTGTCTTAAGGTCAGCAACTCCTGCCACATGATGCCATGACAATGACAGATCCAATAACAGGTGAACCTTCTGACTCAGCAGGAGAAACAGTTGTTCTGCTTATGTTTAGGACATGTGCTCATTCAGGTGGATGAGGACTATGGTGTGGACTGGACAGGACCACATAATCACCATCCATCAACCAAAGTCACCTGAGATCCAGCTCCCACGTGGACTGAATGAACAAGAACTTGCAGCATTACCAAACCCCAATGTTCCACTTTGCAAGTTGACTTTGAAACTGTTCTCGTACTCAAACATATGTTGAAGACATTGTGTGACTTTTTATTTTGTCTCATATTTAATTTAATTAGTAATTTCTGTGCTTGACAGAACAGTTGTAGCTAATACAGAGTAGCTCTTATAACAGATTCACCAAGTGAACTCCTTTTAAACTAAAGTATGGGAGCAGAATAGTAGCTCAATTATTTGTATATGTACATGGATTTATGCTTGTGGACTCAGACTTGTGTGTCTGTACACAAATCTGTAATTGTGTATGTAAAATAATGTGCAAATGTATTCACTCCAAAAACTAAATGTAAATATCTAGTTATCAGAGAAAACACAGTTTTTAACTAAAAGAGGTGGAAAGACTCACAACTGGCTGTTTTTTTTTACACGTGGATTATTGCTTCTGTCCTGTCTTCTGGGACATTTGTCTGTGTGTACAGAGATTTGTCCTTGACTTTGTCCTGCTCAGCCAAACAGTGTTTCTAGTGTTTCTGTACTGTTAGCTACAGCAGCTAACGTTAGCAGATGCAGGCAGCTCAACAGCTACAGCTAGTGTAGCTAACAGCTAACAAACAGCAGGAGCTAACTTTACTCCTAAAAGTGCTGTTCAGTGGCAACTGCACTTGTGCTTGAACAAACCTTTCAGAGGACAGGGGACACGTCTTGGAGACCTACAAGCAGAAGTCCACTTTCCACTGAACAGCACTCTGGGACAACCAGGACCTGTCTAGACTGAAGGTTTGGATCCAAATATGAACAGTGTAGGAAGTGAAGCTACTGATTTTACTTGTGATGATACTTTTAGCAAATATCATTTCACCAGTTATGATACAATTTAGTCTTGATATTTAACTTTAAATGGCACATGACAAAACACTGTATCCTACAAATGAGAGAGTTATAACTTATACAATATAAATAATATATAAAAAAGAATGAAGACTACATCTAGTACAACGTTGAGTCTGTGAGAGAGTGAATGTAGCTACATTAGCAAAGAAGTTTCTCCTGAGGTAAAGCAACAGAGTAGAGAGGAGGTGAAGCATCTTCAGGGAGGCTGCGAGAACTCGCGTCTACCCGAGGTTCAGAGTAGACAACTTTGTCTGTGTCAGCACAGGGGGAGCTGGCTTCTTGTGGCTTCTTGTGAAGCATGGATGAGGTGATGGTGTGAGGTGTTAGTCAGTGATTTCTTCAAGGAGTTCAGGACATCTTCAGCCAGCAGGTCTACTACAACATACTGTAGGATTTGCATTTAGTGAGACCAAGATTATTCTTTCAACAGGACAATGAGCGAGCATCAGGTGACCTGGCCTGAACCATCACCTGACTTGAACCCAAATGAGATGGTTTGAGAGTAGTTGCCAACAGAGTGATGGAAACTCAACCTTTCCAGGTCCCTGTCTCTCAAAGCTGAATGAGACACAAAGGTAAAATAACTGCTGCATATTTACTAAGTGTAAGCTCCTCACAACCAAAACAGGCTGAGAATGTGTATTAATAAATACAATATACAAGTTGATGAGCCTGAAGAAAAAAAACTGTGGGTCATGTTTAAAGGAGGAACTCATTATTTAGAGAAGTTTATGGTTTTAAAAAACTAACAAATGATGCTCACTGATAAATCCATTGGTTTTATTGGTGCAAACTAATGTTTCAACATCACTGAGTCTTCACAGAGTAAAATCATTAAAACATTAAAACAATAAACATTAGTAAAACCCAACATCTACATTTGATGGACTGGATGACCAAAAAAAAGAATTTTAATCTGTCAACCACTTTATAAATCATAAAAGAAATATATTCAAAATCTGAATCAAATGTAAAAACACAAACACAAAACTCAACCTACATGAAACATGACAAGTTAAATTCTTCATTGTGGACTTTCTGGTTCATAGAAATAAGGAAGTAAAGAAGAAGGAAGAGACAGCAGAGCCTCAAACACAGATGATCATATCACTGCTTCTTCTTTCTGAGTATCTCACTCTTTATCTTACTTGTCATTCTCTCCTTTCATCACATCGTTTTTAGTCGTCGATTAATATAATTTCTTACTTCCTCAAAATAAACTGAAAATTGATAAGGAATTTGGGGTTTTACAAAATTGTACATATTCTAATTCAGTTCCAGTGAAGTCAAGTGGAACTTATGAAAAATCAGTCCTGCATGTAAACAAGTTAAAGGATGTAAATGAATAAGGAAGAAAAACAAGAACTGAATTGATTAATGGCCATTTAAACTAATCAGCTTTTTTCTGACTAACGTCTCTGAGCACAGTTTTCTGCCCAAATGTGACCTGTTTATTTCATATCAAAGATGTTTTAGTATTTTTGTTTCTGTTTCAGCCTGTGTGGTAACTGGTTTGGAAATGTGACTTAAGTGTCTAAGCAAAAGAGAAAAACTGTAGCACTACCTGGTGGTTTGAATGTTGTGGTGGACAGAGGTCAGTGTGGGACAAACATGCACAGTAGGTGTGGAGATGTGTGGTCTGTGTGTCCATGCTGACCCCTGTCCACCAGAACCATCAGTTGGTGTTGATGTTGTGGTCGATTGATTTTGATAGAAAGAGTTGAGGAGAGTGGAGATGAGTGTGTTTGAAGGAGGGACTCTGTCTTCTAGAGAAGTGACAAGTTCCTGGTTTGACAGTGAAGAAGGAAGAGAGGCAGCATTAAGTCATCAGAGCCTCAACATGGACGTTCATCACATTTTAATCTGCTTCTTCTTCCTCTGTGAGTATTTTTATTTTCTAGACTTATTTGGATTTTCTGAATGAGCTTTTTCTCTTAGTTTTAATGGAGGTTAATTTAGTCACACACACATCAGCATTGCTCTGTTTGTTCTGTCTCTTCCATGTCTCAATACTATGCAGCATTAGTGCAACTTTTCTCCACTTGCTCTTCATCATAACCTAAGACTGTCACTGGGCGTCTGTCTGGACATGACTCACTTCTTAGTGAAAAATGGTGATAAACTGTGCAGCACAAACACTGTTTCAGCAGAAGTTCCTCTTTAAATATGTCACGTATTTAACTTTAACTGCTGTACAGTAGAAGTAGTAGTTTTTCAATATGAAAACTATCAAAAATGTTAATTATTTTCAGTCTTTTTTTGTGTCTCAGTTTTTATCTCTGCTCCTTCTGTCTTTAGCATTTTCTTTAGCTGTTTTCTGTCTATTCAGTGCTGCTAACACACAAAGTAAGTTCCTGTTCACGCTAAGTTTTTCACAGTAGGTTCCTCCCATACACAGCACACCACTTGTGTCTCATTTAGGTTAGTCCAGCGTCTTCTTCATGGATTGTTGCTTGTCCAGCTGTTGTCCTCTGAGTTGCTCTAGTCTCAGCGAATTAGCTCCAGCAAAACCACAACATTAACACCAACTGATGATTGTGGTGAACAGGCTCCAGGCCTTCTGTGACCCACAGGGAATAACCGGTTACAGATAATAGATGAATGTATATTGTTCTTACTGCTTTTTCCTTAGTTACCTTCTTGTAATTTTGTACTTTTTTCAAACTTGGCATCTCTGTTTTAGCCTGTAACATAGGCATCATTGGTCTGCACACATTTCTTGCTCACCTCCTCACACTAACCCTGTCATCTGATGTAATCAACAAAAAACAATATGGCTCCTCACAGCTTATCTAAAAATGGAACTAAAGCCAAGGTCCTCAAAAACCCAGTTATGACCCAGTTATTCCAGATGAACTTTACCACATTACAACAATGCTTGAAAACACACATGGTGAATTGACTGGGAATGTGTTGCATGTCAGTGCAAAGTTCGGATTGTGTAGTTTAAAGTTAAATTAAATTGTTCTCAAATCTACAGCATTTTAAAGATGGTTTGTTATATTTCATCACTGAGTGATGATTCGCATGATCTCAGAGATTCAACCAAACCTCTTAGTTTACCTCCTTAGAGTTAAAGAGGAAACTGTTCCAGCTTTGTTTCACGTAACCTAAGATAAACAAACACTATGAAAAATTAGTGGCAGCTTTTTTAACTAACAGAAAGGTATGGTTGTTTTATGCAACACATTTAAAACTTTGATTCTCGTGCAAAGAGGAAATACTGTGACAATGTGTGCAGGAACAGAAATATCAAACTTTAGGTCACTGCCCACATCTCCAGTTAGTCTAGAAGTTCAGCAGGTCTGGTCTGAATTCTCAGTGTTTTTCTCTTCATTTATTATTTCTACAATGTACAATTTGAAAGACACATCTCAACATCAGGTTCCCAGGTCCCTGTCTTTCAAAGCTGGCTGAGACACAAAGTGGCCACATTGAAGAATCTAACATTTAAAATGATTTGCTTTGTGTTTGGATCTTAATTGTTTAAAGTCAATAAAATAAACCCAAAAAATATTAATTGAAAACAGAGACCGACTCCCAACATTAAAAGCAGTGTGGAAAATCAGCCCAATCAGACAAGTGAAATATAAACTTAATTTTTACAGACACAGTTTGTGTTCAGCTAATATGTAAAATGATGGACCTGCTTAAAGGGAAATTTAAAGAAGAATCTTTAGCTACGTACATTGTTTTTACTCCAGTCTGAGATTTTGATCAGTTTCTTCTGACATGAGGCTGTTGAGCAACAATCTTCCTCTACACTGTTCAAATGTTTCAGAGTTGATGCGCATCTTACTCTCCTTGTTTCATTTCATAGCACATGCAGTGAGCTGCCTGTCAATGTTATTACAGGTTGCACCAGCCTATTGAATATCTGTGTGGGATATATGTAATGTGTACAGGACACAATTTATTGAAAGAAGAACAAACAGACCAGCCCTCTCACACTGAGACAGACTGACCCACTAGGAGAATTCATGAGCTTCCTAGGTTGTAATTCACAAGCTACTACACTAAACCAATTAATAACTGTGATAGATAAAAATGGTCACTGTAATGTTGACAAGCTTGAATGAGATCAACACATCTGTTGAGGCACATGTAATAATAACTGATTAGGAAAAGAAATCAAACCACAAATAGTGATCACATGAACACAATGACAGACTGAATGACTGAAGGGAAACAAAATGATCAACATCACTCAGTTAAAACAGACTCAAACAGGTGGATGAGAGAATTTGACATTTTCTAAATCTTTGACAGAATCAAAAAGTGTGACTGTAGTAGAAGTGATGAGCTCTGTGCTCAGTGTGACTGTGTGGAAATGTAAAACAGGAATCATCATCAGACTGTAGCATCTTACAGGAAGATAGTAACTATTGATTGTTCATCTTTTCAGCAGCTCTGCAGGATGGAAACACTGGTCTCACCAATGCAGAAATCACCACTCGTACAGGAACTGAAGGAGGAAACATCACAGTTGGATGCTCATTTTCTTTCTCTGGAAGCAGGAAGTTGTTCTGTAAAGGAGGCTGTACAACAGGAAACATTCTCATTGAAACAACCAGTAACAGAGCTCAGAGCGGCAGATACAGTATTGAATATAAAGAAGGATTTTTACAATCACATCAGACACACATGTATGTGAGCATCACACAGCTGAACAAGTCTGACTCAGGATTGTACAGGTGTAGTTTGGACAGACCTTGGTTCAGAGATCCACATAATGAGTTTGAGATCATTGTCACAGAAGGTGAGTTTCTACTGAAAGTTCTGAAAATGTTCCTTCATGTCTGTGAAGCTGTGAGAAAACTGACTGTTCTCTGACAGCTTCTCATGTTACAAATAAGCAGGTAAAATAAGTGCTGCATCTTTTCATCATTAACAGTAAAAACAAGCTAAACTACTAACAGCTAATGTTCTACATGAATCAGCACAAGAGCAGGTGTTACCACTTCCAATCTCCTGTTAGTGGCTTATTCAGAAACATTGGTACATTTGCTGAACCTCTGTCAACATGTGTGGATGATCAAAAACTAGAACTTCACTAACACAAAATGTAACATCAGCTAAAAAGAATGATTTACTCATCTACCAGCAAGAACTAGTCAGCTCCACATCCATCTTGTTTCCTTTTCTCTCTTTTAGCTCTCACTAACCAGTAACAGCCAGTCTGATGTTCTTCTCTGCACAGTCTCCTCAAACGTTGTTTTCTTGCTGCATCTGTGATGTTTAGTGAACACCTATGGATGAACTCCATGAATGGATGTATTACAAGAATACTGAGCTACAGTAATCTCACAATTGAGGCCTGTTGTCAGGACGACAGAAAAGCAGTTCATCTTATTAACATCATGAGGAAAACAGCATCTCCTCTGGATCATTATCTGATTGTTTCATTGTTCACAGCTTCAACCTCTTCACCACCAAGCACAGCTCTACAACCTTCAACAACATCACGAACATTCTCTTCATCATCATCCTTTGAAACCTACAAACAGCCTGAAACTGGATCATCAGGTACATTTAAAGTTCCCTCTATAATTAAAGTACTGTTACTCAGCACAGAAACATGAACATGACCCTCAGTGACAGTTGCTGTAGACCTGATACAATGATGCACTAAAGAAAGTAAAAAGTAAAAATGCTACACTGCAATATCAGTGCATTATTATGTGACCTTTAAAACTCATAAGATCATAGTGAGATATGGAGTCAAAACATGAAACGAGACTTTCTAGAGCGAGTGGGGAGACGCAAGGTTTCTAATGGGGAGGAGTGGAGTATGGTGCTGGCAGAGTAGTTAGGTCTTTAGATGCAGAGGTGATGAGTAACTTGAGGAAAGTGTAGGGAAATGGCAGGAGGAGGGTCCACTGGGGAAGATGTAGTGGTCTGGATCCGTAACACAGAGGAAGGTCTGGTAGTGAGCGTGTGGAACGTAACCGTGATGAATCTTCAATCCCTGACATGAAAACAACTCCAAATTCCTCTTTAGTGATCAAATTCTCCAAAATCTGAGCTCTGGGCTCCGTAAAAAGTAGAAAACAGATAATCACATGACTTGGTAAAACAAACGTGTGCATGATTAAAGCATAGACATAACGTGGTAAATCCTCTTCTTAGATTGACGTGGTTACAAGAGCTCGTGATAATTTTGATTCTTTAGGGACATATAACAATACTCATAATCCTTAGTCACACACGCGTCGGCAAAAGAGAGTCAATAGGAAGCAGTTACTCACAAAACCAGAGTAGCAGCAGAGTCAGGTCAGAAAAACGTTGCGTGGTCTGAACCGTAGACAGTAATGAGGATTTCAATGAAGGCTGGAAAGTCACAGATGATCTGGCAGCTTGGTGAGAGGACTGAGGACGTATATAAGCAGAGTGGTGAGAGCAGGTGAAACTGATTACTGGTGGTTGGTTAAACAGGGAAAATGTGACGGGACCAGGAACAGGAAGTGGTGGTTTTTCTTTGACTGTGGTTTGATTTGCATTTTTTGCTAAAGCCTTTGTTTAAAAAGGAGGAAGAAATTGACAGTAAATGATTCAGACTGAATATACAGCTGAGGAGAACTGGAAGTGAGCTGTCAGTTTAGATGTGACCTGCACCTGCCCCCCTCCCATGAGCAATGCTGAGCAGTCCTACACACTTAGAGGAGACAAACTTTGAAGCAGCAACTACTTTTTTCTTTGCATTTATCCATTTATACTTACAAGCACATTTAGATTTGCAAGTTTACTGAAGACGTTAAATCTGTTGGATTTCTTCATTCACTCATTTGTTAGATTTTATTTTGTGTGAGAGTTGAAGTTTAAAGGCTACAGAGGGAGTTTATCTAGTATCTGACCTGCCAGGCTCAGAGGAGGGAATAGATAACAGATAGTTAGAAAGACATTGAAGCTTTCAGGTAGAAATCCCAGACATAGAAGTGATATCATCATAATGTCATTGTGACAGTGGTTTGTGGATATAATGTAAAACATGTTTAAATTATGTGAGATAATTTGAGATACGTGATATAACAATCAAACATTGTGGTCTCTAAAGTCTTATTTATTAGTTTGAGATTAAAGTCTTTGATATTTGTGTATTTGTTAATAGAAATCCTTCATCCTCTCTCCTCTTTCTCACTCACCTTCTGTGTCTCTTGTTCAGTTTCCCTCCTGGTTCCTTTGGTTCCTGTACTTGTGGTGGTGGTGGTTGTAGTTGTGTTAGTTGTTGTTGGGCTGCTCCTCTGCAAAAAGAAGACAAACGACTCTGATGGTGAGTTATCTCATGACAACAGTGGAAACACAAAAGACATTAAGCACTTTTGTTTGTCCTCCACTAAAATTCAGAGACAAATATACGTTTTACTGCATCACATTTGTTTGATAGTTAGAGTTATTTAGTTCTAGATGCAGATTGTAATGTAAAATACCCTGTTAGTACATAAAGTGGTAAAAATCAGCTCCATCTTTTAGCAGCTGCAATATTAGTGATGTGGACATGTCATCAGTAAGAACCATCCAATAATATGATGTTCTATTACATTACATGTTATATTTGGACAAATAAACTGCTGCTTATACTTCTATACTATTACTTAAAGTTTCTCATGCAGGACTTTCACTTGTAATATTGTAGTTTTACTCAGTAGCAATGATACATTTACTTTTTACTTCTTCCACCACTGCTCAGTGATGCCATAAACATGGTGATGATCAATAAAATGTTTTCTCTATAATCACATAAGTCAAAGTTAAAATTTGAAGAAGTAGAATTTAAATCGAGTACTGAGTTTGTGTACTTTTACCACCTCTGTCTCTCACCATGATCTGTATCTGGAATAATAACTCATTTAAATGTGTCTGTTCCACAGGTTTGAACATGAGGGGAATCTCAGACCAAACCAACATGGAGGTGATTTTAAAGCTTTTTTCCTCTGTTTCTTCTCACTGTCAGCTCTTTTCATTAGTCTCATGTCCCATCGACTGGGGGTGAACATAAAGGCCTCACCCCCACCTGCTATTGAATAATCAAAACGTTCCATTTTCTTTTCTTGCTTTCAAAAAGACAGAAGAGAATCTGGACTTTTTGTAAAGATGGATTCAGAGAACTCTAAACAACTTAATGTTGTAGATATGTTTAAATCAAATACAGACAGATTGAACTATGGCAGAGATGTAGGATGAAAGAAAACCAGTGTTCAGTCACATTTTTCTTCCTTGTTGAAACATTCTCCCCTAAATCAAAGTGAACAGAGTCTAACATCACCCCTCATACTGACACTAAGCTCACTGGCAAATGAAGCATGTTTCAGCTCCTGTTTTCACAGGTTTCCTCATGTGCGAGCTGATCCCACACTGAAATCTAATCTCTTTCCTCACACTAACACTAAGCTCAGAGAAGAAGCACAAGTCAACCAGAGTGGAGGGACACAATCAAGGGAATGAAGCATTTGCCGCTTGCATTCACTTTGTACTAAGTGAACAACTCTTCCGTTCACTTTCTTATGTTGCAAATTCATTTGCACATTTCAACAAAGTTCTTCAAAAAAAATCAGCCTGTTCAATGAACAAAGCTCTTTTATTGACTGGCAGTTACTGGTTAAGAAACATTGAGTTTATAGATGTTCAGCACCAAATGAGACAAAACAAAGTGATTATAGGAGACAAACAGAGTTTGAGGGACAAACATCTGTCTCTGGGCCTTAATTGTTCCCGTTTAAAACATCACCTGTACAAATGTATTGACAGCTCCTGTTTTCACAGATTTCAGCTGTTCTGTCATTTCCTGTCACGTCTGTAAACTTCCTGTTGTTTTTCTTTGTTCCTTCAGTTTTCCAACTATGAGAACTGTCCACCAGCCTCCACAGGCCAAGACTCCACCTACCAGAGCCTCAGTCCAGTAACCAGGGACCAGGACCAGATCTACTGTTCACTCACACAGAAACACTAGTGATACTGTCTGGGTTTTGTTTCTGTGCAGCTTCATGCTCTGGTGTCACAGTATGAATATGAGGGAGCTCCAATTTAAGATCCAAGTTATTATGACTTCCTGGATGAATCGCTGTGGTCTTGGACTAATTTGGAATTTTAGTCACTTCTGTTCTTCTTCTCTTTTCAACACAAATATTATATTTTCTAATTAGAAATTCAAGTTTGTAAATGTGTCTTTTTAAGGGTTTCAATGCTTAATTTTGTCTTTAGTCACTTTTAAAATGTTTAATTCAATAATGTCCAGAGGAATCAGCTCTAGTGTCCAGACTTCATATATGAAACAGGCTTTAGAGAGAGAGGAGACATGGACGATCAAGAAACTGCAGGTGTCTCTCTTTGTGAGTCTGTGTCAGACAGAAGA
Organism: Channa argus; assembly: GCF_033026475.1. Lineage (NCBI taxonomy): Eukaryota > Metazoa > Chordata > Actinopteri > Anabantiformes > Channidae > Channa > Channa argus. Next base: position 6,455,968 of record NC_090197.1, read on the forward strand.
AGAACAGAAAAGGAAACTTTAATTTACAAAAGAAATAAAAACAAAAAACACAAAAATTGTCTAATCTCCATCAATCAGAGATGAGCACCGTGTTTATTATCTCTGAAAATGTCATTGTGATTTGCTTATGACAAAGGACTGTGTTCCAGAAATAAATAAGTTGGAAAAACGTAACAACAAAACTCTTCCGCATCTTCCTATGCACTTAAATCTATAAAAAAAAACAAAGAAAAAAAAACTTCCTCTTTGCTCTTTCTCTCACTTGCATCTCGTGAAATGTGAACACTTTTTTGATAAGACTTTGCTTTGATGTTTTCTCCTTGACTTAGATTCTTTCTCTTGTACGTCACTTTTAAGTTGCTTTGCATAAAAGCATCTGTTAAATGACTAAATGTAAATGTAAATCTCATTGAAAAATCATAAATTCCATTGAGGTTCCATTTTTTTTTTTACATTAAGCTATTTAATCGATTTCTCCTGTTTTGTTAAATGATAAACAATTTTGAAAAATTAAAAAGAAAAAATTCACTTGTGAAACAGCAAAACCACCTCAGAAATATCTATTATAAGTATCTATATTTTCACAATATTTGAGTTTAAAATACCATGTAAGGCACAATTATCCTTAATCAATAGATATTCTACATTTTCTGAAAAGAAAACTACAGTATATTCATCTACATCAACAATTAAAGCTTGTGAAAGAAGAGACAGGGACACCTACAGAAAGGGACAGAGAGACGGAGACAGAGAAGGAGAAAGACAACTACGGGAGAGAGAACACACAAAGTTAATGTCGTACAGTGGTGACAAACAAATGTGGGGCAAAAGGAGAGAAGAGAGGGAAGAGAGGAGCTCAGTGCATTGGGGGGTGGGTCCCCCAGCAGTCTAACAATGTGCAAAGTTTGGAGAAAAATGGGGGGAAAACATGGAAACATGAAATGTATTTCTACTAGAAGTACTTTCTAAGTAATTGATTGACAAAATGAAGCTCTTTGAAACTTTAAGCTCTATATGTCTGGGAAACACCAGGCACTGCTCATCAGGTGGTGGATGCCATACACCATGTGGGGGCAGCATCATCCTGTGGGTGGGCTTCTCAATAGGAGGCACACAGCCAAGATCATGTTGTAGTAGCTTCAGGACATGTCTCTGATTGTCCTTAATTGGCTGCAATTACTGCTGAAGGCTTTTCCACAAGGTCCAGAATAAAGTAAATACTGTACTATAAATGACAGATTTCACTTTACAGTCTGAAGACCTCTGGTCTAAGTGTCTCATGAACAGCCATGACATTTATTATGGGTATGTTAATAAAAACAATACACTGGTACTGGTACATGCACTAAAATCCCGGTAATGTGAGAGACCTCTCTGGGTAAATATGTGGTCTGAAGGATACAGTCATTACTTCACAGTGTTTCCAGCACTGTGATGTTTGCTGCCAGACAGATTCTGCCCCCAATCGACTTCCCTGTTGTTGCAGTGTCTCTGTCAAAACGAATGAAGTTAAATCCATCAAGCTGCACGTCCACATCCTCAGAAAGCCAAGTCCCTGTGAAGCAGAACAGGCTGGTTTGCCGATAGTCCACATCCGACTTCACGAGTGTGGAAAGTTCCTCACTTTTGTTCCGTAGCGATCGGACATTTGACAGCGTGATGTAGCCGGTTGCCCCTTCGCCTCAGTCTGTTCCGTTTCCCTCCTCTGGAGCCTCTTTTCCTTCTTCTTCGCCTTCGCCTGTATCCCCGAAGTAACTCCAACGGTATCATCTAGTTCAGGGATGTCAAACTCATTTTAGCTCAGCGGCCACATGGAGGAAAATCTATTCCCAAGTGGGAATTATTTCAAGTTGGATGCTGACGGGCAGATCAGAGGGATTCGCGGTGAATGGCGAGCAACAAACTTTGAAGTCTTTCTCCAGTTCACCAAAAATCTGAAGTCCCGTTATTTTATCTTTGAACCGCTTCATTTTGGGTCGTGCACACAGTTTTCAGACAGGGAAAGTGAGCTGCATCACCACCGGCGAGTTGCGTCTCCCACACTGACAGCTTCAACTTGAAAGAACGTTTGTCATGATACTGCGTGACAACTTTGTTGCGCCCTTGCAGCTGTTTGTTCAAGTTATTCAGCTGCTCTGTAACATCCACCATAAATGCAAGGTCCTGTATCCACTCTGCGGAATGAAATTCTAACACTGGTTTGTCCTTTTCTTCCATGAACTGTTCAATTTCTTCTCGTAAATCAAAGAAACGCCTCAGCACAGCACCTCGGCTTAACCATCTTGCCTCAGTGTGGTATGACAGGCCATAGATGTGGTCTTTCTCTGTGAGAAGCCCGTCAAACTGACGGTGATTCAGGCTTCTGGATCGGATGAAAGTAACAGTTTGGATGACACCTTCATGACGTTGTCCATCTTTAATGACTTGCAACACAAAGCCTCCTGGTGCAAAATACAGTGAAAAGTCCAAAATTCACGTCCTCCATTTGCAGATTGCACTTTCTCTCTGCACTTTGTCACAACGCCTGGTTTGTTACCGATCATTGAAGGCGCAACATCTGTAGCCAGGCTGACAGCGCGGGACCAGTCCACTCAGACCCTGTCCAGCGGACCGACGACTGTGGTGAAAATATCAGGTGATGTCGTTGTATCTGTCATCGGCACCAACTCCACGAAATCCTTGGTGACGGTCAATGTGTCATCAACTCCGCGCGTGAAAATGGCCAGTTGTGCAACATCTGTAAAGTCCGTGCTTTCACCAATTGCAACTGAAAACGCAATAAATGACTTTACTTCTCGCTTCAACTGACTGTTCAGATCCACTGAAAGATCGGAAATCCTGTCTGCAACTGTGTTTCTTGTCAGGCTGATATTTGCAAAAGCCTGGAGCTTTTCAGGGCTCACAATCTCCGCTGCCTTCATCATGCATGTTTTTACAAATTCACCGTCACTAAATGGTTTGGAAGCCTGCGATTTCATTAGCAAACAGGTATCTAACTTTCACTGCAGCGTCACTGATGTCTCGGCTGTGAGTCAACACAGAGTTTGTTTCTTCAGACCCGCCAAAAGTTCATTCACCACCTAGAATCCGAGTTATTCTGACTTCCTGGATGAATCGCGGTGGTCTTGGACTAATTTGGAGTTTTAGTCACTTCTGGGAAGGTTTACTATTGTTCCAAGGCTTCTCACCTGGAATCTAGGTGGCGCCACCTCCGCTGGCTCCTGCTGCAGGCGGCTTAGCTCCAAAAGAGAATCCCGTGATATGAGCCTGCTTGGACTGCTGGTAAATACAGTTGTATGCAAAAGTTGGACAATGTGCATGATTTTCGTTTATAAATATTTGGGTGTTTGGATCATCAATTTCATTTTAATCTATCAAATAACTGAAGGACACAGTAATATTTCAGTAGTGAAATGAGGTTTATTGGATTAACAGTAAAGGCACAATATACATCAAAACAAAATTAGAAATCAGACTTTAAATCAGACTTGTGTGTCTGTACACAAATCTGTATTTGTGTATGTAAAATAATGTGCAAATGTATTCACTCCAAAAACTAAATGTAAATATCTAGTTATCAGAGAAAACACAGTTTTTAACTAAAAGAGGTGGAAAGACTCACAACTGGCTGTTTTTTTTACACGTGGATTATTGCTTCTGTCCTGTCGTCTGGGACATTTGTCTGTGTGTACAGAGATTTGTCCTTGACTTTGTCCTGCTCAGCCAAACAGTGTTTCTAGTGTTTCTGTACTGTTAGCTACAGCAGCTAACGTTAGCAGATGCAGGCAGCTCAACAGCTACAGCTAGTGTAGCTAACAGCTAACAAACAGCAGGAGCTAACTTTACTCCTAAAAGTGCTGTTCAGTGGCAACTGCACTTGTGCTTGAACAAACCTTTCAGAGGACAGGGGACACGTCTTGGAGACCTACAAGCAGAAGTCCAGTTTCCACTGAACAGCACTCTGGGACAACCAGGACCTGTCTAGACTGAAGGTTTGGATCCAAATATGAACAGTGTAGGAAGTGAAGCTACTGATTTTACTTGTGATGATACTTTTAGCAAAGATCATTTCACCAGTTATGATACAATTTAGTCTTGATATTTAAACTTTAAATGGCACATGACAACACACTGTATCCTACAAATGAGAGAGTTATAACTTATACCATATAAATAATATATAAAAAAGAATGAAGACTACATCTAGTACAACGCTCAGTCTGTGAGAGAGTGAATGTAGCTACATTAGCAAAGAAGTTTCTCCTGAGGTAAAGCAACAGAGTAGAGAGGAGGTGAAGCATCTTCAGGGAGGCTGCGAGAACTCGCTTCTACCCGAGGTTCAGAGTAGACAACTTTGTCTGTGTCAGCACAGGGGAACTGGCTTCTCTTTTAGGAACGTCCACCTCGGAGTAGACTAAGTTACCAGAATTGTCTTCAGTCTGAAATGTAAAAAACACAGGTCAGAAATTAGCTCTTAATCACTGTCACATGTGTTTAAAACTTTATTTAAGTTTATCTTGTCTTGACTTATACTTAAGAGTCAGGAAGCCACATTAGCCATTTAGCAGATGCTTTTATCCAAAGCAGCTTACAAGTAATTAGCAGACACTAGAGGCAACTGTGTGTTCAGTGTCTTGTCCAGGGACACTTTGACTTGTAGCTAAGAGGAACCTGAAGTCAAACACTGACCCTGTGGTTTGTGAAGGACTGTTACACCAGCTGAGTCACAAGCACCAGAACAGGAAGCTGCACTGCAGCAGTCTGATAGTTTTAGTTTTTCTCTGTTTTGTTAGATGAGCGTCATTACATATAATTTATCTTAATGCTGTTATTAAAGGATAAATGAATCAACCCTCACAATTAGCTGCTGACTTCCTTGACTTGATAAATGTAATGTGTATGTGATGTGTAATATAAAGTTTTAGCTTGAAAGCTGTTGCTTAACGTTTAGATGATTACATGGACTTAATTGCAACACTTTCTTTCCTCCTCGCTCTGTCTGTTCAAAACAGTGGAACCTTTCAGTCAGAGATTCACTGATAAATCTGACTAAATCTAAATCTTTGGACTGAACTGGGGAAGCATTGGGGAGCATTCAGTTTTGCTGCCCCCTCTGATTGGAATAATCTCCAAACAGAAGTCATTTCACTTGAAGCCTTCTGTTCTTTCCTAATCACCAAACAACGAGAGTCCTTTGGACAGTGCTTGTGTTTTTAAACTGTTACCTTGACCTCAACTACTGCACTTTGTAATGTTAAGCTGTATCCAAAACCTAAACTATTGTTTATGTTAACTTATTGTTGGTAATGTGAATTTCAAATTGTATTCATTCATTATGACGTGTGCCCTTGTAAATGAATAAAGGAATATTCTGTTGTATAAGCCATCAGCATAAACAGCCTGTTAGAGGAGGAACATCCCAGAGGGCTTTAACTGAGGCCCCCAGTGAGACATACAGGAGCTTTGAATGATCAGACTGTATCTGCTTGTATCTGTCACAGGTGAACTCAGTCTTCTTAAATCTCTTCCTCAAACTCACTTGTTTTGGATTTTTTCTTAATCTGTAATATTGGTGTAATTTGTTTAATGTAAGTTTTAGTTTTACATCCTTTCATCTATTAGTTTTATTCTTTTTACTGTTAAGGTTTTTGTGACTTTGAGAAGTGCTGCTAAGTGTTATTAAGGCAAAAGAGAAGACAATTAGCTTATTTTTAATTACAATCTTTGTGTCTGGGCTTATACAGTGTTCAGTGTTCTGGTCCAAAAGCTTTTTTTTTACATACTTACATACTGAGCACAGGTGGCTGTGGCCAAGCTGTATATATCTGTGGTCCTGACCTCATCTTGATGGATCAAAGTGTAAACTGTAGACGCTTCCACAGGATCTCTGACCTCTTCATACACTCTGCTGGACTGTAGGAGGAGAAAGGTTTGATATGTATCAGCTGGTTTTAACAAATATTACTGATGATAGGATTTATTCAGACTCACCTCTCTAACATTATCATACACTGTTTCCACAGGACTTCCTGAAAAACATGGTTCAGAGACTTAAAAACACATCAGCTCAGACTAAAGCTTCAGAAATTCTTATTTCAATTTTGTGCTGAAAGAAAGTGCTGAAAGAAAGAAAAAACACTGTACTTTTTTAAGCACTACATCAAAAGTGGAACAGCTCTGTACATGTTGCATTATGACATTTTCCATTCAACCTAAACAGTCATAATGTAGATAGTTAGTCCCAACCCTCTGATATGAGCCACAGCAGCTGTACTACAACTTCATCACCATGGTTACAATGATTTGAATTGAAATAGATCACTGGACCTTTGACATCATGGTTCTGATTATCAACACACAACTGTTAAACAGGTTAAAAGAAACTAAATCCTCTAGTTAGAAACACAATCTAAAGTTGTTTTCCATATCTGTACGTTTTGCATTTATTAACCCGTTCATCTACCCAGACCATCCTGTGCACATCATGGATGTATTTAGTAGAACTGGGTAACAGATTACAAGTTGGTACCTGATTCCTTCTTATGATAGTTGCTCAGAGGCCCCAACTCTGAAAGTCTTCATGCCTTAGATTCCAGATTCCAGCTCTTTTCTGTGTGTGTGTGTGTGTGTGTGTGTGTGTGTGTGTGTGTGTGTGTGTGTGTTTACCTTTGAATTTACTGCTCCTCTTCCTGCAGAATATCAGCACAGCCACTGATAATATGATGATCATGAAGACCAGAATCAGACTGATAACCAGCGCTGCACCTGTGGCAGAATTAATAGTAAAACCAGTTTGTTTTACTCTGAAACTTCATGGCTCATTGTGACATATTGTCTGGATTGAATTTCTACAGGACTGTTTGAAGCAGCACTGTCAAGTTAATGACAATATGAACTTGGTAACTGTTGGGGACAGAGGCACCATCTTGTGAGATTTAATGTCTCTGGGTAGGATCCATTTTCTTCCACTTGGTCTCTTCCCATCTCCATAAAATGTAAATAATTGATAGGACTTTTTTTTAGATGATATGCTGGTAACTCATTCAAACAACTGTATTAGACACAGTAAACAGAAAGCAAAGATCACAATGTCGTCTGCATGATGTCAGTGTCACATTCTATCTACGTTTGTTAGTTTTGTCAAACTGTGTAACCTGCACTAAGCTTATCTAACACATCTAAGACATCATTTAAAGCCCCTCTCTGCCTCAGACATACAGATCAAAAACAGCTCTGCCTTAACACAGTACAAGGAGTCGTGTTAGCAGTGAGACCCATGTGGAAGTTTAAAGACTCGTCAGATGCCAAAATGCTGCACAGTCATTTATCATAGTCATTATACAGCTCTGCAAATGTACAACAGCAACGATGTTTTGCTGCAGTGATCACAGAGTAAAAGTATAAATACTGCATTCATGTTACTCAGTAGAAGACAACATACTTTCACACACAGCTTAAACACAACTACTTAGCAGCTGCACAAAGTAACAAACATTAACATTTGGGATTTTGTAACAATATTGTGAAAACTGCAGTAGCTTGATGGAAATACACAGCAGTGAGGACATCATAGTTGGTTCTTCTTCACCTAAGGAGACATCCTGAGCCAGACTGATGAGCCACATCATTTCAGCTCTGCTACAGGTCTGAGATGATACTGTTAGGGTTTGTTAATTGTTTCAAAAATTAAATGTAATGTTTGCCAGTGTGTGTAATGTAATGTATGTTTGTGATGTGTCTATGTACTGATGATGTCATTAGTGACGCCATATAGCTTTGATAGTTGCCTTTGTAGTTTACCTTTAAAGTCTGTTGACCAGTGGTCAAGGAAACAATGCAACGCTATATTATCATTATGTGATGAATTGCATTTTTCATTGGCCTGTACTTATACGGAGTTGTTTTTTTTGCATTGAACTCTCTATCTGCTTTGATCTCTGTTTTCCAATAAATGGTGCCGACAAGGAAGAGCCCGGTGGAGTTGGCTGAGTTCGGGTAAAGTGTTATGTCACTAACCCGCGGGGCTCCCCTTGTGCAAGTAAAACACAAAAGTCGACTCTTGTGTGTTATTTCACTGTTGTTGAACTGTATTTCCAGGTGTAATCAGCGCTGTTGTGGTTGTCAGAACCCAACAGATACTGTATGTTTAACACTTTATTATATTCCACTCCTACACCCTTTCCCATTACAATATCCTGCTAACTTGTATGTGAACACGGGAACATTTAAAACAGGTTTCTCTAGTTAGGAAAAGTCTAACTAGTGTGAAACAGGCTTTTAGAGTGAGTTTATGAATTTTTACTTTCTTTAGTGCATCATTGTATCAGGTCTACAGCAACTGTCACTGAGGGTCATGTTCATGTTTCTGTGCTGAGTAACACTATGTTTATTATACAGGGAACTTTAAATGTACCTGATGATCCTGTTTCAGGTTGTTTGTAGGTTTCAGTGGAGGATGAGGATGAAGTTGTGAATCTTCCTGAACTGGAGCTTAAACTCTGTGTTGATGACAATGGTGAAGATGATGAAGGTGATGATGATGATGATAATAAGAAGAATGTTCGTGATGTTGTAAAAGGTTGGAGAGCTGTGCTTGGTGGTGAAGAGGTTGAAGCTGTGAACAATGAAACAATCAGATAATGATCCAGAGGAGATGCTGTTTTCCTCATGATGTTAATAAGATGAACTGCTTTTCTGTCGTCCTGACAACAGGCCTCAATTGTGAGATTACTGTAGCTCAGTATTCTTGTAATACATCCATTCATGGAGTACATCCATAGGTGTTCACTAAACATCACAGATGCAGCAAGAAAACAACGTTTGAGGAGACTGTGCAGAGAAGAACATCAGACTGGCTGTTAGTTAGTTGTTTAGCTTGTTTTTACTGTTAATGATGAAAAGATGCAGCACTTATTTTACCTGCTTATTTGTAACATGAGAAGCTGTCAGAGAACAGTCAGTTTTCTCACAGCTTCACAGACATGAAGGAAAATTTTCAGAACTTTCAGTAGAAACTCACCTTCTGTGACAATGATCTCAAACTCATTATGTGGATCTCTGAACCAAGGTCTGTCCAAACTACACCTGTACAATCCTGAGTCAGACTTTTTCAGCTGTGTGATGCTCACATACATGTGTGTCTGATGTGATTGTAAAGATCCTTCTTTATATTCAATACTGTATCTGCCGCTCTGAGCTCTGTTACTGGTTGTTTCAATGATAATGTTTCCTTTTGTACAGCCTCCTTTACAGAACAAAGTCCTTCTTCCAGAGAAAGAAAATGAGCATGAAACTGTGATGTTTCCTCCTTCAGTTCCTGTATGAGTGGGGATTTGTGCATTGATGAGACCAGTGTTTCCATCCTGCAGAGCTGTTGAAAAGATGAACAATCAATAGTTACTATCTTCCTGTAAGATGCTACAGTCTGATGATGATTCCTGTTTTACATTTCCACACAGTCACACTGAGCACAGAGCTCATCACTTCTACTACAGTCACACTTTTTGATTCTGTCAAAGATTTAGAAAATGTCAAATTCTCTCATCCACCTTTTTGAGTCTGTTTTAACTGAGTGATGTTGATCATTTTGTTTCCCTTCAGTCATTCAGTCTGTCATTGTGTTCATGTGATCACTATTTGTGGTTTGATTTCTTTTCTTAATCAGTTATTATCACGTGTTCCTCAACAGATGTGTTGATCTCATTCAAGCTTGTCAACATTACAGTGATCATTTTTATCTATCACAGTTATTAATTGGTTTAGTGTAGTAGCTTGTGAATTACAACCTAGGAAGCTCATGAATTCTCCTAGTGGGTCAGTCTGTCTCAGTGTGAGAGGGCTGGTCTGTTTGTTCTTCTTTCAATAAATTGTGTCCTGTACACATCACATATATCCACACAGATATTCAATAGGCTGGTGCAACCTGTAATAACATTGACAGGCAGCTCACTGCATGTGCTATGAAATGAAACAAGGAGAGTAAGATGTGCATCAACTCTGAAACATTTTAACAGTGTAGAGGAAGATTGTTGCTCAACAGCCTCGTGTCAGAAGAAACTGATCAAAATCTCAGACTGGAGTAAAAACAATGTACGTAGCTAAAGATTCTTCTTTAAATTTCCCTTTAAGCAGGTCCATCATTTTACATATTAGCTGAACACAAACTGTGTTGATTGTTAAACTTGACAGTTTAAATTTCACTTGTCTGATTGGGCTGATTTTCCACACTGCTTTTTTGTTGGGAGTCAGTCTCTGTTCTCATTTTTATATTTTTTGGGTTTATTTTGTTGACATCAAACAATTAAGATCGAGACGCAAAGCAAATGAGTTTAAATGTTAGATTCTTCAAAGTGGCCACTTTGTGTCTCAGCCAGCTTTGAGAGACAGGGACCTGGAAAGGTTGAGTTTCCATCACTCTGTTGGCAGCTACTCTCAAACCATCTCATTTGGGTTCAAGTCAGGTGATTGTGGAGGCCAGGTCACCTGATGCTCGCTCATTGTCCTGTTGAAAAAATAATCTTGGTCTCACTAAATGCAAATCCTACAGTATGTTGTAGTAGACATGCTGGCTGAAGGTGTCCTGAACTCCTTGAGGAAATCACTGACTAACACCCCACACCATCACCTCATCCATGCTTCACAGTGGGAACCAGACATGCAGATATTACACCACAGATTCACAAAGTCACAGCAGTTGGAACCAACAATGCAGCCAAACCAAACCCCAAGTTCAGACTCATCAGACTAAACCGTACATGTTCTACTGGTCTAACACCTATTTCTTTTTTGTATTTTTTGGTCTTAAGCAATTCTCATCTTCTTTCTGGTCCCACTCAGCTTCTTTGCAGCACTTAAACCATTAAGGCCTTGTTTATAAAGTGTCCTCTCGGAAAAGCTGATGTTGAGATGTGTCCTTGAAATTTATTCTATATTGTAGAAAAAAAAAGAAAAACACTGAATGAGAATGTGTCCAAACTGTTTTCTTTTTCTTTAGGGAAAAATAGCTGTCAATCACAAGACCAGACCTGCTGAACTTCTAGACAAACTGGAGATGTGGGCAGTGACCCAAACTTTTGTTTGATATCTTTTCCTGCACACATTTTGCCCTGAGTGTTTTCTCTTTGCATGAGAATGCAATTTTGCAATTTTGTAGATGTGTTGCATGTCACAACCATAGTTTTCTGTTAGACTGTATTTGACTGTACAGTTTGTTCATTTCAGGTTACGTGAAATTAAGCTGGAACAGTTTCCTCTGTAGCTCTAAGGAGGTAAACTAAGTGCTTGGTTGAATCTCTGAGATCAGGTGAATCATTAATTATGAAATTCACTAAACCATCTTTAAAATGCCGTAGATATTGGTCCATCTGTGATCAAAAACATTTTAATGCCTTTTTTCCCCCCAATTCTATTCAACTTTATTTATATAGCGCCAATTCCCAACAAAGTCATCTCAAGGCACTTTACAGAATAAAGTCAAGATTATAAATGTAACCAGGTGGTGAAAATCACCTATATCCTGTCAACTGTATTTTGTGGTGTAGTAGTTTTGCTGCAGTTACCGAGTTTCAACACCAGAGGGCAAAGTCATAACTGTGTGAACAGCGGTGTATTGCGCTCAGGTGAAGGGCTGCCGGGAAAAATACAGGAAGTGGGAAAACACGCGCTCGACGAGTGGAGAGTACTGCAGTTAAGCACGGAGTGGAAATATTTGTGCATTAAAAACACATGCCCCACTGCGTGATATGTGAGTTGAGATAAATGAATGTTTTCTAAAGTGTTTAATAGTATTTCCTGTACATTATTTCAAAGCAAAGAGAAATATGACGGTTAATGAGCACCACGCGGTGTGGAGTTGTGAACGTTTTCTGTTTCTTCCACCCTTTAGAGGTGCCACTGCCGTCTTTATACGTTATTTGTGTGAATATTTGAATCTAGTTGTGCTACACAGTTTGTCAAATTATCCTTTTTGAGGGTTATTATTTTTATTCTATTTACCATAGAACTTGCACTGGGCTTCTAGTGTTTGTTTGTTTCTTTTTGAAATTTCTACATTTGTTAAAAACTTTAGTCACTGTCCATCAGTGGGAAATAATACCTTTAATACTTTTAAGAAATAAAGAACCCACATAAAATTTATTTGAAGTGTGGAGTGTCATTTGCCCGGCTTCATAAAGATGTATAGAGAGAACCCAACAATTCCCCCTTGATCAAGCTCTGGGCAACAGTGGAGAGGAAAAACTCCCTTTAACGGAAGAAACCTCCAGCAGAACCAGGCTCAGGGTGTTCGGCCATCTGCCTTGACCAGTTGGGGTGAGTGGAAAGTGAAGGGAGAAAAGAAAAAGAGCAACAAATGCAACAACAAAACATGGGCAGATTGGTAGGACCAGTAGCTGCACACTGGAAAACACACAGCTTCAAAGCCGGGGACACCTGCAGAAATGGACAGAGAGAGGGGGACAGAGGAGGACAAAGACAACTATGGGAGAAAACACACAGAGTTAATGTCATACAGTGGTGACAATTGTGGGGTGAGAGGAGAGGAGAGAGGGTCAAGAGGAGGAAAGGAGCTCAGTGCATTGGGGGGTGGGTCCCTATCAAAATCATTCAGCTACAACATGAAATCCTTCATGCAGACAAAGTGTTAAACAATCTGAACTTTGCACAAATACAACACATTCCCAGTCAAATGCATGTGTGTATTTCTAAGCATTATTTGGTAAAAATCCTTCTTATTTTGTAAAGTAACTTTAGAGTCACACCAGGAATGTTTAATAATTAACTTTATAACTGTAACTTTATAATGGAACTTAGGTCAATCTGCTGTGGTGTTGTCACTGAGGATTTCCACATTATGTGCTGGGGCTGGGTGGGTGAGGTGGAGAATGAGTTGCAGTGTTAAAATGTGGGTTTCCTGTAGCTACTACTGTTACAAGTTATGTGTGAACACACAGACTACAATTATTATTTACCTGCTCAGGAAGCATCCTGGACAACCAACTATAGTCATTTTTACTTGTTAGCAAAAGTAGTTATACTTTTACTTTATAGGCTGCAGGTATTTCAAAAAGTCAGAAGTACCACTTTGTGTGCAGCATGAACAGGAACTTACTTTGTGTGTTAGCAGCACTGAATAGACAGAAAACAGCTAAAGAAAATGCTAAAGATAGAAGGAGCAGAAGTGAAACTGAGACATGAACACAGACTCATTTTTCATTTTCCGTAGTAAAGATTGGAAAATAATTTATATTTTTGATATTTTTCACATCGACAAACTTCTTCTACTATACAACAGAGTAAATTTAAATAAGTGACATATTTAAAGAGGAACTTCTGCTGAATCAGTGTTTGTGCTGCACAATTTATCACCATTTTTCACTAAGAAGTGAGTCATGTCCAGACAGACGCCCAGTGACAGTCTTAGGTTATGATGAAGAGCAAGTGGAGAAAAGTTGCACTAATGCTGCATAGTATTGAGACATGGAAGAGACAGAACAAACAGAGCAATGCTGATGTGTGTGTGACTAAACTAAACCTCCATTAAAACTAAGAGAAAAAGCTTATTCAGAAAATCCAAACAAGTCTAGAAAATAAAAATACTCACAGAGGAAGAAGAAGCAGATTAAAATGTGATGAACGTCCATGTTGAGGCTCTGATGACTTAATGCTGCCTCTCTTCCTTCTTCACTGTCAAACCAGGAACTTGCCACTTCTCTAGAAGACAGAGTCCCTCCTTCAAACACACTCATTTCCACTCTCCTCAACTCTTTCTATCAAAATCAATCGACCACAACATTAACACCACCAGGTAGTTTTACAGTTTTTCTCTTTTGCTTAGACACTTGTGTTCACTCTGAAGTCACATTTCCAAACCAGTTACCACACAGGCTGAAACAGAAGCTCACTGCTCAAAATGTGCTCAAAAAGAAGCAGAAGTAAGCTTTTACACTTGTTCCTTCTGTTACTATACAATAGGCAACACAATACTAAATAAATCTAGATCTGAAAATCCCATGTTGATACCAGAGAAAACAACAAACAAAAACTGCTGTACTCTGCACCTGCACTTTATTCAAGATGGCCTGTTGAAATACTGTAAAGAGATTTACTGAGAAAGATTGTTGATGTACATGTTCCTCTGTGCAGGTCCTTTTGCATCCAACTGTCTTTGACATGCAGTGAGCATCAGACAGGACAAATTCAGACACTCGTTATTCCCATTGTACTGTTTTCTTTCCCCAGAGAAAGAAAAAAATAGAAATTTCACCTAAAATCTGTATTTGATTTCATTATTTTTCCATATTGTTCAAACACAGAAAATACTACTGAGAAAATACAGACAAACAAAAAGAAACCAAATGAATCTTATTGGTGATTATATCCAAAAAGTCAAAACGAAGACATGAAATCAAATTTTATATTTAGTCCATTTGCTCCTGTCAATCAGATAAGACTGAAAACACAATGGATTCAAAACACCCACATTAACTGTCCTCTAAGTCCAACACTGCCAAAAGTGTAACTTCCCATTTGTACCAATGACAAGAGCGAAAGTAAAACAAAAATACAAGAACATATGTGATATGAAATAAACAGGTTAAATTTGGGCAGAAAACTTTTCTCATGTACATTACTCATAGAAAAAATCTGATTGTGAAAATACATTTAAATGCATTTAATGAATTCAGGTCTTGTTTTTCTTCCTCATTCATTTGCCTCCTTTCTACATGCAAGTATGATTTCTAAATAGTTCCACTTGACTTTACTGGAACTAAATGACAATATGTACATTTGTTGAAAACCCCCAATTCCTTATTAACTTTTTTTTTGAGGAAGTAAGAAACTTATATAATTGACAACATTTTAAAGAGACTCGATCCTAATGTTTACCTACAAATGTATGTTGGGGAACAGAATGACTAAAAAAATAATACAGATGCCTAAAAATGATGTGATGAAAGGAGAGAATGACAGAATAAGATAAAGAGTGAGATACTCAGAAAGAAGAAGCAGTGATATGATCATCTGTGTTTGAGGCTCTGCTGTCTCTTCCTTCATTACTGACGAACCAGAAAGTCCACAGTGAAGAACTTAACTTGTCATGTTTCCTGTAGGTGATGAGCTTAGTTTTTAGTTTATATGATGTATTTTTTATATACTTATTTTGTAATTTCTGAAGCATTTATTTTGTTACTTTTGTTACACGATGTCATCAGCAGCAGACATAGACTTGGGGATATTGATTATTCTATTGATCATCTAGTAGGTCTGGATTCTGTTTCTTGGTCATTCAGTCCATCACATGTAGCCTTTGAGTTTTATTATTATATCAGTGTTTTTACTCTGATGAAGACACAGTAGTGTTGAAACTTTGTTTGCACCAATAAAACCAACATCTTTATTAGTGGGCTGCAGTTTTTTCTTTGGTTTTAAAGCAGAAACTCCACTTCTCTAAATGTTTGAGTTCCTCCTTCAAAGTTAATCTACATTCATCCATCATTTTCTTCAGACGGATCCTGAATGTTTCATGTATTAATTCACATTGTAAGTTTTCCTTGTGGCTTGTAAGTTACTTACACCTAAAGTCATCCAGTCCCCAGAGCTCCATCCAGTCTATACTCAAATATTGGACTCTGTTGACATAACAGTTATAAATGTAATTGATATTCATGACACATATACACCAGAGGCCTTCAGACTGTAAAGTGAAATCTGTCATTTATAGTATAGATTAGAAGTATTTCCCCTCTTAGACAATAATTACAGCCACAGTATCATTTCTATTGGTAAGTCTCATGTCTGCTTTATTCCAATACTCCTCAATGCACTGAATTAATATAGATCCTTGAATTATGCTCATGCTGAAAGGTGAACATCATCCCAGACTCAGCAGGTTTTCTTTAAGCGTCCTTCTACATTTTGCTGCATTCATCTAACTTCAATTCAATGACCAGTCTCCCTGTTCCTCGGGCTGAGAAGCCCACCCACAGGATGATGCTGCCCCCATAGGGATGGTGTTCACCACCAGATGAGCAGTGCCTGGTGTGTTTTTGTCAGTCAATTGTACCTCTTACTTAAAAAGTACTTACAGTAAAAATAGATTTGAAGTTATTAAGTCTTTGACCCCTTTGACCCCGAGCTTTGCACATTGTTCTTCTGTCCACCTACAAATATGTATTGGTGTGTTCGTCAAAAATGACCCACTTATGCATCGAAGTGGTAAAAAAGAAGCTAACATTAGTGAATGTACTGTGTGTGTGTGTGTGTGTGTGTGTGTTTTATATAGCTACATATTGAACAAAACTCGTGTTTGGATCCACTCGGGTCTGGCACAGTCCTGAAACATTTCCTGACATATTTGTCATAGTTTCAGTGTTGGATGGAGTTCAGGTGCATCACTGTGACTGCAGCATAAAGAAAAGCAGAATTAAAGCAGGACTGGGTCCAGAAAGTTCAGGAGGCAAACACACATTTTATATTTTTATATAAAGTCAAACACCATAACTTTCACCAGGTGGTCAGACTGCTCAACTTTTTAACCCATAAATGTTATGACAGACCCAAAACCTCAGGGGATTTAAAGCCCTACTTTTACTACATACATTAAAATACAAAACACGTCCACAGTTTTACCTCAGTTTGAAAAGACTTTAGGCTTCAACTGAACATGTTCACACTGTAAATGTCCCATTTGGGACAATATGTGTACAGTATATTAAGGCTGAATACTGAATGTAGCGTCCAGTCAGAAATTTGAAGTCTTACTGATGGTCTGATAATAGTTTATTGTTCTTATCTTTTTCCTCAAACCAACGTAAGAGCTACACAAAGCAAACACAGACAAAACAATAGATTAAAACCACATCAGACCGTTAATACGTCCTATAGCAGATTTACGTTAAACTAACATAAAGACAAATTAGCAACTTACAAATTTATATAAATCATAAAACCAACCTTGTTACCACTTTCAACTGCAGCTAAACACAAAAACATACTATCCGTAACCGTCTCCTTAATGTCTTCAGTCTCCTTTTATTTCTCCGTCTGTTACCTTTCTCCGTCTTCTACCGTTTTTAAGCTTCATTCTTTATTATGTGTTGGCTGTCCTTTCAAAATAAAACACATCCGTCTTACAGGAAGTTATAAAAATAAAAGCCACAAAACAAATCACAAAGGTTTGAACTAGGAACATTTGCAGGAGAAAAAGATTGTAAGGACGTTACACTGAATGTATTTTCATGTTGTCTCACAGTGAAACATTCCCTCAAGATTCTCTACACTGCATCTTCTGGAATCCAAAACCTCCCAGAGTTGATGATTGTTGTCCTGGTTGATGACGTTCAGGCAGGTTACTGCAACAGCAACAAAACCATAGAAATACACCAGGAAGTGTGGAAAAAACTGTTCAAAGACAAACCTGAGCTAATGGAGCTGTGCACTCGATGGTGTTTCGACATACTGCCTAAACTCTTTAAATCTACACTTGACAGAATTATGCAGCAATTCAATCAAACTGAAGGTGCAGTATGTTCTATGTTCTACATCACTTGGAAAGTAATGGGAGGGAGTTTTCACTGGGGGCAGATTACACACTTCACTCATCATTAACTCCACCTATTGGTGTTAAGTGAATATGGGAAAAATAATGTTAACTTATGAACCAGATGGTGTTAGTGTTGTGGTTGACTGGTGTAAGTCAAACTATTTAAGTAAAGATATGAAATAATCATTATTAATGCATGTGTGCATGGAGAGTGGTTAAAGAGACCAACATGACAGTAAATAACAAACATAATCTACATATTGGCTCTTTACCAGTGATGGTGTGTAACTAAGGACACTTCTTAGTAACTAAGGACACTTCCTAGTAACTAAGGACACTTCCTAGTGCACTTAGTGCCATCTTCATGAACTTGAATATTTATTATTTTTCTCCATCACATTTCATAAGGAATCTGTATAATGTACTTTTTCATTCATAATTGGTCGATTTGTTTGAACCATTAAATGATCCTTAACAGGGTTAAGGAAAGTCTCATTTTCTTAAGTTAAATAAACAATTTAAAGCCATTTCCCTCTTTGATTAATTAAGTGGTTTTAATCTTGAATGTTTTAAATCATCAACAAACTGCAGTACTGGGAGACGAGCAATACTTAAAAACTGTAAACTGTATTTGATTATCTCTGTCTCTCTCAGGTGTCCACATTTTACAGTACATGGAAAGCTGTGAATCGGATGAACAGACCGGAAACACTTATCTTGTGGAGGGTGGTTATGATGGAGAAGACTTCATATCATTTGATGTGACGAAGCGAAAGTGGACCAGTCAGAAACCAGAGGCTGACGTCATAAAGCAGGAATTAGAGGCTGACAAAGACAGAATAGAAGAGACTGTTTACCTTATCACTCAGACTAGTTCTGTGTGGCTGAAGTTAGCTTTGAATTATGGGGAGAGCTTCTTGTTGAGAACAGGTAGAATCACATGACCAGAGGACATTTCATGGACACAACTATGTTCATATAACCACACTGAAGTATTTTTTTAAATGTTTCTCACTCTCTTCCCTTTTCTCTGTTCCTTCTCATATGACCCCATTGAATTTAGTCCTTTTTCTTTTTCCTTTTCTGATCTTTCTCAGCCTCCATGGTTTACTTCTTTCATTCATTCTTTCTCTTTAACCTTTTCTCCCTCTTTCTCCAGTTCCTCCCTCAGTGTCTCTCCTCCAGAAGTCTCCGTCCTCTCCAGTCAGCTGCCACGCTACAGGTTTCTACCCTGACAGAGCCACAATGTTCTGGAGGAAAGATGGAGAGGAGCTTCATGAGGACGTGGACCATGGAGAGATCCTCCCCAACCATGATGGAACCTTCCAGATGAGAGTTGATCTGAACATTTCATCAGTCAAACCTGAAGACTGGAGGAGATACGACTGTGTGTTTCAGCTCTCTGGTGTTGAGGACGACAGTGTCATTAGACTGGACAAAGCAGTGATCAGAACAAACTGGGGTAAGACTGGAGTCAGATGTGATGAAACTTGAAAACACACACCAGTTTGTCTGGTAACCAAAGTAGACCCTGAATGCAACCCAGAGTTACATCCATCCATTATCTTTAATTGCTTATCCTGGTTGGGGTCTTGGGGGGGTTGGAGCCTATTCCAGCTGTCATGGGGTGAGAGTCAGGGTCCACCCTGGACATCTCTCCAGTCTATCTCAGAACAAACACAGAGATACATACAAACACATTCACACTCACATTCACATCTACAGGCAATTTCAGAGTCACCTATTAACCTAACATGTCTTTGGACTGTGGGAGGAAACCTACACAAGCACAGGGAGAATATGAACACTGCAACCCAGAGTTTTACACCATGAAGAATTAATTATCAGTTCAAATTCTGACAAGATGTTAGGATGTCAAGTCTTGACTCTTATTTTAAAAGATAATTCCATTGAATGTTCCTTTTTTTTTTTAGTTTGTAAAACATTGTCAAATTTAAAGTCAGTGACAATTATGTGAACACAGAACATCTGAACAAGTGTGTGAGAAACCAGGTTCAATAATCTTCTGTTCTGGTTCCAGTTCCTCCCTCACAGGTTCCTGCTGGTGCTGTCATTGGAGTTTTTGTAGGACTGATGCTGCTGTCAGTCTGCATCACTGGACTCTTCATCTGGAGGAAGAAGAAGAACAATGGTGAGAAACAAAGATGGTTCAGGGACAACACATTAGATATTAAGGATAAAAGATATTTTCCTATTTTCCATTAATTTATTTGTAACATCTGGCTGATTCAGTAACTTCTGAAAACCCAAGAAAAATCACATATGGAGTCTTCAGTCACTGTACAGAATCTGTTGAGCTGTTTTTATACCATTATATGGGAAACAACTACAAAACATAAACCAATATATTTCTGTTTATATTTTTATTATATTTACAATGTTTATTAGATTTTAATAGATATTACTGTAAACTTTCATCTATATTTTAGGTTTCAGACATATAAACTAGTAAGTTTTTTATAAATCATTGGTGTATTATTACAAATTTAATGTCAGTTGTCAGTTGACATCAGACAAACTGATCACAGTGAGTACTTCATTATTTCACTATACACTATGCTGTGTACATAACAGTACTACAAACATCAGCTACAATACTATTATTATTACTATTAATATCATGATGAGGACAATCATCAACATGGCCACTCTGAGCAATCTGCAGCTACACAACCCCAAACACCGCAAACTGTGATACACTGTGTACAGAGGTGGTAGAAATACACAAACTCAACAGTCAAGTAAAAGTACTAAGCAGATAAACTACATTTTAATAAAGTACAAAAGTAAAGGAACTTGAAGGAACGATATTTGTATTTAAAACCACCAGGTGTTAATGTTGTAGCTGATCACATCATATCATAATGTATAATTATGATCCTGTAGTTTACATTCAAATAATATTTGAGTGGAAGTGTAAAATAAAATATAATAGAGATTTTTTTATAGCCCAGTATCACAAACTTGACTTAAGGTGCTTTATAATGTCTTAACAGGGTCTAGAGAAATAAGAAGAGACGTCCTGTGAAGCTACTTGTCATGGTCACTTCCTGGTTTTGGACTTTTATTTTGTGGCCCCTTCTCCTTACTTCCTGTCCCTGGTTCTTTTTGCCAAGCTTTACCCTCGTTGTCCCTCATTGTTTGCACCTGTTCCCGCCTCTATTTAAGTTCAGTCTTCCCTTCACTCCCCTGCCAGATTCTTGTGGTCATTGTGGTTGTTATTACCCTCACAAACCCCTCAGACTGTGGACTTTAGGTAAAAGCTGAATGTGTGTTTCTTGGACTTTTGTATTCTGGACCCTGTGCATCTTTCCCCTTTGGTCTGAGGTTTGGTCATATTCCTGTTTGCAGTTTTGTTTTTCCGTGTCTCGTTAATTTAGTTTATCTGTTTGTTAATTAGACTTCCCCATGTGTTTACCTGTATAGGGACTTTTATGTTTGTTTTTTTATGTATGTTTCTTATTTATCTGGTTTACCTCTGTTTATCAGTTTTCCTTAGTCCCCCTCTGTGTATTACCTGTTACTAGTCAGTTCATGTTTATCCCTGTCTTGTTTATTTAGTAGCATATGCTTTTCCCAGTGTCCTGTTTTCATTTTGGAGTTTTATTTCAGTTTGTTAATCTCCTAGTTTTCCCCCTGTGTGGTCATTTAGACTATTAGATTTTCCAGCCTTGTTATTCCTGAGTCTAGTGTTTATTTTTGGTTAACTAAGTTCCTCAATTGTTGTCGACGTTAGTTTCTGTTGTCTTCGTATTTTCTATAATGTTAACGCCCCTCGTGTTTCGGTCCTGTGGATAGTTTTGTCTGTCTTATCTGTTCTGAACCTGTTTTCTGTACCCTCCTGTTAGGAGCGATTTCTGTTTACCCTTTTCAGTCTGTCAATAAAAGCACTTTAGTTCATCCCTCACACTGTCTCTTGGGTCCATCCCTAATCAAAACCGTGACACTACTGTGACATCAAAACCTGACTTTGTTTTCATTTAATCTGAACATGTAACTATCAGAAGATCACAGATCAATCAAACTGGTTAAATGACTTTATGATAATTCAAGAGAAAAAATAAAGTGGAATGAAAACTACAATATTTGAGTAAATTAGATTTACATCAAAATTGCACTTAAATATACGACAGCTTCATGTAGTTAATATGTTTAGTTGTAAGTTTGTTTCCAACGCTGCCAGAAACACAGAAATCACCACCAATTTTTTTCATTTTATTATTGAGATAGAAATTGTTGAGCCGGTCAACTGGTCAGTAAATCACTGAGCTGAATGAAACTTTATGGCCTGTTTCTTTAAGTTCTATTTTATATTTGTTAAAGTAAGTTTTGTATTTCATCTGTTTTAATGTCAAGATATCGATGTTGCTGTGTGTTAAACAACATTTTGTGTTGCTGTTCCAGTTTATTTCCATTAATTTTGGTGTTTGTTTTTTATAATTGTTATATTATATTATGAAGTACTGAACCTTAAATTGTGTATATGTGTAGCTCAGCATCCCACCTGTTACACAGATAAGCTTTATTGTTACACCTGTGGAGATTCTCCATCATCCAGCTCATGGTATTTTCCAAAGATGCTATTTGATGACTGCTGGTCAAAGTCTGAACTAAATAAGATGTTTTTTTTGTCCATTTGTGAGTTTAAAATGTCAGAACTTTCTGCTTTGCATCCATCCTGTCTTTTACAGGAACATCTAGATACTTGATACCTTTTAAACCATGGAAGTAAATACAGAAGTTTATTTTCTTAATCGTGGCAAAATGTGCAACACCTCCTGTTTTCAGACTAAAGCAAACAAAGCAGGCAGAAATTCAATAAATACCACATGGTAAATAAAACATGTATTGTGAAGATTATTTCTAATATAAAAATCAAAGCATTTCACACTCTACATTCTCATTTTCTCTGAATCTGTCAGACTCTACTAATACAGTGAGTTCAGTTTCACCTTTTGTTAAAAAAATAACACGTTAAGACAATTTTACTGACTTATTTCTAAATTCTTATTGGTTGACATGTTTTAAATATTTAAAAACACGATGAATGGGTTAATTTTGTTGCTTCTCTGTAATGTTGCTCTGTAAAATGTATTAATTATATGATCATCTTATAAAATATCATGTATTGGACCTATAACATAATAGGAAATAGTTAAAATTAGCTAAAGTTGTCATGGGGCTATAGTCCATGTCCTGCAGAGAGCAGATTTCTAAGTTTTATATTGTGACATACCTCCAATTCTATTAGTTTGTTCCATCAAGCTGGCAGAATAGAGTTGTTGTTGTTGTCTAGTTGTGTGGACAAATGCAGTGCACCAGATAACACCATAGACACATTTTCTAAAAACTGTTACCAATGTGACACTTACCAAATGTTTATGTGTGCTTCACTCCATCCACCAACAGGCAACAGGTCCACACTGTCAAACATCAAACAGGAGCTTTGAAAGCTCTTTATAGCAGAGGGAAATGAGTCCAAACCATACTGGGCTGAACTAGAGGGGAAATCATTTCTACCCTGAATAACATCCATTGGGAGACAAACTAGAATAATATAGTGAAGGAGTTTATATTGTTTCTACATATGAAAAGTAATCAATTGTCTTAATTGGTTATTAATTAGTGGTGGTTTGTCTTTGTAGGAGGGGCTTCTGGTCTATAATACCAGGAGTAAAAGCTCCTTGTCAGTGATTGTTTGCAGGAGTTCAGATGTAGACCTGCTGCTACTGTCATGTGTTCCTGCTCTGTTTCCTGTTTCTTGGCTTTTATTTTGTACTTCCCTCCATCTCACTTCCTGTTTCACTCTGGTAACTTCACTTCTCATCATTAGCCCTGATTGTTCTCACCTGTGCCCCCGTCTCTAAACCCAGTTCTCCTCACAGTTCTCTGCATTTCTACAGTGAGAGTTTCAGCTTTGATCTGTGTTGAGTTTGGATCCTGGTTTTCTGTTCACTCATCAGCTGCCTGCTTGTTATCTGCTGCCTGCCTCTACATTGCTGGACCTGGATACCTGTAATTCACCTGAGCCTCCACCTACACCTCGCAGTCCTCAGTCCCCTCCTTCTTCTTTTGTTGTGTTGTTTTGATACATTAAAATTGGATCCTGGACTGGATACTGATTGGGATTTTGAGTGGGATTAGTTTGTTGCATGTTGTCATATGCTCTATGTAACTGACCCGCTCTGTTCTTACTGTGGATCTGGACATTATTCTTGTGTGCTTTTCTCCTCCACACTCGTCAGATGTGGAGATGATGTCTCCATCTGCAGCTTGTCGCTGAATTCTTTTATTATCTTTAGTTTCTGTGGGGGCAATGTAGATCTGGGGTTTTCTAACTCACACACACACAATCACACAAAAATAGGATTTGATACAATAAAAACTTTCGATAAAGTGTAGCTAAAAGACTTATTTTGTTATGGATTGATGTTTCACAAGATGTAAACAAGTGCTTGTTTATTGTTCTTCATATCCTTGAGAGGTTGCTCTCAAAGACATGTTCAAGCAGTAACAATGCAGACAATGTGAAAATGACAAATAAACAAGAAAAACAGAAAAAAATGTAAGAATGGCTTAAAGAAGGCTTTCAATGTGTCCAAGTCCTGGAGAGTGGGCAGGGGAGCAGCAATGATTCATTCGGCAGTTCTTCCTGTCCACTGCAGGAGTGTGGAACTGGACCAGCAGCTCCTGTAGCAGGGTGAACTTCATCCGCGGTCGTAGGAAATGCATCCTGTCCTGAGCCTTTGGCACAGTTTTTAGGCCAGATGCCCTTCCTGACGCAGGAATGATGATTTCTACCAGGCTTGGACCAGCACTGCACAGCTGGGGATGGGAAATGGCTGGTGGGGTTCAATGTCTTGCCCAGAGACACTTCGACATATAGCCAGGACCGGGGATCAAACCACTGACCCCTATGTCTTTAATTGCTTCTCTCTCCCCCTTTATCTTAATATCTACATTTCACCTTTCTTTCCTGTTTCTCACATTTCTCCACCTCCTTCACTTTCTCTTCCTCCATTGTCTCAGTTCCTCTTTCCCACCTTCCACCTTCCCTCAGTAGAGCTTCACATACTGTATCATAAAGAAGTTTTCAGTTTGGATCTCTCTGTCCTCCATTACCTCCCTCAGTGTCTGTCCTCCAGAAGTCTCCGTCCTCTCCAGTCAGCTGCCACGCTACAGGTTTCTACCCTGACAGAGCCACAATGTTCTGGAGGAAAGATGGACAGGAGCTTCATGAGGATGTGGATCATGGATAAATCCTCCCCAACCATGATGGAACCTTTCAGATGAGAGTTGATCTGAACATTTCATCAGTCAAACATGAAGACTGGAGCAGATACGACTGTGTGTTTCAGCTTTATGGTGTTAAAGACACCATCACTAAACTGTACGAAGCTCCGATCAATGTTGTCTGTGGTAAGACGAAAATCAGACGTGTTGAAAATATGTGTTTCTTTGTTAGTTTTGATTGACCTCTAAAGTTGGACCAGGACCTCTATTTATCGAGCATCTCAGAGTAGGAAATCACTCCTGTCTCCACCAAAATGTAGCAGAGCTTCAGAGGTGTCTGAACTGGTGAGAAATTGCCAGTTAATGGAAAAATCATTGCAACTTCACATTTTGAATTAACAGGACGAGGACACTTACATGAATCTAAAACATTATCACAGCTTCAACATTTAAATGAAAGACTACAAACTATGGACCAGATTTATATATTTGCCTACAGGATCCTAAGTGATAACAGAATAAATCATTTGTCTGAAAATAACCCTGTTCCTATGAATCCAAAGGATTGATTATGTAGAACTGATGAGGATAATTTTAGAGTTGAGTCACAGTTTAAGTTGCTATCCACTAAACTGTAGCACAATAAAGTAAAAGGTTATAAAGAACATTATTAAAACTTTGTGTATTATTTGTATTATGATTTTAAAGCGAAGTTTGGCTTTAAATTATGATTTGAGAATTTCATTTTTCAATTCTCTAAAACATGGAACTTCAATTGTTACAAAAAGACTCCAACACGTCCCTACAACTTGTGAGGTCACATTGTTTCCTGGTCGTCCTTCATTTTCACTAAAAGTAAGAGTATGACGCTTCATAAATACTGTAAGTTTTACTCAGTGGTAGAAGTGTTTATAGTTTTAATTTAACTTTCAGAGCCATGAAGTAAGTGATTCTGAGATGCTGGACAAATACAGAAATATAATAAATATGAGTGAAAACCAAAACTACATTTGACTAACTACTTGGTCTTATTCATATAATCTGCTCCATATACTTCAAATCTAAAGTGGATTCTATAAACTGAGCATTTTCATTTCCACCCAAGTGTAGAGACAAAGTCTAAATGTTGTGTCCTGGTTTCAGGTCGTCCTTTCAATCACATCATTGGAGTTGCTGTAGCACTGATGCTGCTGCCAGTCTGCATCACTGCACTGTTTTGGAGGAAGAAGAAGAAGAATATTGGTGAGAGACTGGTGAATGATTTTTTGTGTGGCTGAATTTCAGTAACTTAGTAACGGCTATAACTTCAGTAACTGCCAAAAGAACCCAGCTGACATCCTCAGCAGAAGTATTCATTAAGACTTGATTACTTGTCTTTATAATCCCAGCAAAAACAAAAGGAAATAGAAAAAAATACTATCATAAAAGTATTTATCTATTTATTATTACTATATTATGTCACAGTGACTTTGTTTTTATGATATTAGCATAATGTCACCTACAATTTACATCCAGTATTTCACATGTAGCTGATTATTATTCACATTCTGCATTAAGAAGAATGTTCTCACTCAATGATCCAGAATAAATAGAAGAAGCAGAGACACTGGAGTTTCACCATATTTTTCCATGCACACATTTGATGCCTGTTAAACCAATCGAAGGTTTAAAGAAGCTTCCACACTCTGAAAGTTGTTTGATTAGTGTCTGTTAGACCAGAAAAGCAACATTTGATGCCTGTTAAGCAACATTTGATGCCTGTTAAACCAATCGAAGGTTTAAAGAAGCTTCCACACTCTGAAAGTTGTTTGATTAGTGTCTGTTAGACCAGAAAAGCAACAATGTACAATTAAGTAAAATCCTCCAACGGTACTGAAGTATTATCAGCAATCTCCCAGTGGAGATTAGAGGACTGTAGTGACGTTAGTCTGAAGTCAAAACAACATTTTTTTTAAATTTTCTTAGAGCATGTCATCTAAATTTACTGGATTTATTTACAAGAATTTTTTTTCATTTATTATTGAGTTATGAAATTGTTGAGCCAGTCAACTGGTCAGTGTGAAGTTCAGTAAATCACTGAGCTGAATGAAACTTTATGGCCTGTGTCTTTAAGTTCTATTTTATATTTGTTATAGTAATGTTTGTATTTCATGTGTTTTATTGTCATTATATCAATGTTGCACTGTGTTAAACAACATTTTGAGTTGCTCTTCCAGTTTATTTCCAAATTGTGTATGTGTGTAGTTCATTAAGTCTCTGTTACATGTTTCTGCTGCTTCCACTAAACTTCTTGTCTCTGGTCGTCTGATGCTAAAGTCTAACACCTGCTGGTTCATGTAACACAGCACAGTACATCAAGGTGATTGAGTTCCTCAGATGTGGAGATGATGTCTCCAGCTGCAGCTTGTCACTGAATTCTTTTATTATCTTTACTCTCTGTGGGTGTGGGGGCAATGAAGATCTGTTCATTAAACTCTTCAATTAAAGCTCTTTAGATAAAGTGTAGTTGAAGGAATTCTTGTTTGTGGATTTATGTTTCACATTCAGTAACTTCAAAAAAAAAACAAGTGCTTGTTTATTGTTCTTCCATCTCATTCTGTTCACTTTCTCTATAGACAAATTCACAGGTTTACTGTAACCTGTCAGAATGACATCAACTGTTAAACAGCTCCATCCCTGTGACCTTGTTGTTATTCTGATCCCATTATTACAACATGGTCCCTGCACTGAGCAGAGAGACTGAGACACAAACAACCATCTGCTCTGAAGTACGGAGCAGATTCAACTTTAACCCGTAATGATGTTTGATTCGTATAAATATATAATTGTCCTCAACAATTTGTTATTTAAGACTAAATCAAGAAAATAGTCAATAAAAACTGTCTTCATCATTACAAAGCTAAAGGCCTCAACAAAACCTGTATCATATATAAAAATATCTCTAATCTTCACAAACATAAGTAGGCAAACAGCTCTATTCTGAAGCATTTTAGTAACAGAAACTCTGATTCCCTGATGTTGTTAAACAACATGAGAGATGTACAAAAAAGAAAAAAAATGATAAGGCCACAAGTAAATACATGTCAGTCTAAAACAAATGATAAATTAACACTTATAATTTCTCTATATTATGCACTGTGTAGACTGGTTTTAATGTCTCCATACTTTCACTCATGTTTAAAAACTAATTACATTTCCAAAAGTTATACATTAATTATATTAAATATTAATGAGGCCTAAAACTACCGTTTTTTGCATGATGATGACGTTCTGGGCTCATTATAGTTTCCCTTTGACTTTGGCCATTAAACCGTGTGATAATATGCTGCAGTAGTCTTTGGTCCGAACATTTACGAACGTGGTCCGAACGTGGTCCGAACATCTCCGAACGTCATCCGAACACAGATGCGACCACTCCGAAGAAACGGGACAAAAGAGCCAATCAATTCCTAACAAAAAGTCGCCCGTGGATTGGATGTTTCCTCCTGGTGGGAGGGTCGAAAAGTTCATGACGGTCAAGCTTCGAGAAGATGCTGTTTTAAATCAAACATTTAACACGAATTCTGGCCGCTGGAGGTTACAGGTAAAGTTTGTAAAACACGGAATGAATTAAAGAAAGTTTTAACTTCTTTATTACATTTAGTAAAGTGAGTGAAATCCTCGGTAGTGTTGCTGTCCTATCTACATTACATTGGTTAACGTCGTTCACTAGTTAAGTTACTGTGGTTCGAGTATTTGTTGGGTTTCAGTTGTTAAAGCAGAGCTAGCTTCTAAATGCACTAGCTTAACTCTAACATTACAATGCTAAAGGCCGTGGGGTGAATTGTGGGATATCTTGGCAACATCACAGTGACATTTACCTCTCTGACATAAATTCTACTTTTACAAGGTTATAATAGTGGAGATTGTAATAAGAGGTGGTTTTTGGTGGTCACAGAGCTTCAGTATGTTAAATATCCTGGCCAGTGTTACAAGTGGCAACAGCTTATTTGTTTCTGCAGCTATGACTAAAACAGGGAAGTCCACCTCCTACTGGATGGACATCTGCTTTAAGTGTGCACAGGGCAAGTTCCATTTCACTACTGGAAAAAACTTCAGACTCTCTACTTCAGAGATGGTCCCTAACTTCAGACTGTAAACATCAGTATGTGCACTGTGAGAAACCTTTTTCTCTTTCCTTTTGCCCTACAGCTAAACATTCCCTGACATATTTCCTCACCACGTCCTCTGGACTCCAAACCTTCCCAGAGTTTGTGGCTGTTACGGTGGTTGATGGAGTTCAGGTGGGATACTGTGATAGCATTAATAAGACAGCGGTATCAAAACAGGACTGTGTGAAAAACCTTCTGGAAGCTGATCCTGAACACTTGGAGTGACACACTGCAGCCTGCACCAATGTCCATCTGTATTTTAAAGCAAAGCTGGAAAACATACAACAGCACTTTAACCAAACTGGAGGTTTGTGTGTTTTTTAGTAACTATATGTTAATTTCTTTAGTTGCATGAATGTATTGACAGATAGATACAGCAGATTAGTACATTTAGAGAAACTATACATCATCCAGTAAACAAAGTAAATTGACTTAATGATTTGGGGCGACTGGCTCAGGAGATAGAGAAGTCGCCCACCTGGGGTTGGCAGTTCGATGCCCACTGGAGCACAAATTGCTGAGCTTGGCTAACATCCCTCTCACCCACCCCCTCCACAGAGTCCAGCGGGCAGCCCAGGACAGAGCTGGCCTTCTTTACCAGCTTGTTCAGTCTCTTCCTGTCCCGGACATTGCTGCCTGCACCCTATTTAATATGAGTTGTTGTTGATGTCCATCAATAGGAACCGCTACCTGAGATGTGCACCGATAACTCTTCCCATCCCCATCAATCAAAAAATGAGAAACAACAGAAGGGGACTTTGTTCCTGTTGATTATTTTATTTTCAAGACAGCCCACGAGGAAAGGGGGCCAGTCAGGGCTGCAAATGATTACAACTATTTATTAGATTGTATTTATTGTTTAAAAAAAGTTAGTTTTTTGCAGCAGCACCCTCTCCAGCAGGTGGCGCCCTGGGCAACCGCCTTCTATGGCCTATGCCAAGATCCAGCTCTGTGTGGAGTAAAGGTTGGTCTGTTGGAGATACGACTGTGTGTTTCAGCTGTAATAGAATTTTTTCCTCTTGGAAGAGTTGTAGACAGAACTCAGCGTGATGAACCATCTCAGTTTAATACATGCCGGCTTGGAGAAGAACACATGGATGTTGAGTGTTGTTTCTGACTTGTATCTCTCAAACCCCTTCTATTTATACTTAAACCCAAGAAAGGAACCACCCTCACAAAACATGACTAAAGAAACCAGGTGCATGCAGTTGACAGTCATCACTCTTGTCCCTATCTAGGTTCTCTGAAGATGTCAGTTGAGAAGCAATAAAACCCTTTTCATTGCACCTTCTTGTAGATCTTGTGACCCCAGGACTCACTATCTACTACATTGCTTTGGGCCTTGTAACAACAAAGTGCCTGCTGTGATCTCAAACATTCCCCCAAACATGACCCATCCTATGATCTCTTGTCCTCTTTGTGACCTCTTCAATAACTCATCTTGGTTGATTGTTTGCTAATTATCTAATCATATGACTAAATTTACTCTATTCCCTCACACAGCTCTCTGGTGTTGAGAAAAACATCATCACCAAACTGGACAAACTTTGTCTTTTTAAGGATAAAAGACAAAACATTTCACCCTCTAACATCTCATTTCCCTGTTGTTCTGGCATGTAACTTGTTTTAAATATTTAAAAACAGGATAATTGGGTTAATGTTGGTGCTTCTCTATCTTCTCTAATGTTGCTCTGTAAAGAGGTTTATTATTAATTATATGATTATATATCTTCTTCTTTTCCTTTGGGTTGTACCCTTTTAGGGGTCTCCAGAGTGAATCATGTGCCTCCATCTAACTCTGTCCTCTGCATCCTCTTCTCTCACACCAACTAACTTCATGTCCTCTCTCACTACATCCATAAATCTCCTCTTTGGTCTTCCTCTAGACCTCCTGCCTGGCAGCTCCAACCTCAGCATCCTCCTACCGATATATTCACAGTTTCTCCTCTGAACATGTCTAAACCACCTCAATCTGGCCTCTCTACATTTCCATCCTTATCTTTAATCACACTAACCTGCTGCACATCCTTCCCATCTCTGTCTCTTTGTCTGGCCAACCTGTACAAATCCATTTCTCCCTCTTTAGTGTCCAACCTAACATACAAGTCCTCATACGCTCTTTGTTTGGCCTTTGCCACCTCTACCTTCACCTTATGCTGCATCTCCCTGTGCTCCTGGCTGGCTTTAATTTGCATAAATTCAGAGGTTTCTATGCAGGTATCATTTGATGATACCATAGATGCCTTTGCCGCAAGGACGTTCAGACGTGTACAAATTAAATGAAAGATTGTAGTTCTACATTATAGTTTTATGTTGTCTTGTTTCCACATGTTGCCCCATTGTTTACAAGGCCCATTGTTACCAAATACATGTACAAAGTATTCACTGACCATAGCACCATGTCCATTTATGTTGTTTCTATTGTTGTTTGTGTTATTTTATGTTATTTTAGTGTGTGTGTGTTTGTTTGTGTGTTTGATCAACAATTAAACCTTTAAGGTCAGTTTCATTATATCCTGGATGGAGCTCTGAGAACTGTATGACTAAGTGTAAGCTCCTGACAACACAGCAGGCTGAGAATGTGAATTATTAGATAAAATATTCAAGTTGATGAGCCTGAAGAAATTAATTGGTTAATTGGTTTAATTGGTGCAAACTAATGTTTCAACATCACTGAGTCTTCACAGAGTAAAATCATTAAAACATTAAAACAATAAACATTAGTAAAACCCAACATCTACATTTGATGGACTTGATGACCAATAAAAACAACTTTAATCTTTCAACCACTTCATATATCATAAAAGACATATGTTCAAAATCAAAAACAAATTTACAAAAACAGACAAAAACACAAAACTCAAACCTAAACTCATCACCTACAGGAAACATGACAAGTTAACAAGTTCTTCATTGTGGACTTTCTGGTTCGTCAGTAATGAAGGAAGAGACAGCAGAGCCTCAAACACAGATGATCATATCACTGCTTCTTCTTTCTGAGTATCTCACTCTGTCATTCTCTCCTTTCATCACATCATTTTTAGTCGTCTTTATTATAGTTTTACAGTTGCTCAGTTCCCCAAAAGTAGTTTGTAGTTAAACATGAAGATCACTTCAAATGTTGTCAATTAAAATAATTTACTTCCTCAAAATAAACTGAAAATTGATAAGGAAGTTGAGGTTTTACACAATTGTACATATTCTCATTCAGTTCAGGTGAAGTCAAGTGGAACTTATGAAAAATCATTCTTGCATGTAAACAAGTTAAAACGATGTAAATGAATGAGGATGGAAACTCAACAAGGAGCAAAAGCTCCTCTCACTGGTTCAAGTGGGAATTTACATCACTGGCAATGTTTGAATTAAAGAGGATTAGAGGGGAGAACAGGTGAACACAATGAGGGTTAACAAGGAGAAAGCTAAACAAACTAACTAGGAAATGGTACTGAGGGACTTCAAAATAAAAGCCAGGGGCAGGAAGTAAATCCAAGAACCAGGACTGTGACAGATATAGGTTTTGTTATCCAGCCAATTAATAAACTACTTATAATTAGAACATATGTAATATGTTATGACTCTCCAGTGACAGAGAACCATCAGTTGTTGTTGATGTTGTGGTTGATTGATTTTGATAGAAAGAGTTGAGGAGAGTGGAGATGAGTGTGTTTGAAGGAGGGACTCTGTCTTCTAGAGAAGTGAGAAGTTCCTGGTTTGACAGTGAAGAAGGAAGAGAGCCTCAGTCATCAGAGCCTCAACATGGACGTTCATCACATTTTAATCTGCTTCTTCTTCCTCTGTGAGTATTTTTATTTTCTAGACTTATTTGGATTTTCTGAATGAGCTTTTTCTCTTAGTTTTAATGGAGGTTTAGTTTAGTCACACACACATCAGCATTGCTCTGTTTGTTCTGTCTCTTCCATGTCTCAATACTATGCAGCATTAGTGCAACTTTTCTCCACTTGCTCTTCATCATAACCTAAGACTGTCACTGGGCGTCTGTCTGGACATGACTCACTTCTTAGTGAAAAATGGTGATAAATTGTGCAGCACAAACACTGTTTCAGCAGAAGTTCCTCTTTATATATGTCACTTATTTAAATTTACTCTGTTGTATAGTAGAAGAAGTTTGTCGAGGTGAAAAATATAAATTATAAATTATTATATAAATTATTTTCAAATCTTTATTACGGAAAATGGAAAACAAGTCTGTGTTCGTGTCTCAGTTATGCTGCTTCTATCTTTAGGTGTTTTCTGTCTATTCAGTGCTGCTAACACACAAAGTAAGTTCCTGTTCATGCTGCACACAAAGTGGTACTTCTGACTTTTTCATGGTGGGTTCCTCCCATACACAGCACACCACCTGTGTCTCATTTAGGTTAGTCCAGCGTCTTCTTCATGTTGCTTGTCCAGCTGTTGTCCTCTGAGTTGCTCTAGTCACAGCTAAATAGCCCCTGCAGAACCCACATGGAAAAATAAAATTAATTTATTGACTGTTCAACTGGATGGATGAAGAAATACCTGCAGTCTGTAAAGTAAAAGTATAACTACTTTTGCTAACAAGTAAAAATGACTATAGTTGGTTGTCCAGGATGCTTCCTGAGCAGATAAATAATAATTGTAGTCTGTGTGTTCACACATAACTTGTAACAGTAGTAGCTACAGGAAACCCACATTTTAACACTGCAACTCATTCTCCACCTCACCCACCCAGCCCCAGCACATAATGTGGAAATCCTCAGTGACAACACCACAGCAGATTGACCTAAGTTCCATTATAAAGTTACAGTTATAAAGTTAATTATTAAACATTCCTGGTGTGACTCTAAAGTTACTTTACAAAATAAGAAGTAGATACAGTAAATTCTACTCACTGACTCCATATGTTGATCAAAGGAATTGGTGCATTCACCCTCATACCAGAACAAATCTGACTCCAGATCAAAGAAATCACCTTCATTATCCTGCTCACTATTCTCTTCTTTGTACTTTGACTTTTTATCTACTTTTTATCTTTGTGTTTTCCTCTGTTCCCTTCTTGTAACTTACAAACTTGGAATCTCTGTTTTAGTCTGTAGTATGAACATCATTTGTCTACACACATCTCTTCCTCACCTCCTCACACCAACCGTGTCATCTGATTGGCTGTTCAAAACAACAATAAATAAATGCCTCCTACAAATGTAACTAAACCCAAAACCAAAGACCCAAAAAACAGATATTCCAGAGGATTTTTACCACATAATGCTTAAAAATACACACATGCATTTGACTGGGAATGTGTTGTATTAGTGCAGAGTTCAGATTGTTTAACACTTTGTCTGCATGAAGGATTTCATGTTGTGGTTGATTGATTTTGATAGGGACCCACCCCCCAATGCACTGAGCTCCTTTCCTCCTCTTGACCCTCTCTCCTCTCCTCTCACCCCACAATTGTCACCACTGTATGACATTAACTCTGTGTGTTTTCTCTCGTAGTTGTCTTTGTCCTTCTCTGTCTCCCTCTCTCTGTCCCTTTCTGCAGGTGTCCTCAGCTTTAAGCTGTGTGTTTTCCAGTGTGCAGCTACTGGTTCTACCAACCTGCCCGATGTTTTGTTGTTGCATTTGCTGCTCTTTTTCTTTTCTCCCTTCACTTTCCACTCACCCCAACCGGTCAAGGCAGATGGTCGAACACCCTGAGCCTGGTTCTGCTGGAGGTTTCTTCCGTTAAAGGGAGTTTTTTCCTCTCCACTGTTGCCCAGAGCTTGATCAAGGGGGAATTGTTGGGTTCTCTTTGTACATCTTTATAGTCTTGACTTTATTCTGCAAAGTGCCTTGAGATGACTTTGTTGTAAATTGGTGTTGTATAAATAAAGTTGAATAGAATTGGGGGGAAAAAGGCATTAAAATGTTTTTGATCACAGATGGACCAATATCTACGGTATTTTAAAGATGGTTTAGTGAATTTCATCATTAATGACTCACCTGATCTCAGAGATTCAACCAGGCACTTAGTTTACCTCCTTAGAGCTACAGAGGAAACTGTTCCAGCTTAATTTCACGTAACCTGAAATGAACAAACTGTACAGTCAAATACAGTCTAACAGAAAACTATGGTTGTGACATGCAACACATCTACAAAATTGCAACATTGCATTCTCATGCAAAGAGAAAACACTCAGGGCAAAATGTGTGCAGGAACAGATATCAAACAAAAGTTTGGGTCACTGCCCACATCTCCAGTTTGTCTAGAAGTTCAGCAGGTCTGGTCTTGTGATTGACAGCTATTTTTCCCTAAAGAAAAATAAAACAGTTTGGACACATTCTCATTCAGTGTTTATGCTATTTTTCTACAATGTAGAATAAATATCAAGGACACATCTTAACATCAGCTTTTCTGAGAGGACACTTTATAAACCAGGCCTTAATGGTTTAATTGCTGCAAAGAAGCTGAGTGGGACCAGAAAGAAGATGAGAATTGCTTTAGGCCAAGAAATACAAAAAAGAAATAGGTGTTAGACCAGTAGAACATGTACGGTTTAGTCTGACGAGTCTGAACTTGGGGTTTGGTTTGGCTGCATTGTTGGTTCCAACTGCTGTGACTCTGTGGTGTAATATCTGCATGTCTGGTTCCCACTGTGAAGCATGGATGAGGTGATGGTGTGGGGTGTTAGTCAGTGATTTCTTCAAGGAGTTCAGGAAACCTTCAGCCAGCATGTCTACTACAACATACTGTAGGATTTGCATTTAGTGAGACCAAGATTATTCTTTCAACAGGACAATGAGCGAGCATCAGGTGACCTGGCCTCCACAATCACCTGACTTGAACCCAAATGAGATGGTTTGAGAGTAGTTGCCAACAGAGTGATGGAAACTCAACCTTTCCAGGTCCCTGTCTCTCAAAGCTGGCTGAGACACAAAGTGGTCACTTTTAAGAATTTACCATTTAAACTCATTTGCTTTGTGTTTGGATCTTAATTGTTCGATGTCAACAAAATAAACCAAAAAAATATTAAATGAGAACAGAGACTGACTCCCAACAAAAAAGCAGTGTGGAAAATCAGCCCAATCAGACAAGTGAAATTTAAACTGTCAAGTTTAACAATCAACACAGTTTGTGTTCAGCTAATATGTAAAATGATGGACCTGCTTAAAAGGAAATTTAAAGAAGAATCTTTAGCTACGTACATTGTTTTTACTCCAGTCTGAGATTTTGATCAGTTTCTTCTGACACGAGGCTGTTGAGCAACAATCTTCCTCTACACTGTTAAAATGTTTCAGAGTTGATGCACATCTTACTCTCCTTGTTTCATTTCATAGCACATGCAGTGAGCTGCCTGTCAATGTTATTACAGGTTGCACCAGCCTATTGAATATCTGTGTGGGATATATGTAATGTGTACAGGACACAATTATTGAAAGAAGAACAAACAGACCAGCCCTCTCACACTGAGGCAGACTGACCCACTAGGAGAATTCATGAGCTTCCTAGGTTGTAATTCACAAGCTACTACACTAAACCAATTAATAACTGTGAAAGATAAAAATGGTCACTGTAATGTTGACAAGCTTGAATGATATCAACACATCTGTTGAGGAACATGTGATAATAACTGATTAGGAAAAGAAATCAAACCACAAATAGTGATCACATGAACACAATGACAGAATGAATGACTGAAGGGAAACAAAATGATCAACATCACTCAGTTAAAACAGACTCAAACAGGTGGATGAGAGAATTTTACATTTTCTAAATCTTTGACAGAATCAAAAAGTATGACTGTAGTAAAAGTGATGAGCTCTGTGCTCAGTGTGACTGTGTGGAAATGTAAAACAGGAATCATCATCAGACTGTAGCATCTTACAGGAAGATAGTAACTATTGATTGTTCATCTTTTCAACAGCTCTGCAGGATGGAAACACTGGTCTCACCAATGCACAAATCACCACTCGTACAGGAACTGAAGGAGGAAACATCACAGTTGGATGCTCATTTTCTTTCTCTGGAAGCAGGAAGTTGTTCTGTAAAGGAGACTGTACAACAGGAAACATTCTCATTGAAACAACCAGTAACAGAGCTCAGAGCGGCAGATACAGTATTGAATATAAAGAAGGATCTTTACAATCACTCATTTATGTGAGCATCACACAGCTGAACAAGTCTGACTCAGGATTGTACAGGTGTAGTTTGGACAGAATTCTGTTCCCAGATTCACATCATAAGTTTGAGATCATTGTCACAGAAGGTGAGTTTCTATGAAAGTTCTGAAAATGTTCCTTCATGTCTGTGAAGCTGTGAGAAAACTGACTGTTCTCTGACAGCTTCTCATGTTACGAATCTTCTTCTTCTTCTTTTCCTTTGGGCTGTTCCCTTTCAGGAGTCGCCACAGTGAATCATGTGCCTCCATCTAACTCTATCCTCTGCGTCCTCTTCACTCACACCAACTAACTTCATGTCCTCCCTCACTACATCCATAAATCTCCTCTTTGATCTTCCTCTAGACCTCCTGCCTGGCAGCTCCAACCTCAGCATCCTTCTACCGATATATTCTCAGTTTCTCCTCTGAACATGTCCAAACCACCTCAATCTGGCCTCTCTGACTTTATCTCCAAAACATCTAACATGAGCTGTCCCTCTGATGTCCTCATTCCTGATCCTGTCCATCCTCGTCACTCCCAAAGAGAACCTCAACATCTTAAGCTCTGCTACCTCCAGCTCTGCCTCCTGTCTTTTCTTCAGTGCCACTGTCTCTAAGCCGAACAACATTGCTGGTCTCACCACCGTCTTGAACACCTTTCCTTTCATTCTCGCTGATACTCTTTTATCACACAACACACCTGACACTTTTCTCCACCCGTTCCAACCTGCCTGCACTCGCCTCTTCACCTCTTTTCCACACTCACCGTTGCTCTGAACCGTTGACCCTAAGTACTTAAAGTCCTGCACCTTCTTCACCTCTGCTCCCTGTAACCTCACCATTCCACCTGGGTCCCTCTCATTGACACACATGTATTCTGTCTTGCTGCGGCTAAGCTTCATTCCTCTGTTTTCCAGAGCAGACCTCCACCTCTCTAGATTTTCCTCCACCTGCTCCCTGCTCTCACTACAAATAACAATGTCATCTGCAAACATCATAGTCCAGGGAGATTCTTGTCTAACCTCATCTGTCAGTCTGTCCATCACCAGAGCAAACAAGAAGGGGCTCAAAGCCGATCCTTGATGCAGACCTACCTCCACCTTGAACTCCTCTGTCACACCTACAGCACCTCACCACGGTCTTACAGCTCTCATACATGTCCTGCACCACTCTAACATACTTCTCTGCCACTCCAGACGTCCTCATACAATACCACAGCTCCTCTCTCGGCACCCTGTCATACGCTTTTTCTAAATCTAGGAAGACACAATGCAACTCCCTCTGACCTTCTCTGTACGTCTCCATCAGCGTCCTCAAAGCAAATACTGCATGTGTTGGACTCTTTCTAGGCATGAAACCATATTGCTGCTCACAAATGTTCACCTCTGCCCTTAGCCGAGCTTCCACTACTCTTTCCCACAACTTCATTGTGTGACTCATCAGCTTTATTCCTCTGTAGTTGCCACAGCTCTGCACATCTCCCTTGTTCCTTCTCATGTTACGAATAAGCAGGTAAAATAAGTGCTGCATCTTTTCATCATTAACAGTAAAAACAAGCTAAACTACTAACAGCTAATGTTCTACATGAATCAGCACAAGAGCAGGTGTTACCACTTCCAATCTCATGTTAGTGGCTTATTCAGAAACATTGGTACATTTGCTGAACCTCTGTCAACATGTGTGGATGATCAAAAACTAGAACTTCACCAACACAACCACACACCAAGCAAACACAACACAAAATGTAACAAGCAGCTAAAAAGAATGATTTACTCATCTACCAGCAAGAACTAGTCAGCTCCACATCCATCTTGTTTCCTTTTCTCTCTTTTAGCTCTCACTAACCAGTAACAGCCAGTCTGATGTTCTTCTCTGCACAGTCTCCTCAAACGTTGTTTTCTTGCTGCATCTGTGATGTTTAGTGAACACCTATGGATGAACTCCATGAATGGATGTATTACAAGAATACTGAGCTACAGTAATCTCACAATTGAGGCCTGTTGTCAGGACGACAGAAAAGCAGTTCATCTTATTAACATCATGAGGAAAACAGCATCTCCTCTGGATCATTATTTGATTGTTTCACTGTTCACAGCTTCAACCTCTTCACCACCAAGCACAGCTCTCCAACCTTCTACAACATCATGTACATTCTCTTCATTATCATCGTCATCATCACCATCATCATCTTCACCATTGTCATCAACAGAGAGTTTAAGCTCCAGTTCAGGAAGATTCATAACTTTATCCTCATCCTCCACTGACACCCACCAACAGCCTGAAATGGGATCATCAGGTACATATAAAGGTCTTCTTCTTCTTTTCCTTTGGGCTGTTCCCTTTCAGGAGTCACCACAGAGAATCATGTGCCTCCATCTAACCCTGTCCTCTGCATCCTCTTCTCTCACACCAACTAACTTCATTTCCTCCCTCACTACATCCATAAATCTCCTCTTTATTCTTCGTCTAGACCTCCTGCCTGGCAGCTCCAACCTCAGCATCCTTCTACCGATATATTCACAGTTTCTCCTCTGAACATGTCCAAACCACCTCAATCTGTCCTCTCTGACTTTATCTCCAACACATCTAACATTAGCTGTCCCTCTGATGTCCTCATTCCTGATCCTGTCCATCCTCGTCTCTCCCAAAGTTCACCTCAACATCTTAAGCTCTGCTACCTCCAGCTCTGCCTCCTGTCTTTTCTTCAGTGCCACTGTCTCTAAGCCGAACAACATCTCTGGTCTCACCACCGTCTTGAACAAATTCAAACACATTCAAAGTCCCTACTGTCAGTCCTACATTCTTATCTTTCCTCTTCTCTCTCTGCGTATAAAACACACTTTCCTGCTCTCCTTCTTTGACTTCGACCAACAGTAGTCCAATTTCAACCCGTACCCTGTAGGTCAACAGGGTAACCCGGGCCCCAACTGATCTGGTATGGAAGTTGCATTTTTAATTTGGCAAGTGTTTTACATTGGATGCCCTTCCTGACACAACCCACTGCATTTATCCAGACTTGGGACTAGCACAAGTAGAAACTGGCTTGTGCCCCCTTGCGGTAGCATCATTTAAAGTTCCCTCTATAATAAACGTAGTGTTACTCAGCACAGAAACATGAACATGACCCTCAGTGACAGTTGCTGTAGACCTGATACAATGATGCACTAAAGAAAGTAAAAAGTAAAAATGCTACACTACAATATCAGAGCATTATGATGTAAAATTCATAAGCTCACTCTAAAACACACTGTGATTTGTCGACTTTTTCTCTTTTTATTAAGAATCTGGATCTGCAGAGTAACTCAAGGAATCAAATGTAGTGGAGTAAAAAGTTGAACATTTCCTTCTGAAGTGTAAAGGACTAGAAGTACAATATAACAGGAGGCAGGGAGTTTACCAGCAAGTACAGAAGACAAAGACTAAGGAAAGACGTCCTTAAGATCAGGATGTGAAGCCTGTTTCACACTAGTTAGACTTTTCCTAATTAGAAAAACCTGTTTTAAATGTTCCCGTGTTCACATACAAGTTAGCAGGATATTGTAATGGGAAAGGATGTAGGAGTGGAATATAATAAAGTGTTAAACATACAGTATCATCTCAGGCCTGTAGCAGAGCTGAAATGATGTGGCTCATCAGTCTGGCTCAGGAGGTTTCTTTAGGTGAAGAAGAACCAACTACGATGTCCTCACTGCTGTGTATTTCCATCAAGCTACTGCAGTTTTCACAACATTGTTACAAAATCCCAAATGTTAATGTTTGTTACTTTGTGCAGCTGCTAAGTAGTTGTGTTTAAGCTGTGTGTGAAAGTATGTTGTCTTCTAGTGAGTAACATGAATGCAGTATTTGTACTTTTACTCTGTGATCACTGCAGCAAAACTTTGTTGCTGTTGTACATTTGCAGAGCTGTATAATGACTATGATAAATCACTGTGCAGCATTTTGGCATCTGACAAGTCTTTAAACTTCCACATGGGTCTCACTGCTAACACGACTCCTTGTACTGTGTTAAGGCAGAGCTGTTTTTGATCTGTATGTCTGAGGCAGAGAGGGGCTTTAAATGATGTCTTAGATGTGTTAGATAAGCTTAGTGCAGGTTACACAGTTTGACAAAAGTAACAAATGTAGATAGACTGTGACACTGACATCATGCAGACGACATTGTGATCTGTTTACTGTGTCTAATACAGTTGTTTGAATGAGTTACCAGCATATCATCTAAAAAAAAGGAGATGGGAAGAGACCAAGTGGAAGAAAATGGATCCTACCCAGAGACATTAAATCTCACAAGACAGTGCCTCTGTCCCCTAACAGTTACCAAGTTCATATTGTCATTAACTTGACAGTGCTGCTTCAAACGGTCCTGTAGAAATTCAATCCAGACAATATGTCACAATGAGACATGAAGTTTCAGAGTAAAACAAACTGGTTTTACTGTTAATTCTGCCACAGGTGCAGCGCTGGTTATCAGTCTGATTCTGG
This sequence comes from Channa argus, assembly GCF_033026475.1. Taxonomy (NCBI): domain Eukaryota; kingdom Metazoa; phylum Chordata; class Actinopteri; order Anabantiformes; family Channidae; genus Channa; species Channa argus. The sequence goes on from NC_090197.1 coordinate 6,497,511, forward strand.
TCTTCATGATCATCATATTATCAGTGGCTGTGCTGATATTCTGCAGGAAGAGGAGCAGTAAATTCAAAGGTGCACACACACACACACACACACACACACACACACACACACACACAGAAAAGAGCTGGAATCTGGAATCTAAGGCATGAAGACTTTCAGAGTTGGGGCCTCTGAGCAACTATCATAAGAAGGAATCAGGTAGCAACTTGTAATCTGTTACCCAGTTCTACTAAATACATCCATGATGTGCACAGGATGGTCTGGGTAGATGAACGGGTTAATAAATGCAAAACGTACAGATATGGAAAACAACTTTAGATTGTGTTTCTAACTAGAGGATTTAGTTTCTTTTAACCTGTTTCACAGTTGTGTGTTGATAATCAGAACCATGATGTCAATGGTACAGTGATCTATTTCAATTCAAATCATTGCTTTATTATTGTAACCATGGTGATGAAGTTGTAGTACAGCTGCTGTGGCTCATATCAGAGGGTTGGGACTAACTATCTACATTATGACTGTTTAGGTTGAATGGAAAATGTCATAATGCAACATGTACAGAGCTGTTCCACTTTTGATGTAGTGCTTAAAAAAGTACAGTGTTTTTTCTTTCTTCAACCAGCACAAAATTGAAATTAGAATTTCTGAAGCTTTAGTCTGAGCTGATGTGTTTTTAAGTCTCTGAACCATGTTTTTCAGGTCCTGTGGAAACAGTGTATGATAATGTTAGAGAGGTGAGTCTGAATAAATCCTATCATCAGTAATATTTGTTAAAACCAGCTGATACATATCAAACCTTTCTCCTCCTACAGTCCAGCAGAGTGTATGAAGAGGTCAGAGATCCTGTGGAAGCGTCTACAGTTTACACTTTGATCCATCAAGATGAGGTCAGGACCACAGATATATACAGCTTGGCCACTGACACCTGTGGTCAGGATGTAAGTATGTAAAAAAAAAAGCTTTTAGACCAGAACATTGTTTAAGCCCAGACACAAAGATTGTAGTTAGAAATAAGCTAATTGTTCACTTTTTGTTTTGTGGCCTGTGAAACAAAGACTTTTTAGTCATTATGTTGTAATAAAAGTATTGGTAAATAAAGCCTCAGGAAATAGAAAAGTGAAGGAAGTCAGCAGCTAATTGTGAGGGTTGATTAATTTATCCTTTAATAACAGCATTAAGATAAATTATATGTGATGATGCTCATCTAACAAAACAGAGAAAAACTAAAACTATCAGACTGCTGCAGTGCAGCTTCCTGTTCTGGTGGTTGTGGCTCAGCTGGTGTAACAGTCCTTCACAAACCACAGGGTCAGTGTTTGACTTCCACTTCCTCTTGGCTACATGTCAAAGTGTCCCTGGACAAGACACTGAACACACAGTTGCCTCTAGTGTCTGCTCATTACTTGTAAGCTGCTTTGGATAAAAGCATCTGCTAAATGTCTAATGTGGCTTCCTGACTCTTAAGTATAAGTCAAGACAAGATGAACTTAAATAAAGTTTTAAACACATGTGACAGTGATGAAGAGCTAATTTCTGACCTGTGTTTTTTACATTTCAGACTGAAGACAATTCTGGTAACTTAGTCTAAGGTGGACGTTCCTAAAAGAGAAGCCAGCTCCCCCTGTGCTGACACAGACAAAGTTGTCTACTCTGAACCTCGGGTAGAAGCGAGTTCTCGCAGCCTCCCTGAAGATGCTTCACCTCCTCTCTACTCTGTTGCTTTACCTCAGGAGAAACTTCTTTGCTAATGTAGCTACATTCACTCTCTCACAGACTCAGCGTTGTACTAGATGTAGTCTTCATTCTTTTTTATATATTTTTTTTATATTGTATAAGTTATAACTCTCTCATTTGTAGGATACAGTGTGTTGTCATGTGCCATTTAAAGTTAAATTTTAAGACTAAATTGTATCATAACTGGTGAAATGATCTTTGCTAAAAGTATCATCACAAGTAAAATCAGTAGCTTCACTTCCTACACTGTTCATATTTGGATCCAAACCTTCAGTCTAGACAGGTCCTGGTTGTCCCAGAGTGCTGTTCAGTGGAAACTGGACTTCAGCTTGTAGGTCTCCAAGACGTGTCCCCTGTCCTCTGAAAGGTTTGTTCAAGAACAAGTGCAGTTGCCCCTGAACAGCACTTTTAGGAGTAAAGTTAGCTCCTGCTGTTTGTTAGCTGTTAGCTACACTAGCTGTAGCTGTTGAGCTGCCTGCATCTGCTAACGTTAGCTGCTGTAGCTAACAGTACAGAAACACTAGAAACACTGTTTGGCTGAGCAGGACAAAGTCAAGGACAAATCTCTGTACACACAGACAAATCTCCCAGACGACAGGACAGAAGCAATAATCCACGTGTAAAAAAAACAGCCAGTTGTGAGTCTTTCCACCTCTTTTAGTTAAAAACTGTGTTTTCTCTCAAACTAGATATTTGCATTTAGTTTTTGGAGTGAATACATTTGCACATTATTTTACATACACAATTACAGATTTGTGTACAGACACACAAGTCTGATTTAAAGTCTGATTTCTAATTTTGTTTCGATGCATATTGCACCTTTTCTGTTAATCCAATAAACCTCATTTCACTACTGAAATATTACTGTGTCCTTCAGTTATTTGATAGATTAAAATGAAATTGATGATCCAAACACCCAAATATTTATAAACGAAAATCATGGACATTGTCCAACTTTTGCATACAACTGTATTTACCAGCAGTCCAAGCAGGCTCATATCACGGGATTCTCTTTTGGAGCTAAGCCGCCTGCAGCAGGAGCCAGTGGAGGTGGCGCCACCTAGATTCCAGGTGAGAAGCCTTGGAACAATAGTAAACCTTCCCAGAAGTGACTAAAACTCCAAATTAGTCCAAGACCACAGCGATTCATCCAGGAAGTCAGAATTGGATTCTAGGTGGTGAATGAACTTTTAGCGGGTCTGAAGAAACAAACTCTGTGTTGACTCACAGCCGAGACATCAGTGACGCTGCAGTGAAAGTTAGATACCTGTTTGCTAATGAAATCGCAGGCTTCCAAACCATTTAGTGACGGTGAATTTGTAAAAACATGCATGATGAAGGCAGCGGAGATTGTGAGCCCTGAAAAGCTCCAGGCTTTTGCAAATATCAGCCTGACAAGAAACACAGTTGCAGACAGGATTTCCGATCTTTCAGTGGATCTGGACAGTCAGTTGAAGCGAGAAGTAAAGTCATTTATTGCGTTTTCAGTTACAATTGCTGAAAGCACGGACTTTACAGATGTTGCACAACTGGCCATTTTCATCCTCGGAGTTGATGACACATTGACCGTCACCGAGGATTTCGTGGAGTTGGTGCCGATGACAGATACAACGACATCAGCTGATATTTTCACCACAGTCGTCGGTGCGCTGGACAGGGTCTGAGTGGACTGGTCCCGCGCTGTCAGCCTGGCTACAGATGTTGCGCCTTCAATGATCGGTAAAAAAAACAGGCGTTGAGACAAAGTGCAGAGAGAAAGTGCAATCTGCAAATGGAGGACGTGAATTTTGGACTTTTCACTGTATTTTGCACCAGGAGGCTTTGTGTTGCAAGTCATTAAAGATGGACAACGTCATGAAGGTGTCATCCAAACTGTTACTTTCATCCGATCCAGAAGCCTGAATCACCGTCAGTTTGACGGCCTTCTCACAGACAAAGACCACATCTATGGCCTGTCATACCACACTGAGGCAAGATGGTTAAGCCGAGGTGCTGTGCTGAGGCGTTTCTTTGATTTACGAGAAGAAATTGAACAGTTCATGGAAGAAAAGGACAAACCAGTGTTAGAATTTCATTCCGCAGAGTGGATACAGGACCTTGCATTTATGGTGGATGTTACAGAGCAGCTGAATAACTTGAACAAACAGCTGCAAGGGCGCAACAAAGTTGTCACGCAGTATCATGACAAACGTTCTTTCAAGTTGAAGCTGTCAGTGTGGGAGACGCAACTCGCCGGTGGTGATGCAGCTCACTTCCCCTGTCTGAAAACTGTGTGCACGACCCAACATGAAGCGGTTCAAAGATAAAATAACGGGACTTCAGATTTTTGGTGAACTGGAGAAAGACTTCAAAGTTTGTTGCTCGCCATTCACCGCGAATCCCTCTGATCTGCCCGTCAGCATCCAACTTGAAATAATTCCCACTTGGGAATAGATTTTCCTCCATGTGGCCGCTGAGCTAAAATGAGTTTGACATCCCTGAACTAGATGATACCGTTGGAGTTACTTCGGGGATACAGGCGAAGGCGAAGAAGAAGGAAAAGAGGCTCCAGAGGAGGGAAACGGAACAGACTGAGGCGAAGGGGCAACCGGCTACATCACGCTGTCAAATGTCCGATCGCTACGGAACAAAGTGAGGAACTTTCCACACTCGTGAAGTCGGATCTGGACTATCGGCAAACCAGCCTGTTCTGCTTCACAGGGACTTGGCTTTCTGAGGATGTGGACGTGCAGCTTGATGGATTTAACTTCATTCGTTTTGACATAGACACTGCAACAACAGGGAAGTCGATTGGGGGCAGAATCTGTCTGGCAGCAAACATCACAGTGCTGGAAACACTGTGAAGTAATGACTGTATCCTTCAGACCACATATTTACCCAGAGAGGTCTCTCACATTACCGGGATTTTAGTGCATGTACCAGGGCCTGAGCCGAGCACATCGTGGACAGTTATAATAGAGCTGTCAATCAGACTGGAGATCAGCCTGTGTTCATACTGGGGGATTTTAAAAAGTGTGACATCGCTCCACATCTGTCCAGTTTGGAACAATATGTCCCAACCCCCACCAGAAAAGAGAAAACACTGGACTTGTGCTTTGGCAACATCCTTAATGCGAACACTTCAAAATCATTTCCACCCCTTGGCCTTTCTGACCATAATGTTATTTTGTTATCTCAACTGAAAACTGGTGAACCCATCAAAAAAAACATAAAGTCTGGAATAAAGATGCAGTCGAAGCACTAACAGGATGTTTAGAGCCGACAGACTGGGACTTGTTTTTTAATGACTGTGGTGATGACTTTAATCAGCTGACTGAGGTATTGACCTCATATATTTTGTTCTGTGAAGGTATTTTTACCTCCACCCGGCAGATAACTATATATCCTATAACTTAAAGTCATGTAGTCTCCAGAGCTCTATTCATAACCAAATATTGTTTTTATTAACATACCCATAATAAATGTCATGGCTGTTCATGAGACACTTAGACCAGAGGTCTTCAGACTGTAAAGTGAAATCTGTCATTTATAGTACAGGAGTATTTACTTTATTCTGGACCTTGTGGAAAAGCCTTCAGCAGTAATTGCAGCCAATTAAGGACAATCAGAGACATGTCCTGAAGCTACTACAACATGATCTTGGCTGTGTGCCTCCTGTTGAGAAGCCCACCCACAGGATGATGCTGCCCCCACATGGTGTATGGCATCCACCACCTGATGAGCAGTGCCTGGTGTTTCCCAGACATATAGAGCTTAAAGTTTCAAAGAGCTTAATTTTGTCAATCAATTACTTAGAAAGTCCTTCTAGTAGAAATACATTTCATGTTTTCATGTTTTCCCCCCATTTTTCTCCAAACGTTGCACATTGTTAGACTGCTGGGGGACCCACCCCCCAATGCACTGAGCTCCTTTCCTCCTCTCTTCCCTCTCTTCTCTCCTCTTACCCCACATTTGTTTGTCACCACTGTACGACATTAACTTTGTGTGTTCTCTCTCCCGTATTTGTCTTTCTCCTTCTCTGTCTCCGTCTCTCTGTCCCTTTCTGTAGGTGTCCCTGTCTCTTCTTTCACAAGCTTTAATTGTTGATGTAGATGAATATATTGTAGTTTTCTTTTCAGAAAATGTAGAATATCTATTAATTAAGGATAATTGTGCCTTACATGGTATTTTAAACTCACATATTGTAAAAATACAGATACTTATAATAGATTTTTCTGAGGTGGTTTTGTTGTTTCACAAGTGAATTTTTTCCCTTTCATTTTTCACAGTTATAGTTCAATTAATTTTTCGTGTTTTGTTAAATGATAAACAGCTTAATGTAAATACAAACCAACAAAAAACAGAACCTTAAACGAATTTATGATTTTGTTAACGAGATTTTTTGTTGGTCCAACTTATTTATTTCTGGAACACAGTCCTTTCTCATAAGCAAGTCACAATGACATTTTCAGAGATAATAAACACGGTGCTCATCTCTGAATGAAGGAGATGTTTTTGTGTTTTTTTATTTCTTTTTTAAATTAAAGTTTCATTTTCTGTTCCTCTTCTGTCTAACAGACTCACAAAGAGAGACACCTGCAGTTTCTTGATCGTCCATGTCTCCTCTCTCTTTAAAGCCTGTTTCATATATGAAGTGTGGACACTAGAGCTGATTTCTCTGGACATTATTGAATTTAAAAAGTTTTAAAATTGACTAAAGACTAAATTAAGCATTGAAGCCCTTAAAAAGACACATTTACAAACTTGACTTTCTAATGAGCAAATATAATATTTATGTTAAAAAGAGAAGCCTTGGAACAATAGTAAACCTTCCCAGAAGTGACTAAAATTCCAAATTAGTCCAAGACCACAGCGATTCATCCAGGAAGTCATAATAACTTGGATCTTAAATTGGAGCTCCCTCATATTCATACTGTGACACCAGAGCATGAAGCTGCACAGAAACAAAACCCAGACAGTATCACTAGTGTTTCTGTGTGAGTGAACAGTAGATCTGGTCCTGGTTCCTGGTTACTGGATTGAGGCTCTGGTAGGTGGAGTCTTGGCCTGTGGAGGCTGGTTGACAGTTCTCATAGTCGAAAAACTGAAACAACAGGAAGTTTACAGACGTGACAGGAAATGACAGAACAGCTGAAATCTGTGAAAACAGGAGCTGTCAATACATTTGTACAAGTGATGTTTTAAACAGTAACAATTAAGGCCCAGAGACAGATGTTTGTCCCTCAAACTGTGTTTGTGTCCTATAATCACTGTGTTTTGTCTCGTTTGGTGCTGAACATAGATCAGGTAGATCAGAGAGTCAGAACTGTTCTCACGGGAGAAACTCTGCTAGATTTCAGTGTGGGATCAGCTCACGTATGAGGAAACCTGTAAAACCAGGAGCTGAAACATGCTTCATTTGCCAGTGAGCTTAGTGTCAGTGTGAGGGGTGAGATTAGACTCTGTTCACTTTGATTTAGGGGAGAATATTTCAACAAGGAAGAAAACTGTGACTGAACACTGGTTTTCTTTCATCCTACATCTCTGCCATAGTTCAATCTGTCTGTATTTGATGTTTGGGATGTGAGAGCATAAAAAACGTAGGTCATTTCTGTTTCATAAGAGCCAAACTGAATCACAGACACTGCAACTAACAACTTCTGACCCACCAATGACACAAGTATCTCACAGAAATGAAGTTTTCTAGGTTGTGACATGAACTAATTTAAATTGTGTGAACTGAACTTTAGTCGAGCTCTTAGAAAGTGGGAACTTCCACAACTAAAAACAGCTGCCTGCTACGTCTCTTCATGGGCTTTAATAACACATTAGAAGACTTTTTGTATCAACTGGAGGGAGACAGAAATAACAGGAAAAATTAATAACACAACCAAGTCATGAAAATACAGAAAAGAACAACAGTAATAATAATAACAATAGTTTGTCATTGAAACATATCTACAACATTAAGTTGTTTAGAGTTCTCTGTATCCATCTTTACAAAAAGTCCAGATTCTCTTCTGTCTTCTTGAAAGCAAGAAAAGAAAATGGAACGTTTTGATTATTCAATAGCAGGTGGGGGTGAAGCCTTTACGTTCACCCCCAGTCGATGGGACATGAGACTAATGAATAATCTGATGTTTTGGCTTCAGCTGGAAATAATCCAGGTTACAGACTGACAGACACTAACAGTGAGTAGAGAAGATTCAGTGTTGGTTTGAACCTCTGAGTGGGGATCATGGATTATATGATTCATTTAGAAAATGTCCTAAGAGCTGACAGTGAGAAGAAACAGAGGAAAAAAGCTTTAAAATCACCTCCATGTTGGTTTGGTCTGAGATTCCCCTCATGTTCAAACCTGTGGAACAGACACATTTAAATTAGTTATTATTCCAGATACAGATCATGGTGAGAGACAGAGGTGGTAAAAGTACACAAACTCAGTACTCGATTTAAATTCTACTTCTTCAAATTTTAACTTTGACTTATGTGATTATAAAGAAAACATTTTATTGATCATCACCATGTTTATGGCATCACTGAGCAGTGGTGGAAGAAGTAAAAAGTAAATGTATCATTGCTACTGAGTAAAACTACAATATTACAAGTGAAAGTCCTGCATCAGAAACTTTAAGTAATAGTATAGAAGTATAAGCAGCAGTTTATTTGTCCAAATATAACATGTAATGTAATAGAACATCATATTATTGGATGGTTCTTACTGATGACATGTCCACATCACTAATAGTGCAGCTGCTAAAAGATGGAGCTGATTTTTACCACTTTATGTACTAACAGGGTATTTTACATTACAATCTGCATCTAGAACTAAATAACTCTAACTATCAAACAAATGTGATGCAGTAAAACGTATATTTGTCTCTGAATTTTAGTGGAGGACAAACAAAAGTGCTTAATGTCTTTTGTGTTTCCACTGTTGTCATGAGATAACTCACCATCAGAGTCGTTTGTCTTCTTTTTGCAGAGGAGCAGCCCAACAACAACTAACACAACTACAACCACCACCACCACAAGTACAGGAACCAAAGGAACCAGGAGGGAAACTGAACAAGAGACACAGAAGGTGAGTGAGAAAGAGGAGAGAGGATGAAGGATTTCTACTAACAAATACACAAATATCAAAGACTTTAATCTCAAACTAATAAATAAGACTTTAGAGACCACAATGTTTGATTGTTATATCACGTATCTCAAATTATCTCACATAATTTAAACATGTTTTACATTATATCCACAAACCACTGTCACAATGACATTATGATGATATCACTTCTATGTCTGGGATTTCTACCTGAAAGCTTCAATGTCTTTCTAACTATCTGTTATCTATTCCCTCCTCTGAGCCTGGCAGGTCAGACACTAGATAAACTCCCTCTGTAGCCTTTAAACTTCAACTCTCGCACAAAATAAAATCTAACAAATCGGTGATTGAAGAAATCCAACAGATTTAACGTCTTCAGCAAACTTGCAAATCTAAATGTGCTTGAAGTATAAATGGATAAATGCAAAGAAAAACCACCACTTCCTGTTCCTGGTCCCGTCACATTTTCCCTGTTTAACCAACCACCAGTAATCAGTTTCACCTGCTCTCACCACTCTGCTTATATACGTCCTCAGTCCTCTCACCAAGCTGCCAGATCATCTGTGACTTTCCAGCCTTCATTGAAATCCTCATTGCTGTCTACGGTTCAGACCACGCTACGTTTTTCTGACCTGACTCTGCTGCTACTCTGGTTTTGTGAGTAACTGCTTCCTATTGACTCTCTGTTGCCGACCACACGTGTGTGACTAAGGATTATGAGTATTGTTATATGTCCCTAAAGAATCAAGATTATCACAAGCTCTTGTAACCACGTCAATCTAAGAAGAGGATTTACCACGTTATGATTTTGGAGAATTTGATTTTGTATCACTAAAGAGGAATTTTAGGTTTTTAAGTTCTTTTCACGTCAGGGATTGAAGATTCATCACGGTTACGTTCCACACGATCATTACCATTAAAGATCCAGACCACTACATCTTCCCCAGTGAACCCTCCTCCTGCCATTTCCCTACACTTTCCTCAAGTTACTCATATTCTCTGCATCTAAAGACCTAACTACTCTGCCAGCACCATACTCCACTCCTCCCCATTAGAAACCTTCCGTCTCCCCACTCGCTCTAGAAAGTCTCGTTTCATGTTTTGACTCCATATCTCACTGGTCATTGCCATTACTCATCTTTGTGTCCTCTCTAATAGACTGGAGTTCAGCACCACTTGGTGATTTTATGAATTTTAAAGATCACATAATAATGCACTGATATTGTAGTGTAGGATTTTTACTTTCTTTAGTGCATCATTGTATCAGGTCTACAGCAACTGTCACTGAGGGTCATGTTCATGTTTCTGTGCTGAGTAACACTATGTTTATTATAGAGGGAACTTTAAATGTACCTGATGATCCCGTTTCAGGCTGTTTGTAGGTTTCAGTGGAGGATGAGGATGAAGTTGTGAATCTTCCTGAACTGAAGCTTAAACTCTGTGTTGGTGATAATAAAGAGACTGTACGTGATGTTGTTGAAGGTTGGAGAGCTGTGCTTGGTGGTGAAGAGGTTGAAGCTGTGAACAATGAAACAATCAGATAATGATCCAGAGGAGATGCTGTTTTCCTCATGATGTTAATAAGATGAACTGCTTTTCTGTCGTCCTGACAACAGGCCTCAATTGTGAGATTACTGTAGCTCAGTATTCTTGTAATACATCCATTCATGGAGTTCATCCATAGGTGTTCACTAAACATCACAGATGCAGCAAGAAAACAACGTTTGAGGAGACTGTGCAGAGAAGAACATCAGACTGGCTGTTACTGGTTAGTGAGAGCTAAAAGAGAGAAAAGGAAACAAGATGGATGTGGAGCTGACTAGTTCTTGCTGGTAGATGAGTAAATCATTCTTTTTAGCTGCTTGTTACATTTTGTGTTAGTGAAGTTCTAGTTTTTGATCATCCACACATGTTGACAGAGGTTCAGCAAATGTACCAATGTTTCTGAATAAGCCACTAACAGGAGATTGGAAGTGGTAACACCTGCTCTTGTGCTGATTCATGTAGAACATTAGCTGTTAGTAGTTTAGCTTGTTTTTACTGTTAATGATGAAAAGATGCAGCACTTATTTTACCTGCTTATTTGTAACATGAGAAGCTGTCAGAGAACAGTCAGTTTTCTCACAGCTTCACAGACATGAAGGAACATTTTTAGAACTTTCAGTAGAAACTCACCTTCTGTGACAATGATCTCAAACTCATGATGCGAATCTGGGAACAGAATTCTGTCCAAACTACACCTGTACAATCCTGAGTCAGACTTTTTCAGCTGTGTGATGCTCACATACATGAGTGATTGTAAAGATCCTTCTTTATATTCAATACTGTATCTGCCGCTCTGAGCTCTGTTACTGGTTGTTTCAATGAGAATGTTTCCTGTTGTACAGTCTCCTTTACAGAACAACGTTCTTCTTCCGAAAAAAGAAAATGAGCATCGAACTCTGATGTTTCCTCCTTCAGTTCCTGTATGAGTGGTGATTTGTGCATTGGTGAGACCAGTGTTTCCATCCTGCAGAGCTGTTGAAAAGATGAACAATCAATAGTTACTATCTTCCTGGAAGATGCTACAGTCTGATGATTCCTGTTTTACATTTCCACACAGTCACACTGAGCACAGAGCTCATCACTTCTACTACAGTCACACTTTTTGATTCTGTCAAAGATTTAGAAAATGTAAAATTCTCTCATCCACCTTTTTGAGTCTGTTTTAACTGAGTGATGTTGATCATTTTGTTTCCCTTCAGTCATTCAGTCTGTCATTGTGTTCATGTGATCACTATTTGTGGTTTGATTTCTTTTCCTAATCAGTTATTATCACATGTGCCTCAAAAGATGTGTTGATCTCATTCAAGCTTGTCAACATTACAGTGACCATTTTTATCTATCACAGTTATTAGTTGGTTTAGTGTAGTGTTGTGCATCCTGGACAACCAACTATAGTAATTTTTACTTGTTAGCAAAAGTAGTTATACTTTTACTTTACAGACTGCAGGTATTTCTTCATCCATCCAGTTGTACAATCAATAAATTAATTTTATTTTTCCATGTGGGTTCTGCAGGGGCTATTTAGCTGTGACTAGAGCACCTCAGAGGACAACAGCTGGACGAGCAACAACCCATGAAGAAGACGCTGGACTGACCTAAATGAGACACAAGTGGTGTGCTGTGTATGGGAGGAACCCACCATGAAAAAGTCAGAAGTACCACTTTGTGTGCAGCATGAACAGGAACTTACTTTGTGTGTTAGCAGCACTGACTAGACAGAAAACAGCTAAAGAAAATGCTAAAGATAGAAGGAGCAGAAGTAAAACTGAGACACGAACACAGACTTGTTTCATTTGTCGTAATAAAAATTTGAAAATAATTTATATTTTTGATATTTTTCACCTCGACAAACTTCTTCTACTATACAACAGAGTAAAGTTAAATACGTGACATATTTAAAGAGGAACTTCTGCTGAAACAGTGTTTGTGCTGCACAATTTATCACCATTTTTCACTAAGAAGTGAGTCATGTCCAGACAGACGCCCAGTGACAGTCTTAGGTTATGATGAAGAGCAAGTGGAGAAAAGTTGCACTAATGCTGCTTAGTATTGAGACATGGAAGAGACAGAACAAACAGAGCAATGCTGATGTGTGTGTGACTAAACTAAACCTCCATTAAAACTAAGAGAAAAAGCTCATTCAGAAAATCCAAATAAGTCTAGAAAATAAAAATACTCACAGAGGAAGAAGAAGCAGATTAAAATGTGATGAACGTCCATGTTGAGGCTCTGATGACTTAATGCTGCCTCTCTTCCTTCTTCACTGTCAAACCAGGAACTTGTCACTTCTCTAGAAGACAGAGTCCCTCCTTCAAACACACTCATCTCCACTCTCCTCAACTCTTTCAATCAAAATCAATCAACCGCAACATCAACACCAACTGATGGTTCTGGTGGACAGCATGGACACACAGACCACACATCTCCACAGCTTGCTGTGCATGTTTGTCCCACACTGACCTCTGTCCACCACAACATTAACACCACCAGGTAGTGTTATAGTTTTTCTTTTTTGCTTAGACACTTGTGTTCACTCTGAAGTCACATTTCCAAACCAGTTACCACACAGGCTGAAACAGAAGCTCACTGCTCAAAATGTTCTCACACTAACAAATCAGTAAGAACATGTGAAAACAAAATAACTTGTGGTCAAGCTTTTACACTTGTTCCTTCTGTTACTATACAATAGACAACAAAATACTAAATAAATCGGGATCTGAAAATCCCATGTTGATACCAGAGAAAAGAACAAACAAAAACTGCTGTACTCTGCACCTGCACTTTATTCAAGATGGCCTGTTGAAATACTGTAAAGAGATTTACTGAGAAAGATTGTTGATGTACATGTTCCTCTGTGCAGGTCCTTTTGCATCCAACTGTCTTTGACATGCAGTGAGCATCAGTCAGGACAAATTCAGACACTCGTTATTCCCATTGTACTGTTTTCTTTCCCCAGAGAAAGAAAAAAATAGAAATTTCACCTCAAATCTGAATTTTGTATCAATTTGCTCCTGTCAATCAGATAAGACTGAAAACACAATGGATTCAAAACACCCACATTAACTGTCCTCTAAGTCCAACACTGCCAAAAGTGTAACTTCCCATTTGTACCAATGACAAGAGCGAATGTAAAACAAAAATACAAAAACATATGTGATATGAAATAAACAGGTTAAATTTGGGCAGAAAACTTTTCTCATGTACATTACTCATAAAAAAAAATCTGATTGTGAAAATACATTTAAATGCATTTAATGAATTCAGTTCTTGTTTTTCTTCCTCATTCATTTGCCTCCTTTGTACATGCAAGTATGATTTCTAAATAGTTCCACTTGACTTTACTGGAACTAAATGACAATATGTACATTTGTCAAAAACCCCCAATTCCTTATTAACTTTTTTTTTGAGGTAAGAAGTAAGAAACTAATATAATTGACAACATTTTAAAGAGACTCGATGCTAATGTTTACCTACAAATGTATATTGGGGAACAGAATGACTAAAAATATAATACAGATGGCTGAAAATGATGTGATGAAAGGAGAGAATGACAGAATAAGATAAAGAGTGAGATACTGAGAAAGAAGAAGCAGTGATATGATCATCTGTGTCTCTTCCTTCATTACCGATGAACCACAAACTCCACCATGAAGAACTTAACTTGTCATGTTTCCTGTAGGTGATGAGTTTAGTTTTTAGTTTATATGATCTATTTTTTTATATACTTATTTTGTAATTTATGAAGCATTTATTTTGTTATTCTTGTTACACGATGTCATCAGCAGCAGACATAGACTTGGGGATATTGATTAATCTATTGATCATCTAGAAGGTCTGGATTCAGTTTCTTGGTCATTCAGTCCATCACATGTAGCCTTTGGGTTTTATTATTATATCAGTGTTATTACTCTGATGAAGACACAGTAGTGTTGAAACTTTGTTTGCACCAATATAACCAACATGTTTATTAGTGGGCTGCAGTTTTTTCTTTGGTTTTAAAGCAGAAACTCCACTTCTCTAAATGTTTGAGTTCCTCCTTCAAAGTTAATCTACATTCATCCATCATTTTCTTCAGACGGATCCTGAATGTTTCATGTATTAATTCACATTGTAAGTTTTCCTTGTAGCTTGTAAGTTACTTACACCTAAAGTCATCCAGTCCCCAGAGCTCCATCCAGTCTATACTCACATATTGGCCTCTGTTGACATAACAGTTATAAATGTAATTGATATTCATGACACATATACACCAGAGGCCTTCAGACTGTAAAGTGAAATCTGTCATTTATAGTATAGATTAGAAGTATTTCCCCTCTTAGACAATAATTACAGCCACAGTATCATTTCTATGGGTAAGTCTCATGTCTGCTTTATTCCAATACTCCTCAATGCACTGAATTAATATAGATCCTTGAATTATGCTCATGCTGAAAGGTGAACATCATCCCAGACTCAGCAGGTTTTCTTTAAGCGTCCTTCTACATTTTGCTGCATTCATCTAATCCAATTCAATGACCAGTCTCCCTGTTCCTCGGGCTGAGAAGCCCACCCACAGGATGATGCTGCCCCCATAGGGATGGTGTTCACCACCTGATGAGCAGTGCCTGGTGTGTTTTTGTCAGTCAATTGTACCTCTTACTTAAAAAGTACTTACAGTAAAATAGATTTGAAGTTATTAAGTCTTTGAACCCTTTGACCCCGAGCTTTGCACATTGTTCTTCTGTCCACCTACAAATATGTATTGGTGTGTGCAGTACAGGTGGAGTTATACAGTTAGTTTACAATACTGTAAAAATACAACTACTTGTAACAGAGTATTTCTGAGGTTGATACCATTTAAAGTCTTGTTCTGTTTTGTGAATTTCTTTCACTTTCATTTATCACAACTGACATTTTTCACAAGACAAAAAGATGTAGATGAGCTTGTTTTTGTGTTTCTGCCCAATTTGTGAATTAAAGTTTGTTTCATTTACTGCTCTTCTTCAGTCTGACACAGACTCACAAAGAGTTTCTTGGTCGTCCATGTCTTCTCTCTCTCTGTAAAGCCTGTTTCATACATGAAGTCTGGAAACTGGAGCTGATTTTTGTCTGGACTTCATGTATGAAACAGGCTTAAGAAAGAGAGAGAGAAAAGTTGTTACCTCTGTTTTACTTATACATTCAGAAAAGTTAAATTAAAGGCTTAAAAAAGAAGCTAACATTAGTGAATGTACTGTGTGTGTGTGTGTGTGTGTGTGTGTGTTTTATATAGCTACATATTGAACAAAACTCGTGTTTGGATCCACTCGGGTCTGGCACAGTCCTGAAACATTTCCTGACATATTTGTCATAGTTTCAGTGTTGGATGGAGTTCAGGTGCATCAGTGTGACTGCAGCATAAAGAAAAGCAGAATTAAAGCAGGACTGGGTCCAGAAAGTTCCGGAGGCAAACACACATTTTATATTTTTATATAAAGTCAAACACCATAACTTACACCAGGTGGTCAGACTGCTCAACTTTTTAACCCATAAATGTTATGACAGACCCAAAACCTCAGGGGATTTAAAGCCCTACTTTTACTACATACATTAAAATACAAAACACGTCCACAGTTTTACCTCAGTTTGAAAAGACTTTAGGCTTCAACTGAACATGTTCACACTGTAAATGTCCCATTTGGGACAATATGTGTACAGTATATTAAGGCTGAATACTGAATGTAGCGTCCAGTCAGAAATTTGAAGTCTTACTGATGGTCTGATAATAGTTTATTGTTCTTATCTTTTTCCTCAAACCAACGTAAGAGCTACACAAAGCAAACACAGACAAAATAATAGATTAAAACCACATCAGACCGTTAATACGTCCTATAGCAGATTTACGTTAAACTAACATAAAGACAAATTACCATCTTACAAATTTATATAAATCATAAAACCAACCTTGTTACCACTTTCAACTGGAGCTAAACACAAAAACATACTATCCGTAACCGTCTCCTTAATGTCTTCAGTCTCCTTTTATTTCTCCGTCTGTTACCTTTTACCGTCTTCTACCGTTGTTAAGTTTCATTCTTTATTATGTGTTGGCTGTCCTTTCAAAATAAAA
Organism: Channa argus; assembly: GCF_033026475.1. Lineage (NCBI taxonomy): Eukaryota > Metazoa > Chordata > Actinopteri > Anabantiformes > Channidae > Channa > Channa argus. Next base: position 6,513,959 of record NC_090197.1, read on the forward strand.
CACATCCGTCTTACAGGAAATTATACAAATAAAAGCCACAAAACAAATCACAAAGGTTTGAACTAGGAACATTTGCAGGAGAAAAAGATTGTAAGGACGTTACACTGAATGTATTTTCATGTTGTCTCACAGTGAAACATTCCCTCAAGTTTCTCTTCACTGCATCTTCTGGAATCCAAAACCTCCCAGAGTTGGTGATTGTTGCCCTGGTTGATGACGTTCAGGCAGGTTACTGCAACAGCAACAAAACCATAGAAATACACCAGGAAGTTTGGAAAAAACTGTTCAAAGACAAACCTGAGCTAATGGAGCTGTTCACTCCACAGTGTTTTGAGATACAGCCAATATACTTTAAATCTACACTTGACAGAATTATGCAGCACTTCAATCAAACTGAAGGTGCAGTATGTTCTATGTTCTACATCACTTGGAAAGTAATGGGAGGGAGTTTTCACTGGGGGCAGATTAAAGGTGACAGGGCCTCTGAGCTTGAATTACATGACATGGCTGCTCCTCACAGAAATGACATATCAAGACCACAACACACTGATCCACAGCACAAGAATGAAAGTGTGAACTGATTTCTGCTTCATGACCTCATCTTGAAAACACACACTCAACTAATCATTAACTCCACCTAGTGGTGTTAAGTGAATATGGAAAAAAATAATGTTAACTTATGAACCAGATGGTGTTAATGTTGTGGTTGACTGGTGTAAGTCAAACTATTTAAGTAAAGATATGAAATAATCATTATTAATGCATGTGTGCATGGAGAGTGGTTAAAGAGACCAACATGACAGTAAATCACAAACATAATCTACATATTGGCTCTTTACCAGTGATGGTGTGTAACTAAGGACACTTCTTAGTAACTAAGGACACTTCCTAGTAACTAAGGACACTTCCTAGTGCACTTAGTGACATCTTCATGAACTTGTACTTCACTTGAATATTTATTATTTTTCTCCATCACATTTCATAAGGAATCTGTATAATGTACTTTTTCATTCATAATTGGTTGATTTGTTTGAACCATTAAATGATCCTTAACAGGGTTAAGGAAAGTCTCATTTTCTTAAGGTAAATAAACAATTTAAAGCCATTTCCCTCTTTGATTAATTAAGTGGTTTTAATCTTGAATATTTTAAATCATCAACAAACTGCAGTACTGTGAGACGAGCAATACTTAAAAACTGTAAACTGTATTTGATTATCTCTGTCTCTCTCAGGTGTCCACATTTTACAGTACATGGAAAGCTGTGAATCGGATGAACAGACCGGAAACACTTATCTTGTGGAGGGTGGTTATGATGGAGAAGACTTCATATCATTTGATGTGACGAAGCGAAAGTGGACCAGTCAGAAACCAGAGGCTGACGTCATAAAGCAGGAATTAGAGGCTGACAAAGACAGAATAGAAGAGACTGTTTACCTTATCACTCAGACTTGTTCTGTGTGGCTGAAGTTAGCTTTGAATTATGGGGAGAGCTTCTTGTTGAGAACAGGTAGAATCACATGACCAGAGGACATTTCATGGACACAACTATGTTCATATAACCACACTGAAGTATTTTTTTAAATGTTTCTCACTCTCTTCCCTTTTCTCTGTTCCTTCTCATATGACCCCATTGAATTTAGTCCTTTTTCTTTTTCCTTTTCTGATCTTTCTCAGCTTCAATGGTTTACTTCTTTCATCCGTTCTTTCTCTTTAACCTTTTCTCCCTCTTTCTCCAGATCTTCCCTCAGTGTCTCTCCTCCAGAAGTCTCCGTCCTCTCCAGTCAGCTGCCACGCTACAGGTTTCTACCCTGACAGAGCCACAATGTTCTGGAGGAAAGATGGAGAGGAGCTTCATGAGGACGTGGACCATGGAGAGATCCTCCCCAACCATGATGGAACCTTCCAGATGAGAGTTGATCTGAACATTTCATCAGTCAAACCTGAAGACTGGAGGAGATACGACTGTGTGTTTCAGCTCTCTTGTGTTGAGGACGACAGTGTCATTAGACTGGACAAAGCAGTGATCAGAACAAACTGGGGTAAGACTGGAGTCAGATGTGATGAAACTTGAAAACACACACCAGTTTGTCTGGTAAACAAAGTAGACCCTGAATGCAACCCAGAGTTTGATCCATCCATTATCTTTAATTGCTTATCCTGGTTGGGGTCTTGGGGGGGTTGGAGCCTATCCCAGCTGTCATGGGGTGAGAGTCAGGGTCCACCCTGGACATCTCTCCAGTCTATCTCAGAACAAACACAGAGATACATTCAAACACATTCACACTCACATTCACATCTACAGGCAATTTCAGAGTCACCTATTAACCTAACATGTCTTTGGACTGTGGGAGGAAACCTACACAAGCACAGGGAGAATATGAACACTGCAACCCAGAGTTTTACACCATGAAGAATTAATTATCAGTTCAAATTCTGACAAGATGTTAGGATGTCAAGTCTTGACTCTTATTTTAAAAGATAATTCCATTGAATGTTCCTTTTTTTTTTAGTTTGTAAAACATTGTCAAATTTAAAGTCAGTGACAATTATGTGAACACAGAACATCTGAACAAGTGTGTGAGAAACCAGCTTCAATAATCTTCTGTTCTGGTTCCAGTTCCTCCCTCACAGGTTCCTGCTGGTGCTGTCATTGGAGTTGTTGTAGGACTGATGCTGCTGTCAGTCTGCATCACTGGACTCTTCATCTGGTGGAAGAAGAAAAATGGTGAGAAACAAAGATGGTTCAGGGACAACACATTAGATATTAAGGATAAAAGATATTTTCCTATTTTCCATTAATTTATTTGTAACATCTGGCTGATTCAGTAACTTCTGAAAACCCAAGAAAAATCACATATGGAGTCTTCAGTCACTGTACAGAATCTGTTGAGCTGTTTTTATACCATTATATGGGAGACAACTACAAAATAATAAACCAATGTATTTCTGTTTATATTTTTATTATATTTACAATGTTTAATAGATTTTAATAGATATTACTGTAAACTTTCATTTATATTTTAGGTTTCAGACATATAAACTAGTAAGTCATTTATAAATCATTGGTGTATTATTACAAATTTAATGTCAGTTGTCAGTTGACATCAGACAAACTGATCACAGTGAGTACTTCATTATTTCACTATACACTATGCTGTGTACATAACAGTACTACAAACATCAGCTACAATCTTATTATTATTACTATTAATATCATGATGGAGGACAATCATCAGCATGGCCACTCTGAGCAATCTGCAGCTACACAACCCCAAACACCGCAAACTGTGATACACTGTGTACAGAGGTGGTAGAAGTACACAAACTCAACAGTCAAGTAAAAGTACTAAGCAGATAAACTACATTTAATAAAGTACAAAAGTAAAGGAACTTGAAGGAACGATATTTGTATTTAAAACCACCAGGTGTTGTTAATGTTGTAGCTGATCACATCATATCATAATGTATAATTATGATCCTGTAGTTTACATTCAGATAATATTTGAATGGAAGTGTAAAATAAAATATAATAGAGATTTTTTTATAGCCCAGTATCACAAACTTGACTTAAGGTGCTTTATAATGTCTTAACAGGGTCCAGAGAAATAAGAAGAGACGTCCTGTGAAGCTACTTGTCATGGTCACTTCCTGGTTTTGGACTTTTATTTTGTGGCCCCTTCTCCTTACTTCCTGTCCCTGGTTCTTTTTGCCCAGCTTTACCCTCGTTGTCCCTCATTGTTTGCACCTGTTCCCGCCTCTATTTAAGTTCAGTCTTCCCTTCACTCCCCTGCCAGATTCTTGTGGTCATTGTGGTTGTTATTACCCTCACAAACCCCTCAGACTCTGGACTCTAGGTAAAAGCTGAATGTGTGTTTCATGGACTCTTGTTTCTCTTGGACTTTTGTATTCTGGACCCTGTGCATCTTTCCCCTTTGGTCTGAGGTTTGGTCATATTCCTGTTTGCAGTTTTGTTTTTCCGTGTCTCGTTAATTTAGTTTATCTGTTTGTTAATTAGACTTCCCCATGTGTTTACCTGTATAGGGACTTTTATGTTGGTTTTTTTATGTATGTTTCTTATTTATCTGGTTTACCTCTGTTTATCAGTTTTCCTTAGTCCCCCTCCGTTTATTACCTGTTACTAGTCAGTTCATGTTTATCCCTGTCTTGTTTATGTAGTAGCATATGCTTTTCCCCATGTCCTGTTTTCATTTTGGAGTTTTATTTCAGTTTGTTAATCTCCTAGTTTTCCCCCTGTGTGGTCATTTAGACTATTAGATTTTCCAGCCTTGTTATTCCTGACTCTAGTGTTTATTTTTGGTTAACTAAGTTCCTCTCTTGTTGTCGACCTTAGTTTCTGTTGTCTTCCTATTTTCTATAATGTTAACGCCCCTCGTGTTTCGGTCCTGTGGATAGTTTTGTCTGTCTTATCTGTTCTGAACCTGTTTTCTGTACCCTCCTGTTAGGAGCGATTTTCCGTTTACCCTTTTCAGTCTGTCAATAAAAGCACTTTAGTTCATCCCTCACACTGTCTCTTGGGTCCATCCCTAACCAAAACCGTGACACTACTGTCACCTCAAAATCTGAGTTTATGTATTTCATTTAATCTAAACATAACTATCAGAAGATCACAGATCAAACTGGTTAAATGACTTTTTTTTTTCTCTTGAATTATCAAAGTGGAATGAAAACTACAATATTTGAGTAAATCAGATTTACATCAAAATTGCACTTAAATATATGACAGCTTCATGTACTTTTAGAATCAGAATCAGAAAGAACTTTATTGCCAGGCATGTTTACACATACTAGGAATTTGTTTTGATGACAAAGCTTCACAGTGCAACAGAATGACAGTGACAATACAAGAACAAATAATAAGAATAAAGGAATAATATACAATATAAAGATAAATGCAAAAAGCTAAACAAAATGTAAAATTGACAAATGTGAACACAGTAGTAATGTGTGCAACATGAAAAGTAAAAGAGTGAGTTTTAATTAGATTATATGCAATAGTGTTATGTGTTCTGTGATGGTCAAGTGTTCATGAGGGTGATTGCCTGAGGGAAGAAACTGTTCCTGTGTCTGGTCGTTCTGGTACTCAGGGCTCTGTAGCGTCGACCAGAAGGCAACAGTTCAAACAGGGAGTGTGCTGGATGTGAGGGGTCCAGAGTGATCTTCTTTGCCTTTTTCCTCACTCTGGATAAGTACAGTTCTTGGAGACTGGGGAGTGCTATACCAATGATTCGCTCAGCAGTCCGGACTACCCTCCGTAGTCTTCTAAGATCAGACTGGGTAGCTGAGCTGAACCAAACAGATATAGCAGTGCAGAGGATGGATTCTATGATTACAGAGTAAAACTGTTTCAGCAGCTCCTGTGGGAGGTTGAACTTCTTCAGCTGGCGAAGAAAGTACAACCTCTGCTGGGCCTTTTTCACAATAGAGTCAATGTGTATGTCCCACTTCAGGTTCTGGTAGATTGTGGTGCCCAGGAATCTGAATGACTCCACTGCAGTCACAGTGCTGTCCATGATGGTGAGTGGGGGGAGAGCAGGAGGGGTTCTCCTGAAGTCTACGATCATCTCCACTGTCTTGAGCGTGTTGAGCTCCAGGTTGTTAAGGCCGCACCAGACGGCCAGCTGTTCCACCTCCAGTCTGTAAGCCGACTCGTCACCGTCCTGGATGAGGCCTATAAGTGTGGTGTCGTCCGCAAACTTCAGGAGCTTGACAGAGGGGTGTTTAGAGGTGCAGTTGTTGGTGTACAGGGAGAAGAGCAGTGGGGAGAGAACACAGCCTTGAGGGGCGCCGGTGCTGATGGTGCGAGTGCTGGATGAGAGTTTACCCAGCCTCACTAGCTGCTGTCTGTCTGTCAGGAAGCTGGTGATCCACTGACAGACAGAGGAGGCCACGGAGAGCTGAGTAAGTTTGAGCTGGAGGAGTGATGGGATAATGGTGTTAAAAGCAGAGCAGAAGTCCACAAACAGGATCCTCACATAAGTCCCTGGTCTGTCCAGATGCTGTAGAACATAATGCAGTCCCATGTTCACCGCATCGTTCACAGACCGGTTTGTTCGGTAAGCAAACTGCAAGGGGTCCAGTAAGGGTCCGTGATGTCCTTCAGATAAGCCAAAACCAGTCTTTCAAATGACTTCATGACCACAGACGTCAGAGCCACGGGTCTGTAGTCACTAAATCCAGTGATTTTGGGTTTGTTTGGGGCCGGAAAAATGGTGGAGCGTTTAAAGCAAGCTGGGACTTCGCACAGCTCCATTGATCTATTGAAAATCCGTGTAAAGATGGGGGCCAGCTGTTCAGAACAGGTTTTCAGACAGGCTGATGACACGCCGTCTGGGCCTGGTGCTTTACTTCTTTTGTTCTTTCTGAAGACCTGACGCACATCATCTTCACTGAACTGAATTTCAGGTGTGGGGGGGACGGGGGTTACCGGAGGTGTGAATGGTGATCTTTCAAACCTGCAGTAGAACTCGTTCAGATCGTCTGCCAGTCGTTGATTCTCCACAGAGCTGGGGGATGGCGTCTTGTAGTTGGTAATGGCTTTCACACCTCTCCAGACGGAGGATGAGTCGTTAGAGGAGAACTGTTTCCGAAGATTATCAGAATAATTCCTTTTCACTACTCTGATCTCCTTTTCCAGTGTGTATTTGGCCTGTTTGTACAAGACCCTGTCCCCATTTCTGCGAGCATCTTCTTTGGCCTGACGGAGCTGGCTGAGTTTTGCAGTGAACCATGGCTTGTTGTTATTGAATGTTAAATAAGTCTTTGTTGGAATGCACATATCCTCACAGAAACTGATGTATGAAGTTACAGTCTCAGTGAGCTCATCCAGATCGTTGGCAGCAGCTTCAAAAACACTCCAATCAGTGCATTGGAAGCAGGCTTGTAGTTCCTGCTCTGTTTCTGTAGTCCATCTCTTTACAGTCTTTGCTACGGGTTTAGCTGATTTTAGTTTCTGCCTGTAGGTCGGTATGAGATGAACTAAGCAGTGATCAGAGACCCCCAAAGCTGCCCGTGGGACAGAGTGATATGCATCTTTTATTGCAGTGTAACAGTGATCCAATGTGTAACTGTCTCTGGTGGGACATGCGACATGCTGTCTGTATTTTGGCAGTTCACGTGAGAGAATTGCTTTATTAAAGTCTCCGAGAATGATTAAAACAGAGTCCGGGTGTTGTTGCTCGCTCTCTGTGATCATATCAGCGAGTAACTGTAAAGCAGAGCTCACGTGCGCTTGCGGAGGGATATTAACACTGACTAGAATGAACGAGCAGAACTCCCGCGGTGAATAGAACGGCTTACAGTTAATGACGAGTGATTCAAGATCGGAACAGCACATATTCTTTAACACAGTCACATCTGAACACCACCTGTTGTTAATGTAGAAGCACGTCCCACCGCCGCGCGATTTCCCCGTTGATTCAGCGTCGCGATCAGATCTAAACAGCTGAAAGCCCGGCAGACTGAACACGCTGTCCGGAATGGCGTCGTTCAGCCAGGTCTCCGTGAGGCACAAAACAGCCGAGTTGAAGAAGTCCTTATTTGTCCGGGAGAGCAGAAGAAGTTCGTCCGTTTTGTTGGGAAGAGAGCGAAGATTCGCCAGGTGGATGCTAGGCAGTGGCGTTCTCAGTCCGCGCTGTCGGAGCTTCACGAGAGCGCCAGCGCGCTTCCCCCGTCTGCGCGTCCTGGAGATATACAGCGCAGCCGCTCCACCGACTACAACATTGAGCAAAACGTCTGAGTACTGGAAATCTGGTAAAAGATTTTGTGGTGTGTGCTGCCTGATGATCAGCAGTTCGTCCTTGGTAAAACTGATCATGTTAGAGTAGCAAAAAACAGGAAAAACTAACAAAGACAGTTTAGTTGTAAGTTTGTTTCCAACGCTGCCAGAAACACAGAAATCACCACCACACTGAATGTTACAACTCTGTCTCCTCTATCCAACTAAACCAGGTACATATTCACATGTTTGTGGCGAAAATAACTTATGCAACATAATTTGAAAATGAATTCAATGTTTGGGGAAGAAGGCGCCTGCACAAGAGCAGGACTGTCACACCACAGACTGCAGAGTACGATATGTGGCTGGGTTTAGGCAACAAAAGCACTTTGGTTAAGGTTAGAGGAAGATTGTGGTTGGATTTAAAAGCAAATCAACACGTGTGTGAAGTGATGGTTTTTTCCTGTGAGAGTCTAAATACAGCAATAATGTTTAATAACTGTAGTCAGACAAATTAGATATTGTACTGCAACAATTGATAAATGATAGACAGTATTTGGGTTGAAAAAGGATCATTGTCTGTGAAGATGCAGATGATAGTTTCAGTATTAACATATTTGCAACATGTTGTTTAAATTAACTGTCTATAAGTAACTTAATCCAATTGTAATGTTTTGTAAAAAAAAAATAAGATTTGTGATTTTTTTTTTTTTTTTTTAAGAAGTATTTTACAAACTAACTTATTTCTTTTTAGAGGAATCTAGTGAAATTACTCTGAAGTCAAAAAATTAAATATTTTTATAGAGCAGGTCATTTAAATTTCCTGAATGTATTTTCCTGAAAGAAATGTTTTTCATTTTATTATTGAGATAGAAATTGTTGAGCCGGTCAACTGGTCAGTGTGAAGTTCAGTAAATCACTGAGCTGAATGAAACTTTATGGCCTGTTTCTTTAAGTTCTATTTTATATTTGTTAAAGTAAGTTTTGTATTTCATCTGTTTTAATGTCAAGATATCGATGTTGCTGTGTGTTAAACAACATTTTGTGTTGCTGTTCCAGTTTATTTCCATTAATATTGGTGTTTTTTTATAATTGTTATATTATATTATGAAGTACTGAACCTTAAATTGTGTATATGTGTAGCTCAGCATCCCACCTGTTACACAGATAAGCTTTATTGTTACACCTGTGGAGATTCTCCATCATATCCAGCTCATGGTATTTTCCAAAGATGGTATTTGATGACTGCTGGTCAAAGTCTGAACTAAATAAGATGTTTTTTTTGTCCATTTGTGAGTTTAAAATGTCAGAATCCTGTCTTTTACAGGAACATCTAGATACTTGATACCTTTTAAACCATGGAAGAACATCCAGAAGTTTATTTTCTTAATCGTGGCAAAATGTGCAACACCTCCTGTTTTCAGACTAAAGCAAACAAAGCAGGCAGAAATTCAATAAATACCACATGGTAAATAAAACATGTATTGTGAAGATTATTTCTAATATAAAAATCAAAGCATTTCACACTCTACATTCTCATTTTCTCTCTGAATCTCCTTGACAGTGATTGTTTGCAGGAGTTCAGATGTAGACCTGCTGCTACTGTCATGTGTTCCTGCTCTGTTTCCTGTTTCTTGGCTTTTATTTTGTACTTCCCTCCATCTCACTTCCTGTTTCACTCTGGTAACTTCACTTCTCATCATTAGCCCTGATTGTTCTCACCTGTGCCCCCGTCTCTAAACCCAGTTCTCCTCACAGTTCTCTGCATTTCTACAGTGAGGGTTTAGCTTTGATCTGTGTTGAGTTTGGATCCTGGTTTTCTGTTCACTCATCAGCTGCCTGCTTGTTATCTGCTGCCTGCCTCTACATTGCTGGACCTGGATACCTGTAATTCACCTGAGCCTCCACCTACACCTCTCAATCCTCAGTCTCCTCCTTCTTCTTTTGTTGTGTTGTTTTGATACATTAAAATTGGATCCTGGACTGGATACTGATTGGGATTTTGAGTGGGATTAGTTTGTTGCATGTTGTCATATGCTCTATGTAACTGACCTGCTCTGTTCTTACTGTGGATCTGGACATTATTCTTGTGTGCTTTTCTCCTCCACACTCGTCAGATGTGGAGATGATGTCTCCATCTGCAGCTTGTCGCTGAATTCTTTTATTATCTTTAGTTTCTGTGGGGGCAATGTAGATCTGGGGTTTTCTACCTCACACACACACAATCACACAAACATAGGATTTGATACAATAAAAACTTTCGATAAAGTGTAGCTAAAAGACTTATTATGTTATGGATTGATGTTTCACAAGATGTAAACAAGTGCTTGTTTATTGTTCTTCATGTCCTTTAGAGGTTGCTCTCAAAGACATGTTCAAGGAGTAACAATGCAGACAATGTGAAAATGACACACAAGAAAAACAGAAAAAAAATGTAAGAATGACCTAAAGAAGGCTTTCAATGTGTCCAAGTCCTGGAGAGTGGGCAGGGGAGCAGCAATGATTCTTTCTGCAGTTCTTCCTGTCCACTGCAGGTCCTGTTTGGAGTGTGGAACTGGACCAGCAGCTCCTGTAGCAGGGTGAACTTCATCAGCTGTCGTAGGAAATGCATCCTTTCCTGAGCCTTTGGCACAGTTTTTACGCCAGATGCCCTTCCTGACGCAGGAATGATGATTTGGGGTTCAGTGTCTTGCCCAGGGACACTTCGACATATAGCCAGGGCCGGGGATCGAACCACTCACCCTGTGGACGACTGCCCTTACCAACTGAGCTGCCCCGTTCAGGTGACTTGTGTAATGTCTTTAATTGCTTCTCTCTCCCCCTTTATCTTAATATCTACATTTCACCTTTCTTTTCTGTTTCTCACATTTCTCCACCTCCTTCACTTTCTCTTCCTCCATTGTCTCAGTTCCTCTCTCCCACCTTTTTCTCAGTAGAGTTCCACATACTGTATCATACAGAAGTTTTCAGTTTGGATCTCTCTGTCCTCCATTACCTCCCTCAGTGTCTGTCCTCCAGAAGTCTCCGTCCTCTCCAGTCAGCTGCCACACTAAAGGTTTCTACCCTGACAGAGCCACAATGTTTTGGAGGAAAGATGGACAGGAGCTTCATGAGGACGTGGACCATGGAGAGATCCTCCCCAACCATGATGGAACCTTCCAGATGAGAGTTGATCTGAACATTTCATAAACCAATTTATGTTTAATTATTAGTAGTTGGTCGATATTTTTGTCCAGTCTTGAGTTTCATTTAATACCTGTTAATTTCAGATTCAATAATTTCACTTAATCTTCTGCTTCACTCTTTATCACTTGACATCAGGCAAACGTTAGTTCCTGACTGATCACTGAGTACTTTGGGATTTCAACTACACAATGTTGTGTACATAACAGTACAACACTAACACTGGGGGTCTTAATAATGTGGCCTGTAGCTACACTGGTCCAAAGAAATACTGCCCACACATCATACAGGTGTCTGTAAGTATTTATTTTCCGCTCTCTCTCTTTCTCTCTCTTCATTTGACACCGTGAAAACTACAAGAAATAAAAGGACATACAACTTTTGAAATGAAAACATGTTTTCCAGTCAAAATCTCTCAGGCTAGTGTTCGTACAAAACCACATCAACATGAATACAGCACTGTTCCCGTGTGCGCCTCTGGAACCAAGTGCAGAATAATTCTTTTGGGGCCGCGTGTCTTTCCTCAGTATGAACGTTAGCTTGACCCATATTGCCACCGTGATGCCCCTCACCAACTCTAGTCACATGACCCGTCCATCAAAATAAAAGCTTGTACAAGCCCATTCAACTTTGACCAAACATTTTTTATTTCACATAAAATGTATTTACAAATACATGTTAACAGTTGTATGTAATAAAATAATTCTGAACTTATAACAGAACCATAATAATAAACATTTCAATAAACATGTCATTCAGACAGTTACATGGCCACTCTGAGCAGTCTGCGACTACACAACCCCATACACAAACTCAGTACTGAAGTAAAATGAGCAGATTATCTACATTTTACTAATGTACAAAAGTAAAAGTCCTCAGTAAGAATCAATTTATGATACTGATAATGGTAAAAAACATGGACAGTAATTAATTTTTCTCAGGAATCTGTCACTTAATGTCTATTTCACTGTCGTGAGTGTATTGAGAGTCAGATACTCGTAGATACTTGTACTAGTGGACTCTGACTTTAGTTTCATTTTTGTTAAGCTTGAAGGCGGAGCATTTGTTCCACAGTGCGTCCCGTTATAAGATACGTCCTGTTTGACATCAGTCTATGGGGGGAGACACTCCAAATCTAACACCCAAAAGAATGGGGAAGGACATCTCTACAGGGTGGACGATAGACCAACTAAACTAATGGCTTTTTAAGGACATTTGTATTAGGTTCTTGTCTCTACGTTACTATTTTATTGTTTTCTTATTATCGCAGCATTAAAATCTGGCGACGTTGCGGGATTTGTCTGTCACAGAGACCGAAGCAACTCGATTATTTCTCCGTGATTCTTGATTAAATCAGGATGAAGTCGTTATTTCTGTTGCTTCTCTTCTGTCACGTTTCATCACCAGGTCAGTTCACATTTCAATCTCTAAACTCTTTACTTCAGTCTGCACTTTGTCCCTGCGTCCTCCCTTTATACACTCGCGGTTTAGTTTCTTAATGTGTATGTCAGATCCATGAGGGCTGTGATGACGATGTGTGAATATTTCTGTTATACTGAAACTTTTTATTTTTTTTCCCAGCAGTAAAAAACTCCCTTAAGTTTGTCTACATTGTATCTTCTGGAGTCACAAATCACCCGGAGTTCCTGGGCAATCTATTGGTTGATGACAATCAGGTGGGTTACTGTGCCAGCAACAAGAAGCCAGAAGTAAAGGATGTGTGGAAGAAATTATTCGAAGACAAACCTCAGCTCTTAAAGGATTATACTCAAATATGTTTGGAGAGACTACCTACACGCTTGAAAACCAGACTTCATAGATTCATGCAGCATTTCAACCAAAGTGGAGGTACAGCACTGCACACTTTAGGTTTTATTTTACTTTGAACTTCTGCACAGTTTTTCGTTATAATTTAAGAATAATGGGATCCTATGCATTGTTTCATTCATGCCTTGATCATAACAGGTTTATTTAGCTTCTGAGGCTAAACAAACTATTAAAAGCATCAAGCACATTAGCATATTAGGTCATTAATACATGGGAGATAAATGCAGCAAAGGTCCTTCAAGCAGACATGTTGCAACTTGTGCTCAGCATCCTAAACCATAAGCTACAGCAGTCATCTGTGAATTTACAGAACAATTGCTTTTAAAATGTAAACTGCAAATCTTCACAAAGAACATCTTTTCTTAAATCATGAACCACAAGACTGGGCAACATAATACTTCATAAAGCATGCAGTATGGTTACTGCAGACATCATTTATACATCACTGTTATCTTTGTTAACTTTGGTTAACTTTGGTTTTTCTGTATCTCTCTCAGGAATCCACATTTTACAGTTGATTGAAGGCTGTGAAGTGGATGAAATTACCAAAGAGAGAAATGGTTTTCTAAACTATGGTTATGATGGAGAAGACTTCATATCATTAGACCTGACGATGCGGATGTGGATCCCTCTGAACCCAGAGGCTGACACCATCAAACAGGAATGGGATCCTGACAATGGCAGAATAAAAAGTAATGATCGTGTTCTCACTGAGCTTTGCCCTGTGTGGCTGGAGATGTACTTGGATTATGGGAAGAGCTTCCTGCTGAGAACAGGTAGAATCACATGACCTGATGAAATTTCTCATATTAACACTCCAATCATTACCATCCTTTTGACTGTTTTTCACCACATGGCTGCAGTAAGATCTGAATTTGCTCTGACTTCTTAGTGGAGACTTTGGACATGTTTAGGTGCTTTGACATTACTTTTGGAATTGATTACCACTGACACTTCACTTCACTGCCCCTCCGTTTCCTACCTGTTCAGAGACCCTTTCCGTTGACCACAGTGCTACTTAAAAGGCAGGAATGCTACTCGGCTATTGCGAGACACAATGATATGTGCTTAGAATTAAGTAAAGTGTCCCGGTTTTGTATAAATCAAAGACAAAGTAAAAAATCACCACAGGAGGAAGGACAAATCTGATGTGAACCTAAACCAAGACTGAATAAGTCTTTGACAACTAAATAAACTGAACTTTAGGAAGGAAGCTTTGTGGCAATGGCTTTTATATTGACGAGTAACTAACATTCATTAAGACATTGCAGCATCCAGTCAGGAAGAGTGAGTAGGCTTCTAATGCTTCAGTTTGATGGGAACCCATACGGAAACCTACGGAATTGAATCATTTTTCTTTTCTAATCTTTCTAAGCATCCATGGTCTCCTCCCTGAGAACTGCATCTCTTTCTCTTTAACCTTCTCTCCCTCTTTGTCCAGTTCGTCCCTCGGTGTCTCTCCTCCAGAAGTCTCCGTCCTCTCCAGTCAGCTGCCACGCTACAAGTTTCTACCCTGACAGAGCCACAATGTTCTGGAGGAAAGATGGACAGGAGCTTCATGAGGACATGGACCATGGAGAGATCCTCCCCAACCATGATGGAACCTTCCAGATGAGAGTTGATCTGGACATTTCATCAGTCAAACCTGAAGACTGGAGGAGATATGACTGTGTGTTTCAGCTCTCTGGTGCTGAGAACAGCACAGTCATCAGACTGGACAAAGCTGTGATTAGGACTAATTGGGGTAAGAGTTTACTTTGTTTGCTTTTATATTGTGTACTGAAACACGACCTGAGTCCATTTTTTTCAAGTGTTTTAGAAAAGGGAAACACAACTAACTTGGCAAAAATCCTGCAAGAAATTCATCTTTGGTCCTATTTTAAAAGAGGTAAGAGCAATTAATTCACATATTTGTTATTTAGACAATCCACTCGAGTGTCAGAGGCGTCCTTACTGGTTAGGAATAACCAAGACAAGATGTTTTGGACATTAAATGACACATTAAATTCAAAGTTACAATTCAGAAATTTTTTTAAAAAGGTTTTATGACAGGTCTACCTAGAAATTATTGTAACTTTACACTTTTAACAGAGATGTTGTAGACAGCAAAAGCATTAAAATGAGCATCTTGGACACTGAGGAGGACACGTACGTGAATCTAAAACATTATCACAGCATTACCACTTAAATAGATGGCTACAAACTATCCATCATCTTCTCCACCTGTTTAGGATTGCGGGACAGCTGGAGCCTATACTAGCTGTCATAGGGCAAGAGGCAGGGTCCAATTGTTGTCGCTAATCTTCCTGAATTCCACATCATAAATCATAATTCATGATTTTAAGTAAATCCAAAGTCTAAGATTAAATACACACAATTCTGACATTGCAGATGTCAGCAGTAGAATACAATCAATCTTAATCAAACCAGCTTCACATGTAAATGCAGTTACAAACATTTTATATGATTGATGAGAACAACTTCACAGAGTTGAGTCACAGTTTAAAGATGTAATGTGGCTCAAAAGTGTTTAACTCTGATGTAGAAGTGTTTAAAGTTTAGTTTAAGTTTCAGTGCTGTGCAGCAAATGATTCTGGATGTTTGACAAATATGGGATGATGATTTTAATACTATATAATATGTAAGTGAAAAACAGATCTACAGTTGTTTAACTTGATTAACTTGTTCATATGATCAAAAAAATTAAAGTGGATTTGATAATTCAAATGTTTTTTAAACCAGATAGAGATAAAGTCTAAATGTTGTGTTCTTGTTCCAGTTTCTCCTGTTGGGGCTGTCGTTGGAGTTGTTGTAGGACTGATGCTGCTCCTGTCCCTCTGCATCGGTGGACTCGTCGTCTGGAGGTTAAAGGAGAATGGTGAGAGACAAATTATGCTTTTTCTGAAGTGTGGCTGATGTTCAGTAACTTTACTGCCAAAAGATGTCCTCAAAAGAAGTAAGTCCTAAGACCTGCTCCATTCACACATCTAAACACTAAGTTTCACTTATAAAAATATATTTTGACATTTTTTAAATTAAACGTCTGGTAACAATCACTTAAATTTATATACACTAATTTGGCCAACTTTTCATGGTTTTAAACATTGTCAGCAGACATCATCCAATATAAGATATTGGCTTTATGTATCAATTTACATCCTGTATTTCACATGTGGCTGATTATTATTCACATTCTGCATTAAGAAGAGTTTTCTCACTCAATGATCCTGAATAAAAAGTGGAAGCAGAGACACTGGAGTTTCATCATATTTTTCCTTACATATATTTGATGGCTGTTAAACCAATCAAAGGTTTAAAGAAGCTTCCACACTCTGAAAGTCTCTTGTTCAGCAAAACTGTCCCGTTGTTTGATTAGTGTCTATTAGACCAGAAATCAAGTAGAAGACGTTTTCAGTAGCTTGAGTATCATGAACCTTAGTTAAAGCAACAATACAACAATGTGAAGATGCACATTACAAGTAAACCCCTGCCTTAAAATCCTACAAAGGTACTGAAGTATTATCAGCTAAAGTTAAGACGGCACAGAGGTGCAGGGGTTACTGCTGCTGCCTCACAGCTAGAAGGTCAACAGTTGGAATCTTGGCCTTTCTGTCCGGTCTGTCCAGGGTGTACTTTGCCGTTTGCCAAATGACAGCTGGGATCAACTGCGGTTAGTGGAATAAAAATTGCAATATTCAAGTAAACTACAGTTACCTCAAAATTCCACTGAAATACACGACTGGTTCATGTACTTAACATGTTTCTAATTGTAAGTTTGTTTCCAGTGCTGGCAGAAACACAGAAATCATGATCACACTTAACCACAAACATATTTACATTTTTGTAATCAACATCACTGATGCAACCTATTTTTTAAATATGAAATAATTACCACCAGAAACTGGTGAGCCAACTATTCAACTTGTCCATTGATTGATTTGTCTTAACAGGGTCCCAGTGAAGATGAGAGGAAGTTACTGTGAAGTTAAAAGCAAGATTTTCATTTTTTATTTTCACTGCACTGTTCTACTAAATGTACTAAATATCTTTTTAGACAAAGAAATAAATTTACATTTATTGTTGAGATATGAAATTGTTGGGCCGGTCCGTAAATCACAAACTGGTCAGTGTGGAGGTTCAGTACATCACTGACCTGTACAGAATGAAACTTTATGGCCGGTGTCTTTAAATTTTCTTTTACATTTTTTATAATAGTTTTTGTACTTCATTTGTTTGAATGTCGTTATTATAAATGTTGCACTGTCTGTTAAAGTTTTGAGTTGCTGTTACAGTTTATTTCAAATTATTTTGGTGTTTTTGTTTATTAGAATCGGTTATATTCTGAAGTATTAAAGCTTAAATATGTGTAGCTCAGCATCCCACCTGTTGTAAAGATAAGCTTTATGGTTACATCTGTGGAGATTCTCCATCATCCAGGTCATCGTATTTCTAAAGATGCTGTTTGATGACAGCTGGTCATGTTTGAAATTCTTGAGCACATTTATCTGACATGAAGTCAAATGAGAACTAAATAAGATGTTTTTCTCCATTTGTGAGTTCCTGCTTTGCATCCATCCTGTGTTTTACAGGAACATCCAGATATGTGATGATACCTTTTGACCTATGAGAAGTAGATATAGAAATTAAATTTTTACGTTTTCTGAAGTTGTTTATCTGCCAAAATGTGTAACATCTCCCCTTCAGACTAAAGCAAACAAAGCAGGCAGAAATTCAAGCTGTGAAATGAGGATGAGAGATCATGTTTGAAATATTTAAAAACAGGAAGAATGGGTTTGATTTGCCACTTCTCTGTAAAGTGGTTTCATATTGTATAAGATCATGTATTGGACCTTTTCTTATAGATAAAAATGTTGAGCATAATATGAAATAGTTTAAACTAGATGACGTTTAACCATCCAAACAACACTTTTCTATGAAGACCATATGCTGCCATTAACAATCACTTTGGCCCAGTCAAGCTGGTAAACTTTAAATGTCACTTTATCTGGAGATGAATCGTGGCAGAAGCTACAGAAATTAATGTGGTATTTTGCAGAAGCAGAGCTGAGAGGTTCTGATCTTCACTGGTTCATATCTGTGTTTCCTGGTTTAATGAGATGTGAATGTTTCATCATCAGCATATGAGCTGAGTTCACCTGAGAATGACTCCTTCAGGGTGAACACGCTCTTACTTCTGACCAATGAGAAGTCAGTTTAAAGGACCTTGTCATGGGGCTATAGTCCATGTCCTGCAGAGAGCAGATTTCTAAGTTTTATATTGTGACATACCTCCAATTCTATTAGTTTGTTCCATCAAGCTGGCAGAATAGAGTTGTTGTTGTTGTCTAGTTGTGTGGACAAATGCAGTGCACCAGATAACACCATAGACACATTTTCTAAAAACTGTTACCAATGTGACACTTACCACATGTTTATGTGTGCTTCACTCCATCCACCAACAGGCAACAGGTCCAGACTGTCAAACATCAAACAGGAGCTTTGAAAGCTCTTTATAGCAGAGGGAAATGAGTCCAAACCATACTGGGCTGAACTAGAGGGGAAATCATTTCTACCCTGAATAACATCCATTGGGAGACAAACTAGAATAATATAGTGAAGGAGTTTATATTGTTTCTACATATGAAAAGTAATCAATTGTCTTAATTGGTTATTAATTAGTGGTGGTTTGTCTTTGTAGGAGGGGCTTCTGGTCTATAATACCAGGAGTAAAAGCTCCTTGTCAGTGATTGTTTGCAGGAGTTCAGATGTAGACCTGCTGCTACTGTCATGTGTTCCTGCTCTGTTTCCTGTTTCTTGGCTTTTATTTTGTACTTCCCTCCATCTCACTTCCTGTTTCACTCTGGTAACTTCTCATCATTAGCCCTGATTGTTCTCACCTGTGCCCCCGTCTCTAAACCCAGCTCCCCTCACAGTTCTCTGCATTTCTACAATGAGAGTTTCAGCTTTGTCCACATGTAGCTGAGACCAGGGCTCGAGCTACTGTCCCTGTGGTCCATGGACGACAGATGTTTATCCATCTCTGTGTTCTGAGCTTTTTGGCTCCTACACACCTTCACAGCTAGTTGCCCAATAGTAATGAGCCTGGCTTAGTTTTTCCCTTTCTGTTGACTTTCAGTTTTTATTTGGACCAGTTTTTAGCTTTATTTTGTTTGCGTTTATGTCTTCATCACTTTGCCAACTCTTGATATATTTGATGGATCTGTGTAAACTGGTTAATTTAAGTCTCTGTTACATGTTTTTTGCTGCTTCCACAAAACTTCTTGTTTCTGCTCGTCCGTTACTAAAGTCTGACACCTGGTTCATGTAACACAGTACAGTACATCAAGGTGACAGAGATCCTCAGATGTGGAGATGAATGTAGATCTGTTAATGAAACTCCTCAATTAAAACTTGTCAGAACAACATCATCTGTTAAACAGGTTATATTGAGTTGAACTTTTGTTATTGACCAAATACTTATTTTACGCAGGAATTTATAAATAAATTCTTTAAAAAAACAATAAGTTGATGTCCTGTTTTTTTCTCCACATTCTGTCTCTCACAGTTGAAGTGTAATATGATCAAAATTACAGACCTCTGTCATTTTAAGCTGGAGAACTTGCACAATCGGTGGCTGACTAAATACTTTTTTGCCTCATTGTACGTGGGAACTTAATTTCGTAATTGTTCTTTAATGTTTGTTCCTCAGAAACACATTTGTGTATCGTGTTGTAAAGTGGATTCCGTTATAAGTCACTTCCTGATTCTTTGGAAAGATTTACATCTGTACAGAGGCGGAGACGTTTAACATGTAATGTAACTCAAAAGAAAGAAAAACTCATTTAAATACGCGGTGTATCATCAATGAAACAAATGGCTTTTTAAGGACATTTGTATTAGGTTCTTGTCTCTACTTTACTATTTCATTGTTTTCTTATTATCGCAGCATTGAAATCTGGCGACGTTGTGGGATTTGTGCCAAATATCCAACCACTCCCATCTTTCACAGAGACCGAAGCAACTCGATTATTTCTCCGTGATTCTTGATCAAATCAGGATGAAGTCGTTATTTCTGTTGCTTCTCTTCTGTCACGTTTCATCACCAGGTAAGTTCACATTTCAATCTCTAAACTCTTTACTTCAGTCTGCACTTTGTCCCTGCGTCCACAGTTTTACCTCAGTTTGAAAAGACTTTAGGCTTCAACTGAACATGTTCACACTGTAAATGTCCCATTTGGGACAATATGTGTACAGTATATTAAGGCTGAATACTGAATGTAGCGTCCAGTCAGAAATTTGAAGTCTTACTGATGGTCTGATAATAGTTTATTGTTCTTATCTTTTTCCTCAAACCAACGTAAGAGCTACACAAAGCAAACACAGACAAAACAATAGATTAAAACCACATCAGACCGTTAATACGTCCTATAGCAGATTTACGTTAAACTAACATAAAGACAAATTACCATCTTACAAATTTATATAAATCATAAAACCAACCTTGTTACCACTTTCAACTGCAGCTAAACACAAAAACATACTATCCGTAACCGTCTCCTTTTATTTTTCCGTCTGTTACCTTTTACCGTCTTCTACCGTTGTTAAGTTTCATTCTTTATTATGTGTTAGCTGTCCTTTCAAAATAAAACACATCCGTCTTACAGGAAGTTATAAAAATAAAAGCCACAAAACAAATCACAAAGGTTTGAACTAGGAACATTTGCAGGAGAAAAAGATTGTAAGGACGTTACACTGAATGTATTTTTATTTTGTCTCACACTGAAACATTCCCTCAAGTTTCTCTACACTGGATCTTCTGGAATCCAAAACCTCCCAGAGTTGGTGATTGTTGCCCTGGTTGATGACGTTCAGGCAGGTTACTGCAACAGCAACAAAACCATAGAAATACACCAGGAAGTTTGGAAAAAACTGTTCAAAGACAAACCTGAGCTAATGGAGCTGTTCACTCAACAGTGTTTCGACACACTGCCTAAACTCTTTAAATCTACACTTGACAGAATTATGCAGCACTTCAACCAAACTGAAGGTGCAGTATGTTCTATGTTCTACATCACTTGGAAAGTAATGGGAGGGAGTTTTCACTGGGGGCAGATTAAAGGTGACAGGGCCTCTGAGCTTGAATTACATGACATGGCTGCTCCTCACAGAAATGACATATCAAGACCACAACACACTGATCCACAGCACAAGAATGAAAGTGAACTGATTTCTGCTTCATGACCTCATCTTGAAAACACACTGATCATTAAGTATGAGGAAAAAATACTGCTTTACTTGAATGTTTATGAATTAGTTTATTCTTTTTCTGCATCACATTTCAGGATGAAATAGTATAATATACATTTTGCTGCAGCTCATTTGTCAGACAGCTATTACACTGATTATTTGTCAGTAATCCTGTGCACATCTGCTCACTTACCAATCAGGAAAAAAATTGTTTTTCTACCACAAATCTCTGTGCATTCCACAGACTTTTACATCTTCACTTTATTAATAATCTTATGTGACCCAGTCTGGGCAGCACAGTGGGGGAGTGTCCACAGCTAAAAGGTCCCCGTTTGAATCCACCTGCCGGCTGCAGCCTTTCTGTGTGGAGTTTGCATGTCCTCCCTGTGTTTGTGTGGGTTTCCTCCATGTACTCTGGTTTCCTCCCACAGTCCAACAACATGCATGTTAGGTTCATTCCTGTCCATGTTGTTCCCCACCTCTTAGTACTAGATATATTCTTGTCAAAGAATGATGTATATGTGTCGACTTCTGGAAGATAATTCCAATAAAAGTCTGGGTGATATTATGGTTGTTGATGGCAGTGATGGACTCAGGCTGCTAATGATTGATGCAGAGTGTTCAGCAGGTTCATGCTTATGAAGGTAACCTTCACCAAGTGACTAGACAAATTAATCAGGAGGCCTGGAGACACATCAGAAACTCATCACTGTGCTTCAAAGAGCAACAGAAGAGAACATTTCTCACAGTGACCATTAACTGTACAACTCATCCCCAGAAAATCAACTGAAAAAAAATATGTTGTTCTCTGTTGTTCTCAGGTTTCCACATCTTACAGTTGATGGAAGGCTGTGAATTGGATGAACAGACTGGAGAGACAGTTTTTTTCACAGTATGGTTATGATGAAGGAGACTTCATGTCATTTGACCTGAAGAAGCGAACGTGGATCCTTCTGAAACCAGAGGCTGACGTCATCCAACAGGAATGGGAGGCTGACAAAGCCAGAATAGACATGTATATGAATGTCCTCACTCAGAATTATTCTGAGTGGCTGAGGAAATCTGTGAATTATGGGAAGAACTTCTTGTTGAGAACAGGTAGAATCACAAGGACTCATGAAATCTTTTAATTATTTATCATTAAATGTTTTTATCTTTTGTATCCTCCATGGTTTACATCTTTTCTCCCTTCTTTTTCTTTAACTTTCTCCTTCTCTCCTCCAGAACTTCCCTCAGTTCCCTCTCCTCTGGAAGTCTCCGTCCTCTCCAGTCAGCTGCCACGCTACAGGTTTCTACCCTGACAGAGCCAAAATGTTCTGGAGGAAAGATGGACAGGAGCTTCATGAGGACGTGGACCATGGAGAGATCCTCCCCAACCATGATGGAACCTTCCAGATGAGAGTTGATCTGAATATTTCATCAATCAAACCTGAAGACTGGAGGAGATACGATTGTGTGTTTCAGTTTTCTGGTGTAAAGAAAAACATCACCACCAAACTGGACAAAGCTGTGATCAGGACCAACTGTGGTAAGACGAAAGTCAGACGTTTTGAAAATATGTGTTTCTTTGTTAGTTTTGATTGACCTCTAAAGTTGGACCAGGACCTCTATTTATCGAGCATCTCAGAGTAGGAAATCACTCCTGTCTGCACCAAAATGTAGCAGAGCTTCAGAGGTGTCTGAACTGGTGAGAAATTACCAGGAGAGACTCTCTCAGTTAATGGAAAGATCATTGCAACTTTACATTTTGAATTAACAGGATGAGTGTAGACCAGTAAAGGTTAGAATTGTTAGGTTCAAAGGCACTTTATGAAAACTTTGTGTATTATTTGTATTATGATTTTAAAGACAAACTTCAACTGTGATTTGAGAATTTCAGTTTTCAATTCTCTAAAACATTGAACTTCAATTGTTACAAAAAGACTCCAACACGTCCCTACAACTTGTGAGGTCACATTGTTTCCTGGTCGTCCTTCACCTTCACTAAAAGTAAGAGTAGGACGCTTCATAAATACTGTAAGTTTTACTCAGTGGTAGAAGTGTTTATGGTTTTAATTTAACTTTCAGAGCCATGAAGTAAGTGATTCTGAGATGCTGGACAAATACAGGCCCTGTCTGTGCTACAGAAATATAATAAATATGAGTGAAAACCAAAACTACATTTGACTAACTACTTGGTCTTATTCATATAATCTGCTCCATATACTTCAAATCTAAAGTGGATTCTATAAACTGAGCATTTTAATTTCCACCCAAGTGTAGAGACAAAGTCTAAATGTTGTGTTCTGGTTCCAGGTCCTCCTGTCTTTGAGGTCGTTGGAGTTGTTGTAGGACTGATGCTGCTGTCAGTCTGCATCACTGCACTCGTCATCTGGAGGAAGAAGAAGAAGAATATTGGTGAGAGACTGGTGAATGATTTTTTTGTGTGGCTGAATTTCAGTAACTTTACTGCTAAAAGAGCCCAGTTGACATCCTCAGCAGAAGTATTTATTAAGACTTGATTGCTTGTCTTTATAATCCCAGCAAAAAAAAAATACTATAATAAAAGTATTTATCTATTTATTATTATTATTATTTCACATTCTGCATTAAGAAGAATGTTCTCACTCAATGATCCAAAATAAATAGAGGAAGCAGAGACACTGGAGTTTCACCATGATTTTCCATGCACACATTTGATGCCTGTTAAACCAATCGAAGGTTTAAAGAAGCTTCCACACTCTGAAAGTTGTTTGATTAGTGTCTGTTAGACCAGAAAAGCAACAATGTACAATTAAGTAAAATCCTACCACGGTACTGAAGTATTATCAGCAAAATGCACTTGAAGTAAGGGCAGCACGGTGGAGGAGCGGTTAGTGCTGCTGCCTCACAACTAGAAGGTCAATAGCTTGAATCTCAGCTTGCTGTGGACTCAGTGTTGACCACAATTCAACAAGTTTGGAAATGATTGGTTAAACATCTAACAATTTATTGTTATTATGTATTAATGTAAAATCTAAATTTGAACATAACATAAAAAAATACATTTTGAATTTATTATAAAGTGGAATGAAAACTACAATATTTGAGTAAATCAGATTTACATCAAAATTGCACTTAAATACACGACAGCTTCATGTACTTAACATGTTTAGTTGTAAGTTTGTTTCCAACGCTGCCAGAAACACAGAAATCACCACCACACTGAATGTTACAACTCTGTCTCCTCTATCCAACTAAACCAGATACATATTCACATGTCTGTGGTGAAAATAACTTATGCAACATCATTTGAAAATGAATTAATTGTTTGGGGAAGAAGGCGCCTGCAGAAGAGCAGGACTGTAACACCACAGACTGCAGAGTACGATATGTGGCTGGGTTTAGGCAACAAAAGCACTTTGGTTAAGGTTAGAGGAAGATTGTGGTTAGATTTAAAATCAAATCAACACGTGTGTGAAGTGATGTTTTTTCCTCCAGACCACAATCTTTCTGTAATCTTAGCAAAGTCCTGTGAGAGTCTAAATACAGCCATAATAATGTTTAATAACTGTAGTCAGACAAATTAGATATTGTACTGCAACAATTGATAAATGATAGACAGTATTTGGGTTGAAAAAGGATCATTGTCTGGGAACATGCTGCTGATAGTTTCAGTATTAACATATTTGCAACATGTTGTTTAAATTACCTGTCAATAGGTAAATTAATCCAACTGTAATGTTCTTTTAAATTACTATTTGTTATTGCATTTTTTAAAAGAAGTATTTAACAAAGTATTTAACTTGTCCATTTATTGGTTTGTCTTGACAGGCTCCCAGTGGAGATTAGAGGAGTCAAAACAACAATTTTTTAGATTTTCTTAGACAATGTCATCTAAATTTACTGAATTTATTTCTATACCAAATTATTAAACCTTAAATTGTGTATATGTGTAGTTCATTAAGTCTCTGTTACATGTTTCTGCTGCTTCCACTAAACTTCTTGTTTCTGCTCGTCTGATACTAAAGTCTGACACCTGCTGGTTCATGTAACACAGCACAGTACATCAAGAGACTTCAGCGATGGTCCCTAACTTCAGACTGTAAACATCAGTATGTGCACTGTGAAAAAGCTTTTTCTCTTTCCTTTTGCCCTACAGCTAAACATTCCCTGACATATTTCCTCACCACGTCCTCTGGACTCCAAACCTTCCCAGAGTTTGTGGCTGTTACGGTGGTTGATGGAGTTCAGGTGGGATACTGTGATAGCATTAATAAGACAGCGGTATCAAAACAGGACTGGGTGAAAAACCTTCTGGAAGCTGATCCTGAGCACTTGGAGTGACACACTGCAGCCTGCACCAATGTCCATCTGTATTTTAAAGCAAAGCTGGAAAACATACAACAGCACTTTAACCAAACTGGAGGTTTGTGTGTTTTTTAGTAACTATATGTTAATTTCTTTAGTTGCATGAATGTATTGACAGATAGATACAGCAGATTAGTACATTTAGAGAAACTCTATACATCATCCAGTAAACAAAGAAATTTGTCTTAATGATTTGGGGCGACTGGCTCAGGAGATAGAGAAGTCGTCCACCTGGGGTTGGCAGTTTGATGCCCACTGGAGCACAAATTGCTGAGCTTGGCTAACATCCCTCTCACCCACCCCCTCCACAGATTCCAGCGGGCAGCCCAGGACAGAGCTGGCCTTCTTTACCAGCTTGTTCAGTCTCTTCCTGTCCCGGACATTGCTGCCCGCACCCCATTTAATATGAGTTGTTGTTGATGTCCATCAATAGGAACCACTACCTGAGATGTGCACCGATAACTCTTCCCATCCCCATCAATCAAAACATGAGAAACAGCAGAAGGGGAGGTTGTTCCTGTTAATTTTTTTATTTTGAAGACACTCCACGAGGAAAGGGGGCCAGTCAGGGCTGCAAATGATTACAATTATTTATTAGATTGTATTTATTGTTAAAAAAAGTTAGTTTTTTGCAGCAGCACCCTCTCCAGCAGGTGGCGCCCTGGGCAACCGCCTTCTATGGCCTATGCCAAGATCCAGCACTGTGTGGAGTAAAGGTTGGTCTGTTTGG
Source organism: Channa argus (assembly GCF_033026475.1). Taxonomy (NCBI): domain Eukaryota; kingdom Metazoa; phylum Chordata; class Actinopteri; order Anabantiformes; family Channidae; genus Channa; species Channa argus. The sequence goes on from NC_090197.1 coordinate 6,540,011, forward strand.
TCGAATCTTCCACAAGAGCTTCTGTAGAACATCTGCTGAAAGACTGTACTGTGTACTGAGCATAATCAACAGGTGTCAGAACACACAGTGTAACACAGCTTGCTGAGTTTGGGGCTGTGCGGCTGCAGACTGATCACAGGGTCCCTGCATTGTGTTTCTCATGCTACAGCTGATTGTTCTTACTCACTGTAAGAATGGACGTCCATGGATGTTGCTGTGTTTCTGTGTTGAAGGACACTTCATCTCCACAGTGGTGGTGTTGGATTTGAACCCATGCACAGTGACAGAGAATTATATAGCTTATAGAAGTAACACAGATGTCCAGGTGTGATGGCATCTCCTGGGAATTAATATTATTTTCTCTTTCATACATCTATGGCCGTCATCCCAAGACACAGAGCTTTTACTGCATAAAAGCTTTCACTGCCACACTCCCACATCCATTTGATGACTTAGTTAAATTCAAACTTTCCTTCCCCTTTTTCGGTCTTTTATTTTTAAAATAGGAACAGAAAAATGTAAATTTGTCTAATATACATATGGGGGAAAGTAAAAAAGGCAATTTCTCTTTTTTCATTCTTGTATTTGAAATTGAAGAATTAACTTGTTTTTCCATTTTCCCATTTCTGATCTCAAAACAGATATGGACTCTGGCCTTTTTATGTTAAATCTAACTATTGACACCTGAAATTGCATTTTGACTAGTCATATGAAATGTGGACATTTAGACTGGTAACAATTCAAAGTTACATTATAGATATGTGAAATGCTTTTTTCAGTTTGGACATGTGAAAGTATGACTGGTAACAGTTGCACTGTAAACATCTGAAATGGGAGTTTTTCTCAGCACCTCTAAAGTGTTGTATTGTCTCTTACAGTATAATTTCTGCTCCTGTTTCTGGTTTGGCCTGATGTTGATAGCTGCCTTTCATGGCCCACTTCCTCATTTGAAACATCTGTTGTAAATTATCTTTGGCTGTCAGATTTCCCTCACTCTGTCACGTTGGCTTTGTCTGTTTTCTTTAGTTCCTGACCTTAGTTCCAGATCTTCTGCCTCAGCTTGTACTAGTCCTGTTTTCTCCCTGTGGATTAGATTTTGGATGTATGAGGATCTTGGATATACATTTTGGATTTTTCTCTTCTGTGTTAATTGCTTCTATTCTGGTGGGGCTGCTCTAAGAGGAGGATAGTGTGTATATTTATCCTCTATTCACTAATGTCTAATCTCTTCTTCCTTCTGACTATGTACATGCAGGCACATGTTTTTTCACACGTCAGCTCTCTGTCAGCCCCAGTCTTTCCACTTCCTGGTCTCTGTGATAAATATCTGAAATCAACTGATAACTAACTTCAATTTAACTCTGGTTTTCTGCAATTTCCGTCACATTTCTTTTCACATTTTCCAGGAGTGTTTTGCCTGTGAATGGGATGATGAGTCTGGAGATGATGGTGGATATAAACAGTTTGGTTATGATAGAGAGGACTTCATTTCATTAGACCTGAAGAATCTAAGATGGAATTACACAGACCAGGCTGCCACCTACGAACAAAACATCACTACTATAATAAACTCTTCAGCAATTTGTCCTTGATGGTCGAAGCAGTGTTTGCATTATGGGAGCAGAATCACATGACCAGATGTAGTTTTAAAATCATAAGGTTACTCAGTGTGCAGTAACATATACGTGGTTTATGAAACATTGAAGTGAGTCTCACTGAAAACTGACAGTCAATCAATCTGTGCCTCTTATACCCCCGTAGTTCCTCCCTCAGTGTCTGTCCTCCAGAAGTCTCCGTCCTCTCCAGTCAGCTGCCACGCTACAGGTTTCTACCCTGACAGAGCCACAATGTTCTGGAGGAAAGATGGAGAGAAGCTTCATGAGGACGTGGACCATGGAGAGATCCTCCCCAACCTTGATGGAACCTTCCAGATGAGACAGGAGAGACGACTGTGTGTTTCAGGCTCTAAGGTGTTGAGGACATCATCATCACTAAACTGGACAAAGCAGTGATCAGGACCAACTGGGGTAAGACTGAAGTTAGATGTAAAATGACAAATACACACCAGTTTCTTTGCTTGTTTTCCCTCTAAAACTTTAGTTCTCAAAATGTTTGAGAACACACTGCTAAGTTCATATACTGCTCCAAAACAAGTATGAAAATATTATATATTTGCCCTCAGCTTTAACAGTAGCACGGTTAGTAGGGAAACCACACATTGTGCTGTGTGTCTCAAAATAGTCATAGCCAGTCATTTCCTGATTAGGCAATTGCTCAATGTGGTTCCTACAAAACAGTCTACAGAGTCACCAAGTATGAAAAAAACCCACACTAACGTGCACAAAGCACAGTCCATGCATGTCCATCACCAGCTGCTGACTTCAGCACAGAGGAAATCTGACTCCTATTTAACAATGAGGCTGCAGTTTGGGTCCAAGACCTGAACTTCTAGGCTACACTTCTACTGTTCCTCCACATCCCACTTGTGTCATGGATTCCAGGTCAAAGCTGGACAAATTTGTTTAGAGTGTCAGTCTCACAGCTGCTGCTGCACTTTAACAGGCTCTGACACACTGTAGAACTAAATGCTGCTATTTAAAAAAAACAAGCTTTTCTCCAACAGGATCAATATGATTTATGACTATTGTCATAGTTCAGTTTTGATAGTAGTATACTAGTCAAATTCATCATATCTGTAACACAGCTCTCTGTGGTTTCCTACCTCACCATCTTATTCATGTGATTTGCTCTATGTTCTTAAAAACTAACAACCTAAACACAAATTATGTGCAGCTATAGAGACAGGGTCTGAATGTTCTGTTCTGTTCTGCTGTTTGTGCAGTAATTCTAAGAATCTACTGAGTCTAAACACAGAGTCATGTCCTTATCCTCCAAATATCTAATGCACAATCTCGGGCACCAGTTGGTTTAATGCGCTGCCTTTGGTGGTGATTAGTCATAAGTCCAGTCATGGGAGATCAAGTCAGACACATCAGTGTCTTTGTCATTTCATGGACCTTTGAAACACATTACTGAAGCTTCTGCACCAACTTCTAGTTGTTATCTCTTGTTTCATAAAATGGATGGATTGATGGAAAACTTGATGGTTCTCTTCCATCCAGACTTTATCTTTAACCTCAGCTGATGTCATTTTGCTTTCAAATGTTTTTATTACACTGATGAATTAGATTTTTTTCTTTGTAAAGCACCTGGAACTGTCATTTTGTATAGAGTGTTGGCCAACTATAATTATAATGAGTTTTAGTTTTTATTTGTTCACTTGTGTGGACTGAAATTTTAGCTGAAAAAGAACAAACACGCTCAGTAGCCACAACGTTACAACCACCTGCCAAATATTGAGTAGGTCTCCGTTTTACAGGCATCAAGCCGTCAGTAGCTGATGCTTGAAGTCCTGTGAGCTGGGCCTCCATGGATCACACTTGTTTTCCAGCACATTCACATACACAGATGCTCGATTGGACTGAGATCTGGAGAATTTAGAGGCTGAGTCAACACCTGAAAGTGCTGTTCCTCAAACAATGTGTCAGGGTGATTTATCCTGCTAAAACAGGCCACTGCATTCAGGAAGACCATTTCCAAGAGGGGGTGGACTTGGACCTCAACAATATTTAGGTACTGTATTTGTCAGAGTAACATCTACATGAAAAGACCCAAGGTTTTCCCAGCAAAACATTTCCCAAAGCATCACGCTGCCTCCATTGGTTGCCTTTTTCCCCATAGTGCATCCTGGTGTTATCTCTTTCTTAGGTAAGTGACGCAACACACTCAACCTTCTGCATGATGAAAAAGGAAGCATGATTCATAGGATCTGTGTGTGACTCATCAGACCAGGCCACCTCCTTCCATTGCTCTGTGGTCAAGTTCTAATGCTCACATGCCCATTGTAGGCAGTTTTTGCAATGGACACGGGTCAACATGGGCACCATAGTCTGCGACTATGCAGCCCCACACACAACTGACTACAATGTGTATTCTGACACTTTTCTATTGGAACCAGCAACTTGAGCTGCAGTAGCTGTTCTACTGAATCGGGACTACAAGGCTCAGCCTTCGCTCCCCGCGTGTATCAATGAGCCATGACGCTGTCGCCCGCTCACCAGTTTTGTTTCTATAGACAAATTTGTTTGGTCCTGACCATTGCAGGCTGAGAACATCCTACAAGAGCTGCAGTTTTAGATCCAGTCACTTGAGTTGTTGTCAACGTCGCTTAAATCCTCTCTTCATGTTTTGTGCTTCACACATTAACTCCAGGGACAAAAAGGTCATTTGCAGCCTGATACATCCCACCCACTTCCAGGTGCTGCTGTAATGAGATAGAAAACGTTAACTGTACCTGTCAGCGGTCTTAATATTATGGCTGATCGGCATGTTGTAACAAAACATTTCACCTTTTTACAGTTTCATTTCTGTGTTGAATCTGTCTCTTAATGTTTGTTCAGTGTTTATAGTCTGTTGGAATTTGAGCATTTAGCTCAAGTGTGTAGTGAAGTTGATCAAGTGTAACCTGTTCATTGTGTTGCCGTTTGCTCAAATGTTGCATCTCCTGTAAATTCATGTCTTTAAGTTTATGTGAATGTTCAGTGGCTGATTTTTACTCAACTGATTTAAAAACTGATGTCACATTAAACTGAACTCAGTTTCTGGATTATTAACATTCTGAGGTAATTGTGCATATTTGAATATTTCCATGTTACAAAAAGTGCTTTTCTATACAGAATAACATTAATAATTATATAAGATACAGAATATTTATTTCTAAAAAGGGCCTTTCTCCATAGTGAACATTTATATATTTGATATTTTACAAACACTATTTTGTTGTTAATTCAGTACTTTCCCTGAAGTGAAGGGTGACTGACAAACTTTTGCTTGTATTGGAGTATTTTTTGGTGGTATTACTGCTTTTAACATTAGAATTGACGGGTTGACAGGAAACACTTCAGTTTAAAGCACCACACTGAATTATATCTATTAAGCTTCTGATAATGAATTACATAGCTATAATAAAAGCAAAATCAAGAATTCATATTCATAACACAAAAATGACAGACAAACTAATAATTTTATGCAAATGGGATCTAAAGGTTTTTTTATGTGCTCTCCTGCTGCTCCCACAAAATCCTGGAAACAAAATCTCCAGAGAATCGTTCCGTTTTTAAATTGTCTTCGTTATCAGGGTAATTAACTGACAAATATCAGTGACAGACATCAGAAGTGTGGTGAATATAATATATGTAATTCATCCAATCAACATTTTTATTAATGGCACAAAGACTCAAATCCTGCAGCTATTTGGTTTCTAATTTTCCATCAAATTATCTTTTATGGGCACTGCACTTCCTCCCTGGAGGAGGCGGGAGATGTCACGTTTGATTCCTACCTTCGATTCCAAACATCACCTGTGGACACGTTCTGGGACAGAGTCTGTTGTGGTTTGTGTCTTTCAAAGCACATGTTTTACTCGACCAGTGTACTGTGGCACAAGGAGTCTCATTCAATTGTGATGGAAAATCAAGTATTATTGAATTATGATTACATTTAATCCTTAGCATGTTACCTAGTTATAATAGCAACTTGTACTCAGTGTACTTTTGAAGAATGTTTAAAAGATTGTATGTTGTTCAAATGTTGTCTCGTATATATGTTTTGTCTCGAAGTGTTTGCAGAACTGCTCCAAGGTCAGTTATTGTCTAACAGCAGACCATCCCACACTGTAGTGACCCAGAGTCACTCCATGCTCACAGGTGCTTATCAAAGTGCTGAAAAGGGAAAAGGTTTCCATAAAAGGAGAAAGGAGCTGGGAGCAGTAGCCTGAGGGTGGAGAATGTTCTGCCCAGTAAGAGAAAGATATTAAAACTAATGTGTGATGTATAAAGTTTAGAACTGCATAGGATGGAGAACTGAAACTCTGTTGATGTTCTTCTCTCTTGCAAGATAATAAAACCCTAAAAAACATCCTGGATGTTGAAGCTTCTTTACTAATTACACTTGAGGTGTCTAAAACCAGATATGATCATTTTTTGCCATGACAATCAGTAAAGTAAATGATGTAATGGAAACAGCAGCTGCTAACAGTGAATTCGGTGGACTTCAATTTTCTAAATGTAAACAGCACTGTGTTAAAAACCGGATTTAAATCAGTGACATTTGTGTGAACTTCATTACCTGATTGTCCGTTAGTGAATCACCTGTCTGAAGTTTGTGGGCGGAGCGTCTGCTCCTCACTAACTCATTTGTTTACAGTTTTGGTTCCCGTTATAAATCACTTCCTGAGTTTTTAGGAAGTTGCACAAGTGATCATCGAGGAAACATTTAACATCTAATGTAACACTCAAAAGAAAGGAAAACTGATATAAATACGCGGTGTATGATAGATCAACTTAAAAAGGTTTTTGTGGCACTGATTTGATGGAAATTGCTCACATTATAAAGAACTTCAGCCAAATAGTCCTAACACTCCGATTATTTCTCTGTGATTCTTGATCAAATCAGGATGAAGTCGTTATTTCTGTTGCTTCTCTTCTGTCACGTTTCATCACCAGGTAAGTTCACATTTCAATCTCTAAACTCTTTACTTCAGTCTGCACTTTGTCCCTGCGTCCACAGTTTTACCTCAGTTTGAAAAGACTTTAGGCTTCAACTGAACATGTTCACACTGTAAATGTCCCATTTGGGACAATATGTGTACAGTATATTAAGGCTGAATACTGAATGTATTTTTATGTTGTCTCACAGTGAAACATTCCCTCAAGTTTCTCATCACTGCATCTTCTGGAATCCAAAACCTCCCAGATTTGGTTATTGTTGCCCTGGTTGATGACGTTCAGGCAAGTTACTGCAACAGCAACAAAACTATAGAGATGAAGCAGGATGTGTGGAAAACGTTATTCTAAGAAAATCCTCAGCTAATGGAGCTGTTCACTTGGCGATGTTTCGAGATTCTGCCTAAATTCTTCAAATCAGTACTTGACAGAATTATGCAGCAACTCCAACACAGAGGAGGTTAAATATCTTCTATGTTCTACATCTGACTTGAAAAATAAATGGAGGGAGCAGCAGAGCTCAACACAGGTCCTGGAGGCATGAAAGCTAAGTCTGTTCTGTTCCTCTTCCAGGAAACAAACCGGGTGAAACAGGCTCAACTCCTCACAGTAACAGTTAACAGTTTTAAACAGTAAAATACAAAGTAAAACAAGTGAAAAAGTTCTATCTACTCAGACTTATCACCACTCTTTACGTTACTAAGACTAAATTTGATAAGTTGTGTAAAAACAGCCATTTTTAAGAGCAGAGCTCAAAATCTTATCTATCCTTTGAATATCTGTCCTTATGTCTTGTACAATAAAATAAAAATGTGTATTTACTTTTTCATTGGACATTTCCAGGTTAATTTTATTTTTGCATTAAAACTTTTGAACTGAAACGTAAAACCACTCATAAAGAAAAGGTCACAGAATCATAATCAAACTGTAATACTGTGAGAAGAGCAGGACTTTATAAAACATGCAATATTGTTAAGTTCAGCTTTCTACTGGAGACATCACTTATACATCATTGTAAACTGTGTTTTCTCTCTCAGGTTTCCACATTTTACAGTCGATAGAAAGATTTGAATCTGATGAAAAGACCAGAAAGACTTTTTCTGCACAGTATGGTTATGATGGAGAAGACTTCATGTCATTAGACCTGAAGAATTGAAAGTGGATCCCTCTGAAACCAGAGGCTGATGTGGTCAAACAGGACAAAGTCCTAACGGAAGATACTGTTCACTTTGTTACTCAGATTTATCCTGAGTGGCTGAGCATGTGTCTGAATTATGGGAGGAGCTTCTTGTTGAGAACAGGTAGAATCACATGACCTGATGAAATTTCAGAACTATGTTCATATAAACGCACTAAATTACAACTTTAATTGCTTCTCTTCTTCCCTTTTCTCTTTTAAGCCTGATGTGTCTCTATTGAATTTAATCCTTGTTCCCTTTTCTCTTTCTCAGCCTCTATGGTTTACTTCTTTCTCCCCTCTCTCTTTAACTTTCTCTCCTCCCTGTTTTTATTGCCTTCTCTCTCACCTACCAATTTATTTTACTGTTGCTCTCTTCCTTCCCCTCTGTGCATTCAGTCTTTTACATTTCAGAAGAAAGTGCATTTGTCAATTTTCCAACAGTACAAAGAGGAAATGGAGTATTGCAGTAATTCTTAAAGGTTGATGTTAAACATGTTTTTATAAAAATACTGAGATTGTTAATGTTCTGCAGTTTTTATGGAAAACTTAAAGTTAGTCCGGATTTATCAGGGGCCACTGTGCAAATGACCTATATTTGTGTTGTTGTGTTGTTTTTGTACAATATATAAAATTCTCTCTCTCCTCCAGATCGTCCCTCAGTGTCTGTCCTCCAGAAGTCTCCATCCTCTCCAGTCAGCTGCCACGCTACAGGTTTCTACCCTGACAGAGCCACAATGTTCTGGAGCAAAGATGGAGAGGAGCTTCATGAGGACGTGGACCATGGAGAGATCCTCCCCAACCATGATGGAACCTTCCAGATGACAGTTGATCTGAACATTTCATCAGTCAAACCTGAAGACTGGAGGAGATACGACTGTGTGTTTCAGCTGTAATAGAATTTTTTCCTCTTGGAAGAATTGTAGACAGAAATCCGCGTGATGAACCATCTCAGTTTAATACATGCCAGCATGGAGAAGAACACATGGATGTTGAGTGTTGTTTCTGACTTGTATCTCTCAAACCCCTTCTATTTATACTCAAACCCAAGAAAGGAACCACCCTCACAAAACATGACTGAAGAAACCAGGTGCATGCAGTTGACAGTCATCACTCTTGTCCCTATCTAGGTTCTCTGAAGATGTCAGTTGAGAAGCAATAAAACCCTTTTCATTGCACCTTCTTGTAGATCTTGTGACCCCAGGACTCACTATCTACTACATTGCTTTGGGCCTTGTAACAACAAAGTGCCTGCTGTGATCTCAAACATTCCCCCAAACACGACCCATCCTATGATCTCTTGTCCTCTTTGTGACCTCTTCAATAACTCATCTTGGTTGATTGTTTGCTAATTATCTAATCATATGACTAAATTTACTCTATTCCCTCACACAGCTCTCTGGTGTTGAGAAAAACATCATCACCAAACTGGACAAACTTTGTCTTTTTAAGGATAAAAGACAAAACATTTCACCCTCTAACATCTCATTTCCCTGTTGTTCTGTCATGTAGCTTGTTTTAAATATTTAAAAACAGGATAATTGGGTTAATGTTGGTGCTTCTCTATCTTCTCTAATGTTGCTCTGTAAAGAGGTTTAATATTAATTATATGATTATATATCTTCTTCTTTTCCTTTGGGTTGTACCCTTTTAGGGGTCTCCAGAGTGAATCATGTGCCTCCATCTAACTCTGTCCTCTGCATCCTCTTCTCTCACACCAACTAACTTCATGTCCTCCCTCACTACATCCATAAATCTCCTCTTTGTTCTTCCTCTAGACCTCCTGCCTGGCAGCTCCAACCTCAGCATCCTTCTACCGATATATTCACAGTTTCTCCTCTGAACATGTCTAAACCACCTCAATCTGGCCTCTCTACATTTCCATCCTTATCTTTAATCACACCAACCTGTACAAATCCACCTCTCCCTCTTTAGTGTCCAACCTAACATACAAGTCCTCATACGCTCTTTGTTTGGCCTTTGCCACCTCTACCTTCACCTTATGCTGCATCTCCCTGTGCTCCTTGCTGGCTTTAATTTGCATAAATTCTGAGGTTTCTAGGCAGGTATCATTTGATGATACCATAGATGCCTTTGCTGCAAGGACGTTCAGACGTGTACAAATTAAATGAAAGATTTTAGTTCTACATTATAGTTTTATGTTGTCTTGTTTCCACATGTTGCCTCATTGTTTACAAGGCCCATTGTTACCAAATACATGTACAAAGTATTCACTGACCATAGCACCGTTTCAATTTATGTTGTTTCTATTGTTGTTTGTGTTATTTTATGTTATTTTAGTGTGTGTGTGTTTGTTTGTGTGTTTGATCAACAATTAAACCTTTAAGGTCAGTTTCATTATATCCTGGATGGAGCTCTGAGAACTGTATGACTAAGTGTAAGCTCCTGACAACACAGCAGGCTGAGAATGTGAATTATTAGATAAAATATTCAAGTTGATGAGCCTGAAGAAATTAATTGGTTAATTGGTTTAATTGGTGCAAACTAATGTTTCAACATCACTGTGTCTTCACAGAGTAAAATCATTAAAACATTAAAACACTAAACATTAGTAAAACCCAACATCTACATTTGATGGACTTGATGACCAATAAAAACAACTTTAATCTTTCAACCACTTTATATATCATAAAAGACATATGTTCAAAATCAAAACCAAATTTACAAAAACAGACAAAAACACAAAACTCAAACCTAAACTCATCACCTACAGGAAACATGACAAGTTAAGTTCTTCATTGTGGACTTTCTGGTTCGTCAGTAATGAAAGAAGAGACAGCAGAGCCTCAAACACAGATGATCATATCACTGCTTCTTCTTTCTGAGTATCTCACTCTTTATCTTACTCTGTCATTCTCTCCTTTCATCACATCATTTTTAGTCGTCTTTATTATATTTTTACAGTTGCTCAGTTCCCCAAAAGTAGTTTGTAGTTAAACATGAAGATCACTTGAGTCTCTTTAAAATGTTGTCAATTAAAATAATTTATTTCCTCAAAATAAACTGAAAATTGATAAGGAAGTTGACGTTTTACACAATTGTACATATTCTCATTCAGTTACAGTGAAGTCAAGTGGAACTTATGAAAAATCATTCTTGCATGTAAACAAGTTAAAAGGATGTAAATGAATGAGGATGGAAACTCAACAAGGAGCAAAAGCTCCTCTCACTGGTTCAAGTGGGAATTTACATCAATGGCAATGTTTGAATTAAAGAGGATTTAGAGGGGAGCACAGGAAAACATAATGAGGGTTAACAAGGAGAAAGCAAAAGTAACTACCTAGGAAATGGTACTGAGGGACTTCAAAATAAAAGCCAGGGGCAGGAAGTAAATCCAAGAACCAGGACCGAGACAGATATAGGTTTTGTTATCCAGCCAATTAATAAACTACTTATAATTAGAACATATGTAATATGTTATGACTCTCCAGTGACAGAGAACCATCAGTTGGTGTTAATGTTGTGGTTGATTGATTTTGATAGAAAGAGTTGAGGAGAGTGGAGATGAGTGTGTTTGAAGGAGGGACTCTGTCTTCTAGAGAAGTGACAAGTTCCTGGTTTGACAGTGAAGAAGGAAGAGAGGCTGCATTAAGTCATCAGAGCCTCAACATGGACGTTCATCACATTTTAATCTGCTTCTTCTTCCTCTGTGAGTATTTTTATTTTCTAGACTTATTTGGATTTTCTGAATGAGCTTTTTCTCTTAGTTTTAATGGAGGTTTAGTTTAGTCACACACACATCAGCATTGCTCTGTTTGTTCTGTCTCTTCCATGTCTCAATACTAAGCAGCATTAGTGCAACTTTTCTCCACTTGCTCTTCATCATAACCTAAGACTGTCACTGGGCGTCTGTCTGGACATGACTCACTTCTTAGTGAAAAATGGTGATAAATTGTTCCTCTTTAAATATGTCACTTATTTAAATTTACTCTGTTGTATAGTAGAAGAAGTTTGTCAATGTGAAAATATCAAAAATATAAATTATTTTCAAATCTTTACTACGGAAAATGAAAAATGAGTCTGTGTTCATGTCTCAGTTTCACTTTTGCGCCTTCTATCTTTAGCATTTTCTTTAGGTGTTTTCTGTCTATTCAGTGCTGCTAACACACAAAGTAAGTTCCTGTTCATGCTGCACACAAAGTGGTACTTCTGACTTTTTCATGGTGGGTTCCTCCCATACACAGCACACCACTTGTGTCTCATTTAGGTTAGTCCAGCGTCTTCTTCATGGGTTGTTGCTTGTCCAGCTGTTGTCCTCTGAGTTTCTCTAGCCCCTGCAGAACCCACATGGAAAAATAAAATTAATTTATTGATTGTACAACTGGATGAATGAAGAAATACCTGCAGTCTGTAAAGTAAAAGTATAACTACTTTTACTAACAAGTAAAAATGACTATAGTTGGTTGTCCAGGATGCTTCCTGAGCAGGTAAATAATAATTGTAGTCTGTGTGTTCACACATAACTTGTAACAGTAGTAGCTACAGGAAACACACATTTTAACACTGCAACTCATTCTCCACCTCACCCACCCAGCCCCAGCACATAATGTGGAAATCCTCAGTGACAACACCACAGCAGATTGACCTAAGTTCCATTATAAAGTTACAGTTATAAAGTTAATTATTAAACATTCCTGCTGTGACTCTAAAGTTACTTTACAAAATAAGAAGTAGATACAGTATATTCTACTCACTGACTCCATATGTTGATCAAAGGAATTGGTGCATTCACCCTCATACCAGAACAAATCTGACTCCAGATCAAAGAAATCACCTTGATTATCCTGCTCACTATTCTCTTCTTTTTACTTTGACTTTTTATCTACTTTTTATCTCTGTGTTTTCCTCTGTTCCCTTCTTGTAACTTACAAACTTGGAATCTCTGTTTTAGTCTGTAGTATGAACATCATTTGTCTACACACATCTGTTTCTCACCTGCTCACACCAACCGTCATCTGATTGGCTGTTCAAAACAACAAAAAATAAATGCCTCCTACAAATGTAACTAAACCCAAGGCCAAGGACCCAAAACCCAGATATTCCAGAGGAGTTTTACCACATAATGCTTAAAAATACACACATGCATTTGACTGGGAATGTGTTGTATTTGTGCAGAGTTCAGATTGTTTAACACTTTGTCTGCATGAAGGATTTCATGTTGTGGTTGATTGATTTTCATAGGGACCCACCCCCCAATGCACTGAGCTCCTTTCCTCCTCTTGACCCTCTCTCCTCTCCTCTCACCCCACAATTGTCACCACTGTATGACATTAACTCTGTGTGTTTTCTCCCATAGTTGTCTTTGTCCTTCTCTGTCTCCCTCTCTCTGTCCCTTTCTGCAGGTGTCCTCAGCTTTAAGCTGTGTGTCTTCCAGTGTGCAGCTACTGGTCCTAACAACCTGCCCGATGTTTTGGTGTTGCATTTGTTGATCTTTTTCTTTTCTCCCTTCACTTTCCACTCACCCCAACCGGTCAAGGCAGATGGCCGAACACCCTGAGCCTGGTTCTGCTGGAGGTTTCTTCCGTTAAAGGGAGTTTTTTCCTCTCCACTGTTGCCCAGAGCTTGATCAAGGGGAAATTGTTGGGTTTTCTCTATACATCTTTATAATCTTGACTTTATTCTGCAAAGTGCGTTGAGATGACCTTGTTGTAAATTGGTGTTGTATAAATAAAGTTGAATAAAATTGGGGGAAAAAAAGGCATTAAAATATTTTTGATCACAGATGGACCAATATCTACGGTATTTTAAAGATGGTTTAGTGAATTTCATCATTAATGACTCACCTGATCTCATAGATTCAACTGTTCCAGCTTAATTTCATGTAACATGAAATGAACAAACTGTACAGTCAAATACAGTCTAACAGAAAACTATGGTTGTGATATGCAACACATCTACAACATTGCAGCATTGTATTCTCATGCAAAGAGAAAACACTCAGGGCAAAATATGTGCAGGAACAGATATCAAACAAACGTTTGGGTCACTGCCCACATCTCCAGTTTGTCTAAAAGTTCAGCAGGTCTGGTCTTGTGATTGACAGCTGTTTGTCCCTAAAGAAAAATAAAACAGTTTGGACACATTCTCATTCAGTGTTTTTCTTTTTTTTTCTACAATGTAGAATAAATTTCAAGGACACATCTCAACATCAGCTTTTCTGAGAGGACACTTTATAAACCAGGCCTTCATGGTTTAATTGCTGCAAAGAAGCTGAGAGGGACCAGAAAGAAGATGAGAATTGCTTTAGACCAAGAAATACAAAAAAGAAATAGCTATTAGACCAGTAGAACATGTACGGTTTAGTCTGACGAGTCTGAACTTGGGGTTTGGTTTGGCTGCATTGTTCCACCTGCTGTGACTTTGTGGTGTAATATCTGCATGTCTGGTTCCCACTGTGAAGCATGGATGAGGTGATGGTGTGAGGTGTTAGTCAGTGATTTCTTCAAGGAGTTCAGGACACCTTCAGCCAGCATGTCTACTACAACATACTGTAGGATTTCCATTTAGTGAGACCAAGATTATTCTTTCAACAGGACAATGAGCGAGCATCAGGTGACCTGGCCTCCACAATCACCTGACTTGAACCCAAATGAGATGGTTTGAGAGTAGTTGCCAACAGAGTGATGGGAACTCAACCTTTCCAGGTCCCTGTCTCTCAAAGCTGGCTGAGACACAAAGTGGCCACTTTGAAGAATCTAACATTAAAACCCATTGGCTTTGTGTTTGATGTCAACAAAATAAACCCAAAAATTATTATATGAGCATATAGACTGACTCCCAACAAAAAAGCAGTGTGGAAAATCAGCCCAATCAGACAAGTGAAATTTAAACTGTCAAGTTTAACAATTTGTTTAACAGTTTGTGTTCAGCTAATATGTAAAATGATGGACCTGCTTAAAGGGAAATTTAAAGAAGAATCTTTAGCTACGTACATTGTTTTTAATCCAGTCTGAGATTTTGATCAGTTTCTTCTGACACGAGGCTGTTGAGCAACAATCTTCCTCTACACTGTTAAAATGTTTCAGAGTTGATGCACATCTTACTCTCCTTGTTTCATTTCATAGCACATGCAGTGAGCTGCCTGTTAATGTTATTACAGGTTGCACCAGCCTATTGAATATCTGTGTGGATATATGTAATGTGTACAGGACACAATTATTGAAAGAAGAACAAACAGACCAGCCCTCTCACACTGAGACAGACTGACCCACTAGGAGAATTCATGAGCTTCCTAGGTTGCAATTCACAAGCTACTACACTAAACCAATTAATAACTGTGATAGATAAAAATGATCACTGTAATGTTGACAAGCTTGAATGAGATCAACACATCTGTTGAGGAACATGTGATAATAACTGATTAGGAAAAGAAATCAAACCACAAATAGTGATCACATGAACACAATGACAGACTGAATGACTGAAGGGAAACAAAATGATCAACATCACTCAGTTACAACAGACTCAAAAAGGTGGATGAGAGAATTTGACATTTTCTAAATCTTTGACAGAATCAAAAAGTGTGACTGTGTGGAAATGTAAAACAGGAATCATCATCAGACTGTAGCATCTTACAGGAAGATAGTAACTATTGATTGTTCATCTTTTCAACAGCTCTGCAGGATGGAAACACTGGTCTCACCACTCATACAGGAACTGAAGGAGGAAACATCACAGTTAAATGCTCATTTTATTTCTCTGGAAGCAGGAAGTTGTTCTGTAAAGGAGACTGTACAACAGGAAACATTCTCATTGAAACAACCAGTAACAGAGCTCAGAGCGGCAGATACAGTATTGAATATAAAGAAGGATTTTTTCTATCAACTCAGACACTCATGTATGTGAGCATCACACAGCTGAACAAGTCTGACTCAGGATTGTACAGGTGTAGTTTGAACAGAATTCTGCCCAGATATTCAGATGATGTGTTTGAGATCATTGTCACAGAAGGTGAGTTTCTACTGAAAGTTCTGAAAATGTTCCTTCATGTCTGTGAAGCTGTGAGAAAACTGACTGTTCTCTGACAGCTTCTCATGTTACGAATAAGCAGGTAAAATAAGTGCTGCATCTTTTCATCATTAACAGTAAAAACAACCTAAACAACTAACAGCTAATGTTCTACATGAATCAGCACAAGAGCAGGTGTTACCACTTCCAATCTCCTGTTAGTGGCTTATTCAGAAACATTGGTACATTTGCTGAACCTCTGTCAACATGTGTGGATGATCAAAAACTAGAACTTCACCAACACAACCACACACCAAGCAAACACAACACAAAATGTAACAAGCAGCTAAAAAGAATGATTTACTCATCTACCAGCAAGAACTAGTCAGCTCCACATCCATCTTGTTTCCTTTTCTCTCTTTTAGCTCTCACTAACCAGTAACAGCCAGTCTGATGTTCTTCTCTGCACAGTCTCCTCAAACGTTGTTTTCTTGCTGCATCTGTGATGTTTAGTGAACACCTATGGATGAACTCCATGAATGGATGTATTACAAGAATACTGAGCTACAGTAATCTCACAATTGAGGCCTGTTGTCAGGACGACAGAAAAGCAGTTCATCTTATTAACATCATGAGGAAAACAGCATCTCCTCTGGATCATTATCTGATTGTTTCATTGTTCACAGCTTCAACCTCTTCACCACCAAGCACAGCTCTCCAACCTTCAACAACATCATGTACATTCTCTTCATTATCATCATCATCTTCACCATCATCATCTTCACCATTTTCATCAACACAGAGTTTAAGCTCCAGTTCAGGAAGATTCACAACTTCATCCTCCACTGAAACCTACAAACAGCCTGAAACAGGATCATCAGGTACATTTAAAGCTCCCTCTATAATAGACATAGTGTTACTCAGCACAGAAACATGAACATGACCCTCAGTGACAGTTGCTGTAGACCTGATACAATGATGCACTAAAGAAAGTAAAAAGTAAAAATGCTACACTACAATATCAGAGCATTATGATGTAAAATTCATACTGTGATTTGTCGGCTGTTTCTCTTTTTACTAAGAATCTGGATCTGCAGAGTAACTCAAGGAATCAAATGTAGTGGAGTAAAAAGTTGAACATTTCCTTCTGAAGTGTAAAGGACTAGAAGTACAATATAACAGGAAGCAGAGAGTTTACCAGCAAGTACTGAAGCAGACGTCTTTAACAAAACAAAGACTAAGGAAAGATGTCGTTAAGATCCGGATGTGAAGCCTGTTTCACACTAGTTAGACTTTTCCTAGAAAAACTAGAAACTAGAAACTAGAAAAACCTGTTTTAAATGTTCCCGTGTTTACATACAAGTTAGCAGGATATTGTAATGGGAGTGTAGGAGTGGAATATCTTCTTCTTCTTCTTTTCCTTTGGGCTGCTCCCTTTCAGGTGTCGCCACAGCGAATCATGTGCCTCCATCTAACTCTATCCTCTGCATCCTCTTCACTCACACCAACTAACTTCATGTCCTCCCTCACTACATCCATAAATCTCCTCTTTGTTCTTCCTCTAGACCTCCTGCCTGGCAGCTCCAACCTCAGCATCCTTCTACCGATATATTCACAGTTTCTCCTCTGAACGTGTCCAAACCACCTCAATCTGTCCTCTCTGACTTTATCTCCAAAACATCTACCATGAGCTGTCCCTCTGATGTCCTCATTCCTGATCCTGTCCATCCTCGTCACTCCCAAATAGAACCTCAACATCTTAAGCTCTGCTACCTCCAGCTCTGCCTCCTGTCTTTTCTTCAGTGCCACTGTCTCTAAGCCGAACAACATCTCTGGTCTCACCACCGTGTTAAACACCTTTCCTTTCATTCTCACTGATACTCTTTTATCACACAACACACCTGACACTTTTCTCCACCCGTTCCAACCTGCTTGCACTCGCCTCTTCACCTCTTTTCCACACTCACCGTTGCTCTGAACCGTTGACCCTAAGTACTTAAAGTCCTGCACCTTCTTCACCTCTGCTCCCTGTAACCTCACCATTCCACCTGGGTCCCTCTCATTGACACACATGTATTCTGTCTTGCTAAGCTTCATTCCTCTGTTTTCCAGAGCAGACCTCCACCTCTCTAGATTTTCTTCCACCTGCTCCCTGCTCTCACTACAAATAACAATGTCATCTGCAAACATCATAGTCCAGGGAGATTCTTGTCTAACCTCATCTGTCAGTCTGTCCATCACCAGAGCAAACAAGAAGGGGCTCAAAGCCGATCCTTGATGCAGACCCACCTCCACCTTGAACTCCTCTGTCACACCTACAGCACACCTCACCACTGTCTTACAGCTCTCATACATGTCCTGCACCACTCTAACATACTTCTCTGCCACTCCAGACGTCCTCATACAATACCACAGCTCCTCTCTCGGCACCCTGTCATACGCTTTTTCTAAATCTATGAAGACACAATGCAACTCCCTATGACCTTCTCTGTACTTCTCCATCAGCGTCCTCAAAGCAAATACTGCATCTGTTGGACTCTTTCTAGGCATGAAACCATATTGCTGCTCACAAATGTTCACCTCTGCCCTTAGCCGAGCTTCCACTACTCTTTCCCACAACTTCATTGTGTGACTCATCAGCTTTATTCCTCTGTAGTTGCCACAGCTCTGCACATCTCCCTTGTTCTTAAAAATTGGTACCAGTACACTTTTCCTCCAGTCCTCAGCATCCTCTCACTCTCCAAGATCTTGTTAAACAAACTAGTCAAAAACTCTACTGCCACCTCTCCTAGACACTTCCATACCTCCACAGGTTTGTCATCAGGACCAACTGCCTTTCCGCTCTTCATCCTCTTCAATGTCCTCCTCACTTCACTCTTACTAATCTTTGCTACTTCCTGCTCCACACCAGTCACCTCTTCTACTCTTCGTTCCCTTTCATTTTCCTCGTTCATCAACTCTTCAAAGTTCTCCTTCCATCTTCCCATCACACTCCTGGCACCTGTCAATACATTTCCATCCTTATCTTTAATCACACTAACCTGCTGCACATCCTTTCCATCTCTATCTCTTTGTCTGGCCAACCTGTACAAATCCACCTCTCCCTCTTTAGTGTCCAACCTAGCATACAAGTCCTCATATGCTCTTTGTTTGGCCTTTGCCACCTCTATCTTCACCTTACGCTGTATCTCCCTGTACTCCTGTCTACTCTCTTCAGTCCTCTCAGTGTCCCACTTCTTCTTAGCTAACCTCTTTCTCTGTATACACTCCTGAACTTCCTCGTTCCACCACCAAGTCTCCTTGTCCGCTTTCCTCTTTCCAGATGACACACCGAGTACCCTCCTACCTGTCTCCCTGATCAAATTAGCTGTAGTAGTCCAGTCATCTGGAAGCACCTCCAAACCACCCAGAGTCTGTCTCAGCTCCTCTCTGAAAACTAAACGACATTCTTCCTTTTTCAACTTCCACCACTTTGTCCTCTGCTCTGCCTTAGTCCTCCTTATCTTCCTCACCACCAGTATCATTTTACACACCACCATCCTGTGTTGTCTGGCTACACTCTCCCCTACCAATACTTTACAGTCACTGATCTCTTTCAGATTACAACGTCTACACAAGATGTAGTCTACCTGAGTGCTTCTCCCTCCGCTCTTGTACGTCACCCTATGTTCCTGCCTCTTCTGAAAGAAAGTGTTTACTACAGCCATTTCCATCCTCTTTGCAAAGTCAACCACCATCTGACCTTCTGCATTCCTGTCCTGAACACCAAACCTGCCCATAACTGTCTCATCACCTCTGTTCCCTTCACCTACATGCCCATTGAAATCTGCACCAATGACAACTCTCTCACCTCTGGAGATGCTCTGCATCACTTCATCTAACTCACTCCAGAATTTCTCCTTCTCTTCTAACTCACATCCTACCTGTGGGGCATAACCACTCACAACATTGAACATCACCCCTTCAACTTCCAGCTTCAGACTCATCAACCTGTCTGATACTCTTTTCACCTCTAGAACATTCCTCACAAACTCCTCTTTCAATATAACTCCATTTCTCCTCCTATCTGACCCATGGTAAAACAACTTAAACCCTGCTCCTAAGCTTCTAGCCTTGCTACCTTTCCACCTGGTCTCCTGGACACACAGTATGTCCACCATGTAGGAGTGGAATATAATAAAGTGTTAAACATACAGTATCATCTCAGGCCTGTAGCAGAGCTGAAATGATGTGGCTCATCAGTCTGGTTCAGGATGTCTCCTTAGGTGAAGAAGAACCAACTACGATGTCCTCACTGCTGTGTATTTCCATCAATCTACTGCAGTTTTCACAACCTCCCCCTCTACTTTTTACTTGATCCACAACATTGTTACAAAATCCCAAATGTTAATGTTTGTTACTTTGTGCAGCTGCTAAGTAGTTGTGTTTAATCTGTGTGTGAAAGTATGTTGTCTTCTAGTGAGTAACATGAATGCAGTATTTGTACTTTTACTCTGTGATCACTGCAGCAAAACATCGTTGCTGTTGTACATTTGCAGAGCTGTATAATGACTATGATAAATCACTGTGCAGCATTTTGGCATCTGACGAGTCTTCAAACTTCCACATGGGTCTCACTGCTAACACGACTCCTTGTACTGTGTTAAGGCAGAGCTGTTTTTGATCTGTATGTCTGAGGCAGAGAGGGGCTTTAAATGATGTCTTAGATGTGTTAGATAAGCTTAGTGCAGGTTACACAGTTTGACAAAACTAACAAACGTAGATAGAATGTGACACTGACATCATGCAGACGACATTGTGATCTGTGCTTTCTGTTTACTGTGTCTAATACAGTTGTTTGAATGAGTTACCAGCATATCATCTAAAAAAAAGTCCTATCAATTATTTACATTTTATGGAGATGGGAAGAGACAAGTGGAAGAAAATGGATCCTACCCAGAGACATTAAATCTCACAAGATGGTGCATCTGTCCCCTAACAGTTACCAAGTTCATATTGTCATTAACTTGACAGTGCTGCTTCAAACGGTCCTGTAGAAATTCAATCCAGACAATATGTCACAATGAAACATGAAGTTTCAGAGTAAAACAAACTGGTTTTACTGTTAATTCTGCCACAGGTGCAGCGCTGGTTATCAGTCTGATTCTGGTCTTCATGATCATCATATTATCAGTGGCTGTGCTGATATTCTGCAGGAAGAGGAGCAGTAAATTCAAAGGTGCACACACACACACACACACACACACACACACACACAGAAAAGAGCTGGAATCTGGAATCTAAGGCATGAAGACTTTCAGAGTTGGGGCCTCTGAGCAACTATCATAAGAAGGAATCAGGTACCAACTTGTAATCTGTTACCCAGTTCTACTAAATACATCCATGATGTGCACAGGATGGTCTGGGTAGATGAACGGGTTAATAAATGCAAAACGTACAGATATGGAAAACAACTTTAGATTGTGTTTCTAACTAGAGGATTTAGTTTCTTTTAACCTGTTTCACAGTTGTGTGTTGATAATCAGAACCATGATGTCAATGGTACAGTGATCTATTTCAATTCAAATCATTGCTTTATTATTGTAACCATGGTGATGAAGTTGTAGTACAGCTGCTGTGGCTCATATCAGAGGGTTGGGACTAACTATCTACATTATGACTGTTTAGGTTGAATGGAAAATGTCATAATGCAACATGTACAGAGCTGTTCCACTTTTGATGTAGTGCTTAAAAAAGTACAGTGTTTTTTCTTTCTTCAACCAGCACAAAATTGAAATTAGAATTTCTGAAGCTTTAGTCTGAGCTGATGTGTTTTTAAGTCTCTGAACCATGTTTTTCAGGAAGTCCTGTGGAAACAGTGTATGATAATGTTAGAGAGGTGAGTCTGAATAAATCCTATCATCAGTAATATTTGTTAAAACCAGCTGATACATATCAAACCTTTCTCCTCCTACAGTCCAGCAGAGTGTATGAAGAGGTCAGAGATCCTGTGGAAGCGTCTACAGTTTACACTTTGATCCATCAAGATGAGGTCAGGACCACCGATATATACAGCTTGGCCACTGACACCTGTGCTCAGGATGTAAGTATGTAAAAAAAAAAAAAGCTTTTGGACCAGAACATTGTTTAAGCCCAGACCTGAGGATTGTAGTTAGAAATAAGCTAATTGTCTTCTCTTTTGCCTTAATAACACTTAGCAGCACTTCTCAAAGTCACAAAAACCTTAAAAGTGAAAAGAATAAAAATAATATTATTAGCAGATGTAAAACTAAAACTTACATTACACAAATTACACCAATATTACAGATTAAGAAAAAGTCAAAACAAGTGAGTTTGAGGAAGAGATTTAAGAAGACTGAGTTCACCTGTGACAGATACAAGCAGATACAGTCTGATCATTCAAAGCTCCTGTATGTCTCACTGGGGGCCTCAGTTAAAGCCCTCTGGGATGTTCCTCCTCTAACAGGCTGTTTATGCTGATGGCTTATACAACAGAATATTCCTTTATTCATTTACAAGGGCACATGTCATAATGAATGAATACAATTTGAAATACACGTTACCAACAATAAGTTCAAATAAACAATAGTTTAGGTTTTGGATACAGCTTAACATTACAAAGTGCAGTAGTTGAGGTCAAGGTAACAGTTTAAAAACACAAGCACTGTCCAAAGGACTCTCGTTGTTTGGTGATTAGGAAAGAACAGAAGGTTTCAAGTGAAATGACTTCTGTTTGGAGATTATTCCAATCAGAGGGGGCAGCAAAACTGAATGCTCCCCAATGCTTCCCCAGTTCAGTCCAAAGATTTAGATTTAGTCAGATTTATCAGTGAATCTCTGACTGAAAGGTTCCACTGTTTTGAACAGACAGAGCGAGGAGGAAAGAAAGTGTTGCAATTAAGTCCATGTAATCATCTAAACGTTAAGCAACAGCTTAAGCAAAACACAAGAAGAACAACATAGTGTGTCCAGTCCAGTGCAGTGAAGAGTCTTCAGAGCTCTACATTGGAGAAACCAACAATATCACTATCAGGAGAAGCAAGACTTCAGAACCAGAATCAGCAGTGTATCTACACCTAAAGGACACTTGTTTGAGGTCAACAATGTAACCACTTAGGACCCAAACACAATTTGTCTCCCATTTATCATGCACACATCCATCTGGGGATTCCACACCTAACAATCCCTCCTAGAAGGATGATGGATGGTGATCATTACAATCCCATGACTCTGTCCTACTCTCACCTTCTCTATTATTCAGCTAACAAGCCTATTTAGGCAACCTGGAGGATAGAACTGGGTGCCCTAGCCCACTTTCCGTCGGGGTGAAAAGGTGGTTGGACAAGTAGGAAAATGTTTTAAAAAGCACATGACTTAACCTCCTGATAACTACACCTGGATGACTTAACACCTTCACTAACATCTGATAAGAAATGCTGTTGTTACGCATTGTATGACCCAATAGTAGCATGTATGGAATAAAAAGAAGAGGTTCTAGGACTGACCCTTGCAGTATTTTACAGGTCTGTACCAGATCTTTATCAACCCATTGAGAGCAGCTACACACCCAGTTTTGTAGCCTTTGAAGCAACACTCCATGATCCTCAGTAGACAATGCAGCAGTAACATCAAGTAGGACTAAGACTGAAATAAACTTTTTTTTTACTTCTCATAATATCTGGAGATTCAGGTCAGGATATTCTCTGCAGTTGGTCTAAACAAAGTATCCTGTAGAAATCGCAGCATTTTATTTACAGCACAACAAACAGCCTATGCAAAAAAGAAGAAGTGAAAGAAGTCAGTGGCTAATTGTGAGGGTTGATTAATTTATACTTTAATAACAGCATTAAAATAAATGATATGTGATGATGCTCATCTAACAAAACAGAGAAAAACTAAAACTATCAGACTGCTGCAGTGCAGCTTCCTGTTCTGGTGGTTGTGACTCAGCTGGTGTAACAGTCCTTCACAAACCACAGGGTCAGTGTTTGACGTCCACTTCCTCTTGGCTACATGTCAAAGTGTCCCTGGACAAGACACTGAACACACAGTTGCCTCTAGTGTCTGCTCATTACTTGTAAGCTGCTTTGGATAAAAGCATCTGCTAAATGGCTAATGTGGCTTCCTGACTCTTAAGTATAAGTCAAGACAAGATGAACTTAAATAAAGTTTTAAACACATGTGACAGTGATTAAGAGCTAATTTCTGACCTGTGTTTTTTACATTTCAGACTGAAGACAATTCTGGTAACTTAGTCTACTCCGAGGTGGACGTTCCTAAAAGAGAAGCCAGCTCCCCCTGTGCTGACACAGACAAAGTTGTCTACTCTGAACCTCGGGTAGAAGCGAGTTCTCGCAGCCTCCCTGAAGATGCTTCACCTCCTCTCTACTCTGTTGCTTTACCTCAGGAGAAACTTCTTTGCTAATGTAGCTACATTCACTCTCTCACAGACTCAGCGTTGTACTAGATGTAGTCTTCATTCTTTTTTATATATTATTTATATGGTATAAGTTATAACTCTCTCTTTTGTAGGATACAGTGTGTTGTCATGTGCCATTCAAAGTTAAATATCAAGACTAAATTGTATCATAACATACAGCACTTTTTGGCTGAGCAGGACAAATCTCTGTACATACAGACAAATCTCCCAGACGACAGGACAGAAGCAATAATCCACGTGTAAAAAAAACAGCCAGTTGTGAGTCTTTCCACCTCTTTTAGTTAAAAACTGTGTTTTCTCTGATAACTAGATATTTACATCTAGTTGTTGGAGTGAATACATTTGTACATTATTTTACATACACAATTACAGATTTGTGTACAGACACACAAGTCTGATTTCAAGTCTGATTTATAATTTTGTTTTGATGCATATTGCGCATTTTCTGTTAATCCAATAAACCTCATTTCACTACTGAAATATTACTGTGTCCTTCAGTTATTTGATAGATAAAAATGAAATTGATGATGCAAACACCCAAATATTTATAAATGAAACTTCCTAAACTTTTGCATACAACTGTATTTACCAGCAGTCCAAGCAGGCTCATATCACGGGATTCTCTTTTGGAGCTAAGCCGCCTGCAGCAGGAGCCAGCGGAGGTGGCGCCACCTAGATTCTGGGTGAGAAGCCTTGGAACAATAGTAAACCTTCCCAGAAGTGACTAAAACTCCAAATTAGTCCAAGACCACCGCGATTCATCCACGAAGTCAGAATAACTCGGATTCTAGGTGGTGAATGAACTTTTGGCGGGTCTGAAGAAACAGACTCTGTGTTGACTCACAGCCGAGACATCAGTGACGCTGCAGTGAAAGTTAGATACCTGTTTGCTAATGAAATCGCAGGCTTCCAAACCATTTAGTGAGGGTGAATTTGTAAAAACATGCATGATGAAGGCAGCGGAGATTGTGAGCCCTGAAAAGCTCCAGGCTTTTGCAAATATCAGCCTGACAAGAAACACAGTTGCAGACAGGATTTCCGATCTTTCAGTGGATCTGGACAGTCAGTTGAAGCGAGAAGTAAAGTTATTTATTGCGTTTTCAGTTACAATTGGTGAAAGCACGGACTTTACAGATGTTACACAACTGGCCATTTTCATCCGCGGAGTTGATGACACATTGACCGTCACCGAGGATTTCGTGGAGTTGGTGCCGATGACAGATACAACGACATCAGCTGATATTTTCACCACAGTCGTCGGCCCGCTGGACAGGGTCGGAGTGGACTGGTGTTCAAAACCAGGCGTTGTGACAAAGTGCAGAGAGAAAGTGCAATCTGCAAATGGAGGACGTGAATTTTGGACTTTTCACTGTATTTTGCACCAGGAGGCTTTGTGTTGCAAGTCATTAAAGATGGACAACGTCATGAAGGTGTCATCCAAACTGTTACTTTCATCCGATCCAGAAGCCTGAATCACCGTCAGTTTGACGGGCTTCTCACAGAGAAAGACCACATCTATGGCCTGTCATACCACACTGAGGCAAGATGGTTAAGCCGAGGTGCTGTGCTGAGGCGTTTCTTTGATTTACGAGAAGAAATTGAACAGTTCATGGAAGAAAAGGACAAACCAGTGTTAGAATTTCATTCCGCAGAGTGGATACAGGACCTTGCATTTATGGTGGATGTTACAGAGCAGCTGAATAACTTGAACACACAGCTGCAAGGGCGCAACAAAGTTGTCACGCAAACGTTCTTTCAAGTTGAAGCTGTCAGTGTGGGAGACGCAACTCGCCGGTGGTGATGCAGCTCACTTCCCCTGTCTGAAAACTGTGTGCACGACCCAACATGAAGCGGTTCAAAGATAAAATAACGGGACTTCAGATTTTTGGTGAACTGGAGAAAGACTTCAAAGTTTATTGCTCGCCATTCACCGCGAATCCCTCTGATCTGCCCGTCAGCATCCAACTTGAAATAATTCCCACTTGGGAATAGATTTTCCTCCATGTGGCCGCTGAGCTAAAATGAGTTTGACATCCCTGAACTAGATGATACCGTTGGAGTTACTTCGGGGATACAGGCGAAGGCGAAGAAGAAGGAAAAGAGGCTCCAGAGGAGGGAAACGGAACAGACTGAGGCGAAGGGGCAACCGGCTACATCACGCTGTCAAATGTCCGATCGCTACGGAACAAAGGTGAGGAACTTTCCACACTCGTGAAGTCGGATCTGGACTATCGGCAAACCAGCCTGTTCTGCTTCACAGGGACTTGGCTTTCTGAGGATGTGGACGTGCAGCTTGATGGATTTAACTTCATTCGTTTTGACATAGACACTGCAACAACAGGGAAGTCGATTGGGGGCAGAATCTGTCTGGCAGCAAACATCACAGTGCTGGAAACACTGTGAAGTAATGACTGTATCCTTCAGACCACATATTTACCCAGAGAGGTCTCTCACATTACGGGGATTTTAGTGCATGTACCAGGGCCTGAGCCGAGCACATCGTGGACAGTTATAATAGAGCTGTCAATCAGACTGGAGATCAGCCTGTGTTCATACTGGGGGATTTTAAAAAGTGTGACATCGCTCCACATCTGTCCAATTTGGAACAATATGTCCCAACCCCCACCAGAAAAGAGAAAACACTGGACTTGTGCTTTGGCAACATCCTTAATCCGAACACTTCAAAATCATTTCCACCCCTTGGCCTTTCTGACCATAATGTTATTTTGTTATCTCAACTGAAAACTGGTGAACCCATCAAAAAACCATAAAGTCTGGAGTAAAGATGCAGCTGAAGCACTAACAGGATGTTTAGAGCCGACAGACTGGGACTTGTTTTTTAATGACTGTGGTGATGACTTTAATAACCTGACTGAGGTATTGACCTCATATATTTTGTTCTGTGAAGGTATTTTTACCTCCACCCGGCAGATAACTATATATCCTATAACTTAAAGTCATGTAGTCTCCAGAGCTCTATTCATAACCAAATATTGTTTTTATTAACATACCCATAATAAATGTCATGGCTGTTCATGAGACACTTAGACCAGAGGTCTTCAGACTGTAAAGTGAAATCTGTCATTTATAGTACAGGAGTATTTACTTTATTCTGGACCTTGTGGAAAAGCCTTCAGCAGTAATTGCAGCCAATTAAGGACAATCAGAGACATGTCCTGAAGCTACTACAACATGATCTTGGCTGTGTGCCTCCTATTGAGAAGCCCACCCACAGGATGATGCTGCCCCCACATGGTGTATGGCATCCACCACCTGATGAGCAGTGCCTGGTGTTTCCCAGACAGATAGAGCTTAAAGTTTCAAAGAGCTTCATTTTGTCAATCAATTACTTAGAAAGTCCTTCTAGTAGAAATACATTTCATGTTTTCATGTTTTCCCCCCATTTTTCTCCAAACGTTGCACATTGTTAGACTGCTGGGGGACCCACCCCCCAATGCACTGAGCTCCTTTCCTCCTCTCTTCCCTCTCTTCTCTCCTCTTACCCCACATTTGTTTGTCACCACTGTACGACATTAACTTTGTGTGTTCTCTCTCCCGTATTTGTCTTTGTCCTTCTCTGTCTCCGTCTCTCTGTCCCTTCCTGTAGGTGTCCCTGTCTCTTCTTTCACAAGCTTTAATTGTTGATGTAGATGAATATATTGTAGTTTTCTTTTCAGAAAATGTAGAATATCTATTGATTAAGGATAATTGTGCCTTACATGGTATTTTAAACTCACATATTGTAAAAATACAGATACTTATACTAGATTTTTCTGAGGTGGTTTTGTTGTTTCACAAGTGAATTTTTTCCCTTTCATTTTTCACAGTTATAGTTCAATTAATTTTTCGTGTTTTGTTAAATGATAAACAGCTTAATGTAAATACAAACCAACAAAAAACAGAACCTTAAACGAATTTATGATTTTGTTAACGAGATTTTTTGTTGGTCCAACTTATTTATTTCTGGAACACAGTCCTTTCTCATAAGCAAGTCACAATGACATGTTCAGATATAATAAACACGGTGCTCATCTCTGAATGAAGGAGATGTTTTTGTGTTTTTTTATTTCTTTTTTAAATTAAAGTTTCATTTTCTGTTCCTCTTCTGTCTAACAGACTCACAAAGAGAGACACCTGCAGTTTCTTGATCGTCCATGTGTCCTCTCTCTCCAAAGCCTGTTTCATATATGAAGTGTGGACACTAGAGCTGATTTCTCTGGACATTATTGAATTTAAAAAGTTTTAAAATTGACTAAAGACTAAATTAAGCATTGAAGCCCTTAAAAAGACACATTTACAAACTTGACTTTCTAATGAGCAAATATAATATTTATGTTAAAAAGAGAAGCCTTGGAACAATAGTAAACCTTCCCAGAAGTGACTAAAATTCCAAATTAGTCCAAGACCACAGCGATTCATCCAGGAAGTCATAATAACTTGGATCTTAAATTGGAGCTCCCTCATATTCATACTGTGACACCAGAGCATGAAGCTGCACAGAAACAGAACTCAGACAGTATCACGAGTGTTTCTGTGTGAGTGAACAGTAGATCTGGTCCTGGTCCCTGGTTACTGGATTGAGGCTCTGGTAGGTGGAGTCTTGGCCTGTGGAGGCTGGTGGACAGTTTTCATAGTTGGAAAACTGAATGACAAAAAGAAAAACAGGAAGTTTACAGATGTGACAGGAAATGACAGAACAGCTGAAATCTGTGAAAACAGGAGCTGTCAATACATTTGTCGGGTGATGTTTTAAACAGGAACAATTAAGGCCCAGAGACAGATGTTTGTCCCTCAAACTGTGTTTGTCTCCTATAATCACTGTGTTTTGTCTGTTTGGTGCTGAACATAGATCAGGTAGATCAGAGAGTCAGAACTGTCCTCACGGGAGAAACTCTGCTAGATTTCAGTGTGGGATCAGCTCACGTATGAGGAAACCTGTGAAAACAGGAGCTGAAACATGCTTCATTTGCCAGTGAGCTTAGTGTCAGTGTGAGGGGTGATGTTAGACTCTGTTCACTTTGATTTAGGGGAGAATGTTTCAACAAGAAAGAAAAATGTGACTGAACACTGGTTTTCTTTCATCCTACATCTCTGCCATAGTTCAATCTGTCTGTATTTGATGTTTGGGATGTGAGAGCATAAAAAACGTAGGTCATTTGTGTTTCATAAGAGCCAAACTGAATCACAGACACTGCAACTAACAACTTCTGACCCACCAATGACACAAGTATCTCACAGAAATGAAGTTTTCTAGGTTGTGACGTGAACTATTTTAAATTGTGTGAACTGAACTTTAGTCGAGCTCTTAGAAAGTGGGAACTTCCACAACTAAAAACAGCTGCCTGCTACGTTTCTTCGTGGGCTTTAATAACACATTAGAAGACTTTTTGTATCAACTGGAGGGAGACAGAAATAACAGGAAAAATTAATAACACAACCAAGTCATGAAAATACAGAAAAGAACAACAGTAATAATAATAACAATAGTTTGTCATTGAAACATATCTACAACATTAAGTTGTTTAGAGTTCTCTGTATCCATCTTTACAAAAAGTCCAGATTCTCTTCTGTCTTCTTGAAAGCAAGAAAAGAAAATGGAACGTTTTGATTATTCAATAGCAGGTGGGGGTGAAGCCTTTACGTTCACCCCCAGTCGATGGGACATGAGACTAATGAATAATCTGATGTTTTGGCTTCAGATGGAAATAATCCAGGTTACAGACTGACAGACACTAACAGTGAGTAGAGAAGATTCAGTGTTGGTTTGAACCTCTGAGTGGGGATCATGGTTTATATGATTCATTTAGAAAATGTCCTAAGAGCTGACAGTGAGAAGAAACAGAGGAAAAAAGCTTTAAAATCACCTCCATGTTGCTTTGGTCTGAGATTCCCCTCATGTTCAAACCTGTGGAACAGACACATTTAAATGAGTTATTATTCCAGATACAGATCATGGTGAGAGACAGAGGTGGTAAAAGTACACAAACTCAGTACTTGATTTAAATTCTACTTCTTCAAATTTTAACTTTGACTTATGTGATTATAAAGAAAACATTTTATTGATCATCACCATGTTTATGGCATCACTGAGCAGTGGTGGAAGAAGTAAAAAGTAAATGTATCATTGCTACTGAGTAAAACTACAATATTACAAGTGAAAGTCCTGCATCAGAAACTTTAAGTAATAGTATAGAAGTATAAGCAGCAGTTTATTTGTCCAAATATAACATGTAATGTAATAGAACATCATATTATTGGATGGTTCTTACTGATGACATGTCCACATCACTAATAGTGCAGCTGCTAAAAGATGGAGCTGATTTTTACCACTTTATGTACTAACAGGGTATTTTACATTACAATCTGCATCTAGAACTAAATAACTCTAACTATCAAACAAATGTGATGCAGTAAAACGTATATTTGTCTCTGAATTTTAGTGGAGAACAAACAAAAGTGCTTAATGTCTTTTGTGTTTCCACTGTTGTCATGAGTTAACTCACCATCAGAGTCGTTTGTCTTCTTTTTGCAGAGGAGCAGCCCAACAACAACTAACACAAGTACAACCACCACCACCACAAGTACAGGAACCAAAGGAACCAGGAGGGAAACTAAACAAGAGACACAGAAGGTGAGTGAGAAAGAGGAGAGAGGATGAAGGATTTCTATAAACAAATACACAAATATCAAAGACTTTAATCTCAAACTAATAAATAAGACTTTAGAGACCACAATGTTTGATTGTTATATCACGTATCTCAAATTATCTCACATAATTTAAACATGTTTTACATTATATCCACAAACCACTGTCACAATGACATTATGATGATATCACTTCTATGTCTGGGATTTCTACCTGAAAGCTTCAATGTCTTTCTAACTATCTGTTATCTATTCCCTCCTCTAAGTGTGTAGGACTGCTCCTCACAAAAATGACATATCAAGACCACAACACACTGATCCACAGCACAAGAATGAAAGTGTGAACTGATCATTTTAAATGCATGTGTGCACAGGGAGTTTTTAAGTAGGTCAACATGACAGTAAGTAACATAGTAGGTCTTTACCAGTGATTGGGTGTAACTAAATACACTAAGTGTATTAATAGTGTATATAGGAAATATTATACTATACATTTTACTATACTATAATTTTTTTTTACTGGGGAGGTGGGGAGTGGGGATCCCCGGTCCTGGCTATATATCAAAGTGTCTCTGGGCAAGACACTGAACCCCTAACAGCCCATCCCCCCTCCCCAGCGATGCAGTGCTGGTCCAAGCCCGGTAGAAATTGGGCAGGGTTGTGTCAGGAAGGGCATCCGGCGTAAAAACTGTGCCAAATCAACATGTGGACAATGATCTGCTGTGGCGACCCTGAACTCACTGGATAAGCCGAAAGGAGAGTAGTATTAGTAGAAGATACTATACATTTTACTCCACCTCATTTGTCAGACAGGTAGGTTTTATTTATGTTTCCTTTCTGATTAGAATTTTTCATACCATTGCTGCCCAGTGAAAACAATGTATATTTGAATTTGTTGTCCTGTTTGAACTATCAAATGATCCTTAACATGTTAAAACAAAAGTCTCAAAATTCTTAAGGTTAATAAAAAGTATAAAGCAATTTAATGGCGTTGTTTGAATCACCTGGTTTGAATGTCGAGCTGGATCTGTGAGTGGGGGCAGTGTGAGATGAAATCTTATTCTGACACCGTCCCAGCTCCAACATCTCTTCCTAAATTAAATTGTCCAGAATATAATCCTCTAGTCTTACATGAGCAGCTTAAGGACAGTGTGTCCTTATAGCTCCTGAAAGCATAAAACCTAAGCTTGCTCTGTTCCTTCTTCCAGTTAACAAACCGAGTATTTACCTGGTATTAACATGCTCAACTCCTCACGGTAACAGTTAACAGTGGTAAACAGTAAAAAGTGCAAAAAGTTCTATCTGCTCAGACTTATCACCACTCTTTACTAAGGCAGAGCTGACTCCCTCAACTCCCTGTAATTTGATTAGTTGTGTAAAAACAGCCATTTTTAAGAGCAGAGCTCAAACTCTTATCTATCCTTTGAATATCTGTCCTTATGTCTTGTACAATAAAATAAAAATGTGTATTCACTTTTTCAGTGGACATTTCCAGGTTAATTTTATGTTTGCATTAAAACTTTTGAACTGAAATGTAAAACCACTCATAAAGAAAAGGTCACAGAATCATAATCAAACTGTAATACTGTGAGAAGAGCAGGACTTTATAAAACATGCAATATTGTTAAGTTCAGCTTTCTACTGGAGACATCACTTATACATCATTGTAAACTGTGTTTTCTCTCTCAGGTTTCCACATTTTACAGGTGATACAAAGTTTTGAATCTGAC
Organism: Channa argus; assembly: GCF_033026475.1. Lineage (NCBI taxonomy): Eukaryota > Metazoa > Chordata > Actinopteri > Anabantiformes > Channidae > Channa > Channa argus. The sequence continues at coordinate 6,572,534 of NC_090197.1, forward strand.
GAAAAGACCGGAAAGACTTTTTCTGTAAAGTGTTGTTATGATGGAGAAGACTTCATGTCATTAGACCTGAAGAATCGAAAGTGGATCCCTCTGAAACCAGAGGCTGATGTGGTCAAACAGGAATGGGATGCTGTAAAAGTTGTAATAGAAGATATTGTTCACGTTGTCACTCAGATTCATCCTGAGTTGCTGAGTAACTTTGTGAATTATGGGAGGAGCTTCTTGTTGAGAACAGGTAGGATCACATGACCTGATGAGATTTCATAACTATGTTCATATAAACACACTGAATTATAGCTTTAATTGCTTTTCTTCTTACCCGTTCTTTTAATCTTGATGTATTACTATTGGATTTAATCCTTGTGGTTTCGTTTCCTTTCTCATTTATCTTTCTCAGCCTACATGGTTTATTTCTTTCTCTAACTGGAATTGGAGTATTGCAGGAATTAAAGGTTTATCATTTTTATAAAAATACTGAGATTGTTAATGTCTGGATTTATCAGAGGCCACTGTGCAAATAATCTATTTTTGTTGTTTTCTTGTTATTGGACAATGCATATTGATAAATACAATCCTCTCTCTCTTCCAGTTCGTCCCTCAGTGTCTCTCCTCCAGAAGTCTCCGTCCTCTCCAGTCAGCTGTCACGCTACAGGTTTCTACCCTGACAGAGCCACAGTGTTCTGGAGGAAAGATGGAGAGGAGCTTCATGAGGACGTGGACCATGGAGAGATCCTCCTCAACCATGATGGAACCTTCCAGATGAGAGTTGATCTGAACATTTCATCAGTCAAACCTGAAGACTGGAGGAGATACGACTGTGTGTTTCAGCTTTATGTTGTTGAGGACGACATTATCACTAAACTGGACAAAGCAGTGATCAGGACCAACTGTGGTAAGACTGAAAATAAAAAAATACACACCAGGTTTTAATTTTATCACTAAAGTAAATCTCTGATCCCAACCACAAATATTTGTTGTCAAATGTTCAAATGTGGACATGTTTTGATGCTAATTCCTGATTTACATTTGAATCCTTCACCTTAAGCAACAGAATTAGTCTGGTTTACACCTTAGGCGAAATTTTCATAGTTCAGTTAATAACATTGTACTTATCAAGTCATAATATCTGAGGGACATAATTCAAACACCCAAACAAGAACAAGATTCTTAGAATTGACCTTTAGTGAAGCAAATGAACTCAACTGGCGTCTACTGTCTTATTCATATGAAACACACAGAGTTTGTTAAACTTAAAGTGGATTCCATGTTCATCTTCATCCACTGGCAGAGACAAACTGTAAATGTTCTGTTCTGGTTCCAGTTCCTCCCTCACAGGTTCCTGTTGGTGCTGTCGTTGGAGTTGTTGTAGGACTGATGCTGCTGTCAGTCTGCATCACTGGACTCTTCATCTGGAGGAAGAAGAACAACAATGGTGAGAAACAGGTGTTTTCAGTTATTGTACCATTTTTACTCCACTGTGGGAATAATTTTGTAGGTTCAACCAATGTCAAAAATTGATAATGTCATAAAAACATTGTATGAGCCAACCAGGGTTTCCTCAGTTTAGTTTTTGTTTTATGTAGTGTGTATTGTGAACTGTACTGTATTGTGTGTTGTGATATGTTTCTCCGTACTGATGATGTCATTAGTGACATCATACAGCTTTGATAGTTTGCCTTTGTACTTTACCTTTTGTTTGTTGTGCGCTAGTCAAGGGAACAATGCAACGCAAATGGTTTGTGGCAAGAGAGGCAATTCAGCTCAGCTACTGAAGGGTGAAGATGTGACACGGTGGCTGGAACTGCTCCAGCCACCGCAAGAAGGTAGAAGAAAAAGGTTCAGTGCATAGCTGTGAAGGCACAAGTTTTCTTAACGAGTTCTGTGAGTTCAGTAAGTTCTGCCATACTTTGAGAAACTTGTTTGATGAAGCGGTTTACAAACGTGCTAGTGAGATTTCTGTACTTAAACTAGTACGTACAATTGACCCATCATAAGCTAAGTTGAGAAGCAAGTACACAAAATGTTCGTCAATCAACGATCTCTGGAGTGACGTTTTTGCTGGAGCATCAGATTCAAGTAAGACCCACCTCTACTTTAGTAAGAAACCCTCTCTAAGCCTCGAGGCCAGGGAGGATGCTTTGCAAAGTCTGATAGACAAAAGAAAAGCTGCGTTTGACCAGCTGACGCCACAAGAGACCAGGATGAGCTGTCTCATGGATGAGGACTTCTACAGGGTGGTGGAAACCAAGCTGTACCCAGAGTTCAACAAGCTGTTTGGCGAGGTTTGTAGCATAAATACCTCACTCAGAGAAGCATTCCATGAGCTTAATCTCGAAGTAATGAAAACCGATCAGAAAGACTGGTTCGAGCCGAGGTAAAATACACTTAGAGGTTGCAAGCTGGTTAACAAAGACACGTCAACATCGTGAGGAAGCACGTAAGGCAGATGAGAGCATTGCTCCTGAGGACAGTGTGTCTGTAGCGTCTTCATGGAGATCTAGGAAATCCAGAACGAGTTCTGTAGCATCTGCAGTTTCAAAGCCTTGAGGTCAAACTAAAAAGAGCTAATCTATTGGCGAGGGCGTTAAAGCAAAGACGCCCTAGAGCAGCAAGAAGATAAGCTTAGAGCAGAATAAGAAGAATTGGAAATGAACGCTGCTCTTGCAGCTGCTAATGCACGAAGCCAGATCTTGAAGAAACACGGGGCCTCGTCATGTGGTCCGACTGTCAGCAATGACGACTTCAATCAGTCAGACACAGATAACGTATGCTGGGGAGGAAGTACCCGTTGTCGATGTGGCTGTACAGTTTGAAGAAGCAAGAGATGAAACTGTTAGGGGGTGTTTGGGTGCCGAGTACAGTGGGAGTGTACAGGCTGAGCCTCACCGCTGTGATCTCCAAGCAAGGGTTGTTAGCCAGCTTCCAGTTTCAACAGGTCAACATGTGTTGTTTAAGGATGCTCAGTGTCAAAACTACTTTACCGAAATTCCGGATAAACACCACAGGTTTTATGCTCAATCTCCTCAAGTGATTCCTACTTTTAGTGGAGACCCTCTAGACTATGGTCTCTTCAAAGCATTTGAGGACGCGGTTGTGAATAGAGTATGGGATGACAGTGATTGACTTTCTGTTGGAGCAGAGCACAATTGGAAAACCCAGGGAGATTGTGTGGAGTTGCTTCCACATGGAACCGAGCCAAGGAGGATATCAAAAGGCCAGGCCGCTTTTAAAGGAGCATTTTAGCAATGAATAAGCTATGAGTAGCCTAAATGGAAAGAGCCTTAAATTGGCAAACAATTAGGGCTGAAGATGGTTAATTTGAAAGGATTAAAGTAAATAAAGTACAAAACACATATAAAAAAATATTTGTATTTTAAAACCACCAGGTGTTAATGTTGTAGCTGATCAGATTATATCATAATGTATAATTATGATCCTGTAGTTTACATTCAGATAATATTTGAGTGGAAGTGTAAAATAAAATAAATTGAGCCCAGTGTCACAAACTTATTTTAAGGTGCTTTATAATGTGTCTTAACAGGGTCCAGAGACATAAGAAGAGACGTCCTGTGAAGCTACTGTGACATCAAAACCTGAGTTTGTGTTTTCATTTAATCTGAACATATAACTATCAGAAGATCACAGATGAATCAAACTGGTTATGTGAGAGTGTTTTTTACATCTGAAGACACAATAATGAAATATTAATTTCATGCTGTTTGTGAAGCACCTTCAGAGTCACTGTGCAGGTAAATAGAATTGATTTGATATCTGTGAAATCTGATATGACTGAACAGTTTTCATTTGTTCTTGTGAGTTTATGATCATTTCATTGTTTATTAAAATGTGTTATGATGTTTTAAATGTGACATTTAATATGTATGAAGTCATTTGTCATTTGATTCAGAATAAAAGACAAAATATTTCATATTTCTAGCTGCTGTGTTCAATCTGTCTCCTAATGTCCATTTAATGCTCATTGTCTGTTGGAATTGTATCATTTTTAACAAACACATTGTGTTGTACTTTTTCAGCTGGCAGTCATGTAGTTAGAGTCAGATACTTGTAGATACTTGTACTAGTGGTGTTTTTTTGTGGTGATGCTTTGTTGCTCCAGGGGAGTTTTCTTACTTGGACTCACACAATAAACATTTACTGCATTGTCCAAACTGATTTTTTGGCTTATACTAATGAGAACTTGTTCTAAGACCTTTGTCCTTTTGTCCTACATTTAAACATTTCACACATTTGTCATAGTTTCAGTGTTGGATGGAGTCCATGTGGATTATTGTGACTGCAGCATAAAGAAAACTGAATTAAAGCAGGATATTAACTTTTTACACAACTATATAGATACACAACATAAACAGACTTTAATAAATTCTATCTGACTATAAATCAACTTTGAACATGTGCATCTACACATCAGACAGTCGTGTGCTTTGTTATGTTCCCTACAAACATGTGTGTAGACACAGAAGTAACATATTACTGACCAGTTATTGCCCTTAATTCCTGAAGGACTATGTGAACTACAGGTTATGTTTCTCAATGATAATTGTTATAAAACTAAAAATCTCATGAAGACGTGGAACATGCAGAAATTCTAATGAGACTTATTTGCCTTTGGCTTTAACAGTAGTACGGTTGGTAATGAGAGCGTATTGTGTTGTGTGTCTCAAATTATTAGTATCTGACAGTCTGTCCAGTCATTTTCTGAATAAGAAATTGCTCAATGTTGTTCTTCCAAAACTGTCTACAGAGGTAAAGTACACAAAGTACAGTACATTCTGATGCACAAAAGCATGACACATTCATACTCGTCTCCAGCTGCTGACTTCAGATTTTAATCCTATTTAACAATGAGGCTGCAGTTTGGGTCCAAGACCTGAACTTCTAGGCTGGACAAGGTCAAAGCTGGACAATTGAGCTCAGAGTGTCAGTCTCACAGCTGCTGCTGCACTTTAACAGGGTCTGACACACTGTAGAACTATTTAAGACAAAAACCAAGTCGTTGTGATGTAAACGTGTAGAAAAACATATAGAACAGGCATCTTTAAAGCTAAACCCTTAACTTTGCTCCAATAGCATCAATATGACCTATATCTATTGTCATAGTTCAGTTTTGATAGTATTATACTGATCATATTCATCATATCTGTAACACAGTGATGTTACAGCACATAAGTGTGTTAGTGGGAAACAATGTTCTTCACTCTGAGCTCCCTGTGGTTTCCTACCTCACCGTCTTATTCATGTGATTTGCTCTATGTTCTTAAAAACTAACAACCTAAACACAAATGATGTGCAGCTGTAGACACAGGGTCTGAATGTTATGTTCTGGTTCCAGTTCCTCCCTCACAGGTTCCTATTGGTGCTGTCATTGGAGTTGTTGTAGGACTGATGCTGCTGTCAGTCTCCATCACTGGACTCTTCATCTGGAAGAAGAAGAAGAACAACAATGGTGAGATAGAGATGTTTTCACTTGTCATTGAAACCTTTCAAGTCATCATCAAGTTATCATTGTTGTTTTTTTTCCTCATTTACATTTTCTTATCTTTCTCATCCTCCATGGTTTACTGCTTTACTGCTTACACAAATTGATTTGCTACACAAATTGACATAATTGTTCGCCATCATGAAGAAAATGCTACATTAACTGTAGACCTGTAGAGATCACAATGACCAGGTATTGTGTCTCACAGCAGTTGACATGAGGAAAAATCTACGCAGAGTCAACACACGGAAAGCAGCTGGACCAGACATCATTCCTGGCAGAATGCTCAGGGGATGCACAGATCAGCTAGCAGATGTTCTCAGACATCTGTAACATCTCTCTGAGCAGAGCTGTTGTCCCGATGTGCAAAACCACAACCTTTGTCCCTGTCCTGAAGAAATCACCAGTGTCCTGCCTCAACAACCACCGTCCCATTGCACTCACACCTATTATCATGAAGCGCTGGAAGAGGCTGGTCATGAAGCACATCAAGACCATGTTACCACCTACACTAGACCCACTGCAGGATTCGTACCGTCCCAAAAGCTCAACGGACGATGCCATCACCTCCACTTTGCACCTGTCACTTACTGATCTGGACAATAAAGACACACGTCCAAATGCTGTTTATAGACTTCAGTTCAGCGTCCAACACAATCATCCCACAGCAACTTAGCATGAAGCTGAGCATGCTGGGCCTGAACACCTCACTCTGCAAGGAAATGGTTGTCGACTTCAGGAGAGCACAGAAGGATCATGCGCCGCTGAACATCAATTTCAATTTTTGCAAAATATTTCCATCCAAAATCTGGTTAAGTCAAAGTGTTTATCACAGCACATTTTTATGAATATCTTGACAGGCTCCCAGAATGGAGATTGTCCACTACATGTTTTGTGCTGATGTCAGAACTGATGGTAGCTGTGTTGTCTTGAAAGAAGTTTGTGAAGATGTTTGGTCGTCTATGTGGTTGGTATTGTTTTCGATTGGGTTTTAAATGTTCTCAATTGTGTTAAAAAAGCACCTTTGGTTTGTTTATGGTTTATAAAGTAAACCTGGGGAAAATAATTTTGTAAATGTTTTTTTTCTTTGTGCACATAAGTCAAAAAATGTGCCATGTGCCAATAAATTTGCGGTTACTTCTGAAGTAAAACAAATATGCAGTGATGGTCTGACAGAGCAGCAACATAGGACATGATTACACTAAGACAATGTCCAGAGTTTGCCCTAAACTGAGTTTGCTCATTAACATGTTGAGTGATGTTCTTACAGTCTAACAAATTGATAAAATTCATCACTTAGCTGCCTTGTTATCAACATGGATATTTAAATCACTAGTTAAGATACAATTGTCATATTTACAGTGAATGAAAGAAAGAAGTTAATCAAATCCAGTTAAAAAAGTGGAAAGACACAGTTTTGGGGGTTGAGAAGTCGTAATTACAGCACTACATTCAAAGACAGAAAACCTTTTAGAGTTTCTCTGTAAACAGTAGCTGTTCCCCTGCCTGTCCTCTGCTGTCTGCAGCTGTGGGACAAGGTAAAGTCTGGGGGACAGATTTATATTGAGGAATGATTCATGTATCTTATGGTCCATGATGACTTCACTGAAAGTCAAAGTCTTTTTGTTTCTGATTTTGTGGCCTGCAGCTGTGTGTGTGGTAGGTTCACTCACTTTTATGTTGTGTGGGTTGTTGTGTGCTTATTTAATTTGGTTTTGGTTTGTTATATGGTTAATGTACATTTATGATACTCCAGCCTCCCTTCATATCAGGCTTCTACTTTTCCATTTTTACATGTTTTTAATAAATAGTGGTTATGGTCATTAACCCACACTGGTTGTTGTGGCCTCTTTATTGGCCTCTGCCAGTGATCAAGTATAACAAGAGGAAACATTGTGGTTATATCATATTACTCCATCCACACATTTGATGCCTGTTAGACCACAATGCACCAGGGGGAGAAATATTCAGATCCCATATTTAAGAAAAAGTGGTAAAAATACAACAAGGTAAAAATATGTGTCTGTGTTTTTGTAAAGAATCACAATCAGGACCATTTCTGTGAAATGTCCTCTCCTGCCCTGTGGGTCTGAATGTTTTTTCATTAGAATATCTTTGCATGATTATCACATGATGAGGTTAAGTGTTTATCATGTTGCTTTTCAGCTATACTTTTGCAATAATGCAGCACACTGTGTTTTTATACCACATCACTTCTTTTGTTGTTTGTCTTGTTTTTTATTTTGTCCTTTTCTCCACCAGTGATTAACTCTCCCCTCACCTCTTTTTGTCCGTCTTCTGCTCAGCTCCTTTAAGTGACCTTCATGTGTGTTGTTGCTGTGGATTAACAAGTAAAGGAATAAAAGCACCAGGCTCTGTAGGTGTAGTTAATATCAAACACACTGTGTGTTTATCACACCCTCAGAAAAAACGGTGGGTGTTAAAGTACTAGAAGGAATGTGCTGAAGCAGGCTGCATGTTACTACATATCTGACCTTCTTTCTTCTTTCTTTTTTTTACTGTTTGCAGACAGGATGAAACTGGACACTTGCAGGAAAAGCAGACTGGAAAGTGGATGACTTTGTTCAAAGCCTGTGTGGTTTTTTTTGTTTGTTTTGTTTTGTTTCATTTTCTTAATGCCATGAGCTCCTGAAGGGAAAAGTGGAACGAGCCAAATAGTCCAGCCCCTCCTGAAAAGACAGGACAGCTAAAGTAACTGGTTCAGACTCGGTCAGAACAAGATGGTAAAATTATTGTTGTTGCTTCTCTTCTGTAACATGTCCTCATCAGGTCCAATTTTAAATCTTTAAAACTCTTTACTCCAGTGTCCACTCAGCACAATGTCCTGCTCCTGTCTCACATTATGAAACTTGAATTAGTTTTATTTTTACTTCAGCTCAATAAGACAGAGTTTAAAACCAGTTATATGCTGTAGGTGTTGTATTTATGATTGAAATGTTTGATTTGCCATCAAGTGTTCATGTCTTTAATGTTTGTCCCTCAGTGAGACACTCCCTGAACTATTTGATCACTGCATCTACTGGACTCCCAACCGTCCCAGAGTTTATGGCTGTTTTGCTGGTTGATGACCTTCAGTCATGTTACTGCAGCAGCAACAAAACTCTGGAAGTAAAACACGATGCGTGGAAACAGTTATTTGAAGATACTAAGCTGTGGGACTGGGTGAAAGAACAATGTTTTGACGTTCTGCCTGACCTCTACAAATCCAGACTTCATAGATTCATGCAGCACTTTAACCAAAGTACAGGTACAGTATGTTCTGTGTTATAGCCCTTTTATTTATATTTGAAATGTGAAGCCATTGCAAATTATTCAATGTATTTTTTGTTGAACCACTGTCTCTGATATTACCTGGCCATTATTTTCACAACTCTTCAATCTCTTGTCTAACATATACTAAGCAAAAAGACAACGTTAACTCCGACCTAACAATTGTAATGTGCCTTTTACAGACACATACAGTCATTGTAAAGTGCAACAGAATTTTATTAGAACAAACTTTCATAGAACACAGCTGCGTGGATAATATATGTAAAACATATTATCAAGTTTTCACTGCTGCTCTGAATTAGCCACTGATGAGCTTTGTGAAGAACACAGGCTCTAAAGTCACTGAAGAAAGATTTTGGAAACACCTACACACTTTAGAATTTTTCTTATCTTTTGTTGCTTTTATTCAAACTGTTGTAAATGGATCCCAATAAATCTCTGCTGGAACCAGGTAAAGTTACACGGCCTGATGTCTTTTCATGAACACAACTATGTTGACAGATTATAAACACACTGATTTACCAACTTATCAGTCTGATCTTTACCATCTTTATGGTAAATCTTGTCACTTTGTGACAGAACCGTTCCCTGTTTATTTCTGTCACAGTTCAGTGCTGCTCTGAAGACTGAGAGATAAACATTTTCTAATTCTGTTACTCAGGTAAAGTCTAAAAAGTTAAAGACATTTTAGACAAGAATACAAAATGTTCTTGCATGAGGTTCAGTGTACGTATATTTTAAGGATTCATCATTACCAGCAGGACAAATACGTTTGCCTTAAGATTTTCAGCAGATATTGATGGTTTCACTATACATGAAACTAATGTGTCTTTAAGTTATGGTCATGTGACTTATATACTCTGTCTTTATTTGCTTCTCTTATCCTCCTTCTTCTCTTGATACATCATTATTGAATTTCACCTTGTATTCACATTTCTCCACCTCCTTCACCTTCTCTCACTTTCTCTTCCTCCATTGTCTCAGTTCCTCTTTCCCACCTTCCACGTTCCCTCAGTAGAGCTTCACATACTGTATCATAAAGAAGTTTTCAATTTGCATCTCTCTCTAATCCAGTTCCTCCCTCAGTGTCTATCCTCCAGAAGTCTCCGTCCTCTCCAGTCAGCTGCCACGCTACAGGTTTCTACCCTGACAGAGCCACAATGTTCTGGAGGAAAGATGGACAGGAGCTTCATGAGGACGTGGACCATGGAGAGATCCTCCCCAACCATGATGGAACCTTCCAGATGAGAGTTGATCTGAACATTTCATCAATCAAACCTGAAGACAGGAGATACAACTGTGTGTTTCAGGCTCTAAGGTGTTGAGGACATCATCATCACTAAACTGGACAAAGCAGTGATCAGGACCAACTGGAGTAAGACTGAAGTCAGATGTAAAATGACAAATATACACCAGTTTCTTTGTTTTTTAGCAGTGTGTTCTCAAAATGTTTGAGAACACACTGCTAAGTTTATATGCTGCTCCAAACCTCTGTGTTGGATAAAACAAGTATGAAAATATTATATATTTGCCCTCAGCTTTAACAGTAGCACGGTTGGTAGGGAAACCACACATTGTGCTGTGTGTCTCAAAATAGTCATAGCCAGTCATTTCCTGATTAGGCAATTGCTCAATGTGGTTCCTACAAAACAGTCTACAGAGTCACCAAGTATGAAAAAAACCCACACTAACGTGCACAAAGCACAGTCCATGCATGTCCATCACCAGCTGCTGACTTCAGCACAGAGGAAATCTGACTCCTATTTAACAATGAGGCTGCAGTTTGGGTCCAAGACCTGAACTTCTAGGCTACACTTCTACTGTTCCTCCACATCCCACTTGTGTCATGGATTCCAGGTCAAAGCTGGACAAATGAGCTCAGAGTGTCAGTCTCACAGCTGCTGCTGCACTTTAACAGGGTCTGACACACTGTAGAAGTAAATGCTGCTATTTAAAAGAAAAAAACAAGCTTTGCTCCAACAGGATCAATATGATTTATGATTATTTTCATAGTTCAGTTTTGATAGTATTATACTGATCATATTCATCATATCTGTAACACAGTGATGTTACAGCACATAAGTGTGTTAGTGGGAAACAATGTTCTTCACTCTGAGCTCCCTGTGGTTTCCTACCTCACCGTCTTATTCATGTGATTTGGTCTATGTTCTTAAAAACTAACAACCTAAACACAAATGATGTGCAGCTGTAGACACAGGGTCTGAATGTTATGTTCTGGTTTCAGTTCCTCCCTCAGAGGTTCCTGTTGGTGCTGTCATTGGAGTTGCACTTGGGAATATTTTGATCTATTTACATTTATATACACATTTATATATTTTTAATTAATGCAGCTGATGCTCAGTAACTTTTCCATTTAATTTGCGAAATTAATTGACAAAAGTCTTCAAACTTTTCATTCAAGCACTTTATTTCTAAATGCTTGTTTTATTATTAGAGATTGAATGTGTCTGATAGTATTTGCTTGTTAACAAATCAATAACTTATTTCCAGTCCTGTGTTTTGTTGTGCACAATAGCGCAGCAAAAACAACAAAAAATAATTCATAATCATAACACAAATATGATAATCTAATAATTTTTGGCAAACGGGATCTAAAGCTTTTCATGTGCTCTCCTGCTGCTGCCCCAAAATCCTGGAAACGAACTCTCCAGAGAATCGTTCCATCTTTAAATTGTCTTCGGTATCACAGTAACTAACTGACAGATATCAGTAAGTAAATGATGTAATGCAAACAGCAGCTGCTAACAGTGAATTTGGTGGACTTCAATTTTCTAAATGTAAACAGCACTGTGTTAAAAACCTGATTTAAATCAGTGGCATTTGTGTGAACTTCATTACCTGATTGTCCATTAGTGAAGTGAAGTTTGTGGGCGGAGCGTCTGCTCCTCACTAACTCATTTGTTTACAGTTTTGGTTTCCATTATTAATCACTTCCTGAGTTTTTAGGAAGTTGCACAACTGATCATTGGGGAAACATTTAACATCTAATGTAACACTCAAAAGATAGGAAAACTGATTTAAATATGCGGTGTATGATAGATCAACTTAAAAAGGTTTTTGTGGCACTGATTTGATGGAAATCACTCACATTATGCAGAACTTCAGCCAAATAGTTCAAATACTCCGATTATTTGTCCATGATTCTTGATCAAATCAGGATGAAGTCGTTATTTCTGTTGCTTCTCTTCTGTCACGTTTCATCACCAGGTAAGTTCACATTTCAATCTCTAAACTCTTTACTTCAGTCTGCACTTTGTCCCTGTGTCCACAGTTTTACCTCAGTTTGAAAAGACTTTAGGCTTCAACTGAACATGTTCACACTGTAAATGTCCCATTTAAGACAATATGTAAACAGTATATATAACTTTTTTATTTTGTCCCACAGTGAAACATTCCCTTAAGACTCTCTACACTGTAACATCTGGATTCCCAAACCTCCCAGAGTTGATGATATCTGTCCTGGTTGATAACGTTCAGGCAGGTTACTGCGACAGCAACAAAACCATCTCAGTAAACCACGATGTGTGGAAAAAACTGTTCAAAGACAATCCTGGGCTCCTGGACCTGTGCACTGAACAATGTGTCGAGATACAGCCCAAACGCTTTAAATCCAGACTTGACAGAATTATGCAGCACTTCAATCAAACTGAAGGTGCAGTATGTTCTATGTTCTACATCACTTGGAAAGTAATGGGAGGGAGTTTTCACTGGGGGCAGATTAAAGGTCACAGGGCCTCTGAGCTTGAATTACATGACATGGCTGCTCCTCACAGAAATGACATATCAAGACTTAAACACACTGATCCACAGCACAAGAATGAAAGTGTGAACTGATTTCTGCTTCATGACCTCATCTTGAAAACACACACTCCACTAATCATTAACTCCACCTAGTGGTGTGAAGTGAATATGGGAAAAATAATGTTAACTTATGAACCAGATGGTGTTAGTGTTGTGGTTGACTGGTGTAAGTCAAACTATTTAAGTAAAGATATGAAATAATCATTATTAATGCATGTGTGCATGGAGAGTGGTTAAAGAGACCAACATGACAGTAAATACAAAACATAATCTACATATTGGCTCTTTACCAGTGATTAGATGTAACTAAAGACACTTAGTGTCAATTTCATGTATTTACACTTTACTTAAATATAAACAAATAATTTATTATTTATCTCCATCACATTTCACAAAGAAATAAAATAATATACATTTTTATTTTCATTTAACTTTTTATACAATTGCTGCCCAGTAAAAACCATGTTATTCAATCTGTAAATGATCCTTAATATCGGGTTACAGAAAGCCTCCCAACTTCTCAAGGTAAATAAACAATTCAATGCAGTTTAATAAAGTTGTTTGAATCTTGAATGTGGAGCTGGATCTGTGACTGGGGGGCAGTGAGAGAGTCTGACATGGTCCAAGCTTCAACATCTTCTAAATGAAACTGTTCGGAATATAATTTTAAACAAGCAGCGTGAAGGACCATGTGTCCTCACAGAGACAGCAGCGATGTCCCCTCTTTTCACCTGCTCTGCAGATATGAAAGCTGACCTTGCTCTGTTCCTCTGTGTGAAACATGCTCTGTTCCTCATGATAACAGTTCACAGTGGTGAACAGTAATGTAAATATGGATGCACTTTGAAAACAGTTTAACCTGTAAGATGCACTTAAACCTTTAAAACTGAAACTTATAATTTGGGTTAATCACTCATCAACCACAGAATCTGCTTTCAAGTCATTAAGAAGCTGTGATACTAGAAGAAGAGCAGAACATTATAAAACATGCAATGTTGTTAAAATACTCATTTATACGTCATCGTGAACTGTTTGTTCTTCTCTGACTCTCTCAGGTGTCCACATTTTACAGTTCATAGAAGGAGTTCAATTGGATGAACAGAGCAGAGAACACACTCTTTTTGTACAGTGTGGTTATGATGGAGAAGGCTTCATGTCATTAGACCTGACGATGCAAACGTGGATCAGTGTGAAACCAGAGGCTGACGCCATCAAACAGGACTGGGAGGCTGACAAAGCTGGAATAGGATCATATATTCACTTCCTCACTCAGACTTATCCTGCGTGGCTGGGGATGTGTTTATATCATGGGGGGAGCTTCTTGTTGAAAACAGGTGGAATCACATGATCTGATGATCCTTTTGTCTTTTAAGCCTGATATGTCCCTGTTCAGTTTAATACTTTGTCTTTCTCTCTCTCCCTCTTTCTCCAGATCGTCCCTCAGTGTCTCTGCTCCAGAAGTCTCCGTACTGTTTACCTTCTTACTCAGACTTGTCCTGTGTGGCTGAAGTTAGCTTTGAATTATGGGAAGAGCTTCTTGTTGAGAACAGGTAGAATCACATGACCAGAGGACATTTCATGAACACAACTATGTTCATATAACCACACTGAAGTATTTTTTTAAATGTTTCTCACTCTCTTCCCTTTTCTCTATTCCTTCTCATATGACCCCATTGAATTTAGTCCTTTTTTATTTCTCATTTACCTTTTCGGATCTTTCTGAGCCTCAATGGTTTACTTCTTTCATTTGTTCTTTCTCTTTAACCTTCTCTCCCTTTTTCTCCAGTTCCTCCCTCAGTGTCTGTCCTCCAGAAGTCTCCGTCCTCTCCAGTCAGCTGCCACGCTACAGGTTTTTACCCTGACAGAGCCACAATGTTCTTGAGGAAAGATGGACAGGAGCTTTATGAGGACGTGGACCATGGAGAGATCCTCCCCAACCATGATGGAACCTTCCAGATGACAGTTGATCTGAATATTTCATCAATCAAACCTGAAGACTGGAGGAGATACGACTGTGTGTTTCAGCTTTTTGTTGTAAAGAAAAACATCATCACCAAACTGGACAAAGCTGTGATCAGGACCAACTGTGGTAAGATGAAAGTCAGACGTGTTGAAACTATGTGTTTCTTTGTTAGTTTTGATTGTCCTCTAAAGTTGGACCAGGACCTCTATTTATCGAGCATCTCAGAGTAGGAAATCACTCCTGTCTCCACCAAAATGTAGCAGAGCTTCAGAGGTGTCTGAACTGGTGAGAAATTACCAGGAGAGATTCTCTCAGTTAATGCAAAAATCATTGCAGCTTCACATTTTGACTTAACAGGACGAGTGTAGACCAGTAAAGGTTAGAATTGTTAGGTTATAAGGCACTTTATGAAAACTTTGTGTATTATTTGTTTTGTGATTTTAAAGCCAAACTTCGATAGTGATTTGAGAATTTCAGTTTTCAATTCTCTAAAACATTGAACCTCAATTGTTACAAAAAGATTTTCAGGCTTCATTTCAGTTTCAGTTTCAGTTTGAACTAGCGCTCACTTTGGTGAATCCTCCACCTAGTGGTGTAATTTGACAGTTACAATGTAGAAGACCTTGGTTCTTCAAACCATGGTAGATGTACAGACATTTAGCCTCTTTACACAAAAATACAAAAAAAACATAATCTTACTCAACAATTGTGATCGATCATTGGTGAGTTTCACATAGACACGAATCTAAATGCTGTGTCCTGGTTCCAGTTTCTCCTGTCGGTGCCATCGTTGGAGTTGTTGCAGGACTGATGCTGCTGTCAGTCTGCATCACTGCACTCGTCATCTGGAGCAAGAAGAAGAAGAATATTGGTGAGAGACTGGTGAATGATTACTTGTGTGGCTGAATTTCAGTAACTTTACTGCCAAAAGAACCCAGTTGACATCCTCAGCAGAAGTATTTATTAAGACTTAATATCTTGTCTTTATAATCCCAGCAACAAAAAAATAAAAATTTGTATTTTTTCCCTCATAAAATAATTTACCTATTTATTATTGCCATTTTATTATCATGTGTCTGATATTATTTGATAATCATCAGACAAAACTTCAGCTCCTGACTGATCACAGTGACTTTGTTTTTATGATATTAGCATAATGTATCCTAAAATTTACATCCTGTATATCACATGTGGCTGATTATTATTCACATTCTACATTAAGAACAATGTTCTGTTAAACCAATCAAAAGCTAAAAGAAGCTTCCACACTTTTAAAAATTTCTCTTGATGAGCAAAACTGTCCAGTTGTTTGAATAGAGCCCATAAGACCAGAAATCCCAAGGGGAAGAAAAATGTACCTAAAGTAAGCACAGCACGGTGGGGGAGGGGTTTGTGCTGCTGCCTCACAGCTAGAAGGTCAACAGTTTGAATCTCAGCCGGTTGTTCACTCTGCAATTCAGCCAGTTTGAAAATGATTGGTTAAACATCTAACAGTTTATTGTATTCTATGAACTTATTATGTATTTTTATAATGTAAAATCTAAATTTGAACATAACTTAACAATTACATTTTTCTCCTAAAACTTTGTGTAAAATGTAAAACAAAAGTACAATATTCAAGTAAACTACAATTACATCAAAATTCCACTTAAAAACACGACGAGTTGTAAGTTTGTTTCCAGTGCTGCCAGAAACACAGAAATCCTAATCACACTGAACGTTACAACCCTGTCTCCTAAAAACCTTCTATGAAACATGTGTAATTAACATAACTTATGAATGAATAAGACATTAGATTTATCACCAGAAAGTAACTGCAAACAGGTTTTGGGGCAGAAGGTGTCCGTACAAAAGCAGGACTGTGACACCAAAGACTCCAGAGTGGGTTTAACTCTGCACCTTGGTTAAGGTTAGAGGAAGGTTTGGTTTAAAATCCACTGTGTGTGAAGTGATTTTCTTTTTACTATAATAATGTTTAACAACTGTAGTCAGTTGAGTTAAATATTGTAGTTAAATTTACAACATATGATATATGATGTACAAAATGCTGCAGCAAAAGTTCTGACTGGAACTAGCAAGAGAGATCATATTTCACCTTCACTAGCTTCTCTCCATTGCTTCCCATTAAATCTAGAATAGAATTTAAAACCCTGCTTCTTACATATAAAGCTCTGAATGGTCAGGCTCCATCATATATAGAAGATCTCATAGCACCATATCATCCCAGTAGACCACTTCGATTTCAGAATGCAGGCCTACTTGTGGTTCCCAGAATTTCCAAAGGTAGAATGGGAGGCAGAGCCTTTAGCTATCAAGCTCCTCTCTCTTCCGTTTAAGGGAGTTTTTCCTCTCCACTGTTGACTAGAGCTTGCTCAAAGGGGATGTGTTGGGTTTTCTCTATATCTGTATAGTTTTAACCTTATGAGATGACTCTGTTCTGAATTTGCGCAAGATAAATAAAGTTGAATTGAATCGAACACTGGTAGAAAAAAAGATCATTGTCTGGGAACCTGCTGTTGAAAGTTTCAGTTTTAGCATATTTGCATATTTGCACGTTTACATTAAGAAATATACACTGTCAGTAGGTCACTTAATCCAATATTTGATTTTGTTTTTTAGAAAAAGTATTTAACAAATTATTCCACTTTGTCTTGACAGGCTCCCAGTGAAGATTAGGACTCTAGTGAAGTTACTGAAGTCAAAACCAATATTTTTATTATTTTTCACAGCACTTCATCTAAATGTACTAAATATATTTTTATACCAAGTAATATTTTTACATTTATTGTTAAGATATGTAATTGTTAAATGTGGTCAGTGTGGAGGTTCATTACATCACAGACCTGAATGAAACTTTATGACCTGTGTCTTAAAATTGTCTTTTAAATTTGTTATAATTTTTGTATTTCATCTGTTTTAATGGTGTGTAAATGTGTCTGTTTTAACACTGTGTGTTAAACCTGCAACAGCAACTCAAAGCTTAATTTATTTAAAGGATTTTGGTGTTTTTTTATTTTATCTGTTATATTCTGAAGTACTGAATCTTAAAGTGTGTGTCTGTAGCTCAGCATCCCACCTGTTACACAGATGAACTTTATGGTTACACCTGTGGAGATTCTCCATCAAAGTTCTTGAGGACATTTATCTGACATGAAGTCTGATGAAAACTAAATAAGATGTTTTTTTCTCCATTTTGGGGTTAAAGTGTGAGAACTTTCTTTTACAGGAACATCCAGATACATGATGATACCTTTCAACCTATGGAAGTAAATACAGACGGTTACTTTCATACGTTTTCTAAAGTTCTTTATTGTGGCAAAATGTGTAAAAGCTTATCTTCAGACTAAAGCAAACAAAACAGGCAAAAATTCAAGCTGTGAAATGATGATGATATCTGTTGAATGTAAACAAGTAACAAATGAAAGAAGAGCATTTCAATAAATATCACATGGTAAATAAAACAGTCAGATCACATTATTTCTTTAACTCGTCAGAGATCAAGTTCTTTGATCAGTTTCAAAGTTTGTTATACTCTATATGAAACTCACACAATGACTCTTCTCCAATCAATCATGTTTGTGTGGAACTAACTGTTGTGTAATTTTACTTAACTGGTTTAAAAACTGATGTCATATTAAACCAGAATTCAAATACAGGAGTTTTAAAATTTTGAGATATTTGTGCATATTTGAATATTTCCATGTTATTAAAAGCTACAGAATAACATCAACAATTGTTTTGCTCTCAATTCTGCACTTTTCCTTTAGGAAAGACTTAGTGGAGTGTTTCGGGTTTTTTTGTGGTGGTAAAATGTGCAAGTTTTAAGTGTTTTTAAAATCAGAGTTGACAGAAAACACTTCAGTCTAAAACATCAAACTTTATTAGATCTAATGACCTTATAAAAATATTACATGACCATAATAAATTAAATTATAGTGCAAGAACAAACAATAACACAACACAGAGGTTTGTGATGCTGCTGCTACGTTTTTAAACTTTCTTCAGCATCACAGTCATTAACTGACAGATATCAGCGCAGTAAATGATGTAAAGGAAACAGCAGCTACTAACAGTGAATCAGTTTTCTACATTTAAACAACACTGGGTTAAAAAACACGATTCAAATCACGTAGATCAAGTAACTAGTAATTCATCTTAATAAAATCCCCATAATTCACAATTTATAGTGACATTTGTGGATCTACAGACGTGGGAACTTCATTTCCTAATTGTTCTTTAATGTTTGTTCCTCAGAAACACATTTTGTGTATCGTGTTGTAAAGTGGGTCCCGTTATAAGTCACTTCCTGATCTGTCCAGAGGGGGGAGACATTTAACATGTAATGTAACTCAAAAGAAAGGAAAACTCATTTAAATACGCGGTGTATCATCAATGAAACAAATGGCTTTTTAAGGACATTTGTATTAGGTTCTTGTCTCTACTTTACTATTTCATTGTTTTCTTATTATCGCAGCATTGAAATCTGGCGACGTTGTGGGATTTGTGCCAAATATCCAACCACTCCCATCTTTCACAGAGACCGAAGCAACTCGATTATTTCTCCGTGATTCTTGATCAAATCAGGATGAAGTCGTTATTTCTGTTGCTTCTCTTCTGTCACGTTTCATCACCAGGTAAGTTCACATTTCAATCTCTAAACTCTTTACTTCAGTCTGCACTTTGTCCCTGCGTCCACAGTTTTACCTCAGTTTGAAAAGACTTTAGACTTTAGGCACCGGTGGCGGTCGTCGTTAACTCGGGCCCCGACCGGGTTATGGAAGTCGTTGTCACGATTCGCATTTTCAATTTGTCCTGTGCTTTACGTCGGATGCCCTTCCTGACACAACCCTCTGCATTTATCCAGACTTGGGACTGAAACAAGAAGACACTGGCTTGTGCCCCCTTGTGGTTGCATTAGCTCCACAAAGTAACAAACATTAACATTTGGGATTTTGTAACAATGTTGTGGATCAAGTAAAAAGCAGAGGGGGAGGTTGTGAAAACTGCTTGATTTACTCTGCAGATCCAGATTCTTAATAAAAAGAGAAACAGCCAACAAATCACAGTGTGTTTTAGACTGAGCTTATGAATTTTACATAATAATGCACTGATATTGTAGTGTAGCATTTTTACTTTAATCAGTGTGAAACACTGAGCTACACCCTGAGCTGTAGTGGGCAGTCAGACCTGGTGTCATGATCCCACACACTTCCTGTCCTTGGACTTTTATTTTGTGGCCCCTTCTTCCCACTTCCTGTTCTTGGTTTTTTCCCCATCTTTACCTTCGTTGTCCCTTATTGTTTGCACCTGGTCCCCTCACTTTTTAAGCCCAGTCTTCCCCTCACTTCTGGGCCAAATCCTTGTTGTCATCTAACCCACAATAGACTCTGAACTTTTGAGCCTTAACTGTGTTTACTTTGGAAAACTATGTTCCCCTCTTGTTTTCAACATCCATTCTGTTATCTTATTTTCTATTAAGTTAACTCCCCTCGTGTGCTGGTCCTGTGGTTAGTTGTCTTAGTCTGTATCTGTTCTGAATCCAGTTTCTAATACCCTCCTGTTAGGAGCGACCTCTGTTTACTATTTGAGTCTCTGTCAATTAAAGCCCTTTTTAGTTCATCCCTCGCACTGTCTCCTGTCTTGGCTCCACCCTTAACCAAAACCTTGACACCTGGATTAAAAGGAACTGGCACTGGAGTTGCAAACTTTCCCGGATCTGCCAAAGCATGAGATACCAACTTATCTTTTTCCTACACGAGAAGATACTAAATGTTTGTCCTAATATGTGACAGTAGCTGCTGCAGAAAGGAGCTTCTCTAGACTAAAGTTTATCAAACTGCACCTGAGATCCACAATATCTCAAGAGCATCTCAATAGACTTGCTTTAATTTGTATAAATTGTGAGGTTTCTAGAAAGGTAACATTTGATGATACCATAGATGCCTTTGCTGCAAGGAAGTTCAGACGTGTACAAATTAAATGAAAGATTTTAGTTCTACATTATAGTGTTATGTTGTCTTGTTTGCACATTTTGCCCCATTGTTACCAAATACATGTACAAAGTATTCACTGACCATAGCACCACGTCCATTTATGTTGTTTCTATTGTTGTTTGTGTTATTTTATGTTATTTTAGTGTGTGTGTGTTTGTTTGTGTGTTTGATCAACAGTTAAACCGTTAAGGTCAGTTTCAGTATAACCTGGATGGAGCTCTGAGAACTGAATGAGTGTAAGCTCCTGACAACCAAAGCAGGCTGAGAATGTGAATTATTAGATATAATATTCCAGTTGATGAGCCGTCTAAAGCTTTTTATTGTTAGAACAGTCAATCGGACTCTGATAAATGACACAAGCCAAAATGTGTTTGTT
This sequence comes from Channa argus, assembly GCF_033026475.1. Lineage (NCBI taxonomy): Eukaryota > Metazoa > Chordata > Actinopteri > Anabantiformes > Channidae > Channa > Channa argus. The sequence goes on from NC_090197.1 coordinate 6,593,476, forward strand.
CAATAATCTGCACCAAGTAATTAAGTGCTGCCGAACGTTTTTTTTTTGTTCCGTTTACTTTCCTCGTCCATGCACCTTGACAGAAGGTGAACATAATATAACATTGGTGGTGAAACAGAAGAAAGAGCAGAGTGAGTCTGAACTCTGTCCCACTAAGGAGAAATGAAAATGAGCAGCATGGGGTTACTTTGGATGCCCCATAAATGAAGGTGGAGTTGTCCTCAAAGACTCAAACAAATGTGTGTTTCTGGCTTAAAGGTGTTGACAGGATCAGTCTGACTACGCTGTTCATCACCTAAATTATGACTAAATCAGGCTGTTCCACACTTGCAGTAAATCTGACACCACATTTCTCACTGTTTTCACAATTGCTAAACCAAACAATCATCTGATTAAAGAAGAAAAACCTCGGCAATTATTCCATCTTAAAAAGTTTTAATTTGATACAAAGTTAAAAAGAGCTTAACCTCCACCACCTGCACCAGGTAAAATTACAGCTTTTACATTATAGTTACATGATAATGTCACATTACCACAGTGTAGTTAGTTTTCTAATCAGGACCCAAAAGAGGAGACGGTGAGAGGAGGTTTGAATGTGAATGATGGTTTATTAACAGTCCAAACTTGGGGATCAGGCTGAGCACTGAGGGAGAACACACACACAACAGGGAGAGCAATGTCCAAAGGTACTGACTGTCCATAGAAATGTTCAGGGAAAAGGAAAGTAGAGACGATCTGGTGGACAGTGGGGAGAGCTGGGTATAAATACACGGGAGCACAGGTGAAAAACATTAGGGTTAACAAGGAGAAAGCTAAAGAAACTAACTAGGAAATGGTACTGAGGGACTACAAAATAAAAGCCAGGGGCAGGAAGTAAAACTAAAGAAAGTCCAAGAACCAGAACCGTGACAGATATAGGTTTTGTTATCCAGTTGGTGTTAATGTTGTGGTTGATTGATTTTGATAGAAAACGTTTAGGAGAGTGGAGATGAGTGTGTTTGAAGGAGGGACTCTGTCTTCTAGAGAAGTGACAAGTTCCTGGTTTGAAGAAGGAAGAGAGGCAGCATTAAGTCATCAGAGCCTCAACATGGACGTTCATCACATTTTAATCTGCTTCTTCTTCCTCTGTGAGTATTTTTATTTTCTAGACTTATTTGGATTTTCTGAATGAGCTTTTTCTCTTAGTTTTAATGGAGGTTTAGTTTAGTCACACACACATCAGCATTGCTCTGTTTGTTCTGTCTCTTCCATGTCTCAATACTATGCAGCATTAGTGCAACTTTTCTCCACTTGCTCTTCATCATAACCTAAGACTGTCACTGGGCGTCTGTCTGGACATGACTCACTTCTTAGTGAAAAATGGTGATAAATTGTGCAGCACAAACCCTGTTTCAGCAGAAGTTCCTCTTTAAATATGTCACATATTTAACTTTAACTGCTGTACAGTAGAAGTAGTTTGTCAATGTGAAAACATCAAATTATAATTATTTTCACATTTTAATTACATAAAAAATGAAAAGTCTGTGTTCGTGTCTCAGTTTTACTTCTGCTCCTTCTATCTTTAGCAATTTCTTTAGGTGTTTTCTGTCTATTCAGTGCTGGTAACACACAAAGTAAGTTCCTGTTCACGCTGAGTTTTTCACAGTAGGTTCCCCCCATACACAGCACACCACTTGTGTCTCATTTGGCCCCTGTGGTTAGTCCAGCATCTTGCTTGTGGGTTGGTCAAGGCAGATGGCTGCCCACCCTGAGCCTGGTTCTGCTGGGTTCTTCTGGTAAAGGGAGGTTTTCCTCTCCACTGTTTCCTAGGCCTTGGAGGATTTGTTGGCTTTTCTCTATGCAAACTTTTAACTCTTGACTTTATTATGTGAAGTGTCTTAAAATGAATCCAGCTGTTGTCCTCTGGGTTCCTCTAGTCTCAGCGAATTAGCTCCAGCAAAACCACAACATTAACACCAACTGATGATTGTGGTGAACAGGCTCCAGGCCTTCTGTGACCCACAGGGAATAACCGGTTACAGATAATAGATGAATGTATATTGTTCTTACTGCTTTTTCCTTAGTTACCTTCTTGTAATTTTGTACTTTTTTCAAACTTGGCATCTCTGTTTTAGCCTGTAACATGGGCATCATTGGTCTGCACACATTTCTTGCTCACCTCCTCACACCAACCCTGTCATCTGATGTAAACAACAAAAAACAATATGCCTCCTCACAGCTTATCTAAAAATGGAACTAAAGCCAAGGTCCTCAAAAACCCAGTTATGACCCAGTTATTCCAGATGAACTTTACCACATTACAGCAATGGTTGAAAACACACATGGGGAATTGACTGGGAATGTATTGTATGTTAGTGCAAAGTTCAGATTGTGTAGTTTTAAGATCTACAGCATTTTTAAGATGGTTACTTAAATTTCATCACTGATGATTCGCATGATCTCAGAGATTTCACCAAACCTCTTAGTTTACCTCCTTAGAGCTAAAGAGGAAACTGTTCCAGCTTTATTTCACGTAACCTGAGATAAAAAAAAACTATGAAAAATTAGTAGCAGCTTTTTTTAACTAACAGAAAGCTATGGTTGTTTGATGCAACACATTTAAAACTTTGATTCTCGTGCAAAGAGGAAATACTGTGACAATGTGTGCAGGAACAGGAAAATCAAACTTTAGGTCACTGCCCACAGTTAATCTAGAAGTTCAGCAGGTCTGGTCTGAATTCTCATTCAGTGTGTTTCTTTGTTATTTCTGCAATGTAGAATACATTTCAAGGACACATCTCAACATCAGCTTTTCCGAGAGGACATTTTATAAACCAGGCCTTCATGGTCTAATTGCTGCCAAGAAGCTGAGTGGGACCAGAAAGAAGATGAGAATTGCTTCATAAATTGCCTCCACAATCACCTGACTTGAACCCAAATGAGATGGTTTGAGAGTAGTTGCCAACAGAGTGATGGAAACTCAACCTTTCCAGGTCCCTGTCTCTCAAAGCTGGCTGAGACACAAAGTGGCCACTTTGAAGAATCTAACATTAAAACTCATTTGCTTTGTGTTTCGATCCTAATTGTTTGATGTCAACAAAATAACCCAAAAATAATCTTTAGCTACGTACTTTGTTTTTACTCCAGTCTGAGATTTGGATCAGTTTCTTCTGACAGTTTCTCTACACTTTTAAAATGTTTCAGAGTTGATGCACATCTTACTCTCCTTGTTTCATTTCATAGCACATGCAGTGAGCTGCCTGTCAATGTTATTACAGGTTACAGCAGCCTATTGAATATCTGTGTGGGATATATGTGATGTGTACAGGACACAATTATTGAAAGAAGAACAAACAGACCAGCCCTCTCACACTGAGGCAGACTGACCCACTAGGAGAATTCAGGAGCTTCCTAGGTTGTAATTCACAAGCTACTACACTAAACCAATTAATAACTGTGATAGATAAAAATGGTCACTGTAATGTTGACAAGCTTGAATGAGATCAACACATCTGTTGAGGCACATGTGATAATAACTGATTAGGAAAAGAAATCAAACCACAAATAGTGATCACATGAACACAATGACAGACTGAATGACTGAAGGGAAACAAAATGATCAACATCACTCAGTTAAAACAGACTCAAAAAGGTGGATGAGAGAATTTTACATTTTCTAAATATTTGACAGAATCAAAAAGTGTGACTGTAGTAGAAGTGATGAGCTCTGTGCTCAGTGTGACTGTGTGGAAATGTAAAACAGGAATCATCATCAGACTGTAGCATCTTACAGGAAGATAGTAACTATTGATTGTTCATCTTTTCAACAGCTCTGCAGGATGGAAACACTGGTCTCACCAATGCACAAATCACCACTCATACAGGAACTGAAGGAGGAAACATCACAGTTTCATGCTCATTTTCTTCCTCTGGAAGAAGGAAGTTGTTGTGTAAAGGAGACTGTACAACAGGAAACGTCCTCATTGAAACAACCAGTAACAGAGCTCAGAGCGGCAGATACAGTATTGAATATAAAGATTCAGCAACACTCATGTATGTGAGCATTACACAGCTGAACAAGTCTGACTCAGGATGGTACATGTGTAATTTGGACAGTACTTGGTTCAGAAATCATAAGTTTGAGATCATTGTCACAGAAGGTGAGTTTCTACTGAAAGTTCTGAAAATGTTCCTTCATGTCTGTGAAGCTGTGAGAAAACTGACTGTTCTCTGACAGCTTCTCATGTTACAAATAAGCAGGTAAAATAAGTGCTGCATCTTTTCATCATTAACAGTAAAAACAAGCTAAACAACTAACAGCTAATGTTCTACATGAATCAGCACAAGAGCAGGTGTCACCACTTCCAATCTCCTGTTAGTGGCTTATTCAGAAACATTGGTACATTTGCTGAACCTCTGTCAACATGTGTGGATGATCAAAAACTAGAACTTCACTAACACAAAATGTAACATCAGCTAAAAAGAATGATTTACTCATCTACCAGCAAGAACTAGTCAGCTCCACATCCATCTTGTTTCCTTTTCTCTCTTTTAGCTCTCACTAACCAGTAACAGCCAGTCTGATGTTCTTCTCTGCACAGTCTCCTCAAACGTTGTTTTCTTGCTGCATCTGTGATGTTTAGTGAACACCTATGGATGAACTCCATGAATGGATGTATTACAAGAATACTGAGCTACAGTAATCTCACAATTGAGGCCTGTTGTCAGGACGACAGAAAAGCAGTTCATCTTATTAACATCATGAGGAAAACAGCATCTCCTCTGGATCATTATCTGATTGTTTCATTGTTCACAGCTTCAACCTCTTCACCACCAAGTAGAGCTCTCCAACCTTCAACAACATCACATACATTCTCTTCATCATCATCCTTTGAAACCTACAAACAGCCTGAAACTGGATCATCAGGTACATTTAAAGTTCCCTCTATAATAAACATACTGTTACTCAGCACAGAAACATGAACATGACCCTCAGTGACAGTTGCTGTAGACCTGATACAATGATGCACTAAAGAAAGTAAAAAGTAAAAATGCTATACTGCAATATCAGTGCATTATTATGTGACCTTTAAAACTCATAAGATCATAGTGAGATATGGAGTCAAAACATGAAACAAGACTTTCTAGAGCGAGTGGGGAGACGCAAGGTTTCTAATGGGGAGGAGTGGAGTATGGTGCTGGCAGAGTAGTTCGGTCTTTAGATGCAGAGAAGATGAGTAACTTGAGGAAAGTGTAGGGAAATGGCAGGAGGAGGGTCCACTGGGGAAGATCTAGTGGTCTGGATCCGTAACACAGAGGAAGGTCTGGTAGTGAGCGTGTGGAACGTAACCGTGATGAATCTTCAATCCCTGACGTGAAAACAACTCCAAATTCCTCTTTAGTGATCAAATTCTCCAAAATCTGAGCTCTGGTCTCCGTAAAAAGTAGAAAACAGATAATCACATGACTTGGTAAAACAAACGTGTGCATGATTAAAGCATAGACATAACGTGGTAAATCCTCTTCTTAGATTGACGTGGTTACAAGAGTTCATGATAATCTTGATTCTTTAGGGACATATAACAATACTCATAATCCTTAGTCACACACGTGTGGTCGGCAACAGAGAGTCAATAGGAAGCAGTTACTCACAAAACCAGAGTAGCAGCAGAGTCAGGTCAGAAAAATGTAGCAGGGTCTGAACCGTAGACAGCAATGAGGATTTCAATGAAGGCCGGAAAGTCACAGATGATCTGGCAGCTTGGTGAGAGGACTGAGGACGTATATAAGCAGAGTGGTGAGAGCAGGTGAAACTGATTACTGGTGGTTGGTTAAACAGGGAAAATGTGACGGGACCAGGAACAGGAAGTGGTGGTTTTTCTTTGACTGTGGTTTGATTTGCATTTTTTGCTAAAGCCTTTGTTTAAAAAGGAGGAAGAAATTGACATTAAATGATTCAGACTGAATATACAGCTGAGGAGAACTGGAAGTGAGCTGTCAGTTTAGATGTGACCTCCACCTGCCCCCCTCCCATGAGCAATGCTGAGCAGTCCTACACACTTAGAGGAGACAAACTTTGAAGCAGCAACTACTTTTTTCTTTGCATTTATCCATTTATACTTACAAGCACATTTAGATTTGCAAGTTTACTGAAGACGTTAAATCTGTTGGATTTCTTCATTCACTCATTTGTTAGATTTTATTTTGTGTGAGAGTTGAAGTTTAAAGGCTACAGAGGGAGTTTATCTAGTGTCTGACCTGCCAGGCTCAGAGGAGGGAATAGATAACAGATAGTTAGAAAGACATTGAAGCTTTCGGGTAGAAATCCCAGACATAGAAGTGATATCATCATAATGTCATTGTGACAGTGGTTTGTGGATATAATGTAAAACATGTTTAAATTATGTGAGATAATTTGAGATACATGATATAACAATCAAACATTGTGATCTCTAAAGTCTTATTTATTAGTTTGAGATTAAAGTCTTTGATATTTGTGTATTTGTTAGTAGAAATCCTTCATCCTCTCTCCTCTTTCTCACTCACCTTCTGTGTCTCTTGTTCAGTTTCCCTCCTGGTTCCTTTGGTTCCTGTACTTGTGGTGGTGGTGGTTGTAGTTGTGTTAGTTGTTGTTGGGCTGCTCCTCTGCAAAAAGAAGACAAACGACTCTGATGGTGAGTTATCTCATGACAACAGTGGAAACACAAAAGACATTAAGCACTTTTGTTTGTCCTCCACTAAAATTCAGAGACAAATATACGTTTTACTGCATCACATTTGTTTGATAGTTAGAGTTATTTAGTTCTAGATGCAGATTGTAATGTAAAATACCCTGTTAGTACATAAAGTGGTAAAAATCAGCTCCATCTTTTAGCAGCTGCAATATTAGTGATGTGGACATGTCATCAGTAAGAACCATCCAATAATATGATGTTCTATTACATTACATGTTATATTTGGACAAATAAACTGCTGCTTATACTTCTATACTATTACTTAAAGTTTCTCATGCAGGACTTTCACTTGTAATATTGTAGTTTTACTCAGTAGCAATGATACATTTACTTTTTACTTCTTCCACCACTGCTCAGTGATGCCATAAACATGGTGATGATCAATAAAATGTTTTCTCTATAATCACATAAGTCAAAGTTAAAATTTGAAGAAGTAGAATTTAAATCGAGTACTGAGTTTGTGTACTTTTACCACCTCTGTCTCTCACCATGATCTGTATCTGGAATAATAACTAATTTAAATGTGTCTGTTCCACAGGTTTGAACATGAGGGGAATCTCAGACCAAACCAACATGGAGGTGATTTTAAAGCTTTTTTCCTCTGTTTCTTCTCACTGTCAGCTCTTTTCATTAGTCTCATGTCCCATCGACTGGGGGTGAACGTAAAGGCTTCACCCCCACCTGCTATTGAATAATCAAAACGTTCCATTTTCTTTTCTTGCTTTCAAAAAGACAGAAGAGAATCTGGACTTTTTGTAAAGATGGATTCAGAGAACTATAAACAACTTAATGTTGTAGATATGTTTCAATCAAATACAGACAGATTGAACTATGGCAGAGATGTAGGATGAAAGAAAACCAGTGTTCAGTCACATTTTTCTTCCTTGTTGAATCATTCTCCCCTAAATCAAAGTGAACAGAGTCTAACATCACCCCTCACACTGACACTAAGCTCACTGGCAAATGAAGCATGTTTCAGCTTCTGTTTTCACAGGTTTCCTCATGTGCGAGCTGATCCCACACTGAAATCTAATCTCTTTCCTCACACTAACACTAAGCTCAGAGAAAAAGCACAAGTCAACCAGAGTGGAGGGACACAATCAAAGGAATGAAGCATTTGCCGCTTGCATCCACCTTGTACTAAGTGAACAACTCTTCCGTTCACTTTCTTATGTTGCAAATTCATTTGCACATTTCAACAAAGTTCTTCAAAAAAAATCAGCCTGTTCAATGAACAAAGCTCTTTTATTGACTGGCAGTTACTGGTTAAGAAACATTGAGTTTATAGATGTTCAGCACCAAATGAGACAAAACAAAGTGATTATAGGACACAAACACAGTTTGAGGGACAAACATCTGTCTCTGGGCCTTAATTGTTCCCGTTTAAAACATCACCTGTAGAAATGTATTGACAGCTCCTGTTTTCACAGATTTCAGCTGTTCTGTCATTTCCTGTCACATCTGTAAACTTCCTGTTGTTTTTCTTTTTGTCATTCAGTTTTTCGACTATGAGAACTGTCCACCAGCCTCCACAGGCCAAGACTCCACCTACCAGAGCCTCAATCCAGTAACCAGGAACCAGGACCAGATCTACTGTTCACTCACACAGAAACACTAGTGATACTGTCTGGGTTTTGTTTCTGTGCAGCTTCATGCTCTGGTGTCACAGTATGAATATGAGGGAGCTCCAATTTAAGATCCAAGTTATTATGACTTCCTGGATGAATCGCTGTGGTCTTGGACTAATTTGGAATTTTAGTCACTTCTGTTCTTCTTCTCTTTTCAACACAAATATTATATTTTCTAATTAGAAATTCAAGTTTGTAAATGTGTCTTTTTAAGGGCTTCTATGCTTAATTTTGTCTTTAGTCACTTTTAAATTTTTTTAATTCAATAATGTCCAGAGGAATCAACTCTAGTGTCCAGACTTCATATATGAAACAGGCTTTAGAGAGAGAGGAGACATGGACGATCAAGAAACTGCAGGTGTCTCTCTTTGTGAGTCTTTGTCAGACAGAAGAGGAACACGTTTACGTTAAGTTATTTAATTAATTTTTTCTGTTTTTTTAAACGATAAACAATAATTGTGAAAGATGAAATTCACTAAATTCACTTGCTTAACAGAAAAAAAACCTCAGAAATAACTATTATAAGTATCTTTATTTTTACAATATTTGACTTTAAAATACCATGTAAGGCACAATTATCCTTAATAATTCATAGATATTCTACATTTTTTGAAAAGAAAACTACAGTATATTCATCTACATCAACAATTAAAACTTGTGAACGAAGAGCCAGGGACACCTACAGAAAGGGACAGAGAGACGGAGACAGAGAAGGACAAAGACAACTACAGGAGAGAGAACACACAAAGTTAATGTTGTACAGTGGTGACAAACAAATGTGGGGCAAGAGGAGAGAAGAGAGGGAAGAGAGGAGGAAAGGAGCTCAGTGCATTGGGGGGTGGGTCCCCCAGCAGTCTAACAATATGCAAAGTTTGGAGAAAAATGGGGGGAAAACATGGAAACATGAAATGTATTTCTACTAGAAGGACTTTCTAAGTGATTGATTGACAAAATGAAGCTCTTTGAAACTTTAAGCTCTATATGTCTAGGAAACACCAGGCACTGCTCATCAGGTGGTGGATGCCATACACCATGTGGGGGCAGCATCATCCTGTGGGTGGGCTTCTCCACAGAAGGCACACAGCCAAGATCATGTTGTAGTAGCTTGAGGACATGTCTCTGATTGTCCTTGATTGGCTGCAATTACTGCTGAAGGCTTTTCCACAAGGTGCAGAATAAATAATACTCCTGTACTATAAATGACAGATTTCACTTTACAGTCTGAAGACCTCTGGTCTAAGTGTCTCATGAACAGCCATGACATTTATTATGGGTATGTTAATAAAAACAATACACTGGTACTGGTACATGCACTAAAATCCCGGTAATGTGAGAGACCTCTCTGGGTAAATATGTGGTCTGAAGGATACAGTCATTACTTCACAGTGTTTCCAGCACTGTGATGTTTGCTGCCAGACAGATTCTGCCCCCAATCGACTTCCCTGTTGTTGCAGTGTCTCTGTCAAAACGAATGAAGTTAAATCCATCAAGCTGCACGTCCACATCCTCAGAAAGCCAAGTCCCTGTGAAGCAGAACAGGCTGGTTTGCCGATAGTCCACATCCGACTTCACGAGTGTGGAAAGTTCCTCACTTTTGTTCCGTAGCGATCGGACATTTGACAGCGTGATGTAGCCGGTTGCCCCTTCGCCTCAGTCTGTTCCGTTTCCCTCCTCTGGAGCCTCTTTTCCTTCTTCTTCGCCTTCGCCTGTATCCCCGAAGTAACTCCAACGGTATCATCTAGTTCAGGGATGTCAAACTCATTTTAGCTCAGCGGCCACATGGAGGAAAATCTATTCCCAAGTGGGAATTATTTCAAGTTGGATGCTGACGGGCAGATCAGAGGGATTCGCGGTGAATGGCGAGCAACAAACTTTGAAGTCTTTCTCCAGTTCACCAAAAATCTGAAGTCCCGTTATTTTATCTTTGAACCGCTTCATGTTGGGTCGTGCACACAGTTTTCAGACAGGGAAAGTGAGCTGCATCACCACCGGCGAGTTGCGTCTCCCACACTGACAGCTTCAACTTGAAAGAACGTTTGTCATGATACTGCGTGACAACTTTGTTGCGCCCTTGCAGCTGTTTGTTCAAGTTATTCAGCTGCTCTGTAACATCCACCATAAATGCAAGGTCCTGTATCCACTCTGCGGAATGAAATTCTAACACTGGTTTGTCCTTTTCTTCCATGAACTGTTCAATTTCTTCTCGTAAATCAAAGAAACGCCTCAGCACAGCACCTCGGCTTAACCATCTTGCCTCAGTGTGGTATGACAGGCCATAGATGTGGTCTTTCTCTGTGAGAAGCCCGTCAAACTGACGGTGATTCAGGCTTCTGGATCGGATGAAAGTAACAGTTTGGATGACACCTTCATGACGTTGTCCATCTTTAATGACTTGCAACACAAAGCCTCCTGGTGCAAAATACAGTGAAAAGTCCAAAATTCACGTCCTCCATTTGCAGATTGCACTTTCTCTCTGCACTTTGTCACAACGCCTGGTTTTGAACACCAGTCCACTCCGACCCTGTCCAGCGCACCGACGACTGTGGTGAAAATATCAGCATATGTCGTTGTATCTGTCATCGGCACCAACTCCACGAAATCCTCGGTGACGGTCAATGTGTCATCAACTCCGCGCATGAAAATGGCCAGTTGTGCAACATCTGTAAAGTCCGTGCTTTCACCAATTGTAACTGAAAACGCAATAAATGACTTTACTTCTCGCTTCAACTGACTGTCCAGATCCACTGAAAGATCGGAAATCCTGTCTGCAACTGTGTTTCTTGTCAGGCTGATATTTGCAAAAGCCTGGAGCTTTTCAGGGCTCACAATCTCCGCTGCCTTCATCATGCATGTTTTTACAAATTCACCGTCACTAAATGGTTTGGAAGCCTGCGATTTCATTAGCAAACAGGTATCTAACTTTCACTGCAGCGTCACTGATGTCTCGGCTGTGAGTCAACACAGAGTCTGTTTCTTCAGACCCGCCAAAAGTTCATTCACCACCTAGAATCCAAGTTATTCTGACTTCCTGGATGAATCGCTGTGGTCTTGGACTAATTTGGAGTTTTAGTCACTTCTGGGAAGGTTTACTATTGTTCCAAGGCTTCTCACCCAGAATCTAGGTGGCGCCACCTCCGCTGGCTCCTGCTGCAGGCGGCTTAGCTCCAAAAGAGAATCCCGTGATATGAGCCTGCTTGGACTGCTGGTAAATACAGTTGTATGCAAAAGTTTAGGAAGTTTCATTTATAAATATTTGGGTGTTTGCATCATCAATTTCATTTTTATCTATCAAATAACTGAAGGACACAGTAATATTTCAGTAGTGAAATGAGGTTTATTGGATTAACAGAAAATGCAAAATATGCATCAAAACAAAATTAGAAATCAGACTTTAAATAAGACTTGTGTGTCTGTACACAAATCTGTAACTGTGTATGTAAAATAATGTGCAAATGTAAAAAAACACTAAATGTAAATATCTAGTTATCATAGAAAACACAGTTTTTAACTAAAAGAGGTGAAAAGACTCACAACTGGCTGTTTTTTTACACGTGGATTATTGCTTCTGTCCTGTCGTCTGGGACATTTGTCTGTGTGTACAGAGATTTGTCCTTGACTTTGTCCTGCTCAGCCAAACAGTGTTTCTAGTGTTTCTGTACTGTTAGCTACAGCAGCTAACGTTAGCAGATGCAGGCAGCTCAACAGCTACAGCTAGTGTAGCTAACAGCTAACAAACAGCAGGAGCTAACTTTACTCCTAAAAGTGCTGTTCAGTGGCAACTGCACTTGTGCTTGAACAAACCTTTCAGAGGACAGGGGACACGTCTTGGAGACCTACAAGCAGAAGTCCAGTTTCCACTGAACAGCACTCTGGGACAACCAGGACCTGTCTAGACTGAAGGTTTGGATCCAAATATGAACAGTGTAGGAAGTGAAGCTACTGATTTTACTTGTGATGATACTTTTAGCAAATATCATTTCACCAGTTATGATACAATTTAGTCTTGATATTTAACTTTGAATGGCACATGACAACACACTGTATCCTACAAAAGAGAGAGTTATAACTTATACCATATAAATAATATATAAAAAAGAATGAAGACTACATCTAGTACAACACTCAGTCTGTGAGAGAGTGAATGTAGCTACATTAGCAAAGAAGTTTCTCCTGAGGTAAAGCAACAGAGTAGAGAGGAGGTGAAGCATCTTCAGGGAGGCTGCGAGAACTCGCTTCTACCCGAGGTTCAGAGTAGACAACTTTGTCTGTGTCAGCACAGGGGGAGCTGGCTTCTCTCTTAGGAACGTCCACCTCGGAGTAGACTAAGTTACCAGAATTGTCTTCAGTCTGAAATGTAAAAATCACAGGTCAGAAATTAGCTCTTCATCACTGTCACATGTGTTTAAAACTTTATTTAAGTTCATCTTGTCTTGACTTATACTTAAGAGTCAGGAAGCCACATTAGACATTTAGCAGATGCTTTTATCCAAAGCAGCTTACAAGTAATGAGCAGACACTAGGGGCAACTGTGTGTTCAGTGTCTTGTCCAGGGACACTTTGACATGTAGCCAAGAGGAAGCGGAAGTCAAACACTGACCCTGTGGTTTGTGAAGGACTGTTACACCAGCTGAGCCACAACCACCAGAACAGGAAGCTGCACTGCAGCAGTCTGATAGTTTTAGTTTTTCTCTGTTTTGTTAGATGAGCGTCATTACATATAATTTATCTTAATGCTGTTATTAAAGGATAAATTAATCAACCCTCACAATTAGCCACTGACTTCCTTCACTTTTCTATTTCCTGAGGCTTTATTTACCAATACTTTTATTACAATATAATGAATAAAAACTCTCTTTGTTTCACAGGCCAGAAAACCAAAAGTGAACAATTAGCTTATTTCTAACTATAATCTTTGGGTCTGGGCTTAAAGAATGATCTGGTCCAAAAGCTTTTTTTTTTTACATACTTACATACTGAGCACAGGTGGCTGTGGCCAAGCTGTATATATCTGTGGTCCTGACCTCATCTTGATGGATCAAAGTGTAAACTGTAGACGCTTCCACAGGATCTCTGACCTCTTCATACACTCTGCTGGACTGTAGGAGGAGAAAGGTTTGATATGTATCAGCTGGTTTTAACAAATATTACTGATGATAGGATTTATTCAGACTCACCTCTCTAACATTATCATACACTGTTTCCACAGGACCTGAAAAACATGGTTCAGAGACTTAAAAACACATCAGCTCAGACTAAACCTTCAGAAATTCTTATTTCAATTTTGTGCTGGTTGAAGAAAGAAAAAACACTGTACTTTTTTAAGCACTACATCAAAAGTGGAACAGCTCTGTACATGTTGCATTATGACATTTTCCATTCAACCTAAACAGTCATAATGTAGCTTGTTAGTCCCAACCCTCTGATATGAGCCACAGCAGCTGTACTACAACTTCATCACCATGGTTACAATAATAAAGCAATGATATGAATTGAAATAGATCACTGGACCATTGACATCATGGTTCTGATTATCAACACACAACTGTGAAACAGGTTAAAAGAAACTAAATCCTCTAGTTAGAAACACAATCTAAAGTTGTTTTCCATATCCGTACGTTTTGCATTTATTAACCCGTTCATCTACCCAGACCATCCTGTGCACATCATGGATGTATTTAGTAGAACTGGGTAACAGATTACAAGTTGGTACCTGATTCCTTCTTATGATAGTTGCTCACAGGCCCTAACTCTGAAAGTCTTCATGCCTTAGATTCCAGATTCCAGCTCTTTTCTGTGTCTGTGTGTGTGTGTGTGTGTGTGTGTGTGTGTACCTTTGAATTTACTGCTCCTCTTCCTGCAGAATATCAGCACAGCCACTGATAATATGATGATCATGAAGACCAGAATCAGACTGATAACCAGCGCTGCACCTGTGGCAGAATTAACAGTAAAATTAAAATTAACTAGTGATAAACAGGCTTCACATCCTGATCTTAACGACGTCTTTCCTTAGTCTTTGTTTTGTTAAAGACGTCTGCTTCTGTACTTGCTGGAAAACTCTCTGCCTCCTGTTATATTGTACTTCTAGTTCTTTACACTTCAGAAGGAAATGTTGAACTTTTTACTCCACTACATTTGATTCCTTGAGTTACTCTGCAGATCCAGATTCTTAATAAAAAGAGAAACAGCCGACAAATCACAGTGTGTTTTAGAGTGAGTTTATGAATTTTACATCATAATGCACTGATATTGTAGTGTAGCATTTTTACTTTTTACTTTCTTTAGTGCATCAATGTATCAGGTCTACAGCAACTGTCACTGAGGGTCATGTTCATATTTCTGTGCTGAGTAACACTGTTTATTATAGAGGGAACTTTAAATGTACCTGATGATCCTGTTTCAGGCTGTTTGTAGGTTTCAGTGGAGGATGAGGATGAAGTTATGAATTTTGCTGAACTGGAGCTTAAACTCTGTGTTGATGATGATAATGAAGAGAATGTACGTGATGTTGTTGAAGGTTGGAGAGCTGTGCTTGGTGGTAAAGAGGTTGAAGCTGTGAACAATGAAACAATCAGATAATGATCCAGAGGAGATGCTGTTTTCCTCATGATGTTAATAAGATGAACTGCTTTTCTGTCGTCCTGACAACAGGCCTCAATTGTGAGATTACTGTAGCTCAGTATTCTTGTAATACATCCATTCATGGAGTTCATCCATAGGTGTTCACTAAACATCACAGATGCAGCAAGAAAACAACGTTTGAGGAGACTGTGCAGAGAAGAACATCAGACTGGCTGTTACTGGTTAGTGAGAGCTAAAAGAGAGAAAAGGAAACAAGATGGATGTGGAGCTGACTAGTTCTTGCTGGTAGATGAGTAAATCATTCTTTTTAGCTGCTTGTTACATTTTGTGTTAGTGAAGTTCTAGTTTTTGATCATCCACACATGTTGACAGAGGTTCAGCAAATGTACCAATGTTTCTGAATAAGCCACTAACAGGAGATTGGAAGTGGTAACACCTGCTCTTGTGCTTATTCATGTAGAATATTAGCTGTTAGTTGTTTAGCTTGTTTTTACTGTTAATGATGAAAAGATGCAGCACTTATTTTACCTGCTTATTTGTAACATGAGAAGCTGTCAGAGAACAGTCAGTTTTCTCACAGCTTCACAGACATGAAGGAACATTTTCAGAACTTTCAGTAGAAACTCACCTTCTGTGACAATGATCTCAAACTCATCATGTGAATCTGGGAGCAAACGTCTGTCCAAACTACACCTGTACAATCCTGAGTCCGACTTGTTCAGCTGTGTGATGCTCACATACATGACTGTTGCTGAATCTGTATATTCAATACTGTATCTGCCGCTCTGAGCTCTGTTACTGGTTGTTTCAATGAGAATGTTTCCTTTTGTACAGCCTCCTTTACAGAACAAAGTCCTTCTTCCAGAGGACGAAAATGAGCATGAAACTGTGATGTTTCCTCCTTCAGTTCCTGTATGAGTGGTGATTTCTGCATTGGTGAGACCAGTGTTTCCATCCTGCAGAGCTGTTGAAAAGATGAACAATCAATAGTTACTATCTTCCTGTAAGATGCTACAGTCTGATGATGATTCCTGTTTTACATTTCCACACAGTCACACTGAGCACAGAGCTCATCACTTCTACTACAGTCACACTTTTGATTCTGTCAATAAAGATTTAGAAACATCCACCTGTGTGATTTCTTTTCCTAATCAGTTATTATCACATGTGCCTCAACAATTCAATTCAATTCAACTTTATTTATATAGCGCCAATTCACAACAAAGTCATCTCAGGGCACTTTACAGAATAAAGTTAAGATTATAAAGATGTATAGAGAAAACCCAACAATTCCCCCTTGAACAGTGGAGAGGAAAAACTCCCTTTAATGGAAGAAACCTCCAGCAGAACCAGGCTCAGGGTGTTCGACCATCTGCCTTGACCGGTTGGGGTGAGTGGAAAGTGAAGACAGAAAAGAAAAAAAGCAACAACAAAACATCGGGCAGGTTGGTAGGACCAGTAGGAAACGGGAAAACACACAGCTTCAAAGCTGAGGACACCTGCAGAAAGGCACACAAAGAGGGGGACCCCTCTTTGTGTGCCTTTCTGCAGGTCAAAGGACAAAGACAACTACGGGAGAAAACACAGAGTTAATGACTCTGGAATATCTGTGTTTTGGGTCCTTGGGTTTAGTTACATTTGTAGGAGGCATTTATTTTTTGTTGTTTTGAACAGCCAATCAGATGACACGGTTGGTGTGAGGAGGTGAGAAACAGATGTGTGTAGACAAATGATGTTCATACTACAGACTAAAACAGAGATTCCAAGTTTGTAAGTTACAAGAAGGGAACAGAGGAAAACACAGAGAAAAAAGTAGATAAAAAGTCAAAGTACAAAGAAGAGAATAGTGAGCAGGATAATGAAGGTGATTTCTTTGATCTGGAGTCAGATTTGTTCTGGTATGAGGGTGAATGCACCAATTCCTTTGATCAACATATGGAGTCAGTGAGTAGAATTTACTGTATCTACTTCTTATTTTGTAAAGTAACTTTAGAGTCACACCAGGAATGTTTAATAATTAACTTTATAACTGTAACTTTATAATGGAACTTAGGTCAATCTGCTGTGGTGTTGTCACTGAGGATTTCCACATTATGTGCTGGGGCTGGGTGGGTGAGGTGGAGAATGAGTTGCAGTGTTAAAATGTGTGTTTCCTGTAGCTACTACTGTTACAAGTTATGTGTGAACACACAGACTATAATTATTATTTACTTGCTCAGGAAGCATCCTGGACAACCAACTATAGTCATTTTTACTTATTACTGAAAGTAGTTATACTTTTACTTTACAGACTGCAGGTATTTCTTCATCCATCCAGTTGTACACTCAATACATTAATTTTATTTTTCCATGTGGGTTCTGCAGGGGCTGTTTAGCTGTGACTAGAGCAACTCAGAGGACAACAGCTGGACAAGCAACAACCCATGAAGAAGACGCTGGACTAACCTAAATGAGACACAAGTGGTGTGCTGTGTATGGGAGGAACCCACCATGAAAAAGTCAGAAGTACCACTTTGTGTGCAGCATGAACAGGAACTTACTTTGTGTGTTAGCAGCACTGAATAGACAGAAAACAGCTAAAGAAAATGCTAAAGATAGAAGGAGCAGAGATAAAAACTGAGACACAAAAAAAGACTGAAAATAATTTATATTTTTGATATTTTTCACATCGACAAACTTCTTCTACAACAGAGTAAAGTTAAATACGTGACATATTTAAAGAGGAACTTCTGCTGAAACAGTGTTTGTGCTGCACAATTTATCACCATTTTTCACTAAGAAGTGAGTCATGTCCAGACAGACGCCCAGTGACAGTCTTAGGTTATGATGAAGAGCAAGTGGAGAAAAGTTGCACTAATGCTGCTTAGTATTGAGACATGGAAGAGACAGAACAAACAGAGCAATGCTGATGTGTGTGTGACTAAACTAAACCTCCATTAAAACTAAGAGAAAAAGCTCATTCAGAAAATCCAAATAAGTCTAGAAAATAAAAATACTCACAGAGGAAGAAGAAGCAGATTAAAATGTGATGAACGTCCATGTTGAGGCTCTGATGACTTAATGCTGCCTCTCTTCCTTCTTCACTGTCAAAGCAGGAACTTGTCACTTCTCTAGAAGACAGAGTCCCTCCTTCAAACACACTCATCTCCACTCTCCTCAACTCTTTCTATCAAAATCAATCAACCACAACATCAACACCAACTGATGGTTCTCTGTCACTGGAGAGTCATAACATATTACATATGTTCTAATTATAAGTAGTTTAATAATTGGCTGGATAACAAAACCTATATCTGTCCTGGTTCTTGGACTTTCTTTAGTTTCACTTCCTGCCCGTGGATTTAATTTTGTAGTCCCTCAGTACCATTTCCTAGTTAGTTTCTTTAGCTTTCTCCTTGTTAATTCAAACATTGCAGATGATGTAAATTCCCACTTGAACCAGTGAGAGGAGCTTTTGCTCCTCGTTGAGTTTCCATCAACTCAACAAAAATACTAAAACATCTTTGATATGAAATAAACAGTCAGAAAATTGCTCATAGACATTAGTTTGAAAAAAAGCTGGTTAGTTTGAATGGCCTTTAATCAATTCATTTCTTGTTTTTCTTCCTTATTCATTTACATCCTTTTAACTTGTTTACATGCAAGAATGATTTTTCATAAGTTCCACTTGACTTTACTGGAACTGAATGAGAATATGTACAATTGTGTAAAACCCCAAATTCCTTATCAATTTTCATTTTATTTTGAGGAAGTAAATTATTTTAATTTACAACATTTTAAAGAGACTTAAGTGATCTTCATGTTTAACTACAAACTACTTTTGGGGAACTGAGCAACTGTAAAAATATAATAAAGACGACTAAAAATGATGTGATGAAAGGAGAGAATGACAGAGTAAGATAAAGAGTGAGATACTCAGAAAGAAGAAGCAGTGATATGATCATCTGTGTTTGAGGCTCTGCTGTCTCTTCCTTCATTACTGACAAACCAGAAAGTCCACAGTGAAGAACTTAACTTGTCATGTTTCCTGTAGGTGATGAGTTTAGGTTTGAGTTTTGTGTTTTTGTTTGTTTTTGTAAATTTGGTTTAGATTTTGAACATATTTCTTTTATGATTTATAAAGTGGTTGAAAGATTAAAATTATTTTTATTATTCATCCAGTCCATCAAATGTAGATGTTGGGTTTTACTAATGTTTATTGTTTTAATGTTTTAATGATTTTACTCTGTGAAGACACAGTGATGTTGAAACATTAGTTTGCACCAATAAAACCAATGTTTTTTATTAGTGAGCATCATTTGTTAGTTTTTTTTTTAACCATAAACTGCTCTAAATAATGAGTTCCTCCTTTAAACATAACCCACATTCAACTGGTTTTTTTCTTTAGGCTCATCAACTTGAATATTTTATCTAATAATTCACATTCTCAGCCTGCTGTGTTGTCAGGAGCTTACACTTAGTCATACAGTTCTCAGAGCTCCATCCAGGATATAATGAAACTGACCTTAAAGGTTTAACTGTTGATCAAACACACAAACAAACACACACACACTAAAATAACATAAAATAACACAAACAACAATAGAAACAACATAAATGGAAACGGTGCTATGGTCAGTGAATACTTTGTACATGTATTTGGTAACAATGGGGCAAAATGTGCAAACAAGACAACATAAAACTATAATGTAGAACTAAAATCTTTCATTTAATTTGTACACGTCTGAACGTCCTTGCGGCAAAGGCATCTATGGTATCATCAAATGATACCTGCCTAGAAACCTCTGAATTTATGCAAATTAAAGCCAGTCAGGAGCACAGGGAGATGCAGCATAAGGTGAAGGTAGAGGTGGCAAAGGCCAAACAAAGAGCGTATGAGGACTTGTATGTTAGGTTGGACACTAAAGAGGGAGAGATGGGAAGGATGTGCAGCAGGTTAGTGTGATTAAAGATAAGGATGGAAATGTAGAGAGGCCAGATTGAGGTGGTTTGGACATGTTCAGAGGAGAAACTGTGAATATATCGGTAGAAGGATGCTGAGGTTGGAGCTGCCAGGCAGGAGGTCTAGAGGAAGAACAAAGAGGAGATTTATGGATGTAGTGAGAGAGGACATGAAGTTAGTTGGTGTGAGAGAAGAGGATGCAGAGGACAGAGTTAGATGGAGGCACATGATTCACTCTGGAGACCCCTAAAAGGGTACAACCCAAAGGAAAAGAAGAAGATATATAATCATATAATTAATAATAAACCTCTTTACAGAGCAACATTAGAGAAGATAGAAAGCTGAACTTAACAATATTGCATGTTTTATAAAGTCCTGCTCTTCTCACAGTATTACAGTTTGATTATGATTCTGTGACCTTTTCTTTATGAGTGGTTTTACGTTTCAAAAGTTTTAATGCAAACATCAAATTAACCTGGAAATGTCCATTAAAAAAGAAACTACACATTTTTATTTTATTGTACAAGACATAAGGACAAATAGTCAAAAGATAGATAAGATGATCAGCTCTGCTCTTAAAATTGGCTGTTTTTACACAACTTATCAAATTTAGTCTTAGTAACATAAAGAGTGGGGATAAGTCTGAGTAGATAGAACTTTTTTCCACTTGTTTTACTTTGTATTTTACTGTTTACAACTGTTAACTGTTACCGTGAGGAGTTGAGCCTGTTTCACTCGGTTTGTTTCCTGGAAGAGGAACAGAACAGATTTAGCTTTCATGCCTCCAGGACCTGTGTTGAGTTTCAAGTAAGATGTAGAACATAGAAGATATTTAACCTCCTCTGTGTTGGAGTTGCTGCATAATTCTGTCAAGTACTGATTTGAAGAATTTAGGCAGAATCTCGAAACACTGCTGAGTGAACAGTTTCATTAGCTGAGGATTTTCTTTGAATAACGTTTTCCACACATCCTGCTTCATCTCTATAGTTTTGTTGCTGTTGCAGTAAACTGCCTGAACGTCATCAACCAGGGCAACAATAACCAAATCTGGGAGGTTTTGGATTCCAGAAGATGCAGTGATGAGAAACTTGAGGGAATGTTTCACTGTGAGACAACATAAAAATACATTCAGTATTCAGCCTTAATATACTGTACACATATTGTCCCAAATGGGACATTTACAGTGTGAACATGTTCAGTCGAAGCCTAAAGTCTTTTCAAACTGAGGTAAAACTGTGGACGCAGGGAAAAAGTGCAGACTGAAGTAAAGAGTTTAGAGATTGAAATGTGAACTTACTTGGTGATGAAACATGACAGAAGAGAAGCAACAGAAATAACGACTTCATCCTGATTTGATCAAGAATCACGGAGAAATTATCGAGTAAAGTAGAGACAAGAACCTAATACAAATGTCCTTAAAAAGCCATTTGTTTCATTGATGATACACCGCGTATTTAAATGAGTTTTCCTTTCTTTTGAGTTACATTACATGTTAAATGTCTCCCCCCTCTGGACAGATCAGGAAGTGACTTATAACGGGACCCACTTTACAACACGATACACAAATGTGTTTCTGAGGAACAAACATTAAAGAACAATTAGGAAATTAAGTTCCCACGTCTGTAGATCCACAAATGTCACTATAAAATGTGACTTATGGGGATTTTATTAAGATGAATTACTAGTTACTTGATCTACGTGATTTGAATCGTGTTTTTTAACCCAGTGTTGTTTAAATGTAGAAAATTGATTCACTGTTAGTAGCTGCTGTTTCCTTTACATCACGTACTGCGCTGATATCTGTCAGTTAATAACTGTGATGCTGAAGAAATTTTAAAAACTTAGCAGCAGCATCCCAAAGCTCTGTGTTGTGTTATTGTTTGTTCTTGCACTATAATTTAATTTATTATGGCCATGTAATTTTTTAAAAAGG
Source organism: Channa argus (assembly GCF_033026475.1). NCBI lineage: Eukaryota > Metazoa > Chordata > Actinopteri > Anabantiformes > Channidae > Channa > Channa argus. The sequence goes on from NC_090197.1 coordinate 6,615,274, forward strand.
TCATAAGACTTTATGATGTTTTAGACTGAAGTGTTTTCGGTCAACTCTGATGTTAAAAACACTTAAAAGTTGTACATTTTACCACCACAAAAAAAAAAAAAAAAAAAAAAAAAACAACACTCCACTAAAAGTCTGTCAGTCGTCCTTTACTAAAGGAAAAGTGCAGAACTGAGACATTACAAACATTGTTTTGCTATCAAACATATAAATGCTCAATATAGAGAAAGAATTATATAATATATAATTGTTTATTTTATTCTGTAGCTTTTTATAACATGGAAATATTCAAATATCCACAAATATCTCAAAATGTTAAATCCTGTATTGGAATTCTGGTTTAATATGACATCAGTTTTTAAACCAGTTAAGTAAAATTACACAACAGTTAGTTCCACACAAACAGTTTGATTGGAGAAGTAGTTTTGAAGTACTTAAAAAGTACTCGATCTCTGACGAGTTACAGTAAACCTGTGAATTTGTCTAGAGAGAGTTAAGTTGTTAAGTTACTGCATGTGAAACATAAACCCACAACACAAAAAGTCCTTCAACGACACTTTCATACAATTAAAACAAACAATTTAGATCATATTACTCTGTATCTGCCACTGTGAGGTAGAAAACCTCATTTTTTGTTTGGATGATCCAACTTAACTCAGTAAAATTGTCTTAATTTGTTGTTTTTTAACAAAAGTGAACAGACTGGACAAGTACAAGTTACATGACAGAATCAACAGGGAAATGAGAAGGTAGATGGTGAAATGCTTAAAGAAATAATGTGATCCGACTGTTTTATTTACCATGTGATATTTATTGAAATGCTCTTCCTTCATTTGTTACTTGTTTACATGCAACAGATCTCATCATCATTTCACATCTTGAATTTTTGCCTGTTTTGTTTGCTTTAGTCTGAAGATGTTACACATTTTGCCACAATAAAGAACTTTAGAAAACGTATGAAAGTAACTGTCTGTATCTACTTCCATAGATTGAAAGGTATCATCATGTATCTGGATGTTCCTGTAAAAGGAAGTTCTCCCACTTTGAACTCACAAATGGAGAAAAAAAAAACATCTTATTTAGTTTTCATCAGACTTCATGTCAGATAAATGTCCTCAAGAACTTTGATGGAAAATCTCCACAGGTTTAACCATAAAGCTCATCTTTGTAACAGGTGGGATGCTGAGCTACAGACACACACTTTAAGCTTTAGTACTTCAGAATATAACAGATAAAATAAAAAAACACCAAAATTCTTTAAATACATTAAGCTTTGAGTTGCTGTTGCAGGTTTAACACACAGTTAAAACAGACACATTTACACACAATTAAAACAGATGAAATACAAAAATTATAACAAATTCAAAAGAACTTGAATTTTAAGACACAGGTCATAAAGTTTCATTCAGGTCAGTGATGTACTGAACCTCCACACTGACCAGGCTCAACAATTACATATCTTAACAATAAATGTAAAAATATTACTTGGTATAAAAATATATTTAGTACATTTAGATGAAGTGCTGTGAAAAATAATAAAAATAGTGGTTTTGATTTCAGTAACTTCACTAGAGTCCTAATCTTCACTGGGAGCCTGTCAAGACAAAGTTGAATAGTTTGTTAAATACTTTTTCTAAACAACAAAATCAAATATTGCATTAAATGACCTACTGACATATATATTTCTGTAATGTAAACATGTGCAGATATGCTAAAACTGAAACTTTCAACAGCAGGTTCCCAGACAATGATCTTTTTTTCTACCAGTGTTCGATTCAATTCAACTTTATTTATCTTGCGCAGATATAGAGAAAACCCAACACATCCCCTCTGAACCAGCCTTAGGAGGAAGGGAAAAACTCCCTTTAACGGAAGAAACCTCCAGCAGAACCAGGCTCAGGGTGGACGACCATCTGCCTTGACCATTTGGGGTGAGTGGAAAGTGAAGAGAGAAAAGAAAAGAGCAACAAAAGCAACAACAAAACATCGGGCAGGTTGGTAGGACCAGTAGCTGCATGCTGGAAAACACACGGCTTCAAAGCTGAGGACAAATGCAGAAAGGGACAGAGAGAGGGAGACAGAGAAGGACAAAGACAACTACGGGAGAAAACACACACAGAGTTAATGTCATACAGTGGTGACAATTGTGGGGTGAGGGGAGAGGAGAGAGGGTCAAGAGGAGGAAAGGAGCTCAGTGCATTGGGGGGTGGGTCCCCCAGCAGTCTAAGCCTATGGCAGCATAACTATAACTAACTATAAGCTTTATTAAAGAGGAAGGTTTTAACCCTGGACTTAAAAGTAGAGAGGGTGTCTGCTTCCTGAATCTGAACTGGGAGCTGGTTCCACAGGAGAGGAGCTTGATAGCTAAAGGCTCTGCCTCCCATTCTACCTTTGGAAATTCTGGTAACCACAAGTAGGCCTGCATTCTGAGAGCGAAGTGGTCTACTGGGATGATATGGTGCTATGAGATCTTCTATATATGATGGAGCCTGAGGATTCAGAGCTTTATATGTAAGAAGCAGGGTTTTAAATTCTATTCTAGATTTAATGGGAAGCAAATGGAGAGAAGCTAGTGAAGGTGAAATATGATCTCTCTTGCTAGTTCCAGTCATAACTCTTGCTGCAGCATTTTGTACATCATATATCATATGTTGCAACTTTAACTACAATATTTAACTCGACTGACTACAGTTATTAAACATTATTATGGTAAAAAAATCACTTGTATATTTTGCTTTTAAACCAAACCACAATCTTCCTCTAACCTTAACCAAGGTGCTTTTGTTAAACCCACTCTGGAGTCTTTGGTGTCACAGTCCTGCTTTTGTACGGACACATTCTGCCCTTTTTTTCTGGTGGTAAATCTAATGACTTATTTCTTCATAAGTTATTTTCACTACAAATGTTGCATAGAAGGTTTTTAGGAGACAGGGTTGTAACGTTCAGTGTGATTAGGATTTCTGTGTTTCTGGCAGCACTGGAAACAAACTTACAACTCGTCGTGTTTTTAAGTGGAATTTTGATGTAATTGTAGTTTACTTGAATATTGTACTTTTGTTTTACATTTTACACAAAGTTTTAGGAGAGAAATGTAATTTTTCAGTTATGTTCAAATTTAGATTTTACAATATAAAAATACATAATAAGTTCATAGAATACAATAAATTGTTAGATGTTTAACCAATCATTTTCAAACTGGCTGAATTGCAGAGTTAACAACTGGCTGAGATTCAAACTGTTGACCTTCTAGCTGTGAGGCACCAGCACAAACCCCTCCCCCACCGTGCTGTGCTTACTTTAGGTACATTTTTCTTCCCCTTGGGATTTCTGGTTTTATGGGCTCTATTCAAACAACTGGACCGTTTTGCTCATCAAGACACATTTTTCAGAGTGTGGAAGCTTCTTTTAGCTTTTGATTGGTTTAACAGAACATTGTTCTTAATGCAGAATGTGAATAATAATCAGCCACATGTGAAATACAGGATGTAAATTGTGGGGGTCATTGTGCTAATATCATAAAAAGAAAGTCACTGTGATCAGTCAGGAACTGAAGTTTTATCTGATGATTATCAAATAATACCAGACACAGCTTTTTTTATTATTTAAAAACATATGGTAATAATAAATAGGTACATTATTTTATGAGGGAAAAATACTTTCTTTCTTCTTTTCTTTCTTTTGTTTTTTTGCTGAGAATATAAAGACCAGAAATCAAGTCTTAATAAATAGTAGAGTATGTTAACTGAGGATGTTAACTGGGTTCTTTTGGCAGTAAAGTTACTAAAATTCAGCCACACAAAAAATCATTCACCAGTCTCTCACCAATATTCTTCTTCTTCTTCCTCCAGATGACGAGTGCAGTGATGCAGACTGACAGCAGCATCAGTCCTGCAACAACTCCAACAATGGCGTCGACAGGAGAAACTGGAACCAGGACACAGCATTAAGATTTGTGTCTATGTGAAACTCACCAATGATCGATCACAATTGTTGAGTAAGATTATGTTTTTTTTGTATTTTTGTGTAAAGAGGCTAAATGTCTGTACATCTACCATGGTTTGAAGAACCAAGGTCTTCTACATTGTAACTGTCAAATTACACCACTAGGTGGAGGATTCACCAAAGTGAGCGCTAGTTCAAACTGAAACTGAAACTGAACTGAAGCCTGAAAATCTTCAGGCCTCTGCTTCTCAGACAGAAACAGCCTGATTGAAGGGACACAACTAACGTCTCCTGTCTCTACTTTGTCCTGTCCAAAACAGAACATCTAACCTGTCTACAGGTCACTGTTGTTTGGGGCCTGTAACATCTACACTTGGGTGGAAATGAAAATGCTCAGTTTATAGAATCCACTTTAGATTTGAAGTATATGCAGCAGATTGTATGAATAAGACCAAGAAGTTAGTCAAATGTAGTTTTGGTTTTCACTCATATTTATTATATTTCTGTAGCACAGACAGGGCCTGTATTTGTCCAGCATCTCAGAATCACTTACTTCATGGCTCTGAAAGTTAAATTAAAACCATAAACACTTCTACCACTGAGTAAAACTTACAGTATTTATGAAACGTCCTACTCTTAGTTTTGGTGAAGGTGAAGGACGACCAGGAAACAATGTGACCTCACAAGTTATTGGGACGTGTTGGAATCTTTTTGTAACAATTGAGGTTCCATGTTTTAGAGAAAACAGAAATTCTCAAATCACTATCGAAGTTTGGCTTTAAAATCACAAAACAAATAATACACAAAGTTTTCATAAAGTGCCTTATAACCTAAGAATTCTAACCTTTACTGGTCTACACTCGTCCTGTTAAGTCAAAATGTGAAGCTGCAATGATTTTTGGATTAACTGAGAGAATCTCTCCTGGTAATTTCTCACCAGTTCAGACACCTCTGAAGCTCTGCTACATTTTGGTGGAGACAGGAGTGATTTCCTACTCTGAGATGCTCAATAAATAGAGGTCCTGGTCCAGCTTTAGAGGACAATCAAAACTAACAAAGAAACACATATTTTCAACACGTCTGACTTTCGTCTTACCACAGTTGGTCCTGATCACAACTTTGTCCAGTTTGGTGGTGATGTTTTTCTTTACACAAGAAAACTGAAACACACACTCGTATCTCCTCCAGTCTTCAGGTTTGATTGATGAAATATTCAGATCAACTCTCATCTGGAAGGTTCCATCATGGTTGGGGAGGATCTCTTCATGGTCCACGTCCTCATGAAGCTCCTGTCCATCTTTCCTCCAGAACATTGTGGCTCTGTCAGGGTAGAAACCTGTAGCGTGGCAGCTGACTGGAGAGGATGGAGACTTCTGGAGGAGAGACACTGAGGGAGGAACTGGAAGAGAGAAGAAGTTAAAGGGAAAGAGTGGAGAAAGGAGTAAAAGGGTAAATAAGAAAAGAAAAAGAATTATATTGAACAGGGACATATCAGGCTTAAAAGACAAAAGGAGGAGAAGCAATTAAAGACATAATTCACTGTGTTTATATGAACACAGTTGTGAAATGTCATCAGATCATGTGATTCCACCTGTTTTCAACAAGAAGCTCCCCCCATGATATAAACACATCCCCAGCCACGCAGGATAAGTCTGAGTGAGGAAGTGAATATATGATCCTATTCCAGCTTTGTCAGCCTCCCAGTCCTGTTTGATGGCGTCAGCCTCTGGTTTCACACTGATCCACGTTTGCATCGTCAGGTCTAATGACATGAAGCCTTCTCCATCATAACCACATTGTACAAAAAGAGTGTGTTCTCTGCTCTGTTCATCCAATTGAACTCCTTCTATGAACTGTAAAATGTGGACACCTGAGAGAGTCAGAGAAGAACAAACAGTTCACGATGACGTATAAATGAGTATTTTAACAACATTGCATGTTTTATAATGTTCTGCTCTTCTTCTAGTATCACAGCTTCTTAATGACTTGAAAGCAGATTCTGTGGTTGATGAGTGATTAACCCAAATTATAAGTTTCAGTTTTAAAGGTTTAAGTGCATCTTACAGGTTAAACTGTTTTCAAAGTGCATCCATATTTACATTACTGTTCACCACTGTGAACTGTTATCATGAGGAACAGAGCATGTTTCACACAGAGGAACAGAGCAAGGTCATCTTTCATATCTGCAGAGCAGGTGAAAAGAGGGGACATCGCTGCTGTCTCTGTGAGGACACATGGTCCTTCACGCTGCTTATTTAAAATTATATTCCGAACAATTTCATTTAGAAGATGTTGAAGCTTGGACCATGTCAGACTCTCTCACTGCCCCCCAGTCACAGATCCAGCTCCACATTCAAGATTCAAACAACTTTATTAAACTGCATTGAATTGTTTATTTACCTTGAGAAGTTGGGAGGCTTTCTGCAACCCGATATTAAGGATCATTTACAGATTGAATAACATGGTTTTTACTGGGCAGCAATTGTATAAAAAGTTAAATGAAAAGAAAAATGTATATTATTTTATTTCTTTGAGAAATGTGATGGAGATAACTAATAAAATATTTGTTTATATTTAAGTAAAGTGTAAATACATGAAATTGACAACAAGTGTCTTTAGTTACACACCATCACTGGTAAAGAGCCAATATGTAGATTATGTTTGTTATTTAGTGTCATGTTGGTCTCTTTAACCACTGTCCATGCACACATGCATTAATAATGATTATTTCATATCTTTACTTAAGTAGTTTGACTTACACCAGTCAACCACAACATTAACACCATCTGGTTCATAAGTTAACATTATTTTTCCCATATTCACTTCACACCACTAGGTGGCGTTAATGATTAGTGAAGTGTGTGTTTTCAAGATGAGGTCATGAAGCAGAAATCAGTTCCCACTTTCATTCTTGTGCTGTGGATCAGTGTGTTTAAGTCTTGATATGTCATTTCTGTGAGGAGCAGCCATGTCATGTAATTCAAGCTCAGAGGCCCTGTCACCTTTAATCTGGGTGATGTAGAACATAGAACATACTGCACCTTCAGTTTGATTGAAGTGCTGCATAATTCTGTCAAGTCTGGATTTAAAGCGTTTGGGCTGTATCTCGACACATTGTTCAGTGCACAGGTCCAGGAGCCCAGGATTGTCTTTGAACAGTTTTTTCCACACATCGTGGTTTACTGAGATGGTTTTGTTGCTGTCGCAGTAACCTGCCTGAACATTATCAACCAGGACAGATATCATCAACTCTGGGAGGTTTGGGAATCCAGATGTTACAGTGTAGAGAGTCTTAAGGGAATGTTTCACTGTGGGACAAAATAAAAAAGTTATATATACTGTTTACATATTGTCCCAAATGTGGCATTTACAGTGTGTACATGTTCAGTTGAAGCCTAAAGTCTTTTCAAACTGAGGTCAAACTGTGGACGCAGGGACAAAGTGAAGACTGAAGTAAAGAGTTTAGAGATTGAAATGGGAACTTACCTGGTGATGAAACGTGACAGAAGAGAAGCAACAGAAATAACGACTTCATCCTGATTTGATCAAGAATCACGGAGAAATACGGTGTTTGGACTATTTGGCTGAAGTTCTGCATAATGTGAGTGATTTCCATCAAATCAGTGCCACAAAAAAACCTTTTTAAGTTGATCTATCATACACCGCGTATTTAAATCAGTTTTCCTTTCTTTTGAGTGTTACACTAGATGTTAAATGTCTCCCCGATGATCAGTTGTGCAACTTCCTAAAAACTCAGGAAGTGATTTATAATAGGAACAAAAACTGTAAACAAATGAGTTAGTGAGGCGCAGACGCTCCGCCCACAAACTTCAGACAGGTGATTCACTAATGGACAATGAGTTAATGAAGTTCACACAAATGCCACTGATTTGAATCCGGTTTTTAAAACAGTGCTGCTTACATTGAAAAAAATTGAAGTCCACCGAATGTTAGCAGCTGCTGTTGCAGCAGGAGAGCACATAAAACGCTTTAGATCCCGTTTGCCTAAAATTATTAGATTGTCATCTTTGTGTTATGATTATGAATTATTTTTTGTTGTTTTTGCTGCGCTATTGTGCAAAACAAAACACAGGACTGGAAATAAGTTATTGATTTGTTAACAAGCAAATACTATCAGACACATTCAATCTCTAATAATAAAACAAGCATTTAGAAATAAAGTGGATGAATGAAAAGTTTGAAGATTTTTGTCAATTAATTTCGCCAATTAAAGGGAAAAGTTACTGAGCATCAGCTGCATTAATTAAAAATATATAAATGTGTATATAAATATAAATAGGTCAAAAAATTCCCAAGTGCAACTCCAATGACAGCACCAACAGGAACCTCTGAGGGAGGAACTGAAACCAGAACATAACATTCAGACCTTGTGTCTACAGCTGCACATCATTTGTCTTTAGGTTGTTAGTTTTTAAGAACATAGAGCAAATCACATGAATAAGACGGTGAGGTAGGAAACCACAGGGAGCTCAGAGTGAAGAACATTGTTTCCCACTAACACACTTATGTGCTGTAACATCACTGTGTTACAGATATGATGAATATGATCAGTATAATACTATCAAAACTGAACTATGACAATAGTCATAAATCATATTGATCCTGTTAGAGAAAAGCTTGGTTTTTGTCTTAAATAGCAGCATTTACTTCTACAGTGTGTCAGACCCTGTTAAAGTGCAGCAGCAGCTGTGAGACTGACACTCTGAGCTCATTTGTCCAGCTTTGACCTGGAATCCATGACACAAGTGGGATGTGGAGGAACAGTAGAAGTGTAGCCTAGAAGTTCAGGTCTTGGACCCAAACTGCAGCCTCATTGTTAAATAGGAGTCAGATTTCCTCTGTGCTGAAGTCAGCAGCTGGTGATGGACATGCATGGACTGTGCTTTGTGCACGTTAGTGTGGGTTTTTTTCATACTTGGTGACTCTGTAGACTGTTTTGTAGGAACCACATTGAGCAATTGCCTAATCAGGAAATGACTGGCTATGACTATTTTGAGACACACAGCACAATGTGTGATTTCCCTAATAACCGTGCTACTGTTAAAGCTGAGGGCAAATATATAATATTTTCATAGTTGTTTTGGAGCAGTATATGAACTTAGCAGTGTGCTCTTTAACATTTTGAGAGCTAAAGTTTTAGGGGGAAAACAAGCAAAGAAACTGGTGTATATTTGTCATTTTACATCTAACTTCAGTCTTACCCCAGTTGGTCCTGATCACTGCTTTGTCCAGTTTAGTGATGATGATGTCCTCAACACCTTAGAGCCTGAAACACACAGTCGTCTCTCCTGTCTCATCTGGAAGGTTCGATCAAGGTTGGGGAGGATCTCTCCATGGTCCACGTCCTCATGAAGCTTCTCTCCATCTTTCCTCCAGAACATTGTGGCTCTGTCAGGGTAGAAACCTGTAGCGTGGCAGCTGACTGGAGAGGACGGAGACTTCTGGAGGACAGACACTGAGGGAGGAACTACGGGGGTATAAGAGGCACAGATTGATTCAGTTTGTCAGTTTTCAGTGAGACTCACTTCATTGTTTCATAAACCACATATATGTTACTGCACACTGAGTAACCTTATGATTTTAAAACTACATCTGGTCATGTGATTCTGCTCCCATAATGCAAACACTGCTTCGACCATCAAGGACAAATTGCTGAAGAGTTTATTATAGTAGTGATGTTTTGTTCGTAGGTGGCAGCCTGGTCTGTGTAATTCCATCTTAGATTCTTCAGGTCTAATGAAATGAAGTCCTCTCTATCATAACCAAACTGTTGATATCCACCATCATCTCCAGACTCATCATCCCATTCACAGGCAAAACACTCCTGGAAAATGGGAAAAGAAATGTGACGGAAATTGCAGCAAACCAGAGTTAAATTGAAGTTAGTTATCAGTTGATTTCAGATATTTATCACAGAGACACTCATTCACTGCTAATTGTTGGATTTTTCCTACTTTTTAATGACAAAAGTGGGAATAGATGCAAATAACACATTAAGCTTGGATGTGTGTTCAGTTTGATTTTAGTTAGACACAGTGAGAAGCACACACACAACAGGTAAGTTTGAAAAATTAAGGTAAGTATTTGAAAGGAATAATGATGGAGTAGGGGAAGAAGGGAATAGTTATTCCTCTGCAGGACATGGCAACACCAGTGCTGATGTATGACTCTCTATCACAGAGACCAGGAAGTGGAAAGACTGGGGCTGACAGAGAGCTGACGTGTGAAAAAACATGTGTCTGCATGTACATAGTCAGAAGGAAGAAGAGATTAGACATTAGTGAATAGAGGATAAATATACACACTATCCTCCTCTTAGAGCAGCCCCACCAGAATAGAAGCAATTACCACAGAAGAGAAAAATCCAAAACCTATATCCAAGATCCTCATACATCCAAAATCTAATCCACAGGGAGAAAACAGGACTAGTACAAGCTGAGGCAGAAGATCTGGAACTAAGGTCAGGAACTAAAGAAAACAGACAAAGCCAACGTGACAGAGTGAGGGAAATCTGACAGCCAAAGATAATTTACAACAGATGTTTCAAATGAGGAAGTGGGCCATGAAAGGCAGCTATCAACATCAGGCCAAACCAGAAACAGGAGCAGAAATTATACTGTAAGAGACAATACAACACTTTAGAGGTGCTGAGAAAAACTCCCATTTCAGATGTTTACAGTGCAACTGTTACCAGTCATACTTTCACATGTCCAAACTGAAAAAAACATTTCACATATCTATAATGTAACTTTGAATTGTTACCAGTCTAAATGTCCACATTTCATATGACTAGTCAAAATGCAATTTCAGGTGTCAATAGTTAGATTTAACATAAAAAGGCCAGAGTCCATATCTGTTTTGAGATCAGAAATGGGAAAATGGAAAAACAAGTTAATTCTTCAATTTTAAATTTCAAATACAAGAATGAAAAAAGAGAAATAGCCTCTTTTGCTTTCACATATGTGTATTGCACAAATTTACATTTTTCTGTTCCTATTTTAAAAATAAAAGAACGAAAAAGGGGAAGGAAAGTTTGAATTTAACCAAGTCATCAAATGGATGTGGGAGTGTGGCAGTGAAAGCTTTTATGCAGTAAAAGCTCTGTGTCTTGGGATGATGGCCATAGATGTATGAAAGAGAAAATAATATTAGTTCCCAGGAGATGCCATCACACCTGGACATCTGTGTTACTTCTATAAGCTATATAATTCTCTGTCACTGTGCATGGGTTCAAATACAACACCACCACTGTGGAGATGAAGTGTCCTTCAACACAAAAACACAGCAACATCCATGGACGTCCATTCTTACGGTGAGTAAGAACAATCAGCTGTAGCATGAGAAACACAATGCATGGACCCTGTGATCAGTCTGCAGCCGCACAGCCCCAAACTCAGCAAGCTGTGTTACACTGTGTGTTCTGACACCTGTTGATTATGCTCAGTACACAGTACAGTCTTTCAGCAGATGTTCTACAGAAGCTCTTGGGGAAGATTCGACCAAACAGACCAACCTTTACTCCACACAGAGCTGGATCTTGGCGTAGGCCATAGAAGGCGGTTGCCCAGGGCGCCACCTGCTGGAGAGGGTGCTGCTGCAAAAAACTAACTTTTTTTAAACAATAAACACAATCTAATAAATAATTGTAATCATTTGCAGCCCTGACTGGCCCCCTTTCCTCGTGGGGTGTCTTGAAAATAAAAAAAAAACTACTGTGCATGTAGTAGGATGAGGCACATATGAAAAATCAGTTGGTTTGACATATCTCAGACAGAATATACTGAGAAGTCGTCACACAACCATTCATACTCACATTCACACCAACTGGCAATTTTATAGTCACTTATTAAGCTAACATGCATTTTTTTGGACTGTGGGAGGAAAATCACACCCAAAGTATCTGCAGGAAACCAACGCAACCACGGGGAGAACATGCAAACTCCAAACACAAAGGCTACAGCAGCATCTTATCACACCGTTTAATGAATCATTGTCAAATGCTCTACACACTAGTGGACTAATAATAATGACTTTTTAAACATGAGTGAAATTATGGAGACAGGAAAACACGGCACAGTCTATAGTATAGAGAAATTATAAGTATTAATTTATCATTTGTTTTAGACTGACATGTATTTATTATCATTTTTTTTCTTTTTTGTACATCTCTCATGTTGTTTAACAACATCAGGGAATCAGAGTTTCTGTTACTAAAATGCTTCAGAATAGAGCTGTTTGCCTACTTATGTTTTTGAAGATTAGAGATATTTTTATATATGATACAGGTTTTGTTGAGGCCTTTAGCTTTGTAATGATGAAGACAGTTTTTATTGACTATTTTCTTGATTTAGTCTTAAATAACAAATTGTTGAGGACAATTATATATTTATACGAATCAAACATCATTACGGGTTAAAGTTGAATCTGCTCCGTACTTCAGAGCAGATGGTTGTTTGTGTCTCAGTCTCTCTGCTCAGTGCAGGGACCATGTTGTAATAATGGGATCAGAATAACAACAAGGTCACAGGGATGGAGCTGTTTAACAGTTGATGTCATTCTGACAGGTTACAGTAAACCTGTGAATTTGTCTATAGAGGAAGTGAACAGAATGAGATGGAAGAACAATAAACAAGCACTTGTTTTTTGTGAAGTTACTGGATGTGAAACATAAATTCACAAACAAGAATTCCTTCAACTACACTTTATCTATTTAGAGTTTTAATTGAAGAGTTTAATGAACAGATCTTCATTGCCCCCACACCCACAGAGAGTAAAGATAATAAAAGAATTCAGTGACAAGCTGCAGCTTGAGACATCATCTCCACATCTGAGGAACTCAATCACCTTGATGTACTGTGCTGTGTTACATGAACCAGCAGGTGTTAGACTTTAGCATCAGACGACCAGAGACAAGAAGTTTAGTGGAAGCAGCAGAAACACGTAACAGAGACTTAATGAACTACACACATACACAATTTGGAAATAAACTGGAAGAGCAACTCAAAATGTTGTTTAACACAGTGCAACATTGATATAATGACAATAAAACACATGAAATACAAACATTACTATAACAAATATAAAATAGAACTTAAAGACACAGGCCATAAAGTTTAATTCAGCTCAGTGATTTACTGAACTTCACACTGACCAGTTGACTGGCTCAACAATCTCAATAATAAAATGAAAAAAATTTCTTTCAGGAAAATACATTCAGGAAATTTAAATGACCTGCTCTATAAAAATATTTAATTTTTTGACTTCAGAGTAATTTCACTAGATTCCTCTAAAAAGAAATAGTTAATAGTTAGTTTGTTAAATACTTCTTTAAAAAAAAAATCACAAATCTTAGTTTTTTTACAAAACATTACAATTGGATTAAGTTACTTATAGACAGTTAATTTAAACAACATGTTGCAAATATGTTAATACTGACACTATCAGCAGCATGTTCCCAGACAATGATCCTTTTTCAACCCAAATACTGTCTATCATTTATTAATTGTTGCAGTACAATATCTAATTTGTCTGACTACAGTTATTAAACATTATTGCTGTATTTAGACTCTCACAGGAAAAACATCACTTCACACACGTGTTGATTTGTTTTTAAATCAAACCACAATCTTCCTCTAACCTTAACCAAAGTGCTTTTGTTGCCTAAACCCAACCACATATAGTACTGCAGTCTGTGGTGTTACAGTCCTGCTCTTGTTCAGGCGCCTTCTTCCCCAAACACCTGCTTGCAGGTACTTTCTGGTGATAAGTTAATTCATTTTCAAATGATGTTGCATAAGTTATTTTCGCCACAAACATGTGAATATGTATCTGGTTTAGTTGGAAGAGGAGACAGAGTTGTAACGTTCAGTGTGGTGGTGATTTCTGTGTTTCTGGCAGCGACAAACTTACAATTAAGTTGAAAAGGGTAAACAGAAATCGCTCCTAACCGGAGGGTACAGAAAACAGGTTCAGAACAGATAAGACAGACAAAACTATCCACAGGACCGAAACACGAGGGGCGTTAACATTATAGAAAATAGGAAGACAACAGAAACTAACGTCGACAACAAGAGAGGAACTTAGTTAACCAAAAATAAACACTAGACTCAGGAATAACAAGGCTGGAAAATCTAATAGTCTAAATGACCACACAGGGGAAAAACTGGGAGAGTAACAAACACAGGACATGGGGAAAAGCATATGCTACTAAATAAACAAGACAGGGATAAACATGAACTGACTAGTAACAGGTAATACACGGAGGGGGACTAAGGAAAACTGAAACAGGTAAACCAGATAAATAAGAAACATACATAAAAACAAACCTAAAAGTCCCTATACAGGTAAACACATGGGGAAGTCTAATTAACAAACAGATAAACTAAATTAACGAGACACGGAAAAACAAAACTGTAAACAGGAATATGAACAAACCTCAGACCAAAGGGGAAAGATGCACAGGGTCCAGAATACAAAAGTCCAAGAGAAACAAGAGTCCATGAAACACACATTCAGCTTTTACCTAGAGTCCAGAGTCTGAGGGGTTTGTGAGGGTAATAACAACCACAATGACCACAAGAATCTGGCAGGGGAGTGAAGGGAAGACTGAACTTAAATAGAGGTGGGAACAGGTGCAAACGATGGGGGACAACAAGGGTAAAGCTGGGCAAAAAGAACCAGGGACAGGAAGTAAGGAGAAGGGGCCACAAAATAAAAGTCCAAAACCAGGAAGTGACCATGACAAGTAGCTTCACAGGACGTCTCTTCTTATTTCTCTGGACCCTGTTAAGACATTATAAAGCACCTTAAGTCAAGTTTGTGATACTGGGCTATAAAAAAAAATCTCTATTATATTTTATTTTACACTTCCACTCAAATATTATCTGAATGTAAACTACAGGATCATAATTATACATTATGATATGATGTGATCAGCTACAACATTAACACCTGGTGGTTTTAAATACAAATATCGTTCCTTCAAGTTCCTTTACTTTTGTACTTTATTAAAATGTAGTTTATCTGCTTAGTACTTTTACTTGACTACTGAGTTTGTGTATTTCTACCACCTCTGTACACAGTGTATCACAGTTTGCGGTGTTTGGGGTTGTGTAGCTGCAGATTGCTCAGAGTGGCAATTTGATTGTCCTCCATCATGATATTAATAGTAATAATAATAGTATTGTAGCTGATGTTTGTAGTACTGTTATGTACACAGCATAGTGTATAGAGGAATAATGAAGTACTCACTGTGATCAGTTTGTCTGATGTCAACTGACAACTGACATTAAATTTGTAATAAAACACCAATGATTTATAAATGACTTACTAGTTTATATGTCTGAAACCTAAAATATAAATGAAAGTTTACAGTAATATCTATTAAAATATAATAAATATTGTAAATATAATAAAAATATAAACAGAAATACATTGGTTTATGTTTTGTAGTTGTCTCCCATATAATGGTATAAAAATAGCCCAACAGATTCTGTACAGTGACTGAAGACTCCATATGTGATTTTTCTTGGGTTTTCAGAAGTTACTGAATCAGCCAGATGTTACAAATAAATTAATGGAAAATAGGAAAATATCTTTTATCCTTAATACCTAATGTGTTGTCCCTGAACCATCTTTGTTTCTCACCATTGTTCTTCTTCTTCCTCCAGATGAAGAGTCCAGTGATGCAGACTGACAGCAGCATCAGTCCTACAACAACTCCAATGACAGCACCAGCAGGAACCTGTGAGGGAGGAACTGGAACCAGAACAGAAGATTATTGAAGCTGGTTTCTCACACACTTGTTCAGATGTTCTGTGTTCACATAATTGTCACTGACTTTAAATTTGACAATGTTTTACAAACTAAAAAAAAAAAAGGAACATTCAATGGAATTATCTTTTAAAATAAGAGTCAAGACTTGACATCCTAACATCTTGTCAGAATTTGAACTGATAATTAATTCTTCATGGTGTAAAACTCTGGGTTGCAGTGTTCATATTCTCCCTGTGCTTGTGTAGGTTTCCTCCCACAGTCCAAAGACATGTTAGGTTAATAGGTGACTCTGAAATTGCCTGTAGATGTGAATGTGAGTGTGAATGTGTTTGTATGTTTCTCTGTGTTTGTTCTGAGATAGACTGGAGAGATGTCCAGGGTGGACCCTGACTCTCACCCCATGACAGCTGGAATAGGCTCCAACCCCCCCAAGACCCCAACCAGGATAAGCGATTAAAGATAATGGACCCAGATAACTCTGGGTTGCATTCAGGGTCTACTTTGTTTACCAGACAAACTGGTGTGTGTTTTCAAGTTTCATCACATCTGACTCCAGTCTTACCCCAGTTTGTTCTGATCACTGCTTTGTCCAGTGTAATGACACTGTCGTCCTCAACACCAGAGAGCTGAAACACACAGTCGTATCTCCTCCAGTCTTCAGGTTTGACTGATGAAATGTTCAGATCAACTCTCATCTGGAAGGTTCCATCATGGTTGGGGAGGATCTCTCCATGGTCCACGTCCTCATGAAGCTCCTGTCCATCTTTCCTCCAGAACATTGTGGCTCTGTCAGGGTAGAAACCTCTAGCGTGGCAGCTGACTGGAGAGGACGGAGACTTCTGGAGGAGAGACACTGAGGGAGGAACTGGAGAAAGAGGGAGAAAAGGTTAAAGAGAAAGAACGGATGAAAGAAGTAAACCATTGAGGCTGAGAAAGATCAGAAAAGGAAAAAGAAAAAGGACTAAATTCAATGGGGTCATATGAGAAGGAACAGAGAAAAGGGAAGAGAGTGAGAAACATTTAAAAAAATACTTCAGTGTGGTTATATGAACATAGTTGTGTCCATGAAATGTCCTCTGGTCATGTGATTCTACCTGTTCTCAACAAGAAGCTCTCCCCATAATTCAAAGCTAACTTCAGCCACACAGAACTAGTCTGAGTGATAAGGTAAACAGTCTCTTCTATTCTGTCTTTGTCAGCCTCTAATTCCCGCTTTATGACGTCAGCCTCTGGTTTCTGACTGGTCCACTTTCGCTTCGTCACATCAAATGATATGAAGTCTTCTCCATCATAACCACCCTCCACAAGATAAGTGTTTCCGGTCTGTTCATCCGATTCACAGCTTTCCATGTACTGTAAAATGTGGAAACCTGAGAGAGACAGAGATAATCAAATACAGTTTACAGTTTTTAAATATTGCTCGTCTCCCAGTACTGCAGTTTGTTGATGATTTAAAATATTCAAGATTAAAACCACTTAATTTATCAAAGAGGGAAATGGCTTTAAATTGTTTATTTACCTTAAGAAAATGAGACTTTCCTAAACCCTGTTAAGGATCATTTAATGGTTCAAACAAATCAACCAATTATGAATGAAAAAGTACATTATACAGATTCCTTATGAAATGTGATGGAGAAAAATAATAAATATTCAAGTTCATGAAGATGGCACTAAGTGCACTAGGAAGTGTCCTTAGTTACTAGGAAGTGTCCTTAGTTACTAGGAAGTGTCCTTAGTTACACACTATCACTGGTAAAGAGCCAATATGTAGATTATGTTTGTTATTTACTGTCATGTTGGTCTCTTTAACCACTCTCCATGCACACATGCATTAATAATGATTATTTCATATCTTTACTTAAATAGTTTGACTTACACCAGTCAACCACAACACTAACACCATCTGGTTCATAAGTTAACATTATTTTTCCCATATTCACTTAACACCAATAGGTGGAGTTAATGATTAGTGAAGTGTGTAATCTGCCCCCAGTGAAAACTCCCTCCCATTACTTTCCAAGTGATGTAGAACATAGAACATACTGCACCTTCAGTTTGATTGAATTGCTGCATAATTCTGTCAAGTGTAGATTTAAAGAGTTTAGGCAGTATGTCGAAACACCATCGAGTGCACAGCTCCATTAGCTCAGGTTTGTCTTTGAACAGTTTTTTCCACACTTCCTGGTGTATTTCTATGGTTTTGTTGCTGTTGCAGTAACCTGCCTGAACGTCATCAACCAGGGCAACAATCACCAACTCTGGGAGGTTTTGGATTCCAGAAGATGCAGTGTAGAGAATCTTGAGGGAATGTTTCACTGCGAGACAACATAAAAATACATTCAGTATTCAGCCTTAATATACTGTACACATATTGTCCCAAATGGGACATTTACAGTGTGAACATGTTCAGTTGAAGCCTAAAGTCTTTTCAAACTGAGGTAAAAACTGTGGACGCAGGGACAAAGTGCAGACTGAAGTAAAGAGTTTAGAGATTGAAATGTGAACTTACCTGGTGATGAAACGTGACAGAAGAGAAGCAACAGAAATAACTACTTCATCCTGATTTGATCAAGAATCACGGAGAAATAATCGAGTTGCTTCGGTCTCTGTGAAAGATGGGAGTGGTTGGATATTTGGCACAAATCCCACAACGTCGCCAGATTTCAATGCTGCGATAATAAGAAAACAATGAAATAGTAAAGTAGAGACAAGAACCTAATACAAATGTCCTTAAAAAGCCATTTGTTTCATTGATGATACACCGCGTATTTAAATGAGTTTTCCTTTCTTTTGAGTTACATTACATGATAAATGTCTCCTCGTATGGACAGGTGTCAAACCTTCCAAAAGAATCAGGAAGGGACTTATCCAACACTTTACAACACGATCCGCGCACCTGTCTCTGAGGAACAAACGCTCCACCCTCAAACTTAAGACGTGATTCACTTAAAAACGATCAGATAATGAAGCTCCCACGTATGTGTAACCACAAATGTCACTATGAAATTGTTACTTATCTGATTTGAATCCTGTTTTAACCCAGTGTTTTCTTGTCAACTATGATGTTAAAAACACTTACTTTCATTTAAAAACAGTAATACCATCAAAAATACCCCATTATAAGTAAAAGTCTGTCAGTGACACTTTACTAAAGGGAACAGAACTGTAAAATACATAAGTAACAGCAAAATAACGTTTGTAATGTATCAAACATATAAATGTTGAATAGAGAAAGGTTCCTTTCAGAAATACATATTATACCATTTATATAATTATTGATGTTATCCTGTAACACTTTTTATAACATGGAAACTGTTACGCGATAACAGAAATCCTTAAAAATGGCAGCATTTAGTTCTACAGTGTGTCAGACCCTGTTAAAGTGCAGCAGCAGCTGTGAGACTGACACTCTGAGCTCATTTGTCCAGCTTTGACCTTGTCCAGCCTAGAAGTTCAGGTCTTGGACCCAAACTGCAGCCTCATTGTTAAATAGGATTAAAATCTGAAGTCAGCTGCTGGAGACGAGTATGAATGTGTCATGATTTGTGCATTAGAATGTACTGTACTTTGTGTACTTTAGTGTGTTTTTTTTATACTTGGCACCTCTGTAGGCAGTTTTGTAAGAACAACATTGAGCAATTTCTTATTCAGGAAATACTAATAATTTGAGACACACAACACAATACGCTCTCATTACCAACCGTACTACTGTCAAAGCCAAAGGCAAATAGGTCTCATTATAATTTCTGCATGTTCCACGTCTTCATGAGATTTTTAGTTTTATAACAATTATCATTGAGAAACATAATAAATCTTTTTTGAATATACAGCAAAGTGCAAACATCAACTCAGCTCTATGTAGAAAGTTTTTAATCCTAAAGTATTAATTAAAGTATTTCTACACCTGATTACATCATTAGACTACATCAGGTCACCTGATTCTACCTTTTCTCTGCAGAAAGATCTTCCTGTAGTTCATAGTCCTTCAGGAATTAAGGGCAATAACTGGTGAGTAATATGTTACTTGAATAAAAAAAAAACATTGTTTTAACCCCACGTATGTTTGTAGATTGCAGCCTGTTCTGAGAAACAGCCACCTCTGCTTCTTCTGGTCCAGCGTTATGAAGTCTTCTCCATCAGAACCAAACTGTTGATGTCCAACAATGTCTTCAGTCTCATCTTTACATTAAGAGCCAAACATCTCCTGCAAAATGCGAACATCTGGGTCACAGAGACTTCAGTCAACAAGGGTTTTAGTCAGTTGTAACAGATATTAGGAAATAACTACTATGTACACACTTTCTCATTTTCAACTTTATTATCGGACTGAGGGTGTTTACTTTTCTCTTAAACCAATCAGATTCTGCCACAGTCTCTGTGGAATAATAGAATTTATTAAAGTCTGTTTATGTTGTGTATCTATATACTTCTGTAAAAAGTTAATATATAGAAATAACTAAACAAAACACAGTAGCTACAATATAAAAGAGAGACAAGCCTCCACGTTTGTTACAGTGCTGTTCTACATTCTCTAATTCTGCTTTTGAGGACACACGTGACAATCAAGACGGAAAACTCAAATATTATCTGAATGTAAACTACAGGATCATAATTATACATTATGATATAATCTGATCAGCTACAACATTAACAACACCTGGTGGTTTTAAAATACAAATATTGTGTTTTTATATGTGTTGTGTACTTTATTAAAATGTAGTTTATCTGCTTAGTACTTTTACTTGAGTATTGAGTGTGTGTGTACTTCTACCACCTCTGTACACAGTGTATCACAGTTTGCAATGTTTGGGGCTGTGTAGCTGCAGATTGCTCAGAGTGGACATGCTGAAACTTGTCTTCCATGATAATATTAATAGTAATAGTATTGTAGCTGATGTTTGTAGTACTGTTATGTACACAGCATAGTGTATAGTGAAATATTGAAGTACTCACTGTGATCAGTTTGTCTGATGTCAACTGATAAAATTGACAACTGACACTGAGGATTTATTGTAATAATCATTTGGAGAAAGAGGGAGAGAAGGTTAAAGAGAAAGAATGAATGAAAGAAAGTAAACCATGGAGGCTGAGAAAGATCAGAAAAGGTAAATGAGAAAAAAAAAGGAAAAACAAAAAGGACTAAATTCAATGGGGTCATATGAGAAGGAACAGAGAAAAGGGAAGAGAGTGAGAAACATTTAAAAAAAATACTTCAGTGTGGTTATATGAACATAGTTGAGTCCATGAAATGTCCTCTGGTCATGTGATTCTACCTGTTCTCAACAAGAAGCTCTCCCCATAATTCAAAGCTAACTTCAGCCACACAGAACAAGTCTGAGTAAGAAGGTAAACAGTCTCTTCTAATCTGCCTTTGTCAGCCTCTAATTCCTGCTTTATGACGTCAGCCTCTGGTTTCCGACTGGTCGACTTTCGCTTCGTCACATTGAATGATATGAAGTCTTCTCCATCATAACCACCCTCCACAAGATAAGTGTTTCCGGTCTGTTCATCCGATTCACAGCTTTCCATGTACTGTAAAATGTGGACACCTGAGAGAGACAGAGATAATCAAATACAGTTTACAGTTTTTAAGTATTGCTCGTCTCCCAGTACTGCAGTTTGTTGATGATTTAAAACATTCAAGATTAAAACCACTTAATTAATCAAAGAGGGAAATGGCTTTAAATTGTTTATTTACCTTAAGAAAATGAGACTTTCCTTAACCCTGTTAAGGATCATTTAATGGTTCAAACAAATCAACTAATTATAAATGAAAAAAGTACATTATACAGATTCCTTCTGAAATTTGATGGAGTAAAAGAATAAATAAATTAATATATGAGTTTTCCTTTCTTTTGAGTTACATTACATGTTAAATGTCTCCCCCCTCTGGACAGATCAGGAAGTGACTTATAACGGGACCCACTACACAAATGTGTTTCTGAGGAACAAACATTAAAGAACAATTAGGAAATGAAGTTCCCACGTCTGTAGATCCACAAATGTCACTATAAATTGTGACTTATGTGGCAGGTAGACACTAGGACTCATGTAGGGCGGTGGAGAGAGGAGAAATGT
This sequence comes from Channa argus, assembly GCF_033026475.1. Lineage (NCBI taxonomy): Eukaryota > Metazoa > Chordata > Actinopteri > Anabantiformes > Channidae > Channa > Channa argus. The sequence goes on from NC_090197.1 coordinate 6,637,087, forward strand.
GAAGCAGGTGTGGGAGGCTGCTGCTGCTCATTCTGCTGGGACTTTGGACATTTGTCTGCTTGTGGTCTTAGTAAGTTCATCTTTATTCTTTTGTGTTTTGTATTTTAATGTATGTAGTAAAAGTAGGGCTTTAAATCCCCTGAGGTTTTGGGTCTGTCATAACATTTATGGGTTAAAAAGTTGAGCAGTCTGACCAACTTGGTGTAAGTTATGGTGTTTGACTTTATATAAAAATATAAAATGTGTGTTTGCCTCCGGAACTTTCTGGACCCAGTCCTGCTTTAATTCTGCTTTTCTTTATGCTGCAGTCACACTGATGCACCTGAACTCCATCCAACACTGAAACTATGACAAATATGTCAGGAAATGTTTCAGGACTGTGCCAGACCCGAGTGGATCCAAACACGAGTTTTGTTCAATATGTAGCTATTAAAACACACACACACACTTACACACGCACACACATAGTACATTCACTAATGTTAGCTTCTGTTTTGGGCGACTGTGGCGCAGGAAGGTAGAGCGGTTGACCACCAATCTCACAGTTGCTGGTTCAATCCCCGGCTTCTCCAGTCACATGTCGAAGTGTCCTTGAGCAAGACACTGAACCCCAACTTAGTTGCTCCCGGTGAGTGTTGGCCTGCTGCATAGCAGCTCCCCATTGGTGTATGAGTGTGTGTGTGTGTGATTGTGAGTACGAATGGGTGAATAAGAAGCAGTGTAAAGCGCTTTGAGTGCCAATAGGTAGAAAAGCGCTATATAAGTGCAGACCATTTACCATTTTTGTACCTCACAAATGAGCTGTGCTTGTCCTTTATGACAACTGTGTGAAAGAGTATGTGTTATAGTCTGTGTGCTCCACTGAGTATATATACGATATAAATATATAAATAAGTGATTTCTTTATTATTAATATATATAATATATATATTCCTGACAATCAAAGAATCATGAAAAAAACTTCTTCTCTGCTCTTTCTTGTACTTGCATCTCATGAAAAAAGAAAAAGCTGGACTATGAAATGATAACAACTCTTCATTACAAAGATATTGCTAGAAAACAACAGCACAGGGTCATTTTTGACGAACTTATGCATCTAAGGGTTAAAGCCTTCAATTTAACTTTTCTGAATGTATAAGTAAAACAGAGGTAACAACTTTTCTCTCTCTCTTTCTTAAGCCTGTTTCATACATGAAGTCAATCACCTCCAGTGTCCAGACTTTATATATGAAACAGGCTTCACAGAGAGAGAGAAGACATGGACGACCAAGAAACTGTTTGTGAGTCTGTGTCAGACTGAAGAAGAGCAGTAAATGAAGCTGTCATTATCTGACACTCCCACTCACTTCCTGCCCTGGACTTTTATTTTGTACCACCTTTTCTTCACTTCCTGTTCCCAGTTCATGCCTCCAGCTTCACCAATCATCACCGCTCTCAATTCAATTCAATTCAACTTTATTTATATAGCGCCAATTCACAACAAAGTCATTTCAGGGCACTTTACAGAATAAAGTCAAGATTATAAAGATGTATAAAGAAAACCCAACAATTCCCCCTGGAGGAAGACATAGGCAACAGTGGAGAGGAAAAACTCCCTTTAACGGAAGAAACCTCCAGCATAACCAGGCTCAGGGTGGACGGCCATCTGCCTCGACCGGTTGGGGTGAGTGGAAAGGGGAGAGAGAAAAGAACAGAGCAACAAAAAGCAACAACAAAACATTGTTCTACCAGATTGGTAGGACCAGTAGCTGCAGGCTGGAAGACACACAGCTTCAAAGCCAGGGACACCTGCAGAAAGGGACAGAGAGAGGGCGACAGAGAAGGACAAAGACAACTACGGGAGAGAACACACAGAGTTAATGACATACAGTGGTGACAATTGCGGGGTGAGAGGAGAGGAGAGATGGTCAAGAGGAGGAAAGGAGCTCAGTGCATTGGGGGGTGGGTCCCCCAGCAGTCTAAGCCTATGGCAGCATAACTATAACTAACTATATAACTATTAAAGAGGAAGGTTTTAAGCCTTGACTTAAAAGTAGAGAGGGTGTCTGCTTCCCGAATCTGAACTGGGAGCTGGTTCCACAGGAGAGGAGCTTGATAGCTAAAGGCTCTGCCTCCCATTCTACCTTCTTGAGCAGCTTAGTTGGAATAGGGTCTAGCAGACAGGTTGTTGGTTTGGATGAGGTAATAATTGAAGTTAGCTCAGAGAGATCTATGGGTAAAAAGCAGTCTAACAGGGATTGGGGCCTTATTGATGACTCTAGCACTGCTGTACATGAAGATCTATCTGTAATATTTGGGGGGATGATCTGGTGAATTCTTTCTCAAATAGTTACAATTTTATTCATAAAGAAAGTCATGAAGTCATTGCTGCTCAGAGTTAAGGGAAAACTAGGCTCAACAGAACTAAGGGTCTTAGTCAGCCTGGCTACAGTGCTGAACAGAAACCGGGTTTTTTTCTTGTTTTCTTCTATTAATGATGAATAATATGCTGTTCTGGCATCACAGAGCTTTTTTGTACATTTTTAAACTATTTTTTGAGGCTAAATGAGATTCTTCTAAATTTCTGGAACCACTTCCTTTCTAACTTTCGTGTTTCCTGTTTTAAGTTGCGTGTTTGTGAACTATACCATGGAGATCACCTCTTCTGGTTTACTGCCTTCTTTTTCAGAGGGGCAACACTATCGAGTATTGTACGTAGTGAGGCTGCAGAATTGTCAACAAGATAATCTACTTGTGCAGGAGTAACATTAAGGAGACTACTTTCCATTGTATTAACATATAGTGACGCAAATGATGAAACAATAATTTCTTTAAATTTGTTGACAGCTTTTTCACTTAAGCATCTGCTACAGTGGAATTGTTTCCTAACTGCTGTATAGTCCGTTATTGTAAATTCAAATGTTATTAAAAAATGGTCAGACAGAAGAGAGTTGTGAGGAAATATTGTTAAATTATCCGTTTCAATTCCATACGTAAGAACAAGGTCTAACGTGTGACTAAAACAGTGAGTGGGTTTATTTACATTTTGGGAAAAACCAATAAAATCTAATAATGAATTAAACGCAGTGAATGTTAAAGTCACCCACTATAATGACTTTATCTGTACTAAGCACTAATCAGATAGAAAATCAGAAAATTCAATCAAAAACTCTGAGTAAGGGACTGGAGGACGGTACACGATAACAAATAATAGTGGTTTTTGAGTTTTCCAGTTTGCGTGTGAAAGGTTAAGAGTAAAACTCTCAAATGAGTTATAACTATGTTTAGGTCTAGGATTTATTGATAAGCTACAATGGAAGATTGCTGCTACTCCTCCACCTCTGCCTGTGCTTCTAGGAACATGATCATTAATATGACTCATTTAAACTGACATATTCTTCCTGCTGCAACCAAGTTTCAGTGAGACAAAATAAATCGAATTGATGATCAGTTATCAAGTCATTTACTAACAGAGATTTAGAAGAGAGAGATCTGATATTTAATATTCCACATTTAATAGTTTTGGGGTTTTGTTCTGTAAGAGGAGTAGTCTTACCTTTTATTAGTTTATCATGATTAACTCCTCTTGTTGTCGATTTTAGTTTATGTAATTTAGGTCGGGGAACAGACACAGTCTCTATAGGTATGTGGGAGTTGTGGGGGGGTGACGGTTGTAAGGACACTGCAGAGAGACGTGTAGGACTGGATCTCTGCATCCTAGGCTCAACTCTGGATTGTCATACTTTTGGTTGTCTAATAAAACCAGCCATATTTCTGGATAAGAAAGCTGCACCATCTAAAGTAGGATGGATGCCATCTCTCCTAATCAGCCTAGGTTTTCCCCAAAAGAGTTTCCAATTATCTATGTAGCCCACATCGTTTGCTGGACACCACCTAGACAGCCAGCGGTTGAATGACGACATGCGGGTGTACATGTCGTCACGGGTCAGATTTGGCAGGGGGCCAGAGAAAACTACGGAGTCCGACATGATTTTTGCAAAGTTACACACCGATTCAACATTCATTTTAGTGACCTCTGATTTGCGTAATCGGGCGTCATTAACTCCCACGTGAATAATAATCTTACTGTATTTACGTTTATCCTTAGCCAGGAGTTTCAAATATGATTCAACGTCGCCCGCTCTGGCCCCAGGAAGACATTTGACTACAGCCGCTGGAGTCTCTAACTTCACGTTTCTGACTATGGAGCTGCCAATTACCAGAGTTGGTTTCTCAGCAGGTTTGTCGCTGAGTGGGAAAATCGATTAGAAACGTGAACCGACTGGTGGTGAACCTCGGGGGTCTGTTTAGCATTAGATCTCTTACGAACCGTCACCCAGCCGGACTGGCTTCCCGGCTGCTCGGGAACTGCCGGGGGACAGCTAGCAGGGGCTACGCTAGGTCGGCCCGCACAAGCTACCGGGGCCTGACTAGCTGAGTTGAAGCCGCGCTTCCAATTCCGTGAGCCTCGACTCCAAAGCTGCAAAAACCTTACACTTATTACATAAACCATTATCACTAAAGGAGGCAGAGGAAAAACTGAACATGAGACAAACCGAGCAAGTGAGAGAAGGAGAAACAGAGGGAGACAGAGAAGCCATTGCTAATGGATAACTGCTAAGCTAACGAGCTAATAAAAGTGAAATGTGGAATTTGTAAACTTTAGCTGGTTATGTTTTGCAAGAGCAGGTGGTTGTGTAATAACAAGCATATGTTACGACTCAAACATTAATTGTTGTGTGAAGAAATCACTTATTTAAGTAAAACGAGAGCTGTAATTAATCAGTAAACAGTCCTTCGGTAGAAACCAAAGAGTGTGCAGAAACAGGAAGTGACGCAATACGCCTACCGCACGAGGAGCAGTGACAATGGGACGGACTTTGCAAATCACTGGAACAGGTAGAATCACATTATAATTCTATATGTAAACTAAACTATGTTCATATAAACACTGAATTCATTGAATTTAATCTTATCATTGTTCTTTTTCTTTTCTCATTCTCCATGGTTTACTCCTTTCTTTCTCTTTCTCTTTCTCATTCTCTCCTTCAGTTCGTCCCTCAGTGTCTCTCCTCCAGAAGTCTCCGTCCTCTCCAGTCAGCTGCCATGCTACAGGTTTTTCTCTACTTTCGGGAGGCTCCATTACTCCCTAAAAACCTTCCATTAATCCAAAATGCTGTGGCAAAAGTGCTGACTGGGCACCTACAGGTCCCATCTTGTATTTAGTTCTCCCCTGATGTGTGTTTTCCTTGGTAAATGTCTCTTAAGGTCCAAGTCCATGTGTTGCCCTCCTTGTTGAAGAGATTTCTAGTTTCTTCCTTTGATGATCCGTGTAATTTAACTTAGTTCCTTGGTTAATGTAATGAGTTGTGTTCTGTATTTGCTGTCTGTCATAATCCCCCGTTGTTTGTTCTGTTCAATATTACTGAATATTACTATTATTATTGAAACTGAATCTGGATCCAGTCTCAGCCTGTTTAATATCTATTAATACTGTGTCTGTCACACGAACACTTTTAATGTTCTTTAATACTTTTTAAACTGTGTTCACAGAAAGTGAAAGGTGTAATGTTGGAGGACATGCTGAATTGTATGGGAAGATCCTTCTGCAGAGAAAACGCCGAATCAGCAAACTATTAGTCTGATCATGTGCATTTCATCATTTCACAGACGTTTTAACAGTCCGGCCCCCTAATAAAAAATCTAGAAGATAATTTATTACCTGTAGTGATGTTCGAAGGAACTTGAGTACTTTTACTTTTGTATTTCAACCTGATCAAATGTCGTGGAACAGTGCAGATGCAGCGGTCATTTAATTTATTCTAATATTTTGTTCCACTTTGGGCTTTTTTGGCTGCATCAGCTCCATTATTACCTAAAACTTTCCTCCAGCTCAGCTGTGAAACATTCGCATCACATCAACCTTTTATTACTATGGGAAATGGAAACTGCATCCGTTTCGTACCACATCATCAGAGCCGGATCGATTCGGTCGAGACCTGGACAGGAAGTGCTGCTCCCGTAGAGTGTTGGCCCGCTGCCCAGCATCTCATCCAGAAGCCGTGTGAAGCGCTTCGGGTAGCAGCAAGGCAGAAAAGCGCCATCTCATTTCACCAACCAGATGGAGCTAATAGTTTTTCTGCTCGTCTTCCTTCCTGTCACGGAGTCAGGTAAGATGAGCTCTAAACCTCTGCGGTGGGTTAAACACTTTACTGGGTGTTGGAACTGGTGAACATCAGCAGGCTACAACAGGCCACGACCGTAGTTTCTGCTGTTCGAAGAGCAACAAAAACCAGGTCAGCTCAGCTGTTTAACGTGTCTGTCACGAGCAGGGATCTGATAAGTTTAATACAAATTAATCTGATAAGTTATGAGTCTAATAAAGATAAAATGTAGAAGTAGCATCTGCTGAATCATAACGGATCGATGAGGAGTTTAAGGTGTGGTCCCGCTCCTGAACGTCACATACTGTATTAATCTCCATTTTTCCGTGTCCAGAACAGCTGATTATGCTGTTCCATATAGAAATAGGTGAATTTCCTTTGGAGACACACACAGAGCTGAGTACAAATGAAAGGCATTATTATACTATTCTTAGTTTGGAAATGTTCTTACAGATAGAAACCTGGACTTTCTTTATAATAACTGGGGAAATTCTTCCTACATAAATGCAGATGCCTCAAATTAAAGTCCTGCCTGAACCACTGCAGGAATGAGTTGAAACTGCACTTTGATTTCAAATAGCTCCTCCTTTAGTTTGTCCTTTTATTTATCTGATTTTATTTTATTATTTTTTTCACCCTATTTACATTTTTGTTTACTGCTCAGCTTGATCATGTACGTTATCTTGTTTTTGGAATGTGCCTTAAATGCTGTATATTATACTTTTCAATAAAACTTAATTTTAAAAAAATGCTGTTATTTTTTTATGTCCTAATCTTGAGATTATTACCTCAGTTTTCGGGTGATGACACATCTTCACACGTTTTTGTTTGTGTGTTTATCGCTGTGCACACATTTTTTCTAGACCTTCCAACCTCAAAGGCCTGTTTGAGGGTTAATACTTGGTTTTGTGGGTAAGATTTAAATCAGGTTGGGGTTAGAGTGTGTGTCCCCTCTTACAGTAAACTGCACTGATTTCCTATAACATTTCTGCATTAATGTAAATTATGGCGTTATCATGTTCCATGTTCTGAGCCAGTGTTGGAGTGGAAGAAGAGGGGCACCAGGCCCAGTTATGTATTTAGCAGAGAAGCTACGATTTTACACATTTCTACATAGTTTTGTTGTAATTGTGAGGAGGCTGGGAAGTGAACGACAGTCACTACACGTAGGCAATAAACTAAGAGTTTTTCCATTTTGAGGTACTGGTACTTTCTTTAACTTTAACTTATACTTCACTACATCTCAGAGGGAAATATTGTATTTCTGACTCTTGTTTTAGCACTGCATTTATTTTACATTTGCAGATTTAAACAGGACTTCAGCTGCTGGACTGTACAGGTCACAAGAGAGGGACAATAGTTTGTCTTTCTTCAGGTATTATTTTTATTTGTAGGCATTTAATCTGTGTGAGACATAATGTAAACACTGTTATGGTTTAATTGTAAATGTTTTAGGTTTAATCTGTTGGTTTTCACTTACCCTTCAGGATCTCAGGGTTGTAGGATTCTGACGTTTTAAATGCTGAGTAGAAAAAGTGTAGTCTGTTACTGTCAAAGGAAAAAACACCTACTGTCACTTAGAAAAAGAGACAGTAGGACATATTGTATCCTACAGGAAGTAGACAGAAGAAAGGCACAGATGATAATCCAGTTGCAGAAGTTAGGACATGTAGATGTCAGCGTTGTAACTATAATAATTTATAAAGAAGAAATAGATGATGAGGTGTAAGACATCAAAGCGTATGGGGCTCATAATTGAAATGGCAAATCATATTTCAATTAGCAATTTAATTTTCAGTTTGGTCATACAATTTGAAAATGCATCTTGCAATGGACACTTTAGTTTGCAAAGGGACAATTCAATCCTCAATTCACTTGAATTCAAATGAATTGTAAGAATTATCAATTATCGAGATCCCTCAAACCATCTGTTCCTCAAATCACAATAATGAAGTTTGATGATCTATAGGATTTTAAAATCATTCAGTTATTATATAAAGCAAGTTTAAAATAAATCCTACCAAAGATCATACAAAATAGATTTCAAGAGAGAGAGTTGCTATAATCTTAAAGGAGCATTTAGGTTCAAGAAAATTAGAGCCAGAACAAATTTGAAAAGCAGATGTGTTTCAGTCAGAGAGTAAATTAATGGGACAAATTTGTGGATGAATTAAAAACATGCAAAATTCTCTTAATAACTGTTGGAATAAATTTTCTAGGTGTTTAGACCTGACAATAACCTACTTAAAAAACACATTAAACAAGTAAGAAAGTAGTTCAACATGACTGGGGAACAGATTGTTCATTGACATGATGTCTTCTTATTTTCTGTTTGTTCATTTGACCATTACTTTTTTGTCCTATTGGGGATGTTGAGAGGATTAAAGTATAAATGTGTAGGTGATTACAAAGGGTGGTGTTAGAAATAAGCTTTGGCTTCAGCTTCTTCCCTTTTTGGTCACATTTGAGAAGACAAGTATCAATTTACAGTCAATTGACACTGACTGTAAATTGTGTAAAAATGCAATGATATGCAGGATGAATGTTCATTTAATTCTAAAGACTCCAAATAAATCCATATGAAATGAAATGAAATTATTTTGATTAAAAAAACTGACCAGGCCCTGGTTCCAAGGCAGCTAATGTTAGTTCTAATAACACCAGCTTTTTGTTTCCAAGGACAAAAATGACACAAAAAAAGTCTGAATCTGTTGAATTGTACTGCATTACAATAACAGTTGTTGATACTATTTTATTTATCATTTTATATTAATGCCACTATTACAATGACCTGTGTTTCTAATGGAGTATATCTCATACAAAAATATTGTAATACATACAATATTTTTGTTTGAGATGATGAATGACGATGCGTTACAGCACTGTTTTATTACGCAGCGTTGGTTTGAGCTGAGTGTAACTGATATACAGAGTCTTTGCACAGTCACACAATGTTTCAAATAAATATTGAATTGCAACTTTTAATACGGAATTTTCAGTTGCATAATCCATTTTGAAATTTCATGACCAAACTTCATACTGAATAACCAATTACAAGTTGAATTGTCAATTCAGTAAAGACAACAAAACGCCATGACATTTTGCAAATGATTTAGTGTCTCGATACAATTTTAATAAAATTATTCAAACTGAATTGAGGATTGAATTGTGACTTTGCATATTGAAAAATGATAAGACAGGATTCTGACATGAGGCTTCAGTTTGTATCCTGTTTAATATCATTGTTCAGTGTTGTTACTTTAGCTAATGTTGTTTCTGTATTTTAAACCACCACACAATCCTTTCCTAACCCTAAGTGTCCTGTTTTTTTCTTTGCATTAATTTTTCCCAGCATGCTTTGTTTGTGCCTAAACCAAATGACATTGTGCCACATGATATAACATGATGCTTAGCTACTGAGCTTCGAGTGTGCAGAGCGTTTCCCTACTGGTCCATATCTGTGATGGTGACAATAGAAATGAAACGGTGTGATAACATCCTGCTGCAGCCTTTCTCTGTGTCTGTGCTGCCCTGAGATAGACTGGAGACCTGTCCAGGGTTTACTCCACCTCTGGACCAATGGGCTCCAGGCCTCCTGTGACCCTGATCAGTATAAATGCTAACAGATAATGTGCGGGGGGATAAAATCAGCGTTAGGGGGCTCAGGGGCTTTACCATGTAGCCTGATAGCTAATGACTAAGAAAATGCCCTGTTAGCGTCAATAGCTTTATAAAATTAACCATCCACAAAATGTTCACATATGTGGTGTTAAAAAGTTCATACAGCAGTCAGCAATAATCTACAATGTTTTTCTTTGGCCTATGAAACAATTAAACAAGAATTAAAACTGTTGTGCTCATAGAATTGACAACTGCATTAAAATATTATTTTCACTGTTTTCTTTAACCTGAAAACGTCGGTTTATCCCACAGTGAAACACTCCCTGACATATTTCCTCACTACTTCGTCTGGACTCCAAACATTCCCAGAGTTTGAAGCGGTTTTAGTATTTGATGGAGTTCAGGTGGGTCACTGTGATAGCATCAGCAAGAGGGCAGAACCCAGACAGGACTGGGTGAAAAAACTGAATGAAGACAAACCTGAGAATGTAGATTGGCACACAAATAGATGCATTGCCACCTATCAGTTCTCAAAAGCAATTACTGAGAAAATACAACAGCACTTTAACCAAACTGGAGGTATGTCTACTTTAATTCTTTTTAACTTGCTAATATTTATTGATAAGAATATTTGTAGGTGATACACCATGATACACTATGAGAAGCCTTATACTTATATATCCATCTAAATACATGTAGCCTCATTTGAAGTAACTTCAAAGTATATATTTCCTTATGCACACTGGAAAGTACAAATCACATCTGCTGGAGTTTTCTACACCTTGGTGCTTAGAATATAGTGTGAATGTGGCTATATTCTGCAGCCACACTGCCATCCCGTACCTAACAGACACACACTGTTTATGCCACAAACATTGCAGCAAAGCCTATTTCTAGAAACAATGCAATAAGCAGCAATAAGCATTTATCATTTTTAATGTCATGTAATCTAACCTTACGTTGTATCTCTGTATCTGATAACAGCTGGCTGCCATCTCTGTCTCAGGTTTTCATTTTTTCCAGGAGATATCCAGCTGTGAACGGGACGATAAAACTGGAGAAGTTGGTGGATATCAGCAGTACGGTTATGATGGAGAAACCTTTATATTATTGGACCTGAAGAACCAGAGATGGGTTTACACAGAACAGGCTGTCACCTTCAAACCCATGTGGGATCAACACAACGCCTTATTAAACTACCACATAAAGTTCCTCAACGGCGACTGCATTCAGTGGTTAAACATGTATTTGGAGTATGGGAAGAGTTCTCTGCAGAGAAAAGGTAGTGAATACATTTTCATTAAAAAATTGTGGCATCATTCATCTTAAAAGGCGAAAACATCGTCAATTTTCCAGCGGTACAAAATGGAGTAGGAGCATTGGAGGAATTATTGGAGGTTGATGTTAAACACGATTTTATAAAAATAATGAGATTGTTAAGGAGTGTATACAGAGAAAGAGGTTAGCTAGGAAGAAGTGGGACAGTGAGAAGACTGAAGAGAGTAGACAGGAGTAGAGGGAGCTGCAGCGTAAGGTGAAGGTAGAGGTTGCAAAGGCCAAACAAAGAGCATATGAGGACTTGTATGTTAGGTTGGACACTAAAGAGGGAGAGATGGATTTGTACAGGTTGGCCAGACAAAGAGATAGAGATGGGAAGGATGTGCAGCAGGTTAATGTGATTAAAGATAAGGATGGAAATGTAATGACAGGTGCCAGGAGTGTGAAGGGAAGATGAAAGGAGAACTTTGAAGAGTAATGAATGAGGAAAATGAAAGGGAACGAAGAGTAGAAGAGGTGACTGGTGTGGAGCAGGAAGTAGCAAAGATTAGTAAGAGTGAAGTGAGGAGGACGTTGAAAAGGATGAAGAGTGGAAAGGCAGTTGTTCCTGATCACATACCTGTGGAGGTATGGAAGTGTCTAGGAGAGGTGGCAGTAGAGTTTTTGACTAGTTTGTTTAACAAGATCTTGGAGAGTGAGAGGATGCTGAGGACTGGAGGAGAAGTGTACTGGTGCCCATTTTTAAGAACAAGGGAGATGTGCAGAGCTGTGGCAACTACAGAGGAATAAAGCTGATGAGCCAAACAATTAAGTTGTGGGAAAGAGTAGTGGAAGCTCGGCTAAGGGCAGAGGTGAACATTTGTGAGCAGCAATATGGTTTCATGCCTAGAAAGAGTACAACAGATGCAGTATTTGCTTTGAGGACGCTGATGGAGAAGTACAGAGAGGGTCATAGGGAGTTGCATTGTGTCTTCGTAGATTTAGAGAAAGCGTATGACAGGGTGCAGAGAGAGGAGCTGTGGTATTGTATGAGGACGTCTGGAGTGGCAGAGAAGTATGTTAGAGTGGTGCAGGACATGTATGAGAGCTGTAAGACAGTGGTGAGGTGCTGTAGGTGTGACAGAGGAGTTCAAGGTGGAGGTGGGTCTGCATCAAGGATCAGCTCTGAGCCCCTTCTTGTTTGCTATGGTGATGGACAGACTGACAGATGAGGTTAGACAGGAATCTCCATGGACTATGATGTTTGCAGATGACATTGTTATTTGTAGTGAGAGCAGGGAGCAGGTGGAGGAAAATCTAGAGAGGTGGAGGTCTGCTCTGGAAAACAGAGGAATGAAGCTTAGCAAGACAGAATACATGTGTGTCAATGAGAGGGACCCAGGTGGAACGTTGAGGTTACAGGGAGCAGAGGTGAAGAAGGTGCAGGACTTTAAGTACTTAGGGTCAACGGTTCAGAGCAACAGAGAGTGTGGAAAAGAGGTGAAGAGGCGAGTGCAGGCAGGTTGGAACAGGTGGAGAAAAGTGTCAGGTGTTGTGTGATAAAAGAGAATCAGCGAGAATGAAAGGAAAGATGTTCAAGACGGTGGTGAGACCAGAGATGTTGTTCGGCTTAGAGACAGTGGCACTGAAGACAAGACAGGAGGCAGAGCTGCAGGTAGCAGAGCTTAAGATGTTGAGGTTCTCTTTGGGAGTGACGAGGATGGACAGGATCAGGAATGAGGACATCAGAGGGACAGCTCATGTTAGATGTTTTGGAGATAAAGTCAGAGAGGACAGATTGAGGTGGTTTGGACATGTTCAGAGGAGAAACTGTGAATATATCAGTAGAAGGATGCTGAGGTTGGAGCTTTTATGGATGTAGTGAGAGAGGACATGAAGTTAGTTGGTGTGAGTGAAGAGGATGCAGAGGACAGTGTTAGATGGAGGCACATGATTCACTGTGGAGACACCTGAAAGGGAACAGCCCAAAGGAAAAGAAGACTGAGATTGTTAATGTACTGCAGATTTTATTTCAAACAGCCAGGACCTGGATAACTTCAAGAGAGGCTAGATTTACCAGGGGCCACTATGCAAATGACCTATTTTTGTTTTCTTGTTATTGGACAGTAAATAGTAATAAATACAAGTCTCTCTATCCTCCAGTTCGTCCCTCAGTGTCTCTCCTCCAGAAGTCTCCGTCCTCTCCAGTCAGCTGCCACGCTACAGGTTTCTACCCTGACAGAGCCACAATGTTCTGGAGGAAAGATGGACAGGAGCTTCATGAGGACGTGGACCATGGAGAGATCCTCCCCAACCATGATGGAACCTTCCAGATGAGAGTTGATCTGAACATTTCATCAGTCAAACCTGAAGACTGGAGGAGATACGACTGTGTGTTTAATCTCTCTGGTGTTGAAGACATCGTCACCAAACTGGACAAAGCAGTGATCAGGACCAACTGGGGTAAGACAGAGATAAATACAGTGAAACAGCCTTAAACAGAATCATTATTGGCATCACTTTCTTTGTAAATTGATTAACAAATCAAAAACTGATGCATCTCATTACCAAATATTCAGACCCTTTGCTGCAGCACTGACTTTGGGGTCAGGTGCATCCTGTTTGCTTTAACTTTGGCAAATTGATTGGACATAATTTACAAAATGACAGATCTGCGTTTACAGTGTCATCCCACAGCTTACACCACATGTAGAGTAAAACAAGCCAAGAAGCCAAAGAATCCTCTGTGGTCTGCACTTATTTAGCGCTTTTCTACCTATTGGCACTCAAAGCACTTTACACTGCTTCTTATTCACCCATTCACAATCACACACACACACACTCATACACTGATGGGGGAGCTGCTATGCAGGTGGCCAACACTCACTGGGAGCAACTAAGTTGGGGTTCAGTGTCTTGCTCAAGGACACTTCGACATGTGACCAGACGGGCCGGGGATTGAAACAACAACTGCAAGATTGGTGGGCAACCGCTCTACCTTCCTGTGCCACAGTCACCCCAGGACTGAAGGAAAACCAAGTGAACAAAGCAAGAAAGAAAAATCTTCCAACAAGTAGCAAACTGAAGATAAATTTGAAAAAGTATTTATCTTATAATGCATCAGCTCATCTGGTCTAGTGGGTGAAATTATTCGTTTTAGCTCCACACAATCTGCTTCTCATACTAAAAAGCTAAAGTCGATGACACATAGATGAATTTATCTTCAGTCTAAATGTTGTGTTCTGGTTCCAGTTCCTCCCTCACAGGTTCCTGTTGGTGCTGTCGTTGGAGTTGTTGTAGGACTGATGCTGCTGTCAGTCTGCATCACTGGACTCTTCATCTGGAGGAAGAACAACAACAATGGTGACAGATGGAGCTGTTTTAAATGATCATGAAGCCATTTTTTATACCACTGTTGGATTTAACATGTTGATTTAAATTCAAAAATATTATATTTATAATTATATATGTAGCCAAATGTAATATCTCTTCTTTTTTGTGCTAATGAACACTTGCTTTGTCTCATGTCCGTTCACTATTTTTTTTATTTAGCATTAAACAATTTCACTTTTCTTTCTGCTTGTGGCTTCAGAACCTTTGCCTCCATCAAACTCATCATAATCTGCTGTGCAAACATCTAGTAAATGAAAGACACAACTATAGTAACCTGCTATATTACGTTTAACATAATAAGTAAAAATTCTGTCTGTGCCTGAACTGAATTTGCTACATAAACTCACGTGTGCATTTGTCTATTCTTAAAAAACATTTAAAGTAGTTTGTAGTTAAACATGAAGATCACTTGAGTCTCTTTAAACAATTGTACATATTCTCATTCAGTTCCAGTGAAGTCAAGTGGAACTTATGAAAACTCATTCTTGTATGTAAATGAATGAAGAAGAAAAACAAGAACTCAATTTATTAAAGGCCATTTAAACTAATAAGCTTTTTTTCTGACTAACGTCTCTGAGCACAGCTTTCTGCCCAAATGTGACCTGATTATTTCATATCAAAGAAGTTTTAGTATTTTTGTTGAGTTGATGGAAACTCAACGAGGAGCAAAAGCTCCTCTCACTGGTTCAAGTGGGAATTTACATCATCTGCAATGTTTGAATTAAAGAGGTTTACAGGGGAGAACAGGTGAAAACAATGAGGGTTAACAAGGAGAGAGGTAAAGAAACTAACTAGGAAATGGTACTGAGGGACTTCAAAATAAAAGCCAGGGGCAGGAAGTAAAACTAAAGAAAATCTAAGAACCAGGACTGTGACAGATATAGGTTTTGTTATCCAGCCAATTAATAAACTACTTATAATTAGAACATATGTAATATGTTATGACTCTCCAGTGACAGAGAACCATCAGTTGGTGTTAATGTTGTGGTCGATTGATTTTGATAGAAAGAGTTGAGGAGAGTGGAGATGAGTGTGTTTGAAGGAGGGACTCTGTCTTCTAGAGAAGTGACAAGTTCCTGGTTTGACAGTGAAGAAGGAAGAGAGGCAGCATTAAGTCATCAGAGCCTCAACATGGACGTTCATCACATTTTAATCTGCTTCTTCTTCCTCTGTGAGTATTTTTATTTTCTAGACTTATTTGGATTTTCTGAATGAGCTTTTTCTCTTAGTTTTAATGGAGGTTTAGTTTAGTCACACACACATCAGCATTGCTCTGTTTGTTCTGTCTCTTCCATGTCTCAATACTATGCAGCATTAGTGCAACTTTTCTCCACTTGCTCTTCATCATAACCTAAGACTGTCACTGGGCGTCTGTCTGGACATGACTCACTTCTTAGTGAAAAATGGTGATAAATTGTGCAGCACAAACCCTGTTTCAAGAGAAGTTCCTCTTTAAATATGTCACTTATTTAAATTTACTCTGTTGTATAGTAGAAAAAGTTTGTCAATGTGAAAAATATCAAAAATATTAATTATTTTCAGTCTTTTTTTGTGTCTCAGTTTTTATCTCTGCTCCTTCTATCTTTAGCATTTTCTTTAGGTGTTTTCTGTCTATTCAGTGCTGCTAACACACAAAGTAAGTTCCTGTTCATGCTGCACACAAAGTGGTACTTCTGACTTTTTCATGGTGGGTTCCTCCCATACACAGCACACCACTTGTGTCTCATTTAGGTTAGTCCAGCGTCTTCTTCATGGGTTGTTGCTTGTCCAGCTGTTGTCCTCTGGGTTCCTCTAGTCTCAGCGAATTAGCTCCAGCAAAACCACAACATTAACACCAACTGATGATTGTGGTGAACAGGCTCCAGGCCCTCTGGGACCCACCGGGAATAACCGGTTACAGATAATAGATGAATGGATATTGTTCTTACTTCTTTACCTTCTTGTAATTCTGAGATAAACAAACACTACTATGAAATATTGGTAGCAGCATTTTTAACTAACAGAAAGTTGTGATATGCAACACATTTAAAACTTTGATTCTCGTGCAAAGAGGAAATACTGTGACAATGTGTGCAGGAACAGAAATATCAAACTTTAGGTCACTGCCCACATCTCCAGTTTGTCTAGAAGTTCAGCAGGTCTGGTCTTGTGATTGACAGCTATTCCCTAAAGAAAAATAAAACAGTTTGGACACATTCTCATTCAGTGTTTTTCTTTGTTATTTCTGCAATGTAGAATAAATTTCAAGGACACATCTCAACATCAGCTTTTCCGAGAGGACACTTTATAAACAAGGCCTTCATGGTTTAATTGCTGCAAAGAAGCTGAGAGGGACCAGAAAGAAGATGAGAATTGCTTTAGACCAAGAAATACAAAAAAGAAATAGCTATTAGACCAGTAGAACATGTACGGTTTAGTCTGACGAGTCTGAACTTGGGGTTTGGTTTGGCTGCATTGTTCCACCTGCTGTGACTTTGTGGTGTAATATCTGCATGTCTGGTTCCCACTGTGAAGCATGGATGAGGTGATGGTGTGGGGTGTTAGTCAGTGATTTCTTCAAGGAGTTCAGGACACCTTCAGCCAGCATGTCTACTACAACATACTGTAGGATTTGCATTTAGTGAGACCAAGATTATTCTTTCAACAGGACAATGAGCGAGCATCAGGTGACCTGGCCTCCACAATCACCTGACTTGAACCCAAATGAGATGGTTTGAGAGTAGTTGCCAACAGAGTGATGGAAACTCAACCTTTCCAGGTCCCTGTCTCTCAAAGCTGGCTGAGACACAAAGTGGCCACTTTGAAGAATCTAACATTTAAAGTCATTTGCTTTGTGTTTCGATCCTAATTGTTTGATGTCAACAAAATAAACCCAAAAAATACAAAATGAGAACAGAGACTGACTCCCAACAAAAAAGCAGTGTGGAAAATCAGCCCAATCAGACAAGTGAAATTTAAACTGTCAAGTTTAACAATTTGTTTAACAGTTTGTGTTCAGCTAATATGTAAAATGATGGACCTGCTTAAAGGGAAATTTAAAGAAGAATCTTTAGCTACGTACATTGTTTTTACTCCAGTCTGAGATTTGGATCAGTTTCTTCTGACACGAGGCTGTTGAGCAACAATCTTCCTCTACACTGTTAAAATGTTTCAGAGTTGATGCACATCTTACTCTCCTTGTTTCATTTCATAGCACATGCAGTGAGCTGCCTGTCAATGTTATTACAGGTTGCACCAGCCTATTGAATATCTGTGTGGGATATATGTAATGTGTACAGGACACAATTTATTGAAAGAAGAACAAACAGACCAGCCCTCTCACACTGAGGCAGACTGACCCACTAGGAGAATTCATGAGCTTCCTAGGTTGTAATTCACAAGCTACTACACCAATTAATAACTGTGATAGATAAAAATGGTCACTGTAATGTTGACAAGCTTGAATGAGATCAACACATCTGTTGAGGAACATGTGACAATAACTGATTAGGAAAAGAAATCAAACCACAAATAGTGATCACATGAACACAATGACAGACTGAATGACTGAAGGGAAACAAAATGATCAACATCACTCAGTTAAAACAGACTCAAACAGGTGGATGAGAGAATTTTACATTTTCTAAATCTTTGACAGAATCAAAAAGTGTGACTGTAGTAGAAGTGATGAGCTCTGTGCTCAGTGTGACTGTGTGGAAATGTAAAACAGGAATCATCATCAGACTGTAGCATCTTACAGGAAGATAGTAACTATTGATTGTTCATCTTTTCAACAGCTCTGCAAGATGGACACACTGGTCTCACCAATGCACAAATCACCACTCGTACAGGAACTGAAGGAGGAAACATCAGAGTTACATGTTCATTTTCTTTACCTGGAACCAGGAAGTTGTTCTGTAAAGGAGACTGTACAACAGGAAACATTCTCATTGAAACAACCAGTAACAGAGCTCAGAGCGGCAGATACAGTATTGAATATAAAGAAGAATTTTTACAATCACCTTCGACAATCATGTATGTGAGCATCACACAGCTGAACAAGTCTGACTCAGGATTGTACAGGTGTAGTTTGGACAGAATTCTGTTCCCAGATTCGCATCATGAGTTTGAGATCATTGTCACAGAAGGTGAGTTTCAACTGAAAGTTCTGAAAATGTTCCTTCATGTCTGTGAAGCTTCTCATGTTACAAATCAGCAGGTAAAATAAGTGCTGCATCTTTTCATCATTAACAGTAAAAACAAGCTAAACAACTAACAGCTAATGTTCTACATGAATCAGCACAAGAGCAGGTGTTACCACTTCCAATATCCTGTTAGTGGCTTATTCAGAAACATTGGTACATTTGCTGAACCTCTGTCAATATGTGTGGATGATCAAAAACTAGAACTTCACCAACACAACCACACACCAAGCAAACACAACACAAAATGTAACAAGCAGCTAAAAAGAATGATTTACTCATCTACCAGCAAGAACTAGTCAGCTCCACATCCATCTTGTTTCCTTTTCTCTCTTTTAGCTCTCACTAACCAGTAACAGCCAGTCTGATGTTCTTCTCTGCACAGTCTCCTCAAACGTTGTTTTCTTGCTGCATCTGTGATGTTTAGTGAACACCTATGGATGAACTCCATGAATGGATGTATTACAAGAATACTGAGCTACAGTAATCTCACAATTGAGGCCTGTTGTCAGGACGACAGAAAAGCAGTTCATCTTATTAACATCATGAGGAAAACAGCATCTCCTCTGGATCATTATCTGATTGTTTCATTGTTCACAGCTTCAACCTCTTCACCACCAAGCACAGCTCTCCAACCTTCAACAACATCATGTACATTCTCTTCATTATCATCATCATCTTCACCATCATCATCTTCACCATTTTCATCAACACAGAGTTTAAGCTCCAGTTCAGGAAGATTCACAACTTCATCCTCCACTGAAACCTACAAACAGCCTGAAACAGGATCATCAGGTACATTTAAAGTTCCCTCTATAATAAACATAGTGTTACTCAGCACAGAAACATGAACATGACCCTCAGTGACAGTTGCTGTAGACCTGATACAATGATGCACTAAAGAAAGTAAAAAGTAAAAATGCTACACTACAATATCAGTGCATTATTATGTGATCTTTAAAATTCACAAGATCACCAAGTGGTGCTGAACTGCTGTTTATTAGAGAGAAAACGAAGATAAGTAACAGCAATGACCAGTGAGATATGGAGTCAAAACATGCTCAGTTGACCATGGACCACAGGGTCAGTGGCTTGATCCCTGCTCGCGGCTACATGTCGAAGTGTCCTTGGGCAAGACACTAAACCCCCAAGTTGCTCCCGGTGGGTCAGGTGAACACCTTGCATGGCAGCCACTGCCATCGGTGTGTGTGTGTGTGAATGGGTGAATGGGAATCAACATTGTAAAGTGCTTTGGATAAAAGTGCTATATAAGTGACTATTTGCCATTTATTTACCATAATCACATGACTTGGTAAAACAAACGTGTGCATGATTAAAGCATAGACATAACGTGGTAAATCCTCTTCTTAGATTGACGTGGTTACAAGAGCTCGTGATAATCTTGATTCTTTAGGGACATATAACAATACTCATAATCCTTAGTCACACGTGTGGTCGGCAACAGAGAGTCAATAGGAAGCAGTTACTCACAAAACCAGAGTAGCAGCAGAGGCAGGTCAGAAAAATGTAGCGTGGTCTGAACCATAGACAGTAATGAGGATTTCAATGAAGGCTGGAAAGTCACAGATGATCTGGCAGCTTGGTGAGAGGACTGAGGACGTATATAAGCAGAGTGGTGAGAGCAGGTGAAACTGATTACTGGTGGTTGGTTAAACAGGGAAAATGTGACGGGACCAGGAACAGGAAGTGGTGGTTTTTCTTTGACTGTGGTTTGATTTGCATTTTTTGCTAAAGCCTTTGTTTAAAAAAGAGGAAGAAATTGACAATAAATGATTCAGACTGAATATACAGCTGAGGAGAACTGGAAGTGAGCTGTCAGTTTAGATGTGACCTCCACCTGCCCCCCTCCCATGAGCAATGCTGAGCAGTCCTACACACTTAGAGGAGACAAACTTTGAAGCAGCAACTACTTTTTTCTTTGCATTTATCCATTTATACTTACAAGCACATTTAGATTTGCAAGTTTACTGAAGACGTTAAATCTGTTGGATTTCTTCAATCACCCATTTGTTAGATTTTATTTTGTGCGAGAGTTGAAGTTTAAAGGCTACAGAGGGAGTTTATCTAGTGTCTGACCTGCCAGGCTCAGAGGAGGGAATAGATAACAGATAGTTAGAAAGACATTGAAGCTTTCAGGTAGAAATCCCAGACATAGAAGTGATATCATCATAATGTCATTGTGACAGTGGTTTGTGGATATAATGTAAAACATGTTTAAATTATGTGAGATAATTTGAGATACGTGATATAACAATCAAACATTGTGGTCTCTAAAGTCTTATTTATTAGTTTGAGATTAAAGTCTTTGATATTTGTGTATTTGTTAATAGAAATCCTTCATCCTCTCTCCTCTTTCTCACTCACCTTCTGTGTCTCTTGTTCAGTTTCCCTCCTGGTTCCTTTGGTTCCTGTACTTGTGGTGGTGGTGGTTGTAGTTGTGTTAGTTGTTGTTGGGCTGCTCCTCTGCAAAAAGAAGACAAACGACTCTGATGGTGAGTTAACTCATGACAACAGTGGAAACACAAAAGACATTAAGCACTTTTGTTTGTTCTCCACTAAAATTCAGAGACAAATATACGTTTTACTGCATCACATTTTTTTTTTTTATAAAGAAAACATAATACAATGTTTTCTTTATAATCACATAAGTCAAAGTTAAAATTTGAAGAAGTAGAATTTAAATCGAGTACTGAGTTTGTGTACTTTTACCACCTCTGTCTCTCACCATGATCTGTATCTGGAATAATAACTCATTTAAATGTGTCTGTTCCACAGGTTTGAACATGAGGGGAATCTCAGACCAAACCAACATGGAGGTGATTTTAAAGCTTTTTTCCTCTGTTTCTTCTCACTGTCAGCTCTTAGGACATTTTCTAAATGAATCATATAATCCATGATCCCCACTCAGAGGTTCAAACCAACACTGAATCTTCTCTACTCACTGTTAGTGTCTGTCAGTCTGTAACCTGGATTATTTCCAGCTGAAGCCAAAACATCAGATTATTCATTAGTCTCATGTCCCATCGACTGGGGGTGAACGTAAAGGCTTCACCCCCACCTGCTATTGAATAATCAAAACGTTCCATTTTCTTTTCTTGCTTTCAAGAAGACAGAAGAGAATCTGGACTTTTTGTAAAGATGGATTCAGAGAACTCTAAACAACTTAATGTTGTAGATATGTTTCAATCAAATACAGACAGATTGAACTATGGCAGAGATGTAGGATGAAAGAAAACCAGTGTTCAGTCACATTTTTCTTCCTTGTTGAAACATTCTCCCCTAAATCAAAGTGAACAGAGTCTAACATCACCCCTCATACTGACACTAAGCTCACTGGCAAATGAAGCATGTTTCAGCTCCTGTTTTCACAGGTTTCCTCATGTGCGAGCTGATCCCACACTGAAATCTAGCAGAGTTTCTCCCGTGAGGACAGTTCTGACTCTCTGATCTACCTGATCTATGTTCAGCACCAAATGAGACAAAACACAGTGATTATAGGACACAAACACAGTTTGAGGGACAAACATCTGTCTCTGGGCCTTAATTGTTCCTGTTTAAAACATCACCTGTAGAAATATATTGACAGCTCCTGTTTTCACAGATTTCAGCTGTTCTGTCATTTCCTGTCACATCTGTAAACTTCCTGTTGTTTTTCTTTTTGTCATTCAGTTTTCCAACTATGAGAACTGTCCACCAGCCTCCACAGGCCAGGACTCCACCTACCAGAGCCTCAATCCAGTAACCAGGGACCAGGACCAGATCTACTGTTCACTCACACAGAAACACTAGTGATACTGTCTGGGTTTTGTTTCTGTGCAGCTTCATGCTCTGGTGTCACAGTATGAATATGAGGGAGCTCCAATTTAAGATCCAAGTTATTATGACTTCCTGGATGAATCGCTGTGGTCTTGGACTAATTTGGAATTTTAGTCACTTCTGTTCTTCTTCTCTTTTCAACACAAATATTATATTTTCTAATTAGAAATTCAAGTTTGTAAATGTGTCTTTTTAAGGGTTTCAATGCTTAATTTTGTCTTTAGTCACTTTTAAAATGTTTAATTCAATAATGTCCAGAGGAATCAGCTCTAGTGTCCAGACTTCATATATGAAACAGGCTTTAGAGAGAGAGGAGACATGGACGATCAAGAAACTGCAGGTGTCTCTCTTTGTGAGTCTGTTAGACAGAAGAGGAACAGAAAAGGAAACTTTAATTTACAAAAGAAATAAAAAAAAAAACACAAAAATTGTCTAATCTCCATCAATCAGAGATGAGCACCGTGTTTATTATCTCTGAAAATGTCATTGTGATTTGCTTATGACAAAGGACTGTGTTCCAGAAATAAATAAGTTGGAAAAACGTAACAACAAAACTCTTCCGCATCTTCCTATGCACTTAAATCTATAAAAAAAAACAAAGAAAAAAAAACTTCCTCTTTGCTCTTTCTCTCACTTGCATCTCGTGAAATGATAAGACTTTGCTTTGATGTTTTCTCCTTGACTTAGATTCTTGCTCTTGTACGTCACTTGTAAGTTGCTTTGCATAAAAGCATCTGTTAAATGACTAAATGTAAATGTAAATCTCATTGAAAAATCATAAATTCCATTGAGGTTCCATTTTTTTTTTACATTAAGCTATTTAATCGATTTCTCCTGTTTTGTTAAATGATAAACAATTTTGAAAAATGAAAAAGAAAAAATTCACTTGTTAAAAAGCAAAACCACCTCAGAAATATCTATTATAAGTATCTATATTTTCACAATATTTGAGTTTAAAATACCATGTAAGGCACAATTATCCTTAATCAATAGATATTCTACATTTTCTGAAAAGAAAACTACAGTATATTCATCTACATCAACAATTAAAGCTTGTGAAAGAAGAGACAGGGACACCTACAGAAAGGGACAGAGAGACGGAGACAGAGAAGGAGAAAGACAACTACGGGAGACAGAACACACAAAGTTAATGTCGTACAGTGGTGACAAATAAATGTGGGGTAAGAGGAGAGAAGAGAGGGAAGAGAGGAGGAAAGGAGCTCAGTGCATTTGGGGGTGGGTCCCCCAGCAGTCTAACAATGTGCAAAGTTTGGAGAAAAATGGGGGGAAAGAATGTGGGTGATGTTTAAAGTAGGAACCCAAACATTTAGAGAAGTTTCTATGGAGCAAAGTTTTCAAAATCCAACAAGTTAATAGGACATTATGAAATACATAAATATATGAATAAATGGGAGACAAATATATAAAATGACCATGAAATTGGGAAATAATCACAAACACTTTCCAAATTAAGCTCATTATTATGAAATATCTTTCATTCTGCTTTAAAATCTGTTCATTATCATGAAATATTATTTCATACTGATTATTTTCATGAAATACAGATTATTACCTAGATACAGTGGGAAAGGTCAGAAGTGGCCGACTTGAATGAACTCTGTACAGCTCTGCTTACTTTAGCAGATCAACTACACAGAGATCATTTGCCAGCAGATGCTGTTTTGAGTCATTTGGATGATGTTTTTGATGACAATTGCTCTTCAAGTTTCTCACATTGATGACGCCATTTTCGACAGTTTGAGAGCAATTGAGCATCGTGTCCATGTAGAATGTGCACTATAGGAACAGTCTTTAGGTAAGTCTGAAAACAAGTGGACATTATCTTTAGGTTCTTTCACTATATTTTGTTCAAATTGTATCTCCCATTGAAGCCTGCTGCAACATGATGATGTTTTTATATGCAGAAAATCTGACAGGTGAAGATTTGGATGCTATAGCACTGGATATTCAGCGTTGTCACCCAAATGCTGGCTGCAGAAGGGTGATGGGACATCTACTATACACAGTAAAAGTAAGGTGATACTCCACCACCCACTATGACCTCGATATTAAACACATAGCAGAATTATCACCTTTTTGACACTTTCAACTGAGAAATTATAACCTAAGAGTAGAAATCATGGCAGAGCTGCTGTACTGGATTCCATATGATTGTACAGCTGTACCTAATAAAGTGGCCAGTAAGTGTATGATTATGACAGTCCATGTTCTCCCCCATTTCAACCAGTCAGCACTAAATTGTCTGTTCTCAAAACATCTGTAAACCATCTGTAAAGCCACAGCATTAAGTCAGAGAATTAACTGCTTAAAGTGTCTTATCAGGATACAACTGGCAGATTCCATGAGACAAGTCAAAAATCCAGGTGGAGATTCAGGGACTGTTCAGTCCTGGTGAAGAAATTGACCTGTTTGCACTGCACAGATGCTTTTTGCATCATATTCAGCATCGACTTTAGTCATTCAAGGAATCAGCACAGACTGAGAACAACAAACAACAATTCACCCCTGCAGCTCTGGCTGCTTCACAGAAAGGAGGGACATGATTTTTTACATTCTACTGTGGAGATTAGAGACAAGTTTACTTGTCTACAAATCCACGTTCTTATTCTATCCACCATACTGGGCTTTGCTTATCTGTGTTTTCATATGAAACAATGTACAAACACAGAAATAGATCATATAAAGAAAGAAAACACTGATTAAAATTAGCACAGATGCATGAATGATTAAATTAGCCAGTGTCTTAAGGTCAGCAACTCCTGTCACATGATGCGAGAAACAGTTGTTCTGCTTATGTTTAGGACATGTGCTCATTCAGGTGGATGAGGACTATGGTGTGGACTGGACAGGACCACATAACACCATCCATCAACCAAAGTCACCTGAGATGCAGCTCCCACGTGGACTGAACAAGAACTTGCAGCATTACCAAACCCCAATGTTCCAAAGTCAAGCTTTGCAAGTTGACTTTGAAACTGTTCTCGTACTCAAACATATGTTTGATAGTACCCTCTGAAGTAAGAGGGTACAAAATGTAGCCCCCTTTTTGTAAAATACACAAAATATATATGTAAAATACACACATTAAATACAGGTCAACTTTCCACTAAAAGCCTGATTTCCAGTTCTGTTTTAAATAAACATTCATAAATCTTCATTAGTAATTTCTGTGCTTGACAGAACAGTTGTAGCTAATACAGAGTAGCTCTTATAACAGATTCACCAAGTGAACTCCTTTTAAACTAAAGTGTGGGAGCAGAATAGTAGCTCAATTATTTGTATATGTACATGGATTTATGCTTGTGTACTCAGACTTGTGTGTCTGTACACAAATCTGTAATTGTGTATGTAAAATAATGTGCAAATGTATTCACTCCAAAAACTAAATGTAAATATCTAGTTATCAGAGAAAACACAGTTTTTACCTAAAAGAGGTGGAAAGACTCACAACTGGCTGTTTTTTTTACACGTGGATTATTGCTTCTGTCCTGTCGTCTGGGACATTTGTCTGTGTGTACAGAGATTTGTCCTTGACTTTGTCCTGCTCAGCCAAACAGTGTTTCTAGTGTTTCTGTACTGTTAGCTACAGCAGCTAACGTTAGCAGATGCAGGCAGCTCAACAGCTACAGCTAGTGTAGCTAACAGCTAACAAACAGCAGGAGCTAACTTTACTCCTAAAAGTGCTGTATGTTATGATACAATTTAGTCTTGATATTTAAACTTTAAATGGCACATGACAACACACTGTATCCTACACATGAGAGAGTTATAACCTATTGTGAGGGCAGTGAATTAAAACAGGTCAGAGCCCCAACACATATTTTTATTTAACCCCATTGTATCTTAGTTCATATTCTACAATGTTCTTTTGGCACATCTGATTTGCTAGTTTACCTTATTTTGAGACATCTGCA
The DNA here is from genome assembly GCF_033026475.1 of Channa argus. Lineage (NCBI taxonomy): Eukaryota > Metazoa > Chordata > Actinopteri > Anabantiformes > Channidae > Channa > Channa argus. Next base: position 6,663,454 of record NC_090197.1, read on the forward strand.
CTTCAGTCTTCTGCACACAGACAACATAGTGAGCTTTTATAAGTGTTGTTATCAATGTTCGCCACAAGAGGGAGACAGACAGCGCAGACACACTGTCATATAGCGCTGAGATGAGACACGAGACAGAACTATGTTAACAACAGTTTACTGCTTTGTCTGTAATTTTGCAGGTAAGCTGACGAGATATTGAATAGAGGATTAATGTTTCATATAAAGCACAGGGTTATGAGCAAAGTGGGGAAGTTGGCCGTTCAGTGTGTGTTGGACGAGATAGATTTAAGCAATGACAACGTAGCAGTTAAGCTAACTCGGCCATTAGTATTAGGACCCTGTACAGTACATTTGACTGAGACATGTCTAAATTGCATTGCATGTAACTGTAAAGATGTCAGGGGTAAGAACTGATGTTGCAGTAGTGCTGCTTCATTATTGGTGCCAAACATTTATTATTGTTGCTACGAGTATGTGTTAAATATGCTCAGGTCCGGAGTTTTACAGGCAGCGCGATACACTGTCATATAGCGCTGAGATGAGACACGAGACAGAACTATGCTAACAACAGTTTACTGCTTTGTCTGAAACTTTGCAGTAAAGAGAGAGAAACCACAAGCCTGTCTGCGTGTTTTGTCAAGTGTGCTACAATATACAATATAAAAAATATAGAAAAAAGAATGAAGACTACATCTAGTACAACGCTCAGTCTGTGAGAGAGTGAATGTAGCTACATTAGCAAAGAAGTTTCTCCTGAGGTAAAGCAACAGAGTAGAGAGGAGGTGAAGCATCTTCAGGGAGGCTGCGAGAACTCGCTTCTACCCGAGGTTCAGAGTAGACAACTTTGTCTGTGTCAGCACAGGGGGAGCTGGCTTCTCTTTTAGGAACGTCCACCTTGGAGTAGACTAAGTTACCAGAATTGTCTTCAGTCTGAAATGTAAAAAACACAGGTCAGAAATTAGCTCTTCATCACTGTCACATGTGTTTAAAACTTTATTTAAGTTCATCTTGTCTTGACTTATACTTAAGAGTCAGGAAGCCACATTAGACATTTAGCAGATGCTTTTATCCAAAGCAGCTTACAAGTAATGAACAGACACTAGGGGCAACTGTGTGTTCAGTGTCTTGTCCAAGGACACTTTGACATGTAGCCAAGAGGAAGCGGAAGTCAAACACTGACCCTGTGGTTTGTGAAGGACTGTTACACCAGCTGAGCCACAACCACCAGAACAGGAAGCTGCACTGCAGCAGTCTGATAGTTTTAGTTTTTCTCTGTTTTGTTAGATGAGCATCATCACATATAATTCATCTTAATGCTGTTATTAAAGGATAAATGAATCAACCCTCACAATTAGCCACTGACTTCCTTCACTTCTTCTTTTCTGCATATGATCTTTGTTGTGCTGTAAATAAAATGCTGCGATTTCTACAGGATACTTTAGACCAACTGCAGAGAATATCCTGACCTGAATCTCCAGATATTATGGGAAGTAAAAAAAAGTTTATTGTAATGATCACCATCCATCATCCTTCTAGGAGGGATTGTTAGGTGTGGAATCCCCAGATGGATGTGTGCATGATAAATGGGAGACAAATTGTGTTTGGGTCCTAAGTGGTTACATTGTTGACCTCAAACAAGTGTCCTTTAGGTGTAGATACACTGCTGATTCTGGTTCTGAAGTCTTGCTTCTCCTGATAGTGATATTGTTGGTTTCTCCAATGTAGAGCTCTGAAGACTCTTCACTGCACTGGACTGGACACACTATGTTGTTCTTCTTGTGTTTTGCTTAAGCTGTTGCTTAACGTTTAGATGATTACATGGACTTAATTGCAACACTTTCTTTCCTCCTCGCTCTGTCTGTTCAAAACAGTGGAACCTTTCAGTCAGAGATTCACTGATAAATCTGACTAAATCTAAATCTTTGGACTGAACTGGGGAAGCATTGGGGAGCATTCAGTATTGCTGCCCCCTCTGATTGGAATAATCTCCAAACAGAAGTCATTTCACTTGAAACCTTCTGTTCTTTCCTAATCACCAAACAACGAGAGTCCTTTGGACAGTGCTTGTGTTTTTAAACTGTTACCTTGACCTCAACTACTGCACTTTGTAATGTTAAGCTGTATCCAAAACCTAAACTATTGTTTAGTTTAACTTATTGTTGGTAATGTGTATTTCAAATTGTATTCATTCATTATGACATGTGCCCTTGTAAATGAATAAAGGAATATTCTGTTGTATAAGCCATCAGCATAAACAGCCTGTTAGAGGAGGAACATCCCAGAGGGCTTTAACTGAGGCCCCCAGTGAGACATACAGGAGCTTTGAATGATCAGACTGTATCTGCTTGTATCTGTCACAGGTGAACTCAGTCTTCTTAAATCTCTTCCTCAAACTCACTTATTTTGACTTTTTCTTAATCTGTAATATTGGTGTAATTTGTGTAATGTAAGTTTTAGTTTTACATCTGCTAATAATATTATTTTTATTCTTTTCACTTTTAAGGTTTTTGTGACTTTGAGAAGTGCTGCTAAGTGTTATTAAGGCAAAAGAGAAGACAATTAGCTTATTTCTAACTACAATCTTTGGGTCTGGGCTTAAACAATGTTCTGGTCCAAAAGCTTTTTTTTTTTTTACATACTTACATCCTGAGCACAGGTGTCAGTGGCCAAGCTGTATATATCTGTGGTCCTGACCTCATCTTGATGGATCAAAGTGTAAACTGTAGATGCTTCCACAGGATCTCTGACCTCTTCATACACTCTGCTGGACTGTAGGAGGAGAAAGGTTTGATATGTATCAGCTGGTTTTAACAAATATTACTGATGATAGGATTTATTCAGACTCACCTCTCTAACATTATCATACACTGTTTCCACAGGACCTGAAAAACATGGTTCAGAGACTTAAAAACACATCAGCTCAGACTAGACCTTCAGAAATTCTAATTTCAATTTTGTGCTGGTTGAAGAAAGAAAAAACACTGTACTTTTTGAAGCACTACATCAAAAGTGGAACAGCTCTGTACATGTTGCATTATGACATTTTCCATTCAACCTAAACAGTCATAATGTAGATAGTTAGTCCCAACCCTCTGATATGAGCCACAGCAGCTGTACTACAACTTCATCACCATGGTTACAATAATAAAGCAATGATTTGAATTGAAATAGATCACTGTACCATTGACATCATGGTTCTGATTATCAACACACAACTGTGAAACAGGTTAAAAGAAACTAAATCCTCTAGTTAGAAACACAATCTAAAGTTGTTTTCCATATCTGTACGTTTTGCATTTATTAACCCGTTCATCTACCCAGACCATCCTGTGCACATCATGGATGTATTTAGTAGAACTGGGTAACAGATTACAAGTTGCTACCTGATTCCTTCTTATGATAGTTGCTCAGAGGCCCTAACTCTGAAAGTCTTCATGCCTTAGATTCCAGATTCCAGCTCTTTTCTGTGTCTCTGTGTCTGTGTGTGTGTGTGTGTGTGTGTGTGTCTGTGTGTGTGTGTGTGTGTGTGTACCTTTGAATTTACTGCTCCTCTTCCTGCAGAATATCAGCACAGCCACTGATAATATGATGATCATGAAGACCAGAATCAGACTGATAACCAGCGCTGCACCTGTGGCAGAATTAACAGTAAAACCAGTTTGTTTTACTCTGAAACTTCATGTCTCATTGTGACATATTGGCTGGATTGAATTTCTACAGGACTGTTTGAAGCAGCACTGTCAAGTTAATGACAATATGAACTTGGTAACTGTTGGGGACAGAGGCACCGTCTTGTGAGATTTAATGTCTCTGGGTAGGATCCATTTTCTTCCACTTGTCTCTTCCCATCTCCATAAAATGTAAATAATTGATAGGACTTTTTTTTAGATGATATGCTGGTAACTCATTCAAACAACTGTATTAGACACAGTAAACAGAAAAGCACAGATCACAATGTCGTCTGCATGATGTCAGTGTCACATTCTAATTACGTTTGTTAGTTTTGTCAAACTGTGTAACCTGCACTAAGCTTATCTAACACATCTAAGACATCATTTAAAGCCCCTCTCTGCCTCAGACATACAGATCAAAAACAGCTCTGCCTTAACACAGTACAAGGAGTCGTGTTAGCAGTGAGACCCATGTGGAAGTTTAAAGACTTGTCAGATGCCAAAATGCTGCACAGTGATTTATCATAGTCATTATACAGCTCTGCAAATGTACAACAGCAACAAAGGTTTGCTGCAGTGATCACAGAGTAAAAGTACAAATACTGCATTCATGTTACTCACTAGAAGACAACATACTTTCACACACAGCTTAAACACAACTACTTAGCAGCTGCACAAAGTAACAAACATTAACATTTGGGATTTTGTAACAATGTTGTGAAAACTGCAGTAGCTTGATGGAAATACACAGCAGTGAGGACATCGTAGTTGGTTCTTCTTCACCTAAGGAGACATCCTGAACCAGACTGATGAGCCACATCATTTCAGCTCTGCTACAGGCCTGAGATGATACTGTATGTTTAACACTTTATTGTATTCCACTCCTACATCCTTTCCCATTACAATATCCTGCTAACTTGTATGTGAGCACGGGAACATTTAAAACAGGTTTTTCTAGTTAGGAAAAGTCTAACTAGTGTGACTCTTACTCTTTGTCTTCTGTACTTGCTGGTAAACTCTCTGCCTCCTGTTATATTGTACTTCTAGTCCTTTACACTTCAGAAGGAAATGTTCAGCATTTTACTCCACTACATTTGATTCCTTGAGTTACTCTGCAGATCCAGATTCTTAATAAAAAGAGAAACAGCCATAAAATCACAGTGTGTTTTAGAGTGAGCTTATGAATTTTATATCATAATGCACTGATATTGTAGTGTAGCATTTTTACTTTTTACTTTCTTTAGTGCATCATTGTATCAGGTCTACAGCAACTGTCACTGAGGGTCATGTTCATGTTTCTGTGCTGAGTAACACTATGTTTATTATAGAGGGAACTTTAAATGTACCTGATGATCCTGTTTCAGGCTGTTTGTAGGTTTCAGTGGAGGATGAAGTTGTAAATCTTCCGGAACTGGGGTTTAAACTCTGTGTTGCTGACAATGGTGAAGATGATGATGATGGTGATGATGATGATGATGATGAAGAGAATGTATGTGATGTTGTTGAAGGTTGGAGAGCTGTGCTTGGTGGTGAAGAGGTTGAAGCTGTGAACAATGAAACAATCAGATAATGATCCAGAGGAGATGCTGTTTTCCTCATGATGTTAATAAGATGAACTGCTTTTCTGTCGTCCTGACAACAGGCCTCAATTGTGAGATTACTGTAGCTCAGTATTCTTGTAATACATCCATTCATGGAGTTCATCCATAGGTGTTCACTAAACATCACAGATGCAGCAAGAAAACAACGTTTGAGGAGACTGTGCAGAGAAGAACATCAGACTGGCTGTTACTGGTTAGTGAGAGCTAAAAGAGAGAAAAGGAAACAAGATGGATGTGGAGCTGACTAGTTCTTGCTGGTAGATGAGTAAATCATTCTTTTTAGCTGCTTGTTACATTTTGTGTTGTGTTTGCTTGGTGTGTGGTTGTGTTGGTGAAGTTCTAGTTTTTGATCGTCCACACATGTTGACAGAGGTTCAGCAAATGTACCAATGTTTCTGAATAAGCCACTAACAGGAGATTGGAAGTGGTAACACCTGCTCTTGTGCTGATTCATGTAGAACATTAGCTGTTAGTTGTTTTCTCACAGCTTCACAGACATGAAGGAACATTTTCAGAACGTTCAGTTGAAACTCACCTTCTGTGACAATGATCTCAAACTCATGATTTCTGAACCAAATTCTGTCCAAATTACACCTGTACAATCCTGAGTCAGACTTGTTCAGCTGTGTGATGCTCACATACATGAGTGATGGTAAAAATCCTCCTTCATATTCAATACTGTATCTGCCGCTCTGAGCTCTGTTACTGGTTGTTTCAATGAGAATGTTTCCTGTTGTACAGTCTCCTTTACAGAACAACTTCCTGCTTCCAGGGAAAGAAAATGAGCATCCAACTGTGATGTTTCCTCCTTCAGTTCCTGGATGAGTGGTGATTTCTGCATTGATGAGACCAGTGTTTCCATCCCGCAGAGCTGTTAAAAAGATGAACAATCAATAGTTACTATCTTCCTGTAAGATGCTACAGTCTGATGATGATTCCTGTTTTACATTTCCACAGAGCTCATCACTTCTACTGCAGTCGCACTTTTTAATTCTGTCAATAAAGATTTAGAAAATGTCAAATTCTCTCATCTCATTGTTTCCCTTCAGTCATTCAGTCTTTCATTGTGTTCATGTGATCACTATTTGTGGTTTGATTTCTTTTCCTAATCAGTTATTATCCCATGTGCCTCAACAATTCAATTCAACTTTATTTATATAGCGCCAATTCACAACAAAGTCATCTCAGGGCACTTTACAGAATAAAGTCAAGATTATAAAGATGTATAAAGAAAACCCAACACATCCCCTTTGAACAAGCGATAGGCAACAATGGAGAGGAAAAACTCCCTTTAACGGAAGAAACCTCCAGCAGAACCAGGCTCAGGGTGAGCAGCCATCTGCCATGCTGAGAAGCCCACCCACAGGATGATGCTGCCCCCATAGGGATGGTGTTCACCACCTGATGAGCAGTGCCTGGTGTGTTTTTGTCAGTCAATTGTACCTCTTACTTAAAAAGTACTTACAGTAAAAATAGATTTGAAGTTATTAAGTCTTTGACCCCTTTGAATCTGAGCTTTGCACATTGTTCTTCTGTCCACCCACAAATATGTATTGGTGTGTGCAGTACAGGTGGAGTTATGATAAGTCTAGAAGATGGTTCAGAAAGTAATCAGAGAAAACGAGCTTTGGTTGGTGATGTAGATGAATATACTGTAATATGTATAAAATAATAATGTTGCCTTTAAATGTGGTACATGGTATTTTAAAGTCCAATACTGTAAAAATACAACTACTTGTAACAGAGTATTTCTGAGGTTGATACCATTTAAAGTCTTGCTCTGTTTTGTGAATTTCTTTCACTTTCATTTCTCACAACTGACATTTTTCACAAGACAAAAAAGATGTAGATGAGCTTATATTGTTTTTCTGCCCATTTTGTGAATTAAAGTTTGCTTCATTTACTGCTGTTCTTCAGTCTGACACAGACTCACAAAGAGTTTCTTGGTCGTCCATGTCTTCTCTCTCTCTGTAAAGCCTGTTTCATACATGAAGTCTGGACACTGGAGCTGATTTTTGTCTGGACTTCATGTATGAAACAGAGAAAGAGAGAGAAAAGTTGTTACCTCTGTTTTACTTATACATTCAGAAAAGTTAAATTAAAGGCTTAAAAAAGAAGCTAACATTAGTGAATGTACTGTGTGTGTGTGTGTGTGTGTGTGTGTGTGTGTGTGTGTGTGTGTGTGTGTGTGTGTGTGTGTGTGTGTGTGTGTGTGTGTGTTTTATATAGCTACATATTGAACAAAGCACGCGTTTGGATCCACTCGGGTCTGGCACAGTCCTGAAACATTTTCAATTCAATTCAATTCAACTTTATTTATATAGCGCCAATTTACAACAAAGTCATCTCAAGCACTTTACAGAATAAAGTCCAGACTACACAAGTATGTAGAAGCAACCCAACAAATCCCCCTTGAGCAAGCCCTAGGCAACAGTGGAGAGGAAAAACTCCCTTTAATGGGAGAAACCTCCAGCAGAACCAGGCTCAGGGTGGGTGGCCATCTGCCTTGACCGGTTGGGGTGAGTGGAAAGTGAAGACAGAAAAGAAAAAAGCAACAACAAAACATCGGGCAGGTTGTTAGAACCAGTAGCTGCACACTGCAAAACACACAGCTTCAAAGCTGAGGACACCAGAAAGGGACACAGAGAGGGGGACAGAGAAGGACAAAGACAACTACGGGAGAAAACACACAGAGTTAATGACACTGCAATATCTGGGTTTTGGGTCCTTGGCCTTGGGTTTAGTTACATTTGTAGGAGGCATTTATTTTTTGTTGTTTTGAACAGCCAATCAGATGACACAGTTGGTGTGAGGAGGTGAGAAACAGATGTGTGTAGACAAATGATGTTCATACTACAGACTAAAACAGAGATTCCAAGTTTGTAAGTTACAAGAAGGGAACAGAGGAAAACACAGAGATAAAAAGTAAATAAAAAGTCAAAGTACAAAGAAGAGAATAGTGAGCAGGATAATGAAGGTGATTTCTTTGATCTGGAGTCAGATTTGTTCTGGTATGAGGGTGAATGCACCAATTCCTTTGATCAACATATGGAGTCAGTGAGTAGAATTTACTGTATCTACTTCTTATTTTGTAAAGTAACTTTAGAGTCACACCAGGAATGTTTAATAATTAACTTTATAACTGTAACTTTATAATGGAACTTAGGTCAATCTGCTGTGGTGTTGTCACTGAGGATTTCCACATTATGTGCTGGGGCTGGGTGGGTGAGGTGGAGAATGAGTTGCAGTGTTAAAATGTGGGTTTCCTGTAGCTACTACTGTTACAAGTTATGTGTGAACACACAGACTACAATTATTATTTACCTGCTCAGGAAGCATCCTGGACAACCAACTATAGTCATTTTTACTTGTTAGCAAAAGTAGTTATACTTTTACTTTACAGACTGCAGGTATTTCTTCATTCGTCCAGTTGTACACTCAATAAATTAATTTTATTTTTCCATGTGGGTTCTGCAGGGGCTATTTAGCTGTGACTAGAGCAACTCAGAGGACAACAGCTGGACAAGCAACAACCCATGAAGAAGACGCTGGACTAACCTAAATGAGACACAGGTGGTGTGCTGTGTATGGGAGGAACCCACCATGAAAAAGTCAGAAGTATCACTTTGTGTGCAGCATGAACAGGAACTTACTTTGTGTGTTAGCAGCACTGAATAGACAGAAAACACCTAAAGATAGAAGCAGCATAACTGAGACACGAACACAGACTTGTTTTCCATTTTCCGTAATAAAGATTTGAAAATAATTTATATAATAATTTATAATTTATATTTTTCACCTCGACAAACTTCTTCTACTATACAACAGAGTAAATTTAAATAAGTGACATATTTAAAGAGGAACTTCTGCTGAAACAGTGTTTGTGCTGCACAATTTATCACCATTTTTCACTAAGAAGTGAGTCATGTCCAGACAGACGCCCAGTGACAGTCTTAGGTTATGATGAAGAGCAAGTGGAGAAAAGTTGCACTAATGCTGCATAGTATTGAGACATGGAAGAGACAGAACAAACAGAACAATGCTGATGTGTGTGTGACTAAACTAAACCTCTATTAAAACTAAGAGAAAAAGCTCATTCAGAAAATCCAAATAAGTCTAGAAAATAAAAATACTCACAGAGGAAGAAGAAGCAGATTAAAATGTGATGAACGTCCATGTTGAGGCTCTGATGACTTAATGCTGCCTCTCTTCCTTCTTCACTGTCAAACCAGGAACTTGTCACTTCTCTAGAAGACAGAGTCCCTCCTTCAAACACACTCATCTCCACTCTCCTCAAGTCTTTCTATCAAAATCAATCAACCACAACATTAACACCAACTGATGGTTCTCTGTCACTGGAGAGTCATAACATATTACATATGTTCTAATTATAAGTAGTTTATTAATTGGCTGGATAACAAAACCTATATCTGTCTCAGTCCTGGTTCTTGGATTTACTTCCTGCCCCTGGCTTTTATTTTGAAGTCCCTCAGTACCATTTCCTAGGTAGTTACTTTTGCTTTCTCCTTGTTAACCCTCATTGTGTTTTCCTGTGCTCCCCTCTAAATCCTCTTTAATTCAAACATTGCCAGTGATGTAAATTCCCACTTGAACCAGTGAGGAGCTTTTGCTCCTTGTTGAGTTTCCATCCTCATTCATTTACATCGTTTTAACTTGTTTACATGCAAAAATGATTTTTCATAAGTTCCACTTGACTTCACCTGAACTGAATGAGAATATGTACAATTGTGTAAAACGTCAACTTCCTTATCAATTTTCAGGTTATTTTGAGGAAGTAAATTATTTTAATTGACAACATTTTAAAGAGACTCAATTGATCTTCATGTTTAACTACAAACTACTTTTAGGGAACTGAGCAACTGTAAAACTATAATAAAGACGACTAAAAATGATGTGATGAAAGGAGAGAATGACAGAGTGAGATACTCAGAAAGAAGAAGCAGTGATATGATCATCTGTGTTTGAGGCTCTGCTGTCTCTTCTTTCATTACTGACGAACCAGAAAGTCCACAATGAAGAACTTAACTTGTCATGTTTCCTGTAGGTGATGAGTTTAGGTTTGAATTTTGTGTTTTTGTTTGTTTTTGTAAATTTGGTTTAGATTTTGAACATATTTCTTTTATGATTTATAAAGTGGTTGAAAGATTAAAATTCTTTTTATTGGTCATCCAGTCCATCAAATGTACATGTTGGGTTTTACTAATGTTTATTGTTTTAATGTTTTAATGATTTTACTCTGTGAAGACACAGTGATGTTGAAACATTAGTTTGCACCAATTAAACCAATTAACCAATTAATTTCTTCAGGCTCATCAACTTGAATATTTTATCTAATAATTCACATTCTCAGCCTGCTGTGTTGTCAGGAGCTTACACTTAGTCATACAGTTCTCAGAGCTCCATCCAGGATATAATGAAACTGACCTTAAAGGTTTAATTGTTGATCAAACACACAAACAAACACACACACACTAAAATAACATAAAATAACACAAACAACAATAGAAACAACATAAATTGAAACGGTGCTATGGTCAGTGAATACTTTGTACATGTATTTGGTAACAATGGGGCAAAATGTGCAAACAAGACAACATAAAACTATAATGTAGAACTAAAATCTTTCATTTAATTTGTACACGTCTGAACGTCCTTGCGGCAAAGGCATCTATGGTATCATCAAATGATACCTGCCTAGAAACCTCTGAATTTATGCAAATAAAAGCCAGCCAGGAGCACAGGGAGATGCAGCATAAGGTGAAGGTAGAGGTGGCAAAGGCCAAACAAAGAGCGTATGAGGACTTGTATGTTAGGTTGGACACTAAAGAGGGAGAGATGGGAAGGATGTGCAGCAGGTTAGTGTGATTAAAGATAAGGATGGAAATGTAGAGAGGCCAGATTGAGGTGGTTTGGACATGTTCAGAGGAGAAACTGTGAATATATCGGTAGAAGGATGCTGAGGTTGGAGCTGCCAGGCAGGAGGTCTAGAGGAAGAACAAAGAGGAGATTTATGGATGTAGTGAGAGAGGACATGAAGTTAGTTGGTGTGAGAGAAGAGGATGCAGAGGACAGAGTTAGATGGAGGCACATGATTCACTCTGGAGACCCCTAAAAGGGTACAACCCAAAGGAAAAGAAGAAGATATATAATCATATAATTAATAATAAACCTCTTTACAGAGCAACATTGGAGAAGATAGAGAAGCACCAACACTAACCCAATTATCCTGTTTTTAAATATTTAAAACAAGTTACATGACAGAACAACAGGGAAATGAGAAGTTAGAGGGTGAAATGTTTTGTCTTTTATCCTTAAAAAGACAAAGTTTGTCCAGTTTGGTGATGATGTTTTTCTCAACACCAGAGAGCTGAAACACACAGTCGTATCTCCTCCTGTCTTCAGGTTTGACTGATGAAATGTTCAGATCAACTGTCATCTGGAAGGTTCCATCATGGTTGGGGAGGATCTCTCCATGGTCCACGTCCTCATGAAGCTCCTGTCCATCTTTCCTCCAGAACATTGTGGCTCTGTCAGGGTAGAAACCTGTAGCGTGGCAGCTGACTGGAGAGGACGGAGACTTCTGGAGGACAGACACTGAGGGACGATCTGGAGGATAGAGAGAATTTTATATATTGTACAAAAACAACACAACAACACAAATATAGGTCATTTGCACAGATAAATCCTGACTAACTTGAAGTTTTCCATAAAAACTGCAGAACATTAACAGTCTCAGTATTTTTATAAAAACATGTTTAACCTTTAAGAATTACTGCAATACTCCATTTCCTCTTTGTACTGTTGGAAATTAGACAAATGCACTTTCTTCTGAAATTTAAAAGACTGAATGCACAGAGGGGAAGGAAGAGAGCAACAGTAAAATAAATTGGTAGGTGAGAGAGAAGGCAATAAAAACAGGGAAGAGAGAAAGTTAAAGAGAGAGGGGAGAAAGAAGTAAACCATAGAGGCTGAGAAAGAGAAAAGGGAACAAGGATTAAATTCAATAGAGACACATCAGGCTTAAAAGAGAAAAGGGAACAAGAGAAACAATTAAAGATGTAATTTAGTGCGTTTATATGAACATAGTTATGAAATTTCATCAGGTCATGTGATTCTACCTGTTCTCAACAATTCAGACACTCAGAATAAATCTGAGTAACAAAGTGAACAGTATCTTCCGTTAGGACTTTGTCCTGTTTGACCACATCAGCCTCTGGTTTCAGAGGGATCCACTTTCAATTCTTCAGGTCTAATGACATGAAGTCTTCTCCATCATAACCACACTGTACAGAAAAAGTCTTTCTGGTCTTTTCGTCAGATTCAAAACTTTGTATCAACTGTAAAATGTGGAAACCTGAGAGAGAAAACACAGTTTACAATGATGTATAAGTGATGTCTCCAGTAGAAAGCTGAACTTAACAATATTGCATGTTTTATAAAGTCCTGCTCTTCTCACAGTATTACAGTTTGATTATGATTCTGTGGCCTTTTCTTTATGAGTGGTTTTACGTTTCAGTTCAAAAGTTTTAATGCAAACATAAAATTAACCTGGAAATGTCCAATGAAGAAGGAAATACACATTTTTATTTTATTGTACAAGACATAAGGACAGATATTCAAAGGATAGATAAGATTTTGAGCTCTGCTCTTAAAAATGGCTGTTTTTACACAACTTATCAAATTTAGTCTTAGTAACGTAAAGAGTGGTGATAAGTCTGAGTAGATAGAACTTTTTCACTTGTTTTACTTTGTATTTTACTGTTTAAAACTGTTAACTGTTACCGTGAGGAGTTGAACCTGTTTCACCCAGTTTGTTTCCTGGAAGAGGAACAGAACAGACTTAGCTTTCATGCCTCCAGGACCTGTGTTGAGCTCTGCTGCTCCCTCCATTTATTTTTCAAGTAAGATGTAGAACATAGAAGATATTTAACCTCCTCTGTGTTGGAGTTGCTGCATAATTCTGTCAAGTACTGATTTGAAGAATTTAGGCAGAATCTCGAAACATCGCCAAGTGAACAGCTCCATTAGCTGAGGATTTTCTTAGAATAACGTTTTCCACACATCCTGCTTCATCTCTATAGTTTTGTTGCTGTCACAGTAACCTGCCTGAACGTCATCAACCAGGGCAACAATAACCAAATCTGGGAGGTTTTGGATTCCAGAAGATGCAGTGATGAGAAACTTGAGGGAATGTTTCACTGTGAGACAACATAAAAATACATTCAGTATTTTGCCTTAATATACTGTACACATATTGTCCCAAATGGGACATTTACAGTGTGAACATGTTCAGTTGAAGCCTAAAGTCTTTTCAAACTGAGGTCAAACTGTGGACGCAGGGACAAAGTGCAGACTGAAGTAAAGAGTTTAGAGATTGAAATGTGAACTTACCTGGTGATGAAACGTGACAGAAGAGAAGCAACAGAAATAACGACTTCATCCTGATTTGATCAAGAATCACGGAGAAATAATCGAGTTGCTTCGGTCTCTGTGAAAGATGTAAGTGGTTGGATATTTGGCACAAATCCCACAACGTCGCCAGATTTCAATGCTGCGATAATAAGAAAACAATGAAATAGTAAAGTAGAGACAAGAACCTAATACAAATGTCCTTAAAAAGCCATTTGTTTCATTGATGATACACCGCGTATTTAAATGAGTTTTCCTTTCTTTTGAGTTACATTACATGTTAAATGTCTCCCCCCTCTGGACAGATCAGGAAGTGACTTATAACGGGACCCACTTTACAACATGATACACAAATGTGTTTCTGAGGATCATATAACAGGTGAATTATTAAGGAACAGTCAGTCGTCCTTTACTAAAGGAAAAGTGTAGAACTGAGACATTACAAACATTGTTTTGCTATCAAACATATAAATGCTCAATATAGAGAAAGAATTATATAATATATAATTGTTTATTTTATTCTGTAGCTTTGGCTCATGGAAATATTCAAATATGCACAAATATCTCAAAATGTTAAAAATACTGTATTTGAATTCTGGTTTAATATGACATCAGTTTTTAAACCAGTTAAGTAAAATTACACAACAGTTAGTTCCACACAAACAGTTTGATTGGAGAAGTAGTTTTGAAGTACTTCAAAAGTACTTGATCTCTGACGAGTTACAGTAAACCTGTGAATTTGTCTAGAGAGAGTTAAGTTAAGTTACTGCATGTGAAACATAAACCCACAACACAAGAAGTCCTTCAACGACACTTTAATACAATTAAAACAAACAATTTAGATCATATTCCTGTGTATCTGCCACTGTGAGGTAGAAAACCTCATTTTTTGTTTGGATGATCAAACTTAACTCAGTAAAATTGTCTTAATCAGTTGTTTTTTTTTAACAAAAGTGAACAGAGTGGACGACTACAAGTTACATGACAGAATCAACAGGGAAATGAGAAGTTGGATGGTGAAATGCTTAAAGAAATAATGTGATCTGACTGTTTTATTTACCATGTGATATTTATTGAAATGCTCTTCCTTCATTTGTTACTTGTTTACATGCAACAGATCTCATCATCATTTCACAGCTTGAATTTTTGCCTGCTTTGTTTGTTTTAGCCTGAAGATGAGATGTTACACATTTTGCCACAATAAAGAACTTTAGAAAACGTATGAAAGGAAACGTCTGTATCTACTTCCATAGGTTGAAAGGTATCATCCTGTATCTGGATGTTCCTGTAAAAGGAAGTTCTCACACTTTGAACTCACAAATGGAGAAAAAATACATCTTATTTAGTTTTCATCAGACTTCATGTCAGATAAATGTCCTCAAGAACTTTGATGGAGAATCTCCACAGGTGTAACCATAAAGTTCATCTGTGTAACAGGTTGGATGCTGAGCTACAGACACACACTTTAAGCTTTAGTACTTCAGAATATAACAGATAAAATAAAAAAACACCAAAATTCTTTAAATAAATTAAGCTTTGAGTTGCTGTTGCAGGTTTAACACACAGTGTTAAAACAGACACATTTACACACAATTAAAACAGATGAAATACAAAAATTATAACAAATTTTAAAGAGAATTTTAAGGACACAGGCCATAAAGTTTCATTCAGGTCAGTGATGTACTGAACCTCCACACTGACCAGGCTCAACAATTACATATCTTAACAATAAATGTAAAAATATTACTTGGTATAAAAATATATTTAGTACATTTAGATGAAGTGCTGTGAAAAATAATAAAAATAGTGGTTTTGACTTCAGTAACTTCACTAGAGTCCTAATCTTCACTGGGAGCATGTCAAGACAAAGTTGAATAGTTTGTTAAATACTTTTTCTAAAAAACAAAATCAAATATTGCATTAAGTGACCTACTGAAATATATATTTCTGTAATGTAAACATGTGAAAATATGCTAATACTGAAACTTTCAACAGCATGTTCCCAGACAATGATCTTTTTTTCTACCAGTGTTCAATTCAATTCAACTTTATTTATATAGCGCAAATTCAGAACAGAAACTCAAAACTATACTATACTATATAACACATCCCCCTTGAACAAGCCATAGGCAACAGTGGAGAGGAAAAACTCCCTTTAATGGAAGAAACTCCAGCAGAACCAGGCTCAGGGTGTTCGGCCATCTGCCTCGACTGGTTGGGGTGAGTGGAAAGTGAAGAGAGAAAAGAAAAGAGCAACAAAAAGCAACAACAAAACATCGGGCAGGTTGGTAGGACCAGTAGCTGCACACTGGAAAACACACGGCTTTAAAGCCGGGGACACCTGCAGAAAGGGACAGAGAGAGGGGGACAGAGAAGGACAAAGACAACTACAGGAGAAAACACACAGAGTTAATGACATACAGTTGTAACAATTGTGGGGTGAGAGGAGAGGAGAGATGGTCAAGAGGAGGAAAGGAGCTCAGTGCATTGGGGGGTGGGTCCCCCAGCAGTCTAAGCCTATGGCAGCATAACTATAACTAACTATAAGCTTTATTAAAGAGGAAGGTTTTGAGCTCAGACTTAAAAGTAGAGAGGGTGTCTGCTTCCTGAATCTGAACTGGGAGCTGGTTCCACAGGAGAGGAGCTTGATAGCTAAAGGTTCTACCTCCCATTCTACCTTTGGAAATTCTGGGAACCACAAGTAGGCCTGCATTCTGAGATGGAAGTGGTCTACTAGGATGATATGGTGCTATGAGATCTTCTATATATGATGGAGCCTGAGGATTCAGAGCTTTATATGTAAGAAGCAGGGTTTTAAATTCTATTCTAGATTTAATGTGAAGCCAATGGAGAGAAGCTAGTGAAGGTGAAATATGATCTCTCTTGCTAGTTCCAGTCAGCACTCTTGCTGCAGCATTTTGTACATCATATATCATATGTTGCAACTTTAACTACAATATTTAACTCGACTGACTACAGTTATTAAACATTATTATGGTAAAAAGAAAATCACTTGTATATTTTGCTTTTAAACCAAACCACAATCTTCCTCTAACCTTAACCAAGGTGCTTTTGTTAAACCCACTCTGGAGTCTTTGGTGTCACAGTCCTGCTTTTGTACAGACACCTTCTGCCCCAAAACACGTTTGCAGTTACTTTCTGGTGATAAATCTAATGACTTATTTCTTCATAAGTTCTGTTCACTACAAATGTTGCATAGAAGGTTTTTAGGAGACAGGGTTGTAACGTTCAGTGTGATTAGGATTTCTGTGTTTCTGGCAGCACTGGAAACAAACTTACAATTCGTTGTGTTTTTAAGTGGAATTTTGATGTAATTGTAGTTTACTTGAATATTGTACTTTTGTTTTACATTTTACACAAAGTTTTAGGAGAGAAATGTAATTTTTCAGTCATGTTCAAATTTAGATTTTACAGTATAAAAATACATAATAAGTTCATAGAATACAATAAACTGTTAGATGTTTAACCAATCATTTTCAAACTGGCTGAATTGCAGAGTGAACAACCGGCTGAGATTCAAACTGTTGACCTTCTAGCTGTGAGGCAGCAGCACAAACCCCTCCCCCACCGTGCTGTGCTTACTTTAGGTACATTTCTGGTCTTATGGGCTCTATTCAAACAACTGGACAGTTTTGCTCATCAAGAGACATTTTTCAGAGTGTGGAAGCTTCTTTTAGCTTTTGATCGGTTTAACAGAACATTGTTCTTAATGCAGAATGTGAATAATAATCAGCCACATGTGAAATACAGGATGTAAATTGTAGGATACATTATGCTAATATCATAAAAACAAAGTCACTGTGATCAGTCAGGAGGTGAAGTTTTATCTGATCATTATCAAATAATACCAGACACATTGATTGTTTTTTTATTATTTAAAAAAATAATATAGTAATAATAAATAGGTAAATTATTTTATGAGGGAAAAATACTATTTCTTTAGTTTGTTTGCTGAGAATATTAAGACAAGAAATCAAGTCTTAATAAATACTTCTGCTGAGGATGTTAACTGGGTTCTTTTGGCAGTAAAGTTACTGAAATTCAGCCACACAAGAAATCATTCACCAGTCTCTCACTAATATTCTTCTTCTTCTTGCTCCAGATGACGAGTGCAGTGATGCAGACTGACAGCAGCATCAGTCCTGCAACAACTCCAACGATGGCACCGACAGGAGAAACTGGAACCAGGACACAGCATTTAGATTTGTGTCTATGTGACACCCACCAATGATCGATCACAATTGTTGAGTAAGATTATGTTTTTTTTGTATTTTTGTGTAAAGAGGCTAAATGTCTGTACATCTACCATGGTTTGAAGAACCAAGGTCTTCTACATTGTAACTGTCAAATTACACCACTAGGTGGAGGATTCACCAAAGTGAGCGCTAGTTCAAACTGAAACTGAAACTGAACTGAAGCCTGAAAATCTTCAGGCCTCTGCTTCTCAGACAGAAACAGCCTGATTGAAGGGACACAACTAACGTCTCCTGTCTCTACTTTTTCCTGTCCAAAACAGAACATCTAACCTGTCTACAGGTCACTGTTGTTTGGGGCCTGTAACATCTACACTTGGGTGGAAATGAAAATGCTCAGTTTATAGAATCCACTTTAGATTTGAAGTATATGAAGCAGATTATATGAATAAGACCAAGTAGTTAGTCAAATGTAGTTTTGCTTTTCACTCATATTTATTATATTTCTGTATTTGTCCAGCATCTCAGAATCACTTACTTCATGGCTCTGAAAGTTAAATTAAAACTATAAACACTTCTACCACTGAGTAAAACTTACAGTATTTATGAAGCGTCATACTCTTACTTTTAGTGAAAATGAAGGACGACCAGGAAACAATGTGACCTCACAAGTTGTAGGGACGTGTTGGAGTCTTTTTGTAACAATTGAAGTTCCATGTTTTAGAGAATTGAAAAATGAAATTCTCAAATCATAATTTAAAGCCAAACTTCGCTTTAAAATCATAATACAAATAATACACAAAGTTTTAATAATGTTCTTTATAACCTTTTACTTTATTGTGCTACAGTTTAGTGGATAGCAACTTAAACTGTGACTCAACTCTAAAATTATCCTCATCAGTTCTACATAATCAATCCTTTGGATTCATAGGAACAGGGTTATTTTCAGACAAATGATTTATTCTGTTATCACTTAGGATCCTGTAGGCAAATATATAAATCTGGTCCATAGTTTGTAGTCTTTCATTTAAATGTTGAAGCTGTGATAATGTTTTAGATTCATGTAAGTGTCCTCGTCCTGTTAATTCAAAATGTGAAGTTGCAATGATTTTTGCATTAACTGGTAATTTCTCACCAGTTCAGACACCTCTGAAGCTCTGCTACATTTTGGTGGAGACAGGAGTGATTTCCTACTCTGAGATGCTCGATAAATAGAGGTCCTGGTCCAACTTTAGAGGACAATCAAAACTAACAAAGAAACACATATTTTCAACACGTCTGACTTTCGTCTTACCACAGACAACATTGATCGGAGCTTCGTACAGTTTAGTGATGGTGTCTTTAACACCATAAAGCTGAAACACACAGTCGTATCTGCTCCAGTCTTCATGTTTGACTGATGAAATGTTCAGATCAACTCTCATCTGAAAGGTTCCATCATGGTTGGGGAGGATTTCTCCATGATCCACATCCTCATGAATCTCCTGTCCATCTTTCCTCCAGAACATTGTGGCTCTGTCAGGGTAGAAACCTGTAGCGTGGCAGCTGACTGGAGAGGACGGAGACTTCTGGAGGAGAGACACTGAGGGACGATCTGGAGGAGAGAAGGAGAAAGTTAAATAAAAAGAGGGGATAAGAGATGTAAACCATGGAGGATACAAAAGATAAAAAAATGTAATTATAAAAAATTATAATATTTGATGAGTCCTTGTGATTCTACCTGTTCTCAACAAGAAGTTCTCCCCATAATTCCCAGCTTTCTTCAGCCACTCAGAATAATTCTGAGTGAGGAAGTAAACATGATTTTCTATTCTGGCTTTGTCAGCCTCCCATTCCTGTTGGATGACGTCAGCCTCTGGTTTCAGAAGGATCCACGTTCGCTTCTTCAGGTCAAATGACATGAAGTCTTCTCCATCATAACCATACCGTGAAAAAACTGTCTCTCCAGTCTGTTCATCCAGTTCACAGCCTTCCATCACCTGTAAAATGTGGACACCTGAGAACAACAGAGAATAACACAATTTTTTTCAGTCGATTTTCTGGGGATGAGTTGTACAGTTAAAGGCCACTGTGAGAAATGTTCTCTTCTGTTGCTCTTTGAAGCACAGTGATGAGTTTCTGATGTGTCTCCAGGCCTCCTGATTAATTTGTCTAGTCACTTGGTGAAGGTTACCTTCATAAGCATGAACCTGCTGAACACTCTGCATCAATCATTAGCAGCCTGAGTCCATCACTGCCATCAACAACCACAATATCACCCAGACTTTTATTGGAATTATCTTCCAGAAGTCGACACATATAGATCATTCTTTGACAAGAATATATCTAGTACTAAGAGGTGGGGAACAACATGCACAGGAATGAACCTAACATGCATGTTGTTGGGCTGTGGGAGGAAACCAGAGTACATGGAGGATACCCACACAAACACAGGAAGGACATGCAAACTCCACACAGAAAGGCTGCAGCCGGCAGGTGGATTCAAACGGGGACCTTTTAGCTGTGGACACTCCCCCACTGTGCTGCCCAGACTGGGTCATATAAGATTATTAATAAAGTGAAGATGTAAAAGTCTGTGGAATGCACAGAGATTTGTGGTAGAAAAACTAGTATTTTCCTGATTGGTAAGTGAGCAGATGTGCACAGGATTACTGACAAATAATCAGTGTAATAGCTGTCTGACAAATGAGCTGCAGTAAAATGTATATTATACTATTTCCTCCTGAAATGTGATGCAGAAAAAGAATAAACAAATTCATAAACAATCAAGTAAAGCAGTATTTTTTCCTCATACTTAATGATCAGTGTGTTTTCAAGATGTGGTGAAGAAGCAGAAATCAGTTCCCACTTTGATTCTTGTGCAATGCGAGTGAAAACTCCCTCCCTTTACTTTCCAAGTAAGATGTAGAACAGTTTAAAAGTAGAACATAGAACATACTGCACCTTCAGTTTGGTTGAAGTGCTGCATAATTTTGTCAAGTGTAGATTTAAAGAGTTTAGGCAGTGTGTCGAAACACTGTTGAGTGAACAGCTCCATAAGCACAGGATTGTCTTTGAACAGTTTTTTCCAGACTTCCTGGTGTATTTCTATGGTTTTGTTGCTGTTGCAGTAACCTGCCTGAACGTCATCAACCAGGGCAACAATCACCAACTCTGGGAGGTTTTGGATTCCAGAAGATCCAGTGTAGAGAAACTTGAGGGAATGTTTCACTGTGAGACAACATAAAAAAACATTCAGTGTAACGTCCTTACAATCTTTTTCTCCTGCAAATGTTCCTAGTTCTAACTTTTGTGATTTGTTTTGTGGCTTTTATTTTTATAACTTCCTGTAAGACGGATGTGTTTTATTCTGAAAGGACATCTAACATAAAAAGGAACAAAACTTAACAACGGTAGAAGACGGAGAAATAAAAGGAGACTGAAGACATTAAGGAGACGGTTACGGATAGTATGTTTTTGTGTTTAGCTCCAGTTGAAAGTGGTAACAAGGTTGGTTTTATGATTTATATAAATTTGTAAGATGGTAATTTGTCTTTATGTTAGTTTAACGTAAATCTGCTATAGGACGTATCAACGGTCTGATGTGGTTTTAATCTATTGTTTTGTCTGTGTTTGCTTTGTGTAGCTCTTACGTTGGTTTAAGGAAAAAGATAAGAACAATAAACTATTATCAGACCATCAGTAAGACTTCAAATTTCTGACTGGACGCTACATTCAGTATTCAGCTTTAATATACTGTACACATATTGTCCCAAATGGGACATTTACAGTGTGAACATGTTCAGTTGAAGCCTAAAGTCTTTTCAAACTGAGGTAAAACTGTGGACGCAGGGACAAAGTGCAGACTGAAGTAAAGAGTTTAGAGATTGAAATGTGAACTTACCTGGTGATGAAACGTGACAGAAGAGAAGCAACAGAAATAACGACTTCATCCTGATTTGATCAAGAATCACGGAGAAATAATCAAGTTGGTTCAGTCTCTCTGAAAGACAAATCCCGCAAAATCCCACAACGTCGCCAGATTTTAATGCTGCGATAATAAGAAAACAATAAAATAGTAACGTAGAGACAAGAACCTAATACAAATGTCGTTAAAAAGCCATTAGTTTAGTTGGTCTATCGTCCACCCTGTAGAGATGTCCTTCCCCATTCTTTTGGGTGTTAGATTTGGAGTGTCTCCCCCCATAGACTGATGTCAAACAGGACGTATCTTATAACGGGACGCACTGTGGAACAAATGCTCCGCCTTCAAGCTTAACAAAAATGAAACTAAAGTCAGAGTCCACTAGTACAAGTATCTACGAGTATCTGACTCTCAATACACTCACGACAGTGAAATAGACATTAAGTGACAGATTCCTGAGAAAAATGAGACCCCATTTTAATTAATTACTGTCCATGTTTTTTTTACCATTATCAGTATCATAAATTGATTCTTACTGAGGACTTTTACTTTTGTACATTAGTAAAATGTAGATAATCTGCTCATTTTACTTCAGTACTGAGTTTGTGTATGGGGTTGTGTAGTCGCAGACTGCTCAGAGTGGCCATGTAACTGTCTGAATGACATGTTTATTGAAATGTTTATTATTATGGTTCTGTTATAAGTTCAGAATTATTTTATTACATACAACTGTTAAAATGTATTTGTAAATACCTTTTATGTGAAATACAAAATGTTTGGTCAAAGTTGAATGGGCTTGTAAAAGCTTTTATTTTGATGGACGGGTCATGTGACTAGAGTTGGTGAGGGGCATCACGGTGGCAATATGGGTCAAGCTAACGTTCATACTGAGGAAAGACACGAGGCCCCAAAATAATTATTCTGCACTTGGTTCCAGAGGCGCACACGGGAACAGTGCTGTATTCATGTTGATGTGGTTTTGTACAAACACTAGCCTGAGAGATTTTGACTGGAAAACATGTTTTCATTTCAAAAGTTGTATGTCCTTTTATTTCTTGTAGTTTTCACGGTGTCAAATGAAGAGAGAGAAAGAGAGAGAGCGGAAAATAAATACTTACAGACACCTGTATGATGCGTGGGCAGTATTTCTTTGGACCAGTGTAGCTACAGGCCACATTATTAAGACCCCCAGTGTTAGTGTTGTACTGTTATGCACACAACATTGTGTAGTTGAAATCCTAAAGTACTCTGTGATCAGTCAGGAACTAACGTTTGCCTGATGTCAAGTGATAAAGAGTGAAGCAGAAGATTAAGTGAAATTATTGAATCTGAAATTAACAGGTATTAAATGAAACTCAAGACTGGACTAAACTGTCTTTGTTAGTTTTTCCTGTTTTTTGCTACTCTAACATGATCAGTTTTACCAAGGACGAACTGCTGATCATCAGGCAGCACACACCACAAAATCTTTTACCAGATTTCCAGTACTCAGACGTTTTGCTCAATGTTGTAGTCGGTGGAGCGGCTGCGCTGTATATCTCCAGGACGCGCAGACGGGGGAAGCGCGCTGGCGCTCTCGTGAAGCTCCGACAGCGCGGACTGAGAACGCCACTGCCTAGCATCCACCTGGCGAATCTTCGCTCTCTTCCCAACAAAACGGACGAACTTCTTCTGCTCTCCTGGACAAATAAGGACTTCTTCAACTCGGCTGTTTTGTGCTTCACGGAGACCTGGCTGAACGACGCCATTCCGGACAGCGTGTTAAGTCTGCCGGGCTTTCAGCTGTTTAGATCTGATCGCGACGCTGAATCAACGGGGAAATCGCGCGGCGGTGGGACGTGCTTCTACATTAACAACAGGTGGTGTTCAGATGTGACTGTGTTAAAGAAGATGTGCTGTTCCGATCTTGAATCACTCGTCATTAACTGTAAGCCGTTCTATTCACCGCGGGAGTTCTGCTCGTTCATTCTAGTCAGTGTTTATATCCCTCCGCAAGCGCACGTGAGCTCTGCTTTACAGTTACTCGCGAGCAACAACACCCGGACTCTGTTTTAATCATTCTCGGAGACTTTAATAAAGCAATTCTCTCACGTGAACTGCCAAAATACAGACAGCATGTCGCATGTCCCACCAGAGACAGTTACACATTGGATCACTGTTACACTGCAATAAAAGATGCATATCACTCTGTCCCACGGGCAGCTTTGGGGGTCTCTGATCACTGCTTAGTTCATCTCATACCGACCTACAGGCAGAAACTAAAATCAGCTAAACCCGTAGCAAAGACTGTAAAGAGATGGACTACAGAAACTGAGCAGGAACTACAAGCCTGCTTCCAATGCACTGATTGGAGTGTTTTTGAAGCTGCTGCCAACGATCTGGATGAGCTCACTGAGACTGTAACTTCATACATCAGTTTCTGTGAGGATATGTGCATTCCAACAAAGACTTATTTAACATTCAATAACAACAAGCCATGGTTCACTGCAAAACTCAGCCAGCTCCGTCAGGCCAAAGAAGATGCTCGCAGAAATGGGGACAGGGTCTTGTACAAACAGGCCAAATACACACTGGAAAAGGAGATCAGAGTAGCGAAAAGGAATTATTCTGATAATCTTCGGAAACAGTTCTCCTCTAACGACTCATCCTCCGTCTGGAGAGGTAAAAAAAAAGTCATTTAACCAGTTTGATCTGTGATCTTCTGATAGTTATGTTTAGATTAAATGAAATACATAAACTCAGATTTTGAGGTGACAGTAGTGTCACGGTTTTGGTTAGGGATGGACCCAAGAGAGGAGATGAACTAAAGTGCTTTTATTGACAGACTGAAAAGGGTAAACGGAAAATCGCTCCTAACAGGAGGGTACAGAAAACAGGTTCAGAACAGATAAGACAGACAAAACTATCCACAGGACCGGGACACGAGGGGCGTTAACATTATAGAAAATAGGAAGACAACAGAAACTAACGTCGACAACAAGAGAGGAACTTAGTTAACCAAAAATAAACACTAGACTCAGGAATAACAAGGCTGGAAAATCTAATAGTCTAAATGACCACACAGGGGAAAAACTGGGAGAGTAACAAACACAGGACATGGGGAAAAGCATATGCTACTAAATAAACAAGACAGGGATAAACATGAACTGACTAGTAACAGGTAATACACGGAGGGGGACTAAGGAAAACTGAAACAGGTAAACCAGATAAATAAGAAACATACATAAAAACAAACCTAAAAGTCCCTATACAGGTAAACACATGGGGAAGTCTAATTAACAAACAGATAAACTAAATTAACGAGACACGGAAAAACAAAACTGTAAACAGGAATATGAACAAACCTCAGACCAAAGGGGAAAGATGCACAGGGTCCAGAATACAAAAGTCCAAGAGAAACAAGAGTCCATGAAACACACATTCAGCTTTTACCTAGAGTCCAGAGTCTGAGGGGTTTGTGAGGGTAATAACAACCACAATGACCACAAGAATCTGGCAGGGGAGTGAAGGGAAGACTGAACTTAAATAGAGGAGGGAACAGGTGCAAACAATGAGGGACAACGAGGGTAAAGCTGGGCAAAAAGAACCAGGGACAGGAAGTAAGGAGAAGGGGCCACAAAATAAAAGTCCAAAACCAGGAAGTGACCATGACAAGTAGCTTCACAGGACGTCTCTTCTTATTTCTCTGGACCCTGTTAAGACATTATAAAGCACCTTAAGTCAAGTTTGTGATACTGGGCTATAAAAAAATCTCTATTATATTTTATTTTACACTTCCATTCAAATATTATCTGAATGTAAACTACAGGATCATAATTATACATTATGATATGATGTGATCAGCTACAACATTAACAACACCTGGTGGTTTTAAATACAAATATCGTTCCTTCAAGTTCCTTTACTTTTGTACTTTATTAAATGTAGTTCATCTGCTTAGTACTTTTACTTGACTGTTGAGTTTGTGTATTTCTACCACCTCTGTACACAGTGTATCACAGTTTGCGGTGTTTGGGGTTGTGTAGCTGCAGATTGCTCAGAGTGGCCATGTTGATGATTGTCCTCCATCATGATATTAATAGTAATAATAATAGTATTGTAG
Source organism: Channa argus (assembly GCF_033026475.1). Lineage (NCBI taxonomy): Eukaryota > Metazoa > Chordata > Actinopteri > Anabantiformes > Channidae > Channa > Channa argus. Next base: position 6,689,367 of record NC_090197.1, read on the forward strand.
CTGATGTTTGTAGTACTGTTATGTACACAGCATAGTGTATAGTGAAATAATGAAGTACTCACTGTGATCAGTTTGTCTGATGTCAACTGACAACTGACATTAAATTTGTAATAATACACCAATGATTTATAAATGACTTACTAGTTTATATGTCTGAAACCTAAAATATAAATGAAAGTTTACAGTAATATCTATTAAAATCTAATAAATATTGTAAATATAATAAAAATATAAACAGAAATACATTGGTTTATTATTTTGTAGTTGTCTCCCATATAATGGTATAAAAACAGCTCAACAGATTCTGTACAGTGACTGAAGACTCCATATGTGATTTTTCTTGGGTTTTCAGAAGTTACTGAATCAGCCAGATGTTACAAATAAATTAATGGAAAATAGGAAAATATCTTTTATCCTTAATACCTAATGTGTTGTCCCTGAACCATCTTTGTTTCTCACCATTTTTCTTCTTCCACCAGATGAAGAGTCCAGTGATGCAGACTGACAGCAGCATCAGTCCTACAACAACTCCAACGACAGCACCAGCAGGAACCTGTGAGGGAGGAACTGGAACCAGAACAGAAGATTATTGAACCTGGTTTCTCACACACTTGTTCAGATGTTCTGTGTTCACATAATTGTCACTGACTTTAAATTTGACAATGTTTTACAAACTAAAAAAAAAAAAGGAACATTCAATGGAATTATCTTTTAAAATAAGAGTCAAGACTTGACATCCTAACATCTTGTCAGAATTTGAACTGATAATTAATTCTTCATGGTGTAAAACTCTGGGTTGCAGTGTTCATATTCTCCCTGTGCTTGTGTAGGTTTCCTCCCACAGTCCAAAGACATGTTAGGTTAATAGGTGACTCTGAAATTGCCTGTAGATGTGAATGTGAGTGTGAATGTGTTTGTATGTTTCTCTGTGTTTGTTCTGAGATAGACTGGAGAGATGTCCAGGGTGGACCCTGACTCTCACCCCATGACAGCTGGGATAGGCTCCAACCCCCCCAAGACCCCAACCAGGATAAGCAATTAAAGATAATGGATGGATCAAACTCTGGGTTGCATTCAGGGTCTACTTTGTTTACCAGACAAACTGGTGTGTGTTTTCAAGTTTCATCACATCTGACTCCAGTCTTACCCCAGTTTGTTCTGATCACTGCTTTGTCCAGTCTAATGACACTGTCGTCCTCAACACCAGAGAGCTGAAACACACAGTCGTATCTCCTCCAGTCTTCAGGTTTGACTGATGAAATGTTCAGATCAACTCTCATCTGGAAGGTTCCATCATGGTTGGGGAGGATCTCTCCATGGTCCACGTCCTCATGAAGCTCCTCTCCATCTTTCCTCCAGAACATTGTGGCTCTGTCAGGGTAGAAACCTGTAGCGTGGCAGCTGACTGGAGAGGACGGAGACTTCCGGAGGAGAGACACTGAGGGAAGATCTGGAGAAAGAGGGAGAAAAGGTTAAAGAGAAAGAACGGATGAAAGAAGTAAACCATTGAGGCTGAGAAAGATCAGAAAAGGAAAAAGAAAAAGGACTAAATTCAATGGGGTCATATGAGAAGGAACAGAGAAAAGGGAAGAGAGTGAGAAACATTTAAAAAAATACTTCAGTGTGGTTATATGAACATAGTTGTGTCCATGAAATGTCCTCTGGTCATGTGATTCTACCTGTTCTCAACAAGAAGCTCTCCCCATAATTCAAAGCTAACTTCAGCCACACAGAACTAGTCTGAGTAAGAAGGTAAACAGTCTCTTCTAATCTGCCTTTGTCAGCCTCTAATTCCTGCTTTATGACGTCAGCCTCTGGTTTCTGACTGGTCCACTTTTGCTTCGTCACATCAAATGATATGAAGTCTTCTCCATCATAACCACCCTCCACAAGATAAGTGTTTCCGGTCTGTTCATCCGATTCACAGCTTTCCATGTACTGTAAAATGTGGACACCTGAGAGAGACAGAGATAATCAAATACAGTTTACAGTTTTTAAGTATTGCTCGTCTCCCAGTACTGCAGTTTGTTGATGATTTAAAACATTCAAGATTAAAACCACTTAATTAATCAAAGAGGGAAATGGCTTTAAATTGTTTATTTACCTTAAGAAAATGAGACTTTCCTTAACCCTGTTAAGGATCATTTAATGGTTCAAACAAATCGACCAATTATGAATGAAAAAGTACATTATACAGATTCCTTATGAAATGTGATGGAGAAAAATAATAAATATTCAAGTTCATGAAGATGGCACTAAGTGCACTAGGAAGTGTCCTTAGTTACTAGGAAGTGTCCTTAGTTACTAAGAAGTGTCCTTAGTTACACACCATCACTGGTAAAGAGCCAATATGTAGATTATGTTTGTTATTTACTGTCATGTTGGTCTCTTTAACCACTCTCCATGCACACATGCATTAATAATGATTATTTCATATCTTTACTTAAATAGTTTGACTTACACCAGTCAACCACAACACTAACACCATCTGGTTCATAAGTTAACATTATTTTTCCCATATTCACTTAACACCAATCGGTGGAGTTAATGATTAGTGAAGTGTCTAATCTGCCCCCAGTGAAAACTCCCTCCCATTACTTTCCAAGTGATGTAGAACATAGAACATACTGCACCTTCAGTTTGATTGAATTGCTGCATAATTCTGTCAAGTGTAGATTTAAAGAGTTTAGGCAGTATGTCGAAACACCATCGAGTGCACAGCTCCATTAGCCAAGGTTTGTCTTTGAACAGTTTTTTCCACACTTCCTGGTGTATTTCTATGGTTTTGTTGCTGTTGCAGTAACCTGCCTGAACGTCATCAACCAGGGCAACAATCATCAACTCTGGGAGGTTTTGGATTCCAGAAGATGCAGTGTAGAGAATCTTGAGGGAATGTTTCACTGTGAGACAACATAAAAATACATTCAGTATTCAGCCTTAATATACTGTACACATATTGTCCCAAATGGGACATTTACAGTGTGAACATATTCAGTTGAAGCCTAAAGTCTTTTCAAACTGAGGTAAAACTGTGGACGCAGGGACAAAGTGCAGACTGAAGTAAAGAGTTTAGAGATTGAAATGTGAACTTACCTGGTGATGAAACGTGACAGAAGAGAAGCAACAGAAATAACGACTTCATCCTGATTTGATCAAGAATCACGGAGAAATAATCGAGTTGCTTCGGTCTCTGTGAAAGATGGGAGTGGTTGGATATTTGGCACAAATCCCACAACGTCGCCAGATTTCAATGCTGCGATAATAAGAAAACAATGAAATAGTAAAGTAGAGACAAGATCCTAATACAAATGTCCTTAAAAAGCCATTTGTTTCATTGATGATACACCGCGTATTTAAATGAGTTTTCCTTTCTTTTGAGTTACATTACATGATAAATGTCTCCTCGTATGGACAGGTGTCAAACCTTCCAAAAGAATCAGGAAGGGACTTATCCAACACTTTACAACACGATCCGCGCACCTGTCTCTGAGGAACAAACGCTCCGCCGACAAAGTTAAGACGTGATTCACTTAGAAACGATCAGATAATAAAGCTCCCACGTATGTGTAACCACAAATGTCACTATGAAATTGTTACTTATCTGATTTGAATCCTGTTTTAACCCAGTGTTTTCTTGTCAACTATGATGTTAAAAACACTTACTTTCATTTAAAAACAGTAATACCATCAAAAATACCCCAGTATAAGTAAAAGTCTGTCAGTGACACTTTACTAAAGGGAACAGAACTGTAAAATACATAAGTAACAGCAAAATAATGTTTGTAATGTATCAAACATATAAATGTTGAATAGAGAAAGGTTCCTTTCAGAAATACATATTATACCATTTATATAATTATTGATGTTATCCTGTAACACTTTTTATAACATGGAAACTGTTACGCGATAACAGAAATCCTTAAAAATGGCAGCATTTAGTTCTACAGTGTGTCAGACCCTGTTAAAGTGCAGCAGCAGCTGTGAGACTGACACTCTGAGCTCATTTGTCCAGCTTTGACCTTGTCCAGCCTAGAAGTTCAGGTCTTGGACCCAAACTGCAGCCTCATTGTTAAATAGGATTAAAATCTGAAGTCAGCTGCTGGAGACGAGTATGAATGTGTCATGATTTGTGCATTAGAATGTACTGTACTTTGTGTACTTTAGTGTGTTTTTTTTATACTTGGCACCTCTGTAGGCAGTTTTGTAAGAACAACATTGAGCAATTTCTTATTCAGGAAATACTAATAATTTGAGACACACAACACAATACGCTCTCATTACCAACCGTACTACTGTCAAAGCCAAAGGCAAATAGGTCTCATTATAATTTCTGCATGTTCCACGTCTTCATGAGATTTTTAGTTTTATAACAATTATCATTGAGAAACATAATAAATCTTTTTTTTGAATATACAGCAAAGTGCAAACATCAACTCAGCTCTATGTAGAAAGTTTTTAATCCTAAAGTATTAATTAAAGTATTTCTACACCTGATTACATCATTACACTACATCAGGTCACCTGATTCTACCTTTTCTCTGCAGAAAGATCTTCCTGTAGTTCACATAGTCCTTCAGGAATTAAGGGCAATAACTGGTGAGTAATATGTTACTTGAATAAAAACAAACAAACATTGTTTTAACCCCACGTATGTTTGTAGGTTGCAGCCTGTTCTGAGAAACAGCCACCTCTGCTTCTTCTGGTCCAGTGTTATGAAGTCTTCTCCATCAGAACCAAACTGTTGATGTCCAACAATGTCTTCAGTCTCATCTTTACATTAAGAGCCAAACATCTCCTGCAAAATGTGAACATCTGGGTCACAGAGACTTCAGTCAACAAGGGTTGTAGTCAGTTGTAACAGATATTAGGAAATAACTACTATGTACACACTTTCTCATTTTCAACTTTATTATCGGACTGAGGGTGTTTACTTTTCTCTTAAACCAATCAGATTCTGCCACAGTCTCTGTGAGCCAATCATCTCATAGCTGTCTACATTTAAATCAATGCTGGCTTCTAAAATTTCTGTGTCTACATACATGTTTGTAGGGAACATAACAAAGTACATGACTGTGTAGATGCACATGTTTCAAATTTGATTTACAGTCAGATAGAATTTATTAAAGTATGTTTATGTTGTGTATCTATATACTTGTGTAAAAAGTTAATATATAGAAATAACTAAACAAAACACAGTAGCTACAGTATAAAAGAGAGACAAGCCTCCACGTTTGTTACAGTGCTGTTCTACATTCTCTAATTCTGCTTTTGAGGACACACGTGACAATCAAGACGAAAAACTCAAATATTATCTGAATGTAAACTACAGGATCATAATTATACATTATGATATAATCTGATCAGCTACAACATTAACAACACCTGGTGGTTTTAAAATACAAATATTATGTTTTTATATGTGTTGTGTACTTTATTAAAATGTAGATTATCTGCTTAGTACTTCTACTTGAGTATTGAGTGTGTGTGTACTTCTACCACCTCTGTACACAGTGTATCACAGTTTGCAGTGTTTGGAGCTGTGTAGCTGCAGATTGCTCAGAGTGACCATGCTGACGATTGTCCTCCATCATAATATTAATAGTAATAGTATTGTAGCTGATGTTTGTAGTACTGTTATGTACACAGCATAGTGTATAGTGAAATATTGAAGTACTCACTGTGATCAGTTTGTTAGTTGTGAACTGATAAAGTTGACAACTGACATTGGGGATTTATTGTAATAATCATTTGGAGAAAGAGGGAGAGAAGGTTAAAGAGAAAGAACGGATGAAAGAAGTAAACCATGGAGGCTGAGAAAGGTAAATGAAAAAAAAAAAAGGAAAAACAAAAAGGACTAAATTCAATGGGGTGATATGAGAAGGAACAAAGAAAAGGGAAGAGAGTGAGAAACATTAAAAAAAAATACTTCAGTGTGGTTATATGAACATAGTTGTGTCCATGAAATGTCCTCTGGTCATGTGATTCTACCTGTTCTCAACAAGAAGCTCTTCCCATAATTCAAAGCTAACTTCAGCCACACAGAACAAGTCTGAGTAAGAAGGTAAACAGTCTCTTCTATTCTGCCTTTGTCAGCCTCTAATTCCTGCTTTATGACGTCAGCCTCTGGTTTCTGACTGGTCGACTTTTGCTTCGTCACATTGAATGATATGAAGTCTTCTCCATCATAACCACCCTCCACAAGATAAGTGTTTCCGGTCTGTTCATCCGATTCACAGCTTTCCATGTACTGTAAAATGTGGACACCTGAGAGAGACAGAGATAATCAAATACAGTTTACAGTTTTTAAGTATTGAGGGAAACGGCTTTAAATTGTTTATTTACCTTAAGAAAATGAGACTTTCCTTAACCCTGTTAAGGATCATTTAATGGTTCAAACAAATCAACTAATTATAAATGAAAAAAGTACATTATACAGATTCCTTCTGAAATTTGATGGAGAAAAAGAATAAATAAATTCATATATATTCAAGTAAAGTACAAGTTCATGAAGATGTCACTAAGTGCACTAGGAAGTGTCCTTCGTTACTAGGAAGTGTCCTTCGTTACTAGGAAGTGTCCTTAGTTACTAGGAAGTGTCCTTAGTTACTAGGAAGTGTCCTTAGTTACACACTATCACTGGTAAAGAGCCAATATGTAGATTATGTTTGTTATTTACTGTCATGTTGGTCTCTTTAACTACTCTCCATGCACACATGCATTAATAATGATTATTTCATATCTTTACTTAAATAGTTTGACTTACACCAGTCAACCACAACATTAACACCATCTGGTTCATGAGTTAACATTGTTTTTCCCATATTCACTTAACACCACTAGGTGGAGTTAATGATTAGTGGAGTGTGTGTTTTCAAGATGAGGTCATGAAGCAGAAATAAGTTCACACTTTCATTCTTGTGCTGTGGATCAGTGTGTTGTGGTCTTGATATGTCATTTCTGTGAGGAGCAGCCATGTCATGTAATTCAAGCTCAGAGCCCCTGTCACCTTTAATCTGCCCCCAGTGAAAACTCCCTCCCATTACTTTCCAAGTGATGTAGATGTCTGGCTGATGTGCAATAATTGTATAATATATAAATAATATATATAAATAATTTTAATTTGTGTATCTTAAGGCTGTAAGAATAATACATATTGGGAGGGACACTGCATGTCTGACATGTTCAGGTTAGAGACGACACTGCTGCAGCAACAACAGCTGGAGAGAGAGGGAGAGGGAGGACTGTGCACAGAGAGGCACAGTCACTGTGTGTGTACTGTAGAAAGCAGCTGAAGATGAATAAAAACAACAGGAAACATCCGCACATTGAGGGAAAGCAGATTGGAACCTGGGTAACTTTGTTGAAAACCTATGGTTTAGAAAGTGGATTAAGCTAAATAGTTCAGCCCTTCTCAACAAGACAGAGCAGCTGAACTGACTGGGTCTTTATCAGAACATGATGGAAACTTTGTTGTTGTTGCTTCTCTTCTGTAGTGTGTCATCATCAGGTAAGGTCCCATCTCAAATCTTAGAGTTTACTTCAATGTCCACTCTGCTCTGTGATCTGTTCCTGTCTCACGTTAAGTCAGTTTCATTTTTACTTCAACTCAGACAACTGGTTTAAAACCAGTTATATACTGTAGGTGTTATATTTATGAGTGAAATGTTTGATTTGCCATCAAGTGTTCATGTCTTTAATGTTTGTCCCTCAGTGAGACACTCCCTGAACTATTTGATCACTGCATCTACTGGACTCCCAACCGTCCCAGAGTTTATGGCTGTTTTGCTGGTTAATGACCTTCAGTCATGTTACTGCAGCAGCAACAAAACTCTGGAAGTAAAACACGATGCGTGGAAACAGTTATTTGATGACACTAAGCTGTGGGACTGGGTGAAAGAACAATGTTTTGACATTCTGCCTGACCTCTACAAATCCAGACTTCATAGATTCATGCAGCACTTTAACCAAAGTACAGGTACAGTATGTTCTGTGTTATAGCCCCTTTATTTATATTTTACCTTCTACACTGCTCTTTCTTTCAGCACAAGTGTTACACAACATACATGCTGTTACAATGAAGGCAAACCCTTCCAATGAGATCTCCAGACAGAATAATTTCTTCCTTTTTACGTCACTACAGCTGCAGCTGCTCAGCATATTTTTGAAATCTAACCCAGATGTGCATTCACGAGTGTTTTCTCACATGAGATGTTATTGTTAGATTAAACCAGAATTCTCTTCAAAAATGAGTGAGACTAAATTGTGAGCATGTTTGAATAAAGTTTGTAATGCAGTGTTTGTTCTGTAGCCGTAACATTTTTGTATCCTTAATGAAATCTTAAACATGAGGTAGGGTCTTCATTGATGCTAATTGTAAGTGTAGCAGACATGCTTTTAGGATGTCTGCTAACAGCTGTTTCAGAACAAGTTTTAAACAGTTACGATTCTGTGGCTGCAGTGCAAAAGATTTACTGGACAGGGAAAAGCAAAACCCTGTGACACATCCAACAGAGTCACATGTGCAGACTATGCTCTGAATATCTTAGTTTAACCCACAAGTGGTCTTCAGGTTGCTTCTGAGAATGATGGTCCCTGGGTCACAGTTAGTAGAAAACCCCTGTTTTAAACAGATATGTATCTTAGTTGTAAAGTGACCTTCTAACCAAGATGATGAATTTGGTGACTTGTAGCTTTGAGTGCAGCATAAATGGAAGTCTGACTTCACAAAACAATAGTTGGAAAGTTGTGGTTTTTACAATTCTCAGTATTGACAGACCATAACGTGACACCCAGACAACACACATTCAAACAGCTGATGGCATTAATACCAGGGGCTGGTATCACAAAACAAAGTTACTGTGTTATTCAAGCTAACTTAAGCGTTAACTTGGGCTTTTCTGTAAACAAAGCTGATCAGATCCACAGAAACAACTAGACCCTAGGAATCTATCCAAGAATACAGGTCTGGCTCTGTGTTATATACAGTGATGCACCAAGTAGATCAACGGCTTTTGGCTTGTCCCCTCTGGGTCAACACATTGGAATGTTTTCCGCACGTTGATTTAGCATGGGTTTCTAGGCCTGATGCTCTACCCTCCCATTTTATCCGGGTTCGGGACGGGCACTTAATGGCCGGGCGGGGCCACACCTGGGGGCCTGGAATTCAAACCCTTAGCCTTCTGCATCTCAACCCAATGCTCTACCACTGACCCACCAGGCCCCTATACAGTGTAACCAATCCTAAATGAGGAGGAGAGGGACACATCAAAGATCCCCACTGGTCATCTGTGCAATCTGGAGCATGGTTAAAATCATCTTTGCACAGAATAAAACATTTAAATCTCTATTGTCTGTCTGTTTCTCTCAGGTGTCCATGTTTTACAGGTGATGCGTGGCAGTGAATGGGACAATAAGACTGGAGAGGTCAGTGGTTTTATGAAGTGTGGTTATGATGGAGAAGACTTAATGACACTGAACCTGTCCACAAAGACATGGATCCCTCTGAAAGGACAAGCTGACATTATCAAAAAGCAGTGGGATGCTGACACAGGGTCAAATAATGAGCGTGTGAACTTCATCACTCAGATTTATCCTCAGTGGCTGAAGATGTATTTGAGTTATGGGAATAAATCTCTGCTGAAACCAGGTAAAGTTACTCGGCCTGATGTCTTTTCATGAACACAACTATGTTCACAAAGTAGAAACACTGATTTGCAAACTTATCAATCTGATCTTTACCATCTTTTTGGTAAATTTTGTCACTTTGTCACAAGAAGATCTCACTTTGCTCCATTTAATGATCCTATTTGGGGGGGTCTTTTTTTTACCCTGTGACATCATTTTCAGTCATTACATTTGGTCAATTCTGTGGCTAGAAATTAATTTTCATTTACAGATTTACATTATTAGTATACAACAGTTGTTGTTTAATAGAAGAGAGTCCGTACATGCAGTTCATTTACTTGAAGCAAAGGTTGTTCACATGTGAGACTAACTTACCTGTTATATCGCGAGTCGAACTTTAACATTCAGAATCTACAAACTGAAGAAAACCCACATTATATGATTTCCATAAAGATCTACATGATTAGTAGCATCATTGTCTCCATGTGATTATAGTTTAATATCTTAACATCTTTTTGATAGATTGGCCCTGAGTTTTTGTCAGATATTCATAGATTGCAGACAATGGACCACATTTTAGGGCAGCACATACAAATGATCTAAAACAATTTGTGTCATTCAAAAATGTTCTTGTACTCAGTGTTTCTCTTAGCTACAAACAAAAGTCCCAACTGGACTTATCATGCATGTCATAAACAGAATAATTGCTGTTCTTCACAGCAGAAAACATGCAATTGACTTGATGATTACAGTGACTTCATCTAAATGTTCTTGTTTTCTTTAAGGAAACTTCTCCAGTCTTCATTCAAGTTGATAGTGTTAGTCTGTTACCTGCCATGAGCCTGTTTCTTTGTAACCTCCTGTTAGGAGCAATTTCTGTTTGTCATCGAGTTCTTACCAATAAATGCTTTTGTTAGTTCAGTCCCTCACTATGCAGATGACACAATTATTTACATATATGCTCCTTTTGTAGCACAGGTGATTGAAGAACTTCAGTTTGCATTTCAATCATGCCCAGAAAACAAAGTTTATGGTTTTATCAACAGTTTCCCTGCAAAATATTCATAAGAATATATACATCTGTTGGTACATTGATTGAAATGATGTCTTTCTACAAGTACTTGGGGATATGGATTAATGAAAAGCTTTCATTTAATAGACATATTTTTCACTTCTAACTAAGAAACTCAAAATGAACATTGGCTTTTATTTTCACTTTCCACTGCATTCTCTATGATTTAGTTGGCTGGACATCATTAACTTCGTAGAAAGTAACATTGGTATATGTTCACCTGTAAAGCTTGGTGGGGTACCCTCCTTTCTGGCAGTTCTCGTTGTTATAATAATGTTTGCGGTTGTTCCTCAGGCTTGGACAAACCTTGGCAAAACATCATTTTAGATGATTATTGAATAATCTCCAAAAAAACTCCTAAACTAAAAACATTCATGGCCATTAATGATTTTAGGAGTATCATAAAGAATGCAGTGAAGAAGTGTCGGTATAGCTGTCATTCTGTTTTATTGTTTATGTATTTTGTATGGCTGCTACTGTACTTTACTGCCTGGTGTCACTTGCAAGAGAGATTCCTGATTTCAATGGAATTTTCCTGGTTAAATAAAGGTAAAAAATGAATAGTAATAAAATGAAATAACATTTTTCTAATCGTGTTGGCTCCTTTTTAATGTTGATGCCAACTCAGCTTAGTTAAAAAGAAATTTAGGACAAAGATACAAAATGTTCTTGCATGGGGTTCAGTGGACGTATATTCTAATGATTTATCATCACCAGCCGGATACATATGTTAAGTTTGCTTTTAAATTTTCAGCACATATTGATGGTTTCACTATAAATCAAATTGATGTGTCTTTACTCTGTCTTTATTTGCTTCTCTTATCCCCCTTTTCTCTTGATACATCATTATTGAATTTCACCTTGTATCATTTCTTTCCTGTTTGCCTTTTCTCACATTTCTCCACCTCCTTCACCTTCTCTCACTTTCTCTTCCTCCATGGTCTCAGTTCCTCTTTCCCACTTTCCACCGTTTCTCAGTGGAGCTCCACATACTTTATCATACAGAAGTTTTCAGTTTGTATCTCTCTCTACTCTAGTTCCTCCCTCAGTGTCTCTCCTCCAGAAGTCTCCGTCCTCTCCAGTCAGGTGCCACGCTACAGGTTTCTACCCTGAAAGAGCCACAATGTTCTGGAGCAAAGATGGAGAGGAGCTTCATGAGGACGTGGACCATGGAGAGATCCTCCCCAACCATGATGGAAGCTTCCAGATGAGAGTTGATCTGATGAACATTTCGTCAGTCAAACCTGAAGACTGGAGGAGATACGACTGTGTGTTTCAGTTTTCTGGTGTTAAAGTCATAATTACCAAACTGAACGAAGCAGTGATCAGAACAAACTTGGGTAAGACTGTAAGTCAGATGTAATGAAACTTAAACACACATGTTTAGTTTGTAAAACACTGTCAAGGTCAAAGATCGTGACAATTATGTAAACACAGAACATTTGTGAGAAATCAGGTTCAGTAATCTTCTGTTCTGGTTCCAGTTCCTCCCTCACAGGTTCCTGTTGGTGCTGTCATTGGAGTTGTTGTAGGACTGATGCTGCTGTCAGTCTGCATCACTGGACTCTTCATCTGGAGGAAGAAAAGAAAAGGTAAGAAACACCACTGCTGGATTTAATATGTTGGTTCAACTCAGGGACAACACATTAAGTAATAAGGGTAAAAGATATGTTATAATTTTCTGTTAATTTATTTGTACGATCTTAGATTTATTTTAATAGATATTACTATAAACTTTTATCTGTGTTTCAGGTTTCAGACATATAATCTAGTAAGTTTTTCTGATCCAATTTATTTATAAATCATTGTTGTATTATTATGAATTTAATATGCTTGTTATTATTACCATTAGTAGTTGATCAATAATTTATGTCCAGTCTTTTATTTAAATAATTCAATAATTTTACTTAATTTTCTGCTTCAGACTCTCAGTTGATATGATAGTTGACATCAGACAAACTGATCACAGTGAGTACTTCATTATTTCAACTAAAATATGCTGTGTACATACCAGTACTACAAACATCAGCTACAATATTATTACTATGAATATTATGATGGAGGACAAGCGTCAGCATGGCCACTCTGAGCAATCTGCAGCTACACAGCCCCAAACACTGCAAACTGTGATACACTGTGTACAGAGGTGGTAGAAGTACACACACACTCAATACTCAAGTAAAAGTACTAAGCAGATAATCTACATTTTAATAAAGTACAAAACACATATAAAAACATAATATTTGTATTTTAAAACCACCAGGTGTTGTTAATGTTGTAGCTGATCAGATTATATCATAATGTATAATTATGATCCTGTAGTTTACATTCAGATAATATTTGAGTGGAAGTGTAAAATAAAATAAATTGAGCCCAGTGTCACAAACTTATTTTAAGGTGCTTTATAATGTGTCTTAACAGGGTCCAGAGACATAAGAAGAGACGTCCTGTGAAGCTACTGTGACATCAAAACCTGAGTTTGTGTTTTCATTTAATCTGAACATATAACTATCAGAAGATCACAGATGAATCAAACTGGTTAAGTGAGAGTGTTTTTACATCTGAAGACACAATAATGAAACAGCTGATTTTATTAATCTGGTTGTCAACTCTTTTGTCCAATATGTCATTAAAAATGTTTGTGTTTGCACATAATGCACAGACAGAAATGTCACCTTTAACACCAGGTGATATTTTTATTTTAAAATGTATTAATTTCATGCTGTTTGTGAAGCACCTTCAGGAGTCACTGTGCAGGTAAATAGAATTAATTTGATATCTGTGAAATCTGATATGACTGAACAGTTTTCATTTGTTCTTGTGAGTTTGTGATCATTTCATTGTCTATTAAAATGTGTTATGATGTTTTAAATGTGACATTTAATATGTATGAAGTCATTTGTCATTTGATTCAGAATAAAAGAGAAAATATTTCATATTTCTAGCTGCTGTGTTCAATCTGTCTCCTAATGTCCATTTAATGCTCATTGTCTGTTGGAATTGTATCATTTTTAACAAACACATTGTGTTGTACTTTTTTCAGCTGGCAGTCATGTAGTTAGAGTCAGATACTTGTAGATACTTGTACTAGTGGATCTGACTTTATTTTCATTTTTTATTTTTATTTATTTTTTTGTCGTGATGCTTTGTTGCTTCAGGGTCTGGGTGACTTTCCATAACTGAGGGGAACATGATGCTGTGGCAGGACCTTAAACACGTTGTTCTCATTTGTCTCCAGTGTGTCTGAAGAAGATTGGACCACTGCACCTCTAATACTGAACTCCAGTTATCTAAAGTGTTTGTTGCTGCTAAATGTGGCAGGTATCAGGTTATTAGGTCAAATGAGCTCAAAGTGACTTATTTACTTCAGTAAGTGCATTTAACATTTAAACCTACTTTGTGTTTAGTCTTTGTATTAGATTTTCTGTAGTTTATGATGAGATGAACCACATTCCCCTTTTCCCATTTCTCAGGTCACAGCACATGTTCAGGTCTTTATTCTCCTATTTATATTGTCCGTTTTGCTTATCTTGCAGACAGACAGAGCCTCTTTCAGTTGGTTTAAACCTCATCCTTCCCAAATCTCTCATCCTGCAGCTCTTTTGCCTTATACTTTATCATTTGTTTCTTTGTTTCCTTTGCTATATTTTTTAAGACAACTCCACACTCTACATCCACACATGCAGTGTTTAATATTTTTTCCATAAGCTGATGAACCAGCTTCCAATCTAAATTCGGGGAGCAGACACCCTCTCTACTTTTAAGACTAGGCTTAAAACTTTCCTTTTTGATAAAGCTTATAGTTAAAACTGCTTTTCTCTATACATTTACTTGTCACCACTGTATGCCATTAATTCTGTGTCCTACATCCTGTAGGATGCTTTGTTGTTGCTTTTTTGTTGTTTAGTTGTTGCTTTTCTTGTTGTTTTGTTGTTGCTTTTTGTTGTTGTTTTGTTGTTGCTCTTTTCTTTTCTCTCTTCACTTTCCACTCACCCCAACCGGTCAAGGCAGATGGCCGCCCACCCTGAGCCTGGTTCTGCTGGAGGTTTCTCCCAATAAAGGGAGTTTTTCCTCTCCACTGTTGCCTAGGGCTTGCTCAAGGGGGAATTGTTGGGTTGCTTCTACATACTTGTGTAGTCTGGACTTTATTCTGTAAAGTGCCTTGAGATGACTTTGTTGTAATTTGGTGCTATATAAATAAAGTTGAATTGAATTGAATTGATTTGAATTGATGAAAAATCGTAAGCAGCTGCTGAAGTGACATAACATTAATTTAATTTATTGTCAGCATTTAAATAAATTCAGCCTGTTGCAGTTTGGCTCAGGTGCTTTTGGGCTTTAGACACAAAGAAGCTCAGTCAGTCCTCATTCTCTTCTCCTCTGCATGACTGATAATCTGGTCACAGCTGATACGGCTCATGTTCGTGTTCATTTGGATCCACTTGGGTCTGGCACAGTCCTGAGACCTGCTCCTGTGAAACAAGACTCTTCCAGTTTTGAGCTAAATTTATAATTGGGGGAGTTTTCTTACTTGGACTTACTTACACATTAAACATTTACTTGTACTAGTAAGAACTCGTTCTAAGACCTTTGTCCTTCATTTCCGGACATATTTGTCATAGTTTCAGTGTTGGATGGAGTTCAGGTGCATCAGTGTGACTGCAGCATAAAGAAAGCAGAATTAAAGCAGGACTGGGTCCAGAAAGTTCCGGAAGCAAACACACATTTTATATTTTTATATAAAGTCAAACACCATAACTTACACCAGGTGGTCAGACTGCTCAACTTTTTAACCCATAAATGTTATGACAGACCCAAAACCTCAGGGGATTTAAAGCCCTACTTTTACTACATACATTAAAATACAAAACACAAAAGAATAAAGATGAACTTACTAAGACCACAAGCAGACAAATGTCCAAAGTCCCAGCAGAATGAGCAGCAGCAGCCTCCCACACCTGCTTCACATTTCTCCTCTCTCCACCGCCCTACATGAGTCCTAGTGTCTACCTGCCACATAAGTCACAATTTATAGTGACATTTGTGGATCTACAGACGTGGGAACTTCATTTCCTAATTGTTCTTTAATGTTTGTTCCTCAGAAACACATTTGTGTATCGTGTTGTGAAGTGGGTCCCGTTATAAGTCACTTCCTGATCTGTCCAGAGGGGGGAGACATTTAACATGTAATGTAACTCAAAAGAAAGGAAAACTCATTTAAATACGCGGTGTATCATCAATGAAACAAATGGCTTTTTAAGGACATTTGTATTAGGTTCTTGTCTCTACTTTACTATTTCATTGTTTTCTTATTATCGCAGCATTGAAATCTGGCGACGTTGTGGGATTTGTGCCAAATATCCAAACACTCCCATCTTTCACAGAGACCGAAGCAACTCGATTATTTCTCCGTGATTCTTGATCAAATCAGGATGAAGTCGTTATTTCTGTTGCTTCTCTTCTGTCACGTTTCATCACCAGGTAAGTTCACATTTCAATCTCTAAACTCTTTACTTCAGTCTGCACTTTGTCCCTGCGTCCACAGTTTTACCTCAGTTTGAAAAGACTTTAGACTTTAGGCACCGGTGGCAGTCGTCGTTAACCGGGGCCCCGACCGGGTTATGGAAGTCGTTGTCACGACTCGCATTTTCAATTTGTCCTGTGCTTTACGTCGGATGCCCTTCCTGACACAACCCTCTGCATTTATCCAGACTTGGGACTGAAACAAGAAGACACTGGCTTGTGCCCCCTTGTGGTTGCATTAGCTCCACAAAGTAACAAACATTAACATTTGGGATTTTGTAACAATGTTGTGGATCAAGTAAAAAGCAGAGGGGGAGGTTGTGAAAACTGCTTGATTTACTCTGCAGATCCAGATTCTTAATAAAAAGAGAAACAGCCGACAAATCACAGTGTGTTTTAGAGTGAGCTTATGAATTTTACATAATAATGCACTGATATTGTAATGTAGCATTTTTACTTTAATCAGTGTGAAACACTGAGCTACACCCTGAGCTGTAGTGGGCAGTCAGACCTGGTGTCATGATCCCACACACTTCCTGTCCTTGGACTTTTATTTTGTGGCCCCTTCTCCCCACTTCCTGTTCTTGTTTTTTTCCCCATCTTTACCTTCGTTGTCCCTTATTGTTTGCACCTGTTCCCCTCACTTTTTAAGCCCAGTCTTCCCCTCACTTCTGGGCCAGATCCTTGTTGTCATCTAACCCACAATAGACTCTCTGAACTTTTGAGCCTTAACTGTGTTTATTTTGGAAAATTATGTTCCCCTCTTGTTTTCAACATCCATTCTGTTATCTTATTTTCTATTAAGTTAACTCCCCTCGTGTGCTGGTCCTGTGGTTAGTTGTCTTAGTCTGTATCTGTTCTGAATCCAGTTTCTAATACCCTCCTGTTAGGAGCGACCTCTGTTTACTATTTGAGTCTCTGTCAATTAAAGCCCTTTTTAGTTCATCCCTCGCACTGTCTCCTCTCTTGGCTCCACCCTTAACCAAAACCTTGACACCTGGATTAATAGGAACTGGCACTGGAGTTGCAAACTTTCCCGGATCTGCCAAAGCA
Source organism: Channa argus (assembly GCF_033026475.1). NCBI lineage: Eukaryota > Metazoa > Chordata > Actinopteri > Anabantiformes > Channidae > Channa > Channa argus. The sequence continues at coordinate 6,706,639 of NC_090197.1, forward strand.
TGAGATACCAACTTATCTTTTTCCTACAGGAGAAGATACTAAATGTTTGTCCTAATATGTGACAGTAGCTGCTGCAGAAAGGAGCTTCTCTAAACTAAAGTTTATCAAACTGCACCTGAGATCCACAATATCTCAAGAGCATCTCAATAGACTTGCTTTAATTTGCATAAATTATGAGGTTTCTATGCAGGTATCATTTGATGATACCATAGATGCCTTTGCTGCAAGGAAGTTCAGACGTGTACAAATTTAAATGAAAGATTTTAGTTCTACATTATAGTTTTATGTTGTCTTGGTTGCACATTTTGCCCCATTGTTACCAAATACATGTACAAAGTATTCACTGACCATAGCACCATGTCCATTTATGTTGTTTCTATTGTTTTGTTGTGTTATTATGTTATTTTAGTGTTTGTGTTTGATCAACAGTTAAACCTTTAAGGTCAGTTTCAGTATAACCTGGATGGAGCTCTGGGAACTGTATGAGTGTAAGCTCCTGACAACAATAGCAGGCTGTGAATTGTTAGATATAATATTCCAGTTGATGAGCCGTCTAAAGCTTTTTACTTAGTCATACAGTTCCCAGAGCTCCATCCAGGTTATACTGAAACTGACCTTAAAGGTTTAACTGTTGATCAAACACACAAACACTAAAATAAGATTACTCAAACAGGTGGATGAGAGAATTTTACATTTTCTAAATCTTTGACAGAATCAAAAAGTGTGACTGTAGTAGAAGTGATGAGCTCTGTGCTCAGTGTGATTGTGTGGAAATGTAAAACAGGAATCATAATCAGACTGTAGCATCTTACAGGAAGATAGTAACTATTGATTGTTCATCTTTTCAGCAGCTCTGCAGGATGGAAACACTGGTCTCATCAATGCACAAATCACCACTCACACAGGAACTGAAGGAGGAAACATCACAGTTGGATGCTCATTTTATTTCTCTGGAAGCAGGAAGTTGTTCTGTAAAGGAGACTGTACAACAGGAAACATTCTCATTGAAACAACCAGTAACAGAGCTCAGAGCGGCAGATACAGTATTGAATATAAAGAAGGATTTTTTCTATCACTCATGTATGTGAGCATCACACAGCTGAACAAGTCTGACTCAGGATTGTACAGGTGTAGTTTGGACAGAATTCTGCTCCCAGATTCGCATCATGAGTTTGAGATCATTGTCACAGAAGGTGAGTTTCTACTGAAAGTTCTGAAAATGTTCCTTCATGTCATTTTATGTTATTTTAGTGTGTGTATGTTTGTTTGTGTGTTTGATCAACAGTTAAACCGTTAAGGTCAGTTTCAGTATAACCTGGATGGAGCTCTGAGAACTGTATGAGTGTAAGCTCCTGACAACCAAAGCAGGCTGAGAATGTGAATTATTAGATATAATATTCCAGTTGATGAGGCGTCTAAAGCTTTTTATTGTTAGAACAGTCAATCGGACTCTGATAAATGTCACAAGCCAAAATGTGTTTGTTCAATAATCTGCACCAAGTAATTAAGTGCTGCCGAACGTTTTTTTTTTTGTTCCGTTTACTTTCCTCGTCCATGCACCTTGACAGAAGGTGAACATTATATAACATTGGTGATGAAACAGAAGAAAGAGCAGAGTGAGTCTGAACTCTGTCCCACTAAGGAGAAATGAAAATGAGCAGCATGGGGTTACTTTGGATGCCCCATAAATGAAGGTGGAGTTGTCCTCAAAGACTGAAACAAATGTGTGTTTCTGGCTTAAAGATGTTGACAGGATCAGTCTGACTACGTTGTTCATCACCTAAATTATGACTAAATCAGGCTGTTCCACACTTACAGTAAATCAGAGACCACATTTCTCACTGTTTTCACAATTGCTAAACCAAACAATCATCTGATTAAAGAAGAAAAACCTCTGCACATTATTCCATCATAAAAAGTTTTAATTTGATACAAAGTTACAAAGAGCTTAATCTCCACCACCTACACCAGGTAAAATTACAGCTTTTACATTATAGTTACATGATAATGTCACATTACCACAGTGTAGTTAATTTTCTAATCAGGACCCAAAAGAAGAGACGGTGAGAGGAGGTTTGAATGTGAATGATGGTTTATTAACAGTCCAAACTTGGGGATCAGGCTGAGCACTGAGGGAGAACACACAACAGGGAGAGCAATGTCCAAAGGTACTGACTTTCCATAGAAATGTTCAGGGAAAAGGAAAGTAGAGAAGATCTGGGGGACAGTGGGGAGAGCTGGGTATAAATACACGGGAGCACAGGTGAAAACAATGAGGGTTAACAAGGAGAAACCTAAAGAAACTAACTAGGAAATGGTACTGAGGGACTACAAAATAAAAGCCAGGGGCAGGAAATGAATCTAAAGAAAAGTCCAAGAACCAGGACAGATATAGGTTTTGTTATCCAGCCAATTAATAAACTACTTATAATTAGAACATATGTAATATGTTATGACTCTCCAGTGACAGAGAACCATCAGTTGGTGTTGATGTTGTGGTTGATTGATTTTGATAGAAAGACTTGAGGAGAGTGGAGATGAGTGTGTTTGAAGGAGGGACTCTGTCTTCTAGAGAAGTGACAAGTTCCTGGTTTGACAGTGAAGAAGGAAGAGAGGCAGCATTAAGTCATCAGAGCCTCAACATGGACGTTCATCACATTTTAATCTGCTTCTTCCTCTGTGAGTATTTTTATTTTCTAGACTTATTTGGATTTTCTGAATGAGCTTTTTCTCTTAGTTTTAATGGAGGTTTAGTTTAGTCACACACACATCAGCATTGCTCTGTTTGTTCTGTCTCTTCCATGTCTCAATACTATGCAGCATTAGTGCAACTTTTCTCCACTTGCTCTTCATCATAACCTAAGACTGTCACTGGGCGTCTGTCTGGACATGACTCACTTCTTAGTGAAAAATGGTGATAAATTGTGCAGCACAAACACTGTTTCAGCAGAAGTTCCTCTTTAAATTTGTCACATATTTAACTTTACTCTGTTGTATAGTAGAAGAAGTTTGTCTATGTGAAAAATATCAAAAATGTAAATTATTTTCACATCTTTATCACATAAAAAACGAAACCAGTCTGTGCTCTAGTTTCAGCGAACGAGCCCCAGCAAAACCACAACATTAACACCAACTGATGATTGTGGTGAACAGGCTCCAGGCCTTCTGTGACCCACAGGGAATAACCGGTTACAGATAATAGATGAATGGATATTGTTCTTACTGCTTTTTCCTTAGTTACTGCTTGTAATTTTGTACTTTTTTCAAACTTGGCATCTCTGTTTTAGTCTGTAACATGGGCATCATTGGTCTGCACACATTTCTTGCTCACCTCCTCACACTAACCCTGTCATCTGATGTAATCAACAAAAAACAATATGGCTCCTCACAGCTGATCTAAAAATGGATCTAAACCCAAAGCCAAGGCCCCCGAAAACCCAGTTATGACCCAGTTATTCTTGACGACTTTTACCACATTACAACAATGCTTGAAAACACACATGGAGAATTGACTGGGAATGTGTTGTATGTTAGTGCAAAGTTCAGATTGTGTAGTTTAAAGGTAAATAGTTCTTAAATCTACAGCATTTTAAAGCTGGTTTGTTAAATTTCATCAGTGATGACTCGCATGATCTCAGAGATTCAACCAAACCACTTAGTTTACTCCTTAGAGCTAAAGAGGAAACTGTTCCAGCTTTCTGTTAGTTAAAAAACGTAACCTGCGATAAACAAACAATACTATGAAATATTGGTAGCAGCTTTTTTAACTAACAGAAAGCTATGGTTCTTTAATGCAACACAAGGACATATCTCAACATCAGCTTTTCCGAGAGGACACTAGAAAATGTACGGTTTAGTCTGATGAGTCTGAACTTGGGGTTTGGTTTGGCTGCATTGTTGGTTCCAACTGCTGTGACTTTGTGAATCTGTGGTGTAATATCTGCATGTCTGGTTCCCACTGTGAAGCATGGATGAGGTGATGGTGTGGGGTGTTAGTCAGTGATTTCTTCAAGGAGTTCAGGACACCTTCAGCCAGCATGTCTACTACAACATACTGTAGGATTTGCATTTAGTGAGACCAAGATTATTCTTTCAACAGGACAATGAGCGAGCATCAGGTGACCTGGCCTCCACAATCACCTGACTTGAACCCAAATGAGATGGTTTGAGAGTAGTTGCCAACAGAGTGATGGAAACTCAACCTTTCCAGGTCCCTGTCTCTCAAAGCTGGCTGAGACACAAAGTGGCCACTTTGAAGAATCTAACATTTAAACTGATTTGCTTTGTGTTTGGATCTTAATTGTTTGATGTCAACAAAATAAACCCAAAAAATATAAAGAACAGAGACTGACTCCCAACAAAAAAGCAGTGTGGAAAATCAGCCCAATCAGACAAGTGAAATTTAAACTGTCAAGTTTAACAATCAACACAGTTTGTGTTCAGCTAATATGTAAAATGATGGACCTGCTTAAAGGGAAATTTAAAGAAGAATCTTTAGCTACGTACATTGTTTTTACTCCAGTCTGAGATTTGGATCAGTTTCTTCTGACACGAGGCTGTTGAGCAACAATCTTCCTCTACACTGTTAAAATGTTTCAGAGTTGATGCACATCTTACTCTCCTTGTTTCATTTCATAGCACATGCAGTGAGCTGCCTGTCAATGTTATTACAGGTTGCACCAGCCTATTGAATATCTGTGTGGGATATATGTAATGTGTACAGGACACAATTATTGAAAGAAGAACAAACAGACCAGCCCTCTCACACTGAGGCAGACTGACCCACTAGGAGAATTCATGAGCTTCCTAGGTTGTAATTCACAAGCTACTACACTAAACCAATTAATAACTGTGATAGATAAAAATGGTCACTGTAATGTTGACAAGCTTGAATGAAATCAACACATCTGTTGAGGAACATGTGATAATAACTGATTAGGAAAAGAAATCAAACCACAAATAGTGATCACATGAACACAATGACAGACTGAATGACTGAAGGGAAACAAAATGATCAACATCACTCAGTTACAACAGACTCAAACAGGTTGATGAGAGAATTTTACATTTTCTAAATCTTCATTGACAGAATCAAAAAGTGTGTCTGTAGTAGAAGTGATGAGCTCTGTGCTCAGTGTGACTGTGTGGAACATTTAGACATTTACATTTAGTCATTTAGCAGGCGCTTTTATCCAAAGCGACTTACAAGTGAGGTACAAGGCAGCAAAAATCTAAGTCAAGGAGAAAACATCAAAGCAAAGTCCTATCAGAAAAGTGTTCACAGTTCACGAGATACAAGTGCAAGAGAGCAGAAAGGTTTTTTTTTGTTGTTTTTTTTTTCTTTTTTTTAATTGTTTTTTTTTAAAGATTTAAGTGCATAGGAAGATGCGGAAGAGTTCAGTTTTCAGCAGTTTTTTGAATATTGGGAGAGAATCAGCTGAGCGTGCAGCGTTTGGTAGCTCGTTCGTGTCATCAGCGTAGCAGTGATAGGAAAGACCATGTGAGTGAATGATGGCACCTAGGGATGAAGTATAGATAGAAAAGAGGAGAGGACCAAGAACTAAGCCCTGCGGCACACCGGTAGAGAGGCTATGAGAGTTAGAAAGATGCCCCTGCCAGGATACCTTGAAGCTTCGTCCTGATAGGTAAAAACAAAGCCAGTCTAGAGTTGATCCAGAGATGCCCAAGTCAGAGAGTGTGGACAAGAGTATCTGATGGTTCACAGTGTCAAAGGCTGATGATAGATCAAGTAGAATTAAGACAGATGATTGACCTGTGGCTTTTGCAGCTCGAAGATATTCCACAACAGTCAGGAGTGCCGTTTCCGTGGAATGACCCCTCTTGAAGCCAGACTGGTTGACATCGAGGAGGTTATTCTTGGAAAGGAAGTCTGAGAGTTGGTTGAAGACTGCTCGTTCCATAGTCTTGGCCAGAAAAAGGAAGGAGGGAGACAGGTCTGTAGTTCTCCACTACAGAGGGATCAAGAGAAGGCTTCTTGAGCAGTGGGTTAATCAAGGCCTGCTTGAAAGAGGTTGGAAAAGTCCCTGTTTTGAGAGATGTGTTGATGACTTGTGTAATAGCTGGCATGAGTGCAGGTGCAACTGCTTGAAGAAGAGTGGAAGGGATTGGATCCAGAGTGCAGGTGGTCGGATGATTAGAGAGGAGGAGGGTGGATACGTCAACCTCAGTCAGAATTGCAAATGATGAGAGCAATGCAGTGTTGGAAGAGGTTAGATGGATGTCATCATCTGGAGGAGAGAACTGTGAGCTGATGGCTGCCACCTTGTTGGTAAAAAAGTTGGCAAAGTTGTCAGCAGTGAGAGAGGTAGATGGCGGTGGTGAAGGTGGGTAGATGAGTGATTTAAAAGTGGAGAACAGCTTTCTCGTGTCCGTGGTGTTGCTGAGCTTCTCCTGGTAGTAATTGATCTTTGCCCTGGTGACACTGTGAGAAAAAGGTCCAAGCAGATTCTGATACTCAGCAAGGGCAGATGGAGTCTTGGATTTGCGCCACTTCCTCTCAGCACTCCTGAGCGTGGTGCGTTGTTCACGGATCCCGTCAGTGAGCCACGGATTAGAAGGTGAGAGACGGGCGGGTCTCGAAGACATAGGACAGAGACAATCCAGACATGATGAAAGTGTATTGCAAAGACTGTCTGTGGCTGCATCTGCATCGCAGATGGAGAGGTCCTGTGTTGGGGGCAGAGTTGCGGAGACCAGCTAGGAGAATCGATCCGGGTTGGGAGACCTGAGGTTGCACCGGAATGTTACAAGTGTGGGAGGAGATTGCGAAGGTCTCGGGATAAGGACTGTGAGTTGAATGAAGAAATGATCCGATACATGCAGAGGAGTGACCAAGATGTTGTCTGTGGTGCAGTTCCGGGTGAGAATGAGGTCGAGGTTGTTGCCAGCTTTGTGGGTCGGAGGAGTGGAGACCAGACTCAGGTCAAATGTGTTTACAAGAGCAAACACATCAGCCGCCTGTGGTTTCTCCGGGTGAATGTTCAGGTCTCCCATGACGATGAGAGGAGTGCCATCTTGTGGGAAGTGGGACAGCAACATGTCCAGTTCATCGCAGAAGTTCCCCAGTATCACAATCACCATGACTGCAATCGGTGCCGTGATCCTAACGGCATGATATTCCAGAGAAGACAGATTGCTGAGTGGTGCTGTCGAGGAAAACTTCCAGGTGTCATTGATGAGGAGTCCAGTCCCACCCCCCCGGCCTGATGAGCGAGGAGTGTGAGAGAATGAAAAATTGGTGGAGAGTGCAGCTGGGGTGGGTGTGTTCTGTGGCATGATCCAGGTTTCTGTAAGTGCAAGCAGGTGAACAGCTGAGTGTGTAGCAAAAGCTGGAATGAAGTCGGCCTTGTTCACGGCAGACTGGCAGTTCCACAGGGCAAGAGAAAAAGAGGCTGGTGGCAAAGTGGTCTGGGTGAGAGTGCGCAGGTGAGAAACATGTCGTCCCCTAGTAGGGCGCCATGTCCTACGTCTGCGAAGGAGAACAGGGATCTGCTGAAAACACATAGTAAAACAAAGAAAAGGCTTTTCTGGGTAGAAAGGGTTAATGTGAAGCAAAGTAGAGAAATAGAAGTAGAAGAAGTTTGAAATAAACTACCTAGTGTCCTCGTTCGGTGGACTCACGCAGGTAGACTCGCTTGTCTTTACACCGTCGGTCTTCACACAAGGAGGGCTGAACAAGGGCTGATGCTCCAGCCCAACAGGTGCCTTAAATATGGTCTTAATTGGCTACAGCCGAAACCGCCCCCTCGTTGAAACCAACCTACCTCTTGTGCCTTTGTTAGGTCAAAGGTGTGAACGCTTGGTGATTACTAAGCTGAAACTACCACCAACAACAGACCAAATATCCACTTCACCAGAAGAGCAAAACTTTCTACCTACAGTTCTTAACTATTACAAAAAACCAGACTAAATCAGCAGACTCAAGAAAAATGACAGAAACTCAGCTACCTCTGAAACCAACAAACAAATTTCAAACAGTACTTACTAGTTGAGTATATCTCCTGTCCGAGCTTGGTGCTTGTGGAAATGTAAAACAGGAATCATCATCAGACTGTAGCATCTTACAGGAAGATAGTAACTATTGATTGTTCATCTTTTCAACAGCTCTGCAGGATGGAAACACGGGTCTCACCAATGCACAAATCACCCCTCATACAGGAACTGAAGGAGGAAACATCACAGTTGGATGCTCATTTTCTTTGTCTGGAAGCAGGAAGTTGTTCTGTAAAGGAGACTGTACAACAGGAAACATTCTCACTGAAACAACCAGTAACAGAGCTCAGAGCAGCAGATACAGTATTGAATATAAAGAAGGATCTTTACCATCACCAACACTCATGTATGTGAGCATCACACAGCTGAACAAGTCTGACTCAGGATTGTACAGGTGTAGTTTGGACAGAATTCTGCCCAAATATTCAGATGATGTGTTTGAGATCATTGTCACAGAAGGTGAGTTTCTACTGAAAGTTCTGAAAATGTTCCTTCATGTCTGTGAAGCTGTGAGAAAACTGACTGTTCTCTGACAGCTTCTCATGTTACAAATCAGCAGGTAAAATAAGTGCTGCATCTTTTCATCATTAACAGTAAAAACAAGCTAAACAACTAACAGCTAATGTTCTACATGAATCAGCACAAGAGCAGGTGTTACCACTTCCAATCTCCTGTTAGTGGCTTATTCAGAAACATTGGTACATTTGCTGAACCTCTGTCAACATGTGTGGATGATCAAAAACTAGAACTTCACTAACACAACCACACACCAAGCAAACACAACACAAAATGTAACAAGCAGCTAAAAAGAATGATTTACTCATCTACCAGCAAGAACTAGTCAGCTCCACATCCATCTTGTTTCCTTTTCTCTCTTTTAGCTCTCACTAACCAGTAACAGCCAGTCTGATGTTCTTCTCTGCACAGTCTCCTCAAACGTTGTTTTCTTGCTGCATCTGTGATGTTTAGTGAACACCTATGGATGTACTCCATGAATGGATGTATTACAAGAATACTGAGCTACAGTAATCTCACAATTGAGGCCTGTTGTCAGGACGACAGAAAAGCAGTTCATCTTATTAACATCATGAGGAAAACAGCATCTCCTCTGGATCATTATCTGATTGTTTCATTGTTCACAGCTTCAACCTCTTCACCACCAAGCACAGCTCTCCAACCTTCAACATCGCATACATTCCCTTAATCATCATCATCTTCCTTTGAAACCTACAAACAGCCTGAAACAGGATCATCAGGTACATTTAAAGTTCCCTCTATAATAAACATAGTGTTACTCAGCACAGAAACATGAACATGACCCTCAGTGACAGTTGCTGTAGACCTGATACAATGATGCACTAAAGAAAGTAAAAAGTAAAAATGCTACACTACAATATCAGTGCATTATTATGTGATCTTTAAAATTCACAAGATCACCAAGTGGTGCTGAACTGCTGTTTATTAGAGAGGATACGAAGATGAGTAACAGCAATGACCAGTGAGATATGGAGTCAAAACATGCTCAGTTGACCATGGACCACAGGGTCAGTGGGTTGATTCCTGCTCCCGGCTACATGTCGAAGTGTCCTTGGGCAAGACACTAAACCCCCAAGTTTCTCCCGGTGGGTCAGGTGAACACCTTGCATGGCAGCCACTGCCATCGGTGTGTGTGTGTGTGTGTGAATGGGTGAATGGGAATCAACATTGTAAAGTGCTTTGGATAAAAGCGCTATATAAGTGACTATTTACCATTTATTTACCATAATCACATGACTTGGTAAAACAAACGTGTGCATGATTAAAGCATAGACATAACGTGGTAAATCCTCTTCTTAGATTGACCTGGTTACAAGAGCTCGTGATAATCTAGATTCTTTAGGGACATATAACAATACTCATAATCCTTAGTCACACACGCGTCGGCAACAGAGAGTCAATAAGAAGCAGTTACTCACAAAACCAGAGTAGCAGCAGAGGCAGGTCAGAAAAACGTAGCGTGATCTGAACCGTAGACAGTAATGAGGATTTCAATGAAGGCCGGAAAGTCACAGATGATCTGGCAGCTTGGTGAGAGGACTGAGGACGTATATAAGCAGAGTGGTGAGAGCAGGTGAAACTGATTACTGGTGGTTGGTTAAACAGGGAAAATGTGACGGGACCAGGAACAGGAAGTGGTGGTTTTTCTTTGACTGTGGTTTGATTTGCATTTTTTGCTAAAGCCTTTGTTTAAAAAGGAGGAAGAAATTGACATTAAATGATTCAGACTGAATATACAGCTGAGGAGAACTGGAAGTGAGCTGTCAGTTTAGATGTGACCTCCACCTGCCCCCCTCCCATGAGCAATGCTGAGCAGTCCTACACACTTAGAGGAGACAAACTTTGAAGCAGCAACTACTTTGTTCTTTGCATTTATCCATTTATACTTACAAGCACATTTAGATTTGCAAGTTTGCTGAAGACGTTAAATCTGTTGGATTTGTTCATTCACCCATTTGTTAGATTTTATTTTGTGTGAGAGTTGAAGTTTAAAGGCTACAGAGGGAGTTTATCTAGTGTCTGACCTGCCAGGCTCAGAGGAGGGAATAGATAACAGATAGTTAGAAAGACATTGAAGCTTTCAGGTAGAAATCCCAGACATAGAAGTGATATCATCATAATGTCATTGTGACAGTGGTTTGTGGATATAATGTAAAACATGTTTAAATTATGTGAGATAATTTGAGATACGTGATATAACAATCAAACATTGTGGTCTCTAAAGTCTTATTTATTAGTTTGAGATTAAAGTCTTTGATATTTGTGTATTTGTTAGTAGAAATCCTTCATCCTCTCTCCTCTTTCTCACTCACCTTCTGTGTCTCTTGTTCAGTTTCCCTCCTGGTTCCTTTGGTTCCTGTACTTGTGGTGGTGGTGGTTGTAGTTGTGTTAGTTGTTGTTGGGCTGCTCCTCTGCAAAAAGAAGACAAACGACTCTGATGGTGAGTTATCTCATGACATCAGTGGAAACACAAAAGACATTAAGCACTTTTGTTTGTTCTCCACTAAAATTCAGAGACAAATATACGTTTTACTGCATCACATTTGTCTGATAGTTAGAGTTATTTAGTTCTAGATGCAGATTGTAATGTAAAATACCCTGTTAGTACATAAAGTGGTAAAAATCAGCTCCATCTTTTAGCAGCTGCACTATTAGTGATGTGGACATGTCATCAGTAAGAACCATCCAATAATATGATGTTCTATTACATTACATGTTATATTTGGACAAATAAACTGCTGCTTATACTTCTATACTATTACTTAAAGTTTCTGATGCAGGACTTTCACTTGTAATATTGTAGTTTTACTCAGTAGCAATGATACATTTACTTTTTACTTCTTCCACCACTGCTCAGTGATGCCATAAACATGGTGATGATCAATAAAATGTTTTCTTTATAATCACATAAGTCAAAGTTAAAATTTGAAGAAGTAGCTCATAAATAACTCATTTAAATGTGTCTGTTCCACAGGTTTGAACATGAGCGGAATCTCAGACCAAACCAACATGGAGGTGATTTTAAAGCTTTTTTCCTCTGTTTCTTCTCACTGTCAGCTCTTAGGACATTTTCTAAATGAATCATATAATCCATGATCCCCACTCAGAGGTTCAAACCAACACTGAATCTTCTCTACTCACTGTTAGTGTCTGTCAGTCTGTAACCTGGATTATTTCCAGCTGAAGCCAAAACATCAGATTATTCATTAGTCTCATGTCCCATCGACTGGGGGTGAACGTAAAGGCTTCACCCCCACCTGCTATTGAATAATCAAAACGTTCCATTTTCTTTTCTTGCTTTCAAGAAGACAGAAGAGAATCTGGACTTTTTGTAAAGATGGATTCAGAGAACTCTAAACAACTTAATGTTGTAGATATGTTTAAATGACAAACTATTGTTATTATTATTACTGTTGTTCTTTTCTGTATTTTCATGACTTGGTTGTGTTATTAATTTTTCCTGTTATTTCTGTCTCCCTCCAGTTGATACAAAAAGTCTTCTAATGTGTTATTAAAGCCCATGAAGAGACGTAGCAGGCAGCTGTTTTTAGCTGTGGAAGTTCCCACTTTCTAAGAGCTCGACTAAAGTTCAGTTCACACAATTTAAAATAGTTCACGTCACAACCTAGAAAACTTCATTTCTGTGAGACACTTGTGTCATTGGTGGGTCAGAAGTTGTTAGTTGCAGCGTCTGTGATTCAGTTTGGCTCTTATGAAACACAAATGACCTACGTTTTTTATGGTCTCACATCCCAAACATCAAATACAGACAGATTGAACTATGGCAGAGATGTAGGATGAAAGAAAACCAGTGTTCAGTCACAGTTTTCTTCCTTGTTGAAATATTCTCCCCTAAATCAAAGTGAACAGAGTCTAATCTCACCCCTCACACTGACACTAAGCTCACTGGCAAATGAAGCATGTTTCAGCTCCTGTTTTCACAGGTTTCCTCATACGTGAGCTGATCCCACACTGAAATCTAGCAGAGTTTCTCCCGTGAGGACAGTTCTGACTCTCTGATCTACCTGATCTATGTTCAGCACCAAACAGACAAAACATAGTGATTATAGGAGAAAAACACAGTTTGAGGGACAAACATCTGTCTCTGGGCCTTAATTGTTCCTGTTTAAAACATCACCTGTACAAATATATTGACAGCTCCTGTTTTCACAGATTTCAGCTGTTCTGTCATTTCCTGTCACATCTGTAAACTTCCTGTTGTTTTTCTTTGTTCCTTCAGTTTTTCGACTATGAGAACTGTCAACCAGCCTCCACAGGCCAAGACTCCACCTACCAGAGCCTCAATCCAGTAACCAGGGACCAGGGCCAGATCTACTGTTCACTCACACAGAAACACTAGTGATACTGTCTGAGTTCTGTTTCTGTGCAGCTTCATGCTCTGGTGTCACAGTATGAATATGAGGGAGCTCCAATTTAAGATCCAAGTTATTATGACTTCCTGGATGAATCGCTGTGGTCTTGGACTAATTTGGAATTTTAGTCACTTCTGGGAAGGTTTACTATTGTTCCAAGGCTTCTCTTTTTAACATAAATATTATATTTGCTCATTAGAAAGTCAAGTTTGTAAATGTGTCTTTTTAAGGGCTTCAATGCTTAATTTAGTCTTTAGTCAATTTTAAAACTTTTTAAATTCAATAATGTCCAGAGAAATCAGCTCTAGTGTCCACACTTCATATATGAAACAGGCTTTGGAGAGAGAGGACACATGGACGATCAAGAAACTGCAGGTGTCTCTCTTTGTGAGTCTGTTAGACAGAAGAGGAACAGAAAATGAAACTTTAATTTAAAAAAGAAATAAAAAAACACAAAAACATCTCCATCATTCAGAGATGAGCACCGTGTTTATTATCTCTGAAAATGTCATTGTGATTTGCTTATGAGAAAGGACTGTGTTCCAGAAATAAATAAGTTGGACCAACAAAAAATCTCGTTAACAAAATCATAAATTCGTTTAAGGTTCTGTTTTTTGTTGGTTTGTATTTACATTAAGCTGTTTATCATTTAACAAAACACGAAAAATTAATTGAACTATAACTGTGAAAAATGAAAGGGAAAAAATTCACTTGTTAAACAGCAAAACCACCTCAGAAAAATCTAGTATAAGTATCTGTATTTTTACAATATGTGAGTTTAAAATACCATGTAAGGCACAATTATCCTTAATCAATAGATATTCTACATTTTCTGAAAAGAAAACTACAATATATTCATCTACATCAACAATTAAAGCTTGTGAAAGAAGAGACAGGGACACCTACAGAAAGAGACAGAGAGACGGAGACAGAGAAGGAGAAAGACAACTACGGGAGAGAGAACACACAAAGTTAATGTCGTACAGTGGTGACAAACAAATGTGGGGTAAGAGGAGAGAAGAGAGGGAAGAGAGGAGGAAAGGAGCTCAGTGCATTGGGGGGTGGGTCCCCCAGCAGTCTAACAATGTGCAACGTTTGGAGAAAAATGGGGGGAAAACATGGAAACATGAAATGTATTTCTACTAGAAGGACTTTCTAAGTAATTGATTGACAAAATGAAGCTCTTTGAAACTTTAAGCTCTATCTGTCTGGGAAACACCAGGCACTGCTCATCAGGTGGTGGATGCCATACACCATGTGGGGGCAGCATCATCCTGTGGGTGGGCTTCTCAATAGGAGGCACACAGCCAAGATCATGTTGTAGTAGCTTCAGGACATGTCTCTGATTGTCCTTAATTGGCTGCAATTACTGCTGAAGGCTTTTCCACAAGGTCCAGAATAAATAATACTCCTGTACTATAAATGACAGATTTCACTTTACAGTCTGAAGACCTCTGGTCTAAGTGTCTCATGAACAGCCATGACATTTATTATGGGTATGTTAATAAAAACAATATTTGGTTATGAATAGAGCTCTGGAGACTACATGACTTTAAGTTATAGGATATATAGTTATCTGCCGGGTGGAGGTAAAAATACCTTCACAGAACAAAATATATGAGGTCAATACCTCAGTCAGCTGATTAAAGTCATCACCACAGTCATTAAAAAACAAGTCCCAGTCTGTCGGCTCTAAACATCCTGTTAGTGCTTCGACTGCATCTTTATTCCAGACTTTATGTTTTTTTTGATGGGTTCACCAGTTTTCAGTTGAGATAACAAAATAACATTATGTTCAGAAAGGCCAAGGGGTGGAAATGATTTTGAAGTGTTCGCATTAAGGATGTTGCCGAAGCACAAGTCCAGTGGTTTCTCTTTTCTGGTGGGGGTTGGGACATATTGTTCCAAATTGGACAGATGTGGAGCGATGTCACACTTATTAAAATTCCCCAGTATGAACACAGGCTGATCTCCAGTCTGACTGACAGCTCTATTGTAACTGTCCACGATGTGCTCGGCTCAGGCCCTGGTACATGCACTAAAATCCCGGTAATGTGAGAGACCTCTCTGGGTAAATATGTGGTCTGAAGGATACAGTCATTACTTCACAGTGTTTCCAGCACTGTGATGTTTGCTGCCAGACAGATTCTGCCCCCAATCGACTTCCCTGTTGTTGCAGTGTCTATGTCAAAACGAATGAAGTTAAATCCATCAAGCTGCACGTCCACATCCTCAGAAAGCCAAGTCCCTGTGAAGCAGAACAGGCTGGTTTGCCGATAGTCCACATCCGACTTCACGAGTGTGGAAAGTTCCTCACTTTGTTCCGTAGCGATCGGACATTTGACAGCGTGATGTAGCCGGTTGCCCCTTCGCCTCAGTCTGTTCCGTATCCCTCCTCTGGAGCCTCTTTTCCTTCTTCTTCGCCTGTATCCCCGAAGTAACTCCAACGGTATCATCTAGTTCAGGGATGTCAAACTCATTTTAGCTCAGCGGCGACATGGAGGAAAATCTATTCCCAAGTGGGCCGGACCGGTGAAATCTTCGGATTGTTTTAATACGATCAACAAAAAAGATAAAGCTGGAGCCTGAGGACAGTGTGTCCAAAATAGTAGAAGCACAACATCACTATTAATCATAAAACACCTCAAGTTTATTTGAAAAATTGTAAAGAAAAAGAACATAGAAACACACAAAGCCTCAGTGATTCACAGAAGTATATCACGGTGTCTCATGCAGCACTTTAAGTTGGGTTGCATAGTGTATTTGACTCCTGTTACTTGGCATGTTTTAGTTTTCACCAGCGCATCAATATCAGGCGTCACATCCTGAGTGGCAGCCAACTTCAGGATGTGATTCACGTGCTTGTGCGTGAGCCTTGAGCGAAGCTTTGTTTTATTTATGCTCATTACAGAGAAAACTTGCTCACAGAGATATGTGGTTCCAAACATGCACAACAGTTTTGCAGCTAGTGTTGTCAAGTTGTGGTAACAAGGCAAGAGATTCTGATAAAATGTGTCCAAGTCAGCTTCAAATCCGAGTCACACTGCAAGTCTGTTATTTCAAGTTGGATGCTGACGGGCAGATCAGAGGGATTCGCGGTGAATGGCGAGCAACAAACTTTGAAGTCTTTCTCCAGTTCACCAAAAATCTGAAGTCCCGTTATTTTATCTTTGAACCGCTTCATGTTGGGTCGTGCACACAGTTTTCAGACAGGGGAAGTGAGCTGCATCACCACCGGCGAGTTGCGTCTCCCACACTGACAGCTTCAACTTGAAAGAACGTTTGTCATGATACTGCGTGACAACTTTGTTGCGCCCTTGCAGCTGTTTGTTCAAGTTATTCAGCTGCTCTGTAACATCCACCATAAATGCAAGGTCCTGTATCCACTCTGCGGAATGAAATTCTAACACTGGTTTGTCCTTTTCTTCCATGAACTGTTCAATTTCTTCTCGTAAATCAAAGAAACGCCTCAGCACAGCACCTCGGCTTAACCATCTTGCCTCAGTGTGGTATGACAGGCCATAGATGTGGTCTTTGTCTGTGAGAAGGCCGTCAAACTGACGGTGATTCAGGCTTCTGGATCGGATGAAAGTAACAGTTTGGATGACACCTTCATGACGTTGTCCATCTTTAATGACTTGCAACACAAAGCCTCCTGGTGCAAAATACAGTGAAAAGTCCAAAATTCACGTCCTCCATTTGCAGATTGCACTTTCTCTCTGCACTTTGTCACAACGCCTGGTTTTGAACACCAGTCCACTCCGACCCTGTCCAGCGCACCGACGACTGTGGTGAAAATATCAGCTGATGTCGTTGTATCTGTCATCGGCACCAACTCCACGAAATCCTCGGTGACGGTCAATGTGTCATCAACTCCGCGGATGAAAATGGCTGGTTGTGCAACATCTGTAATGTCCGTGCTTTCATCAATTGCAACTGAAAACGCAATAAATGACTTTACTTCTCGCTTCAACTGACTGTCCAGATCCACTGAAAGATCGGAAATCCTGTCTGCAACTGTGTTTCTTGTCAGGCTGATATTTGCAAAAGCCTGGAGCTTTTCAGGGCTCACAATCTCCGCTGCCTTCATCATGCATGTTTTTACAAATTCACCCTCACTAAATGGTTTGGAAGCCTGCGATTTCATTAGCAAACAGGTATCTAACTTTCACTGCAGCGTCACTGATGTCTCGGCTGTGACTCAACACAGAGTCTGTTTCTTCAGACCCGCCAAAAGTTCATTCACCACCTAGAATCCAAGTTATTCTGACTTCGTGGATGAATCGCGGTGGTCTTGGACTAATTTGGAGTTTTAGTCACTTCTGGGAAGGTTTACTATTGTTCCAAGGCTTCTCACCTGGAATCTAGGTGGCGTCACCTCCGCTGGCTCCTGCTGCAGGCGGCTTAGCTCCAAAAGAGAATCCCGTGATATGAGCCTGCTTGGACTGCTGGTAAATACAGTTGTATGCAAAAGTTTAGGAAGTTTCATTTATAAATATTTGGGTGTTTGCATCATCAATTTCATTTTTATCTATCAAATAACTGAAGGACACAGTAATATTTCAGTAGTGAAATGAGGTTTATTGGATTAACAGAAAATGCGAAATATGCATCAAAAAAAAATTAGAAATCAGACTTTAAATCAGACTTGTGTGTCTGTACACAAATCTGTAATTGTGTATGTAAAATAATGTGCAAATGTATTCACTCCAAAAACTAAATGTAAATATCTAGTTATCAGAGAAAACACAGTTTTTAACTAAAAGAGGTGAAAAGACTCACAACTGGCTGTTTTTTTACACGTGGATTATTGCTTCTGTCCTGTCATCTGGGACATTTGTCTGTGTGTACAGAGATTTGTCCTTGACTTTGTCCTGCTCAGCCAAACAGTGTTTCTAGTGTTTCTGTACTGTTAGCTACAGCAGCTAACGTTAGCAGATGCAGGCAGCTCAACAGCTACAGCTAGTGTAGCTAACAGCTAACAAACAGCAATAGCTAACTTTACTCCTAAAAGTGCTGTATGTTATGATACAATTTAGTCTTGATATTTAAACTTTAAATGGCACATGACAACACACTGTATCGTACACATGAGAGAGTTATAACTTATTGTGAGGGCAGTGAATTAAAACAGGTCAGAGCCCCAACACATATTGTTATTTAACCCCATTGTATCTTAGTTCATATTCTACACTGTTCTTTTGGCACATTTGATTTGCTAGTTTACCTTATTTTGAGACATCTGCACTTCAGTTTTCTGCACACAGACAATACAGTGAGCTTTTATAAGTGTTGTTACCGATATTCGCCACAAGAGGGAGACAGACAGCGCAGACACACTGTCATATAGCGCTGAGATGAGACACGAGACAGAACTATGTTAACAACAGTTTACTGCTTTGTCTGTAATTTTGCAGTAAAGAGAGGAAAACCACAAGACCCTGTCTGCGTGTTTTGTCAAGTGTGCTACATTATACAATATTATACAATATAAAAAAATATATGAAAAAGAATGAAGACTACATCTAGTACAACGCTCAGTCTGTGAGAGAGTGAATGTAGCTACATTAGCAAAGAAGTTTCTCCTGAGGTAAAGCAACAGAGTAGAGAGGAGGTGAAGCATCTTCAGGGAGGCTGCGAGAACTCGCTTCTACCCGAGGTTCAGAGTAGACAACTTTGTCTGTGTCAGCACAGGGGGAGCTGGCTTCTCTTTTAGGAACGTCCACCTTGGAGTAGACTAAGTTACCAGAATTGTCTTCAGTCTGAAATGTAAAAATCACAGGTCAGAAATTAGCTCTTAATCACTGTCACATGTGTTTAAAACTTTATTTAAGTTCATCTTGTCTTGACTTATACTTAAGAGTCAGGAAGCCACATTAGCCATTTAGCAGATGCTTTTATCCAAAGCAGCTTACAAGTAATGAGCAGACACTAGAGGCAACTGTGTGTTCAGTGTCTTGTCCAGGGACACTTTGACATGTAGCCAAGAGGAACCGGAAGTCAAACACTGACCCTGTGGTTTGTGAAGGACACCAGCTGAGCCACAACCACCAGAACAGGAAGCTGCACTGCAGCAGTCTGATAGTTTTAGTTTTTCTCTGTTTTGTTAGATGAGCATCATCACATATAATTTATCTTAATGCTGTTATTAAAGGATAAATGAATCAACCCTCACAATTAGCCACTGACTTCTTTCACTTCTTCTTTTTTGCATAGGCTGTTTGTTGTGCTGTAAATAAAATGCTGCAATATCTACAGCATACTTTGTGTAGACCCACTGCAGAGAATATCCTGACCTGAATCTCCAGATATTATGAGAAGTAAAAAAAAAGTTTATTTCAGTCTTAGTCCTACTTGATGTTACTGCTGCATTGTCTACTGGGACCATGTTGCTTCAAAGGCTACAAAACTGGGTGTGTAGCTGCTCTCAATGGGTTGATAAAGATCTGGTACAGACCTGTAAAATACTGTAAGGGTCAGTCCTAGAACCTCTTCTTTTTATTCCATACATGCTACTATTGGGTCATACAATGCGTAACAACAGCATTTCTTATCAGATGTTAGTGAAGGTGTTAAGTCATCCAGGTCTAGTTATCAGGAGGTTAAGTCATGTGCTTTTTAAAACATTTTCCTCCTTGTCCAACCACCTTTTCACCCCGACGGAAAGTGGGCTAGGGCACCCAGTTCTATCCTCCAGGTTGCCTAAATAGGCTTGTTAGCTGAATAATAGAGAAGGTGAGAGTAGGACAGAGTCATGGGATTGTAATGATCACCATCCATCATCCTTCTAGGAGGGATTGTTAGGTGTGGAATCCCCAGATGGATGTGTGCATGATAAATGGGAGACAAATTGTGTTTGGGTCCTAAGTGGTTACATTGTTGACCTCAAACAAGTGTCCTTTAGGTGTAGATACACTGCTGATTCTGGTTCTGAAGTCTTCTTCTGATAGTGATATTGTTGGTTTCTCCAATGTAGAGCTCTGAAGACTCTTCACTGCACTGGACTGGACACACTATGTTGTTTTTCTTGTGTTTTGCTTAAGCTGTTGCTTAATGTTTAGATGATTACATGGACTTAATTGCAACACTTTCTTTCCTCCTCGCTCTGTCTGTTCAAAACAGTGGAACCTTTCAGTCAGAGATTCACTGATAAATCTGACTAAATCTAAATCTTTGGACTGAACTGGGGAAGCATTGGGGAGCATTCAGTTTTGCTGCCCCCTCTGATTGGAATAATCTCCAAACAGAAGTCATTTCACTTGAAGCCTTCTGTTCTTTCCTAATCACCAAACAACGAGAGTCCTTTGGACAGTGCTTGTGTTTTTAAACTGTTACCTTGACCTCAACTACTGCACTTTGTAATGTTAAGCTGTATCCAAAACCTAAACTATTGTTTAGTTTAACTTATTGTTGGTAATGTGTATTTCAAATTGTATTCATTCATTATGACATGTGCCCTTGTAAATGAATAAAGGAATATTCTGTTGTATAA
The DNA here is from genome assembly GCF_033026475.1 of Channa argus. NCBI lineage: Eukaryota > Metazoa > Chordata > Actinopteri > Anabantiformes > Channidae > Channa > Channa argus. The sequence goes on from NC_090197.1 coordinate 6,727,054, forward strand.
GCCATCAGCATAAACAGCCTGTTAGAGGAGGAACATCCCAGAGGGCTTTAACTGAGGCCCCCAGTGAGACATACAGGAGCTTTGAATGATCAGACTGTATCTGCTTGTATCTGTCACAGGTGAACTCAGTCTTCTTAAATCTCTTCCTCAAACTCACTTATTTTGACTTTTTCTTAATCTGTGATGTTGTTGTAATTTGTTTAATATAAGTTTTAGTTTTACATCTGCTAATAATATTATTTTAATTCTTTTCACTTTTAAGGTTTTTGTGACTTTGAGAAGTGCTGCTAAGTGTTATTAAGGCAAAAGAGAAGACAATTAGCTTATTTCTAACTACAATCTTTGGGTCTGGGCTTAAACAATGTTCTGGTCTAAAAGCTTTTTTTTTTACATACTTGCATCCTGAGCACAGGTGTCAGTGGCCAAGCTGTATATATCTGTGGTCCTGACCTCATCTTGATGGATCAAAGTGTAAACTGTAGACGCTTCCACAGGATCTCTGACCTCTTCATACACTCTGCTGGACTGTAGGAGGAGAAAGGTTTGATATGTATCAGCTGGTTTTAACAAATATTACTGATGATAGGATTTATTCAGACTCACCTCTCTAACATTATCATACACTGTTTCCACAGGACCTGAAAAACATGGTTCAGAGACTTAAAAACACATCAGCTCAGACTAAACCTTCAGAAATTCTTATTTCAATTTTGTGCTGGTTGAAGAAAGAAAAAACACTGTACTTTTTTAAGCACTACATCAAAAGTGGAACAGCTCTGTACATGTTGCATTATGACATTTTCCATTCAACCTAAACAGTCATAATGTAGATAGTTAGTCCCAACCCTCTGATATGAGCCACAGCAGCTGTACTACAACTTCATCACCATGGTTACAATGATTTGAATTGAAATAGATCACTGGACCATTGACATCATGGTTCTGATTATCAACACACAACTGTGAAACAGGTTAAAAGAAATTAAATCCTCTAGTTAGAAACACAATCTAAAGTTGTTTTCCATATCTGTACGTTTTGCATTTATTAACCCGTTCATCTACCCAGACCATCCTGTGCACATCATGGATGTATTTAGTAGAACTGGGTAACAGATTACAAGTTGGTACCTGATTCCTTCTTATGATAGTTGCTCAGAGGCCCCAACTCTGAAAGTCTTCATGCCTTAGATTCCAGATTCCAGCTCTTTTCTGTGTGTGTGTGTGTGTGTGTGTGTGTGTGTGTGTGTGTGTGTGTGTGTGTGTGTGTGTGTGTGTGTGTGTGTACCTTTGAATTTACTGCTCCTCTTCCTGCAGAATATCAGCACAGCCACTGATAATATGATGATCATGAAGACCAGAATCAGACTGATAACCAGCGCTGCACCTGTGGCAGAATTAACAGTAAAACCAGTTTGTTTTACTCTGAAACTTCATGGCTCATTGTAACATATTGTCTGGATTGAATTTCTACAGGACTGTTTGAAGCAGCACTGTCAAGTTAATGACAATATGAACTTGGTAACTGTTAGGGGACAGAGGCACCATCTTGTGAGATTTAATGTCTCTAGGTAGGATCCATTTTCTTCCACTTGTCTCTTCCCATCTCCATAAAATGTAAATAATTGATAGTTGTTTTTTTAGATGATATGCTGGTAACTCATTCAAACAACTGTATTAGACACAGTAAACAGAAAGCACAGATCACAATGTCGTCTGCATGATGTCAGTGTCACATTCTATCTACGTTTGTTAGTTTTGTCAAACTGTGTAACCTGCACTAAGCTTATCTAACACATCTAAGACATCATTTAAAGCCCCTCTCTGCCTCAGACATACAGATCAAAAACAGCTCTGCCTTAACACAGTACAAGGAGTCGTGTTAGCAGTGAGACCCATGTGGAAGTTTAAAGACTTGTCAGATGCCAAAATGCTGCACAGTGATTTATCATAGTCATTATACAGCTCTGCAAATGTACAACAGCAACGATGTTTTGCTGCAGTGATCACAGAGTAAAAGTACAAATACTGCATTCATGTTACTCACTAGAAGACAACATACTTTCACACACAGCTTAAACACAACTACTTAGCAGCTGCACAAAGTAACAAACATTAACATTTGGGATTTTGTAACAATGTTGTGGATCAAGTAAAAAGCAGAGGGGGAGGTTGTGAAAACTGCAGTAGCTTGATGGAAATACACAGCAGTGAGGACATCGTAGTTGGTTCTTCTTCACCTAAGGAGACATCCTGAACCAGACTGATGAGCCACATCATTTCAGCTCTGCTACAGGCCTGAGATGATACTGTATGTTTAACACTTTATTATATTCCACTCCTACATCCTTTCCCATTACAATATCCTGCTAACTTGTATGTGAACACGGGAACATTTAAAACAGGTTTTTCTAGTTAGGAAAAGTCTAACTAGTGTGAAACAGGCTTCACATCCTGATCTTAAAGACGTCTTTCCTTAGTCTTTGTTTTGTTAAAGACGTCTGCTTCTGTACTTGCTGGTAAACTCTCTGCCTCCTGTTATATTGTACTTCTAGTCCTTTACACTTCAGAAGGAACTGTTCAACTTTTTACTCCACTACATTTGATTCCTTGAGTTACTCTGCAGATCCAGATTCTTAATAAAAAGAGAAACAGCCAACAAATCACAGTGTGTTTTAGAGTGAGCTTATGAATTTTAAATCATAATGCACTGATATTGTAGTGTAGCATTTTTACTTTTAACTTTCTTTAGTGCATCATTGTATCAGGTCTACAGCAACTGTCACTGAGGGTCATGTTCATGTTTCTGTGCTGATTTTATTTTATTATATTATTTTATTATATTATTTGTTTATTATAGAGGGAACTTTAAATGTACCTGATGCTACCGCAAAGGGGCACAAGCCAGTGTCTTCTTGTGCCAGTCCCAAGTCTGGATAAATGCAGAGGGTTGTGTCAGGAAGGGCATCCGACGTAAAACACTTGCCAAATTAAAAATGCAACTTCCATACCAGATCAGTTGGGGCCCGGGTTACCCTGTTGACCTACAGGGTACGGGTTGAAATTGGACTACTGTTGGTCGAAGTCAAAGAAGGAGAGCAGGAAGGTGTGTTCGTACACAGAGAGAGAAGAGGAAAGCTAAGAATGTAGGACTGACAGTAGGGACTTTGAATGTTGGGACTATGACAGGGAAGGATAGAGAGTTGATTGACATGATGCAGAGAAGGGAGGTGGACATACTGTGTGTCCAGGAGACCAGGTGGAAAGGTAGCAAGGCTAGAAGCTTAGGAGCAGGGTTCAAGTTGTTCTACCATGGGTCAGATAGGAGGAGAAATGGAGTAGGAGTTATCCTGAAAGAGGAGTTTGTGAGGAATGTTCTAGAGGTGATTAGAGTATCAGACAGGTTGATGAGTCTGAAGCTGGAAATTGAAGGCGTGATGTTCAGTGTTGTGAGTGTTTCTGCCCCACAGGTAGGATGTGAGTTAGAAGAGAAGGAGAAATTCTGGAGTGAGTTAGATTAAGTGATGCAGAGCATCTCCAGAGGTGAGAGAGTGGTGATTGGTGCAGATTTCAATGGACATGTAGGTGAAGGGAACAGAGGTGATGACAATGTGATGGACAGGTTTGGTCTTCAGGACAGGAACACAGAAGGACAGATGGTGGTTGACTTTGCAAAGAGAATGGAAATGGCTGTAGTGAACATTTTTTTCCAGAAGAGGCAGAAACAGAGAGTGACATATAAGAGTGGAGGTAGAAGCTCTCAGGTGGACGACATCTTGTGTAGACGCTGTAATCTGAAAGAGATCAGTGACTGTAAAGCATTGGTAGGGGAGAGTGTAGCCAGACAACACAGGTTGGTGGTGTGTAAAATGACTAGGAATCTCCATGGACTATGGTGTTTGCAGATGACATTGTGATTTGTAGTGAGAGCAGAGAGCAGGTGGAGGAAAATCTAGAGAGGTGGAGGTCTGCTCTGGAAAACAGAGGAATGAAGCTTAGCCGCAGCAAGACAGAATACATGTGTGTCAATGAGAGGGACCCAGGTGGAACGGTGAGGTTACAGGGAGCAGAGGTGAAGAAAGTGCAGGACTTTAAGTACTTAGGGTCAACGGTTCAGAGCAACGGAGAGTGTGGAAAAGAGGTGAAGAGGCGAGTGCAGGCAGGTTGGAACGGGTGGAGAAAAGTGTCAGGTGTGTTGTGTGATAAAAGAGCATCAGCGAGAATGAAAGGAAAGATGTTCAAGATGGTGGTGAGACCAGAGATGTTGTTCGGCTTAGAGACAGTGGCACTGAAGACAAGACAGGAGGCAGAGCTGGAGGTAGCAGAGCTTAAGATGTTGAGGTTCTTTTTGGGAGTGACGAGGATGGACAGGATCAGGAATGAGGACATCAGAGGGACAGCTCATGTTAGATGTGTTGGAGATAAAGTCAGAGAGGACAGATTGAGGTGGTTTGGACATGTTCAGAGGAGAAACTGTGACTATATCGGTAGAAGGATGCTGAGGTTGGAGCTGCCAGGCAGGAGGTCTAGAGGAAGAACAAAGAGGAGATTTATGGATGTAGTGGGAGAGGACATGAAGTTAGTTGGTGTGAGTGAAGAGGATGCAGAGGACAGAGTTAGATGGAGACACATGATTCTCTGTGGTGACTCCTGAAAGGGAACAGCCCAAAGGAAAAGAAGAAGAAGACCTTTAAATGTACCTGATGATCCTGTTTCAGGCTGTTTGTGGGTGTCAGTGGAGGATGAGGATGAAGTTGTGAATCTTCCTGAACTGGAGCTTAAACTCTCTGTTGATGACAATGGTGAAGATGATGATGGTGAAGATGATGATGATAATGAAGAGAATGTACGTGATGTTGTAGAAGGTTGGAGAGCTGTGCTTGGTGGTGAAGAGGTTGAAGCTGTGAACAATGAAACAATCAGATAATGATCCAGAGGAGATGCTGTTTTCCTCATGATGTTAATAAGATGAACTGCTTTTCTGTCGTCCTGACAACAGGCCTCAATTGTGAGATTACTGTAGCTCAGTATTCTTGTAATACATCCATTCATGGAGTTCATCCATAGGTGTTCACTAAACATCACAGATGCAGCAAGAAAACAACGTTTGAGGAGACTGTGCAGAGAAGAACATCAGACTGGCTGTTACTGGTTAGTGAGAGCTAAAAGAGAGAAAAGGAAACAAGATGGATGTGGAGCTGACTAGTTCTTGCTGGTAGATGAGTAAATCATTCTTTTTAGCTGCTTGTTACATTTTGTGTTGTGTTTGCTTGGTGTGTGGTTGTGTTGGTGAAGTTCTAGTTTTTGATCGTCCACACATGTTGACAGAGGTTCAGCAAATGTACCAATGTTTCTGAATAAGCCACTAACAGGAGATTGGAAGTGGTAACACCTGCTCTTGTGCTGATTCATGTAGAACATTAGCTGTTAGTTGTTTTCTCACAGCTTCACAGACATGAAGGAACATTTTCAGAACGTTCAGTTGAAACTCACCTTCTGTGACAATGATCTCAAACTCATGATTTCTGAACCAAATTCTGTCCAAATTACACCTGTACAATCCTGAGTCAGACTTGTTCAGCTGTGTGATGCTCACATACATGAGTGATGGTAAAAATCCTCCTTCATATTCAATACTGTATCTGCCGCTCTGAGCTCTGTTACTGGTTGTTTCAATGAGAATGTTTCCTGTTGTACAGTCTCCTTTACAGAACAACTTCCTGCTTCCAGAGAAAGAAAATGAGCATCCAACTGTGATGTTTCCTCCTTCAGTTTCTGTACGAGTGGTGATTTGTGCATTGGTGAGACCAGTGTTTCCATCCTGCAGAGCTGTTGAAAAGATGAACAATCAATAGTTACTATCTTCCTGTAAGATGCTACAGTCTGATGATGATTCCTGTTTTACATTTCCACACAGTCACACTGAGCACAGAGCTCATCACTTCTACTACAGTCACACTTTTTGATTCTGTCAAAGATTTAGAAAATGTAAAATTCTCTCATCCACCTGTTTGAGTCTGTTTTAACTGAGTGATGTTGATCATTTTGTTTCCCTTCAGTCATTCAGTCTGTCATTGTGTTCATGTGATCACTATTTGTGGTTTGATCACATGTGTATTATCACATGTGCCTCAACAGATGTGTTGATCTCATTCAAGCTTTTCAACATTACAGTGACCATTTTTATCTATCACAGTTATTAATTGGTTTAGTGTAGTAGCTTGTGAATTACAACCTAGGAAGCTCATGAATTCTCCTAGTGGGTCAGTCTGTCTCAGTGTGAGAGGGCTGGTCTGTTTGTTCTTCTTTCAATAAATTGTGTCCTGTACACATTACATATATCCCACACAGATATTCAATAGGCTGGTGCAACCTGTAATAACATTGACAGGCAGCTCACTGCATGTGCTATGAAATGAAACAAGGAGAGTAAGATGTGCATCAACTCTGAAACATTTTAAGAGTGTAGAGGAAGATTGTTGCTCAACAGCCTCGTGTCAGAAGAAACTGATCCAAATCTCAGACTGGAGTAAAAACAATGTACGTAGCTAAAGATTCTTCTTTAAATTTCCCTTTAAGCAGGTCCATCATTTTACATATTAGCTGAACACAAACTGTTAAACAAATTGTTAAACTTGACAGTTTAAATTTCACTTGTCTGATTGGGGTGATTTTCCACACTGCTTTTTTGTTGGGAGTCAGTCTCTGTTCTCATTTTATAATTTTTGGGTTTATTTTGTTGACATCAAACAATTAAGAAACATCAAACACGAAGCAAATGACTTTAAATGTTAGATTCTTCAAAGTTGCCACTTTGTGTCTCAGCCAGCTTTGAGAGACAGGGACCTGGAAAGGTTGAGTTCCCATCACTCTGTTGGCAACTACTCTCAAACCATCTCATTTGGGTTCAAGTCAGGTGGTTGTGGAGGCCAGGTCACCTGATGCTCGCTCATTGTCCTGTTGAAAAAATAATCTTGGTCTCACTAAATGCAAATCCTACAGTATGTTGTAGTAGACATGCTGGCTGAAGGTGTCCTGAACTCCTTGAAGAAATCACTGACTAACACCCCACACCATCACCTCATCCATGCTTCACAGTGGGAACCAGACATGCAGATATTACACCACAGAGTCACAAAGTCCCAGCAGTTTGAACCAACTATGCAGCCAAACCAAACCCCAAGTTCAGACTCGTCAGACTAAACCGTAATGTTCTACTGGTCTAACACCTATTTCTTTTTTGTATCTCTTGGTCTAAAGCAATTCTCATCTTCTTTCTGGTCCCTCTCAGCTTCTTTGCAGCAATTAAACCATTAAGGCCTGGTTTATAAAGTGTCCTCTCGGAAAAGCTGATGTTAAGATGTGTCCTTGAAATTTATTCTACATTGTAGAAAAATAGCATAAACACTGAATGAGAATGTGTCCAAACTGTTTTCTTTTTCTTTAGGGAAAAATAGCTGTCAATCACAAGACCAGACCTGCTGAACTTTTAGACAAACTGGAGATGTGGGCAGTGACCCAAACTTTTGTTTGATATCTGTTCCTGCACATATTTTGCCCTGAGTGTTTTCTCTTTGCATGAGAATGCAATTTTGCAATTTTGTAGATGTGTTGCATGTCACAACCATAGTTTTCTGTTAGTCTGTATTTGACTGTACAGTTTGTTCATTTCAGGTTACGTGAAATTAAGCTGGAACAGTTTCCTCTGTAGCTCTAAGGAGGTAAACTAAGTGCCTGGTTGAATCTCTGAGATCAGGTGAGTCATTAATTATGAAATTCACTAAACCATCTTTAAAATGTCGTAGATATTGGTCCATCTGTGATCAAAAACATTTTAATGCCTTTTTTTCCCCCAATTCTATTCGACTTTATTTATATAGCGCCAATTCACAACAAAGTCATCTCAAGGCACTTTACAGAATAAAGTCAAGACTATAAAGATGTATAGAGAGAACCCAACAATTTCCCCTTGATCAAGCTCTGGGCAACAGTGGAGAGGAAAAACTCCCTTTAACGGAAGAAACCTCCAGCAGAACCAGGCTCAGGGTGTTCGGCCATCTGCCTTGACCGGTTGGGGTGAGTGGAAAGAGAAGGGAGAAAAGAAAAAGAGCAGCAAATGCAACAACAAAACATTGGGCAGGTTGTTAGGACCAGTAGCTGCACACTGGAAAACACACAGCTTCAAAGCCGGGGACACCTGCAGAAAGGGACAGAGAGAGGGGGACAGAGGAGGACAAAGACAACTATGGGAGAAAACACACAGAGTTAATGACATACAGTGGTGACAATTGTGGGGTGAGAGGAGAGGAGAGAGGGTCAAGAGGAGGAAAGGAGCTCAGTGCATTGGGGGGTGGGTCCCTATCAAAATCAATCAACCACAACATGAAATCCTTCATGCAGACAAAGTGTTAAACAATCTGAACTTTGCACAAATACAACACATTCCCAGTCAAATGCATGTGTGTATTTTTAAGCATTATGTGGTAAAACTCCTCTGGAATATCTGGGTTTTGGGTCCTTGGCCTTGGGTTTAGTTACATTTGTAGGAGGCATTTATTTTTTGTTGTTTTGAACAGCCAATCAGATGACACGGTTGGTGTGAGCAGGTGAGAAAGAGATGTGTGTAGACAAATGATGTTCATACTACAGACTAAAACAGAGATTCCAAGTTTGTAAGTTACAAGAAGGGAACAGAGGAAAACACAGAGATAAAAAGTCAAAGTAAAAAGAAGAGAATAGTGAGCAGGATAATCAAGGTGATTTCTTTGATCTGGAGTCAGATTTGTTCTGGTATGAGGGTGAATGCACCAATTCCTTTGATCAACATATGGAGTCAGTGAGTAGAATATACTGTATCTACTTCTTATTTTGTAAAGTAACTTTAGAGTCACACCAGGAATGTTTAATAATTAACTTTATAACTGTAACTTTATAATGGAACTTAGGTCAATCTGCTGTGGTGTTGTCACTGAGGATTTCCACATTATGTGCTGGGGCTGGGTGGGTGAGGTGGAGAATGAGTTGCAGTGTTAAAATGTGGGTTTCCTGTAGCTACTACTGTTACAAGTTATGTGTGAACACACAGACTACAATTATTATTTACCTGCTCAGGAAGCATCCTGGACAACCAACTATAGTCATTTTTACTTGTTAGCAAAAGTAGTTATACTTTTACTTTACAGACTGCAGGTATTTCTTCATTCGTCCAGTTGTACACTCAATAAATTAATTTTATTTTTCCATGTGGGTTCTGCAGGGGCTATTTAGCTGTGACTAGAGCAACTCAGAGGACAACAGCTGGATGAGCAACAACGCATGAAGAAGACGCTGGACTAACCTAAATGAGACACAAGTGGTGTGCTGTGTATGGGAGGAACCCACCATGAAAAAGTCAGAAGTACCACTTTGTGTGCAGCATGAACAGGAACTTACTTTGTGTGTTAGCAGCACTGAATAGACAGAAAACACCTAAAGAAAATGCTAAAGATAGAAGGAGCAGAAGTGAAACTGAGACATGAACACAGACTCATTTTTCATTTTCCGTAGTAAAGATTTGAAAATAATTTATATTTTTGATGTTTTTCACATTGACAAACTTCTTCTACTCTACAACAGAGTAAAGTTAAATATGTGACATATTTAAAGAGGAACTTCTGCTGAAACAGTGTTTGTGCTGCACAATTTATCACCATTTCTCACTAAGAAGTGAGTCATGTCCAGACAGACGCCCAGTGACAGTCTTAGGTTATGATGAAGAGCAAGTGGAGAAAAGTTGCACTAATGCTGCATAGTATTGAGACATGGAAGAGACAGAACAAACAGAGCAATGCTGATGTGTGTGTGACTAAACTAAACCTCCATTAAAACTAAGAGAAAAAGCTCATCAGAAAATCCAAATAAGTCTAGAAAATAAAAATACTCACAGAGGAAGAAGAAGCAGATTAAAATGTGATGAACGTCCATGTTGAGGCTCTGATGACTTAATGCTGCCTCTCTTCCTTCTTCACGGTCAAACCAGGAACTTGTCACTTCTCTAGAAGACAGAGTCCCTCCTTCAAACACACTCATCTCCACTCTCCTCAACTCTTTCTATCAAAATCAATCAACCACAACATTAACACCAACTGATGGTTCTCTGTCACTGGAGAGTCATAACATATTACATATGTTCTAAATATATGTAGTTTATTAATTGACTGGATAACAAAACCTATATCTGTCACGGTCCTGGTTCTTGGACTTTCTTTAGTTTCACTTCCTGCCCCTGGCTTTTATTTTGAAGTCCCTCAGTACCATTTCCTAGTTAGTGTCTTTACCTCTCTCCTTGTTAACCCTCATTGTTTTCACCTGTTCTCCCCTGTAAACCTCTTTAATTCAAACATTGCAGATGATGTAAATTCCCACTTGAACCAGTGAGAGGAGCTTTTGCTCCTCGTTGAGTTTCCATCAACTCAACAAAAATACTAAAACATCTTTGATATGAAATAAACAGGTCACATTTGGGCAGAAAATTGTGCTCAGAGATGTTAGTCAGAAAAAAGCTGGTTAGTTTAAATGGCCTTTAATCAATTCAGTTCTTGTTTTTCTTCCTCATTCATTTACATCCTTTTAACTTGTTTACATACAAGAATGATTTTTCATAAGTTCCACTTGACTTCACTGGAACTGAATGAGAATATGTACAATTGTGTAAAACCCCAAATTCCTTATCAATTTTCAGTTTATTTTGAGGAAGTAAATTATTTTAATTGACAACATTTTAAAGAGACTCAAGTGATCTTCATGTTTAACTACAAACTACTTTTGGGGAACTGAGCAGCTGTAAAAACATAATAAAGACGACTAAAAATGATGTGATGAAAGGAGAGAATGACAGAGTAAGATAAAGAGTGAGATACTCAGAAAGAAGAAGCAGTGATATGATCATCTGTGTTTGAGGCTCTGCTGTCTCTTCCTTCATTACTGACGAACCAGAAAGTCCACAATGAAGAACTTAACTTGTCATGTTTCCTGTAGGTGATGAGTTTAGGTTTGAGTTTTGTGTTTGTTTTTTAAATTTGGTTTAGATTTTGAACATATTTTTATTATCATTTATAAAGTGGTTGAAAGATTAAAATACTTTTTTTGGTCATCCAGTCCATCAAATGTAGATGTTGGGTTTTACTAATGTTTATTGTTTTAATGTTTTAATGATTTTACTCTGTGAAGACACAGTGATGTTGAAACATTAGTTTGCAGCAATTTAACCAATGGATTTATCAGTGAGCATCATTTGTTAGTTTTTAAACCATAAACTTCTCTAAATAATGAGTTCCTCCTTTAAACATGACCCACATTCAAATGTTTTTTTTCTTCAGGCTCATCATCAGGCTCATGGGTGACTGTGGCGCAGGAAGGTAGAGTGGTTGTCCACCAATCTCACTGTTCTTGGTTCAATCCCTGGCTTTTCTGCTCACATGTTAAAGTGTCCTTGAGCAAGACACTGAACCCCAACTTCGTTGCTCCCAGTGAGCATTGGCCAGTTGCATGGCAGCTTCCTCATCGGTGTGTGAGTGTGTGTGTGATTGTGAGTGTGAATGAGAAGCAGTGTAAAGCTCTTTGAGTGCCAATAGGTAGAAAAGTGCTATATAAGTGTGGAACATTTACCATCAACTTGAATATTTTATGTAATAATTCACATTCTCAGCCTGCTGTGTTGTCAGGAGCTTACACTTAGTCATACAGTTCTCAGAGCTCCATCCAGGATATAATGAAACTGACCTTAAAGGTTTAATTGTTGATCAAACACAAAAACAAACACACACACACTAAAATAACATAAAATAACACAAACAACAATAGAAACAACATAAATGGAAACGGTGCTATGGTCAGTGAATACTTTGTACATGTATTTGGTAACAATGGGCCTTGTAAACAATGGGGCAACATGTGGAAACAAGACAACATAAAACTATAATGTAGAACTAAAATCTTTCATTTAATTTGTACACGTCTGAACGTCCTTGCGGCAAAGGCATCTATGGTATCATCAAATGATACCTGCATAGAAACCTCAGAATTTATGCAAATTAAAGCCAGCAAGGAGCACAGGGAGATGCAGCATAAGGTGAAGGTAGAGGTGGCAAAGGCCAAACAAAGAGCATATGAGGACTTGTATGTTAGGTTGGACACTAAAGAGGGAGAGATGGATTTGTACAGGTTGGCCAGACAAAGAGACAGAGATGGGAAGGATGTGCAGCAGGTTAGTGTGATTAAAGATAAGGATGGAAATGTAGAGAGGCCAGATTGAGGTGGTTTGGACATGTTCAGAGGAGAAACTGTGAATATATCGGTAGAAGGATGCTGAGGTTGGAGCTGCCAGGCAGGAGGTCTAGAGGAAGAACAAAGAGGAGATTTCTGGATGTAGTGAGAGAGGACATGAAGTTAGTTGGTGTGAGAGAAGAGGATGTAGAGGACAGAGTTAGATGGAGGCACATGATTCACTCTGGAGACCCCTAAAAGGGTACAACCCAAAGGAAAAGAAGAAGATATATAATCATATAATTAATAATAAACCTCTTTACAGAGCAACATTAGAGAAGATAGAGAAGCACCAACATTAACCCAATTATCCTGTTTTTAAATATTTAAAACAAGTTACATGACAGAATCAACAGGGAAATGAGAAGTTAGAGGGTGAAATGTTTTGTCTTTTATCCTTAAAAAGACAAAGTTTGTCCAGTTTGGTGATGATGTTTTTCTCAACACCAGAGAGCTGAAACACACAGTCGTATCTCCTCCAGTCTTCAGGTTTGACTGATGAAATGTTCAGATCAACTGTCATCTGGAAGGTTCCATCATGGTTTTGGAGCATCTCTCCATGGTCCACGTCCTCATGAAGCTCCTCTCCATCTTTGCTCCAGAACATTGTGGCTCTGTCAGGGTAGAAACCTGTAGCGTGGCAGCTGACTGGAGAGGACGGAGACTTCTGGAGGACAGACACTGAGGGACGATCTGGAGGAGAGAGAGAATTTTATATATTGTACAAAAACAACACAACAACACAAATATAGGTCATTTGCACAGATAAATCCTGACTAACTTGAAGTTTTCCATAAAAACTGCAGAACATTAACAGTCTCAGTATTTTTATAAAAACATGTTTAACCTTTAAGAATTACTGCAATACTCCATTTCCTCTTTGTACTGTTGGAAATTAGACAAATGCACTTTCTTCTGAAATGTAAAAGACTGAATGCACAGAGGGGAAGGAAGAGAGCAACAGTAAAATAAATTGGTAGGTGAGAGAGAAGGCAATAAAAACAGGGAGGAGAGAAAGTTAAAGAGAGAGGGGAGAAAGAAGTAAACCATAGAGGCTGAGAAAGAGAAAAGGGAACAAGGATTAAATTCAATAGAGACACATCAGGCTTAAAAGAGAAAAGGGAACAAGAGAAACAATTAAAGTTGTAATTTAGTGCGTTTATATGAACATAGTTCTGAAATTTCATCAGGTCATGTGATTCTACCTGTTCTCAACAAGAAGCTCCTCCCATAATTCAGACACATGCTCAGCCACTCAGGATAAATCTGAGTAACAAAGTGAACAGTATCTTCCGTTAGGACTTTGTCCTGTTTGACCACATCAGCCTCTGGTTTCAGAGGGATCCACTTTCAATTCTTCAGGTCTAATGACATGAAGTCTTCTCCATCATAACAACACTGTACAGAAAAAGTCTTTCTGGTCTTTTCATCAGATTCAAATCTTTCTATCGACTGTAAAATGTGGAAACCTGAGAGAGAAAACACAGTTTACAATGATGTATAAGTGATGTCTCCAGTAGAAAGCTGAACTTAACAATATTGCATGTTTTATAAAGTCCTGCTCTTCTCACAGTATTACAGTTTGATTATGATTCTGTGACCTTTTCTTTTTGAGTGGTTTTACGTTTCAGTTCAAAAGTTTTAATGCAAAAATAAAATTAACCTGGAAATGTCCACTGAAAAAGTAAATAGTAAGTAAATAAGGACAAATATTCAAAGGATAGATAAGGTTTTGAGCACTGCTCTTAAAAATGGCTGTTTTTACACAACTTATCAAATTTAGTCTTAGTAACGTAAAGAGTGGTGATAAGTCTGAGTAGATAGAACTTTTTTCCACTTGTTTTATTGTGTATTTTACTGTTTCCCACTGTTAACTGTTACTGTGAGGAGTTGAACCTGTTTCACTCGTTTTTTTTCCTGGAAGAGGAACAGAACAGACTTAGCTTTCATGCCTCCAGAAGTGTTAAGCTCTGCTGCTGTCAAGTACTGATTTGAAGAATTTAGGCAGAATCTCGAAACAGCTCCGAGTGAACAGCTCCATTAGCTGAGGATTTTCTTTGAATAACGTTTTCCACACATCCTGCTTCATCTCTATAGTTTTGTTGCTGTCACAGTAACCTGCCTGAACATCATCAACCACGACAACAGCCATCAGCTCTGGGAGGTTTTGGATTCCAGAAGATGCAGTGATGAGAAACTGAAGGGAATGTTTCACTGTGAGACAAGATAAAAATACATTCAGTATTCAGACTTAATATACTGTACACATATCCACAAATGTCACTATAAATTGTGACTTATGTGGCAGGTAGACACTAGGACTCATGTAGGGCGGTGGAGAGAGGAGAAATGTGAAGCAGGTGTGGGAGGCTGCTGCTGCTCATTCTGCTGGGACTTTGGACATTTGTCTGCTTGTGGTCTTAGTAAGTTCATCTTTATTCTTTTGTGTTTTGTATTTTAATGTATGTAGTAAAAGTAGGGCTTTAAATCCCCTGAGGTTTTGGGTCTGTCATAACATTTATGGGTTAAAAAGTTGAGCAGTCTGACCACCTGGTGTAAGTTATGGTGTTTGACTTTATATAAAAATATAAAATGTGTGTTTGCCTCCGGAACTTTCTGGACCCAGTCCTGCTTTAATTCTGCTTTTCTTTATGCTGCAGTCACAGTGATGCACCTGAACTCCATCCAACACTGAAACTATGACAAATATGTCAGGAAATGAAGGACAAAGGTCTTAGAACGAGTTCTCAGTAGTACAAGCAGTATCAGCTGTGACCTCGTTAAGTGAAAATGAGGACTGTACCCACCTGAACTTCCACACATCTTTGTGTCTAAAGCCCAAATGCACCTGAGGCAAACTGCAACAGGCTGAATGTATTTACATGCTGACAATAAGGTAAATTAATGTTATGTCACTTCAGCAGCTGCTTATAATTTTTCATCAGCTCATGGAAAAAATATTAGAAACACTGTATGTGTTTGCAATGTTAGTGTTGTGGCTGATTGGTGTAGTACTGTTATGTACACAGCATATTGTAGTTGAAATAATGAAGTACTCACTGTGATCAGTTTGTCTGATGTCAACTATAAATAGTCTGAAGCAGAAAATTAAGTGAAATAATTGAATCTGAAACTAACAGGTATTAGATGAAAGATAAGAATAGACAATAATTATTGATCAACTACTAATAACTAAACATAAATTGGTTTGTGTTTTGTAGTTGTTTCTCATATAATGGTAGAAAAACAGCTCTCAACAGATTCTGTACAGTGACTGAAGACTCCATATGTGATTTTTCTTGGATTTTCAGAAGTTACTGAATCAGCCAGATGTAAAAAAAAAAGAAAAAAGATTATTGAACCTGATTTCTTACACACTTGTTGGTGTGTTTTGTTCAGACGTTCTGTGTTCACTTTATTGTAGTTAACTTTGATCAGTACACTGTTATAGGAGATGAAATATGAACAGAAAATGAAATTGTCTTTGGCCCAAGGCTAAAGATTCACATTTAAAATATTCTGTCAACATTTGAACTGACAACTAATTTGTAATGGAATCAAACTGTGGGTTGCATTCAGGGACTAACATTAGTTAAAAAATAGACCGGTGTGTGTTTTACATTTACATCATATCTGACTCTAGTCCTACCAAAGTTGGTTCTGATCACAGTGATGATGTCGTCCTCAACACCATAAAGCTGAAACACACAGTCGTATCTACTCCAGTCTTCAGGTTTCTCATCTGGAAGGTTCCATCATGGTTGGGGAGGATCTCCCCATGGTCCTCGTCCTCATGAAGCTCCTGTCCATCTGTCCATCTTTTCAGTTTTTAGAAAATGTGTCTATGGTGTTATCTGGTGCACTGCATTTGTCCACACAACTAGACAACAACAACAACTCTATTCTGCCATCTTGATGGAACAAACTAATAGAATTGGAGGTATGTCACAATATAAAACTTAGAAATCTGCTCTCTGCAGGACATGGACTATAGCCCCATGACAAGGTCCTTCAAACTGACTTCTCATTGGTCAGAAGTAAGAGCGTGTTCACCCTGAAGGAGTCATTCTCAGGTGAACTCAGTTCATATGATGATGATGAAACATTCACATCAAAACAAAAGTGAACAGAGTGGACAAGTACAAGTTACATGACAGAATCAACAGGGAAATGAGAAGGTAGATGGTGAAATGCTTAAAGAAATAATGTGATCTGACTGTTTTATTTACCATGTGATATTGAAATGCTCTTCCTTCATTTGTTACTTGTTTACATTCAACAGATCTCATCATTTTTCACAGTTTGAATTTTTCCCTGCTTTGTTTGTTTTAGTCTGAAGATGAGATGTTACACATTTTGCCACAATAAAGAACTTTAGAAAACGTATGAAAGTAACCGTCTGTATCTACTTCCATAGGTAGAAAGGTATCATCATGTATCAGGATGTTCCTGTAAAAGGAAGTTCTCACACTTTGAAGTCACAAATGGATAAAAAAACATCTTATTTAGTTTTCATCAGACTTCATGTCAGATAAATGTCCTTAAGAACTTTGATGGAGAATCTCCACATAACCATAAAGCTCATCTGTGGTGGGATGCTGAGCTACAGACACACACTTTAATGAATGACAGAATCAATCAATTATTATAAGACCTTTAAAAGAGAACATAAAGACACAGGCCTTGAAGTTTTATTCTGTACAGATCAGTGATTTACTGAACCTCCACAATGACCAGTGATGACATTGATAATTTTATATCTCAACATTACATGTAAACATGTTTTTGTTTATGTCAAAATGCATTTAGTAAATTTGGATGAAGTGCTGTAACAAACAATAAAAAACACAGGTCTAATCTTCCCTGGGAGCCTATAAAGACGAATGAATAACTGGAAGAAGTTGAATAGTTAAACACTTTTAAAAAATAAATAAATGAAATCACAATTGTTTATTTGAAAGAACATTACAATTATATTAATCTAACTTTTGACAGTTACTGTAAACATGTGCAAATATGTTAATACTGAAACCAAAATATGACATCATTTATCAGTTGTTGCAGTACAATGTCTAATTGGTGTGATACAGTTATTAAACATTATTATGGTTGTATTTAGACTTCTACCCCTTCTACCCCAAACACCTGTTTGCAGTTACTTTCTGGTCAGAAATCTAATGATTCATTCATTCATTTAAAAATGTGATGCGTTCACTCCAAAAATGTAAATATGTTTGTGGTTTATTTGCAAATCTTCCAGTTTTTAGGAGACAGGGTTGTAACATTCAGTGTGGAGGTGATTTCTGTGTTTCTGGCAGCGTTGGATGCAAACTTACCTCTAAAACAGGTAAATACATTCACCAGTCAAGTATTTAAGTCAAAGTTTGATGTAATTGTAGTTAACTTGAATATTTTACCTGTATTGTAAATTTGAGAGAGAAATGCAATTTATAACAACGATGTTCAACTTTAGATTTGACATAAAAAACATACGTTTATAACATACAATAAATTGTATCTAAGCGTTTGTCTTCAAAGCCGCTGATTTGCAGTGGATTGCAGATGTCACTGGGTGAACAGCAGGCTGATTGTTAAACTCCTGCTAACCCCCTCCCCGTTTGATTTCCGGTCTAATAGGCTCTATTCAAACAATTGGACAGTTTTACTCTGTCAGGGACAAATGTGTGTGTGGAATAACATGAATGAATGGATCATTGAGTGAGAAAATGCTTTGTGATTCAGAATGTGAATAATAATCAGCCACATGTAAAACACGGTAAGTTTTGTCTGATGACTGTCGGTAGTAACAAGCACATAATACCAGACATTTAATAAAAATGGAAACTTATGAAAATAAATATTTTTCATAAAGAAAAAGTCACTATTTCATTTAGTTTTTATTAGAAATATAAAGACAAGAAATCAACTCTTAATAAATACAGTACTATGTTCTTTAGGCAGTAAAGTTACTGAACATCAGCCATCAGTCAATCAATTGTTTCTCACCCTTGTTCTTCTTCCTCCAGATGAAGAGTCCAGTGATGCAGACTGACAGCAGCATCAGTCCTACAACAACTCCAACGACAGCACCAACAGGGGAAACTGGAACAAGGACACAACATTTAGACTTTGTCTCTACAGCTGAGTGGAGATGAAAATGCTTATTTTATGGAATCAAGTTTTGGTTTTCACTCATATTTATTATATTTCTGTAGCACAGACAGGGCCTGTATTTGTCCAACATCTCAGAATCACTTACTTCATGGCTCTGAAAGTTAAATTAAAACTATAAACACTTCTACCACTGAGTAAAACTTACAGTCCTACTCTTACTTTAGACACAAAGTTG
This sequence comes from Channa argus, assembly GCF_033026475.1. Taxonomy (NCBI): domain Eukaryota; kingdom Metazoa; phylum Chordata; class Actinopteri; order Anabantiformes; family Channidae; genus Channa; species Channa argus. Next base: position 6,745,703 of record NC_090197.1, read on the forward strand.
ACATTAGAGGGACATATGAGTTTTATTTGTAACAATTAAAGTTTCTTGTTTCTTGTTTCATGGAAAACTGAAACGCTAAAATCAGCACTATTTAAGTTTGGTTCTAAAATCATAATACAAATATAAATAAAATAACTACAACTTTTGTTTTGTAACAACTGTAGCCTTTTTCTTTAGTGGGTTACAAGTTAGTGGACAGCAACTTAAACTGTGACTCAGCTCTGAACTTATCCTCACAAGCTGTATATAGTATAAATCATAAAATAAAACACTTTTAAGTGAGGTGTGAATTAATAGGAACAAAATTGTTTCAAACAAATGATTTATTCTGTCATCACTTAGGACCCTGTAGACAAATATATATCTGGGCTATAGACTGTAGTCATTCATTTAAGTGTTAATGCTGTGAAAATGTTTTAGATTCTTGTAAATGTCCTCAGTGTTAGATTTTAATGATTGTGCTGATAAAGTTGCAGTGATTTCACAACACGTACTTTTTTCTGGTTCATGGAGAATTTTCCATCCTGCAAGATCTAAACTAAACTGTTTGTTTTAATGAATTTGATATGTTTTAACTGTGAGAGAGTCTCTCCTGGTAATTTCTCACCAGTTCAGACACCTCTGAAGCTCTGCTACATTTTGGTGGAGATGGGAGTGATTTCCTACTCTGAGATGCTCAATAAATAGACGTCCTGCTCCAACTTTAGAGGACAATCAAAACAAAGAAACGTGCATTTCAAGACGTCTGACTCGTCTTACCACTGTTTGTCCTGATCACTGCTTTGTGCAGTTTGGTGATGATGTTTTTCTCAACACCATAAAGCTGAAACAGACAGTCGTATCTCCTCCAGTCTTCAGGTTTGACTGATGAAATGTTCAGATCAACTGTCATCTGGAAGGTTCCATCATGGTTGGGGAGGATCTCTCCATGGTCCACGTCCTCATGAAGCTCCTGTCCATCTTTCCTCCAGAACATTGCGGCTCTGTCAGGGTAGAAACCTGTAGCGTGGCAGCTGACTGGAGAGGACGGAGACTTCTGGAGCAGAGACACTGAGGGAAGTTCTAGAGAAAGAGGGAGAGAAGCTTAAAGAGAAAGAACAGATGAAAGAAGTAAACCATTGAGGCTGAGAAAGATCAGAAAAGGAAAAACAAAAAGGACTAAATTAAATGGGGTCATATGAGAAGGAACAGAGAAAAGGGAAGAGAGTGAGAAACATTTAAAAAAATACTTCAGTGTGGTTATATGAACATAGTTGAGTCCATGAAATGTCCTCTGGTCATGTGATTCTACCTGTTCTCAACAAGAAGCTCTTCCCATAATTCAAAGCTAACTTCAGCCACACAGAACAAGTCTGAGTAAGAAGGTAAACAGTCTCTTCTATTCTGCCTTTGTCAGCCTCTAATTCCTGCTTTATGACGTCAGCCTCTGGTTTCTGACTGGTCGACTTTCGCTTCGTCACATTGAATGATATGAAGTCTTCTCCATCATAACCACCCTCCACAAGATAAGTGTTTCCGGTCTGTTCATCCGATTCACAGCTTTCCATGTGCTGTAAAATGTGGACACCTGAGAGAGACAGAGATAATCAAATACAGTTTACAGTTTTTAAGTATTGCTCGTCTCCCAGTACTGCAGTTTGTTGATGATTTAAAATATTCAAGATTAAAACCACTTAATTAATCAAAGAGGGAAATGGCTTTAAATTGTTTATTTACCTTAAGAAAATGAGACTTTCTTTAACCCTGTTAAGGATCATTTAATGGTTCAAACAAATCAACTAATTATAAATGAAAAAGTACATTATACAGATTCCTTCCAAAATTTGATGGAGTAAAAGAATAAATAAATTAATATATATTCAAGTAAAGTACAAGTTCATGAAGATGTCACTAAGTGCACTAGGAAGTGTCCTTAGTTACTAGGAAGTGTCCTTAGTTACTAGGAAGTGTCCTTAGTTACACACTATCACTGGTAAAGAGCCAATATGTAGATTATGTTTGTTATTTACTGTCATGTTGGTCTCTTTAACTACTCTCCATGCACACATGCATTAATAATGATTATTTCATATCTTTACTTAAATAGTTTGACATACACCAGTCAACCACAACATTAACACCATCTGGTTCATAAGTTAACATTGTTTTTCCCATATTCACTCAACACCACTGGGTGGAATTAATGATTAGTGGAGTGTGTGTTTTCATGATGAGGTCATGAAGCAGAAATCAGTTCACACTTTCATTCTTGTGCTGTGGATCAGTGTGTTGTGGTCTTGATATGTCATTTCTGTGAGGAGCAGCCATGTCATGTAATTCAAGCTCAGAGGCCCTGTCACCTTTAATCTGCCCCCAGTGAAAACTCCCTCCCATTACTTTCCAAGTGATGTAGAACATAGAACATACTGCACCTTCAGTTTGATTGAAGTGCTGCATAATTCTGTCAAGTGTAGATTTAAAGTATATTGGCTGTATCTCAAAACACTGTGGAGTAAACAGCTCCATTAGCTCAGGTTTGTCTTTGAACAGTTTTTTCCAAACTTCCTGGTGTATTTCTATGGTTTTGTTGCTGTTGCAGTAACCTGCCTGAACGTCATCAACCAGGGCAACAATCACCAACTCTGGGAGGTTTTGGATTCCAGAAGATCCAGTGAAGAGAAACTTGAGGGAATGTTTCACTGTGAGACAACATAAAAATACATTCAGTGTAACGTCCTTACAATCTTTTTCTCCTGCAAATGTTCCTAGTTCAAACCTTTGTGATTTGTTTTGTGGCTTTTATTTTTATAACTTCCTGTAAGACGGATATGTTTTATTTTGAAAGGACAGCCAACACATAATAAAGAATGAAACTTAACAACGGTAGAAGACGGTAAAAGGTAACAGACGGAGAAATAAAAGGAGACTGAAGACATTAAGGAGACGGTTACGGATAGTATGTTTTTGTGTTTAGCTGCAGTTGAAAGTGGTAACAAGGTTGGTTTTATGATTTATATAATTTTCTAAGACATTTGAATTTTTGTGTTGATTAAGTTGCTAATTTGTCTTTATGTTAGTTTAACGTAAATCTGCTATAGGACGTATTAACGGTCTGATGTGGTTTTAATCTATTGTTTTGTCTGTTTGCTTTGTGTAGCTCTTACGTTGGTTTGAGGAAAAAGATAAGAACAATAAACTATTATCAGACCATCAGTAAGACTTCAAATTTCTGACTGGACGCTACATTCAGTATTCAGCCTTAATATACTGTACACATATTGTCCCAAATGGGACATTTACAGTGTGAACATGTTCAGTTGAAGCCTAAAGTCTTTTCAAACTGAGGTCAAACTGTGGACGCAGGGACAAAGTGCAGACTGAAGTAAAGAGTTTAGAGATTGAAATGTGAACTTACCTGGTGATGAAACGTGACAGAAGAGAAGCAACAGAAATAACGACTTCATCCTGATTTGATCAAGAATCACGGAGAAATAATCGAGTTGCTTCGGTCTCTGTGAAAGATGGGAGTGGTTGGATATTTGGCACAAATCCCACAACGTCGCCAGATTTCAATGCTGCGATAATAATAAAACAATGAAATAGTAAAGTAGAGACAAGAACCTAATACAAATGTCCTTAAAAAGCCATTTGTTTCATTGATGATACACCGCGTATTTAAATGAGTTTTCCTTTCTTTTGAGTTACATTACATGTTAAATGTCTCCCCCCTCTGGACAGATCAGGAAGTGACTTATAACGGGACCCACTTTACAACACGATACACAAATGTGTTTCTGAGGAACAAACATTAAAGAACAATTAGGAAATGAAGTTCCCACGTCTGTAGATCCACAAATGTCACTATAAATTGTGACTTATGTGGCAGGTAGACACTAGGACTCATGTAGGGCGGTGGAGAGAGGAGAAATGTGAAGCAGGTGTGGGAGGCTGCTGCTGCTCATTCTGCTGGGACTTTGGACATTTGTCTGCTTGTGGTCTTAGTAAGTTCATCTTTATTTTTTTGTGTTTTGTATTTTAATGTATGTAGTAAAAGTAGGGCTTTAAAACCCCTGAGGTTTTGGGTCTGTCATAACATTTATGGGTTAAAAAGTTGAGCAGTCTGACCACCTGGTGTAAGTTATGGTGTTTGACTTTATATAAAAATATAAAATGTGTGTTTGCCTCCGGAACTTTCTGGACCCAGTCCTGCTTTAATTCTGCTTTCTTTATGCTGCAGTCACAGTGATGCACCTGAACTCCATCCAACACTGAAACTATGACAAATATGTCAGGAAATGTTTCAGGACTGTGCCAGACCCGAGTGGATCCAAACACGAGTTTTGTTCAATATGTAGCTATATAAAACACACACACACACTTACACACGCACACACATAGTACATTCACTAATGTTAGCTTCTGTTTTGGGCGACTGTGGCGCAGGAAGGTAGAGCGGTTGACCACCAATCTCACAGTTGCTGGTTCAATCCCCGGCTTCTCCAGTCACATGTCGAAGTGTCCTTGAGCAAGACACTGAACCCCAACGTAGTTGCTCCCGGTGAGTGTTGGCCAGCTGCATAGCAGCTCCCCATCTGTGTGTGTGTGATTGTGAGTACGAATGGGTGAATAAGAAGCAGTGTAAAGCGCTTTGAGTGCCAATAGGTAGAAAAGCGCTATATAAGTGCAGAACATTTACCATTTTTGTACCTCACAAATGAGCTGTGCTTGTCCTTTATGACAACTGTGTGAAAGAGTATGTGTTATAGTCTGTGTGCTCCACTGAGTATATATAAGATATAAATATATAAATAAGTGATTTCTTTATTATTAATATATATAATATATATATTCCTGACAATCAAAGAATCATGAAAAAAACTTCTTCTCTGCTCTTTCTTGTACTTGCATCTCATGAAAAAAGAAAAAGCTGGACTATGAAATGATAACAACTCTTCATTACAAAGATATTGCTAGAAAACAACAGCACAGGGTCATTTTTGACGAACTTATGCATCTAAGGGTTAAAGCCTTCAATTTAACTTTTCTGAATGTATAAGTAAAACAGAGGTAACAACTTTTCTCTCTCTCTTTCTTAAGCCTGTTTCATACATGAAGTCAATCACCTCCAGTGTCCAGACTTTATATATGAAACAGGCTTCACAGAGAGAGAGAAGACATGGACGACCAAGAAACTGTTTGTGAGTCTGTGTCAGACTGAAGAAGAGCAGTAAATGAAGCTGTCATTATCTGACACTCCCACTCACTTCCTGCCCTGGACTTTTATTTTGTACCACCTTTTCTTCACTTCCTGTTCCCAGTTCATGCCTCCAGCTTCACCAATCATCACCGCTCTCAATTCAATTCAATTCAACTTTATTTATATAGCGCCAATTCACAACAAAGTCATTTCAGGGCACTTTACAGAATAAAGTCAAGATTATAAAGATATATAAAGAAAACCCAACAATTCCCCCTGGAGCAAGACATAGGCAACAGTGGAGAGGAAAAACTCCCTTTAACGGAAGAAACCTCCAGCATAACCAGGCTCAGGGTGGACGGCCATCTGCCTCGACCGGTTGGGGTGAGTGGAAAGGGGAGAGAGAAAAGAACGTAGCAACAAAAAGCAACAACAAAACATTGTTCTACCAGACTGGTAGAACCAGTAGCTGCAGGCTGGAAGACACACAGCTTCAAAGCCAGGGACACCTGCAGAAAGGGACAGAGAGAGGGAGACAGAGAAGGACAAAGACAACTACGGGAGAGAACACACAGAGTTAATGACATACAGTGGTGACAACTGCTGGGTGAGAGGAGAGGAGAGATGGTCAAGAGGAGGAAAGGAGCTCAGTGCATCGGGGGGTGGGTCCCCCAGCAGTCTAAGCCTATGGCAGCATAACTATAACTAACTATATAACTATTAAAGAGGAAGGTTTTAAGCCTTGACTTAAAAGTAGGGAGGGTGTCTGCTTCCCGAATCTGAACTGGGAGCTGGTTCCACAGGAGAGGAGCTTGATAGCTAAAGGCTCTACCTACCATTCTACCTTCTTGAGCAGCTTAGTTGGAATAGGGTCTAGCAGACAGGTTGTTGGTTTGGATGAGGTAATAATTGAAGTTAGCTCAGAGAGATCTATGGATAAAAAGCAGTCTAACAGGGATTGAAGCCTTATTGATGACTCTAGCACTGCTGTACATGAAGATCTATCTGTAATATTTGGGGGGATGATCTGGGGAATTCTTTCTCAAATAGTTACAATTTTATTCATAAAGAAAGTCATGAAGTCATTGCTGCTCAGAGTTAAGGGAAAACTAGGCTCAACAGAACTAAGGGTCTTAGTCAGTCTGGCTACAGTGCTGAACAGAAACCGGGTTTTTTTCTTGTTTTCTTCTATTAATGATGAATAATATGCTGTTCTGGCATCACAGAGCTTTTTTGTACATTTTTAAACTATTTTCTGAGGCTAAATGAGATTCTTCTAAATTTCTGGAACACCACTTCCTTTCCAACTTTCGTCTTGCCTGTTTTAAGTTGCGTGTTTGTGAACTATACCATGGAGATCACCTCTTCTGATTTACTGCCTTCTTTTTCAGAGGGGCAACACTATCGAGTATTGTACGTAGTGAGGCTGCAGAATTGTCAACAAGATAATCTACTTGTGCAGGAGTAACATTAAGGACACTACTTTCCATTATATCAACATATGGTGTAGCAAATGATGAAAACTTAACCATCTGCTATAGTGGAATTTTTCCCTAAATGCTATATAGGCTGTTATTGAAAGTTCAAATGTTATTAAAAAATGTTTAGACAAAGAGAGTTGAGGTAATATTGTTAAATTATCCGCTTCAATTCCATACGTAAGGACTTCCTTTTCTGGCCAAGACTATGGAACGAGCAGTCTTCAACCAACTCTCAGACTTCCTTTCCAAGAACAACCTCCTCGATGTCAACCAGTCTAGCTTCAAGAGGGGTCATTCCACGGAAACGGCACTCCTGACTGTTGTGGAATATCTTCGAGCTGCAAAAGCCACAGGTCAATCATCTGTCTTAATTCTACTTGATCTAACATCAGCCTTTGACACTGTGAACCATCAGATACTCTTGTCCACACTCTCTGACTTGGGCATCTCTGGATCAGCTCTAGACTGGCTTTGTTCTTACCTATGAGGACGAAGCTTCAAGCTATCCTGGCGGGGGCATCTTTCTCACTCTCATAGCCTCTCTACCGGTGTGCCGCAGGGCTCAGTTCTTGGTCCTCTCCTCTTTTCTATCTATACTTCATCCCTAGGTGCCATCATTCACTCACATGGTCTTTCCTATCACTGTGATGACACACAGCCCTTCCTGTCCTTTCCACCGGACGACTCCACTGTCTCATCGCGCATTTCTGCCTGTCTCTCAGACATCTCAGCCTGGATGAGTGAGAGACACCTTCAACTCAACCTCTCCAAAACCGAAGTCCTTGTCTTTTGATGCAACACAACATCAGCATCAACATTGGATCTACAGTGATTGTCCCCACTAATTCGGCCAAAAATCTGGGGGTCATCATCGACGACCAACTGAGCTTTAAGGACCACATCTCCTCAGTCTCTAGGGCAGCAGATTTGCTCTTTACAACATCAGGAAGATCAGACCCTACATCACAGAATATACAACCCAACTCATTGTACAGGCGCTGGTCACATCTCGTCTCGATTACTGCAACGCTTTGTTGATGGGGTTACCGGTATCCACAATCAAACCCTTGCAGATGATCCAAAATGCGGCAGCTCGCCTCATTTTTAATCAGCCAAAAATGACCCACTTTTTAGATCTCTACACTGGCTTCCTGTAGCTGCTCGCATCAGGTTCAAAGCTCTGTCTCTTGCTTACAGGGTGGTTAACTCGACAGCTCCCGCTTACCTCAACTCACTCATACAAGTCTACCATCCTACCCGCCCGCTGCGATCTGCCAACGAACGACGTCTGGTGGTCCCAGCACCGCACAGAAGACACCAAGTAAAACTGTTCAGCGCAATGATACCACGATGGTGGAACGAGCTGCCAAACTCTGCACACTCAGATGATTCTCTCCCAATATTCAAAAAACTGCTGAAAACTGAACTCTTCCGCATCTTCCTATGCACTTAAATCTCTTAATAATAAAAAAAAAAAAAAACTTTCTGCTCTCTTGCACTTGTATCTCGTGAACTGTGAACACTTTTCTGATAGGACTTTGCTTTGATGTTTTCTCCTTGACTTAGATTTTTGCTGCCTTGTACCTCACTTGTAAGTCACTTTGGATAAAAGCATCTGCTAAATGACTAAATATAAATGTAAGGTCTAAGGTGTGACTAAAACAGTGAGTGGGTTTACTTACATTTTGGGAAAAACCAATTGAATCTAATAATGAATTAAACGCAGTGCTCAGGCAGTTACTGTCAGCATCTACATGAATGTTAAAGTCACCCACTATAATGACTTTATCTGTACTAAGCACTAAATCAGATAGAAAATCAGAAAATTCAATCAAAAACTCTGAATAAGGGACTGGAGGACGGTACATGATAACAAATAATAGTGGTTTTTGAGTTTTCCAGTTTGGGTGTGAAAGGTTAAGAGTAAGGCTCTCAAATGAGTTATAACTATGTTTAGGTCTAGGAATTATTGATAAGCTAGAATGGAAGATTGCTGCTACTCCTCCACCTCAGCCTGTGCATCTAGGAACATGATAATTAATATGACTCATTTAAACTGACATATTCTTCCTGCTGCAACCAAGTTTTAGTGAGACAAAATAAATCGAATTGATGATCATTTATCAAGTCATTTACTAACAGAAATTTAGAAGAGAGAGATCTGATATTTAATAATCCACATTTAATAGTTTTAGGGTTTTGTTCCGTAAGGAGTAGTCTTACCTTTTATTAGGTTTTCATGATTAACTCGTCTTGTTGTCATATTTAGTTTATATAATTTAGTTGGTCGGGAAACAGACACAGTCTCTAAAGGTATGTGAGAGTTGTGGGGGGGTGACGGTTGTAAGGACACTGCAGAGAGACGTGTAGGACTGGATCTCTGCATCCTAGGCTCAACTCTGGATTGTCATACTTTTGGTTGTCTAATAAAACCAGCCATATTTCTGGATAAGAAAGCTGCACCATCTAAAGTAGGATGGATGCCATCTCTCCTAATCAGCCTAGGTTTTCCCCAAAAGAGTTTCCAATTGTCTATGTAGCCCACATCGTTTGCTGGACACCACCTAGACAGCCAGCGGTTGAATGACGACATGCGGGTGTACATGTCGTCACTGGTCAGATTTGGCAGGGGGCCAGAGAAAACTACGGAGTCTGACATTGTTTTTGCAAAGTTACACACCGATTCAACATTCATTTTAGTGACCTCCAATTTGCGTAATCGGGCGTCATTAACTCCCACGTGAATAATAATATTACTGTATTTACGTTTATCCTTAGTCAGGAGTTTCAAATATGATTCAACGTCGCCCGCTCTGGCCCCAGGAAGACATTTGACTACGGCCGCTGGAGTCTCTAACTTCACGTTTCTGACTATGGAGCTGCCAATTACCAGAGTTGGTTTCTCAGCAGGTTTGTCGCTGAGTGGGGAAAATCGATTAGAAACGTGAACCGACTGGTGGTGAACCTCGGGCGTCTGTTTAGCATTAGATCTCTTACGAACCGTCACCCAGCCGGACTGGCTTCCCGGCTGCTCGGGAACTGCCGGGGGACAGCTAGCAGGGGCTACGCTAGGTCGGCCCGCACCAGCTACCGGGGCCTGACTAGCTGAGTTGAAGCCGCGCTTCCAATTCCGTGAGCCTCGACTCCAAAGCTGCAAAAACCTTACACTTATTACATAAACCATTATCACTAAAGGAGGCAGAGGAAAAACTGAACATGAGACAAACCGAGCAAGTGAGAGAAGGAGAAACAGAGGGAGACAGAGAAGCCATTGCTAATGGATAACTGCTAAGCTAACGAGCTAATAAAAGTGAAATGTGGAATTTGTAAACTTTAGCTGGTTATGTTTTGCAAGAGCAGGTGGTTGTGTAATAACAAGCATATGTTACGACTCAAACATTAATTGTTGTGTGAAGAAATCACTTATTTAAGTAAAACGAGAGCTGTAATTAATCAGTAAACAGTCCTTCGGTAGAAACCCAAGAGTGTGCAGAAACAGGAAGTGACGCAATACGCCTACCGCACGAGGAGCAGTGACAATGGGACGGACTTTGCAAATCACTGGAACAGGTAGAATCACATGACCTAATGAAATGTTATAATTCTATATGTAAACTAAACTATGTTCATATAAACACTGAATTAAGTCTTTAATTGTTTCTCCCCCTTTTTCTCTTTTAATCCTGATATGTCCCCATTGAATTTAATCTTATCATTGTTCTTTTTCTTTTCTCATTCTCCATGGTTTACTCCTTTCTTTCTCTTTCTCTTTCTCATTCTCTCCTTCAGTTCGTCCCTCAGTGTCTCTCCTCCAGAAGTCTCCATCCTCTCCAGTCAGCTGCCATGCTACAGGTTTTTCTCTACTTTCGGGAGGCTCCATTACTCCCTAAAAACCTTCCATTAATCCAAAATGCTGTGGCAAAAGTGCTGACTGGGCACCTATAGGTCCCATCTTGTATTTAGTTCTCCCCTGATGTGTGTTTTCCTTGGTAAATGTCTCTTAAGGTCCAAGTCCATGTGTTGCCCTCCTTGTTGAAGAGATTTCTAGTTTCTTCCTTTGATGATCCGTGTAATTTAACTTAGTTCCTTGGTTAATGTAATGAGTTGTGTTCTGTATTTGCTGTCTGTCATAATCCCCGTTGTTTGTTCTGTTCAATATTACTGAATATTACTATTATTATTGAAACTGAATCTGGATCCAGTCTCAGCCTGTTTAATATCTATTAATACTGTGTCTATCACACGAACACTTTTAATGTTCTTTAATACTTTTTAAACTGTGTTCACAGAAAGTGAAAGGTGTAATGTTGGAGGACATGCTGAATTGTATGGGAAGATCCTTCTGCAGAGAAAACGCCGAATCAGCAAACTATTAGTCTGATCATGTGCATTTCATCATTTCACAGACGTTTTAACAGTCCGGCCCCCTAATAAAAAATCTAGAAGATAATTTATTACCTGTAGTGATGTTCGAAGGAACTTGAGTACTTTTACTTTTGTATTTCAACCTGATCAAATGTCGTGGAACAGTGCAGATGCAGCGGTCATTTAATTTATTCTAATATTTTGTTCCACTTTGGGCTTTTTTGGCTGCATCAGCTCCATTATTACCTAAAACTTTCCTCCAGCTCAGCTGTGAAACATTCGCATCACATCAACCTTTTATTACTATGGGAAATGGAAACTGCATCCGTTTCGTACCACATCATCAGAGCCGGATCGATTCGGTCGAGACCTGGACAGGAAGTGCTGCTCCCGTAGAGTGTTGGCCCGCTGCCCAGCATCTCATCCAGAAGCTGTGTGAAGCGCTTCGGGTAGCAGCAAGGCAGAAAAGCGCCATCTCATTTCACCAACCAGATGGAGCTAATAGTTTTTCTGCTCGTCTTCCTTCCTGTCACGGAGTCAGGTAAGATGAGCTCTAAACCTCTGCGGTGGGTTAAACACTTTACTGGGTGTTGGAACTGGTGAACATCAGCAGGCTACAACAGGCCACGACCGTAGTTTCTGCTGTTTGAAGAGCAACAAAAACCAGGTCAGCTCAGCTGTTTAACGTGTCTGTCACGAGCAGGGATCTGATAAGTTTAATACAAATTAATCTGATAAGTTATGAGTCTAATATAGATAAAATGTAGAAGTAGCATCTGCTGAATCATAACGGATCGATGATGACGTCATGAGTGAAAAACCGTGCAATTGTGAAAAAAAGAAACAAGGTTGGGTGGGTGGGTAGATGGTTGGGGTACGAATAACGAAAACGCTCGGACGATCATGGAGGCAAGTGGTGTGTTTAAGGTGTGGTCCCGCTCCTGAACGTCACATACTGTATTAATTTCCATTTTTCCGTGTCCAGAACAGCTGATTATGCTGTTCCATATAGAAATAGGTGAATTTCTTTTGGAGACACACACAGAGCTGAGTACAAATGAAAGGCATTATTATACTATTCTTAGTTTGGAAATGTTCTTACAGATAGAAACCTGGACTTTCTTTATAATAACTGGGGAAATTCTTCCTACATAAATGCAGATGCCTCAAATTAAAGTCCTGCCTGAACCACTGCAGGAATGAGTTGAAACTGCACTTTGATTTCAAATAGCTCCTCCTTTAGTTTGTCCTTTTATTTATCTGATTTTATTTTATTATTTTTTTCACCCTATTTACATTTTTGTTTACTGCTCAGCTTGATCATGTACGTTATCTTGTTTTTGGAATGTGCCTTAAATGCTGTATATTATACTTTTCAATAAAACTTAATTTTAAAAAAATGCTGTTATTTTTTTATGTCCTAATCTTGAGATTATTACCTCAGTTTTCGGGTGATGACACATCTTCACACGTTTTTGTTTGTGTGTTTATCGCTGTGCACACATTTTTTCCAGACCTCACAACCTCAAAGGCCTGTTTGAGGGTTAATACTTGGTTTTGTGGGTAAGATTTAAATCAGGTTGGGGTTAGAGTGTGTGTCCCCTCTTACAGTAAACTGCACTTATTTCCTATAACATTTCTGCATTAATGTAAATTATGACGTTTTCATGTTCCTTCCCATTTTTGCTGTGGCTTATGTGCCATGTTCTGAGCCACTGTTGGAGTGGAAGAAGAGGGGCACCAGGTTATGTATTTAGCAGAGAAGCTACGATTTTACACATTTCTACATAGTTTTGTTGTAATTGTGAGGAGGCTGGGAAGTGAACGACAGTCACTACACGTAGGCAATAAACTAAGAGTTTTTCCATTTTGAGGTACTGGTACTTTCTTTAACTTTAACTTATACTTCACTACATCTCAGAGGGAAATATTGTATTTCTGACTCTTGTGCATTTATTTTACATTTGCAGATTTAAACAAGGCTTCAGCTGCTGGACTGTACAGGTCACAAGAGAGGGACAATAGTTTGTCTTTCTTCAGGTATTATTTTTATTTGTAGCCATTTGATTTAATATGTGTGAGACATAATGTAAACACTGTTAGGGTTTAATTGTAAATGTTTTAGGTTTAATCTGTTGGTTTTCACTTACCCTTCAGGATCTCAGGGTTGTAGGATTCTGACGTTTTAAATGCTGAGTAGAAAAAGTGTAGTGTGTTACTGTCAAAGGAAAAAAAACACCTACTGTCACTTAGAAAAAGAGACAGTAGGACATATTGTATCCTACAGGAAGTATACAGAAGAAAGGCACAGATGATAATCCAGTTGCAGAAGTTAGGACATGTAGATGTCAGCGTTGTAACTATAATAATTTATAAAGAAGAAATCGATGATGAGGTGTAAGACATCAAAGCGTATGGGGCTCATAATTGAAATGGCAAATCATATTTCAATTAGCAATTTAATTTTCAGTTTGGTCATACAATTTGAAAATGCATCTTGCAATGGACACTTTAGTTTGCAAAGGGACAATTAAATCCTCAATTCACTTGAATTCAAATGAATTGTAAGAATTATCAATTATCGAGATCCCTCAAACCATCTGTTCCTCAAATCACAATAATGAAGTTTGATGATCTATAGGATTTTAAAATCATTCAGTTATTATATAAAGCAAGTTTAAAATAAATCCTACCAAAGATCATACAAAATAGATTTCAAGAGAGAGAGTTGCTATAATCTTAAAGGAGCATTTAGGTTCAAGAAAATTAGAGCCAGAACAAATTTGAAAAGCAGATGTGTTTCAGTCAGAGGGTAAATTAATGGGACAAATTTGTGGATGAATTAAAAACATGCAAAATTCTCTTAATAACTGTTGGAATAAATTTTCTAGGTGTTTAGACCTGACAATAACCTACTTAAAAAACACATTGAATAAGAAAGAAAGTAGTTTAACATGACTGGGGAACAGATTGTTCATTGACATGATGTCTTCTTATTTTCTGTTTGTTCATTTGACCATTACTTTTTTGTCCTATTGGGGATGTTGAGAGGATTAAAGTATAAATGTGTAGGTGATTACAAAGGGTGGTGTTAGAAATAAGCTTCGGCTTCAGCTTCTTCCCTTTTTGGTCACATTTGAGAAGACAAGTATCAATTTACAGTCAAAATGCAAAAATGCAATGATATGCAGGATGAATGTTCATTTAATTCTAAAGACTCCAAATAAATCCGTATGAAATGAAATGAAATTATTTTGATTAAAAAAACTGAATAAAAGCTGAACCAGCTGCAGGTCTTTCTGCGCGGGCAGAGCCGCAGCTGAGTCATATTTCAGTGTAGTATTTTAGTACAGTAAAGTATCCGGTTGGCTGTGTAAAGCTTCCCCTCTCTGATCGTGTGGTTGGAGTTTTTCTCTTTGCTTTTTCTGCTTCAAGCTGTGACCGGAGCTGGAGCCGCTCATGTGGTTACAGTCGGGAACAGCTGATCGGGCTGCAGCAGACCGGCACCGTGGGTTTAAGTTTCGTTCGGACTTTAAACGACGAAATAAGGAGAAAAACAGCGAGAGGCCGCAGAGCTGGTAAAAGGCGGAGGGTGGAACAGAAAACAGGCGAGCGAGGGAGAGAAGATTCAGGCCGCATCTCCCATCTGTGATTACGGGAAACATGAGGTCTCTGGAGAACAAGGCGGACGAGCTGAGTGTAACTGATATACAGAGTCTTTGCACAGTCACACAATGTTTCAAATAAATATTGAATTGCAACTTTTAATACTGAATTGTCAGTTGCATAATCCGTTTTGAAATTTCATGACCAAACTTCATACTGAATAACCAATTACAAGTTGAATTGTCAATTCAGTAAAGATAACAAAACGACATGACATTTTGCAAATGATTTAGTGTTTCGATACGATTTTAATAAAATATTTCAAACTGAATTGAGGATTGAATTGTGACTTTGCATATTGAAAAGTTATAAGACAGGATTCTGACATGAGGCTTCAGTTTGTATCCTGTTTAATATCATTGTTCAGTGTTGTTACTTTAGCTAATGTTGTTTCTGTATTTTAAACCACCACACAATCCTTTCCTAACCCTAAGTGTCCTGTTTTTTTCTTTGCATTAATTTTTCCCAGCATGCTTTGTTTGTGCCTAAACCAAATGACATTGTGCCACATGATATAACATGATGCTTAGCTACTGAGCTTCGAGTGTGCAGAGCGTTTCCCTACTGGTCCATATCTGTGATGGTGACAATAGAAATGAAACGGTGTGATAACATCCTGCTGCAGCCTTTCTCTGTGTCTGTGCTGCCCTGAGATAGACTGGAGACCTGTCCAGGGTTTACTCCACCTCTGGACCAATGGGCTCCAGGCCTCCTGTGACCCTGATCAGTATAAATGCTACCAGATAATGTGCAGGGGGATGAAGTCAGCGTTAGGGGGCTCAGGGGCTTTACCATGTAGCCTGATAGCTAATGACTAAGAAAATGCTCTGTTACCATTGATAGCTTTATAAAATTAACCATCCACAAAATATTCACATACGTGGTGTTAAAAAGATTATACAGCAGTCAGTAATAATCTACAATGTTTTTCTTTGGCCTATGAAGCATTTAACAAGAATTAAAACTGTTGTGCTCATAGAATTGACAACTGCATTAAAATATTATTTTCACTGTTTTCTTTAACCTGAAAACGTCGGTTTATCCCACAGTGAAACACTCCCTGACATATTTCCTCACTACTTCGTCTGGACTCCAAACATTCCCAGAGTTTGAAGCGTTTTTAGCATTTGATGGAGTTCAGGTGGGTCACTGTGATAGCATCAGCAAGAGGGCAGAACCCAGACAGGACTGGATGAAAAAACTGAATGAAGACAAACCTGAGAATGTGGATTGGCACACAAATAGATGCACTGCCATCCATCAGTTCTCAAAAGCAATTACTGAGAAAATACAACAGCACTTTAACCAAACTGGAGGTATGTCTACTTTAATTCTTTTTAACTTGCTAATATTTATTGATAAGAATATTTGTAGGTGATACACCATGATACACTATGAGAAGCCTTATATTTATATATCCATCTAAATACATGTAGCCTCATTTGAAGTAACTTCAAAGTATATACTTCCTTATACACACTGGAAAGTACAAATCACATCTGCTGGAGTTTTCTACACCTTGGTGCTTAGAATATAGTGTGAATGTGGCTATATTCTGCAGCCACACTGCCATCCCGAACCTAACAGACACACACTGTTTATGCCACAAACATTGCAGCAAAGCCTATTTCTAGAAACAATGCAATAAGCATTTATCATTTTTAATGTCATGTAATCTAACCTTACGTTGTATCTCTGTATCTGATAACAGCTGGCTGCCGTCTCTGTCTCAGGTGTTCATTTTTTCCAGGAGCTATCCAGCTGTGAACGGGACGATAAAACTGGAGAAGTTGGTGGATATCAGCAGTACGGTTATGATGGAGAAACCTTCATATTATTGGACCTGAAGAACCAGAGATGGGTTTACACAGAACAGGCTGTCACCTTCAAACCAATGTGGGATCAACACAACGCCTTATTAAATGACAACATCAAGTTCCTCACCGGGGACTGCATTCAGTGGTTAAACATGTATCTGGAGTATGGGAAGAGTTCTCTGCAGAGAAAAGGTAGTGAATACATTTTTATTAAAAAATTGTGGCATCATTCATCTTAAAAGGCAAAAACATAGTCAACTTTCCAACAGTACAAAATGGAGCATTGGAGGAATTATTGGAGGTTGATGTTAAACACAATTTTATAAAAAATAATGAGATTGTTAAGGAGTGTATACAGCAAAAGAGGTTAGCTAGGAAGAAGTGGGACACTGAGAGGACTGAAGAGAGTAGACAGGAGTAGAGGGAGCTGCAGCGTAAGGTGAAGGTAGAGGTGGCAAAGGCCAAACAAAGAGCATATGAGGACTTGTATGTTAGGTTGGACACTAAAGAGGGAGAGGTGGATTTGTACAGGTTGGCCAGACAAAGAGATAGAGATGGGAAGGATGTGCAGCAGGTTAGTGTGATTAAAGATAAGGATGGAAATGTATTGTCAGGTGCCAGGAGTGTGATGGGAAGATGGAAGGAGAACTTTGAAGAGTTGATGAACGAGGAAAATGAAAGGGAATGAAGAGTAGAAGAGGTGACTGGTGTGGAGCAGGAAGTAGCAAAGATTAGTAAGAGTGAAGTGAGGAGGACGTTGAAGAGGATGAAGAGTAGAAAGGCAGTTGGTCCTGATGACAAACCTGTGGAGGTATGGAAGTGTCTAGGAGAGGTGGCAGTAGAGTTTCTGACTAGTTTGTTTAACAAGATCTTGGAGAGTGAGAGGATGCTGAGGACTGGAGGAGAAGTGTACTGTTGCCAATTTTTAAGAACAAGGGAGATGTGCAGAGCTGTGGCAACTACAGAGGAATAAAGCTGATGAGCCAAACAATGAAGTTGTGGGAAAGAGTAGTGGAAGCTCGGCTAAGGACAGAGGTGAACATTTGTGAGCAGCAATATGGTTTAATGTCTAGAAAGAGTCCAACAGATGCAGTATTTGCTTTGAGGATGCTGATGGAGAAGTACAGAGAAGGTCATAGGGAGTTGCATTGTGTCTTCGTAGATTTAGAGAAAGCGTATGACAGGGTGCAGAGAGAGGAGCTGTGGTATTGTATGAGGACGTCTGGAGCGGCAGAGAAGTATGTTAGAGTGGTGCAGGACATGTATGAGAGCTGTAAGACAGTGGTGAGGTGCTGTAGGTGTGACAGAGGAGTTCAAGGTGGAGGTGGGTCTGCATCAAGGATCAGCTCTGAGCCCCTTCTTGTTTGCTCTGGTGATGGACAGGCTGACAGATGAGGTTAGACAGGAATCTCCATGGACTATGATGTTTGCAGATGACATTGGGATTTGTAGTGAGAGCAGGGAGCAGGTGGAGGAAAATCTAGAGAGGTGGAGGTCTGCTCTGGAAAACAGAGGAATGAAGCTTAGCAAGACAGAATACATGTGTGTCAATGAGAGGGACCCAGGTGGAACAGTGAGGTTACAGGGAGCAGAGGTGAAGAAGGTGCAGGACTTTAAGTACTTAGAGTCAACGGTTCAGAGCAATGGAGAGTGTGGAAAAGAGGTGAAGAGGTGAGTGCAGGCAGGTTGGAACAGGTGGAGAAAAGTGTCAGGTGTGTTGTGTGATAAAAGAGTATCAGCGAGAATGAAAGGAAAGATGTTCAAGAGGGTGGTGAGACCAGAGATGTTGTTCGGCTTAGAGACAGTGGCACTGAAGAAAAGACAGGAGGCAGAGCTGGAGGTAGCAGAGCTTAAGATGTTGAGGTTCTCTTTGGGAGTGACGAGGATGGACAGGATCAAAAATGACGACATCAGAGGGACAGATCATGTTAGATGTTTTGGAGATAAAGTCAGAGAGGCCAGATTGAGGTGGTTTGGACATGTTCAGAGGAGAAACTGTGAATATATCAGTAGAAGGATGCTGAGGTTGGAGTTGCCAGGCAGGAGGTCTAGAGGAAGACCAAAGAGGAGATTTATGGATGTAGTGAGAGAGAACATGAAGTTAGTTGGTGTGAGTGAAGAGGATGCAGAGGACAGAGTTAGATGGAGGCACATGATTCACTCTGGAGACCCCTAAAAGGGTACAACCCAAAGGAAAAGAAGAAGATATATAATCATATAATTAATAATAAACCTCTTTACAGAGCAACATTGGAGAAGATAGAGAAGCACCAACATTAACCCAATTATCCTGTTTTTAAATATTTAAAACAAGTTACATGACAGAACAACAGGGAAATGAGAAGTTAGAGGGTGAAATGTTTTGTCTTTTATCCTTAAAAAGACAAAGTTTGTCCAGTTTGGTGATGATGTTTTTCTCAACACCAGAGAGCTGAAACACACAGTCGTATCTCCTCCAGTCTTCAGGTTTGACTGATGAAATGTTCAGATCAACTGTCATCTGGAAGGTTCCATCATGGTTGGGGAGGATCTCTCCATGGTCCACGTCCTCATGAAGCTCCTGTCCATCTTTCCTCCAGAACATTGTGGCTCTGTCAGGGTAGAAACCTGTAGCGTGGCAGCTGACTGGAGAGGACGGAGACTTCTGGAGGACAGACACTGAGGGACAATCTGGAGGATAGAGAGAATTTTATATATTGTACA
Source organism: Channa argus (assembly GCF_033026475.1). NCBI lineage: Eukaryota > Metazoa > Chordata > Actinopteri > Anabantiformes > Channidae > Channa > Channa argus. Next base: position 6,764,911 of record NC_090197.1, read on the forward strand.
AAAACAACACAACAACACAAATATAGGTCATTTGCACAGATAAATCCTGACTAACTTGAAGTTTTCCATAAAAACTGCAGAACATTAACAGTCTCAGTATTTTTATAAAAACATGTTTAACCTTTAAGAATTACTGCAATACTCCATTTCCTCTTTGTACTGTTGGAAATTAGACAAATGCACTTTCTTCTGAAATTTAAAAGACTGAATGCACAGAGGGGAAGGAAGAGAGCAACAGTAAAATAAATTGGTAGGTGAGAGAGAAGGCAATAAAAACAGGGAGGAGAGAAAGTTAAAGAGAGAGGGGAGAAAGAAGTAAACCATAGAGGCTGAGAAAGAGAAAAGGGAACAAGGATTAAATTCAATAGAGACACATCAAGCTTAAAAGAGAAAAGGGAACAAGAGAAACAATTAAAGATGTAATTTAGTCCGTTTATATGAACATAGTTATGAAATTTCATCAGGTCATGTGATTCTACCTGTTCTCAACAATTCAGCCACTCAGGATAAATCTGAGTAACAAAGTGAACAGTATCTTCTGTTAGGACTTTGTCCTGTTTGACCACATCAGCCTCTGGTTTCAGAGGGATCCACTTTCAATTCTTCAGGTCTAATGACATGAAGTCTTCTCCATCATAACCACACTGTACAGAAAAAGTCTTTCTGGTCTTTTCGTCAGATTCAAAACTTTGTATCAACTGTAAAATGTGGAAACCTGAGAGAGAAAACACAGTTTACAATGATGTATAAGTGATGTCTCCAGTAGAAAGCTGAACTTAACGATATTGCATGTTTTATAAAGTCCTGCTCTTCTCACAGTATTACAGTTTGATTATGATTCTGTGGCCTTTTCTTTATGAGTGGTTTTACGTTTCAGTTCAAAAGTTTTAATGCAAACATAAAATTAACCTGGAAATGTCCAATGAAGAAGGAAATACACATTTTTATTTTATTGTACAAGACATAAGGACAGATATTCAAAGGATAGATAAGATTTTGAGCTCTGCTCTTAAAAATGGCTGTTTTTACACAACTTATCAAATTTAGTCTTAGTAACGTAAAGAGTGGTGATAAGTCTGAGTAGATAGAACTTTTTCACTTGTTTTACTTTGTATTTTACTGTTTAAAACTGTTAACTGTTACCGTGAGGAGTTGAGCCTGTTTCACCCAGTTTGTTTCCTGGAAGAGGAACAGAACAGACTTAGCTTTCATGCCTCCAGGACCTGTGTTGAGCTCTGCTGCTCCCTCCATTTATTTTTCAAGTAAGATGTAGAACATAGAAGATATTTAACCTCCTCTGTGTTGGAGTTGCTGCATAATTCTGTCAAGTACTGATTTGAAGAATTTAGGCAGAATCTCGAAACATCGCCAAGTGAACAGCTCCATTAGCTGAGGATTTTCTTAGAATAACGTTTTCCACACATCCTGCTTCATCTCTATAGTTTTGTTGCTGTCACAGTAACCTGCCTGAACGTCATCAACCAGGGCAACAATAACCAAATCTGGGAGGTTTTGGATTCCAGAAGATGCAGTGATGAGAAACTTGAGGGAATGTTTCACTGTGAGACAACATAAAAATACATTCAGTATTTTGCCTTAATATACTGTACACATATTGTCCCAAATGGGACATTTACAGTGTGAACATGTTCAGTTGAAGCCTAAAGTCTTTTCAAACTGAGGTAAAACTGTGGACGCAGGGACAAAGTGCAGACTGAAGTAAAGAGTTTAGAGATTGAAATGTGAACTTACCTGGTGATGAAACGTTCAGAAGAGAAGCAACAGAAATAACGACTTCATCCTGATTTGATCAAGAATCACGGAGAAATAATCGAGTTGCTTCGGTCTCTGTGAAAGATGTAAGTGGTTGGATATTTGGCACAAATCCCACAACGTCGCCAGATTTCAATGCTGCGATAATAAGAAAACAATGAAATAGTAAAGTAGAGACAAGAACCTAATACAAATGTCCTTAAAAAGCCATTTGTTTCATTGATGATACACCGCGTATTTAAATGAGTTTTCCTTTCTTTTGAGTTACATTACATGTTAAATGTCTCCCCCCTCTGGACAGATCAGGAAGTGACTTATAACGGGACCCACTTCACAACATGATACACAAATGTGTTTCTGAGGATCATATGACAGGTGAATTATTAAGGAACAGTCAGTCGTCCTTTACTAAAGGTAAAGTGTAGAACTGAGACATTACAAACATTGTTTTGCTATCAAACATATAAATGCTCAATATAGAGAAAGAATTATATAATATATAATTGTTTATTTTATTCTGTAGCTTTTTATAACATGGAAATATTCAAATATGCACAAATATCTCAAAATGTTAAAAATACTGTATTTGAATTCTGGTTTAATATGACATCAGTTTTTAAACCAGTTAAGTAAAATTACACAACAGTTAGTTCCACACAAACAGTTTGATTGGAGAAGTAGTTTTGAAGTACTTCAAAAGTACTTGATCTCTGACGAGTTACAGTAAACCTGTGAATTTGTCTAGAGAGAGTTAAGTTAAGTTACTGCATGTGAAACATAAACCCACAACACAAGAAGTCCTTCAACGACACTTTAATACAATTAAAACAAACAATTTAGATCATATTCCTGTGTATCTGCCACTGTGAGGTAGAAAACCTCATTTTTTGTTTGGATGATCAAACTTAACTCAGTAAAATTGTCTTAATCAGTTGTTTTTTTTTAACAAAAGTGAACAGAGTGGACGACTACAAGTTACATGACAGAATCAACAGGGAAATGAGAAGTTGGATGGTGAAATGCTTAAAGAAATAATGTGATCTGACTGTTTTATTTACCATGTGATATTTATTGAAATGCTCTTCCTTCATTTGTTACTTGTTTACATGCAACAGATCTCATCATCATTTCACAGCTTGAATTTTTGCCTGCTTTGTTTGTTTTAGCCTGAAGATGAGATGTTACACATTTTGCCACAATAAAGAACTTTAGAAAACGTATGAAAGGAAACGTCTGTATCTACTTCCATAGGTTGAAAGGTATCATCATGTATCTGGATGTTCCTGTAAAAGGAAGTTCTCACACTTTGAACTCACAAATGGAGAAAAAATACATCTTATTTAGTTTTCATCAGACTTCATGTCAGATAAATGTCCTCAAGAACTTTGATGGAGAATCTCCACAGGTGTAACCATAAAGTTCATCTGTGTAACAGGTGGGATGCTGAGCTACAGACACACACTTTAAGCTTTAGTACTTCAGAATATAACAGATAAAATAAAAAAACACCAAAATTCTTTAAATAAATTAAGCTTTGAGTTGCTGTTGCAGGTTTAACACACAGTGTTAAAACAGACACATTTACACACAATTAAAACAGATGAAATACAAAAATTATAACAAATTTTAAAGAGAATTTTAAGGACACAGGCCATAAAGTTTCATTCAGGTCAGTGATGTACTGAACCTCCACACTGACCAGGCTCAACAATTACATATCTTAACAATAAATGTAAAAATATTACTTGGTATAAAAATATATTTAGTACATTTAGATGAAGTGCTGTGAAAAATAATAAAAATAGTGGTTTTGACTTCAGTAACTTCACTAGAGTCCTAATCTTCACTGGGAGCATGTCAAGACAAAGTTGAATAGTTTGTTAAATACTTTTTCTAAAAAACAAAATCAAATATTGCATTAAGTGACCTACTGAAATATATATTTCTGTAATGTAAACATGTGAAAATATGCTAATACTGAAACTTTCAACAGCATGTTCCCAGACAATGATCTTTTTTTCTACCAGTGTTCAATTCAATTCAACTTTATTTATATAGCGCAAATTCAGAACAGAAACTCAAAACTATACTATACTATATAACACATCCCCCTTGAACAAGCCATAGGCAACAGTGGAGAGGAAAAACTCCCTTTAATGGAAGAAACTCCAGCAGAACCAGGCTCAGGGTGTTCGGCCATCTGCCTCGACTGGTTGGGGTGAGTGGAAAGTGAAGAGAGAAAAGAAAAGAGCAACAAAAAGCAACAACAAAACATCGGGCAGGTTGGTAGGACCAGTAGCTGCACACTGGAAAACACACGGCTTTAAAGCCGGGGACACCTGCAGAAAGGGACAGAGAGAGGGGGACAGAGAAGGACAAAGACAACTACAGGAGAAAACACACAGAGTTAATGACATACAGTTGTAACAATTGTGGGGTGAGAGGAGAGGAGAGATGGTCAAGAGGAGGAAAGGAGCTCAGTGCATTGGGGGGTGGGTCCCCCAGCAGTCTAAGCCTATGGCAGCATAACTATAACTAACTATAAGCTTTATTAAAGAGGAAGGTTTTGAGCTCAGACTTAAAAGTAGAGAGGGTGTCTGCTTCCTGAATCTGAACTGGGAGCTGGTTCCACAGGAGAGGAGCTTGATAGCTAAAGGTTCTACCTCCCATTCTACCTTTGGAAATTCTGGGAACCACAAGTAGGCCTGCATTCTGAGATGGAAGTGGTCTACTAGGATGATATGGTGCTATGAGATCTTCTATATATGATGGAGCCTGAGGATTCAGAGCTTTATATGTAAGAAGCAGGGTTTTAAATTCTATTCTAGATTTAATGTGAAGCCAATGGAGAGAAGCTAGTGAAGGTGAAATATGATCTCTCTTGCTAGTTCCAGTCAGCACTCTTGCTGCAGCATTTTGTACATCATATATCATATGTTGCAACTTTAACTACAATATTTAACTCGACTGACTACAGTTATTAAACATTATTATGGTAAAAAGAAAATCACTTGTATATTTTGCTTTTAAACCAAACCACAATCTTCCTCTAACCTTAACCAAGGTGCTTTTGTTAAACCCACTCTGGAGTCTTTGGTGTCACAGTCCTGCTTTTGTACAGACACCTTCTGCCCCAAAACACGTTTGCAGTTACTTTCTGGTGATAAATCTAATGACTTATTTCTTCATAAGTTCTGTTCACTACAAATGTTGCATAGAAGGTTTTTAGGAGACAGGGTTGTAACGTTCAGTGTGATTAGGATTTCTGTGTTTCTGGCAGCACTGGAAACAAACTTACAATTCGTTGTGTTTTTAAGTGGAATTTTGATGTAATTGTAGTTTACTTGAATATTGTACTTTTGTTTTACATTTTACACAAAGTTTTAGGAGAGAAATGTAATTTTTCAGTCATGTTCAAATTTAGATTTTACAGTATAAAAATACATAATAAGTTCATAGAATACAATAAACTGTTAGATGTTTAACCAATCATTTTCAAACTGGCTGAATTGCAGAGTGAACAACCGGCTGAGATTCAAACTGTTGACCTTCTAGCTGTGAGGCAGCAGCACAAACCCCTCCCCCACCGTGCTGTGCTTACTTTAGGTACATTTCTGGTCTTATGGGCTCTATTCAAACAACTGGACAGTTTTGCTCATCAAGAGACATTTTTCAGAGTGTGGAAGCTTCTTTTAGCTTTTGATCGGTTTAACAGAACATTGTTCTTAATGCAGAATGTGAATAATAATCAGCCACATGTGAAATACAGGATGTAAATTGTAGGATACATTATGCTAATATCATAAAAACAAAGTCACTGTGATCAGTCAGGAGGTGAAGTTTTATCTGATCATTATCAAATAATACCAGACACATTGATTGTTTTTTTATTATTTAAAAAAATAATATAGTAATAATAAATAGGTAAATTATTTTATGAGGGAAAAATACTATTTCTTTAGTTTGTTTGCTGAGAATATTAAGACAAGAAATCAAGTCTTAATAAATACTTCTGCTGAGGATGTTAACTGGGTTCTTTTGGCAGTAAAGTTACTGAAATTCAGCCACACAAGAAATCATTCACCAGTCTCTCACTAATATTCTTCTTCTTCTTGCTCCAGATGACGAGTGCAGTGATGCAGACTGACAGCAGCATCAGTCCTGCAACAACTCCAACGATGGCACCGACAGGAGAAACTGGAACCAGGACACAGCATTTAGATTTGTGTCTATGTGACACCCACCAATGATCGATCACAATTGTTGAGTAAGATTATGTTTTTTTTGTATTTTTGTGTAAAGAGGCTAAATGTCTGTACATCTACCATGGTTTGAAGAACCAAGGTCTTCTACATTGTAACTGTCAAATTACACCACTAGGTGGAGGATTCACCAAAGTGAGCGCTAGTTCAAACTGAAACTGAAACTGAACTGAAGCCTGAAAATCTTCAGGCCTCTGCTTCTCAGACAGAAACAGCCTGATTGAAGGGACACAACTAACGTCTCCTGTCTCTACTTTTTCCTGTCCAAAACAGAACATCTAACCTGTCTACAGGTCACTGTTGTTTGGGGCCTGTAACATCTACACTTGGGTGGAAATGAAAATGCTCAGTTTATAGAATCCACTTTAGATTTGAAGTATATGAAGCAGATTATATGAATAAGACCAAGTAGTTAGTCAAATGTAGTTTTGCTTTTCACTCATATTTATTATATTTCTGTATTTGTCCAGCATCTCAGAATCACTTACTTCATGGCTCTGAAAGTTAAATTAAAACTATAAACACTTCTACCACTGAGTAAAACTTACAGTATTTATGAAGCGTCATACTCTTACTTTTAGTGAAAATGAAGGACGACCAGGAAACAATGTGACCTCACAAGTTGTAGGGACGTGTTGGAGTCTTTTTGTAACAATTGAAGTTCCATGTTTTAGAGAATTGAAAAATGAAATTCTCAAATCATAATTTAAAGCCAAACTTCGCTTTAAAATCATAATACAAATAATACACAAAGTTTTAATAATGTTCTTTATAACCTTTTACTTTATTGTGCTACAGTTTAGTGGATAGCAACTTAAACTGTGACTCAACTCTAAAATTATCCTCATCAGTTCTACATAATCAATCCTTTGGATTCATAGGAACAGGGTTATTTTCAGACAAATGATTTATTCTGTTATCACTTAGGATCCTGTAGGCAAATATATAAATCTGGTCCATAGTTTGTAGTCTTTCATTTAAATGTTGAAGCTGTGATAATGTTTTAGATTCATGTAAGTGTCCTCGTCCTGTTAATTCAAAATGTGAAGTTGCAATGATTTTTGCATTAACTGGTAATTTCTCACCAGTTCAGACACCTCTGAAGCTCTGCTACATTTTGGTGGAGACAGGAGTGATTTCCTACTCTGAGATGCTCGATAAATAGAGGTCCTGGTCCAACTTTAGAGGACAATCAAAACTAACAAAGAAACACATATTTTCAACACGTCTGACTTTCGTCTTACCACAGACAACATTGATCGGAGCTTCGTACAGTTTAGTGATGGTGTCTTTAACACCATAAAGCTGAAACACACAGTCGTATCTGCTCCAGTCTTCATGTTTGACTGATGAAATGTTCAGATCAACTCTCATCTGAAAGGTTCCATCATGGTTGGGGAGGATTTCTCCATGATCCACATCCTCATGAATCTCCTGTCCATCTTTCCTCCAGAACATTGTGGCTCTGTCAGGGTAGAAACCTGTAGCGTGGCAGCTGACTGGAGAGGACGGAGACTTCTGGAGGAGAGACACTGAGGGACGATCTGGAGGAGAGAAGGAGAAAGTTAAATAAAAAGAGGGGATAAGAGATGTAAACCATGGAGGATACAAAAGATAAAAAAATGTAATTATAAATAATTATAATATTTGATGAGTCCTTGTGATTCTACCTGTTCTCAACAAGAAGTTCTCCCCATAATTCCCAGCTTTCTTCAGCCACTCAGAATAATTCTGAGTGAGGAAGTAAACATGATTTTCTATTCTGGCTTTGTCAGCCTCCCATTCCTGTTGGATGACGTCAGCCTCTGGTTTCAGAAGGATCCACGTTCGCTTCTTCAGGTCAAATGACATGAAGTCTTCTCCATCATAACCATACCGTGAAAAAACTGTCTCTCCAGTCTGTTCATCCAGTTCACAGCCTTCCATCACCTGTAAAATGTGGACACCTGAGAACAACAGAGAATAACACAATTTTTTTCAGTCGATTTTCTGGGGATGAGTTGTACAGTTAAAGGCCACTGTGAGAAATGTTCTCTTCTGTTGCTCTTTGAAGCACAGTGATGAGTTTCTGATGTGTCTCCAGGCCTCCTGATTAATTTGTCTAGTCACTTGGTGAAGGTTACCTTCATAAGCATGAACCTGCTGAACACTCTGCATCAATCATTAGCAGCCTGAGTCCATCACTGCCATCAACAACCACAATATCACCCAGACTTTTATTGGAATTATCTTCCAGAAGTCGACACATATAGATCATTCTTTGACAAGAATATATCTAGTACTAAGAGGTGGGGAACAACATGCACAGGAATGAACCTAACATGCATGTTGTTGGGCTGTGGGAGGAAACCAGAGTACATGGAGGATACCCACACAAACACAGGAAGGACATGCAAACTCCACACAGAAAGGCTGCAGCCGGCAGGTGGATTCAAACGGGGACCTTTTAGCTGTGGACACTCCCCCACTGTGCTGCCCAGACTGGGTCATATAAGATTATTAATAAAGTGAAGATGTAAAAGTCTGTGGAATGCACAGAGATTTGTGGTAGAAAAACTAGTATTTTCCTGATTGGTAAGTGAGCAGATGTGCACAGGATTACTGACAAATAATCAGTGTAATAGCTGTCTGACAAATGAGCTGCAGTAAAATGTATATTATACTATTTCCTCCTGAAATGTGATGCAGAAAAAGAATAAACAAATTCATAAACAATCAAGTAAAGCAGTATTTTTTCCTCATACTTAATGATCAGTGTGTTTTCAAGATGTGGTGAAGAAGCAGAAATCAGTTCCCACTTTGATTCTTGTGCAATGCGAGTGAAAACTCCCTCCCTTTACTTTCCAAGTAAGATGTAGAACAGTTTAAAAGTAGAACATAGAACATACTGCACCTTCAGTTTGGTTGAAGTGCTGCATAATTTTGTCAAGTGTAGATTTAAAGAGTTTAGGCAGTGTGTCGAAACACTGTTGAGTGAACAGCTCCATAAGCACAGGATTGTCTTTGAACAGTTTTTTCCAGACTTCCTGGTGTATTTCTATGGTTTTGTTGCTGTTGCAGTAACCTGCCTGAACGTCATCAACCAGGGCAACAATCACCAACTCTGGGAGGTTTTGGATTCCAGAAGATCCAGTGTAGAGAAACTTGAGGGAATGTTTCACTGTGAGACAACATAAAAAAACATTCAGTGTAACGTCCTTACAATCTTTTTCTCCTGCAAATGTTCCTAGTTCTAACTTTTGTGATTTGTTTTGTGGCTTTTATTTTTATAACTTCCTGTAAGACGGATGTGTTTTATTCTGAAAGGACATCTAACATAAAAAGGAACAAAACTTAACAACGGTAGAAGACGGAGAAATAAAAGGAGACTGAAGACATTAAGGAGACGGTTACGGATAGTATGTTTTTGTGTTTAGCTCCAGTTGAAAGTGGTAACAAGGTTGGTTTTATGATTTATATAAATTTGTAAGATGGTAATTTGTCTTTATGTTAGTTTAACGTAAATCTGCTATAGGACGTATCAACGGTCTGATGTGGTTTTAATCTATTGTTTTGTCTGTGTTTGCTTTGTGTAGCTCTTACGTTGGTTTAAGGAAAAAGATAAGAACAATAAACTATTATCAGACCATCAGTAAGACTTCAAATTTCTGACTGGACGCTACATTCAGTATTCAGCTTTAATATACTGTACACATATTGTCCCAAATGGGACATTTACAGTGTGAACATGTTCAGTTGAAGCCTAAAGTCTTTTCAAACTGAGGTAAAACTGTGGACGCAGGGACAAAGTGCAGACTGAAGTAAAGAGTTTAGAGATTGAAATGTGAACTTACCTGGTGATGAAACGTGACAGAAGAGAAGCAACAGAAATAACGACTTCATCCTGATTTGATCAAGAATCACGGAGAAATAATCAAGTTGGTTCAGTCTCTCTGAAAGACAAATCCCGCAAAATCCCACAACGTCGCCAGATTTTAATGCTGCGATAATAAGAAAACAATAAAATAGTAACGTAGAGACAAGAACCTAATACAAATGTCGTTAAAAAGCCATTAGTTTAGTTGGTCTATCGTCCACCCTGTAGAGATGTCCTTCCCCATTCTTTTGGGTGTTAGATTTGGAGTGTCTCCCCCCATAGACTGATGTCAAACAGGACGTATCTTATAACGGGACGCACTGTGGAACAAATGCTCCGCCTTCAAGCTTAACAAAAATGAAACTAAAGTCAGAGTCCACTAGTACAAGTATCTACGAGTATCTGACTCTCAATACACTCACGACAGTGAAATAGACATTAAGTGACAGATTCCTGAGAAAAATGAGACCCCATTTTAATTAATTACTGTCCATGTTTTTTTTACCATTATCAGTATCATAAATTGATTCTTACTGAGGACTTTTACTTTTGTACATTAGTAAAATGTAGATAATCTGCTCATTTTACTTCAGTACTGAGTTTGTGTATGGGGTTGTGTAGTCGCAGACTGCTCAGAGTGGCCATGTAACTGTCTGAATGACATGTTTATTGAAATGTTTATTATTATGGTTCTGTTATAAGTTCAGAATTATTTTATTACATACAACTGTTAAAATGTATTTGTAAATACCTTTTATGTGAAATACAAAATGTTTGGTCAAAGTTGAATGGGCTTGTAAAAGCTTTTATTTTGATGGACGGGTCATGTGACTAGAGTTGGTGAGGGGCATCACGGTGGCAATATGGGTCAAGCTAACGTTCATACTGAGGAAAGACACGAGGCCCCAAAATAATTATTCTGCACTTGGTTCCAGAGGCGCACACGGGAACAGTGCTGTATTCATGTTGATGTGGTTTTGTACAAACACTAGCCTGAGAGATTTTGACTGGAAAACATGTTTTCATTTCAAAAGTTGTATGTCCTTTTATTTCTTGTAGTTTTCACGGTGTCAAATGAAGAGAGAGAAAGAGAGAGAGCGGAAAATAAATACTTACAGACACCTGTATGATGCGTGGGCAGTATTTCTTTGGACCAGTGTAGCTACAGGCCACATTATTAAGACCCCCAGTGTTAGTGTTGTACTGTTATGCACACAACATTGTGTAGTTGAAATCCTAAAGTACTCTGTGATCAGTCAGGAACTAACGTTTGCCTGATGTCAAGTGATAAAGAGTGAAGCAGAAGATTAAGTGAAATTATTGAATCTGAAATTAACAGGTATTAAATGAAACTCAAGACTGGACTAAACTGTCTTTGTTAGTTTTTCCTGTTTTTTGCTACTCTAACATGATCAGTTTTACCAAGGACGAACTGCTGATCATCAGGCAGCACACACCACAAAATCTTTTACCAGATTTCCAGTACTCAGACGTTTTGCTCAATGTTGTAGTCGGTGGAGCGGCTGCGCTGTATATCTCCAGGACGCGCAGACGGGGGAAGCGCGCTGGCGCTCTCGTGAAGCTCCGACAGCGCGGACTGAGAACGCCACTGCCTAGCATCCACCTGGCGAATCTTCGCTCTCTTCCCAACAAAACGGACGAACTTCTTCTGCTCTCCTGGACAAATAAGGACTTCTTCAACTCGGCTGTTTTGTGCTTCACGGAGACCTGGCTGAACGACGCCATTCCGGACAGCGTGTTAAGTCTGCCGGGCTTTCAGCTGTTTAGATCTGATCGCGACGCTGAATCAACGGGGAAATCGCGCGGCGGTGGGACGTGCTTCTACATTAACAACAGGTGGTGTTCAGATGTGACTGTGTTAAAGAAGATGTGCTGTTCCGATCTTGAATCACTCGTCATTAACTGTAAGCCGTTCTATTCACCGCGGGAGTTCTGCTCGTTCATTCTAGTCAGTGTTTATATCCCTCCGCAAGCGCACGTGAGCTCTGCTTTACAGTTACTCGCGAGCAACAACACCCGGACTCTGTTTTAATCATTCTCGGAGACTTTAATAAAGCAATTCTCTCACGTGAACTGCCAAAATACAGACAGCATGTCGCATGTCCCACCAGAGACAGTTACACATTGGATCACTGTTACACTGCAATAAAAGATGCATATCACTCTGTCCCACGGGCAGCTTTGGGGGTCTCTGATCACTGCTTAGTTCATCTCATACCGACCTACAGGCAGAAACTAAAATCAGCTAAACCCGTAGCAAAGACTGTAAAGAGATGGACTACAGAAACTGAGCAGGAACTACAAGCCTGCTTCCAATGCACTGATTGGAGTGTTTTTGAAGCTGCTGCCAACGATCTGGATGAGCTCACTGAGACTGTAACTTCATACATCAGTTTCTGTGAGGATATGTGCATTCCAACAAAGACTTATTTAACATTCAATAACAACAAGCCATGGTTCACTGCAAAACTCAGCCAGCTCCGTCAGGCCAAAGAAGATGCTCGCAGAAATGGGGACAGGGTCTTGTACAAACAGGCCAAATACACACTGGAAAAGGAGATCAGAGTAGCGAAAAGGAATTATTCTGATAATCTTCGGAAACAGTTCTCCTCTAACGACTCATCCTCCGTCTGGAGAGGTAAAAAAAAAGTCATTTAACCAGTTTGATCTGTGATCTTCTGATAGTTATGTTTAGATTAAATGAAATACATAAACTCAGATTTTGAGGTGACAGTAGTGTCACGGTTTTGGTTAGGGATGGACCCAAGAGAGGAGATGAACTAAAGTGCTTTTATTGACAGACTGAAAAGGGTAAACGGAAAATCGCTCCTAACAGGAGGGTACAGAAAACAGGTTCAGAACAGATAAGACAGACAAAACTATCCACAGGACCGGGACACGAGGGGCGTTAACATTATAGAAAATAGGAAGACAACAGAAACTAACGTCGACAACAAGAGAGGAACTTAGTTAACCAAAAATAAACACTAGACTCAGGAATAACAAGGCTGGAAAATCTAATAGTCTAAATGACCACACAGGGGAAAAACTGGGAGAGTAACAAACACAGGACATGGGGAAAAGCATATGCTACTAAATAAACAAGACAGGGATAAACATGAACTGACTAGTAACAGGTAATAAACGGAGGGGGACTAAGGAAAACTGATAAACAGGTAAACCAGATAAATAAGAAACATACATAAAAAAACAAACATAAAAGTCCCTATACAGGTAAACACATGGGGAAGTCTAATTAACAAACAGATAAACTAAATTAACGAGACACGGAAAAACAAAACTGCAAACAGGAATATGACCAAACCTCAGACCAAAGGGGAAAGATGCACAGGGTCCAGAATACAAAAGTCCAAGAGAAACAAGAGTCCATGAAACACACATTCAGCTTTTACCTAGAGTCCAGAGTCTGAGGGGTTTGTGAGGGTAATAACAACCACAATGACCACAAGAATCTGGCAGGGGAGTGAAGGGAAGACTGAACTTAAATAGAGGAGGGAACAGGTGCAAACAATGAGGGACAACGAGGGTAAAGCTGGGCAAAAAGAACCAGGGACAGGAAGTAAGGAGAAGGGGCCACAAAATAAAAGTCCAAAACCAGGAAGTGACCATGACAAGTAGCTTCACAGGACGTCTCTTCTTATTTCTCTGGACCCTGTTAAGACATTATAAAGCACCTTAAGTCAAGTTTGTGATACTGGGCTATAAAAAAATCTCTATTATATTTTATTTTACACTTCCATTCAAATATTATCTGAATGTAAACTACAGGATCATAATTATACATTATGATATGATGTGATCAGCTACAACATTAACAACACCTGGTGGTTTTAAATACAAATATCGTTCCTTCAAGTTCCTTTACTTTTGTACTTTATTAAATGTAGTTCATCTGCTTAGTACTTTTACTTGACTGTTGAGTTTGTGTATTTCTACCACCTCTGTACACAGTGTATCACAGTTTGCGGTGTTTGGGGTTGTGTAGCTGCAGATTGCTCAGAGTGGCCATGTTGATGATTGTCCTCCATCATGATATTAATAGTAATAATAATAGTATTGTAGCTGATGTTTGTAGTACTGTTATGTACACAGCATAGTGTATAGTGAAATAATGAAGTACTCACTGTGATCAGTTTGTCTGATGTCAACTGACAACTGACATTAAATTTGTAATAATACACCAATGATTTATAAATGACTTACTAGTTTATATGTCTGAAACCTAAAATATAAATGAAAGTTTACAGTAATATCTATTAAAATCTAATAAATATTGTAAATATAATAAAAATATAAACAGAAATACATTGGTTTATTATTTTGTAGTTGTCTCCCATATAATGGTATAAAAACAGCTCAACAGATTCTGTACAGTGACTGAAGACTCCATATGTGATTTTTCTTGGGTTTTCAGAAGTTACTGAATCAGCCAGATGTTACAAATAAATTAATGGAAAATAGGAAAATATCTTTTATCCTTAATACCTAATGTGTTGTCCCTGAACCATCTTTGTTTCTCACCATTTTTCTTCTTCCACCAGATGAAGAGTCCAGTGATGCAGACTGACAGCAGCATCAGTCCTACAACAACTCCAACGACAGCACCAGCAGGAACCTGTGAGGGAGGAACTGGAACCAGAACAGAAGATTATTGAACCTGGTTTCTCACACACTTGTTCAGATGTTCTGTGTTCACATAATTGTCACTGACTTTAAATTTGACAATGTTTTACAAACTAAAAAAAAAAAAGGAACATTCAATGGAATTATCTTTTAAAATAAGAGTCAAGACTTGACATCCTAACATCTTGTCAGAATTTGAACTGATAATTAATTCTTCATGGTGTAAAACTCTGGGTTGCAGTGTTCATATTCTCCCTGTGCTTGTGTAGGTTTCCTCCCACAGTCCAAAGACATGTTAGGTTAATAGGTGACTCTGAAATTGCCTGTAGATGTGAATGTGAGTGTGAATGTGTTTGTATGTTTCTCTGTGTTTGTTCTGAGATAGACTGGAGAGATGTCCAGGGTGGACCCTGACTCTCACCCCATGACAGCTGGGATAGGCTCCAACCCCCCCAAGACCCCAACCAGGATAAGCAATTAAAGATAATGGATGGATCAAACTCTGGGTTGCATTCAGGGTCTACTTTGTTTACCAGACAAACTGGTGTGTGTTTTCAAGTTTCATCACATCTGACTCCAGTCTTACCCCAGTTTGTTCTGATCACTGCTTTGTCCAGTCTAATGACACTGTCGTCCTCAACACCAGAGAGCTGAAACACACAGTCGTATCTCCTCCAGTCTTCAGGTTTGACTGATGAAATGTTCAGATCAACTCTCATCTGGAAGGTTCCATCATGGTTGGGGAGGATCTCTCCATGGTCCACGTCCTCATGAAGCTCCTCTCCATCTTTCCTCCAGAACATTGTGGCTCTGTCAGGGTAGAAACCTGTAGCGTGGCAGCTGACTGGAGAGGACGGAGACTTCCGGAGGAGAGACACTGAGGGAAGATCTGGAGAAAGAGGGAGAAAAGGTTAAAGAGAAAGAACGGATGAAAGAAGTAAACCATTGAGGCTGAGAAAGATCAGAAAAGGAAAAAGAAAAAGGACTAAATTCAATGGGGTCATATGAGAAGGAACAGAGAAAAGGGAAGAGAGTGAGAAACATTTAAAAAAATACTTCAGTGTGGTTATATGAACATAGTTGTGTCCATGAAATGTCCTCTGGTCATGTGATTCTACCTGTTCTCAACAAGAAGCTCTCCCCATAATTCAAAGCTAACTTCAGCCACACAGAACTAGTCTGAGTAAGAAGGTAAACAGTCTCTTCTAATCTGCCTTTGTCAGCCTCTAATTCCTGCTTTATGACGTCAGCCTCTGGTTTCTGACTGGTCCACTTTTGCTTCGTCACATCAAATGATATGAAGTCTTCTCCATCATAACCACCCTCCACAAGATAAGTGTTTCCGGTCTGTTCATCCGATTCACAGCTTTCCATGTACTGTAAAATGTGGACACCTGAGAGAGACAGAGATAATCAAATACAGTTTACAGTTTTTAAGTATTGCTCGTCTCCCAGTACTGCAGTTTGTTGATGATTTAAAACATTCAAGATTAAAACCACTTAATTAATCAAAGAGGGAAATGGCTTTAAATTGTTTATTTACCTTAAGAAAATGAGACTTTCCTTAACCCTGTTAAGGATCATTTAATGGTTCAAACAAATCGACCAATTATGAATGAAAAAGTACATTATACAGATTCCTTATGAAATGTGATGGAGAAAAATAATAAATATTCAAGTTCATGAAGATGGCACTAAGTGCACTAGGAAGTGTCCTTAGTTACTAGGAAGTGTCCTTAGTTACTAAGAAGTGTCCTTAGTTACACACCATCACTGGTAAAGAGCCAATATGTAGATTATGTTTGTTATTTACTGTCATGTTGGTCTCTTTAACCACTCTCCATGCACACATGCATTAATAATGATTATTTCATATCTTTACTTAAATAGTTTGACTTACACCAGTCAACCACAACACTAACACCATCTGGTTCATAAGTTAACATTATTTTTCCCATATTCACTTAACACCAATCGGTGGAGTTAATGATTAGTGAAGTGTCTAATCTGCCCCCAGTGAAAACTCCCTCCCATTACTTTCCAAGTGATGTAGAACATAGAACATACTGCACCTTCAGTTTGATTGAATTGCTGCATAATTCTGTCAAGTGTAGATTTAAAGAGTTTAGGCAGTATGTCGAAACACCATCGAGTGCACAGCTCCATTAGCCAAGGTTTGTCTTTGAACAGTTTTTTCCACACTTCCTGGTGTATTTCTATGGTTTTGTTGCTGTTGCAGTAACCTGCCTGAACGTCATCAACCAGGGCAACAATCATCAACTCTGGGAGGTTTTGGATTCCAGAAGATGCAGTGTAGAGAATCTTGAGGGAATGTTTCACTGTGAGACAACATAAAAATACATTCAGTATTCAGCCTTAATATACTGTACACATATTGTCCCAAATGGGACATTTACAGTGTGAACATATTCAGTTGAAGCCTAAAGTCTTTTCAAACTGAGGTAAAACTGTGGACGCAGGGACAAAGTGCAGACTGAAGTAAAGAGTTTAGAGATTGAAATGTGAACTTACCTGGTGATGAAACGTGACAGAAGAGAAGCAACAGAAATAACGACTTCATCCTGATTTGATCAAGAATCACGGAGAAATAATCGAGTTGCTTCGGTCTCTGTGAAAGATGGGAGTGGTTGGATATTTGGCACAAATCCCACAACGTCGCCAGATTTCAATGCTGCGATAATAAGAAAACAATGAAATAGTAAAGTAGAGACAAGATCCTAATACAAATGTCCTTAAAAAGCCATTTGTTTCATTGATGATACACCGCGTATTTAAATGAGTTTTCCTTTCTTTTGAGTTACATTACATGATAAATGTCTCCTCGTATGGACAGGTGTCAAACCTTCCAAAAGAATCAGGAAGGGACTTATCCAACACTTTACAACACGATCCGCGCACCTGTCTCTGAGGAACAAACGCTCCGCCGACAAAGTTAAGACGTGATTCACTTAGAAACGATCAGATAATAAAGCTCCCACGTATGTGTAACCACAAATGTCACTATGAAATTGTTACTTATCTGATTTGAATCCTGTTTTAACCCAGTGTTTTCTTGTCAACTATGATGTTAAAAACACTTACTTTCATTTAAAAACAGTAATACCATCAAAAATACCCCAGTATAAGTAAAAGTCTGTCAGTGACACTTTACTAAAGGGAACAGAACTGTAAAATACATAAGTAACAGCAAAATAATGTTTGTAATGTATCAAACATATAAATGTTGAATAGAGAAAGGTTCCTTTCAGAAATACATATTATACCATTTATATAATTATTGATGTTATCCTGTAACACTTTTTATAACATGGAAACTGTTACGCGATAACAGAAATCCTTAAAAATGGCAGCATTTAGTTCTACAGTGTGTCAGACCCTGTTAAAGTGCAGCAGCAGCTGTGAGACTGACACTCTGAGCTCATTTGTCCAGCTTTGACCTTGTCCAGCCTAGAAGTTCAGGTCTTGGACCCAAACTGCAGCCTCATTGTTAAATAGGATTAAAATCTGAAGTCAGCTGCTGGAGACGAGTATGAATGTGTCATGATTTGTGCATTAGAATGTACTGTACTTTGTGTACTTTAGTGTGTTTTTTTTATACTTGGCACCTCTGTAGGCAGTTTTGTAAGAACAACATTGAGCAATTTCTTATTCAGGAAATACTAATAATTTGAGACACACAACACAATACGCTCTCATTACCAACCGTACTACTGTCAAAGCCAAAGGCAAATAGGTCTCATTA
Source organism: Channa argus (assembly GCF_033026475.1). NCBI lineage: Eukaryota > Metazoa > Chordata > Actinopteri > Anabantiformes > Channidae > Channa > Channa argus. The sequence goes on from NC_090197.1 coordinate 6,783,230, forward strand.
TAATTTCTGCATGTTCCACGTCTTCATGAGATTTTTAGTTTTATAACAATTATCATTGAGAAACATAATAAATCTTTTTTTTGAATATACAGCAAAGTGCAAACATCAACTCAGCTCTATGTAGAAAGTTTTTAATCCTAAAGTATTAATTAAAGTATTTCTACACCTGATTACATCATTACACTACATCAGGTCACCTGATTCTACCTTTTCTCTGCAGAAAGATCTTCCTGTAGTTCACATAGTCCTTCAGGAATTAAGGGCAATAACTGGTGAGTAATATGTTACTTGAATAAAAACAAACAAACATTGTTTTAACCCCACGTATGTTTGTAGGTTGCAGCCTGTTCTGAGAAACAGCCACCTCTGCTTCTTCTGGTCCAGTGTTATGAAGTCTTCTCCATCAGAACCAAACTGTTGATGTCCAACAATGTCTTCAGTCTCATCTTTACATTAAGAGCCAAACATCTCCTGCAAAATGTGAACATCTGGGTCACAGAGACTTCAGTCAACAAGGGTTGTAGTCAGTTGTAACAGATATTAGGAAATAACTACTATGTACACACTTTCTCATTTTCAACTTTATTATCGGACTGAGGGTGTTTACTTTTCTCTTAAACCAATCAGATTCTGCCACAGTCTCTGTGAGCCAATCATCTCATAGCTGTCTACATTTAAATCAATGCTGGCTTCTAAAATTTCTGTGTCTACATACATGTTTGTAGGGAACATAACAAAGTACATGACTGTGTAGATGCACATGTTTCAAATTTGATTTACAGTCAGATAGAATTTATTAAAGTATGTTTATGTTGTGTATCTATATACTTGTGTAAAAAGTTAATATATAGAAATAACTAAACAAAACACAGTAGCTACAGTATAAAAGAGAGACAAGCCTCCACGTTTGTTACAGTGCTGTTCTACATTCTCTAATTCTGCTTTTGAGGACACACGTGACAATCAAGACGAAAAACTCAAATATTATCTGAATGTAAACTACAGGATCATAATTATACATTATGATATAATCTGATCAGCTACAACATTAACAACACCTGGTGGTTTTAAAATACAAATATTATGTTTTTATATGTGTTGTGTACTTTATTAAAATGTAGATTATCTGCTTAGTACTTCTACTTGAGTATTGAGTGTGTGTGTACTTCTACCACCTCTGTACACAGTGTATCACAGTTTGCAGTGTTTGGAGCTGTGTAGCTGCAGATTGCTCAGAGTGACCATGCTGACGATTGTCCTCCATCATAATATTAATAGTAATAGTATTGTAGCTGATGTTTGTAGTACTGTTATGTACACAGCATAGTGTATAGTGAAATATTGAAGTACTCACTGTGATCAGTTTGTTAGTTGTGAACTGATAAAGTTGACAACTGACATTGGGGATTTATTGTAATAATCATTTGGAGAAAGAGGGAGAGAAGGTTAAAGAGAAAGAACGGATGAAAGAAGTAAACCATGGAGGCTGAGAAAGGTAAATGAAAAAAAAAAAAGGAAAAACAAAAAGGACTAAATTCAATGGGGTGATATGAGAAGGAACAAAGAAAAGGGAAGAGAGTGAGAAACATTAAAAAAAAATACTTCAGTGTGGTTATATGAACATAGTTGTGTCCATGAAATGTCCTCTGGTCATGTGATTCTACCTGTTCTCAACAAGAAGCTCTTCCCATAATTCAAAGCTAACTTCAGCCACACAGAACAAGTCTGAGTAAGAAGGTAAACAGTCTCTTCTATTCTGCCTTTGTCAGCCTCTAATTCCTGCTTTATGACGTCAGCCTCTGGTTTCTGACTGGTCGACTTTTGCTTCGTCACATTGAATGATATGAAGTCTTCTCCATCATAACCACCCTCCACAAGATAAGTGTTTCCGGTCTGTTCATCCGATTCACAGCTTTCCATGTACTGTAAAATGTGGACACCTGAGAGAGACAGAGATAATCAAATACAGTTTACAGTTTTTAAGTATTGAGGGAAACGGCTTTAAATTGTTTATTTACCTTAAGAAAATGAGACTTTCCTTAACCCTGTTAAGGATCATTTAATGGTTCAAACAAATCAACTAATTATAAATGAAAAAAGTACATTATACAGATTCCTTCTGAAATTTGATGGAGAAAAAGAATAAATAAATTCATATATATTCAAGTAAAGTACAAGTTCATGAAGATGTCACTAAGTGCACTAGGAAGTGTCCTTCGTTACTAGGAAGTGTCCTTCGTTACTAGGAAGTGTCCTTAGTTACTAGGAAGTGTCCTTAGTTACTAGGAAGTGTCCTTAGTTACACACTATCACTGGTAAAGAGCCAATATGTAGATTATGTTTGTTATTTACTGTCATGTTGGTCTCTTTAACTACTCTCCATGCACACATGCATTAATAATGATTATTTCATATCTTTACTTAAATAGTTTGACTTACACCAGTCAACCACAACATTAACACCATCTGGTTCATGAGTTAACATTGTTTTTCCCATATTCACTTAACACCACTAGGTGGAGTTAATGATTAGTGGAGTGTGTGTTTTCAAGATGAGGTCATGAAGCAGAAATAAGTTCACACTTTCATTCTTGTGCTGTGGATCAGTGTGTTGTGGTCTTGATATGTCATTTCTGTGAGGAGCAGCCATGTCATGTAATTCAAGCTCAGAGCCCCTGTCACCTTTAATCTGCCCCCAGTGAAAACTCCCTCCCATTACTTTCCAAGTGATGTAGATGTCTGGCTGATGTGCAATAATTGTATAATATATAAATAATATATATAAATAATTTTAATTTGTGTATCTTAAGGCTGTAAGAATAATACATATTGGGAGGGACACTGCATGTCTGACATGTTCAGGTTAGAGACGACACTGCTGCAGCAACAACAGCTGGAGAGAGAGGGAGAGGGAGGACTGTGCACAGAGAGGCACAGTCACTGTGTGTGTACTGTAGAAAGCAGCTGAAGATGAATAAAAACAACAGGAAACATCCGCACATTGAGGGAAAGCAGATTGGAACCTGGGTAACTTTGTTGAAAACCTATGGTTTAGAAAGTGGATTAAGCTAAATAGTTCAGCCCTTCTCAACAAGACAGAGCAGCTGAACTGACTGGGTCTTTATCAGAACATGATGGAAACTTTGTTGTTGTTGCTTCTCTTCTGTAGTGTGTCATCATCAGGTAAGGTCCCATCTCAAATCTTAGAGTTTACTTCAATGTCCACTCTGCTCTGTGATCTGTTCCTGTCTCACGTTAAGTCAGTTTCATTTTTACTTCAACTCAGACAACTGGTTTAAAACCAGTTATATACTGTAGGTGTTATATTTATGAGTGAAATGTTTGATTTGCCATCAAGTGTTCATGTCTTTAATGTTTGTCCCTCAGTGAGACACTCCCTGAACTATTTGATCACTGCATCTACTGGACTCCCAACCGTCCCAGAGTTTATGGCTGTTTTGCTGGTTAATGACCTTCAGTCATGTTACTGCAGCAGCAACAAAACTCTGGAAGTAAAACACGATGCGTGGAAACAGTTATTTGATGACACTAAGCTGTGGGACTGGGTGAAAGAACAATGTTTTGACATTCTGCCTGACCTCTACAAATCCAGACTTCATAGATTCATGCAGCACTTTAACCAAAGTACAGGTACAGTATGTTCTGTGTTATAGCCCCTTTATTTATATTTTACCTTCTACACTGCTCTTTCTTTCAGCACAAGTGTTACACAACATACATGCTGTTACAATGAAGGCAAACCCTTCCAATGAGATCTCCAGACAGAATAATTTCTTCCTTTTTACGTCACTACAGCTGCAGCTGCTCAGCATATTTTTGAAATCTAACCCAGATGTGCATTCACGAGTGTTTTCTCACATGAGATGTTATTGTTAGATTAAACCAGAATTCTCTTCAAAAATGAGTGAGACTAAATTGTGAGCATGTTTGAATAAAGTTTGTAATGCAGTGTTTGTTCTGTAGCCGTAACATTTTTGTATCCTTAATGAAATCTTAAACATGAGGTAGGGTCTTCATTGATGCTAATTGTAAGTGTAGCAGACATGCTTTTAGGATGTCTGCTAACAGCTGTTTCAGAACAAGTTTTAAACAGTTACGATTCTGTGGCTGCAGTGCAAAAGATTTACTGGACAGGGAAAAGCAAAACCCTGTGACACATCCAACAGAGTCACATGTGCAGACTATGCTCTGAATATCTTAGTTTAACCCACAAGTGGTCTTCAGGTTGCTTCTGAGAATGATGGTCCCTGGGTCACAGTTAGTAGAAAACCCCTGTTTTAAACAGATATGTATCTTAGTTGTAAAGTGACCTTCTAACCAAGATGATGAATTTGGTGACTTGTAGCTTTGAGTGCAGCATAAATGGAAGTCTGACTTCACAAAACAATAGTTGGAAAGTTGTGGTTTTTACAATTCTCAGTATTGACAGACCATAACGTGACACCCAGACAACACACATTCAAACAGCTGATGGCATTAATACCAGGGGCTGGTATCACAAAACAAAGTTACTGTGTTATTCAAGCTAACTTAAGCGTTAACTTGGGCTTTTCTGTAAACAAAGCTGATCAGATCCACAGAAACAACTAGACCCTAGGAATCTATCCAAGAATACAGGTCTGGCTCTGTGTTATATACAGTGATGCACCAAGTAGATCAACGGCTTTTGGCTTGTCCCCTCTGGGTCAACACATTGGAATGTTTTCCGCACGTTGATTTAGCATGGGTTTCTAGGCCTGATGCTCTACCCTCCCATTTTATCCGGGTTCGGGACGGGCACTTAATGGCCGGGCGGGGCCACACCTGGGGGCCTGGAATTCAAACCCTTAGCCTTCTGCATCTCAACCCAATGCTCTACCACTGACCCACCAGGCCCCTATACAGTGTAACCAATCCTAAATGAGGAGGAGAGGGACACATCAAAGATCCCCACTGGTCATCTGTGCAATCTGGAGCATGGTTAAAATCATCTTTGCACAGAATAAAACATTTAAATCTCTATTGTCTGTCTGTTTCTCTCAGGTGTCCATGTTTTACAGGTGATGCGTGGCAGTGAATGGGACAATAAGACTGGAGAGGTCAGTGGTTTTATGAAGTGTGGTTATGATGGAGAAGACTTAATGACACTGAACCTGTCCACAAAGACATGGATCCCTCTGAAAGGACAAGCTGACATTATCAAAAAGCAGTGGGATGCTGACACAGGGTCAAATAATGAGCGTGTGAACTTCATCACTCAGATTTATCCTCAGTGGCTGAAGATGTATTTGAGTTATGGGAATAAATCTCTGCTGAAACCAGGTAAAGTTACTCGGCCTGATGTCTTTTCATGAACACAACTATGTTCACAAAGTAGAAACACTGATTTGCAAACTTATCAATCTGATCTTTACCATCTTTTTGGTAAATTTTGTCACTTTGTCACAAGAAGATCTCACTTTGCTCCATTTAATGATCCTATTTGGGGGGGTCTTTTTTTTACCCTGTGACATCATTTTCAGTCATTACATTTGGTCAATTCTGTGGCTAGAAATTAATTTTCATTTACAGATTTACATTATTAGTATACAACAGTTGTTGTTTAATAGAAGAGAGTCCGTACATGCAGTTCATTTACTTGAAGCAAAGGTTGTTCACATGTGAGACTAACTTACCTGTTATATCGCGAGTCGAACTTTAACATTCAGAATCTACAAACTGAAGAAAACCCACATTATATGATTTCCATAAAGATCTACATGATTAGTAGCATCATTGTCTCCATGTGATTATAGTTTAATATCTTAACATCTTTTTGATAGATTGGCCCTGAGTTTTTGTCAGATATTCATAGATTGCAGACAATGGACCACATTTTAGGGCAGCACATACAAATGATCTAAAACAATTTGTGTCATTCAAAAATGTTCTTGTACTCAGTGTTTCTCTTAGCTACAAACAAAAGTCCCAACTGGACTTATCATGCATGTCATAAACAGAATAATTGCTGTTCTTCACAGCAGAAAACATGCAATTGACTTGATGATTACAGTGACTTCATCTAAATGTTCTTGTTTTCTTTAAGGAAACTTCTCCAGTCTTCATTCAAGTTGATAGTGTTAGTCTGTTACCTGCCATGAGCCTGTTTCTTTGTAACCTCCTGTTAGGAGCAATTTCTGTTTGTCATCGAGTTCTTACCAATAAATGCTTTTGTTAGTTCAGTCCCTCACTATGCAGATGACACAATTATTTACATATATGCTCCTTTTGTAGCACAGGTGATTGAAGAACTTCAGTTTGCATTTCAATCATGCCCAGAAAACAAAGTTTATGGTTTTATCAACAGTTTCCCTGCAAAATATTCATAAGAATATATACATCTGTTGGTACATTGATTGAAATGATGTCTTTCTACAAGTACTTGGGGATATGGATTAATGAAAAGCTTTCATTTAATAGACATATTTTTCACTTCTAACTAAGAAACTCAAAATGAACATTGGCTTTTATTTTCACTTTCCACTGCATTCTCTATGATTTAGTTGGCTGGACATCATTAACTTCGTAGAAAGTAACATTGGTATATGTTCACCTGTAAAGCTTGGTGGGGTACCCTCCTTTCTGGCAGTTCTCGTTGTTATAATAATGTTTGCGGTTGTTCCTCAGGCTTGGACAAACCTTGGCAAAACATCATTTTAGATGATTATTGAATAATCTCCAAAAAAACTCCTAAACTAAAAACATTCATGGCCATTAATGATTTTAGGAGTATCATAAAGAATGCAGTGAAGAAGTGTCGGTATAGCTGTCATTCTGTTTTATTGTTTATGTATTTTGTATGGCTGCTACTGTACTTTACTGCCTGGTGTCACTTGCAAGAGAGATTCCTGATTTCAATGGAATTTTCCTGGTTAAATAAAGGTAAAAAATGAATAGTAATAAAATGAAATAACATTTTTCTAATCGTGTTGGCTCCTTTTTAATGTTGATGCCAACTCAGCTTAGTTAAAAAGAAATTTAGGACAAAGATACAAAATGTTCTTGCATGGGGTTCAGTGGACGTATATTCTAATGATTTATCATCACCAGCCGGATACATATGTTAAGTTTGCTTTTAAATTTTCAGCACATATTGATGGTTTCACTATAAATCAAATTGATGTGTCTTTACTCTGTCTTTATTTGCTTCTCTTATCCCCCTTTTCTCTTGATACATCATTATTGAATTTCACCTTGTATCATTTCTTTCCTGTTTGCCTTTTCTCACATTTCTCCACCTCCTTCACCTTCTCTCACTTTCTCTTCCTCCATGGTCTCAGTTCCTCTTTCCCACTTTCCACCGTTTCTCAGTGGAGCTCCACATACTTTATCATACAGAAGTTTTCAGTTTGTATCTCTCTCTACTCTAGTTCCTCCCTCAGTGTCTCTCCTCCAGAAGTCTCCGTCCTCTCCAGTCAGGTGCCACGCTACAGGTTTCTACCCTGAAAGAGCCACAATGTTCTGGAGCAAAGATGGAGAGGAGCTTCATGAGGACGTGGACCATGGAGAGATCCTCCCCAACCATGATGGAAGCTTCCAGATGAGAGTTGATCTGATGAACATTTCGTCAGTCAAACCTGAAGACTGGAGGAGATACGACTGTGTGTTTCAGTTTTCTGGTGTTAAAGTCATAATTACCAAACTGAACGAAGCAGTGATCAGAACAAACTTGGGTAAGACTGTAAGTCAGATGTAATGAAACTTAAACACACATGTTTAGTTTGTAAAACACTGTCAAGGTCAAAGATCGTGACAATTATGTAAACACAGAACATTTGTGAGAAATCAGGTTCAGTAATCTTCTGTTCTGGTTCCAGTTCCTCCCTCACAGGTTCCTGTTGGTGCTGTCATTGGAGTTGTTGTAGGACTGATGCTGCTGTCAGTCTGCATCACTGGACTCTTCATCTGGAGGAAGAAAAGAAAAGGTAAGAAACACCACTGCTGGATTTAATATGTTGGTTCAACTCAGGGACAACACATTAAGTAATAAGGGTAAAAGATATGTTATAATTTTCTGTTAATTTATTTGTACGATCTTAGATTTATTTTAATAGATATTACTATAAACTTTTATCTGTGTTTCAGGTTTCAGACATATAATCTAGTAAGTTTTTCTGATCCAATTTATTTATAAATCATTGTTGTATTATTATGAATTTAATATGCTTGTTATTATTACCATTAGTAGTTGATCAATAATTTATGTCCAGTCTTTTATTTAAATAATTCAATAATTTTACTTAATTTTCTGCTTCAGACTCTCAGTTGATATGATAGTTGACATCAGACAAACTGATCACAGTGAGTACTTCATTATTTCAACTAAAATATGCTGTGTACATACCAGTACTACAAACATCAGCTACAATATTATTACTATGAATATTATGATGGAGGACAAGCGTCAGCATGGCCACTCTGAGCAATCTGCAGCTACACAGCCCCAAACACTGCAAACTGTGATACACTGTGTACAGAGGTGGTAGAAGTACACACACACTCAATACTCAAGTAAAAGTACTAAGCAGATAATCTACATTTTAATAAAGTACAAAACACATATAAAAACATAATATTTGTATTTTAAAACCACCAGGTGTTGTTAATGTTGTAGCTGATCAGATTATATCATAATGTATAATTATGATCCTGTAGTTTACATTCAGATAATATTTGAGTGGAAGTGTAAAATAAAATAAATTGAGCCCAGTGTCACAAACTTGCCTTAAGGTGCTTTATAATGTGTCTTAACAGGGTCCAGAGACATAAGAAGAGACGTCCTGTGAAGCTACTGTGACATCAAACCTGAGTTTGTGTTTTAATTTAATCTGAACATATAACTATCAGATCACAGATGAATCAAACTGGTTAAGTGAGAGTGTTTTTACATCTGAAGACACAATAATGAAACAGCTGATTTTATTAATCTGGTTGTCAACTCTTTTGTCCAATATGTCATTAAAAATGTTTGTGTTTGCACATAATGCACAGACAGAAATGTCACCTTTAACACCAGGTGATATTTTTATTTTAAAATGTATTAATTTCATGCTGTTTGTGAAGCACCTTCAGGAGTCACTGTGCAGGTAAATAGAATTAATTTGATATCTGTGAAATCTGATATGACTGAACAGTTTTCATTTGTTCTTGTGAGTTTGTGATCATTTCATTGTCTATTAAAATGTGTTATGATGTTTTAAATGTGACATTTAATATGTATGAAGTCATTTGTCATTTGATTCAGAATAAAAGAGAAAATATTTCATATTTCTAGCTGCTGTGTTCAATCTGTCTCCTAATGTCCATTTAATGCTCATTGTCTGTTGGAATTGTATCATTTTTAACAAACACATTGTGTTGTACTTTTTTCAGCTGGCAGTCATGTAGTTAGAGTCAGATACTTGTAGATACTTGTACTAGTGGATCTGACTTTATTTTCATTTTTTATTTTTATTTATTTTTTTGTCGTGATGCTTTGTTGCTTCAGGGTCTGGGTGACTTTCCATAACTGAGGGGAACATGATGCTGTGGCAGGACCTTAAACACGTTGTTCTCATTTGTCTCCAGTGTGTCTGAAGAAGATTGGACCACTGCACCTCTAATACTGAACTCCAGTTATCTAAAGTGTTTGTTGCTGCTAAATGTGGCAGGTATCAGGTTATTAGGTCAAATGAGCTCAAAGTGACTTATTTACTTCAGTAAGTGCATTTAACATTTAAACCTACTTTGTGTTTAGTCTTTGTATTAGATTTTCTGTAGTTTATGATGAGATGAACCACATTCCCCTTTTCCCATTTCTCAGGTCACAGCACATGTTCAGGTCTTTATTCTCCTATTTATATTGTCCGTTTTGCTCATCTTGCAGACAGACAGAGCCTCTTTCAGTTGGTTTAAACCTCATCCTTCCCAAATCTCTCATCCTGCAGCTCTTTTGCCTTATACTTTATCATTTGTTTCTTTGTTTCCTTTGCTATATTTTTTAAGACAACTCCACACTCTACATCCACACATGCAGTGTTTAATATTTTTTCCATAAGCTGATGAACCAGCTTCCAATCTAAATTCGGGGAGCAGACACCCTCTCTACTTTTAAGACTAGGCTTAAAACTTTCCTTTTTGATAAAGCTTATAGTTAAAACTGCTTTTCTCTATACATTTACTTGTCACCACTGTATGCCATTAATTCTGTGTCCTACATCCTGTAGGATGCTTTGTTGTTGCTTTTTTGTTGTTTAGTTGTTGCTTTTCTTGTTGTTTTGTTGTTGCTTTTTGTTGTTGTTTTGTTGTTGCTCTTTTCTTTTCTCTCTTCACTTTCCACTCACCCCAACCGGTCAAGGCAGATGGCCGCCCACCCTGAGCCTGGTTCTGCTGGAGGTTTCTCCCAATAAAGGGAGTTTTTCCTCTCCACTGTTGCCTAGGGCTTGCTCAAGGGGGAATTGTTGGGTTGCTTCTACATACTTGTGTAGTCTGGACTTTATTCTGTAAAGTGCCTTGAGATGACTTTGTTGTAATTTGGTGCTATATAAATAAAGTTGAATTGAATTGAATTGATTTGAATTGATGAAAAATCGTAAGCAGCTGCTGAAGTGACATAACATTAATTTAATTTATTGTCAGCATTTAAATAAATTCAGCCTGTTGCAGTTTGGCTCAGGTGCTTTTGGGCTTTAGACACAAAGAAGCTCAGTCAGTCCTCATTCTCTTCTCCTCTGCATGACTGATAATCTGGTCACAGCTGATACGGCTCATGTTCGTGTTCATTTGGATCCACTTGGGTCTGGCACAGTCCTGAGACCTGCTCCTGTGAAACAAGACTCTTCCAGTTTTGAGCTAAATTTATAATTGGGGGAGTTTTCTTACTTGGACTTACTTACACATTAAACATTTACTTGTACTAGTAAGAACTCGTTCTAAGACCTTTGTCCTTCATTTCCGGACATATTTGTCATAGTTTCAGTGTTGGATGGAGTTCAGGTGCATCAGTGTGACTGCAGCATAAAGAAAGCAGAATTAAAGCAGGACTGGGTCCAGAAAGTTCCGGAAGCAAACACACATTTTATATTTTTATATAAAGTCAAACACCATAACTTACACCAGGTGGTCAGACTGCTCAACTTTTTAACCCATAAATGTTATGACAGACCCAAAACCTCAGGGGATTTAAAGCCCTACTTTTACTACATACATTAAAATACAAAACACAAAAGAATAAAGATGAACTTACTAAGACCACAAGCAGACAAATGTCCAAAGTCCCAGCAGAATGAGCAGCAGCAGCCTCCCACACCTGCTTCACATTTCTCCTCTCTCCACCGCCCTACATGAGTCCTAGTGTCTACCTGCCACATAAGTCACAATTTATAGTGACATTTGTGGATCTACAGACGTGGGAACTTCATTTCCTAATTGTTCTTTAATGTTTGTTCCTCAGAAACACATTTGTGTATCGTGTTGTGAAGTGGGTCCCGTTATAAGTCACTTCCTGATCTGTCCAGAGGGGGGAGACATTTAACATGTAATGTAACTCAAAAGAAAGGAAAACTCATTTAAATACGCGGTGTATCATCAATGAAACAAATGGCTTTTTAAGGACATTTGTATTAGGTTCTTGTCTCTACTTTACTATTTCATTGTTTTCTTATTATCGCAGCATTGAAATCTGGCGACGTTGTGGGATTTGTGCCAAATATCCAAACACTCCCATCTTTCACAGAGACCGAAGCAACTCGATTATTTCTCCGTGATTCTTGATCAAATCAGGATGAAGTCGTTATTTCTGTTGCTTCTCTTCTGTCACGTTTCATCACCAGGTAAGTTCACATTTCAATCTCTAAACTCTTTACTTCAGTCTGCACTTTGTCCCTGCGTCCACAGTTTTACCTCAGTTTGAAAAGACTTTAGACTTTAGGCACCGGTGGCAGTCGTCGTTAACCGGGGCCCCGACCGGGTTATGGAAGTCGTTGTCACGACTCGCATTTTCAATTTGTCCTGTGCTTTACGTCGGATGCCCTTCCTGACACAACCCTCTGCATTTATCCAGACTTGGGACTGAAACAAGAAGACACTGGCTTGTGCCCCCTTGTGGTTGCATTAGCTCCACAAAGTAACAAACATTAACATTTGGGATTTTGTAACAATGTTGTGGATCAAGTAAAAAGCAGAGGGGGAGGTTGTGAAAACTGCTTGATTTACTCTGCAGATCCAGATTCTTAATAAAAAGAGAAACAGCCGACAAATCACAGTGTGTTTTAGAGTGAGCTTATGAATTTTACATAATAATGCACTGATATTGTAATGTAGCATTTTTACTTTAATCAGTGTGAAACACTGAGCTACACCCTGAGCTGTAGTGGGCAGTCAGACCTGGTGTCATGATCCCACACACTTCCTGTCCTTGGACTTTTATTTTGTGGCCCCTTCTCCCCACTTCCTGTTCTTGTTTTTTTCCCCATCTTTACCTTCGTTGTCCCTTATTGTTTGCACCTGTTCCCCTCACTTTTTAAGCCCAGTCTTCCCCTCACTTCTGGGCCAGATCCTTGTTGTCATCTAACCCACAATAGACTCTCTGAACTTTTGAGCCTTAACTGTGTTTATTTTGGAAAATTATGTTCCCCTCTTGTTTTCAACATCCATTCTGTTATCTTATTTTCTATTAAGTTAACTCCCCTCGTGTGCTGGTCCTGTGGTTAGTTGTCTTAGTCTGTATCTGTTCTGAATCCAGTTTCTAATACCCTCCTGTTAGGAGCGACCTCTGTTTACTATTTGAGTCTCTGTCAATTAAAGCCCTTTTTAGTTCATCCCTCGCACTGTCTCCTCTCTTGGCTCCACCCTTAACCAAAACCTTGACACCTGGATTAATAGGAACTGGCACTGGAGTTGCAAACTTTCCCGGATCTGCCAAAGCATGAGATACCAACTTATCTTTTTCCTACAGGAGAAGATACTAAATGTTTGTCCTAATATGTGACAGTAGCTGCTGCAGAAAGGAGCTTCTCTAAACTAAAGTTTATCAAACTGCACCTGAGATCCACAATATCTCAAGAGCATCTCAATAGACTTGCTTTAATTTGCATAAATTATGAGGTTTCTATGCAGGTATCATTTGATGATACCATAGATGCCTTTGCTGCAAGGAAGTTCAGACGTGTACAAATTTAAATGAAAGATTTTAGTTCTACATTATAGTTTTATGTTGTCTTGGTTGCACATTTTGCCCCATTGTTACCAAATACATGTACAAAGTATTCACTGACCATAGCACCATGTCCATTTATGTTGTTTCTATTGTTTTGTTGTGTTATTATGTTATTTTAGTGTTTGTGTTTGATCAACAGTTAAACCTTTAAGGTCAGTTTCAGTATAACCTGGATGGAGCTCTGGGAACTGTATGAGTGTAAGCTCCTGACAACAATAGCAGGCTGTGAATTGTTAGATATAATATTCCAGTTGATGAGCCGTCTAAAGCTTTTTACTTAGTCATACAGTTCCCAGAGCTCCATCCAGGTTATACTGAAACTGACCTTAAAGGTTTAACTGTTGATCAAACACACAAACACTAAAATAAGATTACTCAAACAGGTGGATGAGAGAATTTTACATTTTCTAAATCTTTGACAGAATCAAAAAGTGTGACTGTAGTAGAAGTGATGAGCTCTGTGCTCAGTGTGATTGTGTGGAAATGTAAAACAGGAATCATAATCAGACTGTAGCATCTTACAGGAAGATAGTAACTATTGATTGTTCATCTTTTCAGCAGCTCTGCAGGATGGAAACACTGGTCTCATCAATGCACAAATCACCACTCACACAGGAACTGAAGGAGGAAACATCACAGTTGGATGCTCATTTTATTTCTCTGGAAGCAGGAAGTTGTTCTGTAAAGGAGACTGTACAACAGGAAACATTCTCATTGAAACAACCAGTAACAGAGCTCAGAGCGGCAGATACAGTATTGAATATAAAGAAGGATTTTTTCTATCACTCATGTATGTGAGCATCACACAGCTGAACAAGTCTGACTCAGGATTGTACAGGTGTAGTTTGGACAGAATTCTGCTCCCAGATTCGCATCATGAGTTTGAGATCATTGTCACAGAAGGTGAGTTTCTACTGAAAGTTCTGAAAATGTTCCTTCATGTCATTTTATGTTATTTTAGTGTGTGTATGTTTGTTTGTGTGTTTGATCAACAGTTAAACCGTTAAGGTCAGTTTCAGTATAACCTGGATGGAGCTCTGAGAACTGTATGAGTGTAAGCTCCTGACAACCAAAGCAGGCTGAGAATGTGAATTATTAGATATAATATTCCAGTTGATGAGGCGTCTAAAGCTTTTTATTGTTAGAACAGTCAATCGGACTCTGATAAATGTCACAAGCCAAAATGTGTTTGTTCAATAATCTGCACCAAGTAATTAAGTGCTGCCGAACGTTTTTTTTTTTGTTCCGTTTACTTTCCTCGTCCATGCACCTTGACAGAAGGTGAACATTATATAACATTGGTGATGAAACAGAAGAAAGAGCAGAGTGAGTCTGAACTCTGTCCCACTAAGGAGAAATGAAAATGAGCAGCATGGGGTTACTTTGGATGCCCCATAAATGAAGGTGGAGTTGTCCTCAAAGACTGAAACAAATGTGTGTTTCTGGCTTAAAGATGTTGACAGGATCAGTCTGACTACGTTGTTCATCACCTAAATTATGACTAAATCAGGCTGTTCCACACTTACAGTAAATCAGAGACCACATTTCTCACTGTTTTCACAATTGCTAAACCAAACAATCATCTGATTAAAGAAGAAAAACCTCTGCACATTATTCCATCATAAAAAGTTTTAATTTGATACAAAGTTACAAAGAGCTTAATCTCCACCACCTACACCAGGTAAAATTACAGCTTTTACATTATAGTTACATGATAATGTCACATTACCACAGTGTAGTTAATTTTCTAATCAGGACCCAAAAGAAGAGACGGTGAGAGGAGGTTTGAATGTGAATGATGGTTTATTAACAGTCCAAACTTGGGGATCAGGCTGAGCACTGAGGGAGAACACACAACAGGGAGAGCAATGTCCAAAGGTACTGACTGTCCATAGAAATGTTCAGGGAAAAGGAAAGTAGAGAAGATCTGGGGGACAGTGGGGAGAGCTGGGTATAAATACACGGGAGCACAGGTGAAAACAATGAGGGTTAACAAGGAGAAACCTAAAGAAACTAACTAGGAAATGGTACTGAGGGACTACAAAATAAAAGCCAGGGGCAGGAAATGAATCTAAAGAAAAGTCCAAGAACCAGGACAGATATAGGTTTTGTTATCCAGCCAATTAATAAACTACTTATAATTAGAACATATGTAATATGTTATGACTCTCCAGTGACAGAGAACCATCAGTTGGTGTTGATGTTGTGGTTGATTGATTTTGATAGAAAGACTTGAGGAGAGTGGAGATGAGTGTGTTTGAAGGAGGGACTCTGTCTTCTAGAGAAGTGACAAGTTCCTGGTTTGACAGTGAAGAAGGAAGAGAGGCAGCATTAAGTCATCAGAGCCTCAACATGGACGTTCATCACATTTTAATCTGCTTCTTCTTCCTCTGTGAGTATTTTTATTTTCTAGACTTATTTGGATTTTCTGAATGAGCTTTTTCTCTTAGTTTTAATGGAGGTTTAGTTTAGTCACACACACATCAGCATTGCTCTGTTTGTTCTGTCTCTTCCATGTCTCAATACTATGCAGCATTAGTGCAACTTTTCTCCACTTGCTCTTCATCATAACCTAAGACTGTCACTGGGCGTCTGTCTGGACATGACTCACTTCTTAGTGAAAAATGGTGATAAATTGTGCAGCACAAACACTGTTTCAGCAGAAGTTCCTCTTTAAATTTGTCACATATTTAACTTTACTCTGTTGTATAGTAGAAGAAGTTTGTCTATGTGAAAAATATCAAAAATGTAAATTATTTTCACATCTTTATCACATAAAAAACGAAACCAGTCTGTGCTCTAGTTTCAGCGAACGAGCCCCAGCAAAACCACAACATTAACACCAACTGATGATTGTGGTGAACAGGCTCCAGGCCTTCTGTGACCCACAGGGAATAACCGGTTACAGATAATAGATGAATGGATATTGTTCTTACTGCTTTTTCCTTAGTTACTGCTTGTAATTTTGTACTTTTTTCAAACTTGGCATCTCTGTTTTAGTCTGTAACATGGGCATCATTGGTCTGCACACATTTCTTGCTCACCTCCTCACACTAACCCTGTCATCTGATGTAATCAACAAAAAACAATATGGCTCCTCACAGCTGATCTAAAAATGGATCTAAACCCAAAGCCAAGGCCCCCGAAAACCCAGTTATGACCCAGTTATTCTTGACGACTTTTACCACATTACAACAATGCTTGAAAACACACATGGAGAATTGACTGGGAATGTGTTGTATGTTAGTGCAAAGTTCAGATTGTGTAGTTTAAAGGTAAATAGTTCTTAAATCTACAGCATTTTAAAGCTGGTTTGTTAAATTTCATCAGTGATGACTCGCATGATCTCAGAGATTCAACCAAACCACTTAGTTTACTCCTTAGAGCTAAAGAGGAAACTGTTCCAGCTTTCTGTTAGTTAAAAAACGTAACCTGCGATAAACAAACAATACTATGAAATATTGGTAGCAGCTTTTTTAACTAACAGAAAGCTATGGTTCTTTAATGCAACACAAGGACATATCTCAACATCAGCTTTTCCGAGAGGACACTAGAAAATGTACGGTTTAGTCTGATGAGTCTGAACTTGGGGTTTGGTTTGGCTGCATTGTTGGTTCCAACTGCTGTGACTTTGTGAATCTGTGGTGTAATATCTGCATGTCTGGTTCCCACTGTGAAGCATGGATGAGGTGATGGTGTGGGGTGTTAGTCAGTGATTTCTTCAAGGAGTTCAGGACACCTTCAGCCAGCATGTCTACTACAACATACTGTAGGATTTGCATTTAGTGAGACCAAGATTATTCTTTCAACAGGACAATGAGCGAGCATCAGGTGACCTGGCCTCCACAATCACCTGACTTGAACCCAAATGAGATGGTTTGAGAGTAGTTGCCAACAGAGTGATGGAAACTCAACCTTTCCAGGTCCCTGTCTCTCAAAGCTGGCTGAGACACAAAGTGGCCACTTTGAAGAATCTAACATTTAAACTGATTTGCTTTGTGTTTGGATCTTAATTGTTTGATGTCAACAAAATAAACCCAAAAAATATAAAGAACAGAGACTGACTCCCAACAAAAAAGCAGTGTGGAAAATCAGCCCAATCAGACAAGTGAAATTTAAACTGTCAAGTTTAACAATCAACACAGTTTGTGTTCAGCTAATATGTAAAATGATGGACCTGCTTAAAGGGAAATTTAAAGAAGAATCTTTAGCTACGTACATTGTTTTTACTCCAGTCTGAGATTTGGATCAGTTTCTTCTGACACGAGGCTGTTGAGCAACAATCTTCCTCTACACTGTTAAAATGTTTCAGAGTTGATGCACATCTTACTCTCCTTGTTTCATTTCATAGCACATGCAGTGAGCTGCCTGTCAATGTTATTACAGGTTGCACCAGCCTATTGAATATCTGTGTGGGATATATGTAATGTGTACAGGACACAATTATTGAAAGAAGAACAAACAGACCAGCCCTCTCACACTGAGGCAGACTGACCCACTAGGAGAATTCATGAGCTTCCTAGGTTGTAATTCACAAGCTACTACACTAAACCAATTAATAACTGTGATAGATAAAAATGGTCACTGTAATGTTGACAAGCTTGAATGAAATCAACACATCTGTTGAGGAACATGTGATAATAACTGATTAGGAAAAGAAATCAAACCACAAATAGTGATCACATGAACACAATGACAGACTGAATGACTGAAGGGAAACAAAATGATCAACATCACTCAGTTACAACAGACTCAAACAGGTTGATGAGAGAATTTTACATTTTCTAAATCTTCATTGACAGAATCAAAAAGTGTGTCTGTAGTAGAAGTGATGAGCTCTGTGCTCAGTGTGACTGTGTGGAACATTTAGACATTTACATTTAGTCATTTAGCAGGCGCTTTTATCCAAAGCGACTTACAAGTGAGGTACAAGGCAGCAAAAATCTAAGTCAAGGAGAAAACATCAAAGCAAAGTCCTATCAGAAAAGTGTTCACAGTTCACGAGATACAAGTGCAAGAGAGCAGAAAGGTTTTTTTTTGTTGTTTTTTTTTTCTTTTTTTTAATTGTTTTTTTTTAAAGATTTAAGTGCATAGGAAGATGCGGAAGAGTTCAGTTTTCAGCAGTTTTTTGAATATTGGGAGAGAATCAGCTGAGCGTGCAGCGTTTGGTAGCTCGTTCGTGTCATCAGCGTAGCAGTGATAGGAAAGACCATGTGAGTGAATGATGGCACCTAGGGATGAAGTATAGATAGAAAAGAGGAGAGGACCAAGAACTAAGCCCTGCGGCACACCGGTAGAGAGGCTATGAGAGTTAGAAAGATGCCCCTGCCAGGATACCTTGAAGCTTCGTCCTGATAGGTAAAAACAAAGCCAGTCTAGAGTTGATCCAGAGATGCCCAAGTCAGAGAGTGTGGACAAGAGTATCTGATGGTTCACAGTGTCAAAGGCTGATGATAGATCAAGTAGAATTAAGACAGATGATTGACCTGTGGCTTTTGCAGCTCGAAGATATTCCACAACAGTCAGGAGTGCCGTTTCCGTGGAATGACCCCTCTTGAAGCCAGACTGGTTGACATCGAGGAGGTTATTCTTGGAAAGGAAGTCTGAGAGTTGGTTGAAGACTGCTCGTTCCATAGTCTTGGCCAGAAAAAGGAAGGAGGGAGACAGGTCTGTAGTTCTCCACTACAGAGGGATCAAGAGAAGGCTTCTTGAGCAGTGGGTTAATCAAGGCCTGCTTGAAAGAGGTTGGAAAAGTCCCTGTTTTGAGAGATGTGTTGATGACTTGTGTAATAGCTGGCATGAGTGCAGGTGCAACTGCTTGAAGAAGAGTGGAAGGGATTGGATCCAGAGTGCAGGTGGTCGGATGATTAGAGAGGAGGAGGGTGGATACGTCAACCTCAGTCAGAATTGCAAATGATGAGAGCAATGCAGTGTTGGAAGAGGTTAGATGGATGTCATCATCTGGAGGAGAGAACTGTGAGCTGATGGCTGCCACCTTGTTGGTAAAAAAGTTGGCAAAGTTGTCAGCAGTGAGAGAGGTAGATGGCGGTGGTGAAGGTGGGTAGATGAGTGATTTAAAAGTGGAGAACAGCTTTCTCGTGTCCGTGGTGTTGCTGAGCTTCTCCTGGTAGTAATTGATCTTTGCCCTGGTGACACTGTGAGAAAAAGGTCCAAGCAGATTCTGATACTCAGCAAGGGCAGATGGAGTCTTGGATTTGCGCCACTTCCTCTCAGCACTCCTGAGCGTGGTGCGTTGTTCACGGATCCCGTCAGTGAGCCACGGATTAGAAGGTGAGAGACGGGCGGGTCTCGAAGACATAGGACAGAGACAATCCAGACATGATGAAAGTGTATTGCAAAGACTGTCTGTGGCTGCATCTGCATCGCAGATGGAGAGGTCCTGTGTTGGGGGCAGAGTTGCGGAGACCAGCTAGGAGAATCGATCCGGGTTGGGAGACCTGAGGTTGCACCGGAATGTTACAAGTGTGGGAGGAGATTGCGAAGGTCTCGGGATAAGGACTGTGAGTTGAATGAAGAAATGATCCGATACATGCAGAGGAGTGACCAAGATGTTGTCTGTGGTGCAGTTCCGGGTGAGAATGAGGTCGAGGTTGTTGCCAGCTTTGTGGGTCGGAGGAGTGGAGACCAGACTCAGGTCAAATGTGTTTACAAGAGCAAACACATCAGCCGCCTGTGGTTTCTCCGGGTGAATGTTCAGGTCTCCCATGACGATGAGAGGAGTGCCATCTTGTGGGAAGTGGGACAGCAACATGTCCAGTTCATCGCAGAAGTTCCCCAGTATCACAATCACCATGACTGCAATCGGTGCCGTGATCCTAACGGCATGATATTCCAGAGAAGACAGATTGCTGAGTGGTGCTGTCGAGGAAAACTTCCAGGTGTCATTGATGAGGAGTCCAGTCCCACCCCCCCGGCCTGATGAGCGAGGAGTGTGAGAGAATGAAAAATTGGTGGAGAGTGCAGCTGGGGTGGGTGTGTTCTGTGGCATGATCCAGGTTTCTGTAAGTGCAAGCAGGTGAACAGCTGAGTGTGTAGCAAAAGCTGGAATGAAGTCGGCCTTGTTCACGGCAGACTGGCAGTTCCACAGGGCAAGAGAAAAAGAGGCTGGTGGCAAAGTGGTCTGGGTGAGAGTGCGCAGGTGAGAAACATGTCGTCCCCTAGTAGGGCGCCATGTCCTACGTCTGCGAAGGAGAACAGGGATCTGCTGAAAACACATAGTAAAACAAAGAAAAGGCTTTTCTGGGTAGAAAGGGTTAATGTGAAGCAAAGTAGAGAAATAGAAGTAGAAGAAGTTTGAAATAAACTACCTAGTGTCCTCGTTCGGTGGACTCACGCAGGTAGACTCGCTTGTCTTTACACCGTCGGTCTTCACACAAGGAGGGCTGAACAAGGGCTGATGCTCCAGCCCAACAGGTGCCTTAAATATGGTCTTAATTGGCTACAGCCGAAACCGCCCCCTCGTTGAAACCAACCTACCTCTTGTGCCTTTGTTAGGTCAAAGGTGTGAACGCTTGGTGATTACTAAGCTGAAACTACCACCAACAACAGACCAAATATCCACTTCACCAGAAGAGCAAAACTTTCTACCTACAGTTCTTAACTATTACAAAAAACCAGACTAAATCAGCAGACTCAAGAAAAATGACAGAAACTCAGCTACCTCTGAAACCAACAAACAAATTTCAAACAGTACTTACTAGTTGAGTATATCTCCTGTCCGAGCTTGGTGCTTGTGGAAATGTAAAACAGGAATCATCATCAGACTGTAGCATCTTACAGGAAGATAGTAACTATTGATTGTTCATCTTTTCAACAGCTCTGCAGGATGGAAACACGGGTCTCACCAATGCACAAATCACCACTCATACAGGAACTGAAGGAGGAAACATCACAGTTGGATGCTCATTTTCTTTGTCTGGAAGCAGGAAGTTGTTCTGTAAAGGAGACTGTACAACAGGAAACATTCTCACTGAAACAACCAGTAACAGAGCTCAGAGCAGCAGATACAGTATTGAATATAAAGAAGGATCTTTACCATCACCAACACTCATGTATGTGAGCATCACACAGCTGAACAAGTCTGACTCAGGATTGTACAGGTGTAGTTTGGACAGAATTCTGCCCAAATATTCAGATGATGTGTTTGAGATCATTGTCACAGAAGGTGAGTTTCTACTGAAAGTTCTGAAAATGTTCCTTCATGTCTGTGAAGCTGTGAGAAAACTGACTGTTCTCTGACAGCTTCTCATGTTACAAATCAGCAGGTAAAATAAGTGCTGCATCTTTTCATCATTAACAGTAAAAACAAGCTAAACAACTAACAGCTAATGTTCTACATGAATCAGCACAAGAGCAGGTGTTACCACTTCCAATCTCCTGTTAGTGGCTTATTCAGAAACATTGGTACATTTGCTGAACCTCTGTCAACATGTGTGGATGATCAAAAACTAGAACTTCACTAACACAACCACACACCAAGCAAACACAACACAAAATGTAACAAGCAGCTAAAAAGAATGATTTACTCATCTACCAGCAAGAACTAGTCAGCTCCACATCCATCTTGTTTCCTTTTCTCTCTTTTAGCTCTCACTAACCAGTAACAGCCAGTCTGATGTTCTTCTCTGCACAGTCTCCTCAAACGTTGTTTTCTTGCTGCATCTGTGATGTTTAGTGAACACCTATGGATGTACTCCATGAATGGATGTATTACAAGAATACTGAGCTACAGTAATCTCACAATTGAGGCCTGTTGTCAGGACGACAGAAAAGCAGTTCATCTTATTAACATCATGAGGAAAACAGCATCTCCTCTGGATCATTATCTGATTGTTTCATTGTTCACAGCTTCAACCTCTTCACCACCAAGCACAGCTCTCCAACCTTCAACATCGCATACATTCCCTTAATCATCATCATCTTCCTTTGAAACCTACAAACAGCCTGAAACAGGATCATCAGGTACATTTAAAGTTCCCTCTATAATAAACATAGTGTTACTCAGCACAGAAACATGAACATGACCCTCAGTGACAGTTGCTGTAGACCTGATACAATGATGCACTAAAGAAAGTAAAAAGTAAAAATGCTACACTACAATATCAGTGCATTATTATGTGATCTTTAAAATTCACAAGATCACCAAGTGGTGCTGAACTGCTGTTTATTAGAGAGGATACGAAGATGAGTAACAGCAATGACCAGTGAGATATGGAGTCAAAACATGCTCAGTTGACCATGGACCACAGGGTCAGTGGGTTGATTCCTGCTCCCGGCTACATGTCGAAGTGTCCTTGGGCAAGACACTAAACCCCCAAGTTTCTCCCGGTGGGTCAGGTGAACACCTTGCATGGCAGCCACTGCCATCGGTGTGTGTGTGTGTGTGTGAATGGGTGAATGGGAATCAACATTGTAAAGTGCTTTGGATAAAAGCGCTATATAAGTGACTATTTACCATTTATTTACCATAATCACATGACTTGGTAAAACAAACGTGTGCATGATTAAAGCATAGACATAACGTGGTAAATCCTCTTCTTAGATTGACCTGGTTACAAGAGCTCGTGATAATCTAGATTCTTTAGGGACATATAACAATACTCATAATCCTTAGTCACACACGCGTCGGCAACAGAGAGTCAATAAGAAGCAGTTACTCACAAAACCAGAGTAGCAGCAGAGGCAGGTCAGAAAAACGTAGCGTGATCTGAACCGTAGACAGTAATGAGGATTTCAATGAAGGCTGGAAAGTCACAGATGATCTGGCAGCTTGGTGAGAGGACTGAGGACGTATATAAGCAGAGTGGTGAGAGCAGGTGAAACTGATTACTGGTGGTTGGTTAAACAGGGAAAATGTGACGGGACCAGGAACAGGAAGTGGTGGTTTTTCTTTGACTGTGGTTTGATTTGCATTTTTTGCTAAAGCCTTTGTTTAAAAAGGAGGAAGAAATTGACATTAAATGATTCAGGCTGAATATACAGCTGAGGAGAACTGGAAGTGAGCTGTCAGTTTAGATGTGACCTCCACCTGCCCCCCTCCCATGAGCAATGCTGAGCAGTCCTACACACTTAGAGGAGACAAACTTTGAAGCAGCAACTACTTTGTTCTTTGCATTTATCCATTTATACTTACAAGCACATTTAGATTTGCAAGTTTGCTGAAGACGTTAAATCTGTTGGATTTGTTCATTCACCCATTTGTTAGATTTTATTTTGTGTGAGAGTTGAAGTTTAAAGGCTACAGAGGGAGTTTATCTAGTGTCTGACCTGCCAGGCTCAGAGGAGGGAATAGATAACAGATAGTTAGAAAGACATTGAAGCTTTCAGGTAGAAATCCCAGACATAGAAGTGATATCATCATAATGTCATTGTGACAGTGGTTTGTGGATATAATGTAAAACATGTTTAAATTATGTGAGATAATTTGAGATACGTGATATAACAATCAAACATTGTGGTCTCTAAAGTCTTATTTATTAGTTTGAGATTAAAGTCTTTGATATTTGTGTATTTGTTAGTAGAAATCCTTCATCCTCTCTCCTCTTTCTCACTCACCTTCTGTGTCTCTTGTTCAGTTTCCCTCCTGGTTCCTTTGGTTCCTGTACTTGTGGTGGTGGTGGTTGTAGTTGTGTTAGTTGTTGTTGGGCTGCTCCTCTGCAAAAAGAAGACAAACGACTCTGATGGTGAGTTATCTCATGACATCAGTGGAAACACAAAAGACATTAAGCACTTTTGTTTGTTCTCCACTAAAATTCAGAGACAAATATACGTTTTACTGCATCACATTTGTCTGATAGTTAGAGTTATTTAGTTCTAGATGCAGATTGTAATGTAAAATACCCTGTTAGTACATAAAGTGGTAAAAATCAGCTCCATCTTTTAGCAGCTGCACTATTAGTGATGTGGACATGTCATCAGTAAGAACCATCCAATAATATGATGTTCTATTACATTACATGTTATATTTGGACAAATAAACTGCTGCTTATACTTCTATACTATTACTTAAAGTTTCTGATGCAGGACTTTCACTTGTAATATTGTAGTTTTACTCAGTAGCAATGATACATTTACTTTTTACTTCTTCCACCACTGCTCAGTGATGCCATAAACATGGTGATGATCAATAAAATGTTTTCTTTATAATCACATAAGTCAAAGTTAAAATTTGAAGAAGTAGCTCATAAATAACTCATTTAAATGTGTCTGTTCCACAGGTTTGAACATGAGCGGAATCTCAGACCAAACCAACATGGAGGTGATTTTAAAGCTTTTTTCCTCTGTTTCTTCTCACTGTCAGCTCTTAGGACATTTTCTAAATGAATCATATAATCCATGATCCCCACTCAGAGGTTCAAACCAACACTGAATCTTCTCTACTCACTGTTAGTGTCTGTCAGTCTGTAACCTGGATTATTTCCAGCTGAAGCCAAAACATCAGATTATTCATTAGTCTCATGTCCCATCGACTGGGGGTGAACGTAAAGGCTTCACCCCCACCTGCTATTGAATAATCAAAACGTTCCATTTTCTTTTCTTGCTTTCAAGAAGACAGAAGAGAATCTGGACTTTTTGTAAAGATGGATTCAGAGAACTCTAAACAACTTAATGTTGTAGATATGTTTAAATGACAAACTATTGTTATTATTATTACTGTTGTTCTTTTCTGTATTTTCATGACTTGGTTGTGTTATTAATTTTTCCTGTTATTTCTGTCTCCCTCCAGTTGATACAAAAAGTCTTCTAATGTGTTATTAAAGCCCATGAAGAGACGTAGCAGGCAGCTGTTTTTAGCTGTGGAAGTTCCCACTTTCTAAGAGCTCGACTAAAGTTCAGTTCACACAATTTAAAATAGTTCACGTCACAACCTAGAAAACTTCATTTCTGTGAGACACTTGTGTCATTGGTGGGTCAGAAGTTGTTAGTTGCAGCGTCTGTGATTCAGTTTGGCTCTTATGAAACACAAATGACCTACGTTTTTTATGGTCTCACATCCCAAACATCAAATACAGACAGATTGAACTATGGCAGAGATGTAGGATGAAAGAAAACCAGTGTTCAGTCACAGTTTTCTTCCTTGTTGAAATATTCTCCCCTAAATCAAAGTGAACAGAGTCTAATCTCACCCCTCACACTGACACTAAGCTCACTGGCAAATGAAGCATGTTTCAGCTCCTGTTTTCACAGGTTTCCTCATACGTGAGCTGATCCCACACTGAAATCTAGCAGAGTTTCTCCCGTGAGGACAGTTCTGACTCTCTGATCTACCTGATCTATGTTCAGCACCAAACAGACAAAACATAGTGATTATAGGAGAAAAACACAGTTTGAGGGACAAACATCTGTCTCTGGGCCTTAATTGTTCCTGTTTAAAACATCACCTGTACAAATATATTGACAGCTCCTGTTTTCACAGATTTCAGCTGTTCTGTCATTTCCTGTCACATCTGTAAACTTCCTGTTGTTTTTCTTTGTTCCTTCAGTTTTTCGACTATGAGAACTGTCAACCAGCCTCCACAGGCCAAGACTCCACCTACCAGAGCCTCAATCCAGTAACCAGGGACCAGGGCCAGATCTACTGTTCACTCACACAGAAACACTAGTGATACTGTCTGAGTTCTGTTTCTGTGCAGCTTCATGCTCTGGTGTCACAGTATGAATATGAGGGAGCTCCAATTTAAGATCCAAGTTATTATGACTTCCTGGATGAATCGCTGTGGTCTTGGACTAATTTGGAATTTTAGTCACTTCTGGGAAGGTTTACTATTGTTCCAAGGCTTCTCTTTTTAACATAAATATTATATTTGCTCATTAGAAAGTCAAGTTTGTAAATGTGTCTTTTTAAGGGCTTCAATGCTTAATTTAGTCTTTAGTCAATTTTAAAACTTTTTAAATTCAATAATGTCCAGAGAAATCAGCTCTAGTGTCCACACTTCATATATGAAACAGGCTTTGGAGAGAGAGGACACATGGACGATCAAGAAACTGCAGGTGTCTCTCTTTGTGAGTCTGTTAGACAGAAGAGGAACAGAAAATGAAACTTTAATTTAAAAAAGAAATAAAAAAACACAAAAACATCTCCATCATTCAGAGATGAGCACCGTGTTTATTATCTCTGAAAATGTCATTGTGATTTGCTTATGAGAAAGGACTGTGTTCCAGAAATAAATAAGTTGGACCAACAAAAAATCTCGTTAACAAAATCATAAATTCGTTTAAGGTTCTGTTTTTTGTTGGTTTGTATTTACATTAAGCTGTTTATCATTTAACAAAACACGAAAAATTAATTGAACTATAACTGTGAAAAATGAAAGGGAAAAAATTCACTTGTTAAACAGCAAAACCACCTCAGAAAAATCTAGTATAAGTATCTGTATTTTTACAATATGTGAGTTTAAAATACCATGTAAGGCACAATTATCCTTAATCAATAGATATTCTACATTTTCTGAAAAGAAAACTACAATATATTCATCTACATCAACAATTAAAGCTTGTGAAAGAAGAGACAGGGACACCTACAGAAAGAGACAGAGAGACGGAGACAGAGAAGGAGAAAGACAACTACGGGAGAGAGAACACACAAAGTTAATGTCGTACAGTGGTGACAAACAAATGTGGGGTAAGAGGAGAGAAGAGAGGGAAGAGAGGAGGAAAGGAGCTCAGTGCATTGGGGGGTGGGTCCCCCAGCAGTCTAACAATGTGCAACGTTTGGAGAAAAATGGGGGGAAAACATGAAAACATGAAATGTATTTCTACTAGAAGGACTTTCTAAGTAATTGATTGACAAAATGAAGCTCTTTGAAACTTTAAGCTCTATCTGTCTGGGAAACACCAGGCACTGCTCATCAGGTGGTGGATGCCATACACCATGTGGGGGCAGCATCATCCTGTGGGTGGGCTTCTCAATAGGAGGCACACAGCCAAGATCATGTTGTAGTAGCTTCAGGACATGTCTCTGATTGTCCTTAATTGGCTGCAATTACTGCTGAAGGCTTTTCCACAAGGTCCAGAATAAATAATACTCCTGTACTATAAATGACAGATTTCACTTTACAGTCTGAAGACCTCTGGTCTAAGTGTCTCATGAACAGCCATGACATTTATTATGGGTATGTTAATAAAAACAATATTTGGTTATGAATAGAGCTCTGGAGACTACATGACTTTAAGTTATAGGATATATAGTTATCTGCCGGGTGGAGGTAAAAATACCTTCACAGAACAAAATATATGAGGTCAATACCTCAGTCAGCTGATTAAAGTCATCACCACAGTCATTAAAAAACAAGTCCCAGTCTGTCGGCTCTAAACATCCTGTTAGTGCTTCGACTGCATCTTTATTCCAGACTTTATGTTTTTTTTGATGGGTTCACCAGTTTTCAGTTGAGATAACAAAATAACATTATGTTCAGAAAGGCCAAGGGGTGGAAATGATTTTGAAGTGTTCGCATTAAGGATGTTGCCGAAGCACAAGTCCAGTGGTTTCTCTTTTCTGGTGGGGGTTGGGACATATTGTTCCAAATTGGACAGATGTGGAGCGATGTCACACTTATTAAAATTCCCCAGTATGAACACAGGCTGATCTCCAGTCTGACTGACAGCTCTATTGTAACTGTCCACGATGTGCTCGGCTCAGGCCCTGGTACATGCACTAAAATCCCGGTAATGTGAGAGACCTCTCTGGGTAAATATGTGGTCTGAAGGATACAGTCATTACTTCACAGTGTTTCCAGCACTGTGATGTTTGCTGCCAGACAGATTCTGCCCCCAATCGACTTCCCTGTTGTTGCAGTGTCTATGTCAAAACGAATGAAGTTAAATCCATCAAGCTGCACGTCCACATCCTCAGAAAGCCAAGTCCCTGTGAAGCAGAACAGGCTGGTTTGCCGATAGTCCACATCCGACTTCACGAGTGTGGAAAGTTCCTCACTTTGTTCCGTAGCGATCGGACATTTGACAGCGTGATGTAGCCGGTTGCCCCTTCGCCTCAGTCTGTTCCGTATCCCTCCTCTGGAGCCTCTTTTCCTTCTTCTTCGCCTGTATCCCCGAAGTAACTCCAACGGTATCATCTAGTTCAGGGATGTCAAACTCATTTTAGCTCAGCGGCGACATGGAGGAAAATCTATTCCCAAGTGGGCCGGACCGGTGAAATCTTCGGATTGTTTTAATACGATCAACAAAAAAGATAAAGCTGGAGCCTGAGGACAGTGTGTCCAAAATAGTAGAAGCACAACATCACTATTAATCATAAAACACCTCAAGTTTATTTGAAAAATTGTAAAGAAAAAGAACATAGAAACACACAAAGCCTCAGTGATTCACAGAAGTATATCACGGTGTCTCATGCAGCACTTTAAGTTGGGTTGCATAGTGTATTTGACTCCTGTTACTTGGCATGTTTTAGTTTTCACCAGCGCATCAATATCAGGCGTCACATCCTGAGTGGCAGCCAACTTCAGGATGTGATTCACGTGCTTGTGCGTGAGCCTTGAGCGAAGCTTTGTTTTATTTATGCTCATTACAGAGAAAACTTGCTCACAGAGATATGTGGTTCCAAACATGCACAACAGTTTTGCAGCTAGTGTTGTCAAGTTGTGGTAACAAGGCAAGAGATTCTGATAAAATGTGTCCAAGTCAGCTTCAAATCCGAGTCACACTGCAAGTCTGTTATTTCAAGTTGGATGCTGACGGGCAGATCAGAGGGATTCGCGGTGAATGGCGAGCAACAAACTTTGAAGTCTTTCTCCAGTTCACCAAAAATCTGAAGTCCCGTTATTTTATCTTTGAACCGCTTCATGTTGGGTCGTGCACACAGTTTTCAGACAGGGGAAGTGAGCTGCATCACCACCGGCGAGTTGCGTCTCCCACACTGACAGCTTCAACTTGAAAGAACGTTTGTCATGATACTGCGTGACAACTTTGTTGCGCCCTTGCAGCTGTTTGTTCAAGTTATTCAGCTGCTCTGTAACATCCACCATAAATGCAAGGTCCTGTATCCACTCTGCGGAATGAAATTCTAACACTGGTTTGTCCTTTTCTTCCATGAACTGTTCAATTTCTTCTCGTAAATCAAAGAAACGCCTCAGCACAGCACCTCGGCTTAACCATCTTGCCTCAGTGTGGTATGACAGGCCATAGATGTGGTCTTTGTCTGTGAGAAGGCCGTCAAACTGACGGTGATTCAGGCTTCTGGATCGGATGAAAGTAACAGTTTGGATGACACCTTCATGACGTTGTCCATCTTTAATGACTTGCAACACAAAGCCTCCTGGTGCAAAATACAGTGAAAAGTCCAAAATTCACGTCCTCCATTTGCAGATTGCACTTTCTCTCTGCACTTTGTCACAACGCCTGGTTTTGAACACCAGTCCACTCCGACCCTGTCCAGCGCACCGACGACTGTGGTGAAAATATCAGCTGATGTCGTTGTATCTGTCATCGGCACCAACTCCACGAAATCCTCGGTGACGGTCAATGTGTCATCAACTCCGCGGATGAAAATGGCTGGTTGTGCAACATCTGTAATGTCCGTGCTTTCATCAATTGCAACTGAAAACGCAATAAATGACTTTACTTCTCGCTTCAACTGACTGTCCAGATCCACTGAAAGATCGGAAATCCTGTCTGCAACTGTGTTTCTTGTCAGGCTGATATTTGCAAAAGCCTGGAGCTTTTCAGGGCTCACAATCTCCGCTGCCTTCATCATGCATGTTTTTACAAATTCACCCTCACTAAATGGTTTGGAAGCCTGCGATTTCATTAGCAAACAGGTATCTAACTTTCACTGCAGCGTCACTGATGTCTCGGCTGTGAGTCAACACAGAGTCTGTTTCTTCAGACCCGCCAAAAGTTCATTCACCACCTAGAATCCAAGTTATTCTGACTTCGTGGATGAATCGCGGTGGTCTTGGACTAATTTGGAGTTTTAGTCACTTCTGGGAAGGTTTACTATTGTTCCAAGGCTTCTCACCTGGAATCTAGGTGGCGTCACCTCCGCTGGCTCCTGCTGCAGGCGGCTTAGCTCCAAAAGAGAATCCCGTGATATGAGCCTGCTTGGACTGCTGGTAAATACAGTTGTATGCAAAAGTTTAGGAAGTTTCATTTATAAATATTTGGGTGTTTGCATCATCAATTTCATTTTTATCTATCAAATAACTGAAGGACACAGTAATATTTCAGTAGTGAAATGAGGTTTATTGGATTAACAGAAAATGCGAAATATGCATCAAAAAAAAATTAGAAATCAGACTTTAAATCAGACTTGTGTGTCTGTACACAAATCTGTAATTGTGTATGTAAAATAATGTGCAAATGTATTCACTCCAAAAACTAAATGTAAATATCTAGTTATCAGAGAAAACACAGTTTTTAACTAAAAGAGGTGAAAAGACTCACAACTGGCTGTTTTTTTACACGTGGATTATTGCTTCTGTCCTGTCATCTGGGACATTTGTCTGTGTGTACAGAGATTTGTCCTTGACTTTGTCCTGCTCAGCCAAACAGTGTTTCTAGTGTTTCTGTACTGTTAGCTACAGCAGCTAACGTTAGCAGATGCAGGCAGCTCAACAGCTACAGCTAGTGTAGCTAACAGCTAACAAACAGCAATAGCTAACTTTACTCCTAAAAGTGCTGTATGTTATGATACAATTTAGTCTTGATATTTAAACTTTAAATGGCACATGACAACACACTGTATCGTACACATGAGAGAGTTATAACTTATTGTGAGGGCAGTGAATTAAAACAGGTCAGAGCCCCAACACATATTGTTATTTAACCCCATTGTATCTTAGTTCATATTCTACACTGTTCTTTTGGCACATTTGATTTGCTAGTTTACCTTATTTTGAGACATCTGCACTTCAGTTTTCTGCACACAGACAATACAGTGAGCTTTTATAAGTGTTGTTACCGATATTCGCCACAAGAGGGAGACAGACAGCGCAGACACACTGTCATATAGCGCTGAGATGAGACACGAGACAGAACTATGTTAACAACAGTTTACTGCTTTGTCTGTAATTTTGCAGTAAAGAGAGGAAAACCACAAGACCCTGTCTGCGTGTTTTGTCAAGTGTGCTACATTATACAATATTATACAATATAAAAAAATATATGAAAAAGAATGAAGACTACATCTAGTACAACGCTCAGTCTGTGAGAGAGTGAATGTAGCTACATTAGCAAAGAAGTTTCTCCTGAGGTAAAGCAACAGAGTAGAGAGGAGGTGAAGCATCTTCAGGGAGGCTGCGAGAACTCGCTTCTACCCGAGGTTCAGAGTAGACAACTTTGTCTGTGTCAGCACAGGGGGAGCTGGCTTCTCTTTTAGGAACGTCCACCTTGGAGTAGACTAAGTTACCAGAATTGTCTTCAGTCTGAAATGTAAAAATCACAGGTCAGAAATTAGCTCTTAATCACTGTCACATGTGTTTAAAACTTTATTTAAGTTCATCTTGTCTTGACTTATACTTAAGAGTCAGGAAGCCACATTAGCCATTTAGCAGATGCTTTTATCCAAAGCAGCTTACAAGTAATGAGCAGACACTAGAGGCAACTGTGTGTTCAGTGTCTTGTCCAGGGACACTTTGACATGTAGCCAAGAGGAACCGGAAGTCAAACACTGACCCTGTGGTTTGTGAAGGACACCAGCTGAGCCACAACCACCAGAACAGGAAGCTGCACTGCAGCAGTCTGATAGTTTTAGTTTTTCTCTGTTTTGTTAGATGAGCATCATCACATATAATTTATCTTAATGCTGTTATTAAAGGATAAATGAATCAACCCTCACAATTAGCCACTGACTTCTTTCACTTCTTCTTTTTTGCATAGGCTGTTTGTTGTGCTGTAAATAAAATGCTGCAATATCTACAGCATACTTTGTGTAGACCCACTGCAGAGAATATCCTGACCTGAATCTCCAGATATTATGAGAAGTAAAAAAAAAGTTTATTTCAGTCTTAGTCCTACTTGATGTTACTGCTGCATTGTCTACTGGGACCATGTTGCTTCAAAGGCTACAAAACTGGGTGTGTAGCTGCTCTCAATGGGTTGATAAACATCTGGTACAGACCTGTAAAATACTGTAAGGGTCAGTCCTAGAACCTCTTCTTTTTATTCCATACATGCTACTATTGGGTCATACAATGCGTAACAACAGCATTTCTTATCAGATGTTAGTGAAGGTGTTAAGTCATCCAGGTCTAGTTATCAGGAGGTTAAGTCATGTGCTTTTTAAAACATTTTCCTCCTTGTCCAACCACCTTTTCACCCCGACGGAAAGTGGGCTAGGGCACCCAGTTCTATCCTCCAGGTTGCCTAAATAGGCTTGTTAGCTGAATAATAGAGAAGGTGAGAGTAGGACAGAGTCATGGGATTGTAATGATCACCATCCATCATCCTTCTAGGAGGGATTGTTAGGTGTGGAATCCCCAGATGGATGTGTGCATGATAAATGGGAGACAAATTGTGTTTGGGTCCTAAGTGGTTACATTGTTGACCTCAAACAAGTGTCCTTTAGGTGTAGATACACTGCTGATTCTGGTTCTGAAGTCTTCTTCTGATAGTGATATTGTTGGTTTCTCCAATGTAGAGCTCTGAAGACTCTTCACTGCACTGGACTGGACACACTATGTTGTTTTTCTTGTGTTTTGCTTAAGCTGTTGCTTAATGTTTAGATGATTACATGGACTTAATTGCAACACTTTCTTTCCTCCTCGCTCTGTCTGTTCAAAACAGTGGAACCTTTCAGTCAGAGATTCACTGATAAATCTGACTAAATCTAAATCTTTGGACTGAACTGGGGAAGCATTGGGGAGCATTCAGTTTTGCTGCCCCCTCTGATTGGAATAATCTCCAAACAGAAGTCATTTCACTTGAAGCCTTCTGTTCTTTCCTAATCACCAAACAACGAGAGTCCTTTGGACAGTGCTTGTGTTTTTAAACTGTTACCTTGACCTCAACTACTGCACTTTGTAATGTTAAGCTGTATCCAAAACCTAAACTATTGTTTAGTTTAACTTATTGTTGGTAATGTGTATTTCAAATTGTATTCATTCATTATGACATGTGCCCTTGTAAATGAATAAAGGAATATTCTGTTGTATAAGCCATCAGCATAAACAGCCTGTTAGAGGAGGAACATCCCAGAGGGCTTTAACTGAGGCCCCCAGTGAGACATACAGGAGCTTTGAATGATCAGACTGTATCTGCTTGTATCTGTCACAGGTGAACTCAGTCTTCTTAAATCTCTTCCTCAAACTCACTTATTTTGACTTTTTCTTAATCTGTGATGTTGTTGTAATTTGTTTAATATAAGTTTTAGTTTTACATCTGCTAATAATATTATTTTAATTCTTTTCACTTTTAAGGTTTTTGTGACTTTGAGAAGTGCTGCTAAGTGTTATTAAGGCAAAAGAGAAGACAATTAGCTTATTTCTAACTACAATCTTTGGGTCTGGGCTTAAACAATGTTCTGGTCTAAAAGCTTTTTTTTTTACATACTTGCATCCTGAGCACAGGTGTCAGTGGCCAAGCTGTATATATCTGTGGTCCTGACCTCATCTTGATGGATCAAAGTGTAAACTGTAGACGCTTCCACAGGATCTCTGACCTCTTCATACACTCTGCTGGACTGTAGGAGGAGAAAGGTTTGATATGTATCAGCTGGTTTTAACAAATATTACTGATGATAGGATTTATTCAGACTCACCTCTCTAACATTATCATACACTGTTTCCACAGGACCTGAAAAACATGGTTCAGAGACTTAAAAACACATCAGCTCAGACTAAACCTTCAGAAATTCTTATTTCAATTTTGTGCTGGTTGAAGAAAGAAAAAACACTGTACTTTTTTAAGCACTACATCAAAAGTGGAACAGCTCTGTACATGTTGCATTATGACATTTTCCATTCAACCTAAACAGTCATAATGTAGATAGTTAGTCCCAACCCTCTGATATGAGCCACAGCAGCTGTACTACAACTTCATCACCATGGTTACAATGATTTGAATTGAAATAGATCACTGGACCATTGACATCATGGTTCTGATTATCAACACACAACTGTGAAACAGGTTAAAAGAAATTAAATCCTCTAGTTAGAAACACAATCTAAAGTTGTTTTCCATATCTGTACGTTTTGCATTTATTAACCCGTTCATCTACCCAGACCATCCTGTGCACATCATGGATGTATTTAGTAGAACTGGGTAACAGATTACAAGTTGGTACCTGATTCCTTCTTATGATAGTTGCTCAGAGGCCCCAACTCTGAAAGTCTTCATGCCTTAGATTCCAGATTCCAGCTCTTTTCTGTGTGTGTGTGTGTGTGTGTGTGTGTGTGTGTGTGTGTGTGTGTGTGTGTGTGTGTGTGTGTGTGTGTGTGTACCTTTGAATTTACTGCTCCTCTTCCTGCAGAATATCAGCACAGCCACTGATAATATGATGATCATGAAGACCAGAATCAGACTGATAACCAGCGCTGCACCTGTGGCAGAATTAACAGTAAAACCAGTTTGTTTTACTCTGAAACTTCATGGCTCATTGTAACATATTGTCTGGATTGAATTTCTACAGGACTGTTTGAAGCAGCACTGTCAAGTTAATGACAATATGAACTTGGTAACTGTTAGGGGACAGAGGCACCATCTTGTGAGATTTAATGTCTCTAGGTAGGATCCATTTTCTTCCACTTGTCTCTTCCCATCTCCATAAAATGTAAATAATTGATAGTTGTTTTTTTAGATGATATGCTGGTAACTCATTCAAACAACTGTATTAGACACAGTAAACAGAAAGCACAGATCACAATGTCGTCTGCATGATGTCAGTGTCACATTCTAATTACGTTTGTTAGTTTTGTCAAACTGTGTAACCTGCACTAAGCTTATCTAACACATCTAAGACATCATTTAAAGCCCCTCTCTGCCTCAGACATACAGATCAAAAACAGCTCTGCCTTAACACAGTACAAGGAGTCGTGTTAGCAGTGAGACCCATGTGGAAGTTTAAAGACTTGTCAGATGCCAAAATGCTGCACAGTGATTTATCATAGTCATTATACAGCTCTGCAAATGTACAACAGCAACGATGTTTTGCTGCAGTGATCACAGAGTAAAAGTACAAATACTGCATTCATGTTACTCACTAGAAGACAACATACTTTCACACACAGCTTAAACACAACTACTTAGCAGCTGCACAAAGTAACAAACATTAACATTTGGGATTTTGTAACAATGTTGTGGATCAAGTAAAAAGCAGAGGGGGAGGTTGTGAAAACTGCAGTAGCTTGATGGAAATACACAGCAGTGAGGACATCGTAGTTGGTTCTTCTTCACCTAAGGAGACATCCTGAACCAGACTGATGAGCCACATCATTTCAGCTCTGCTACAGGCCTGAGATGATACTGTATGTTTAACACTTTATTATATTCCACTCCTACATCCTTTCCCATTACAATATCCTGCTAACTTGTATGTGAACACGGGAACATTTAAAACAGGTTTTTCTAGTTAGGAAAAGTCTAACTAGTGTGAAACAGGCTTCACATCCTGATCTTAAAGACGTCTTTCCTTAGTCTTTGTTTTGTTAAAGACGTCTGCTTCTGTACTTGCTGGTAAACTCTCTGCCTCCTGTTATATTGTACTTCTAGTCCTTTACACTTCAGAAGGAACTGTTCAACTTTTTACTCCACTACATTTGATTCCTTGAGTTACTCTGCAGATCCAGATTCTTAATAAAAAGAGAAACAGCCAACAAATCACAGTGTGTTTTAGAGTGAGCTTATGAATTTTAAATCATAATGCACTGATATTGTAGTGTAGCATTTTTACTTTTAACTTTCTTTAGTGCATCATTGTATCAGGTCTACAGCAACTGTCACTGAGGGTCATGTTCATGTTTCTGTGCTGATTTTATTTTATTATATTATTTTATTATATTATTTGTTTATTATAGAGGGAACTTTAAATGTACCTGATGCTACCGCAAAGGGGCACAAGCCAGTGTCTTCTTGTGCCAGTCCCAAGTCTGGATAAATGCAGAGGGTTGTGTCAGGAAGGGCATCCGACGTAAAACACTTGCCAAATTAAAAATGCAACTTCCATACCAGATCAGTTGGGGCCCGGGTTACCCTGTTGACCTACAGGGTACGGGTTGAAATTGGACTACTGTTGGTCGAAGTCAAAGAAGGAGAGCAGGAAGGTGTGTTCGTACACAGAGAGAGAAGAGGAAAGCTAAGAATGTAGGACTGACAGTAGGGACTTTGAATGTTGGGACTATGACAGGGAAGGATAGAGAGTTGATTGACATGATGCAGAGAAGGGAGGTGGACATACTGTGTGTCCAGGAGACCAGGTGGAAAGGTAGCAAGGCTAGAAGCTTAGGAGCAGGGTTCAAGTTGTTCTACCATGGGTCAGATAGGAGGAGAAATGGAGTAGGAGTTATCCTGAAAGAGGAGTTTGTGAGGAATGTTCTAGAGGTGATTAGAGTATCAGACAGGTTGATGAGTCTGAAGCTGGAAATTGAAGGCGTGATGTTCAGTGTTGTGAGTGTTTCTGCCCCACAGGTAGGATGTGAGTTAGAAGAGAAGGAGAAATTCTGGAGTGAGTTAGATTAAGTGATGCAGAGCATCTCCAGAGGTGAGAGAGTGGTGATTGGTGCAGATTTCAATGGACATGTAGGTGAAGGGAACAGAGGTGATGACAATGTGATGGACAGGTTTGGTCTTCAGGACAGGAACACAGAAGGACAGATGGTGGTTGACTTTGCAAAGAGAATGGAAATGGCTGTAGTGAACATTTTTTTCCAGAAGAGGCAGAAACAGAGAGTGACATATAAGAGTGGAGGTAGAAGCTCTCAGGTGGACGACATCTTGTGTAGACGCTGTAATCTGAAAGAGATCAGTGACTGTAAAGCATTGGTAGGGGAGAGTGTAGCCAGACAACACAGGTTGGTGGTGTGTAAAATGACTAGGAATCTCCATGGACTATGGTGTTTGCAGATGACATTGTGATTTGTAGTGAGAGCAGAGAGCAGGTGGAGGAAAATCTAGAGAGGTGGAGGTCTGCTCTGGAAAACAGAGGAATGAAGCTTAGCCGCAGCAAGACAGAATACATGTGTGTCAATGAGAGGGACCCAGGTGGAACGGTGAGGTTACAGGGAGCAGAGGTGAAGAAAGTGCAGGACTTTAAGTACTTAGGGTCAACGGTTCAGAGCAACGGAGAGTGTGGAAAAGAGGTGAAGAGGCGAGTGCAGGCAGGTTGGAACGGGTGGAGAAAAGTGTCAGGTGTGTTGTGTGATAAAAGAGCATCAGCGAGAATGAAAGGAAAGATGTTCAAGATGGTGGTGAGACCAGAGATGTTGTTCGGCTTAGAGACAGTGGCACTGAAGACAAGACAGGAGGCAGAGCTGGAGGTAGCAGAGCTTAAGATGTTGAGGTTCTTTTTGGGAGTGACGAGGATGGACAGGATCAGGAATGAGGACATCAGAGGGACAGCTCATGTTAGATGTGTTGGAGATAAAGTCAGAGAGGACAGATTGAGGTGGTTTGGACATGTTCAGAGGAGAAACTGTGACTATATCGGTAGAAGGATGCTGAGGTTGGAGCTGCCAGGCAGGAGGTCTAGAGGAAGACCAAAGAGGAGATTTATGGATGTAGTGAGGGAGGACATGAAGTTAGTTGGTGTGAGAGAGGAGGATGCAGAGGACAGAGTTAGATGGAGACACATGATTCTCTGTGGTGACTCCTGAAAGGGAACAGCCCAAAGGAAAAGAAGAAGAAGACCTTTAAATGTACCTGATGATCCTGTTTCAGGCTGTTTGTGGGTGTCAGTGGAGGATGAGGATGAAGTTGTGAATCTTCCTGAACTGGAGCTTAAACTCTCTGTTGATGACAATGGTGAAGATGATGATGGTGAAGATGATGATGATAATGAAGAGAATGTACGTGATGTTGTAGAAGGTTGGAGAGCTGTGCTTGGTGGTGAAGAGGTTGAAGCTGTGAACAATGAAACAATCAGATAATGATCCAGAGGAGATGCTGTTTTCCTCATGATGTTAATAAGATGAACTGCTTTTCTGTCGTCCTGACAACAGGCCTCAATTGTGAGATTACTGTAGCTCAGTATTCTTGTAATACATCCATTCATGGAGTTCATCCATAGGTGTTCACTAAACATCACAGATGCAGCAAGAAAACAACGTTTGAGGAGACTGTGCAGAGAAGAACATCAGACTGGCTGTTACTGGTTAGTGAGAGCTAAAAGAGAGAAAAGGAAACAAGATGGATGTGGAGCTGACTAGTTCTTGCTGGTAGATGAGTAAATCATTCTTTTTAGCTGCTTGTTACATTTTGTGTTGTGTTTGCTTGGTGTGTGGTTGTGTTGGTGAAGTTCTAGTTTTTGATCATCCACACATGTTGACAGAGGTTCAGCAAATGTACCAATGTTTCTGAATAAGCCACTAACAGGAGATTG
Organism: Channa argus; assembly: GCF_033026475.1. Taxonomy (NCBI): domain Eukaryota; kingdom Metazoa; phylum Chordata; class Actinopteri; order Anabantiformes; family Channidae; genus Channa; species Channa argus. The sequence goes on from NC_090197.1 coordinate 6,821,968, forward strand.
GAAGTGGTAACACCTGCTCTTGTGCTGATTCATGTAGAACATTAGCTGTTAGTTGTTTAGGTTGTTTTTACTGTTAATGATGAAAAGATGCAGCACTTATTTTACCTGCTGATTCTTAACATGAGAAGCTGTCAGAGAACAGTCAGTTTTCTCACAGCTTCACAGACATGAAGGAACATTTTCAGAACTTTCAGTAGAAACTCACCTTCTGTGACAATGATCTTAAACTCATCATGTGAATCTGGGCGCAGACGTCTGTCCAAACTACACCTGTACAATCCTGAGTCAGACTTGTTCAGCTGTGTGATGCTCACATACATGAGTGTTGGTGTTGATGGAAAAAATCCTTCTTTATATTCAATACTGTATCTGCCGCTCTGAGCTCTGTTACTGGTTGTTTCAATGAGAATGTTTCCTGTTGTACAGTCTCCTTTACAGAACAACTTCCTGCTTCCAGAGAAAGAAAATGAGCATCCAACTGTGATGTTTCCTCCTTCAGTTCCTGTACGAGTGGTGATTTGTGCATTGGTGAGACCAGTGTTTCCATCCTGCAGAGCTGTTGAAAAGATGAACAATCAATAGTTACTATCTTCCTGTAAGATGCTACAGTCTGATGATGATTCCTGTTTTACATTTCCACACAGTCACACTGAGCACAGAGCTCATCACTTCTACTACAGTCACACTTTTTGATTCTGTCAAAGATTTAGAAAATGTAAAATTCTCTCATCCACCTGTTTGAGTCTGTTTTAACTGAGTGATGTTGATCATTTTGTTTCCCTTCAGTCATTCAGTCTGTCATTGTGTTCATGTGATCACTATTTGTGGTTTGATCACATGTGTATTATCACATGTGCCTCAACAGATGTGTTGATCTCATTCAAGCTTTTCAACATTACAGTGACCATTTTTATCTATCACAGTTATTAATTGGTTTAGTGTAGTAGCTTGTGAATTACAACCTAGGAAGCTCATGAATTCTCCTAGTGGGTCAGTCTGTCTCAGTGTGAGAGGGCTGGTCTGTTTGTTCTTCTTTCAATAAATTGTGTCCTGTACACATTACATATATCCCACACAGATATTCAATAGGCTGGTGCAACCTGTAATAACATTAACAGGCAGCTCATTGCATGTGCTATGAAATGAAACAAGGAGAGTAAGATGTGCATCAACTCTGAAACATTTTAAGAGTGTAGAGGAAGATTGTTGCTCAACAGCCTCGTGTCAGAAGAAACTGATCCAAATCTCAGACTGGAGTAAAAACAATGTACGTAGCTAAAGATTCTTCTTTAAATTTCCCTTTAAGCAGGTCCATCATTTTACATATTAGCTGAACACAAACTGTTAAACAAATTGTTAAACTTGACAGTTTAAATTTCACTTGTCTGATTGGGGTGATTTTCCACACTGCTTTTTTGTTGGGAGTCAGTCTCTGTTCTCATTTTATAATTTTTGGGTTTATTTTGTTGACATCAAACAATTAAGAAACATCAAACACGAAGCAAATGACTTTAAATGTTAGATTCTTCAAAGTTGCCACTTTGTGTCTCAGCCAGCTTTGAGAGACAGGGACCTGGAAAGGTTGAGTTCCCATCACTCTGTTGGCAACTACTCTCAAACCATCTCATTTGGGTTCAAGTCAGGTGGTTGTGGAGGCCAGGTCACCTGATGCTCGCTCATTGTCCTGTTGAAAAAATAATCTTGGTCTCACTAAATGCAAATCCTACAGTATGTTGTAGTAGACATGCTGGCTGAAGGTGTCCTGAACTCCTTGAAGAAATCACTGACTAACACCCCACACCATCACCTCATCCATGCTTCACAGTGGGAACCAGACATGCAGATATTACACCACAGAGTCACAAAGTCCCAGCAGTTTGAACCAACTATGCAGCCAAACCAAACCCCAAGTTCAGACTCGTCAGACTAAACCGTAATGTTCTACTGGTCTAACACCTATTTCTTTTTTGTATCTCTTGGTCTAAAGCAATTCTCATCTTCTTTCTGGTCCCTCTCAGCTTCTTTGCAGCAATTAAACCATTAAGGCCTGGTTTATAAAGTGTCCTCTCGGAAAAGCTGATGTTGAGATGTGTCCTTGAAATTTATTCTACATTGTAGAAAAATAGCATAAACACTGAATGAGAATGTGTCCAAACTGTTTTCTTTTTCTTTAGGGAAAAATAGCTGTCAATCACAAGACCAGACCTGCTGAACTTTTAGACAAACTGGAGATGTGGGCAGTGACCCAAACTTTTGTTTGATATCTGTTCCTGCACATATTTTGCCCTGAGTGTTTTCTCTTTGCATGAGAATGCAATTTTGCAATTTTGTAGATGTGTTGCATGTCACAACCATAGTTTTCTGTTAGTCTGTATTTGACTGTACAGTTTGTTCATTTCAGGTTACGTGAAATTAAGCTGGAACAGTTTCCTCTGTAGCTCTAAGGAGGTAAACTAAGTGCCTGGTTGAATCTCTGAGATCAGGTGAGTCATTAATTATGAAATTCACTAAACCATCTTTAAAATGTCGTAGATATTGGTCCATCTGTGATCAAAAACATTTTAATGCCTTTTTTTCCCCCAATTCTATTCGACTTTATTTATATAGCGCCAATTCACAACAAAGTCATCTCAAGGCACTTTACAGAATAAAGTCAAGACTATAAAGATGTATAGAGAGAACCCAACAATTCCCCCTTGAACAAGCCATAGGCAACAGTGGAGAGGAAAAACTCCCTTTAACGGAAGAAACCTCCAGCAGAACCAGGCTCAGGGTGTTCGGCCATCTGCCTTGACCGGTTGGGGTGAGTGGAAAGTGAAGGGAGAAAAGAAAAAGAGCAGCAAATGCAACAACAAAACATTGGGCAGGTTGTTAGGACCAGTAGCTGCACACTGGAAAACACACAGCTTCAAAGCCGGGGACACCTGCAGAAAGGGACAGAGAGAGGGGGACAGAGGAGGACAAAGACAACTATGGGAGAAAACACACAGAGTTAATGACATACAGTGGTGACAATTGTGGGGTGAGAGGAGAGGAGAGAGGGTCAAGAGGAGGAAAGGAGCTCAGTGCATTGGGGGGTGGGTCCCTATCAAAATCAATCAACCACAACATGAAATCCTTCATGCAGACAAAGTGTTAAACAATCTGAACTTTGCACAAATACAACACATTCCCAGTCAAATGCATGTGTGTATTTTTAAGCATTATGTGGTAAAACTCCTCTGGAATATCTGGGTTTTGGGTCCTTGGCCTTGGGTTTAGTTACATTTGTAGGAGGCATTTATTTTTTGTTGTTTTGAACAGCCAATCAGATGACACGGTTGGTGTGAGCAGGTGAGAAAGAGATGTGTGTAGACAAATGATGTTCATACTACAGACTAAAACAGAGATTCCAAGTTTGTAAGTTACAAGAAGGGAACAGAGGAAAACACAGAGATAAAAAGTAGATAAAAAGTCAAAGTAAAAAGAAGAGAATAGTGAGCAGGATAATGAAGGTGATTTCTTTGATCTGGAGTCAGATTTGTTCTGGTATGAGGGTGAATGCACCAATTCCTTTGATCAACATATGGAGTCAGTGAGTAGAATATACTGTATCTACTTCTTATTTTGTAAAGTAACTTTAGAGTCACACCAGGAATGTTTAATAATTAACTTTATAACTGTAACTTTATAATGGAACTTAGGTCAATCTGCTGTGGTGTTGTCACTGAGGATTTCCACATTATGTGCTGGGGCTGGGTGGGTGAGGTGGAGAATGAGTTGCAGTGTTAAAATGTGGGTTTCCTGTAGCTACTACTGTTACAAGTTATGTGTGAACACACAGACTACAATTATTATTTACCTGCTCAGGAAGCATCCTGGACAACCAACTATAGTCATTTTTACTTGTTAGCAAAAGTAGTTATACTTTTACTTTACAGACTGCAGGTATTTCTTCATTCGTCCAGTTGTACACTCAATAAATTAATTTTATTTTTCCATGTGGGTTCTGCAGGGGCTATTTAGCTGTGACTAGAGCAACTCAGAGGACAACAGCTGGATGAGCAACAACGCATGAAGAAGACGCTGGACTAACCTAAATGAGACACAAGTGGTGTGCTGTGTATGGGAGGAACCCACCATGAAAAAGTCAGAAGTACCACTTTGTGTGCAGCATGAAGAGGAACTTACTTTGTGTGTTAGCAGCACTGAATAGACAGAAAACACCTAAAGAAAATGCTAAAGATAGAAGGAGCAGAAGTGAAACTGAGACATGAACACAGACTCATTTTTCATTTTCCGTAGTAAAGATTTGAAAATAATTTATATTTTTGATGTTTTTCACATTGACAAACTTCTTCTACTCTACAACAGAGTAAAGTTAAATATGTGACATATTTAAAGAGGAACTTCTGCTGAAACAGTGTTTGTGCTGCACAATTTATCACCATTTTTCACTAAGAAGTGAGTCATGTCCAGACAGACGCCCAGTGACAGTCTTAGGTTATGATGAAGAGCAAGTGGAGAAAAGTTGCACTAATGCTGCATAGTATTGAGACATGGAAGAGACAGAACAAACAGAGCAATGCTGATGTGTGTGTGACTAAACTAAACCTCCATTAAAACTAAGAGAAAAAGCTCATCAGAAAATCCAAATAAGTCTAGAAAATAAAAATACTCACAGAGGAAGAAGAAGCAGATTAAAATGTGATGAACGTCCATGTTGAGGCTCTGATGACTTAATGCTGCCTCTCTTCCTTCTTCACTGTCAAACCAGGAACTTGTCACTTCTCTAGAAGACAGAGTCCCTCCTTCAAACACACTCATCTCCACTCTCCTCAACTCTTTCTATCAAAATCAATCAACCACAACATTAACACCAACTGATGGTTCTCTGTCACTGGAGAGTCATAACATATTACATATGTTCTAAATATATGTAGTTTATTAATTGACTGGATAACAAAACCTATATCTGTCACGGTCCTGGTTCTTGGACTTTCTTTAGTTTCACTTCCTGCCCCTGGCTTTTATTTTGAAGTCCCTCAGTACCATTTCCTAGTTAGTGTCTTTACCTCTCTCCTTGTTAACCCTCATTGTTTTCACCTGTTCTCCCCTGTAAACCTCTTTAATTCAAACATTGCAGATGATGTAAATTCCCACTTGAACCAGTGAGAGGAGCTTTTGCTCCTCGTTGAGTTTCCATCAACTCAACAAAAATACTAAAACATCTTTGATATGAAATAAACAGGTCACATTTGGGCAGAAAATTGTGCTCAGAGATGTTAGTCAGAAAAAAGCTGGTTAGTTTAAATGGCCTTTAATCAATTCAGTTCTTGTTTTTCTTCCTCATTCATTTACATCCTTTTAACTTGTTTACATACAAGAATGATTTTTCATAAGTTCCACTTGACTTCACTGGAACTGAATGAGAATATGTACAATTGTGTAAAACCCCAAATTCCTTATCAATTTTCAGTTTATTTTGAGGAAGTAAATTATTTTAATTGACAACATTTTAAAGAGACTCAAGTGATCTTCATGTTTAACTACAAACTACTTTTGGGGAACTGAGCAGCTGTAAAAACATAATAAAGACGACTAAAAATGATGTGATGAAAGGAGAGAATGACAGAGTAAGATAAAGAGTGAGATACTCAGAAAGAAGAAGCAGTGATATGATCATCTGTGTTTGAGGCTCTGCTGTCTCTTCCTTCATTACTGACGAACCAGAAAGTCCACAATGAAGAACTTAACTTGTCATGTTTCCTGTAGGTGATGAGTTTAGGTTTGAGTTTTGTGTTTGTTTTTTAAATTTGGTTTAGATTTTGAACATATTTTTATTATCATTTATAAAGTGGTTGAAAGATTAAAATACTTTTTTTGGTCATCCAGTCCATCAAATGTAGATGTTGGGTTTTACTAATGTTTATTGTTTTAATGTTTTAATGATTTTACTCTGTGAAGACACAGTGATGTTGAAACATTAGTTTGCAGCAATTTAACCAATGGATTTATCAGTGAGCATCATTTGTTAGTTTTTAAACCATAAACTTCTCTAAATAATGAGTTCCTCCTTTAAACATGACCCACATTCAAATGTTTTTTTTCTTCAGGCTCATCATCAGGCTCATGGGTGACTGTGGCGCAGGAAGGTAGAGTGGTTGTCCACCAATCTCACTGTTCTTGGTTCAATCCCTGGCTTTTCTGCTCACATGTTAAAGTGTCCTTGAGCAAGACACTGAACCCCAACTTCGTTGCTCCCAGTGAGCATTGGCCAGTTGCATGGCAGCTTCCTCATCGGTGTGTGAGTGTGTGTGTGATTGTGAGTGTGAATGAGAAGCAGTGTAAAGCTCTTTGAGTGCCAATAGGTAGAAAAGTGCTATATAAGTGTGGAACATTTACCATCAACTTGAATATTTTATGTAATAATTCACATTCTCAGCCTGCTGTGTTCTCAGGAGCTTACACTTAGTCATACAGTTCTCAGAGCTCCATCCAGGATATAATGAAACTGACCTTAAAGGTTTAATTGTTGATCAAACACACAAACAAACACACACACACACTAAAATAACATAAAATAACACAAACAACAATAGAAACAACATAAATGGAAACGGTGCTATGGTCAGTGAATACTTTGTACATGTATTTGGTAACAATGGGCCTTGTAAACAATGGGGCAACATGTGGAAACAAGACAACATAAAACTATAATGTAGAACTAAAATCTTTCATTTAATTTGTACACGTCTGAACGTCCTTGCGGCAAAGGCATCTATGGTATCATCAAATGATACCTGCATAGAAACCTCTGAATTTATGCAAATTAAAGCCAGCAAGGAGCACAGGGAGATGCAGCATAAGGTGAAGGTAGAGGTGGCAAAGGCCAAACAAAGAGCGTATGAGGACTTGTATGTTAGGTTGGACACTAAAGAGGGAGAGATGGATTTGTACAGGTTGGCCAGACAAAGAGACAGAGATGGGAAGGATGTGCAGCAGGTTAGTGTGATTAAAGATAAGGATGGAAATGTAGAGAGGCCAGATTGAGGTGGTTTGGACATGTTCAGAGGAGAAACTGTGAATATATCGGTAGAAGGATGCTGAGGTTGGAGCTGCCAGGCAGGAGGTCTAGAGGAAGAACAAAGAGGAGATTTCTGGATGTAGTGAGAGAGGACATGAAGTTAGTTGGTGTGAGAGAAGAGGATGTAGAGGACAGAGTTAGATGGAGGCACATGATTCACTCTGGAGACCCCTAAAAGGGTACAACCCAAAGGAAAAGAAGAAGATATATAATCATATAATTAATAATAAACCTCTTTACAGAGCAACATTAGCGAAGATAGAGAAGCACCAACATTAACCCAATTATCCTGTTTTTAAATATTTAAAACAAGTTACATGACAGAATCAACAGGGAAATGAGAAGTTAGAGGGTGAAATGTTTTGTCTTTTATCCTTAAAAAGACAAAGTTTGTCCAGTTTGGTGATGATGTTTTTCTCAACACCAGAGAGCTGAAACACACAGTCGTATCTCCTCCAGTCTTCAGGTTTGACTGATGAAATGTTCAGATCAACTGTCATCTGGAAGGTTCCATCATGGTTTTGGAGCATCTCTCCATGATCCACGTCCTCATGAAGCTCCTCTCCATCTTTGCTCCAGAACATTGTGGCTCTGTCAGGGTAGAAACCTGTAGCGTGGCAGCTGACTGGAGAGGACGGAGACTTCTGGAGGACAGACACTGAGGGACGATCTGGAGGAGAGAGAGAATTTTATATATTGTACAAAAACAACACAACAACACAAATATAGGTCATTTGCACAGATAAATCCTGACTAACTTGAAGTTTTCCATAAAAACTGCAGAACATTAACAGTCTCAGTATTTTTATAAAAACATGTTTAACCTTTAAGAATTACTGCAATACTCCATTTCCTCTTTGTACTGTTGGAAATTAGACAAATGCACTTTCTTCTGAAATGTAAAAGACTGAATGCACAGAGGGGAAGGAAGAGAGCAACAGTAAAATAAATTGGTAGGTGAGAGAGAAGGCAATAAAAACAGGGAGGAGAGAAAGTTAAAGAGAGAGGGGAGAAAGAAGTAAACCATAGAGGCTGAGAAAGAGAAAAGGGAACAAGGATTAAATTCAATAGAGACACATCAGGCTTAAAAGAGAAAAGGGAACAAGAGAAACAATTAAAGATGTAATTTAGTGCGTTTATATGAACATAGTTCTGAAATTTCATCAGGTCATGTGATTCTACCTGTTCTCAACAAGAAGCTCCTCCCATAATTCAGACACATGCTCAGACACTCGGGATAAATCTGAGTAACAAAGTGAACAGTATCTTCCGTTAGGACTTTGTCCTGTTTGACCACATCAGCCTGTGGTTTCAGAGGGATCCACTTTCAATTCTTCAGGTCTAATGACATGAAGTCTTCTCCATCATAACCACACTGTACAGAAAAAGTCTTTCTGGTCTTTTCATCAGATTCAAAACTTTCTATCGACTGTAAAATGTGGAAACCTGAGAGAGAAAACACAGTTTACAATGATGTATAAGTGATGTCTCCAGTAGAAAGCTGAACTTAACAATATTGCATGTTTTATAAAGTCCTGCTCTTCTCACAGTATTACAGTTTGATTATGATTCTGTGGCCTTTTCTTTATGAGTGGTTTTACGTTTCAGTTCAAAAGTCTTAATGCAAACATCAAATTAACCTGGAAATGTCCACTGAAAAAGTAAATAGTAAGTAAATAAGGACAAATATTCAAAGGATAGATAAGGTTTTGAGCACTGCTCTTAAAAATGGCTGTTTTTACACAACTTATCAAATTTAGTCTTAGTAACGTAAAGAGTGGTGATAAGTCTGAGTAGATAGAACTTTTTTCCACTTGTTTTATTGTGTATTTTACTGTTTCCCACTGTTAACTGTTACTGTGAGGAGTTGAACCTGTTTCACTCGTTTTTTTTCCTGGAAGAGGAACAGAACAGACTTAGCTTTCATGCCTCCAGAAGTGTTAAGCTCTGCTGCTGTCAAGTACTGATTTGAAGAATTTAGGCAGAATCTCGAAACAGCTCCGAGTGAACAGCTCCATTAGCTGAGGATTTTCTTTGAATAACGTTTTCCACACATCCTGCTTCATCTCTATAGTTTTGTTGCTGTCACAGTAACCTGCCTGAACGTCATCAACCACGACAACAGCCATCAGCTCTGGGAGGTTTTGGATTCCAGAAGATGCAGTGATGAGAAACTGAAGGGAATGTTTCACTGTGAGACAAGATAAAAATACATTCAGTATTCAGACTTAATATACTGTACACATATCCACAAATGTCACTATAAATTGTGACTTATGTGGCAGGTAGACACTAGGACTCATGTAGGGCAGTGGAGAGAGCAGAAATGTGAAGCAGGTGTGGGAGGCTGCTGCTGCTCATTCTGCTGGGACTTTGGACATTTGTCTGATTATGGTCTTAGTAAGTTCATCTTTATTCTTTTGTGTTTTGTATTTTAATGTATGTAGTAAAAGTAGGGCTTTAAATCCCCTGAGGTTTTGGGTCTGTCATAACATTTATGGGTTAAAAAGTTGAGCAGTCTGACCACCTGGTGTAAGTTATGGTGTTTGACTTTATATAAAAATATAAAATGTGTGTTTGCCTCCGGAACTTTCTGGACCCAGTCCTGCTTTAATTCTGCTTTTCTTTATGCTGCAGTCACAGTGATGCACCTGAACTCCATCCAACACTGAAACTATGACAAATATGTCAGGAAATGAAGGACAAAGGTCTTAGAACGAGTTCTCAGTAGTACAAGCAGTATCAGCTGTGACCTCGTTAAGTGAAAATGAGGACTGTACCCACCTGAACTTCCACACATCTTTGTGTCTAAAGCCCAAATGCACCTGAGGCAAACTGCAACAGGCTGAATGTATTTACATGCTGACAATAAGGTAAATTAATGTTATGTCACTTCAGCAGCTGCTTATAATTTTTCATCAGCTCATGGAAAAAATATTAGAAACACTGTATGTGTTTGCAATGTTAGTGTTGTGGCTGATTGGTGTAGTACTGTTATGTACACAGCATATTGTAGTTGAAATAATGAAGTACTCACTGTGATCAGTTTGTCTGATGTCAACTATAAATAGTCTGAAGCAGAAAATTTAGTGAAATAATTGAATCTGAAACTAAAAGGTATTAGATGAAAGATAAGAATAGACAATAATTATTGATCAACTACTAATAACTAAACATAAATTGGTTTGTGTTTTGTAGTTGTTTCTCATATAATGGTAGAAAAACAGCTCTCAACAGATTCTGTACAGTGACTGAAGACTCCATATGTGATTTTTCTTGGATTTTCAGAAGTTACTGAATCAGCCAGATGTAAAAAAAAAAGAAAAAAGATTATTGAACCTGATTTCTTACACACTTGTTGGTGTGTTTTGTTCAGACGTTCTGTGTTCACTTTATTGTAGTTAACTTTGATCAGTACACTGTTATAGGAGATGAAATATGAACAGAAAATGAAATTGTCTTTGGCCCAAGGCTAAAGATTCACATTTAAAATATTCTGTCAACATTTGAACTGACAACTAATTTGTAATGGAATCAAACTGTGGGTTGCATTCAGGGACTAACATTAGTTAAAAAATAGACCGGTGTGTGTTTTACATTTACATCATATCTGACTCTAGTCCTACCAAAGTTGGTTCTGATCACAGTGATGATGTCGTCCTCAACACCATAAAGCTGAAACACACAGTCGTATCTCCTCCAGTCTTCAGGTTTCTCATCTGGAAGGTTCCATCATGGTTGGGGAGGATCTCCCCATGGTCCTCGTCCTCATGAAGCTCCTGTCCATCTGTCCATCTTTTCAGTTTTTAGAAAATGTGTCTATGGTGTTATCTGGTGCACTGCATTTGTCCACACAACTAGACAACAACAACAACTCTATTCTGCCATCTTGATGGAACAAACTAATAGAATTGGAGGTATGTCACAATATAAAACTTAGAAATCTGCTCTCTGCAGGACATGGACTATAGCCCCATGACAAGGTCCTTCAAACTGACTTCTCATTGGTCAGAAGTAAGAGCGTGTTCACCCTGAAGGAGTCATTCTCAGGTGAACTCAGTTCATATGATGATGATGAAACATTCACATCAAAACAAAAGTGAACAGAGTGGACAAGTACAAGTTACATGACAGAATCAACAGGGAAATGAGAAGGTAGATGGTGAAATGCTTAAAGAAATAATGTGATCTGACTGTTTTATTTACCATGTGATATTGAAATGCTCTTCCTTCATTTGTTACTTGTTTACATTCAACAGATCTCATCATTTTTCACAGTTTGAATTTTTCCTTGCTTTGTTTGTTTTAGTCTGAAGATGAGATGTTACACATTTTGCCACAATAAAGAACTTTAGAAAATGTATGAAAGTAACCGTCTGTATCTACTTCCATAGGTTGAAAGGTATCATCATGTATCAGGATGTTCCTGTAAAAGGAAGTTCTCACACTTTGAACTCACAAATGGATAAAAAAACATCTTATTTAGTTTTCATCAGACTTCATGTCAGATAAATGTCCTCAAGAACTTTGATGGGGAATCTCAACATAACCATAAAGCTCATCTGTGTAACAGGTGGGATGCTGAGCTACAGACACACACTTTAATGAATGACAGAATCAATTAATTATTATAAGACCTTTAAAAGAGAACATAAAGACACAGGCCTTGAAGTTTTATTCTGTACAGATCAGTGATTTACTGAACCTCCACAATGACCAGTGATGACATTGATAATTTTATATCTCAACATTACATGTAAACATGTTTTTGTTTATGTCAAAATGCATTTAGTAAATTTGGATGAAGTGCTGTAACAAACAATAAAAAACACAGGTCTAATCTTCCCTGGGAGCCTATAAAGACGAATGAATAACTGGAAGAAGTTGAATAGTTAAACACTTTTAAAAAATAAATAAATGAAATCACAATTGTTTATTTGAAAGAACATTACAATTATATTAATCTAACTTTTGACAGTTACTGTAAACATGTGCAAATATGTTAATACTGAAACCAAAATATGACATCATTTATCAGTTGTTGCAGTACAATGTCTAATTGGTGTGATACAGTTATTAAACATTATTATGGTTGTATTTAGACTTCTACCCCTTCTACCCCAAACACCTGTTTGCAGTTACTTTCTGGTCAGAAATCTAATGATTCATTCATTCATTTAAAAATGTGTTGCATCAGTTATGTTCACTCCAAAAATGTAAATATGTTTGTGGTTTATTTGCAAATCTTCCAGTTTTTAGGAGACAGGGTTGTAACGTTCAGTGTGGAGGTGATTTCTGTGTTTCTGGCAGCGTTGGATGCAAACTTACCTCTAAAACAGGTAAATACATTCACCAGTCAAGTATTTAAGTCAAAGTTTGATGTAATTGTAGTTAACTTGAATATTTTACTTTTATTGTAAATTTGAGAGAGAAATGCAATTTATAAAAACGATGTTCAACTTTAGATTTGACATAAGAAAACATAAGTTTATAACATTCAATAAATTGTATCTAAGCGTTTGTCTTCAAAGCTGCTGATTTGCAGTGGATTGCAGATGTCACTGGGTGAACAGCAGGCTGATTGTTAAACTCCTGCTAACCCCCTCCCCGTTTGATTTCCGGTCTAATAGGCTCTATTCAAACAATTGGACAGTTTTACTCTGTCAGGGACAAATGTGTGTGTGGAATAACATGAATGAATGGATCATTGAGTGAGAAAATGCTTTGTGATTCAGAATGTGAATAATAATCAGCCACATGTAAAACACGGTAAGTTTTATCTGATGACTGTCGGTAGTAACAAGCACATAATACCAGACATTTAATAAAAATGGAAACTTATGAAAATAAATATTTTTCATAAAGAAAAAGTCACTATTTCATTTAGTTTTTATTAGAAATATAAAGACAAGAAATCAACTCTTAATAAATACAGTACTATGTTCTTTAGGCAGTGAAGTTACTGAACATCAGCCATCAGTCAATCAATTGTTTCTCACCCTTGTTCTTCTTCCTCCAGATGAAGAGTCCAGTGATGCAGACTGACAGCAGCATCAGTCCTACAACAACTCCAACGACAGCACCAACAGGGAAAACTGAAACTGAAGAACATGGAATCAGAACAGCAAATGAAAACTTTCTTTCTGCCATGATGAGATGAATATGTGCTGTTGGAGAAATCTAGTCAAACTTTTAAGATTAAGATTATAATGTAGAGCAGATATTAGCAGTATTTTAAATTGCATGTCAGGCAACAAGTATTAGAGCTGAGAACCTTCTTCTACTTTGTTACTGGTTTGTTGTAGTAATATCACTGTGAAATTAACAATTATCATAACTCAACTGTGAAAGCAAAGTAAGTTGTAAATTGGACTTATTCTGTTGGCCCAAGGTTTAAAATCTAAATTAACATCATATCATCTTGTCTACATTCAAATCGACAACAGGTGTTGTTACAATCAAGGACATCAGAGAACACTGCTCTGATCAGAAACTGGAAGATAACATCTTAGATGAAGCAAAATTGGTCTCTTCAACTTCTGATTAGCTAAACACACCTGATCCAGATTAGCAGCGGTGGGTGGTGCAGGGATAGATAGAAAACGAGCAAAGCAGTGTTCCCAGAGGACCAGGATTTGGAATCATCACAACTGACTCCAGTCTTACCTCCGTTGGTCCTGATCACAGCTTTGTCCAGTTTAGTGATGATGTCCTCAACACCAGAGAGATTAAACACACAGTCGTATTTCCTCCAGTCTTCAGGTTTGACTGATGAAATGTTCAGATCAGCTCTCATCTGGAAAGTTCCATCATGGTTGGGGAGGATCTCTCCATGGTCCACGTCCTCATGAAGCTCCTGTCCATCTTTCCTCCAGAACATTGTGGCTCTGTCAGGGTAGAAACCTGTAGCGTGGCAGCTGACTAGAGAGGACGGAGACTTCTGGAGGAGAGACACTGAGGGACGAACTAGAGTACAGGGGTGTAGAGGAACAAGCAGAAAATTGAAAGGATGAATCGAGGAAACATTTCAGAGGGGCGGAAACTACCTGCAATCGCATTCACTTACATGTAACTTGTGACATTATTACATGTGGTCATGTGATTCTACCTGTTCTTTGCAGTGAGCTGTTCCCATAGTCCAAATACTTCTTCAACCATTCAGGGCAAATGTTGCTAAGAACTGTATTACTGTGGAGTAATCGATTTTTGTCTTTATCCCACGTGGGTTTTAAGCTGACTGCCGATTCGGAGAACAGCCATGTCTGAGCCTTCAGGTTTAATGTTATGACGTCTTCTCCATCATAACTGTACTGTTCATATCCATCGACTTCTTTAGTCTCGCTGTCCCATTTACAGCCAGACATCTCCTGTAAAACGTGAACACCTGGAAGAAAAATGGAGATTTCAGGAAACTAATGGGAGATTGTTCACACACACTGTAAAATCTTATGCTGTAAGCTTACAGTAAACTACTGGCTACTGGTTGCATTACTTTCACAGTATGTAGCTGTGTGTAAATTTACAGCTCTGTACTGTGACTTCACAGTAAGTTTGACATTAAATTACTGTGAGTTAACGGTGTGCTACTGTGAAAATACTGTATAATGTTGTGATTGTACAATACATTTAGCAAATGTTACCGTGATGCAACAGTATGCTGTTTACTGTAGTTTACTGTATTTAATTGTAATTTCACAGTAAATGTTTTATGACATTGCTGTGAGGTCACAGTATGCAATTGCAGAATGACAGTAGATACTGTAAAAGTAATTCAGGTCAGTAGCCAGTAATTAACTGTAAATTTACAGGTATAATTATATTGTAATATTGTAAATTTGATTTAGTTTAGAAACTAATGTAGTGGTACAAAAACAAATCATATTACTACAATAACAGCATCAATTGTACTAAGTTATTTTGCCAACAGTACAGTAGGAGTTGCTGCAGTCATGTAAATGTATATAAACCCGTAAACAGGGTTGTTTAAGACTCAATGTAGGGAAATAGATTATTAAACCGGACATTCTGATTGGAAAAATCAAAAACTGTAGTACATATAATCAACTATAAGACAAAACATTTGGACATTTCTTTAACTTCCTTGAGCTTTTTAAAACACTAATGACAGTTTTCAAAACATACTGACATTAACACGCATTTCCTCCAACAACTGTCAACCATTTATGGCTCTTTTAACATGAAAAAACAGGTTCCAAGTTATGAGTGTTCCTCCAACCCTTCTCTGATTTCCAACTTTTCACACAGTCCTGTCACATTGTGTCTATGACGTCCACTCAAAGTCAATGAGTTTTCTGATAAAAGTATCACATTTCTCCCACAGAGACTCCAGAACATGGGATTTTCATCCTCTGGGAGCTGAGTGGAGTTGAGATGAAGTTTTTTTCTGTATTTCCAGTGGAACGGACAGAGCAGTATACAGTGTCTCTACATGTGTCCATGTGCTCTAGTGGTTTGTATCCAGCACCAAATAAATAATGCAAAAATAAAAAAAAAAAATAAACAGTAGGGAGGAACAAATAAAAATAAGCACACAGTACCTCCAGTGGGGTCCAGCTGCTGTTTTAAGGTCTCCAATAAAGCTTTTAAATCCTGATGTGCTCTTATGCAGGTCTGAATGTGCCACTGCTTCTGCTGAGGATCATCTTCAACTAGTTTCTTCACCCAGTCCTGTCTGGGTTCTGCCGTTTTGATGTCGCTGTCACAGTAACCCACCTGAACCCCATCTACCACCGAAACGGCCACAAATTCCGGGAAGGTTTGGACTCCAGGGGACGTGGTGAGGAAGTATAACAAGGAGTGTTTCACTGTGAGCCAAAGTACATTTTTCATAAATAATCAGTCGTCAGTTCTACATAATCAGCAGACTTTTATAGACTGTATTGATGATGCACTATGATTTAGGCTGTTTAAATTGTAAAACATATATTTAGAGTCACGTTTGAAAAGTAAAAGCATGACGAACAAACAAAAGCATTTTCAGTGAGAACTGGATAGAATTCATCATACAATCACAAGTCAGTGAAGCGGCCAGCGCCGTTATTCGTGGCCCAGTTCAAAAACGCACGCAGCCGAAAACCTTCGACTCTGCGAAGTGAAAGTAAAACTATGTCCGCGCTCACTGCGTAAAAGCTCCAACAATCACCCGACTGCACATGTGAATCACACATTCTAAGCAGATTCTTACCCGACTGTGTCAGGGGAAGGAAAACGAGCAGAAGAACAAGCTCCATACTCTTCATATCAAGGCGCGTACCGTTGGAGCCTGATGCGCGGGTGAGGCTGCACGCGGCAGAGAGACGCGAGGGGGGGACGTCACGTGCAGGTGGGTGACGCAGCAATAACCGTCGACTGATGAAAGATATAAAACCTGCTGTCTTTCTTAATTTAATTCCAATTCACTTTTTACAGAAGCTCGATGACACTGTATTCTCAAATAACAGAAAACAAAATGGAGACGTTTTATCTGTGTAGAATGTTGAGATCAAAATAACGTACATCTGATTTACTGCTCATGGTGCGTGCAGACAGACAGACAGACAGACAGACAGACAGACAGACAGACAGACAGACAGACAGTTATTAGTAATATCTCAAAAGCTAAGTGAGGGATCAAATGCTTTAGCAGCTTGGTGTGATGCTTTCATAGCTGCCTGCTCTCTAGTAGTGACACAAGGAAACACCCACTGATCCACAGAGCTCAGTGTAATTTTAAGTAAACCAACTAAAGTTTCTATCATTATTACTCTGCAGTGCTGTTTCTTCCTCTCAAACACTGTCAGAAAATAAGTGATATATTGTAGAAGGCCACAGTTGTACTTTTCACACCAGGTACCTATATGTACCCTTGTGGTTTCTTTGGAGCAGAGAGCAGCTGTAACAAGGCAAAGCCATTTCCATCTGGGATTAGTACAACGAAAACATATTCATGAAAATAATCGTGTCGCTTGATAATTTTACCAACATTTTTTCTTTATTTCTTGTCCAGTATAGTGGTGATGAAGGCTTCAACATCAGCGAGCTGCCACAGTAACCCAGATGGACTCCATCAAACGCTGAAACACCCACAAACAGGGATGATTTGGAGTCCAGACGATGTGGTGAGAAAATATGTCAGAGAGTGATTCACTATGGGACAAAACTCTTTTTAAAGTGATTTTTTTTAGATACTTTTACATGAAAGTTCTGTTTTTCTGCATTAACTTTACAGTGTAAATCAAACTGCTAGTCAACAGCTAAAGTGGATCTTACCTGAATATGTGACAGGAAGAAATATGAAGAGAAAAATAAGCTTCATTTTCTGTGTAGTCAGTACATGTCAAGCACAAACTGCTGGAGTTAACTGTGCGAGACCACAAACAAGTCCAGTCACTGCACTTCATATCACAGCCTGTGTTTTACTGTTTGGAATGAGGACAAGGGGACAAAGTGCAATAAACTCTGACAATAGATTCAAAGAGAGGTATGTTGTTTGAGCACAAAATAAAAAAAATGTCTTATCAGATCATGGAAAACCCGAAAAGTGTGGGTGAGGGAGTGTCCACACCTGTGCAGCTAAAAACTAAATCTGAGGCTAAGTAAGAAAGAGGGAAAACAAAGTGAAACACGAATTGCTTTAATTCAAACACGATACTGAAAAACAGACTTAGAAATAACACACACTTGATATATTACTGCAACTACTCTAATGCTTCTGACAGTGTCTCCACAAACAATAATTTGACTTTATATTTAACTCCAACATGTTTAAAAATGTTTTCTAAGAATAGAAAAGAATAGACAAATGCACACGTGAGTTTATGTAGCAAACTCAGTTCAGGCACAGACAGAATTTTTAGTTATATTTTTACTTAAATAAAGAAAATAGTGAATGGACATGAGACAAAGCAAGTGTTCATTAGCTCACAAAAATAACAGATACTACATTTGGCTACATATTTAATCATAAATATAATATTTCTGAAGTTGAATCAACATGTTAAATCCAACAGTGGTATAAAAAATGGCTTCATGATAATTTAAAACAGCTCCATCTGTGACTATTGTTCTTCTTCTTCCACCAGATGAAGAATCCAGTGATGCAGACTGACAGCAGCATCAGTCCTACAACAACTCCAACGACAGCACCAACAGGAACCTGTGAGGGAGAAACTGGAACCAGAACACAATATTTAGACTCTGTCTCTACCACTAGATGAAGATATATTCATCTATGTGGCATCGACTTTAGCTTTTTAGTATGAGAAGCAGATTGTGTGGAGCTAAAACGAATCATTTCACCCACTAGACGAGATGAGCTGATGCATTATAAGATAAATACTTAAATAAATACTTAATTTTTATTAAAATGTATCTTTAGTTTGCTACTTGTTGAAAGCTTTTTTTTTTTTTTCGTTTTTTCGGCGTAAAAACTGTGACAAATGAGACAATGAGCCGCTGTGGTGACACTGAACTCACGGGATAAACCGAAAGGACAAAAAAAATCCATGCTACATGACAGATCGCCTCAAGCTCCATCGGACTGGATGTGAGGTGTTTATGAACGGCCATCTTTGAGTCTTTTTACAGAGTTGAATTCAGAGCCTTGACCTGTGGATAATTACCGAGGCCACTGGGCTCCACATACTCTAATGTTTTAGCCTTGATCTGTGCCTCACCACAAACTATTGGAGGTCCACAGAGGGTTGTTTGGCTTCATGGCTTGTTTTACTCTACATGTGGTGTAAACTGTGGGATGATACACTGTAAACGCGGATCTGTCATTTTCTACTACAGTGTAATGACTAAAGTAAAACAGAGCACGACTTAAAAAAAACACACTGGAAGGGAAAGATACCAGAGTAACAGATTTAGTGGAGCACAAACTAACACAGGAACTAAGGGGAGGCAGACACGAACAAAGTGAACATAAAGCACTGGCAAACTGAAAAAACACAGAAGCATAGCTAAACATGAAAAAACCAGGACCAAACAAGTGGAAAATAGCAAGAGGCTGGATCAAATCACTGAATTAAACAAAAGGCAAAACCTAAAACACAAAACCCAGGAGCGACAAGCAGAGAAAACGGGACTAAACCAAGAAACTCGGATTTAAAGCGAACCTCAGACCAAAGGGGAAAGATGCACAGGGTCCAGAATACAAAAGTCCAAAAAGAAACAAGAGTCCATGAAACACACATTCAGCTTTACTTAGAGTCCAGAGTCTACTGTGGGGTTGGTGAGGGTAATAACAAGGATCTGGCAGGGGAGTGAGGGGAAGACTGAACTTAAATAGAGGAGGGAACAGGTGCAAGGCTGTTTCACTGTTTTTATCTCTGTCTTACCCCAGTTGGTCCTGATCACTGCTTTGTCCAGTTTGATGACGATGTCATCAACACCAGAGAGATTAAACACACAGTTGTATCTCCTCCAGTCTTCAGGTTTAATTGATGAAATGTTCAGATCAACTCTCATCTGGAAGGTTCCATCATGGTTGGGGAGGATCTCTCCATGGTCCACGTCCTCATGAAGCTTCTCTCCATCTTTCCTCCAGAACATTGTGGCTCTGTCAGGGTAGAAACCTGTAGCGTGGCAGCTGACTGGAGAGGACGGAGACTTCTGGAGGAGAGACACTGAGGGACGAACTGGAGGAGAGAGAGACTTGTATTTATCACTATTTACTGTCCAATAACAAGAAAACAAAAATAGGTCATTTGCACAGTGGCCCCTGATAAATCTAGCCTCTCTTGAAGTTATCCAGGTCCTGGCTGTTTGAAATAAAATCTGCAGTACATTAACAATCTCAGTCTTCTTTTCCTTTGGGCTGCTCCCTTTCAGGTGTCTCCACAGAGAATCATGTGCCTCCATCTAACTCTGTCCTCTGCATCCTCTTCTCTCACACCAACTAACTTCATGTCCTCCCTCACTACATCCATAAATCTGCTCTTTGATCTTCCTCTAGACCTCCTGCCTCGCAGCTCCAACCTCAGCATCCTTTTACCGATATATTCACAGTTTGTGCTCTGAACATGTCCAAACCACCTCAATCTGTCCTCTCTGACTTTATCTCCAAAACATCTAACATGAGCTGTCCCTCTGATGTCCTCATTCCTGATCCTGTCCATCCTCGTCACTCCCAAAGAGAACCTCAACATCTTAAGCTCTGCTACCTCCAGCTCTGCCTCCTGTCTTTTCTTCAGTGCCACTGTCTCTAAGCCGAACAACATCTCTGGTCTCACCACCGTCTTGAACATCTTTCCTTTCATTCTCGCTGATACTCTTTTATCACACAACACACCTGACACTTTTCTACACCCGTTCCAACCTGCCTGCACTCACCTCTTCACCTCTTTTCCACACTCTCCGTTGCTCTGAACCGTTGACCCTAAGTACTTAAAGTCCTGCACCTTCTTCAACTCTGCTCCCTGTAACCTCACCGTTCCACCTGGGTCCCTCTCATTGACACACATGTATTCTGTCTTGCTAAGCTTCATTCCTCTGTTTTCCAGAGCAGACCTCCACCTCTCTAGATTTTCCTCCACCTGGTCCCTGCTCTCACTACAAATCACAATGTCCTCTGCAAACATCATAGTCCATGGAGATTCCTGTCTAACCTCATCTGTCAGTCTGTCCATCACCAGAGCAAACAAGAAGGGGCTCAGAGCTGATCCTTGATGCAGACCCACCTCCACCTTGAACTCCTCTGTCACACCTACAGCACCTCACCACTGTCTTACAGCTCTCATACATGTCCTGCACCACTCTAACATACTTCTCTGCCGCTCCAGACGTCCTCATACAATACCACAGCTCCTCTCGCTGCACCCTGTCATACGCTTTCTCTAAATCTATGAAGACACAATGTAACTCCCTGTGACCTTCTCTGTACTTCTCTATCAGCATCATCAAAGCAAATACTGCATCTGTTGTTCTCTTTCTAGACATGAAACCATATTGCTGCTCACAAATGTTCACCTCTGTCCTTAGCCGGATTCCACTACTCTTCACACTCCTGGCACCTGTCAATACATTTCCATCCTTATCTTTAATCACACTAACCTGCTGCACATCCTTCCCATCTCTATCTCTTTGTCTCACCAACCTGTACAAATCCATCTCTCCCTCTTTAGTGTCCAACCTAACATACAAGTCCTCATATGCTGTTTGTTTGGCCTTTGCCACCTCTACCTTCACATTACGCTGCATCTCCCTGTGCTCCTGTCTACTCTCTTCAGTCCTCTCACTGTCCCACTTCTTCCTAGCTAAGTATTTTTATAAAATCGTGTTTAACATCAACCTCCAATAATTCCTCCAATGCTCCTACTCCATTTTGTACTGTTGGAAAATTGATGATGTTTTTGCCTTTTAAGATGAATGATGCCACAATTTTTTAATAAAAATGTATTCACTACCTTTTTCTCTGCAGAGAACTATTCCCATACTCCAGATACATGTTTAACCACTGAATGCAGTCGCCGTTGAGGAACTTTATGTTGTAGTTTAATAAGGCGTTGCGTTGATCCCACATGGGTTTGAAGGTGACAGCCTGTTCTGTGTAAACCCATCTCTGGTTCTTCAGGTCCAATAATATGAAGGTTTCTCCATCATAACCGTACTGCTGATATCCACCAACTTCTCCAGTTTTATCGTCCCGTTCACAGCTGGATATCTCCTGGAAAAAATGAACACCTGAGACAGAGACGGCAGCCAGCTGTTATCAGATACAGAGATACAACGTAAGGTTAGATTACATGACATTAAAAATGATAAATGCTTATTGCTGCTTATTGCATTGTTTCTAGAAATAGGCTTTGCTGCAATGTTTGTGGCATAAACAGTGTGTGTGTGTGTGTGTGTGTGTGCACATAGACTGTGTGTCTGTTAGGTACGGGATGGCAATGTGGCTGCAGAATATAGCCACATTCACATTATATTCTAAGCACCACACTCACATTCTAAGCACCAAGGTGTAGAAAACTCCAGCAGATGTGATTTGTACTTTCCAGTGTGCATCAGGAAATATATACTTTGAAGTTACTTCAAATGAGGCTACATGTATTTAGATGGATATATAAGTATAAGGATTCTCATAGTGTATCATGGTGTATCATCTACAAATATTCTTATCAATAAATATTAGCAAGTTAAAAAGAATTAAAGTAGACATACCTCCAGTTTGGTTAAAGTGCTGTTGTATTTTCTCAGTAATTGCTTTTGAGAACTGATGGATGGCAATGCATCTATTTGTGTGCCAATCCACATTCTCAGGTTTGTCTTCATTCAGTTTTTTCACCCAGTCCTGTCTGGGTTCTGCCCTCTTGCTGATGCTATCACAGTGACCCACCTGAACTCCATCAAATGCTAAAAACGCTTCAAACTCTGGGAATGTTTGGAGTCCAGACGAAGCAGTGAGGAAATATGTCAGGGAGTGTTTCACTGTGGGATAAACCAACGTTTTCAGGTTAAAGAAAATAGTGAAAATAATATTTTAATACAGTTGTCAATTCTATGAGCACAACAGTTTTAATTCTTGTTTAATTGCTTCATAGGCCAAAGAAAAGCATTGTAGATTATTGCTGACTGCTGTATGAACTTTTTAACACCACGTATGAGAATATTTTGTGGATGGTTAATTTTATAAAGCTATCAACGGTAACAGAGCATTATCTTAGTCATTAGCTATCAGGCTACATGGTAAAGCCCCTGAGCCCCCAAACGCTGACTTCATCCCCCTGCACATTATCTGTTAGCATTTATACTGATCAGGGTCGCAGGAAGCCTGGAGGCAGTTGGTCCAGAGGTGGAGTAAACCCTGGACAGGTCTCCAGTCTATCTCAGGGCAGCACAGACACAGAGAAAGGCTGCAGCAGGATGTTATCACACCGTTTCATTTCTATTGTCACCATCACAGATATGGACCAGTAGGGAAACGCTCTGCACACTCGAAGCTCAGTAGCTAAGTATCATGTTATATCATGTGGCACAATGTCATTTGGTTTAGGCACAAACAAAGCATGCTGGGAAAAATTAATGCAAAGAAAAAAACAGGACACTTAGGGTTAGGAAAGGATTGTGTGGTGGTTTAAAATACAGAAACAACATTAGCTAAAGTAACAACACTGAACAATGATATTAAACAGGATACAAACTGAAGCCTCATGTCAGAATCCTGTCTTATCACTTTTCAATATGCAAAAGTGACAATTCAATCCTCAATTCAGTTTGAATTATTTTATTAAAATCGTATCGAAACACTAAATCATTTGCATTGCAAAATGTCATGGCGTTTTGTTGTCTACTGAATTGATAATTTAACTTGTAATTGGTTATTCAGTATGAAGTTTGGTCATGAAATTTCAAAACGGATTATGCAACTGACAATTCAGTATTAAAAAATGCAATTCAATATTTATTTGAAACATTGTGTGACTGTGCAAAGACTCTGTATATCAGTTACACTCAGCTCGTCCGCCTTGTTCTCCAGAGACCTCATGTTTCCCGTAATCACAGATGGGAGATGCGGCCTGAATCTTCTCTCCTTCGCTCGCCTGTTTTCTGTTCCACCCTCCGCCTTTTAATAGCTCTGCGGCCTCTCGCTGTTTTTCTCCTTATTTCGTCGTTTAAAGTCCGAACGAAACTTAAACCCACGGTGCCGGTCTGCTGCAGCCCGATCAGCTGTTCCCGACTGTAACCACATGAGCGGCTCCAGCTCCGGTCACAGCTTGAAGCAGAAAAAGCAAAGAGAAAAACTCCAACCACACGATCAGAGAGGGGAAGCTTTACACAGCGAACCGGATACTTTACTGTACTAAAATACTACACTGAAATATGACTCAGCTGCGGCTCTGCCCGCGCAGAAAGACCTGCAGCTGATTTAGCTTTTATTCATTTTTTTAATCCAAATAATTTCATTTCATTTAATTTCATACAGATTTATTTGGAGTCTTTAGAATTAAATGAACATTCATCCTGCATATCATGGCATCTTTAGCCAGGTTACAGTCAGTGTTAATTGATTGTAAATTGATACTTGTCTTCTCAAATGTGACCAAAAAGGGAAGAAGCTGAAGCCGAAGCTTATTTCTAACACCACCCTTTGTAATCACCTACACATTTATACTTTAATCCTCTCAACATCCCCAATAGGACAAAGAGTAATGGTCAAATGAACGAACAGAAAATAAGAAGACATCATGTCAATGAACAATCTGTTCCCCAGTCATGTTGAACTACTTTCTTACTTGTTTAATGTGTTTTTTTAAGTAGCTTCTTAAGAGAATTTTGCATGTTTTTAATTCATCCTCAAATTTGTCCCATTAATTTACCCTCTGATTGAAACACATCTGCTTTTCAAATTTGTTCTGGCTCTAATTTTCTTGAACAAAAGGCTCCTTTAAGATTATAGCAACTCTCTCTCTTGAAATCTATTTTGTATGATCTTTGGTAGCATTTATTTTAAACTTGCTTTATATAATATCTGAACGATTTAAAATCCTGTAGATCATCAAACTTCATTATTGTGATCTAAGAAACAGATGGTTTGAGGGATCTCGATAAGAACATCTATTGATAATTCTTACAATTCATTTGAATTCAAGTGAATTGAGGATTGAATTGTCCCTTTGCAAACTAAAGTGTCCATTGCAAGATGCATTTTCAAATTGTATGACCAAACTGAAAATTAAATTGCTAATTGAAATATGATTTGCCATTTCAATTATGAGCCCCATACGCTTTGATGTCTTACACCTCATCATCTATTTCTTCTTTATAATTTATTACACTTACAACGCTGACATCTACATGTCCTAACTTCTGCAACTGGATTATCATCTGTCTCCTTTCTTCTGTCTACTTCCTGTAGGATACAATATGTCCTACTGTCTCTTTTTCTAAGTGACAGTAGGTGTTTTTTCCTTTGACAGTAACACACTACACTTTTTCTACTCAGCATTTAAAACGTCAGAATCCTACAACCCTGAGATCCTGAAGGGTAAGTGAAAACCAACAGATTAAACCTAAAACATTTACAATTAAACCCTAACAGTGTTTACATTATGTTTCACACAGATTAATTCAAATGCCTACAAATAAAAATAATAATTGAAGAAAGACAAACTATTGTCCCTCTCTTGTGACCTGTACAGTCCAGCAGCTGAAGTCCTGTTTAAATCTGCAAATGTAAAATAAATGCAGCGCTAAAACAAGAGTCAGAAATACAATATTTCCCTCTGAGATGTAGTGAAGTATAAGTTAAAGTTATAGAAAGTACCAGTACCTCAAAATGGAAAAACTCTTAGTTTATTGCCTACGTGTAGTGACTGTCGTTCACTTCCCAGCCTCCTCACAATTACAACAAAACTATGTAGAAATGTGTAAAATCGTAGCTTCTCTGCTAAATACATAACTGGGCCTGGTGCCCGTCTTCTTCCACTCCAATAGTGGCTCAGAACATGGAACATGAAAACGCCATAATTTACATTAATGCAGAAATGTTATAGGAAATAAGTGCAGTTTACTGTAAGAGGGGACACACACTCTAACCCCAACCTGATTTAAATATTACCCACAAAACCAAGTATTAACCCTCAAACAGGCCTTTGAGGTTGTGAGGTCTGGAAAAAATGTCTGCACAGCGATAAACACACAAACCAAAACGTGTGAAGCTGAGTCATCACCCGAAAACTGAGATTATTATCTCAAGATTAGGACATAAAAAAATAACAGCATTTTTTAAAATTAAGTTTTATTGAAAAGTATAATATACAGCATTTAAGGCACATTCCGAAAACAAGATAAGAACATAATCAAGCTGACGGTGGAAAATAAAAAATCAAATCAGATAAATAAAAGAACAAACTAAAGGAGGAGCTATTTCAAATCAAAGTACAGTTTCGACTCATTCCTGCAGTGGTTCAGGCAGGACTTTAATTTGAGGCATCTGCATTTATGTAGGAAGAATTTCCCCAGTTATTATAAAGAAAGTCCAGGTTTCTATCTGTAAAAACATTTCCAAACTAAGAATAGTATAATAATGCCTTTCATTTGTACTCAGCTCTGCGTGTGTCTCCAAAAGTAATTCACATATTTGTATATGGAACAGCATAATTGGCCGTTCTGGACACGAAGAGATGGAGATTAATATGTGACGTTCAGGAGCGGGACCACACCTTAAACTCCTCATCGATCCGTTATGATTCAGCAGATGCTACTTCTACATTTTATCTTTATTAGACTCCTAACTTATCAGATTAATTTGTATTAAACTTATCAGATCCCTGCTCGTGACAGACACGTTAAACAGCTGAGCTGACCTGGTTTTTGTTGCTCTTCAAACAGCAGAAACTACGGTCGTGGCCTGTTGTAGCCTGCTGATTTTCACCAGTTCCAACAGCTAGTAAAGTGTTTAACCCACCGCAGAGGTTTAGAGCTCATCTTACCTGACTCCGTGACAGGAAGGAAGACGAGCAGAAAAACTATTAGCTTCATCTGGTTGGTGAAATGAGATGGCGCTTTTCTACCTTGCTGCTACCCGAAGCGCTTCACACGGCTTCTGGATGACATGCTGGGCAGCGGGCCAACACTCTCCGGGAGCAGCACTTCCTGTCCAGGTCTCGACCGACTCGCTCTGATGATGTGGTACGAAACAGATGCAGTTTCCATTTCTCATAGTAATAAAAGGTTGATGTGATGCGAATGTTTCACAGCTGAGCTGGAGGAAAGTTTTAGGTAATAATGGTGCTGATGCAGCCAAAAAGGCCCAAAGTGGAACAAAATATTAGAATAAATTAAATGACCGCTGCATCAGCACTGTTCCACGACATTTGATCAGGTTGAAATACAAAAGTAAAAGTACTCAAGTTCCTTCGAACATCACTACAGGTAATAAATTATCTTCTAGATTTTTTATTAGGGGGCCGGACTGTTAAAACGTCTGTGAAATGATGAAATGCACATGATCAGACTAATAGTTTGCTGATTCGGCGTTTTCTCTGCAGAAGGATCTTCCCATACAATTCAGCATGTCCTCCAACATTACACCTTTCACTTTCTGTGAACACAGTTTAAAAAGTATTAAAGAACATTAAAAGTGTTCGTATGACAGAAACAGTATTAATATATATTAAACAGGCTGAGACTGGATCCAGATTCAGTTACAAAGTGAAGAAAAAAAATGTCCGATTCATATTTTGATCCTTCAGAAAACTTGAACAAAAACCAAATGCAGGTCTAAATAAAGTAACAATAAATCATAAAAAAGGTGTCAAAAATGAACGTTTGCTCACCAAAACTGGTTTGATGACGTCACTTCGATTCCCATTTTACCTCTTCAAGTATTTTTTGTCCTGTTGCCTAAAATGATTAGGCTGTCATTTCTATTTAGTTTTGGAAGAAGGCATAGTTCTGTTAGTTGTGGTGATCGTGGTTTTAACTTTAGTTCATATAATTTAGTTTGGTTTATAACAAAGACAGATCAGAGAGGACAGAACCGTGCTGATAAATTGTAATTTAATGAGATTTGGGTCCCATTTGTTAATTCACTTTTAAAGTGACAGCACGTTTTACCAGAAACAGAAACCACCACATGTCTACTTGTGGTTATCGCAGTAACAAAGTCCAAACATCTTTAACGGACTAACAAATGTCGGCTGCCTAAGGTGCCATGCAGTGAATGGAGACAACGGTTGAGAAACTTTATTCAGCTGTTGGTTTTCTTCCATTTGGTGTTTCTACACTGACCTAAACGGACCCATACACACTTACAGTATTCAAACCAGGAATGTCAGAACATACACAAGATGAATGATAGAAAAATATATAATTTAAACAAAATGTTAACAGGTTCAGCTTAATTAACCACTGCAAAGGCAAAGTGCCAGCCTCACCCCAGCTGGTTCCAACCTGAACCAAGTTTTATGCTTTTATGAAGATTAATTGCTACAACACTTTGCGTGAGCTGGTGGCTTAGATACTGGAGCTAATTGTCCTGAATGAGCTGTGGATGGTGTTTGTCTGGTGCCAAAGATGGTAGAGTCAGGTGGGGATGAGTGAGTATGAGCAGCGACACTGAGGGTGAATGTTTAGCAGGCAGAAAAACCAAAAAAAAAGGCAGAACTGTGAGAACTAGCATAAAACAATCTCATAATTGTGGCATAATCATAGCAGAACCCCAATGTAAAAAGTAATGATCAGGACTCTGAAGACCTGCACAGTCCAGGAAGTGTCCCCTCTGGTAAACTTGATGTTAATGTCCACAGCATTGATTTGGTCTCTGAAAGCCTGAACTTCCTGGTTCTTGATCTTCACCCAGGTCTCATCTTCACATCGGAATCATTCTCGGGAAAGAGCTAAGTGCTTACTTCTCCTCTTCCTCCACGTACAGACTGACAACAGTCACTTCTGTGGTGTTCAGACACAAGTCCAGGGGGAAGCAGCTTAACTAAAGTCCAATTCTGCTCTTCTCCAGGAGCCTGTCAATACACAGAAATGAGCACGTTGAATAAATAATTATTCACCAGAGTTAATATTAGACAATATACGAGTGATTTTCTGTTTCTGCTAGTGATAAAAAAAAGTGTCTTAACTTATATTTATATTATATCACTTTTCAAACATGTTGCATTTTTTATTTTACCACATCATTTGAGAACTACAGTTACTTCTTAAATTAAATAACACTGATTTGATTTTCAAACATCAAATCTGAGGTTTCCACACATTTTGATAGTGACTCTTGCTTGTTTTCAAAGATGCATAAAATATTCAATATTTTAGCAAAAAAAAAAGCAAAGATTCAACTTTAAAAGATGAAATAAATTGAATGAAGCAAAACCTAATATTTTAAAGGCTTAGGAATCTATGTCACACTTCTTTGAAATACCCTAATGAAAAATACTGAAGACATCTTTGTCTCTCACCATCTTTCTTCTTCCACCTGATGAAGAGTCCAGTGATGCAGACTGACAGCAGCATCAGTCCTACAACAACTCTAATGACAGCACCAACAGGAACCTGTGAGGGAGGAACTGGAAAAGAACACAAACTGCACTTTTCATAAAAGTATCTACCACTGGATAGAGCTGTTTCATTTATGTTTGTCTAAAAGACTTCAGTGTCATTAAAGGTGAGAGATGCCAACATTAGGCTACTCTGAGCCTTTTTGGCCAGTTTCAAAGCAGTGGATCAAAGCCTGTCACCAGCCTGATCACTGATCAATAGAAAAACTGTTTTATCAGTCACAGAAGATCCCAATGGGGACAAAAGTGAATGGACTGCAATATTGTGCTAAACAGGGATTAGTCAAATGTTTTTTCTGTTTCAGACTTTATGAGTCACTCTGGTCTGAAAACAGTTTCTAACACACTGATGAGGAGTTGATCAGTAAATAACCAGTCTGCATAATGATGATTAACATTCTGACCTATTCCATCACTGTGGCTCACACTTAATAAATAAACCACACGATTTTTTTCTGTGATAATGAAATAACGTTGCAGTAACAATCGAATCGTGAGACATTTGAATTTTTAATCTGCATTATTTGTTCAGAATAGTTTCTTCATTATAATACAACTTTCCAACTAGACCATTTTAATAGGGGGGTGGACTAAATGTCAACAGGTCATCAGAGCAGCAGCAGGGTCTGAATCATTAGGGGATTTTGGCAAATTGATAGATTTATTTTGTGCTTTGGTGTCTAAAGTGCAGTGACTGTTTGAAAGAGTGTAAAGGTTTGACTCCAAGTTATTTGAGGGAAAATGGGCTTTTGTTGCATGTTGTTAATGTTTTGCACTTTGCAAACAAAATGTGTCATTTTAAGCAGTGAGTGTTGTGTTGCAGCCAGAGTTGTAACTGTTAAATGTGACTTCTGTGTTGAAACAAGTGTCTAAGGAAATGACAAAGACTCTACAGTAAGTTGAACTCACTTTGTGGTACAGGCCCCAAGTCTAGAGTTAGTGGACCAAAGATTTAAGTAAAATTAAATAAAGAGACATATGTTCCACACTTACCCAAGTTGGTCCTGATCACAGTTTTCTCCAGTTTAGTGACGATGTCATCAACACCAGAGAGATTAAACACACAGTCGTATCTTCTCCAATCTTCCGGTTTGACTGATGAAATTTTCATCACATCCACTGTCATCTGGAAGGTTCCATCATGGTTGGGGAGGATCTCTCCATGGTCCACGTCCTCATGAAGCTCCTGTCCATCTTTCCTCCAGAACATTGTGGCTCTGTCAGGGTAGAAACCTGTAGCGTGGCAGCTGACTGGAGAGGACGGAGACTTCTGGAGGAGAGACACTGAGGGGAGATCTGGAGGAGACAGTGAAAGATGAGAAAGGGGAAATGATTCAATTTAAGAAGGAGACATCAGGACAAAGACACAGAAGCAACTAAAGACATACAGCAAGAGCTAATCGAAAGACATCAGTTTCATGGCCGAGTGTAACTGTATTGTTTTCTCTGTGTGTGTGTTCAAAATGTAGTCGTACACACGTTTGTCTCTAAACTACCTGTTTTCAGCAGAAAGCTCCTTCCGTAAGTCAAATACGTCTCCAGCCATTCGGGGAAAAGCCTAATGAGGTTGTCCTCCTTCTCATTTAGAATAGCGTCTGCAGCATCCCACTTTCGTTTGAAGCTGTCGGCCTCAGGTTTCAGAACGATCCACGTCCGCGTCTTCAGGTCCAGTGATATGAATTCTTCTCCGTCGTAGCCAAACTGTAAATAACCACTTACAGTTTTTGTCTTTTCATCCCATTCACAGCCTTCAATCACCTGCAAAGTGTGGACACTTGAGGGAGACAGAGGACAAAGAGACTGGAATCACTAATGACGTCTCTAGTGGACAGATGACTTAGTAACGCTGCACTGCTGTCACTTCAGTCCACCTTCCCTTTCAGCCAATCCAATGCCTACTGATGCTAAATGTCTTTGTACGGGGACAAACGTGCTGCGTTAAGGAAAGACACCTGAAGGAGTCAGGTATGTGATGATCACTGAGACGCAGTGAACTTTGGCCAGGAATGAAATCTGCTTGTGAAAGAAGAGACGGTGATTATTTGAGATATAACAAGCTCGTTGTCCAGCCGCCGTCACAGAAACACAGTGGCGCTGGTGATCACATGCTGGGCCACTTCAAACTTCTAGCTGTTCATATTTCTGATCTATCCAGAGGGGCCTGATTTTTAATCCCTTTGACTTGTCCTAATGTTAACGTAGACGCAGACTTAATTTATTTATCTTAACGTACTGTGTTTAATGTTCCATATTTTATACAATTATAACCAATTTCCTGAGCTTTGTCACTGCCGAGCTCCTGATGATTTCTCTACTTTGCGCTTAAAAGTTAGTCTTTCTAGAAATTATGATTCATTTGATTCATGATTATTATTTGTTGTTTCTTTTGGGACTATGGGGGTGAATCACCTGTGGAGCTGACCCCAGCACCTTTACACAGATGTTATGACCTCTGTTTTAGAGATGACCTTTGCTGGAGCTTTTCCTTTAAGAGTGATGGCACCATGTAGTATCTCCAAGCAGAGCGTCTCTTAGTTTACAGCTAAGATGCAGAGAGGTTTTTCAAAGTGCATATAAAAGAACATACTGTTCCTCCACTTTGGTTGAAGTGCTGCATGAAACTTTGAAGTCTGGATTTGATGCACCTAGGAAATCTCTGAGAGCAGTCTGCAATGTGCAGGTCCAAGAGCTCTGGGTGCTCTTCAAATAATGTTTCCCACACATCCTGTTTCACTTCTCTCCTGTTGTGGCTGTCACAGTAAAATGCTGGAACCCCGTCCACCAGCAGGGTACCGACAAACTCTGGGAGGGTCGGGACTCCACAGGATGCAGTGAAGAAACGTGTGAGGGAGTGTTTCACTGTGGGACAAAGACCTTTATATTTCTACATGTTGGTGCCATCATCACTCGTTTCCATTACCTGTCCCCAATTAACCGAACATGCACGTCTGCGGACTGTGGGGGGGAACCAGCCGGAAACGGACCTAAATAGCGCGTGCACGGAAAACAGACTGATTAAAAACGGGACTTTACCTGGTGATGAAACGTGACACACGAGCAGCAGCGTCTCCATCTTGCTCTGAGAAAAATACTTTACATGGGAGTTGGATCCGTCGTTCTGTCGTCATGGAGGGAGGGGGCACAATCTGTCAGGGATTCCCACATAGTTTAACGCTGAGCTAAAGGCCAACAGGTCTGACAGGCTGCGTCATTGCATCTGCGTCTGCACTGACCCGTTAAATCCCGCTTCTGAAGAATCCGTGAAACGGGAGGATCGAACTCGTTTTTACTAACGGGGAGGCTAATTTGGCAGTTATAAAAAAAAAGGCTTTCAACTCGTCACATATACTGTAAGAAAATGTGTTTATAAAGTCTTCAAATTGTTAAACAAATAATAAATAATAAACACATTTTCATCCTGAAATCACGACACTTTCCGGCGTCACACTGCGCTGCACATGGAGCAACTTCACAGTACGAACACAGGAAAGTGAACTTTAGCTTAACCTTAAGAGAGAACATGGGTTTAGGTTTGACACCAACACTTTTCACAAATTGGGAAAACAACAGTAAAATGTCCCACATGTACGTCGTAGGACGTCCGTCCTACATGTGGGTCACGTGGACCAATCGTCAATAAAGTGCACAATGTCTGGCCTCCATCCCATGTCTTGTTCCCACCACCACCTCTTCTTCCTGTCCACTTCCAGTCCTTCCTGTAACTTTTCCACTCCACTTGTTACAGGTAAAAGTCGGGATTTCACACTTTACTTCAGCAAAATATAAGTCGTCAATATGAACTCAAAAACAGTGGGAACTGTCTGACCTGACCAACATTGGAGTTTAGTTTCAGCAGATGCAACACAACAAGAGAAGAACTTGAACTGAAAATTAACTCCTTTGTCTGTTGTGACACATAGAGGTCAAGAAGTAGTGTCCACTCCATTTTTTCCTCATGTTTTAGGTAATATGACGTCATTGCATTAGCTCTATTGGAATAACGCCTTGTAAAAGTCCACACACTCCTTCAGTAAGAATGGAATGAATGTGCAGCACAAACACTTTTTGTTTTAGCATCATGCCTCCTCCCTCTGTGGAGGCCTGTGATCTGTGACAGTTTCTCCTCCAAACAGTGTTTTCACACTTACTGGCACAGTGGCTTCATCTGTCAATGGGGTTAGTGTTCAAATGTCTGGACTCTGGAGGGAAACCACATCAGAGGGGAGAGCATGAAAACTTCAGACAGATAACACTGCAGCCTGCAGATGGGACTTAACCAGTGGTGCAGACTCGGATGAATCTATATTTGATGCTCTCAAAAGTTTTAAAAATCTGCTTTTGATCTAAGATAGAAGAATAATGCCATCATGGCAGGGTGGGTGTAATGTTCCTGTTATAAATTCATAATGATTTGATTTCACACAACTGCTAAAAATGAATTTAAAACTGTGGCTGTATGTGAGATGCTAGAATAATGTTTGGTCGAAAGTTTAAGGGACTTGTAAAAGCTTTTATTTGGATGAATGGGTCATGTGACTAGAGTTGGTGAGGGGCATCACAGTGGCATTATGGGTCAAGCCAACGTGGATATAGAGGAAAGACACACAGCCCCCAAATTACCTTATTCTGCACGTGGTTCCAGAGGCGCACACGAATACTGTGCTCCATTTATACTGATGTGTTGTTGTATGAACACGAGCCGGAGAGATTTAGACTTTGACTGGAAAACATGTATTCAGTTCAAATGTTTCATGTCCTTTGATTTCTTGTAGTTTTCACAGTGTCTAATGAGGAAAGAGACAGAGAGTAGAAAATAAACACATGATGCGTGGGCAGTATTTCTTTGGACCAGTGTAGTTACAATGGGACTCAGGGGTCTTCAAGGGGAACTGGGCTCTTATGGTAAAAAAGGATCATTGTTCATTTTTTTCATGATGTTATTTGAGCAGCACAGTTTTTTATCTAAATAACAACCAAGACAAGCGATAAGTTACAGTAGGATTTAGATCAGATTCAAACTTAAACATTAAACATTCATTATTACGGGAAACACACACACACACACACACACACACACGCACACACACACACAAACACACACACACACACAGCAAAAAAAGCCACAGAGAAGTAAACAGGGAAACTCTTTGTCTTAACAACACAATCACAATGCTGCTCTCTCTTCTCATTCGCTCACTATTCGTCCCTCGACCATCACACTTTGACTCTCGCCGACATGTGGAGAAGCCAGAAACACTGATATAATACTGAAAAGTGTGGATGCCTGAATAATACTGAGACTAATTTTCCAATGTTATGGTTCAACAGTACAACACAAGCAAATCAAAGCACATTTATCATGAAACAGTTTAACGTAAAAATAAAATACAACCAAATACCCGGAAGCAATTAGTGCAATGAATTTAAAAATTCTGTATATGTTGATATGATAACACTTAGAAAACAGTAGCAGGTGACCTAACAAGACTCTTTACTGTCTGAACAGTGGAAATGTTAATTCAGTGCTGTGTAAATGTGTCTCCCATTACTGGAGTTGCTGCTAATAACCATAGAAGCCACACATTAGACGACTACCTGCTTCAAATTTCAAAAGAGACACTTGAAGGATTAAGACATTATTAGTTTTTCTCATCTTTTTTCTTAAAATGTCTGCAGAAACAGTTTGGCGGCAGCACAAATTTCCTTCAGTTGTGGTTGTTCCTGGTTGTTTTCTTGGTGAGTAAATGAAATTCAGACTTGACCAAGTGCAAAGATTTGTGATGACACAGTAACTTCAGTGGAGTCTTCTATTAATTCTCACTGGGAGTCTGTGAAGACACATGAAGAAATGGTAAATTCTCAGAGGTAAAATTGGACATTATTAACTTTCATTAAGTGAATAATTTATCAGATTGTGCTGAAAAGTACCATTCTAAGATAAATGAATGTTGTCCAATCTGATTCTAGAGTCTAAGTGTGGAGGATGTTGTATATAGTGTGAAGCCACTAGGGTTTGATATATTTTGTTATTGGTTTGATTGGATTTAGATTTTAACTCATCACATTTATTTGGCATCCACAGTTACTTTTGACGTGAAGAAAATGACGGGGAAGAAAATGAACAGTTGATTATATAAAGCTTCTTCTTATGATTCCACATTATGCACCATGTGATTCATAAACATGAGCTCCATAGAAAATACTAGTTAAAAACTGAACTCTGGACATTATACCAACATTAACAGTACTCACTGTCATTTTATTCTCATGACAATGGAGATTCGGAGGCAGAAAACAGAAAAGTTCATGGAAAAAAAGGACACGACGTAAATTACTGATTATTATTAATAATAATAATCATTTATAATACATTTCAGAAAGGAAAACTTATTGTTTGCAGGACTGAATCCTGAAATACAGATGAGAAGTATTAAATATACCACAGTGAAAAGGATTAAAGAAACTTGTTAGATCAAAATCCATTTAAACAGCCACTGATCTGACAAAGTGATACAGCTGATACATAGTTGGACAAAATAATTTCAGTTCATGGACAAAAAAAAAACAACAAAGTCCCCCAGTTCACTAATTACTGCTTCAAATACACAGTAAGAGCAGGACATCATAACATACTGTACACTATGTTATTTAATCATCCACTGTGATCTTCTCTTAGTAAAGTTTTAACCATCAGACACATTTTTCAGAATTAGTATTTGTGACATGTTGTCATTTTGTAAAATCAACAATTTCAACCCAACAGTGGAGTAAAATGTCCACAGTCCAGTGATGCAGACTGACAGCAGCATCAGTCCTACAACAACTCCAATGAGAGCACCAACAGGAACCTGTGAGGGAGGAACTGGAACCAGAACACAACATTTACACACTTACACACGATTCCAGAATCCTGAGCCGGGTCAGGTTCAAGCAACAAAACCACTGACGTTAGGGTTAGAGAAAGATTGTCTGGACTATGTACTGCAGGACAGCATGTTACAGCAGAAAACGAAGCCGGATATTTTGGTTCATATCCATCGACTTCTTCAGTCTCACTGTCCCATTTACAGCCAGACATGTCCTATAAAACCTGAACACCTGGAATAAAAATGGAGATTTCAAGAAACTAGTGGGAGATGGTTTACACAGATATCACATTTCTCCCACAGAGACTCCAGAACTTGTGATTTTCATCCTCTGGGAGCTGAGTGGAGTTGAGATGAAGTTTTTTTTCTGTATTTCCAGTGGAATGGACAGAGCAGTATACAGTGTCTCTACATGTGTCCATGTGCTCTGGTGGTTTGTATCCACCACTAAATAAATAATGCAAAAATGAAAAACCAATAAACAAGAAGGAGGAACAAATAAAAATAAGCACACAGTACCTCCAGTGGGGTCCAGCTGCTGTTTTAAGGTCTCCAATAAAGCTTTTAAATCCTGATGTGCTCTTATGCAGGTCTGAATGTGCCACTGCTTCTGCTGAGGATCATCTTCAACTAGTTTCTTCACCCAGTCCTGTCTGGGTTCTGCCGTTTTGATGTCGCTGTCACAGTAACCCACCTGAACCCCATCTACCACCGAAACGGCCACAAATTCCGGGAAGGTTTGGACTCCAGGGGACGTGGTGAGGAAGTATAACAAGGAGTGTTTCACTGTGAGCCAAAGTACATTTTTCATAAATAATCAGTCGTCAGTAAACTCTCACTTTACTAGTTTAACAACAAAACATCGTACAATAAAACAGTCAGATATTTATTTTCTAATTAAATAAATGTCCAGTCCATGAAATTACAGTTTTGGTGCCACAGTTACATCACTGGGAACCTCTAAAGACAAATAAATTCAATGATAAGTTGAAAAACCTTTTGAACACTCTATTTATTTTTAATTTATTTAGAACATTCTTAAATATTTTAATGTAATAGTTCTAGCAGAAGTGGAAAGTTACTGACTACATGTCTAAACACTGGTGACCTACAACTCAAAATGTCGCCTTTGTATAGAAAATGTAACTGTAGGCAACATAAAGTAATGAAAACTCGTTCCACTTGTACTAATGCGTCCTTGTTGATGCTTTAAGTACAGTTAGCTAATAATACCTCAATACGTTTACATCTGTATGATTTTGAATGCAGGACTTCATTAAGTATTTATACATTGTTGTATTAGTACTTTTAAGTACTAAATACATGCAGGATGATAATCATACACTAAGCCAGCACACTGTTAAGTCCACAGCACAGTTTAAATGATGAAATATTCTCGGTGATCTGATGGAGGATGAATTTTAGTTTGACGATGAAGCGTCTAAAGCTAAAAGGATTCAAGAAACATGTTAGATCAAAATCCATTTAAACAGCCACTGATCTGACAAAGTGATACAGCTGATACATAGTTGGACAAAATAATTTCAGTTCATGGACAAAAAAACAACAAAGTCCCCCAGTTCACTAATTACTGCTTCAAATACACAGTAAGAGTAAAAAGTGGAGTAAAAATGTGTTGGAATGGACCAGTCACAGTCCAGACCTAAATCCAACTGAGAATCTGTGGCAGACTTGAAAATTGCTGTTCACAGACTCTCTCCATCCATTTCACTCTCCAGATGTGCAAAGCTGGTGGACAAACCCCAAAAGACCTGCTGCTGTAATTGCAGCAAAAGGTGGTTTTACAAAGTACTGACTCAGGGGGCTGAATATAAATGCAGCCACACTTTTCAGACATTTATCTGTAAAAAAGTTTGAAAAACATCTATCACTTTCCTTCCACTTGACATTTATGTGCCTCTTTGTGTTGATCTATCAAGTAAAATCCCAATAAAATACATTTACATTTGTGGTTGTAACGTGACTAAATGTGGAAAAGTTCAAGGGGCGTGAATACTTTTGCAAGGCACCGTACATCCACTGAGGATATCTACCGTGTAAAGTTACCATCTGCCAGTTCACAACTTTGATTAAAACTTTTGTCCTTTTATAATAAATGTTTTTGATATATTACATCATAGTTCAACCTGCATTTTAAGTGTGAGTTTCCAGAAAGAATTTTCCATAATGACTGAGCAAATCTTTCTTCATCACCGTGACTATGAAGGTCACATGAAGTTCACTTAAAGGAGCTGAGCAGAAGACGGACAAAAAGAGGTGAGGGGACAGTTAATCACTGGTGGAGAAAAGGACAAAATAAAAAACAAGACAAACAACAAAAGAAGTGATGTGGTATAAAAACACCATGTGCTGCATTATTGCAAAAGTATAGCTGAAAAGCAACATGATAAACACTTAACCTCATCATGTGATAAACATGCAAAGATATTCTAATGAAAAAACATTCAGACCCACAGGGCAGGAGAGGACATTTCACAGAAATGGCCCTGATTGTGATTCTTTACAAAAACACACACATATTTTTACCTTGTTGTATTTTTACCACTTTTTCTTAAATATGGGATCTGAATATTTCTCCCCCTGGTGCATTGTGGTCTAACAGGCATCAAATGTGTGGATGGAGTAATATGATATAACCACAATGTTTCCTCTTGTTATACTTGATCACTGGCAGAGGCCAATAAAGAGGCCACAACAACCAGTGTGGGTTAATGACCATAAGCACTATTTATTAAAAACATGTAAAAATGGAAAAGTAGAAGCCTGATATGAAGGGAGGCTGGAGTATCATAAATGTGCATTAACCATATAACAAACCAAAACCAAATTAAATAAGCACACAACAACCCACACAACATAAAAGTGAGTGAACCTACCACACACACAGCTGCAGGCCACAAAATCAGAAACAAAAAGACTTTGACTTTCAGTGAAGTCATCATGGACCATAAGATACATGAATCATTCCTCAATATAAATCTGTCCCCCACACTTTACCTTGTCCCACAGCTGCAGACAGCAGAGGACAGGCAGGGGAACAGCTACTGTTTACAGAGAAACTCTAAAAGGTTTTCTGTCTTTGTTTTCTGTCACTGTAAATATGACAATTGTATTTTAACTGGTGATTTAAATATCCATGTTGATAACAAGGCAGCTAAGTGATGAATTTTATCAATTTGTTAGACTGTAAGAACATCACTCATCATGTTAATGAGCAAACTCAGTGTAGGGCAAACTCTGGACATTGTCTTAGTGTAATCATGTCCTATGTTGCTGCTCTGTCAGACCATCACTGCATATTTGCATATATACATTTTTTCCACTGTTTTACTTCAGAAGTAACGGCAAATTTATTGGCACATGGCACATTTTTTGACTTATGTGCAGAAAGAAATTTTACAAGAAAAAAATGTATAAAATTATTTTCCCCAGGTTTACTTTGTAAACCATAGACAAACCAAAGGTGCTTTTTAACACAATTGAGAACATTTAAAACCCAATCGAAAACAATACCAACCACATAGACGACCAAACATCTTCACAAACTTCTTTCAAGACAACACAGCTACCATCAGTTGTGACATCAGCACAAAACATGCAGTGGACAATCTCCATTCTGGGAGCCTGTCAAGAAATTCATAAAAATGTGCTGTGATAAACACTTTGACTTAACCAGATTTTGGATGGAAATATTTTGCAAAAATTGAAATTGATGTTCAGCGGCGCATGATCCTTCTGTGCTCTCCTGAAGTCGACAACCATTTCCTTGCAGAGTGAGGTGTTCAGGCCCAGCATGCTCAGCTTCATGCTGAGTTGCTGTGGGATGATTGTGTTGGACGCTGAACTGAAGTCTATAAACAGCATTTGGCTGTCTTTTGGCTGTCTTTATTGTCCAGATCAGTAAGTGACAGGTGCAAAGTGGAGGTGATGGCATCGTCCGTTGAGCTTTTGGGACGGTACGAATCCTGCAGTGGGTCTAGTGTAGGTGGTAGCATGGTCTTGATGTGCTTCATGACCAGCCTCTTCCAGCGCTTCATGATAATAGGTGTGAGTGCAATGGGACAGTGGTTGTTGAGGCAGGACACTGGTGATTTCTTCAGGACAGGGACAATGGTTGTGGTTTTGAAGCACATCGGGACAACAGCTCTGCTCAGAGAGATGTTACAGATGTCTGTGAGAACATCTGCTAGCTGATCTGTGCATCCAATACAAATCTACATCTTAACTACATGTAAAATACAATAACAATAAATGGCTCACTGTGATCAGTCAGGAGCTGAGTTTCTGTCTCATGACAAAGAGTCTGAAGGAGAAAGCATAAATGTATTTAGTAACAAGCAAATAATGTCACTTTAAATTCTTAATAACAAAGCATTGATTTATTGCTAAACTCCATAAGAGTAAACTTACTGTTTGCAGGTCTGAATCCTGAAACAAGAGTTTACATTATTAAATTAAAAGATAATTCACTTTGACATTAACGAGGTATTTTTCTGAAATAAGTTTGTCAAAGTCAACAACTTATATTGACCATGGTTGATGTAAAATGTCAATAAAAGGGGAGAATACTTTTGACAAGCACTGTACATGTCACTTAGTGGAGCAATTCATAGGTTTTTAAATCTCTTTAGGACTTTGAGACAGACAGACATAAACTGTGAGTAAAGGGGATTCATTGCTGGTTTAAATGTCACTATGTGAACTGTTGATCCTTTTAGAAAATGACCCAAGTTGAGCATGTTTACTTCACCTGCTGAGAATTTCCATTGTGTCCTTTTGGTAGAAAAGTTACAGCCAGTTTTTCTAACATATTATCAATTTTTGACATTGGTTGAACCTACAAATTTATTACCACAGTGGAGTAAAAATGGTACAATAACTAAAAACATCTGTCTCTCACAATTGTTCTTCTTCCACCAGATAAAGAGTCCAGTGATGCAGACTGACAGCAGCATCAGTCCTACAACAACTCCAATGACAGCACCAACAGGAACCTGTGAGGGAGGAACTGGAACCAGAACACAACATTTCCAGTTTGTCTCTGCCAGTGGATGAAGATGAACATGGAATCCACTTTAAGTTTCATATGAATAAGACAGTAGACGCCGTTTCATTTTATTTGCTTCACTAAAGGTCAAATCTAAGAATATTGTTCTTGTTTGTTTGAATTATGTCCCTCAGATATTATGACTTGATAAGTACAATGTTATCAAGTGAACTATGGAAATTTGACCTAAGGTGTAAACCAGACTAATTCTGTTGGCTTAAGGTGAAGGATTCAAATGTAAATCAGGAATTAGCATCAAAACATGTCCACATTTGAACATTTGACAACAAATATTTGTAGTTGGGATCAGAGATTTACTTTAGTGAAAAAACTAAAACCTTGTGTGTATTTTTTATTTTCATCATATCTGACTCCAGTCTTACCCCAGTTGGTCCTGATCACAGCTTTGTCCAGTTTAATGACAGGGCTGTTCCTCACACCAGAGAGCTGAAACACACAGTCGTATCTCCTCCAATCTTCAGGTTTGACTGATGAAATGTTCAGATCAACTCTCATCTGGAAGGTTCCATCATGGTTGGGGAGGATCTCTCCATGGTCCACGTCCTCATGAAGCTCCTGTCCATCTTTCCTCCAGTACATTGTGGCTCTGTCAGGGTAGAAACCTGTAGCGTGGCAGCTGACTGGAGAGGACGGAGACTTCTGGAGGAGAGACACTGAGGGAAGATCTGGAAGAAAGAGGGAGAAAAGGTTAAAGAACGGATGAAAGCAGTAAACCACGGAGGCTGAGAAAGATCAGAAAAGGTAAATGAGAAAAGAAAAAAAACAATAATAAGATTAAACTCAATAGGGACGTATCAGGATTAAAAGAGAAAAAGGGGGAGAAACAATTAAAGACATAATTCAGTGTTTATATGAACATAGTTTAGTAACATATAGAATTATCAGGTCAGGTCATGTGATTCTACCTGTTCTTACAAATTACAAACATCCTCAGCCTCTCAGGATAAATCTGAGTGAGGAAATTAACATTATGTTCTATTCTGGCTTTGTCAGCCTCCCATTCCTGTTGGATGACGTCGGCCTCTGGTTTCAGAGAGATCCACATTCGCTTCTTCAGGTCAAATGACATGAAGTCTTCTCCATCATAACCATACTGTAAAAAAACTGTCTGTCCAGTCTGTTCATCCAATTCACAGCCTTCCATCAACTGTAAGATGTGGACACCTGAGAACAACAGAGAATTTTTTCAGTCGATTTTCTGTGGATGAGTTGTACAGTTTAATGGTCACTGGGAGAAATGTTCTCTTCTGTTGCTCTTTGAAGCACAGTGATGAGTTTCTGATGTGTCTCCAGGCCTCCTGATTAATTTGTCTAGTCACTTGGTGAAGGTTACCTTCATAAACATGAACCTGCTGAACACTCTGCATCAATCATTAGCAGCCTGAGTCCATCACTGCCATCCACAACCACAATATCACCCAGACTTTTATTGGAATTATCTTCCAGAAGTCGACACATATACATCATTCTTTGACAAGAATATATCTAGTACTAAGAGGTGGGGAACAACATGCACAGGAATGAACCTAACATGCATGTTGTTGGACTGTGGGAGGAAACCAGAGTACATGGAGGAAACCCACACAAACACAGGGAGGACATGCAAACTCCACACAGAAAGGCTGCAGCCGGCAGGTGGATTCAAACGGGGACCTTTTAGCTGTGGACACTCCCCCACTGTGCTGCCCAGACTGGGTCATATAAGATTATTAATAAAGTGAAGATGTAAAAGTCTGTGGAATGCACAGAGATTTGTGGTAGAAAAACTAGTATTTTCCTGATTAGTAAGTGAGCAGATGTGCACAGGATTACTGACAAATAATCAGTGTAATAGCTTTCTGACAAATGAGCTGCAGTAAAATGTATATTATACTATTATACTATATACTATACTCATGTGATGCAGAAAAAGAACAAACAATTTCACATTCAAGTAAAGCAGTATTTTTTCCTCATACTTAATGATCAGTGTGTTTTCAAGATGAGGTCATGAAGCAGAAATCAGTTCACACTTTCATTCTTGTGCTGTGGATCAGTGTGTTGTGGTCTTGATATGTCATTTCTGTGAGGAGCAGCCATGTCATGTAATTCAAGCTCAGAGGCCCTGTCACCTTTAATCTGCCCCCAGTGAAAACTTTACTACTTTTCTACTTTCCAAGTAGAACAGTTTAAAAGTAGAACATAGAACATACTGCACCTCCACTTTGATTGAAGTGCTGCATAATTCTTTCAAGTCTGGATTTAAAGCGTTTAGGCTGTATCTCGAAACATTCTTCAGTATACAGCTCCATTAGCCAAAGATTGTCTTTGAACAGTTTTGTCCACACATCGTGATTTACTTCCATGGTTCTGTTGCTGTTGCAGTAACCTGCCTCAATGTCCTCAACCAGGGCAACAATCACCAAATCTGGGAGGTTTTGAATTCCAGAAGATGCAGTGATGAGAAACTTAAGGGAATGTTTCACTGTGAGACAACATAAAAATACATTCAGTATTCAGCCTTAATATACTGTACACATATTGTCCCAAATGGGACATTTACAGTCTGAACATGTTCAGTTGTCTTTTCAAACTGAGGTAAAACTGTGGACGCAGGGACAAAGTGCAGACTGAAGTAAAGAGTTTAGAGATTGAAATGTGAACTTACCTGGTGATGAAACGTGACACAAGAGAAGCAACAGAAATAACGACTTCATCCTGATTTGATCAAGAATCACGGAGAAATAATCGAGTTGCTTCGGTCTCTGTGAAAGATGGGAGTGGTTGGATATTTGGCACAAATCCCACAACGTCGCCAGATTTCAATGCTGCGATAATAAGAAAACACTGAAATAGTAAAGTAGAGACAAGAACCTAATACAAATGTCCTTAAAAAGCCATTTGTTTCATTGATGATACACCGCGTATTTAAATGAGTTTTCCTTTCTTTTGAGTTACATTACATGTTAAATGTCTCCCCCCTCTGGACAGATCAGGAAGTGACTTATAACGGGACCCACTTTACAACATGATACACAAATGTGTTTCTGAGGAACAAACATTA
Source organism: Channa argus (assembly GCF_033026475.1). NCBI lineage: Eukaryota > Metazoa > Chordata > Actinopteri > Anabantiformes > Channidae > Channa > Channa argus. The sequence goes on from NC_090197.1 coordinate 6,866,045, forward strand.
CAGAATAATTAGGAAATGAAGTTCCTACGTCTGTATATCCACAATTGTCACTATAAATTGTGAATTATGTGATTAAAATCCTGTTTAAATATAGAAAAATTAAGTCAGCCGAATTTACTGTTAGTAGCTGCTGTTTACACCGTTTACTGTACTGATATCTATCAATATTATTTATTTTTAATTGAATATTATGTATAATTAAATTTATTATGGCTATGCAATTCCTTAAAAAGCTTCATAGATATAATACAGTGTGATGTTTTAGAGTGAAGGGTTTGCTTTCAACTATGATGTTAAAAACACTTACTGTCGTTTAAAAACAGTGATACCGTCTAAAAATACCCCAGTATCAGTAAAAGTCTATCAGTGACACTAAAGGGAACAGAACTGTAAAATACATAAGTAACAGCAAAATAATGTTTGTAATGTATCAAACGTATAAATGTTCAATAGAGAAAGGTTCCTTTCAGAAATACATATTATATCATTTATATTATTTATGTTACACTTTTTATAACATGTTACAGGACAACATAAATTGTTAAAAATATCTATATCAAATAGCAAATATCTATCTATCTATCTATCTATCTATCTAGATATCTCCTGTAATAGCAGCATTTAGTTCTACAGTGTGTCAGATCCTATGAGACTGACACTCTGAGCTGGAATCCATGACACAAGTGGGATGTGGAGGAACAGTAGGAGTGTAGCCTAGAAGTTCAGGTCTTGGACCCAAACTGCAGCCTCATTGTTAAATAGGAGTAAAATATGAAGTCAGCAGCTGGAGACGAGTATGAATGTGAGAGACACTGAGGGAGGAACTGGAGGAAGGGGATTTTAGTTTTAGCTTCCTGTAGTTCACATAGTCCTTCAGGAATTAAGGGCAATAACTGGTGAGTAATATGTTACTTGAATAAAAAAAAAAAAACATTGTTTTAACCCCACGTATGTTTGTAGATTGCAGCCTGTTCTGAGAAACAGCCACCTCTGCTTCTTCTGGTCCAGTGTTATGAAGCCTTGTCCATCAAAACCAAACTGTTGATGTCCAACAATGTCTTCAGTCTCATCTTTACATTAAGAGCCAAACATCTCCTGCAAAATGTGAACATCTGGGTCACAGAGACTTCAGTCAACAAGGGTTGTAGTCAGTTGTAACAGATATTAGGAAATAACTACTATGTACACACTTTCTCATTTTCAACTTTATTATCGGACTGAGGGTGTTTTCTCTTAAACCAATCAGATTCTGCCACAGTGTCTGTGAGCCAATCATCTCATAGCTGTCTACATTTAAATCAGTGCTGGCTTCTAAAAATTCTGTGTCTATGTACATGTTTGTAGGGAACATAACAAAGCACATGACTGTCTGATGTGTAGATGCACATGTTCAAATTTGATTTACAGTCAGATAGAATTGATCAAAGTCTGTTTATGTTGTGTATCTACATACTTGTGTGAAGAATTAATATATAGAAATAACTAAACAAAACACAGTAGCTACAGTATAAAAGAGAGACAAGCCTCCACGTTTGTTTAAGTGCTGTTCTACATTCTCTAATTCTGCTTTTGAGGACACACATGTGACAATCAAGACGTCACTGCACCAGTCCAAGTGCTCAGGATCAGATTCCAGAACATTTTGGAACTTTTTTAAATTCTGCTTTCTTTATGCTGCAGTCACAACTGAACTCCATTAAACACTGAAACAATGACAAATGTGTCATTTGTTAGGAAAAAAGAACTTAGAACAAGTTCTCACTAGTACAAGTGAAAAAATCTGTTTGGACAATGCAGTAAATGTTTAATGTGTAAGTAAGTCCAAGTTAGAAAACTCCCCTGATTCTAAATTTAGCTCAAAACTGGAAGAGTCTTGTTTCACAGGAGCAGGTCTCAGGACTGTGCTTGACCCAAGTGGATCCAAATGAACACGAACATGAGCCATATCAGCTGTGACCAGATTAGCAGTCATGCAGAGAAGAGAATGAGGACTGACTGAGCTTCCACACATCTTTGCGTCTAAAGCCCAAAAGCACCTGAGGCAAACTGCAACAGGCTGAATGTATTTACATGCCGACAATAAATTAAATTAATGTTATGTAACCTCAGCAGCTGCTTATGCAAAAAAAAAAAAAAACACTGCATGTGTGGATGTAGAGTCTGGAGTGGTCTTAAAAATACAAAAAAAAAACAAAACAAAAACCAAAAGAGGCTCAGTCTGTCTGCAAGATGAGCAAGATGGACACAAACCATTTACAGGTGCTGGTCATATAATTAGAATATCTTCACAAAGTTGATTTATTTCACTAATTCCATTCAATAAGTGAAACTTGTATAATGTTTACATTCATTCCACACAGTCTGATATATTTCAAATGAATATTTCTTTTAATTTTAATGAAAACCACAAATTCAGTATCTCAGAAAATTAGAATTTACTTAAGACCAATACAAAGAAAGGATTTTTAGAAATCTTGGCCAACTGAAAAGTATGAACATGTACAGCACTAAATACTTAGTTGACAATACTGTACTTTTTAATAGCTGTACTTTTGCCTGAATTACTGCAGCAATGCGGCTTGGAGTCGATCAGTCTGTGGCACTGCTCAGGTGTAATGAGAGCCCAGGTTGCTCTGATAGTGGCCTTCAGCTCTTCAGCAGAAAAGGGGAATGTGGTCCATCTCATCATAAACTACAGTAAACTTCTAATACAAAGACTAAACACAAAGTAGGTTTAAATGTTAAATGCACTTACTGAAGTAAATAAGTCACTTTGAGCTCATTTGACCTAATAACCTGATTGTGCCACATTTAGCAGCAACAAACACTTCAGATAACTGGAGTTCAGTATTAGAGGTGCAGTGGTCCAATCTTCTTCAGACACAGAAATGATCATAAACTCACAAGAACAAATGAAAATTGTTCAGTCATATCAGATTTCACAGATATCAAATCAATTCTATTTACCTGCACAGTGACTCCTGAAGGTGCTTCACAAACAGCATGAAATTAATACATTTTAAAATAAAAATATCACCTGGTGTTAAAGGTGACATTTCTGTCTGTGCATTATGTGCAAACACAGACATTTTTAATGACACATTGGACAAAAGAGTTGACAACCACGATAAAATCAGCTGTTTCATTATTGTGTCTTCAGATGTAAAAAACACTCTCACATAACCAGTTTGATTCATCTGTGATCTTCTGATAGTTATATGTTCAGATTAAATGAAAACACAAACTCAGGTTTGATGTCACAGTAGCTTCACAGGACGTCTCTTCTTATGTCTCTGGGCCCTGTTAAGACACATTATAAAGCACCTTAAAATATGTTTGTGATACTGGGCTATGAAAAAAATCTCTATTATATTTTATTTTACACTTGCACTCAAATATTATCTGAATGTAAACTACAGGATCATAATTATACATTATGATATAAGCTACAACATGAACAACACCTGGTGGTTTTAAAATACAAATCTTATGTTTTAATATGTGTTTTGTACTTTATTAAAATGTAGTTTATCTGTTTAGTACTTTTACTTGAGTATTGAGTGTGTGTGTACTTCTACCACCTCAGTACACAGTATATCACAGTTTGCAGTGTTTGGGGCTGTGTAGCTGCAGATTGCTCAGAGTGGACATCCTGAAACTTGTCTTCCATGATAATATTAATAGTAATAATATTGTAGCTGATGTTTGTAGTACTGGTATGTACACAGCATATTGTAGTTGAAATAATGAAGTACTCACTGTGATCAGTTTGTTGTCAACTGATAAAGAGTCTGAAGCAGAAAATTAAGTGAAATTATTGAATCTGAAATTAACAGTTATTTAAAGACAACATTAAATGAAAGACAAGACTGGACACTAATTATTGATCAGCTACTAACAGTAATATCAAACAAATTAAATGTATAAATTGGATTTGATAAACTTTAGTTTATAGTTCTGAAACTTTAAAAACAGATGAAAAACAGCTCAACAGATTCTGTACAGTGACTGAAGACTCCATATCTGATTTTTCTTGGGTTTTCAGAAGTTACTGAATCAGCCAGACTTTAAAATAAATTAATAAAAAAAGAAAATATATTTTATGTGTTGTCCCTGAGTTAAATCAACATATTAAATCCAACAGTGGAGTAAAAATGTCTTTATCATGAATAAAACCATCTTTGTTTCTCACCATTGTTGTTCTTCTTCCTCCAGATGAAGAGTCCAGAGATGCAGGCTGACAGCAGCATCAGTCCTACAACAACTCTGACAGCACCAACAGGAACCTGTGAGGGAGGAACTGGAACCAGAACAGAAGATTATTGAACCTGGTTTCTCACACACACATTGGTGTGTTTTATTCAGACGTTCTGTGTTCACATTATTGTAGTTGACTTTGATCAGTACACTGTTATAGGAGCTGAAATATGAACAGAAAATGAAATTGTCTTTGGTCAAAAGCTTAAGATTCACATTTAAAATATCCTAATAACTCAGGAAAACATTTGAACTGACAACTAATTTCTAATGGCATGAAAATGTGGGTTGAATTTAGGAAATAACATTAGTTAAAAGATAAACTGGTTTGTGTTTTAAATCTGCATCATATCTGAATCCAGTCTTACCCATTCCTGTTGGATGACGTCGGCCTCTGGTTTCAGAAGGATCCACGTTCCCTTCTTCAGGTTAAATGACATGAAATCTTTTCCATGATAACCATACTGTGAAAAAACAGTCTGTGTTTTTTCATCCAAATTACAGCTTTGCATCAACTGTAAAATGTGGACACCTGGGACACACAGAGAAAAACAGTTTACAATAATGTCTCCAGTGGAAAGATGATCCTAACAATAAAGAATGTTTTATCAAGTACTGCTCTTCTCCCAGTGGTTTGTTTGACTCAAAACCAGATTCTGTGAAACACTCAGTCGTGATCAGTTTTGGTAAAACACGAACCTGCTAAACACCTGCATCAATCATTAGCAGCCTGAGTTCATCACTGGCATCAATAACTACAATATTACCCAGACTTTTATTGGAATTTTATCCCATTCTACAGGCTTCACAAACTGTATGTATTTTCCTGTTGTAATAATGTAGTCAGCAAGCTTAATGTGCAGAAATGCTTATATATGACCTCTTACCAACACTTTAAACAGCAATTCATAATCACAACAAATAACATGAACTTCTCCCTGGACATGGCTAGTACAATGGGACATGGTGCTGTAAGGCGGCAGCACTTACCACTCCCCCACCGTGCTGCTCAGAATGGTTCATGTAAGATTATCAATAAATTAAAGAACTGCAATTCTGTTGAGTGCACAGACATTTTTGGTAGTAAAACATTTGTATTTTCCTGTTTTGCACCTTTCGAATTATAATAGAATGTCAATGGTAAAAATTAAACCAAAAGAGAAACGTTCATGAAGTTTGTCGTTCTGTCAGTGTGTGACGTGTGTGTGCACAAGCAAAAAGCCACAACACAACCAAATTCTGAAACTTACTCTGCCCCCAGTGACAACTTCCTCCCTATAGTTTACAAGAAAGATAAAGAACTGTTTCAAAGTACAACATGGAAACTTCTGTACCTCCACTTTGATTGAAGTGCTGCATAATTCTGTCAAGTCTGGGTTTAAAGCGTTTAGGCAGAGTCTCAAAACACTGTTGAGTGTACAGCTCCAGGAGCCAAGGATTTTCTTTGAACAGTGTTTTCCACACATCGTGATTTACTTCAATGGTTTTGTTGCTCTTGCAGTAACCTGCCTGAACGTCATCAACCAGGACAACAACCACCAACTCTGGGAGGTTTTGGATTCCAGAAGATGCAGTGATGAGAAACTTAAGGGAATGTTTCACTGTGAGACAACATAAAAAGGCTATAAGTCAAAGCAATTTTATTTATATAGCACATTTCATACACAAAGCAACTCAAGGTGCTTTACAAAAGATAAGAAGAATGAAAACACAGGACAAACTAGAAAACACATTTGCATGACTCAGCTTTTCTGCGATATCGAATTCTACAAATATTTTTACGATGATAAAAAACAGATAATGCAGGTCTGAATATAAAACGTCTCCCAGATCTTTTATAGTAAGACTTACACTATATGACACTATGAAATAAGGTACATTCAGTACAGCCTTACTATACTGTGGACATGTTGTCATCACACTCACACAAATTTGACTTTTACAGTCAAACTGAGATAAAACTGTGGACGCAGGGACAAAGTGCAGACTTTACAGAAGTAAAGAGTTTAGAGATTGAAATGTGAACTTACCTGGTGATGAAACGTGACAGAAGAGAAGCAACAGAAATAACGACTTAATCCTGATTTGATAAATTGGTTCAGTCCTTGTAAACATTTGAGTGGTGGGTTGTTTTTCAGAATTTCTGCAAGACGTCGCCAGATGTCCAATGCTAAAAGACGCAGAAGTAGACGATGAAGTAGGAAAGTAGAGACAGGAAGCTAAAAAAAATCGTCCCTAAAAGCCATTTTTGGAGTTGGTCTATCGTAAACGTTTCTTCTCTTATGGGTGTTGCATTAGATGCTACATGTCTCCTCCTATGATCACATGTAAACGTTTCCCAAAAAAGCAAGAAGCGACTTTACAACACTTCACAAAACAACAAACAAACACGTTTCCGCTCCGCCCACAAACGCTCCGCCCACAAACGCTCCGCCCACAAACGCTCCGCCCACAAACGCTCCGTCCTTTAGCAAGACGCGACTTTACAGCGCTTCGACTTTACAAACATGTTTCTGCGGACGCACGTTTGAGTGTGTGTGTGAGAGAGTGAGAGAGTGTGTGTGTATGTTTGTGAGTGTGAGTGTGAGACAGGGGTGTATTATGTCTCATAGTTGCAAAGAAACAAACAGTATTTGATCTTTCTGACTGTTTTTAGCTTCTATTTTGTCACCAGGTCAAATTGACCCGAACAGCACTTTTGTAATAGAAACATGTAGGGGGGGGTTGCAAATATGTGAACTGAATTTTTATTTTATATGTTGATTATACTAAATAAGCCAAGCAGGAGAAGTTTCAAAGTGAAAAAATACTTGTAAGTATTTTTTTTTTAGATTGTTAAACTTTAAAACGGGTCAATTTGACCCTGAACATAACAGGAGGGTTAAAGACATGATTAAGGTGAATTTAGAACATTAGAAGGAAACTGCCACAAAAGTCACTATTTGTATTTATTACCTACAAAGTAAAGGTTTTCTCACACGGTGGCTGTTACACAAACCTGCTGTATTTCTAAAAAATATAGACTCAGCTGTGTAAGCATCACATCTCACTACATTGTGTGTGTGTGTGTGTTAAAAATCAATGCTTGTTGCTTTAAACTTCTTGACACATTCGCTCTCTCTCTTCAGTGCTGAAAGAGAAACCGATGAGCAACAAAAAAGGAGGGAAATGGTCCAAGTGGCTGAGTCTGAAAACGATCCATTTTTAAACTGAAGTCATGGTTCTAACAAACAGTGTGTGTGTGAGAAAGTATTTTTTTAAAAAGAGCGGTGCATGTGATTATTGGACGAGGGCCGGTCAGGGGCTGGACAGGGCAGGCTGCAGACAGACGCAGAGAAAAGGGACATTTACCTTGAACTCCAATCATCCCGTCTCTTGGATGGGGTCAGATTGATTTGGATGTCTGTCTGTCTGTCTGTCTAGGAGTGTGGCTGACATCTGTCTTCCTGTGAAAACGTTTCTCACAGAATGAAAAAGACAAAATAAATTGTTGGTGTTTGGACGGCACTTTTCCTTTTAGAGCTACTACAAGTGAGGGGCCAGATTCATTCATTTACTTGCTGCTACGCAGAGGCCGATGTGACACAATGCTTTCGGTTTTGTGTTATTTTAATTCAATTCAATTCAATTCAACTTTATTTATATAGCACCAATTCACAACAAAGTCATCTCAGGGCACTTTACAGAATAAAGTCAAGATTATAAAGATTTATAAAGAGAACCCAACAATTCCCCCTGGAGCAAGACATAGGCAACAGTGGAGAGGAAAAACTCCCTTTAACGGAAGAAACCTCCAGCAGAACCAGGCTCAGGGTGGACGGCCATCTGCCTCGACCGGTTGGGGTGAGTGGAAAGTGAAGAGAGAAAAGAACAGAGCAACAAAAAGCAACAACAAAACATCGGGCAGATTGGTAGGACCAGTAGCTTCACGCTGGAAGACACACAGCTTCAAAGCCGGGGACACCTGCAGAAAGGGACAGAGAGAGGGGGACAGAGGAGGACAAAGACAACTACGGGAGAGAACACACAGAGTTAATGACATACAGTGGTGACAATTGCTGGATGAGAGGAGAGGAGAGATGGTCAAGAGGAGGAAAGGAGCTCAGTGCATTGGGGGGTGGGGTCCCCCAGCAGTCTAAGCCTATGGCAGCATAACTATAACTAACTATATGCTTTATTAAAAAGGAAGGTTTTAAGCCTAGACTTAAAAGTAGAGAGGGTGTCTGCTTCCCGAATCTGAACTGGGAGCTGGTTCCACAGGAGAGGAGCTTGATAGCTAAAGGCTCTACCTCCCATTCTACTTTTGGAAATTCTGGGAACCACAAGTAGGCCTGCATTCTGAGAGCGAAGTGGTCTACTGGGATGATATGGTGCTATGAGGTCTTCTAAATATGATGGAGCCTGAACATTCAGAGCTTTATATGTAAGAACAGGGTTTTAAATTCTATTCTACATTTAATGGGAAGCCAATGGAGAGAAGCTAGTGAAGGTGAAATATGATCTCTCTTGCTAGTTCCAGTCAGCACTCTTGCTGCAGCATTTTGGATTAATTGCAGGCTCTTTAGGGAGTTACTGAGGCATCCTGAAAGTAGGGAATTACAGTAGTCCAACCTAGAGGTAACAAATGCATCGACCAGTTTTTCGGCATCACTTTGAGACAGGATGCTCCTAATTTTGGCAATGTTCCGTAGGTGGAAGAAGGCTGTTCTAGAGATTTGTTTTATATGTGAGTTAAAGGATAGATCCTGATCAAAAATAACTCCAAGGTTCCTTGCAGTAGTACTGGAGGCCAGACTTATGCCATCTAGTGTAACAATATGGTTGGACATCATATCTCTGAGATTTTTGGGCCCAAATACTATGACTTCAGTTTTGTCTGAGTTTAAAAGTAAAAAATTGTGGGACATCCAGGCCTTTATGTCTTGTAGGCTTGAAGCTTTATTAACTGATTATTTTCATCTGGTTCCATAGATAAATATAGCTGGGTATCATCAGCATAACAGTGGAAATTTATGGAGTGTTTTCTAATAATGTTGCCTAAAGGAGACATATATAAAGTAAAATGTATTGGTCCTAACGAAGAGCCTTGTGGAACTCCATAGCTAACCTTTGTGTGCATGGAGGATTCATCATTAACATGAACAAATTGAAATCTATCAGATAGATAAGATTTAAACCAACCTAGTGCAGTTCCTGTAATTCCAATTTCATGTTCCAGTCTCTGTAATAAAATGTTATGATCAATGGTATCAAATGCAGCACTAAGATCTAACAGAACAAGTATAGAGATGAGTCCAGTATCTGAGGCCATGAGAAGATCGTTGGTGACTTTTACCAGTGCTGTTTCTGTACTATGATGAACTCTAAATCCTGACTGAAAGTCTTCATACAAATTATTCCTATGAAGGTGATCACATAATTGTTTTGCGACTACTTTTTCAATTATTTTAGAAATAAAGGGGAGATTAGATATTGGTCTGTAATTGGCTAAAACACCTGGGTCAAGACAGGGTTTTTTAAGTAATGGTTTAATTACAGCTACCTTATAGGCCTGTGGTACATGGCCTGTTTCTAAAGATAGATTGATGATATCTAATATGAATGTATCTATTAAGGGTAAAGCTTCCTTGAGCAGCTTAGTTGGAATAGGGTCTAGCAGACAGGTTGTTGGTTTAGATGAGGTAATAATTGAAGTTAGCTCAGAGAGATCTATGGGTAAAAAGCAGTCTAACAGGGATTGGGGCCTTATCAATGACTCTAGCACTGCTGTACATGAAGATCTATCTGTAATTTTTTGGGGGAGGATCTGGTGAATTTGTTCTCTAATAGCTACAATTTTATTCATAAAGAAGCTCATGAAGTCATTGCTGCTCAAAGTTAAGGGAATAGTAGACTCAACAGAACTATGGCTCTTAGTCATCCTGGCTACAGTGCTGAACAGAAACCGGGGGTTGTTCTTGTTTTCTTCTATTAATGATGAATAATATGCTGTTCTGGCATCACTGAGAGCTTTTTTGTACATTTTTAAACTATTTTTCCAGGCTAAATGAGATTCTTCTAACTTTCTTGAACGCCACTTCCTTTCTAACTTTCGTGTTTCCTGTTTTAGGTTGCGTGTTTGTGAACTATACCATGGAGATCGCCTCTGCTGGTTTACTGCCTTCTTTTTCAGAGGGGCAACACTATCGAGTATTGTATGTAGTGAGGCTGCAGAATTGTCAACAAGATAATCTACTTGTGCAGGAGTAACATTAAGGAGACTACTTTCCATTGTATTAACATATGGTGAAGCAAATGATGAAGAAATAATTTCTTTAAATTTGTTGACAGCTTTTTCACTTAAGCATCTGCTATAGTGGAATTTTTCCCTAACTGCTGTATAGTCTGTTATTGTAAATTCAAATGTTATTAAAAAATGGTCAGACAGAAGAGAGTTGTGAGGAAATATGGTTAAATTATCCGCTTCAATTCCATACGTAAGGACAAGGTCTAACGTGTGACTTTTAACCTTTAACATGTTAAAGAGTCCAGCTCAAGAGTAAACCTGATGTTCAGACAGACGTTACGCAAACAAACTTATCAATTCCAATTATGATGCTGGGAAACTCAGACGCTTTTCTAAAAAAGACACTGCCCCAAAAATGATATTTCAACAAGCTATTAGTTCATCAGAAATGAACCAATAAAAAATTCCTCAATTGCCGAATATCATTAAGAATTAAAATAACCCATACACAGTATACTCACCAGCACTGACACAATATCACTCTGACAACCTGAGAGACAAATACTTTAATTAAAATATGATCTGTACCCTTAAAGAGGGGCAGCTGTGGGTCAGTTGGTGAGGCACGGGAACTCTCGGGAAAAAGCCAAAAGGACAAAAAAAATAAATAAAATAAGTTGTTGTGCACAAACTGGAGGAATGTTTGCCTTTCTTCTTTTCAGTAAATGTAAAGATATTTCAGAAAAAACAAATCAAGTGATATTGAGATCTGATGAGCAGTAACATGACAGCACTTTGACTCCATCTTGGTTGTTCTATTACCATGTTTAACATATTTCAAATGAATGAGGAGGCCAAAACATACGAACCACCTCTTCTTATAATGCAGTCAAGTACGACTGCACTGCTCACTTACACCTCAATAATAAACACATAGTAGAATCATCACCTTCCTGAGAGTTTAATCCTAAAAACTGAGCAATTATAACCTGATAAAAGTAGAATTCATGGCAGAGCCGTTGTATTGGACACAAATTTGAAACAGAACCTTTAATGATTCCCGCAGCCCCACAATGTTCCAATCCCCAGAGTTGAATCCCCAATAGAATCACACATTGGCAAACTGGGTTTTGTCTCGTTAAAAATATACTAAGTAAAAGAAGATATCAAAAAAAGTAACAATTGCCTTTCACACACAAGGAAAAGGATACAAAAAGATAGTGAAGGCACTGAATGTTCCAAGAGACATAGTTCAGAGTTAAAGGAGCAGTGGAGGAAGCTATTAAAGGCTGCACCCAGATAGCTGAGGAGGGCAGGTGGAGAAAAATCCTTGAGTGACTTGGTGGGAGCAGGCACTGAGGTTTCAGTTTGCACATCAAGTCGCTTTCTACACGCTGAGGGTTTCAATGTCAGAACTCTGTGACATATAGTACTGCTGACCTAAAAGACCAAGTAGTGACTCAAAATCATATATTCTGTTCTGTGGAGCAATTAAACAAAACTGGAACTCGCTGCTCATGGACCAGCGAGGAAGAAGAATGAAACCCTGCCTACCGTGAAGCATGCTGTTTGCACAGTGGTGCTCTGGGGCTGCTTTGCTTCACACGCCACTGGATACACTCGATGGTTTCATTCAAGTATCAGAGCGTCCTGGGAGAAAACATCATGCTGCCTGTGGGGAAGCTGGAGCCTAGGCATTAATTCACCTGTTCAACAGCACCGTGATCCCAAGCACCAAGCCTTGGTGGACTAACTTGTTTGATGTGTTCTTCGCAAACAGCTGAAAGTTTGGCGAAAAATTCTAATTTGCAATGAGGGTTGAAAAAGTCCAAGCGTATAAGTTGCAGTATTCATAATCAACATGTAGAAATGTGGTGCATCAAAACTAAAATAAGGAACTCAGGTCACACTTCATATGGTTTTGTGAAAAAGTTTATAGTATATGGTAAATACAGTACATCCATCCATCCATGGTCCTATGTTGTAAGGTCGTGGAGAGATGCCGCCTCTCCCAGCTGTCAGTGCGAGAAAGGCAGTGTAGACACCGGACAGGTCGCCAGACTTGAGATAAACATCCATTTACATTCAAACACAGGCAACATGGAATCACTGTTTAACCCAACAGCAAGTCTCTGGACTGCAGGAGGAAACAACTAAGTACACACTGTACATACAACGACTTCCTCAAACAAAATCAGATAAAGGGTTTTAAATAACATTTAGTGCCTCTTCTTCCTCTTTTCCTTTATCCTCTGCAGCGCTACAGTTTAATTTTACGTAAGTGACTTAATATTCAGATACGCAAAAGAAACCAAAAGCACCTTTAATTAAGTAAGAAAACACATAGAAATGCCGGATTTTCAAAATGCTGTGGCAGCTGGTTTCAGTGTGGTGACCTGTCCCTCTCACTTTCAGGGACTTTTAGGGTTTTGTTTCCCTCTAGCGATGACACAAGGAACCACACTCAGAGCCACAAGGTTCAGTAGTTTGGGTTGAACAAACCAAACGTGTTAATTCACCCTCAAATACTGAAAATGTCTTATTAGGTTTCAAATCTGTTTTTCTTCTGCAAATGATCCTGATTCCTTTAGTAAATGCATATGAAGATGTGATGTTAAATTCATTACAGAAAAATGTTTAACACTGCACAATGTGGGTTTTGCTGTTTATGACAATTAACTAAATAGAGATAAATAGGAGCCATATTTGAACTTGGGAATTTGAGTTCTTCTAGTTGCAAAATCACATGAAACCCAATATTACATTTTCAGCACCATAAAATACATCGTTAACATCACACTGATAATATCTTATCAAAACTTAACAGACAATAAAATGGCTTTAAAGTTAGAAAAGAACAACAACAAACTTAAACACAAACGTATTAATACCATGAGCTAGAACACTGACAAAATGCCAGTTTACTCATAAAACAAGTATATTAACAGGAGAGATACTCAAACACACACATACACAAAATTAATAAACAAGTACCCTCAGATCTCAAATGAGACCCTATGCTACAGTCTGCTACTCTCTGCTCAGTGCTTCACATTTATGAAATTACAATAATAAGAATGCACCAACACTGACGAGTCAAGAAGCAATTGTTGGAATTGACTGACTGGTTAGAGCCAATGGAGTTAAGTACCTCTGTATCACTGTGACGTGTCCTCTTCACATTTGGATGTTTTTGTGTTTCTTTCTAGTAAAATTACAATCAAATACGTTACTTAGAGTAGAAGTAGAATACAAAAGAATCAAAGCCATGAAAGCACTTTGCATGAGCTAAAAATAATAGAAAGGGGGAAAAAATCTTTAAAGTTTAAAGTTAAAGTAACTCAGGAACATACCAAGATTCACACTGTTAATTCTGGTCAAAGATGCTGAACACGTTGATATATTACTGCAATTACTCTAATGCTTCTGCCAGTGTCTCCACAAACAACTATTTGACTTTATACTTAACTCCAACATGTTTAAAAATGTTTTTTAAGAATAGACAAATGCACACGTGAGTTTATGTAGTAAATTCAGTTAGACACAGACAGAAGCAGAAAGAAAAGTGAAATTTTTAATGCTAAATAAAGAAAATGGTAAATGGAAATGAGACAAATCAAGTGTTCATTAGCTCAAAAAACAACAGATACTACATTTGGCTACATATTTAATCATAAATATAATATTGCTGAAGTTAAATCAACATGTTAAATCGAACAGTGGTATAAAAAATGGCTTCATGATAATTTAAAACAGCTCCATCTGCCACGATTGTTGTTGTTCTTCCACCAGATGAAGAGTCCAGTGATGCAGACTGACAGCAGCATCAGTCCTACAACAACTCCAACGACAGCACCAACAGGAACCTGTGAGGGAGGAACTGGAACCAGAACAGAACATTTAGACTGAAGATAAATTCATCTTTGTGGCATCGACTTTAGCTTTTTAGTATGAGAAGCAGATTGTGTGGAGCTAAAATGAATCATTTCACCCACTAGACGAGATGAGCTAATGCATTATAAGATAAATACTTAAATAAATACTTAATTTTTATTAAAATTTATCTTTAGTTTGCTACTTGTTGGAAGCTTTTTCTTTTGTGCTTTGTTCACTTGGATTTGGGCAGTGCCAGTCCAAGCCCAGTAGAAATTGGGGAGGGTTGCGTCAGGAAGGGCATCCGGCGTAAAAACTGTGACAAATGAGACAATGAGCCGCTGTGGTGACACTGAACTCACGGGATAAACCGAAAGGACAAAAAAAATCCATGCTACATGACAGATCGCCTCAAGCTCCATCGGACTGGATGTGAGGTGTTTATGAACGGCCATCTTTGAGTCTTTTTACAGAGTTGAATTCAGAGCCTTGACCTGTGGATAATTACCGAGGCCACTGGGCTCCACATACTCTAATGTTTTAGCCTTGATCTGTGCCTCACCACAAACTATTGGAGGTCCACAGAGGGTTGTTTGGCTTCTTGGCTTGTTTTACTCTACATGTGGTGTAAACTGTGGGATGATACACTGTAAACGCGGATCTGTCATTTTCTAAATTATGTCCAATCAATTTGCCAAAGTTAAAGCAAACAGGATGCACCTGACCCCAAAGTCAGCGCTGCAGCAAAGGGTCTGAATATTTGGTAATGAGATTTTCACGGTTTTTGTTAGGGGATGGACCCAAAAGTGGAGACAGTGCGAGTGATAGAAAATAAGGGGCTTTTATTGACAGAAACTTGATGGTGAACAGAAGTCGCTCCTAACAGGAGGATACTAGAAATCAGATTCAGAACAGAATACAGACTAAGACAACTAACCACAGGACCAGCACACGAGGGGAGTTAACTTAATAGAATCTAAGATGACAACAGAGTGGACATTGAAAACAAGAGGGGAACAGAATTTACCAAAACACACGTTAGGCCAGGAAATGAAAGAATAAAAAACAAAACAAAGGCTACTAAATAAATAGGGCACGGATAAATGTAAAACTACTAAAGCAGGTAAACACAAGGGGAAGGCAAAGGACTAACAGGAATATAAAAGAACACAAACTACTGAACAAATAAACACACAGTGTAATGACTAAAGTAAAACAGAGCACGACTTAAAAAAAACACACTGGAAGGGAAAGATACCAGAGTAACAGATTTAGTGGAGCACAAACTAACACAGGAACTAAGGGGAGGCAGACACGAACAAAGTGAACATAAAGCACTGGCAAACTGAAAAAACACAGAAGCATAGCTAAACATGAAAAAACCAGGACCAAACAAGTGGAGAATAGCAAGAGGCTGGATCAAATCACTGAATTAAACAAAAGGCAAAACCTAAAACACAAAACCCAGGAGCGACAAGCAGAGAAAACGGGACTAAACCAAGAAACACTGATTTAAAGCGAACCTCAGACCAAAGGGGAAAGATGCACAGGGTCCAGAATACAAAAGTCCAAAAAGAAACAAGAGTCCAGAGTCTACTGTGGGGTTGGTGAGGGTAATAACAAGGATCTGGCAGGGGAGTGAGGGGAAGACTGAACTTAAATAGAGGAGGGAACAGGTGCAAGGCTGTTTCACTGTTTTTATCTCTGTCTTACCCCAGTTGGTCCTGATCACTGCTTTGTCCAGTTTGATGACGATGTCATCAACACCAGAGAGATTAAACACACAGTCGTATCTCCTCCAGTCTTCAGGTTTAATTGATGAAATGTTCAGATCAACTCTCATCTGGAAGGTTCCATCATGGTTGGGGAGGATCTCTCCATGGTCCACGTCCTCATGAAGCTTCTCTCCATCTTTCCTCCAGAACATTGTGGCTCTGTCAGGGTAGAAACCTGTAGCGTGGCAGCTGACTGGAGAGGACGGAGACTTCTGGAGGAGAGACACTGAGGGACGAACTGGAGGAGAGAGAGACTTGTATTTATCACTATTTACTGTCCAATAACAAGAAAACAAAAATAGGTCATTTGCACAGTGGCCCCTGATAAATCTAGCCTCTCTTGAAGTTATCCAGGTCCTGGCTGTTTGAAATAAAATCTGCAGTACATTAACAATCTCAGTCTTCTTTTCCTTTGGGCTGCTCCCTTTCAGGTGTCTCCACAGAGAATCATGTGCCTCCATCTAACTCTGTCCTCTGCATCCTCTTCTCTCACACCAACTAACTTCATGTCCTCCCTCACTACATCCATAAATCTCCTCTTTGATCTTCCTCTAGACCTCCTGCCTCGCAGCTCCAACCTCAGCATCCTTTTACCGATATATTCACAGTTTGTGCTCTGAACATGTCCAAACCACCTCAATCTGTCCTCTCTGACTTTATCTCCAAAACATCTAACATGAGCTGTCCCTCTGATGTCCTCATTCCTGATCCTGTCCATCCTCGTCACTCCCAAAGAGAACCTCAACATCTTAAGCTCTGCTACCTCCAGCTCTGCCTCCTGTCTTTTCTTCAGTGCCACTGTCTCTAAGCCGAACAACATCTCTGGTCTCACCACCGTCTTGAACACCTTTCCTTTCATTCTCGCTGATACTCTTTTATCACACAACACACCTGACACTTTTCTCCACCCGTTCCAACCTGCTTACACTCGCCTCTTCACCTCTTTTCCACACTCACCATTGCTCTGAACCTTTGACCCTAAGTACTTAAAGTCCTGCACCTTCTTCACCTCTGCTCCCTGTAACCTCACCGTTCCACCTGGGTCCCTCTCATTCACACACATGTATTCTGTCTTGCTGCGGCTAAGCTTCATTCCTCTGTTTTCCAGAGCAGACCTCCACCTCTCTAGATTTTCCTCCACCTGCTCCCTGCTCTCACTACAAATAACAATGTCATCTGCAAACATCATAGTCCAGGGAGATTCTTGTCTAACCTCATCTGTCAGTCTGTCCATCACCAGAGCAAACAAGAAGGGGCTCAGAGCTGATCCTTGATGCAGACCCACCTCCACCTTGAACTCCTCTGTCACACCTACAGCACCTCACCACTGTCTTACAGCTCTCATACATGTCCTGCACCACTCTAACATACTTCTCTGCCGGTCCAAACGTCCTCATACAATACCACAGCTCCTCTCTCTGGACCCTGTCATACGCTTTCTCTAAATCTACGAAGACACAATGCAACTCCCTCTGACCTTCTCTGTACTTCTCTATCAGCATCATCAAAGCAAATACTGCATCTGTTGTTCTCTTTCTAGACATGAAACCATATTGCTGCTCACAAATGTTCACCTCTGTCCTTAGCCGGATTCCACTACTCTTCACACTCCTGGCACCTGTCAATACATTTCCATCCTTATCTTTAATCACACTAACCTGCTGCACATCCTTCCCATCTCTATCTCTTTGTCTCACCAACCTGTACAAATCCATCTCTCCCTCTTTAGTGTCCAACCTAACATACAAGTCCTCATATGCTGTTTGTTTGGCCTTTGCCACCTCTACCTTCACATTACGCTGCATCTCCCTGTGCTCCTGTCTACTCTCTTCAGTCCTCTCACTGTCCCACTTCTTCCTAGCTAAGTATTTTTATAAAATCGTGTTTAACATCAACCTCCAATAATTCCTCCAATGCTCCTACTCCATTTTGTACTGTTGGAAAATTGATGATGTTTTTGCCTTTTAAGATGAATGATGCCACATTTTTTTAATAAAAATGTATTCACTACCTTTTCTCTGCAGAGAACTATTCCCATACTCCAGATACATGTTTAACCACTGAATGCAGTCGCCGTTGAGGAACTTTATGTTGTAGTTTAATAAGGCGTTGCGTTGATCCCACATGGGTTTGAAGGTGACAGCCTGTTCTGTGTAAACCCATCTCTGGTTCTTCAGGTCCAATAATATGAAGGTTTCTCCATCATAACCGTACTGCTGATATCCACCAACTTCTCCAGTTTTATCGTCCCGTTCACAGCTGGATATCTCCTGGAAAAAATGAACACCTGAGACAGAGACGGCAGCCAGCTGTTATCAGATATAGAGATACAACGTAAGGTTAGATTACATGACATTAAAAATGATAAATGCTTATTGCTGCTTATTGCATTGTTTCTAGAAATAGGCTTTGCTGCAATGTTTGTGGCATAAACAGTGTGTGTGTGTGTGTGTGTGTGTGTGCACATAGACTGTGTGTCTGTTAGGTACGGGATGGCAATGTGGCTGCAGAATATAGCCACATTCACATTATATTCTAAGCACCACACTCACATTCTAAGCACCAAGGTGTAGAAAACTCCAGCAGATGTGATTTGTACTTTCCAGTGTGCATCAGGAAATATATACTTTGAAGTTACTTCAAATGAGGCTACATGTATTTAGATGGATATATAAGTATAAGGATTCTCATAGTGTATCATGGTGTATCATCTACAAATATTCTTATCAATAAATATTAGCAAGTTAAAAAGAATTAAAGTAGACATACCTCCAGTTTGGTTAAAGTGCTGTTGTATTTTCTCAGTAATTGCTTTTGAGAACTGATGGATGGCAATGCATCTATTTGTGTGCCAATCCACATTCTCAGGTTTGTCTTCATTCAGTTTTTTCACCCAGTCCTGTCTGGGTTCTGCCCTCTTGCTGATGCTATCACAGTGACCCACCTGAACTCCATCAAATGCTAAAAACGCTTCAAACTCTGGGAATGTTTGGAGTCCAGACGAAGCAGTGAGGAAATATGTCAGGGAGTGTTTCACTGTGGGATAAACCAACGTTAAAGAGGTTAAAGAAAATAGTGAAAATAATATTTTAATACAGTTGTCAATTCTATGAGCACAACAGTTTTAATTCTTGTTTAATTGCTTCATAGGCCAAAGAAAAGCATTGTAGATTATTGCTGACTGCTGTATGAACTTTTTAACACCACGTATGAGAATATTTTGTGGATGGTTAATTTTATAAAGCTATCAACGGTAACAGAGCATTATCTTAGTCATTAGCTATCAGGCTACATGGTAAAGCCCCTGAGCCCCCAAACGCTGACTTCATCCCCCTGCACATTATCTGTTAGCATTTATACTGATCAGGGTCGCAGGAAGCCTGGAGGCAGTTGGTCCAGAGGTGGAGTAAACCCTGGACAGGTCTCCAGTCTATCTCAGGGCAGCACAGACACAGAGAAAGGCTGCAGCAGGATGTTATCACACCGTTTCATTTCTATTGTCACCATCACAGATATGGACCAGTAGGGAAACGCTCTGCACACTCGAAGCTCAGTAGCTAAGTATCATGTTATATCATGTGGCACAATGTCATTTGGTTTAGGCACAAACAAAGCATGCTGGGAAAAATTAATGCAAAGAAAAAAACAGGACACTTAGGGTTAGGAAAGGATTGTGTGGTGGTTTAAAATACAGAAACAACATTAGCTAAAGTAACAACACTGAACAATGATATTAAACAGGATACAAACTGAAGCCTCATGTCAGAATCCTGTCTTATCACTTTTCAATATGCAAAAGTGACAATTCAATCCTCAATTCAGTTTGAATTATTTTATTAAAATCGTATCGAAACACTAAATCATTTGCATTGCAAAATGTCATGGCGTTTTGTTGTCTACTGAATTGATAATTTAACTTGTAATTGGCTATTCAGTATGAAGTTTGGTCATGAAATTTCAAAACGGATTATGCAACTGACAATTCAGTATTAAAAAATGCAATTCAATATTTATTTGAAACATTGTGTGACTGTGCAAAGACTCTGTATATCAGTTACACTCAGCTCGTCCGCCTTGTTCTCCAGAGACCTCATGTTTCCCGTAATCACAGATGGGAGATGCGGCCTGAATCTTCTCTCCTTCGCTCGCCTGTTTTCTGTTCCACCCTCCGCCTTTTAATAGCTCTGCGGCCTCTCGCTGTTTTTCTCCTTATTTCGTCGTTTAAAGTCCGAACGAAACTTAAACCCACGGTGCCGGTCTGCTGCAGCCCGATCAGCTGTTCCCGACTGTAACCACATGAGCGGCTCCAGCTCCGGTCACAGCTTGAAGCAGAAAAAGCAAAGAGAAAAACTCCAACCACACGATCAGAGAGGGGAAGCTTTACACAGCGAACCGGATACTTTACTGTACTAAAATACTACACTGAAATATGACTCAGCTGCGGCTCTGCCCGCGCAGAAAGACCTGCAGCTGATTTAGCTTTTATTCATTTTTTTAATCCAAATAATTTCATTTCATTTAATTTCATACAGATTTATTTGGAGTCTTTAGAATTAAATGAACATTCATCCTGCATATCATGGCATCTTTAGCCAGGTTACAGTCAGTGTTAATTGATTGTAAATTGATACTTGTCTTCTCAAATGTGACCAAAAAGGGAAGAAGCTGAAGCCGAAGCTTATTTCTAACACCACCCTTTGTAATCACCTACACATTTATACTTTAATCCTCTCAACATCCCCAATAGGACAAAGAGTAATGGTCAAATGAACGAACAGAAAATAAGAAGACATCATGTCAATGAACAATCTGTTCCCCAGTCATGTTGAACTACTTTCTTACTTGTTTAATGTGTTTTTTTAAGTAGCTTCTTAAGAGAATTTTGCATGTTTTTAATTCATCCTCAAATTTGTCCCATTAATTTACCCTCTGATTGAAACACATCTGCTTTTCAAATTTGTTCTGGCTCTAATTTTCTTGAACAAAAGGCTCCTTTAAGATTATAGCAACTCTCTCTCTTGAAATCTATTTTGTATGATCTTTGGTAGCATTTATTTTAAACTTGCTTTATATAATATCTGAACGATTTAAAATCCTGTAGATCATCAAACTTCATTATTGTGATCTAAGAAACAGATGGTTTGAGGGATCTCGATAAGAACATCTATTGATAATTCTTACAATTCATTTGAATTCAAGTGAATTGAGGATTGAATTGTCCCTTTGCAAACTAAAGTGTCCATTGCAAGATGCATTTTCAAATTGTATGACCAAACTGAAAATTAAATTGCTAATTGAAATATGATTTGCCATTTCAATTATGAGCCCCATACGCTTTGATGTCTTACACCTCATCATCTATTTCTTCTTTATAATTTATTACACTTACAACGCTGACATCTACATGTCCTAACTTCTGCAACTGGATTATCATCTGTCTCCTTTCTTCTGTCTACTTCCTGTAGGATACAATATGTCCTACTGTCTCTTTTTCTAAGTGACAGTAGGTGTTTTTTCCTTTGACAGTAACACACTACACTTTTTCTACTCAGCATTTAAAACGTCAGAATCCTACAACCCTGAGATCCTGAAGGGTAAGTGAAAACCAACAGATTAAACCTAAAACATTTACAATTAAACCCTAACAGTGTTTACATTATGTTTCACACAGATTAATTCAAATGCCTACAAATAAAAATAATAATTGAAGAAAGACAAACTATTGTCCCTCTCTTGTGACCTGTACAGTCCAGCAGCTGAAGTCCTGTTTAAATCTGCAAATGTAAAATAAATGCAGCGCTAAAACAAGAGTCAGAAATACAATATTTCCCTCTGAGATGTAGTGAAGTATAAGTTAAAGTTATAGAAAGTACCAGTACCTCAAAATGGAAAAACTCTTAGTTTATTGCCTACGTGTAGTGACTGTCGTTCACTTCCCAGCCTCCTCACAATTACAACAAAACTATGTAGAAATGTGTAAAATCGTAGCTTCTCTGCTAAATACATAACTGGGCCTGGTGCCCGTCTTCTTCCACTCCAACAGTGGCTCAGAACATGGAACATGAAAACGCCATAATTTACATTAATGCAGAAATGTTATAGGAAATAAGTGCAGTTTACTGTAAGAGGGGACACACACTCTAACCCCAACCTGATTTAAATATTACCCACAAAACCAAGTATTAACCCTCAAACAGGCCTTTGAGGTTGTGAGGTCTGGAAAAAATGTCTGCACAGCGATAAACACACAAACCAAAACGTGTGAAGCTGAGTCATCACCCGAAAACTGAGATTATTATCTCAAGATTAGGACATAAAAAAATAACAGCATTTTTTAAAATTAAGTTTTATTGAAAAGTATAATATACAGCATTTAAGGCACATTCCGAAAACAAGATAAGAACATAATCAAGCTGACGGTGGAAAATAAAAAATCAAATCAGATAAATAAAAGGACAAACTAAAGGAGGAGCTATTTCAAATCAAAGTACAGTTTCGACTCATTCCTGCAGTGGTTCAGGCAGGACTTTAATTTGAGGCATCTGCATTTATGTAGGAAGAATTTCCCCAGTTATTATAAAGAAAGTCCAGGTTTCTATCTGTAAAAACATTTCCAAACTAAGAATAGTATAATAATGCCTTTCATTTGTACTCAGCTCTGCGTGTGTCTCCAAAAGTAATTCACATATTTGTATATGGAACAGCATAATTGGCCGTTCTGGACACGAAGAGATGGAGATTAATATGTGACGTTCAGGAGCGGGACCACACCTTAAACTCCTCATCGATCCGTTATGATTCAGCAGATGCTACTTCTACATTTTATCTTTATTAGACTCCTAACTTATCAGATTAATTTGTATTAAACTTATCAGATCCCTGCTCGTGACAGACACGTTAAACAGCTGAGCTGACCTGGTTTTTGTTGCTCTTCAAACAGCAGAAACTACGGTCGTGGCCTGTTGTAGCCTGCTGATTTTCACCAGTTCCAACAGCTAGTAAAGTGTTTAACCCACCGCAGAGGTTTAGAGCTCATCTTACCTGACTCCGTGACAGGAAGGAAGACGAGCAGAAAAACTATTAGCTTCATCTGGTTGGTGAAATGAGATGGCGCTTTTCTACCTTGCTGCTACCCGAAGCGCTTCACACGGCTTCTGGATGACATGCTGGGCAGCGGGCCAACACTCTCCGGGAGCAGCACTTCCTGTCCAGGTCTCGACCGACTCGCTCTGATGATGTGGTACGAAACAGATGCAGTTTCCATTTCTCATAGTAATAAAAGGTTGATGTGATGCGAATGTTTCACAGCTGAGCTGGAGGAAAGTTTTAGGTAATAATGGTGCTGATGCAGCCAAAAAGGCCCAAAGTGGAACCAAATATTAGAATAAATTAAATGACCGCTGCATCAGCACTGTTCCACGACATTTGATCAGGTTGAAATACAAAAGTAAAAGTACTCAAGTTCCTTCGAACATCACTACAGGTAATAAATTATCTTCTAGATTTTTTATTAGGGGGCCGGACTGTTAAAACGTCTGTGAAATGATGAAATGCACATGATCAGACTAATAGTTTGCTGATTCGGCGTTTTCTCTGCAGAAGGATCTTCCCATACAATTCAGCATGTCCTCCAACATTACACCTTTCACTTTCTGTGAACACAGTTTAAAAAGTATTAAAGAACATTAAAAGTGTTCGTATGACAGAAACAGTATTAATATATATTAAACAGGCTGAGACTGGATCCAGATTCAGTTACAAAGTGAAGAAAAAAAATGTCCGATTCATATTTTGA
The DNA here is from genome assembly GCF_033026475.1 of Channa argus. Lineage (NCBI taxonomy): Eukaryota > Metazoa > Chordata > Actinopteri > Anabantiformes > Channidae > Channa > Channa argus. Next base: position 6,889,971 of record NC_090197.1, read on the forward strand.
TCCTTCAGAAAACTTGAACAAAAACCAAATGCAGGTCTAAATAAAGTAACAATAAATCATAAAAAAGGTGTCAAAAATGAACGTTTGCTCACCAAAACTGGTTTGATGACGTCACTTCGATTCCCATTTTACCTCTTCAAGTATTTTTTGTCCTGTTGCCTAAAATGATTAGGCTGTCATTTCTATTTAGTTTTGGAAGAAGGCATAGTTCTGTTAGTTGTGGTGATCGTGGTTTTAACTTTAGTTCATATAATTTAGTTTGGTTTATAACAAAGACAGATCAGAGAGGACAGAACCGTGCTGATAAATTGTAATTTAATGAGATTTGGGTCCCATTTGTTAATTCACTTTTAAAGTGACAGCACGTTTTACCAGAAACAGAAACCACCACATGTCTACTTGTGGTTATCGCAGTAACAAAGTCCAAACATCTTTAACGGACTAACAAATGTCGGCTGCCTAAGGTGCCATGCAGTGAATGGAGACAACGGTTGAGAAACTTTATTCAGCTGTTGGTTTTCTTCCATTTGGTGTTTCTACACTGACCTAAACGGACCCATACACACTTACAGTATTCAAACCAGGAATGTCAGAACATACACAAGATGAATGATAGAAAAATATATAATTTAAACAAAATGTTAACAGGTTCAGCTTAATTAACCACTGCAAAGGCAAAGTGTCAGCCTCACCCCAGCTGGTTCCAACCTGAACCAAGTTTTATGCTTTTATGAAGATTAATTGCTACAACACTTTGCGTGAGCTGGTGGCTTAGATACTGGAGCTAATTGTCCTGAATGAGCTGTGGATGGTGTTTGTCTGGTGCCAAAGATGGTAGAGTCAGGTGGGGATGAGTGAGTATGAGCAGCGACACTGAGGGTGAATGTTTAGCAGGCAGAAAAACCAAAAAAAAAGGCAGAACTGTGAGAACTAGCATAAAACAATCTCATAATTGTGGCATAATCATAGCAGAACCCCAATGTAAAAAGTAATGATCAGGACTCTGAAGACCTGCACAGTCCAGGAAGTGTCCCCTCTGGTAAACTTGATGTTAATGTCCACAGCATTGATTTGGTCTGTGAAAGCCTGAACTTCCTGGTTCTTCATCTTCACCCAGGTCTCATCTTCACATCGGAATCATTCTCGGGAAAGAGCTAAGTGCTTACTTCTCCTCTTCCTCCACGTACAGACTGACAACAGTCACTTCTGTGGTGTTCAGACACAAGTCCAGGGGGAAGCAGCTTAACTAAAGTCCAATTCTGCTCTTCTCCAGGAGCCTGTCAATACACAGAAATGAGCACGTTGAATAAACAATTATTCACCAGAGTTAATATTAGACAATATACGAGTGATTTTCTGTTTCTGCTAGTGATAAAAAAAAGTGTCTTAACTTATATTTATATTATATCACTTTTCAAACATGTTGCATTTTTTATTTTACCACATCATTTGAGAACTACAGTTACTTCTTAAATTAAATAACACTGATTTGAGTTTCAAACATCAAATCTGAGGTTTCCACACATTTTGATAGTGACTCTTGCTTGTTTTCAAAGATGCATAAAATATTCAATATTTTAGCAAAAAAAAGCAAAGATTCAACTTGCAAACACAGTGTGTCATTTTAAGCAGTGAGTGTTGTGTTGCAGCCAGAGTTGTAACTGTTAAATGTGACTTCTGATTTAAAACAAGTGTCTAAGCAAATGACAAAGACTCTACAGTAAGTTGAACTCACTTTGTGGTACAGGCCCCAAGTCTAGAGTTAGTGGACCAAAGATTTAAGTAAAATTAAATAAAGAGACATATGTTCCACACTTACCCAAGTTGGTCCTGATCACAGTTTTCTCCAGTTTAGTGATGATGTCATCAACACCAGGGAGATTAAACACACAGTCGTATCTCCTCCAGTCTTCAAGTTTGACTGATGAAATGTTCATCAGATCAACTGTCATCTGGAAGGTTCCATCATGGTTGGGGAGGATCTCTCCATGGTCCACGTCCTCATGAAGCTCCTGTCCATCTTTCCTCCAGAACATTGTGGCTCTGTCAGGGTAGAAACCTGTAGCGTGGCAGCTGACTGGAGAGGACGGAGACTTCTGGAGGACAGACACTGAGGGACGAACTGGAGGAGAAATTGAAAGATGAGAAAGGGGAAATGATTCAATTTAAGAAGGAGACATCAGGACAAAGAGACAGAAGCAACTAAAGACATACAGCAAGAGCTAATCGAAAGACATCAGTTTCATGGCCGAGTGTAACTGTACTGTTTTCTCTGTGTGTGTGTTCAAAATGTAGTCGTACACACTTTTGTCTCTAAACTACCTGTTTTCAGCAGAAAGCTCCTTCCGTAAGTCAAATACGTCTCTAGCCATTCGGGGAAAAGCCTAATGAGGTTGTCCTCCTTCTCATATAGAATAGCGTCTGCAGCATCCCACTTTCGTTTGAAGCTGTCGGCCTCCGGTTTCAGAGCGATCCACGTCCGCGTCTTCAGGTCCAGTGATATGAAGTCTTCTCCGTCGTAGCCAAACTGTAAATAACCACTTACAGTTTTTGTCTTTTCATCCCATTCACAGCCTTCAATCACTTGCAAAGTGTGGACACTTGAGGGAGACAGAGGACAAAGAGACTGGAATCACTAATGACGTCTCTAGTGGACAGATGACTTAGTAACGCTGCACTGCTGTCACTTCAGTCCACCTTCCCTTTAAGCCAAACCAATGCCTACTGATGCTAAATGTCTTTGTACGGGGACAAACGTGCTGCGTTAAGGAAAGACACCTGAAGGAGTCAAGTATGTGATGATCACTGAGACGCAGTGAACTTTGGCCAGAAATGAAATCTGCTTGTGAAAGAAGAGGTGTTGATTATTTGAGATATAACAAGCTCGTTGTCCAGCCGCCGTCACAGAAACACAGTGGAGCTGGTGATCACATGCTGGGCCACTTCAAACTTCTAGCTGTTCATATTTCCACAGAGGACAAACTCTGATCTATCCAGAGGGGCCTGATTTTTAATCCCTTTGACTTGTCCTAATGTTAACGTAGACGCAGACTTAATTTATTTATCTTAACATAATGTGTTTAATGTTCCATATTTTATACAATTATAACCAATTTCCTGAGCTTCGTCACTGCCGAGCTCCTGATGATTTCTCTACTTTGCGCTTAAAAGTTAAAAGTTCTAAAAATTATGATTCATTTGTACATTAGTTATCTTTTCTCAATCATGTGTTTTCAGTCATAATTTCATCAGGAACTAAAATTATACAGATGAATTGATCTAAATAATGTGCCACATTATAACTGGGGTCATGCAATAAGAAAGATCAGTGTTCACACATTATGATTATGAATAAGAATTAAAAAGTAACAAACTCTTTAACTGGACTGTGGTGAGGAATTCTGGGATTGTAAATGCTCATCTATCGGCTCAATTTCCTATTTTAAATATTCTGAAATGAAAAGGACCAAAGGAAAATCGAATACCAACGAGAATTATGACAATGTGGGATCTGATATCATAGGACGACTTTACAGTACTTCAGCTCCATTTTCACACTGCTCTAAAAAAATGCTAAAAGCATTTAAAAAAAATCCTTGGTTTTATGCTGATTTACTTACGTTTGTAACGAAAACTTTAACTGTACAAAAACAGAAACAGATTCACACAATGTTAAGATTCTGCTAAAGCCACATGTCTCCGTCTCTAAGCCATTTAGTGAAACCTGTGGGCAGCACGACCACAATGACAACAGCAGTTTCCAGAGGACACAATCATGATCCATGCAGATACAGCAAACTGGGAAACAGTGTTTTATCGTATTGTGAAATGATTATTATTTGTAGTTTCTTTTGGGACTATGGGGGTGAATCACCTGTGGAGCTGACCCCAGCACCTTTACACAGATGTTATGACCTCTGTTTTAGAGATGACCTTTGCTGGAGCTTTTCCTTTAAGAGTGATGGCACCATGTAGTATCTCCAAGCAGAGCGTCTCTTAGTTTACAGCTAAGATGCAGAGAGGTTTTTCAAAGTGCATATAAAAGAACATACTGTTCCTCCACTTTGGTTGAAGTGCTGCATGAAACTTTGAAGTCTGGATTTGATGCACCTAGGAAATCTCTGAGAGCAGTCTGCAATGTGCAGGTCCAAGAGCTCTGGGTGCTCTTCAAATAATGTTTCCCACACATCCTGTTTCACTTCTCTCCTGTTGTGGCTGTCACAGTAAAATGCTGGAACCCCGTCCACCAGCAGGGTACCGACAAACTCTGGGAGGGTCGGGACTCCACAGGATGCAGTGAAGAAACGTGTGAGGGAGTGTTTCACTGTGGGACAAAGACCTTTATATTTCTACATGTTGGTGCCATCATCACTCGTTTCCATTACCTGTCCCCAATTAACCGAACATGCACGTCTGCGGACTGTGGGGGGGAACCAGCCGGAAACGGACCTAAATAGCGCGTGCACAGAAAACAGACTGATTAAAAACGCGACTTTACCTGGTGATGAAACGTGACACACGAGCAGCAGCAGCAGCAGCGTCTCCATCTTGCTCTGAGAAAAATACTTTACATGGGAGTTGGATCCGTCGTTCTGTCGTCATGGAGGGAGGGGGCACAATCTGTCAGGGATTCCCACATAGTTTAACGCTGAGCTAAAGGCCAACAGGTCTGACAGGCTGCGTCATTGCATCTGCGTCTGCACTGACCCGTTAAATCCCGCTTCTGAAGAATCCGTGAAACGGGAGGATCGAACTCGATTTTTACTAACGGGGAGGCTCATTTAGCAGTTATCAAAAAAAAAAAAAGGCTTTCAACTCGTCACATGTACTGTAATAAAATGTGTTTATAAAGTCTTCAAATTGTTAAACAAATAATAAATAATAAACACATTTTCATCCTGAAATCACGACACTTTCCGGCGTCACACTGCGCTGCATATGGAGCAACTTCACAGTACGAACACAGGAAAGTGAACTTTAGCTTAACCTTAAGAGAGAACATGGGTTTAGGTTTGACACCAACACTTTTCACAAATTGGAAAAACAACAGTAAAATGTCCCACATGTATGTCCTTACTATATGTGGGTCACGTGGACCAATCATCAATAAAGTGCACAATGTCTGGCCTCCATCCCATGTCTTGTTCCCACCACCACCTCTTCTTCCTGTCCACTTCCAGTCCTTCCTGTAACTTTTCCACTTCACATGTTACAGGTAAAAGTCGGATTTCACACTTTACTTCAGCAAAATATAAGTCGTCAATATGAACTCAAAAACAGTGGGAACTGTCTGACCTGACCAACATTGGAGTTTAGTTTCAGCAAATGCAACACAACAAGAGAAGAACCTGAACTGAAAATTAACTCCTTTGTCTGTTGTGACACATAAAGGTCAAGAAGTAGTGTCCGCTCCATTTTTTCCTCATGTTTTAGGTAATATGACTACAGTTCATTAGCTCTATTGGAATAACGCCTTGTAAAAGTCCACACACTCCTTCAGTAAGAATGGAACGAATGTGCATCACAAGCACTTTTTGTTTTAGCATCATGCCTCCTCCCTCTGTGGAGGCCTGTGATCTGTGACAGTTTCTCCTTCATGCAGTGTTTTCACACTTACTGGAACAGTGGCTTCCTCTGTCAATGGGGTTAGTGTTCAAATGTCAGGACTCTGGAGGGAAACCACATCAGAGGGGAGAGCATGAAAACTTCAGACAGATAACACTGCAGCCTGCAGATGGGACTTAACCAGTGGTGCAGACTCGGATGAATCTATATTTGATGCTCTCAAGTTTTAAAAATCTGCTTTTGATCTAAGATAGAAGAATAATGCCATCATGGCAGGGTGGGTGTAATGGTTCTGTTATAAATTCATAATGATTTGATTTCACACAAATGCTAAAAATGAATTTAAAACTATGGCTGTATGTGAGATGCTAGAATAATGTTTGGTCGAAAGTTTAAGGGACTTGTAAAAGCTTTTATTTTGATGGACGGATTCAAATTTAAACATTGAACATTCGTTATTACGGGAAACACCCAGACACACACAGACATACACACACAAACACACACACACACACACACAGACACACACACACAGCAAAAAAAGCCACAGAGAAGTAAACAGGGAAACTCTTTGTTGTAACAACACAATCACAATGCTGCTCGCTCTTCTCATTCGCCCACTATTCGTCCCTCGACCATCACACTTTGACTCTCGCCGACATGTGGAGGAGCCAGAAACACTGATATAATACTGAAAAGTGTGGATGCCTGAATAATACTGAGACTAATTTTCTAGTGTGATGGTTCAACAGTACAACACAAAGCAAATCAAACCACATTTATCATGAAACAGTTTAACGTAAAAATAAAATACAACCAAATACACGGACGCAATTAGTGCAATGAATTTAAAGATTCTGTATATGTTGATATGATAACACTTAGAAAACAGTAGCAGGTGACCTAACAAGACTCTTTACTGTCTGAACAGTGGAAATGTTAATTCAGTGCTGTGTAAATGTGTCTCCCATTACTGGAGTTGCTGCTAATAACCATAGAAGCCACACATTAGACGACTACCTGCTTCAAATTTCAAAAGAGACACTTGAAGGATTAAGACATTATTAGTTTTTCTCATCTTTTTTCTTAAAATGTCTGCAGAAACAGTTTGGCGGCAGCACAAATTTCCTTCAGTTGTGGTTGTTCCTGGTTGTTTTCTTGGTGAGTAAATGAAATTCAGACTTGACCAAGTTCAAAGATTTGTGATGACACAGTAACTTCAGTGGAGTCTTCTATTAATTCTCACTGGGAGTCTGTGAAGACACATGAAGAAATGGTAAATTCTCAGAGGTAAAATTGGACATTATTAACTTTCATTATGTGAATAATTTATCAGATTGTGCTGAAAAGTACCATTCTAAGATAAATGAATGTTGTCCAATCTGATTCTAGAGTCTAAGTGTGGAGGATGTTGTATATAGTGTGAAGCCACTAGGGTTTGATATATTTTGTTATTGGTTTGATTGGATTTAGATTTTAACTCATCACATTTATTTGGCATCCACAGTTACTTTTGACGTGAAGAAAATGAGGGTGAAGAAAATGAACAGTTGATTATATAAAGCTTCTTCTTATGATTCCACATTATGCAGCATGTGATTCAAAAACATGAGCTCCATAGAAAATACTAGTTAAAAACTGAACACTGGACATTATACCAACATTAACAGTACTCACTGTCATTTTATTCTCATGACAATGGAGATTCGGAGGCAGAAAACAGAAAAGTTCATGGAAAAACAGGACACGAAGTAAATTACTGATTATTATTAATAATAATAATCATGTATAATACATTTCAGAAAGGAAAACTTACTGTGTGCAGGACTGAATCCTGAAATACAGATGAGAAGTATTAAATATACCACAGTGAAAAGGATTAAAGAAACTTGTTAGATCAAAATCCATTTAAACAGCCACTGATCTGACAAAGTGATACAGCTGATACATAGTTGGACAAAATAATTTCAGTTCATGGACAAAAAAACAACAAACTCCCCCAGTTCACTAATTACTGCTTCAAATACACAGTAAGAGCAGGACATCATAACATACTGTACACTATGTTATTTAATCATCCACTGTGATCTTCTCTTAGTAAAGTTTCTAACCATCAGACACATTTTTTCAGAATTAGGATTTGTGACATGTTGTCATTTTGTAAAATCAACAATTTCAACCCAACAGTGGAGTAAAATGTCCACAGTCCAGTGATGCAGACTGACAGCAGCATCAGTCCTACAATGAGATTGAAGAAACTAGTGGGAGATGGTTTACACAGATATCACATTTCTCCCACAGAGACTCCAGAACATGTGATTTTCATCCTCTGGGAGCTGAGTAGAGTTGAGACGAAGTTTTTTCCTGTATTTTTAGTGGAATGGACAGAGCAGTATACAGTGTCTCTACATGTGTCCATGTGCTCTAGTGGTTTGTATCCACCACTAAATAAATAATACAAAAATGAAAAACCAATAAACAATAGGGAGGAACAAATAAAAATAAGCATACAGTACCTCCAGTGGGGTCCAGCTGCTGTTTTAAGGTCTCCAATAAAGCTTTTAAATCCTGATGTGCTCTTATGCAGGTCTGAATGTGCCACTGCTTCTGCTGAGGATCATCTTCAACTAATTTCTTCACCCAGTGTTAATAATTCTAGCAGAAGTGGAAAGTTACTGACTACATGTCTAAACACTGGTGACCTACAACTCAAAATGTCGCCTTTGTATAGAAAATGTAACTGTAGGCAACATAAAGTAATGAAAACTCGTTCCACTTGTACTAATGTGTCCTTGTTGATGCTTTAAGTACTGTTAGCTGATAATACCTCAATACTTTTACATGTATATGATTTTGAATGCAGGACTATTAGTACACTATTAGTACACTATTAGTATACTATTAGTATTGAATACTATGTTAAATACATGCAGGATGATAATCATACACTAAGCCAGCACACTGTTAAGTCCACAGCACAGTTTAAATGATGAAATATTCTCGGTGATCAGATGGAGGATGAATTTTAGTTTGACGATGAAGCGTCTAAAGCTAAAAGACAATTAAAGAATTTAATTAAACAGACTTAAAATGATGTAATTTGATATGAATGATTACAAGTTTTACATGCAAATGAGATGACATAGGTGACAATCTACATAAAATAACAAAATGTGCAGTATTACAGTATATAAAATATAATAATATTTTGTTTTTCCTATGGGAAACTCACTGTTTGCAGGTCTGGATCCTGAAAAACACAAGAGAGAGCATTAAATCAGAATTCATGAAAGAGCACAAAGACAAAACTTTGTCCTGTTTTGAAGTCGTAGTAATAATAATCTATTTCAACATATTATCGCTGAGTTGCAAGTTAAAGTGGAGTAAAAATGTGTTGGAATGGACCAGTCACAGTCCAGACCTAAATCCAACTGAGAATCTGTGGCAGACTTGAAAATTGCTGTTCACAGACTCTCTCCATCCATTTCACTCTCCAGATGTGCAAAGCTGGTGGACAAACCCCAAAAGACCTGCTGCTGTAATTGCAGCAAAAGGTGGTTTTACAAAGTACTGACTCAGGGGGCTGAATATAAATGCAGCCACACTTTTCAGACATTTATCTGTAAAAACGTTTGAAAAACATCTATCACTTTCCTTCCACTTGACATTTATGTGCCTCTTTGTGTTGATCTATCAAGTAAAATCCCAATAAAATACATTTACATTTGTGGTTGTAACGTGACTAAATGTGGAAAAGTTCAAGGGGCGTGAATACTTTTGCAAGGCACCGTACATCCACTGAGGATATCTACCGTGTAAAGTTACCATCTGCCAGTTCACAACTTTGATTAAAACTTTTTTCCTTTTACAATAAATGTTTTTGATATATTACATCATAGTTCAACCTGCATGTTAAGTGTGAGTTTCCAGAAAGAATTTTTCATAATGACTGAGCAAATCTTTCTTCATCACCATTGTTCTTCCTCCTCCAGATGAAGAAGAAGAGTCCAGTGATGCAGACTGACAGCAGCAACAGTCCTACAACAACTCCAGTGACAGCACCAACAGGAACCTCTGGGGGAGAACACGGAACCAGAAAATTCACACTATATCTAATCCAGTCGTAAATGTTCAGCATGTGGGTGGAGGATGAGCAGATAAAGTGATAATGAAGTAACATTTTTTATAGAATAGTTCGTTTCTTTTAATACCAGCATTTGCTCAGAGCTGGTAAAGTCCCACATGCTTGTGTTTGTGTATTGAAATCACCATGTTAACAGAAATTACTCTGATAAGAGTTATTCTGTTGCCCGAACATTAATTATGAAGATGTTAAATATGAAGACGTTAAATATGAAGACTTTAAATCAAAGCCAACATTTTCATCCTATCAAACTTGTCTACATTTGGTACATTTGGTACTGATGATACATGGTTTGTAGTAAAAATCTCACTACAAGCTTCAGTGAACTGATCTCACTCTTACCACTGTTTTTCCTGATCACTGATTTGTCCAGTTTAGTGATGATGTCGTCTTTAACACCATGGAGCTGAAACACACAGTCGTATCTCCTCCAGTCTTCAGGTTTGACTGATGAAATGTTCAGATCAACTCTCATCTGGAAGGTTCCATCATGGTTGGGGAGGATCTCTCCATGGTCCACGTCCTCATGAAGCTCCTGTCCATCTTTCCTCCAGAACATTGTGGCTCTGTCAGGGTAGAAACCTGTAGCGTGGCAGCTGACTGGAGAGGACGGAGACTTCTGGAGGAGAGACACTGATGGAAGATCTGGAAGAAAGAGGGAGAAAAGGTTAAAGAACGGATGAAAGCAGTAAACCACGGAGGCTGAGAAAGATCAGAAAAGGTAAATGAGAAAAGAAAAAGAACAATGATAAGATTAAATTCAATAGGGACATATCAGGATTAAAAGAGAAAAAGGGGGAGAAACAATTAAAGACATAATTCAGTCTTTATATGAACATAGTTTAGTAACATATAGAATTATCAGGTCAGGTCATGTGATTCTACCTGTTCTCAACAAGAAGCTCCTCCCATAATTTACAAACATCCTCAGCCTCTCAGGATAAATCTGAGTGAGGAAATTAACATTATGTTCTATTCTGGCTTTGTCAGCCTCCCATTCCTGTTGGATGACGTCGGCCTCTGGTTTCAGAGAGATCCACATTCGCTTCTTCAGGTCAAATGACATGAAGTCTTCTCCATCATAACCATACTGTAAAAAAACTGTCTGTCCAGTCTGTTCATCCAATTCACAGCCTTCCATCAACTGTAAGATGTGGACACCTGAGAACAACAGAGAATTTTTTCAGTCGATTTTCTGTGGATGAGTTGTACAGTTAAAAGCCACTGGGAGAAATGTTCTCTTCTGTTGCTCTTTGAAGCACAGTGATCAGTTTCTGATGTGTCTCCAGGCCTCCTGATTAATTTGTCTAGTCACTTGGTGAAGGTTACCTTCATAAACATGAACCTGCTGAACACTCTGCATCAATCATTAGCAGCCTGAGTCCATCACTGCCATCAACAACCACAATATCACCCAGACTTTTATTGGAATTATCTTCCAGAAGTTGACACATATACATCATTCTTTGACAAGAATATATCTAGTACTAAGAGGTGGGGAACAACATGCACAGGAATGAACCTAACATGCATGTCGTTGGACTGTGGGAGGAAACCAGAGTACATGGAGGAAACCCACACAAACACAGGGAGGACATGCAAACTCCACACAGAAAGGCTGCAGCCGGCAGGTGGATTCAAACGGGGACCTTTTAGCTGTGGACACTCCCCCACTGTGCTGCCCAGACTGGGTCACATAAGATTATTAATAAAGTGAAGATGTAAAAGTCTGTGGAATGCACAGAGATTTGTGGTAGAAAAACTAGTATTTTCCTGATTAGTAAGTGAGCAGATGTGCACAGAATTACTGACAAATAATCAGTGTAATAGCTGTCTGACAAATGAGCTGCAGTAAAATGTATATTATACTATTTCCTCCTGAAATGTGATGCAGAAAAAGAAAAAAAAATCATAAACATTCAAGTAAAGCAGTATTTTTTTCCTCATACTTAATGATCAGTGTGTTTTCAAGATGAGGTCATGAAGCAGAAATCAGTTCACACTTTCATTCTTGTGCTGTGGATCAGTGTGTTGTGGTCTTGATATGTCATTTCTGTGAGGAGCAGCCATGTCATGTAATTCAAGCTCAGAGGCCCTGTCACCTTTAATCTGCCCCCAGTGAAAACTTTACTATCTTTCTACTTTCCAAGTAGAACAGTTTAAAAGTAGAACATAGAACATACTGCACCTCCACTTTGATTGAAGTGCTGCATAATTCTTTCAAGTCTGGATTTAAAGCATTTAGGCTGTATCTCTAAACATTCTTTAGTGCACAGGTCCAGGACCCCAGGATAATCTTTCAATAGATTTTTCCACACATCGTGATTTACTTCCCTGGTTTTGTTGCTGTTGCAGTAAACTGCCTGAACGTCATCAACCAGGACAGATATCATCAACTCTGGGAGGTTTTGGATTCCAGAAGATGCAGTGAAGAGAAACTTAAGGGAATGTTTCACTGTGAGACAAAATAAAAATACATTCAGTATTCAGCCTTAATATACTGTACACATATTGTCCCAAATGGGACATTTACAGTGTGAACATGTTCAGTTGAAGCCTAAAGTCTTTTCAAACTGAGGTAAAACTGTGGACGCAGGGACAAAGTGCAGACTGAAGTAAAGAGTTTAGAGATTGAAATGTGAACTTACCTGGTGATGAAACGTGACAGAAGAGAAGCAACAGAAATAACGACTTCATCCTGATTTGATCAAGAATCACGGAGAAATAATCGAGTTGCTTCGGTCTCTGTGAAAGATGGGAGTGGTTGGATATTTGGCACAAATCCCACAACGTCGCCAGATTTCAATGCTGCGATAATAAGAAAACACTGAAATAGTAAAGTAGAGACAAGAACCTAATACAAATGTCCTTAAAAAGCCATTTGTTTCATTGATGATACACCGCGTATTTAAATGAGTTTTCCTTTCTTTTGAGTTACATTACATGTTAAATGTCTCCCCCCTCTGGACAGATCAGGAAGTGACTTATAACGGGACCCACTTCACAACACGATACACAAATGTGTTTCTGAGGAACAAACATTAAAGAACAATTAGGAAATGAAGTTCCCACGTCTGTAGATCCACAAATGTCACTATAAATTGTGACTTATGTGGCAGGTAGACACTAGGACTCATGTAGGGCGGTGGAGAGAGGAGAAATGTGAAGCAGGTGTGGGAGGCTGCTGCTGCTCATTCTGCTGGGACTTTGGACATTTGTCTGCTTGTGGTCTTAGTAAGTTCATCTTTATTCTTTTGTGTTTTGTATTTTAATGTATGTAGTAAAAGTAGGGCTTTAAATCCCCTGAGGTTTTGGGTCTGTCATAACATTTATGGGTTAAAAAGTTGAGCAGTCTGACCACCTGGTGTAAGTTATGGTGTTTGACTTTATATAAAAATATAAAATGTGTGTTTGCCTCCGGAACTTTCTGGACCCAGTCCTGCTTTAATTCTGCTTTTCTTTATGCTGCAGTCACAGTGATGCACCTGAACTCCATCCAACACTGAAACTATGACAAATATGTCAGGAAATGCAGGACAAAGGTCTTAGAACAAGTTCTCAGTAGTACAAGCAGTATCAGCTGTGACCTCGTTAAGTGAAAATGAGGACTGTACCCACCTGAACTTCCACACATCTTTGTGTCTAAAGCCCAAATGCACCTGAGGCAAACTGCAACAGGCTGAATGTATTTACATGCTGACAATAAGGTAAATTAATGTTATGTCACTTCAGCAGCTGCTTATAATTTTTCATCAGCTCATGGAAAAAATATTAGAAACACAGTATGTGTTTGCAATGTTAGTGTTGTGGCTGATTGGTGTAGTACTGTTATGTACACAGCATATTGTAGTTGAAATAATGAAGTACTCACTGTGATCAGTTTGTCTGATGTCAACTATAAAGAGTCTGAAGCAGAAAATTAAGTGAAATAATTGAATCTGAAACTAACAGGTATTAGATGAAAGATAAGAATAGACAATAATTATTGATCAACTACTAATAACTAAACATAAATTGGTTTGTGTTTTGTAGTTGTTTCTCATATAATGGTAGAAAAACAGCTCTCAACAGATTCTGTACAGTGACTGAAGACTCCATATGTGATTTTTCTTGGATTTTCAGAAGTTACTGAATCAGCCAGATGTAAAAAAAAAAGAAAAAAGATTATTGAACCTGATTTCTTACACACTTGTTGGTGTGTTTTGTTCAGACGTTCTGTGTTCACTTTATTGTAGTTAACTTTGATCAGTACACTGTTATAGGAGATGAAATATGAACAGAAAATGAAATTGTCTTTGGCCCAAGGCTAAAGATTCACATTTAAAATATTCTGTCAACATTTGAACTGACAACTAATTTGTAATGGAATCAAACTGTGGGTTGCATTCAGGGACTAACATTAGTTAAAAAATAGACCGGTGTGTGTTTTACATTTACATCATATCTGACTCTAGTCCTACCAAAGTTGGTTCTGATCACAGTGATGATGTCGTCCTCAACACCATAAAGCTGAAACACACAGTCGTATCTCCTCCAGTCTTCAGGTTTCTCATCTGGAAGTATTCCATCATGGTTGGGGAGGATCTCTCCATGGTCCTCGTCCTCATGAAGCTCCTGTCCATCTGTGTGTCTTTTCAGTTTTTAGAAAATGTGTCTATGGTGTTATCTGGTGCACTGCATTTGTCCACACAACTAGACAACAACAACAACTCTATTCTGCCATCTTGATGGAACAAACTAATAGAATTGGAGGTATGTCACAATATAAAACTTAGAAATCAGCTCTCTGCAGGACATGGACTATAGCCCCATGACAAGGTCCTTCAAACTGACTTCTCATTGCTCAGAAGTAAGAGCGTGTTCACCCTGAAGGAGTCATTCTCAGGTGAACTCAGCTCATATGATGATGATGAAACATTCACATCAAAACAAAAGTGAACAGAGTGGACAAGTACAAGTTACATAACAGAATCAACAGGGAAATGAGAAGGTAGATGGTGAAATGCTTAAAGAAATAATGTGATCTGACTGTTTTATTTACCATGTAATATTGAAATGCTCTTCCTTCATTTGTTACTTGTTTACATTCAACAGATCTCATCATTTTTCACAGTTTGAATTTTTCCTTGCTTTGTTTGTTTTAGTCTGAAGATGAGATGTTACACATTTTGCCACAATAAAGAACTTTAGAAAATGTATGAAAGTAACCGTCTGTATCTACTTCCATAGGTTGAAAGGTATCATCATGTATCTGGATGTTCCTGTAAAAGGAAGTTCTCACACTTTGAAGTCACAAATGGATAAAAAAACATCTTATTTAGTTTTCATCAGACTTCATGTCAGATAAATGTCCTCAAGAACTTTGATGGAGAATCTCCACATAACCATAAAGCTCATCTGTGTAACAGGTGTGATGCTGAGCTACAGACACACACTTTAATGAATGACAGAATCAATCAATTATTATAAGACCTTTAAAAGAGAACATAAAGACACAGGCCTTGAAGTTTTATTCTGTACAGATCAGTGATTTACTGAACCTCCACAATGACCAGTGATGACATTGATAATTTTATATCTCAACATTACATGTAAACATGTTTTTGTTTATGTCAAAATGCATGTAGTAAATTTGGATGAAGTGCTGTAACAAAGAATAAAAAACACAGGTCTAATCTTCCCTGGGAGCCTATAAAGACGAATGAATAACTGGAAGAAGTTGAATAGTTAAACACTTTTAAAAAATAAATAAATGAAATCACAATTGTTTATTTGAAAGAACATTACAATTATATTAATCTAACTTTTGACAGTTACTGTAAACATGTGCAAATATGTTAATACTGAAACCAAAATATGACATCATTTATCAGTTGTTGCATCATTTGTTGCAGTACAATGTCTAATTGGTGTGATACAGTTATTAAACATTATTATGGTTGTATTTAGACTTCTACCCCTTCTACCCCAAACACCTGTTTGCAGTTACTTTCTGGTCAGAAATCTAATGATTCATTCATTCATTTAAAAATGTGATGCGTTCACTCCAAAAATGTAAATATGTTTGTGGTTTATTTGCAAATCTTCCAGTTTTTAGGAGACAGGGTTGTAACATTCAGTGTGGAGGTGATTTCTGTGTTTCTGGCAGCGTTGGATGCAAACTTACCTCTAAAACAGGTAAATACATTCACCAGTCAAGTATTTAAGTCAAAGTTTGATGTAATTGTAGTTAACTTGAATATTTTACCTGTATTGTAAATTTGAGAGAGAAATGCAATTTATAACAACGATGTTCAACTTTAGATTTGACATAAAAAACATACGTTTATAACATACAATAAATTGTATCTAAGCGTTTGTCTTCAAAGCCGCTGATTTGCAGTGGATTGCAGATGTCACTGGGTGAACAGCAGGCTGATTGTTAAACTCCTGCTAACCCCCTCCCCGTTTGATTTCCGGTCTAATAGGCTCTATTCAAACAAGTGGACAGTTTTACTCTGTCAGGGACAAATGTGTGTGTGGAATAACATGAATGAATGGATCATTGAGTGAGAAAATGCTTTGTGATTCAGAATGTGAATAATAATCAGCCACATGTAAAACATGGTAAGTTTTGTCTGATGACTGTCGGTAGTAACAAGCACATAATACCAGACTTTTAATAAAAATGGAAACTTATGAAAATAAATATTTTTCATAAAGAAAAAGTCACTATTTCATTTAGTTTTTATTAGAAATATAAAGACAAGAAATCTACTCTTAATAAATACAGTACTATGTTCTTTAGGCAGTAAAGTTACTGAACATCAGCCATCAGTCAATCAATTGTTTCTCACCCTTGTTCTTCTTCCTCCAGATGAAGAGTCCAGTGATGCAGACTGACAGCAGCATCAGTCCTACAACAACTCCAACGACAGCACCAACAGGGGAAACTGGAACAAGGACACAACATTTAGACTTTGTCTCTACAGCTGAGTGGAGATGAAAATGCTTATTTTATGGAATCAAGTTTTGGTTTTCACTCATATTTATTATATTTCTGTAGCACAGACAGGGCCTGTATTTGTCCAGCATCTCAGAATCACTTACTTCATGGCTCTGAAAGTTAAATTAAAACTATAAACACTTCTACCACTGAGTAAAACTTACAGTATTTATGAAGCGTCCTACTCTTACTTTAGACACAAAGTTGACATTAGAGGGACATATGAGTTTTATTTGTAACAATTAAAGTTTCTTGTTTCTTGTTTCATGGAAAACTGAAACGCTAAAATCAGCACTATTTAAGTTTGGTTCTAAAATCATAATACAAATATAAATAAAATAACTACAACTTTTGTTTTGTAACAACTGTAGCCTTTTTCTTTAGTGGGTTACAAGTTAGTGGACAGCAACTTAAACTGTGACTCAGCTCTGAACTTATCCTCACAAGCTGTATATAGTATAAATCATAAAATAAAACACTTTTAAGTGAGGTGTGAATTAATAGGAACAAAATTGTTTCAAACAAATGATTTATTCTGTCATCACTTAGGACCCTGTAGACAAATATATATCTGGGCTATAGACTGTAGTCATTCATTTAAGTGTTAATGCTGTGAAAATGTTTTAGATTCTTGTAAATGTCCTCAGTGTTAGATTTTAATGATTGTGCTGATAAAGTTGCAGTGATTTCACAACACGTACTTTTTTCTGGTTCATAGAGCATTTTCCATCCTGCAAGATCTAAACTAAACTGTTTGTTTTAATGAATTTGATGTGTTTTAACTGTGAGAGAGTCTCTCCTGGTAATTTCTCACCAGTTCAGACACCTCTGAAGCTCTGCTACATTTTGGTGGAGATGGGAGTGATTTCCTACTCTGAGATGCTCAATAAATAGACGTCCTGCTCCAACTTTAGAGGACAATCAAAACAAAGAAACGTGTATTTCAAGACGTCTGACTCGTCTTACCACTGTTTGTCCTGATCACTGCTTTGTGCAGTTTGGTGATGATGTTTTTCTCAACACCATAAAGCTGAAACAGACAGTCGTATCTCCTCCAGTCTTCAGGTTTGACTGATGAAATGTTCAGATCAACTGTCATCTGGAAGGTTCCATCATGGTTGGGGAGGATCTCTCCATGGTCCACGTCCTCATGAAGCTCCTGTCCATCTTTCCTCCAGAACATTGTGGCTCTGTCAGGGTAGAAACCTGTAGCGTGGCAGCTGACTGGAGAGGACGGAGACTTCTGGAGCAGAGACACTGAGGGAAGTTCTAGAGAAAGAGGGAGAGAAGGTTAAAGAGAAAGAACAGATGAAAGAAGTAAACCATTGAGGCTGAGAAAGATCAGAAAAGGAAAAACAAAAAGGACTAAATTAAATGGGGTCATATGAGAAGGAAAAGAGAAAAGGGAAGAGAGTGAGAAACATTTAAAAAAAATACTTCAGTGTGGTTATATGAACATAGTTGAGTCCATGAAATGTCCTCTGGTCATGTGATTCTACCTGTTCTCAACAAGAAGCTCTCCCCATAATTCAAAGCTAACTTCAGCCACACAGAACAAGTCTGAGTAAGAAGGTAAACAGTCTCTTCTATTCTGTCTTTGTCAGCCTCTAATTCCTGCTTTATGACGTCAGCCTGTGGTTTCCGACTGGTCGACTTTCGCTTCGTCACATTGAATGATATGAAGTCTTCTCCATCATAACCACCCTCCACAAGATAAGTGTTTCCGGTCTGTTCATCCGATTCACAGCTTTCCATGTACTGTAAAATGTGGACACCTGAGAGAGACAGAGATAATCAAATACAGTTTACAGTTTTTAAGTATTGCTCGTCTCCCAGTACTGCAGTTTGTTGATGATTTAAAACATTCAAGATTAAAACCACTTAATTAATCAAAGAGGGAAACGGCTTTAAATTGTTTATTTACCTTAAGAAAATGAGACTTTCCTTAACCCTGTTAAGGATCATTTAATGGTTCAAACAAATCAACTAATTATAAATGAAAAAGTACATTATACAGATTCCTTCCAAAATTTGATGGAGTAAAAGAATAAATAAATTAATATATATTCAAGTAAAGTACAAGTTCATGAAGATGTCACTAAGTGCACTAGGAAGTGTCCTTAGTTACTAGGAAGTGTCCTTAGTTACACACCATCACTGGTAAAGAGCCAATATGTAGATTATGTTTGTTATTTACTGTCATGTTGGTCTCTTTAACCACTCTCCATGCACACATGCATTAATAATGATTATTTCATATCTTTACTTAAATAGTTTGACTTACACCAGTCAACCACAACACTAACACCATCTGGTTCATAAGTTAACATTATTTTTCCCATATTCACTTCACACCACTAGGTGGAGTTAATGATTAGTGGAGTGTGTGTTTTCAAGATGAGGTCATGAAGCAGAAATCAGTTCACACTTTCATTCTTGTCCTGTGGATCAGTGTGTTGTGGTCTTGATATGTCATTTCTGTGAGGAGCAGCCATGTCATGTAATTCAAGCTCAGAGGCCCTGTGACCTTTAATCTGCCCCCAGTGAAAACTCCCTCCCATTACTTTCCAAGTGATGTAGAACATAGAACATACTGCACCTTCAGTTTGATTGAAGTGCTGCATAATTCTGTCAAGTGTAGATTTAAAGTATATTGGCTGTATCTCAAAACACTGTGGAGTAAACAGCTCCATTAGCCCAGGATTGTCTTTGAACAGTTTTTTCCAAACTTCCTGGTGTATTTCTATGGTTTTGTTGCTGTTGCAGTAACCTGCCTGAACGTCATCAACCAGGGCAACAATCACCAACTCTGGGAGGTTTTGGATTCCAGAAGATCCAGTGAAGAGAAACTTGAGGGAATGTTTCACTGTGAGACAACATAAAAATACATTCAGTGTAACGTCCTTACAATCTTTTTCTCCTGGAAATGTTCCTAGTTCAAACCTTTGTGATTTGTTTTGTGGCTTTTATTTTTACAACTTCCTGTAAGACGGATATGTTTTATTTTGAAAGGACAGCCAACACATAATAAAGAATGAAACTTAACAACGGTAGAAGACGGTAAAAGGTAACAGACGGAAAAATAAAAGGAGACTGAAGACATTAAGGAGACGGTTACGGATAGTATGTTTTTGTGTTTAGCTGCAGTTGAAAGTGGTAACAAGGTTGGTTTTATGATTTATATAATTTTGTAAGACATTTGAATTTTTGTGTTGATTAAGATGGTAATTTGTCTTTATGTTAGTTTAACGTAAATCTATAGGACGTATTAACGGTCTGATGTGGTTTTAATCTATTGTTTTGTCTGTGTTTGCTTTGTGTAGCTCTTACGTTGGTTTGAGGAAAAAGATAAGAACAATAAACTATTATCAGACCATCAGTAAGACTTCAAATTTCTGACTGGACGCTACATTCAGTATTCAGCCTTAATATACTGTACACATATTGTCCCAAATGGGACATTTACAGTGTGGACATGTTCAGTTGAAGCCTAAAGTCTTTTCAAACTGAGGTAAAACTGTGGACGCAGGGACAAAGTGCAGACTGAAGTAAAGAGTTTAGAGATTGAAATGTGAACTTACCTGGTGATGAAACGTGACAGAAGAGAAGCAACAGAAATAACGATTTCATCCTGATTTGATCAAGAATCACGGAGAAATAATCGAGTTGCTTCGGTCTCTGTGAAAGATGGGAGTGTTTGGATATTTGGCACAAATCCCACAACGTCGCCAGATTTCAATGCTGCGATAATAAGAAAACAATGAAATAGTAAAGTAGAGACAAGAACCTAATACAAATGTCCTTAAAAAGCCATTTGTTTCATTGATGATACACCGCGTATTTAAATGAGTTTTCCTTTCTTTTGAGTTACATTACATGTTAAATGTCTCCCCCCTCTGGACAGATCAGGAAGTGACTTATAACGGGACCCACTTTACAACACGATACACAAATGTGTTTCTGAGGAACAAACATTAAAGAACAATTAGGAAATGAAGTTCCCACGTCTGTAGATCCACAAATGTCACTATAAATTGTGACTTATGTGGCAGGTAGACACTAGGACTCATGTAGGGCGGTGGAGAGAGGAGAAATGTGAAGCAGGTGTGGGAGGCTGCTGCTGCTCATTCTGCTGGGACTTTGGACATTTGTCTGATTATGGTCTTAGTAAGTTCAACTTTAGTTGAACTTTATGGACCCAGTCCTGCTTTAATTCTGCTTTCTTTATGCTGCAGTCACAGTGATGCACCTGAACTCCATCCAACACTGAAACTATGACAAATATGTCAGGAAATGTTATAGGACTGTGCCAGACCCGAGTGGATCCAAACACGAGTTTTGTTCAATATGTTGCTATTAAAACACACACACACACACACACACACACACACACACACACACACACACACACACACACACACACACACACACACACAGTACATTCACTAATGTTAGCTTCTTTTTTAAGCCTTTAATTTAACTTTTCTGAATGTATAAGTAAAACAGAGGTAACAACTTTTCTCTCTCTTTCTTAAGCCTGTTTCATACATGAAGTCCAGACAATGTCCGGAGAAATCTGCTCCAGTTTCCAGACTTCATGTATGAAACAGGCTTTACAGAGAGAGAGAAGACATGGACGACCAAGAAACTCTTTGTGAGTCTGTGTCAGACTGAAGAAGAGCAGTAAATGAAGCAAACTTTAATTCACAAATTGGGCAGAAAAACAAAAACAAGCTCATCTACATCTTTTTTGTCTTGTGAAAAATGTCAGTTGTGAAAAATGAAAGTGAAAGAAATTCACAAAACACAACAAGACTTTAAATGGTATCAACCTCAGAAATACTCTGTTACAAGTAGTTGTATTTTTACAGTATTGGACTTTAAAATACCATGTACCACATTTAAAGGCAACATTATTATTTTATACATATTACACATTACTGAAAAGTAACCTCCAGTATATTCATCTACATCACCAACCAAAGCTCGTTTAACTGATTACTTTCTGAACCATCTTGTAGACTTATAATAACTCCACCTGTACTGCACACACCAATACATATTTGTAGGTGGACAGAAGAACAATGTGCAAAGCTCAGATTCAAAGGGGTCAAAGACTTAATAACTTCAAATCTATTTTACTGTAAGTACTTTTTAAGTAAGAGGTACAATTGACTGACAAAAACACACCAGGCACTGCTCATCAGGTGGTGAACACCATCCCTATGGGGGCAGCATCATCCTGTGGGTGGGCTTCTCAGCACGAGGTACAGGGAGACTGGTCATTGAATTGGATTAGATGAATGCAGCAAAATGTAGAAGGACGCTTAAAGAAAACCTGCTGAGTCTGGGATGATGTTCACCTTTCAGCATGAGCATAATTCAAGGATCTATATTAATTCAGTGCATTGAGGAGTATTGGAATAAAGCAGACATGAGACTTACCCATAGAAATGATACTGTGGCTGTAATTATTGTCTAAGAGGGGAAATACTTCTAATCTATACTATAAATGACAGATTTCACTTTACTGTCTGAAGGCCTCTGGTGTATATGTGTCATGAATATCAATTACATTTATAACTGTTATGTCAACAGAGGCCAATATGTGAGTATAGACTGGATGGAGCTGTGGGGACTGGATGACTTTAGGTGTAAGTAACTTACAAGCTACAAGGAAAACTTACAATGTGAATTAATACATGAAACATTCAGGATCCGTCTGAAGAAAATGATGGATGAATGTAGATTAACTTTGAAAGAGGAACTCAAACATTTAGAGAAGTGGAGTTTCTGCTTTAAAACCAAAGAAAAAACTGCAGCCCACTAATAAACATGTTGGTTTTTTTGGTGCAAACAAACGTTTCAACACTACTGTGTCTTCATCAGAGTAAAAACACTGATATAATATTAAAACCCAAAGGCTACATGTGATGGACTGAATGACCAAGAAGCAGAATCCAGACCTACTAGATGATCAATAGAATAATCAATATCCCCAAATCTATGTCTGCTGCTGATGACATCATGTAACAAAAGTAACAAAATAAATGCTTCAGAAATTACAAAATAAGTATATAAAAAAATACATCATATAAACTAAAAACTAAACTCATCACCTACAGGAAACATGACAAGTTAAGTTCTTCATGGTGGAGTTTGTGGTTCATCGGTAATGAAGGAAGAGACACAGATGATCATATCACTGCTTCTTCTTTCTCAGTATCTCACTCTTTATCTTATTATGTCATTCTCTCCTTTCATCACATCATTTTTAGGCATCTGTATTATTTTTTTAGTCATTCTGTTCCCCAACATACATTTGTAGGTAAACATTAGGATCGAGTCTCTTTAAAATGTTGTCAATTATATTAGTTTCTTACTTCCTCAAAAAAAAAGTTAATAAGGAATTGGGGGTTTTCGACAAATGTACATATTGTCATTTAGTTCCAGTAAAGTCAAGTGGAACTATTTAGAAATCATACTTGCATGTAGAAAAGAGGGAAATGAATGAGGAAGAAAAACAAGACCTGAATTCATTAAATGCATTTAAATGTATTTTCACAATCAGATTTTTTCTATGAGTAATGTACATGAGAAAATTTTTCTGCCCAAATTTAACCTGTTTTGTTGTTTGAACAATATGGAAAAAGAATGAAATCAAATGCAGTGTGGGGATACAAAATACAGATTTTAGGTGAAATTTCTATTTTTTTCCTTCTCTGGGGAAAGAAAACAGTACAATGGGAATAACGAGTGTCTGAATTTGTCCTGTCTGATGCTCACTGCATGTCAGAGACAGTTGGATGCAAAAGGACCTGCACAGAGGAACATGTACATCAACAATCTTTCTCAGTAAATCACTTTACAGTATTTCAACAGGCCATCTCAAAAAAGTGCAGGTGCAGAGTACAGCAGTTTTTGTTTGTTGTTTTCTCTGGTATCAACATGGGATTTTCAGATCTAGATTTATTTAGTATTGTGTTGCCTATTGTATAGTAACAGAATGAACAAGTGTAAAAGCTTACTTCTGCTTCTTTTTGAGCACATTTTGAGCAGTGAGCTTCTGTTTCAGCCTGTGTGGTAACTGGTTTGGAAATGTGACTTCAGAGTGAACACAAGTGTCTAAGCAAAAGAGAAAAACTATAACACTACCTGGTGGTGTTAATGTTGTGGTGGACAGAGGTCAGTGTGGGACCAACGTGCACAGCAAGCTGTGGAGATGTGTGGTCTGTGTGTCCATGCTGACCCCTGTCCACCAGAACCATCAGTTGGTGTTGATGTTGCGGTTGATTGATTTTGATAGAAAGACTTGAGGAGAGTGGAGATGAGTGTGTTTGAAGGAGGGACTCTGTCTTCTAGAGAAGTGACAAGTTCCTGGTTTGACAGTGAAGAAGGAAGAGAGGCAGCATTAAGTCATCAGAGCCTCAACATGGACGTTCATCACATTTTAATCTGCTTCTTCTTCCTCTGTGAGTATTTTTATTTTCTAGACGTATTTGAATTTTCTGAATGAGCTTTTTCTCTTAGTTTTAATGGAGGTTTAGTTTAGTCACACACACATCAGCATTGCTCTGTTTGTTCTGTCTCTTCCATGTCTCAATACTATGCAGCATTAGTGCAACTTTTCTCCACTTGCTCTTCATCATAACCTAAGACTGTCACTGGGCGTCTGTCTGGACATGATTCACTTCTTAGTGAAAAATGGTGATAAATTGTGCAGCACAAACCCTGTTTCAGCAGAAGTTCCTCTTTAAATATGTCACTTATTTAACTTTACTCTGTTGTATAGTAGAAGAAGTAATTTGTAAGTGTGAAAAATATCAAAAATTTTAATTATTTTCACATTTTTATTACATAAAAAATTAAACAAGTCTTTCTTGTATCTCAGTTTTTATCTCTGCTCCTTCTATCTTTAGCATTTTCTTTAGCTGTTTTCTGTCTATTCAGTGCTGCTAACACACAAAGTAAGTTCCTGTTCATGCTGCACACAAAGTGGTACTTCTGACTTTTTCATGGTGGGTTCCTCCCATACACAGCACACCACTTGTGTCTCATTTAGGTTAGTCCAGCGTCTTCTTCATAGGTTGTTGCTTGTCCAGCTGTTGTCCTCTGAGTTGCTCTAGTCACAGCTAAATAGCCCCTGCAGAACCCACATGGAAAAATAAAATTAATTTATTGAGTGTAAAACTGGATGGATGAAGAAATACCTGCAGTCTGTAAAGTAAAAGTATAACTACTTTCACTAACAAGTAAAAATGACTATAGTTGGTTGTCCAGGATGCACAACACTACACTAAACCAATTAATAACTGTGATAGATAAAAATGGTCACTGTAATGTTGACAAGCTTGAATGAGATCAACACATCTGTTGAGGCACATGTGATAATAACTGATTAGGAAAAGAAATCAAACCACAAATAGTGATCACATGAACACAATGACAGACTGAATGACTGAAGGGAAACAAAATGATCAACATCACTCAGTTAAAACAGACTCAAACAGGTGGATGAGAGAATTTGACATTTTCTAAATCTTTGACAGAATCAAAAAGTGTGACTGTAGTAGAAGTGATGAGCTCTGTGCTCAGTGTGACTGTGTGGAAATGTAAAACAGGAATCATCATCAGACTGTAGCATCTTACAGGAAGATAGTAACTATTGATTGTTCATCTTTTCAACAGCTCTGCAGGATGGAAACACTGGTCTCACCAATGCAGAAATCACTCGTACAGTAAATGAAGGAGGAAACATCACAGTTGGATGCTCATTTTCTTTCTCTGGAAGCAGGAAGTTGTTCTGTAAAGGAGACTGTACAACAGGAAACATTCTCATTGAAACAACCAGTAACAGAGCTCAGAGCGGCAGATACAGTATTGAATATAAAGATTCAGCAACACTCATGTATGTGAGCATCACACAGCTGAACAAGACTGACTCAGGATTGTACAGGTGTAGTTTGGACAGAATTCTGTTCCCAGATTCGCATCATGAGTTTGAGATCATTGTCACAGAAGGTGAGTTTCTACTGAAAGTTCTGAAAATGTTCCTTCATGTCTGTGAAGCTGTGAGAAAACTGACTTTTCTCTGACAGCTTCTCATGTTACAAATCAGCAGGTAAAATAAGTGCTGCATCTTTTCATCATTAACAGTAAAAACAAGCTAAACTACTAACAGCTAATGTTCTACATGAATCAGCACAAGAGCAGGTGTTACCACTTCCAATCTCCTGTTAGTGGCTTATTCAGAAACATTGGTACATTTGCTGAACCTCTGTCAACATGTGTGGATGATCAAAAACTAGAACTTCACTAACACAAAATGTAACAAGCAGCTAAAAAGAATGATTTACTCATCTACCAGCAAGAACTAGTCAGCTCCACATCCATCTTGTTTCCTTTTCTCTCTTTTAGCTCTCACTAACCAGTAACAGCCAGTCTGATGTTCTTCTCTGCACAGTCTCCTCAAACGTTGTTTTCTTGCTGCATCTGTGATGTTTAGTGAACACCTATGGATGAACTCCATGAATGGATGTATTACAAGAATACTGAGCTACAGTAATCTCACAATTGAGGCCTGTTGTCAGGACGACAGAAAAGCAGTTCATCTTATTAACATCATGAGGAAAACAGCATCTCCTCTGGATCATTATCTGATTGTTTCATTGTTCACAGCTTCAACCTCTTCACCACCAAGCACAGCTCTCCAACCTTCTACAACATCACATACATTCTCTTCATTATCATCATCATCATCACCATCATCATCTTCACCATTGTCATCAACACAGAGTTTAAGCTCCAGTTCAGGAAGATTCACAACTTCATCCTCATCCTCCACTGAAACCTACAAACAGCCTGAAACAGGATCATCAGGTACATTTAAAGTTCCCTCTATAATAAACATAGTGTTACTCAGCACAGAAACATGAACATGACCCTCAGTGACAGTTGCTGTAGAGCAAATACAATGATGCACTAAAGAAAGTTAAAAGTAAAAATGCTACACTACAATATCAGTGCATTATGATGTAAAATTCATAAACTCACTCTAAAACACACTGTGATTTGTCGGCTGTTTCTCTTTTTATTAAGAATCTGGATCTGCAGAGTAACTCAAGGAATCAACTGTAGTTGAGTAAAAAGTTGAACATTTCCTTCTGAAGTGTAAAGGACTAGAAGTACAATATAACAGGAGGCAGAGAGTTTACCATCAAGTACAGAAGCAGACGTCTTAAACAAAACAAAGACTAAAGAAAGATGTCGTTATGATCAGGATGTGAAGCCTGTTTCACACTAGTTAGACTTTTCGTAACTAGAAAAACCTGTTTTAAAATTTCCGGTGTTCACATACAAGTTAGCAGGATATTGTAATGGGAAAGGATGTAGGAGTGGAATATAATAAAGTGTTAAACATACAGTATCATCTCAGGCCTGTAGCAGAGCTGAAATGATGTGGGTCATCAGTCTGGCTCAGGAGTTTTCTTTAGGTGAAGAAGAACCAACTACGATGTCCTCACTGCTGTGTATTTCCATCAAGCTACTGCAGTTTTCACAACATTGTTACAAAATCCCAAATGTTAATGTTTGTTACTTTGTGCAGCTGCTAAGTAGTTGTGTTTAAGCTGTGTGTGAAAGTATGTTGTCTTCTAGTGAGTAACATGAATGCAGTATTTGTACTTTTACTCTGTGATCACTGCAGCAAAACATTGTTGCTGTTGTACATTTGCAGAGCTGTATAATGACTATGATAAATCACTGTGCAGCATTTTGGCATCTGACGAGTCTTTAAACTTCCACATGGGTCTCACTGCTAACACGACTCCTTGTACTGTGTTAAGGCAGAGCTGTTTTTGATCTGTATGTCTGAGGCAGAGAGGGGCTTTAAATGATGTCTTAGATGTGTTAGATAAGCTTAGTGCAGGTTACACAGTTTGACAAAACTAACAAACGTAATTAGAATGTGACACTGACATCATACAGACGACATTGTGATCTGTGCTTTCTGTTTACTGTGTCTAATACAGTTGTTTGAATGAGTTACTTCTAAAAACAAGTTCTATCAATTATTTACATTTTATGGAGATGGGAAGAGACCAAGTGGAAGAAAATGGATCCTACCCAGAGACATTAAATCTCACAAGACGGTGCCTCTGTCCCCAACAGTTACCAAGTTCATATTGTCATTAACTTGACAGTGCTGCTTCAAACAGTCCTGTAGAAATTCAATCCAGACAATATGTCACAATGAGCCATGAAGTTTCAGAGTAAAACAAACTGGTTTTACTGTTAATTCTGCCACAGGTGCAGCGCTGGTTATCAGTCTGATTCTGGTCTTCATGATCATCATTTTATCAGTGGCTGTGCTGATATTCTGCAGGAAGAGAAGCAGTAAATTCAAAGGTACACACACACACACACACACACACACACACACAGAAAAGAGCTGGAATCTGGAATCTAAGGCATGAAGACTTTCAGAGTTAGGGCCTGTGAGCAACTATCATAAGAAGGAATCAGGTACCAACTTGTAATCTGTTACCCAGTTCTACTAAATACATCCATGATGTGCACAGGATGGTCTGGGTAGATGAACGGGTTAATAAATGCAAAACGTACGGATATGGAAAACAACTTTAGATTGTGTTTCTAACTAGAGGATTTAGTTTCTTTTAACCTGTTTCACAGTTGTGTGTTGATTATCAGAACCATGATGTCAATGGTCCAGTGATCTATTTCAATTCAAATCATTGCTTTATTATTGTAACCATGGTGATGAAGTTGTAGTACAGCTGCTGTGGCTCATATCAGAGGGTTGGGACTAACTATCTACATTATGACTGTTTAGGTTGAATGGAAAATGTCATAATGCAACATGTACAGAGCTGTTCCACTTTTGATGTAGTGCTTCAAAAAGTACAGTGTTTTTTCTTTCTACAACCAGCACAAAATTTAAATTAGAATTTCTGAAGGTCTAGTCTGAGCTGATGTGTTTTTAAGTCTCTGAACCATGTTTTTCAGGAAGTCCTGTGGAAACAGTGTATGATAATGTTAGAGAGGTGAGTCTGAATAAATCCTATCATCAGTAATATTTGTTAAAACCAGCTGATACATATCAAACCTTTCTCCTCCTACAGTCCAGCAGAGTGTATGAAGAGGTCAGAGATCCTGTGGAAGCATCTACAGTTTACACTTTGATCCATCAAGATGAGGTCAGGACCACAGATATATACAGCTTGGCCACTGACACCTGTGCTCAGGATGTAAGTATGTAAAAAAAAAAAAAGCTTTTGGACCAGAACACTGAACACTGTATAAGCCCAGACACAAAGATTGTAGTTAGAAATAAGCTAATTGTCTTCTCTTTTGCCTTAATAACACTTAGCAGCACTTCTCAAAGTCACAAAAACCTTAAAAGTGAAAAGAATTAAAATAATATTATTAGCAGATGTAAAACTAAAACTTACATTACACAAATTACACCAATATTACAGATTAAGAAAAAGTCAAAACAAGTGAGTTTGAGGAAGAGATTTAAGAAGACTGAGTTCACCTGTCACAGATACAAGCAGATACAGTCTGATCATTCAAAGCTCCTGTATGTCTCACTGGGGGCCTCAGTTAAAGCCCTCTGGGATGTTTCTCCTCTAACAGGCTGTTTATGCTGATGGCTTATACAACAGAATATTCCTTTATTCATTTACAAGGACACACGTCATAATGAATGAATACAATTTGAAATACACGTTACCAACAATAAGTTAAAATAAACAATAGTTTAGGTTTTGGATACAGCTTAACATTACAAAGTGCAGTAGTTGAGGTCACGGTAACAGTTTAAAAACACAAGCACTGTCCAAAGGACTCTCGTTGTTTGGTGATTAGGAAAGAACAGAAGGCTTCAAGTGAAATGACTTCTGTTTGGAGATTATTCCAATCAGAGGGGGCAGCAAAACTGAATGCTCCCCAATGCTTCCCCAGTTCAGTCCAAAGATTTAGATTTAGTCAGATTTATCAGTGAATCTCTGACTGAAAGGTTCCACTGTTTTGAACAGACAGAGCGAGGAGGAAAGAAAGTGTTGCAATTAAGTCCATGTAATCATCTAAACGTTAAGCAACAGCTTAAGCAAAACACAAGAAGAACAACATAGTGTGTCCAGTCCAGTGCAGTGAAGAGTCTTCAGAGCTCTACATTGGAGAAACCAACAATATCAGGAGAAGCAAGACTTCAGAACCAGAATCAGCAGTGTATCTACACCTAAAGGACACTTGTTTGAGGTCAACAATGTAAACACTTAGGACCCAAACACAATTTGTCTCCCATTTATCATGCACACATCCATCTGGGGATTCCACACCTAACAATCCCTCCTAGAAGGATGATGGATGGTGATCATTACAATAAACTTTTTTTTTACTTCCCATAATATCTGGAGATTCAGTTCAGGATATTCTCTGCAGTTGGTCTAAAGTATCCTGTAGAAATCGCAGCATTTTATTTACAGCACAACAAAGATCATATGCAGAAAAGAAGAAGTGAAGGAAGTCAGTGGCTAATTGTGAGGGTTGATTCATTTATCCTTTAATAACAGCATTAAGATGAATTATATGTGATGATGCTCATCTAACAAAACAGAGAAAAACTAAAACTATCAGACTGCTGCAGTGCAGCTTCCTGTTCTGGTGGTTGTGGCTCAGCTGGTGTAACAGTCCTTCACAAACCACAGGGTCAGTGTTTGACTTCCGCTTCCTCTTGGCTACATGTCAAAGTGTCCCTGGACAAGACACTGAACACACAGTTGCCTCTAGTGTCTGCTAATTACTTGTAAGCTGCTTTGGATAAAAGCATCTGCTAAATGTCTAATGTGGCTTCCTGACTCCTAAGTATAAGTCAAGACAAGATGAACTTAAATAAAGTTGTAAACACATGTGACAGTGATGAAGAGCTAATTTCTGACCTGTGTTTTTTACATTTCAGACTGAAGACAATTCTGGTAACTTAGTCTACTCCGAGGTGGACGTTCCTAAAAGAGAAGCCAGCTCCCCCTGTGCTGACACAGACAAAGTTGTCTACTCTGAACCTCGGGTAGAAGCGAGTTCTCGCAGCCTCCCTGAAGATGCTTCACCTCCTCTCTACTCTGTTGCTTTACCTCAGGAGAAACTTCTTTGCTAATGTAGCTACATTCACTCTCTCACAGACTGAGCGTTGTACTAGATGTAGTCTTCATTCTTTTTTTATATTTTTTATATTGTATATTGTAGCACACTTGACAAAACACGCAGACAGGCTTGTTGTTTCTCTCTCTTTACTGCAAAGTTTCAGACAAAGCAGTAAACTGTTGTTAGCATAGTTCTGTCTCGTGTCTCATCTCAGCGCTATATGACAGTGTGTCTGCGCTGTCTGTCTCCCTCTTGTGGCGAACATTGATAACAACACTTATAAAAGCTCACTGTATTGTCTGTGTGCAGAAGACTGAAGTGCAGATGTCTCAAAATAAGGTAAACTAGCAAATCAAATGTGCCAAAAGAACATTGTAGAATATGAACTAAGATACAATGGGGTTAAATAAAAATATGTGTTGGGGCTCTGACCTGTTTTAATTCACTGCCCTCACAATAAGTTATAACTCTCTCATGTGTAGGATACAGTGTGTTGTCATGTGCCATTTAAAGTTTAAATATCAAGACTAAATTGTATCATAACATACAGCACTTTTAGGAGTAAAGTTAGCTCCTGCTGTTTGTTAGCTGTTAGCTACACTAGCTGTAGCTGTTGAGCTGCCTGTATCTGCTAACGTTAGCTGCTGTAGCTAACAGTACAGAAACACTAGAAACACTGTTTGGCTGAGCAGGACAAAGTCAAGGACAAATCTCTGTACACACAGACAAATGTCCCAGACGACAGGACAGAAGCAATAATCCACGTGTAAAAAAACAGCCAGTTGTGAGTCTTTCCACCTCTTTTAGTTAAAAACTGTGTTTTCTCTGATAACTAGATATTTACATTTAGTTTTTGGAGTGAATACATTTGCACATTATTTTACATACACAATTACAGATTTGTGTACAGACACACAAGTCTGAGTCCACAAGCATAAATCCATGTACATATACAAATAATTGAGCTACTATTCTGCTCCCACACTTTAGTTTAA
The DNA here is from genome assembly GCF_033026475.1 of Channa argus. Lineage (NCBI taxonomy): Eukaryota > Metazoa > Chordata > Actinopteri > Anabantiformes > Channidae > Channa > Channa argus. Next base: position 6,921,823 of record NC_090197.1, read on the forward strand.
AAGGAGTTCACTTGGTGAATCTGTTATAAGAGCTACTCTGTATTAGCTACAACTGTTCTTTTAAGCACAGAAATTACTAATGAAGATTTATGAATGTTTATTTAAAACAGAACTGGAAATCAGGCTTTTAGTGGAAAGTTGACCTGTATTTAATGTGTGTATTTTACATATATATTTTGTGTATTTTACAAAAAGGGGGCTACATTTTGTACCCTCTTACTTCAGAGGGTACTATCAAACATATGTTTGAGTACGAGAACAGTTTCAAAGTCAACTTGCAAAGCTTGACTGAGTGGAACATTGGGGTTTGGTAATGCTGCAAGTTCTTGTTCAGTCCACGTGGGAGCTGCATCTCAGGTGACTTTGGTTGATGGATGGTGATTATGTGGTCATGTCCAGTCCACACCATAGTCCTCATCCACCTGAATGAGCACATGTCCTAAACATAAGCAGAACAACTGTTTCTCGCATCATGTGGCAGGAGTTGCTGACCTTAAGACACTGGCTAATTTAATCATTCATGCATCTGTGCTAATTTTAATCAGTGTTTTCTTTCTTTATATGATCTATTACTGTGTTTGTACATTGTTTCATATGAAAACACAGATAAGCAAAGCCCAGTATGGTGGATAGAATAAGAACGTGGATTTGTAGACAAGTAAACTTGTCTCTAATCTCCACAGTAGAATGTAAAAAATCATGTCCCTCCTTTCTGTGAAGCAGCCAGAGCTGCAGGGGTGAATTGTTGTTTGTTGTTCTCAGTCTGTGCTGATTCCTTGAATGACTGAAGTCGATGCTGAATATGATGCAAAAAGCATCTGTGCAGTGCAAACAGGTCAATTTCTTCACCAGGACTGAACAGTCCCTGAATCTCCACCTGGATTTTTGACTTGTCTCATGGAATCTGCCAGTTGTATCCTGATAAGACACTTTAAGCAGTTAATTCTCTGACTTAATGCTGTGGCTTTACAGATGGTTTACAGATGTTTTGAGAACAGACAATTTAGTGCTGACTGGTTGAAATGGGGGAGAACATGGACTGTCATAATCATACACATACTGGCCACTTTATTAGGTACAGCTGTACAATCATATGGAATCCAGTACAGCAGCTCTGCCATGATTTCTACTCTTAGGTTATAATTTCTCAGTTGAAAGTGTCAAAAAGGTGATAATTCTGCTATGTGTTTAATATCGAGGTCATAGTGGGTGGTGGAGTATCACCTTACTTTTACTGTGTATAGTAGATGTCCCATCACCCTTCTGCAGCCAGCATTTGGGTGACAACGCTGAATATCCAGTGCTATAGCATCCAAATCTTCACCTGTCAGATTTTCTGCATATAAAAACATCATCATGTTGCAGCAGGCTTCAATGGGAGATACAATTTGAACAAAATATAGTGAAAGAACCTAAAGATAAAGTCCACTTGTTTTCAGACTTACCTAAAGACTGTTCCTATAGTGCACATTCTACATGGACACGATGCTCAATTGCTCTCAAACTGTTGAAAATGGCATCATCAATGTGAGAAACTTGAAGAGCAATTGTCATCAAAAACATCATCCAAATGACTCAAAACAGCATCTGCTGGCAAATGATCTCTGTGTAGTTGATCTGCTAAAGTAAGCAGAGCTGTACAGAGTTCATTCAAGTCGGCCACTTCTGACCTTTCCCACTGTATCTAGCTAATAATCTGTATTTCATGAAAATAATCAGTATGAAATAATATTTCATGATAATGAGCAGATTTTAAAGCAGAATGAAAGATATTTCATAATAATGAGCTTAATTTGGAAAGTGTTTGTGATTATTTCCCAATTTCATGGTCATTTTATATATTTGGCTCCCATTTATTCATATATTTATGTATTTCATAATGTCCTATTAACTTGTTGGATTTTGAAAACTTTGCTCCATAGAAACTTCTCTAAATGTTTGGGTTCCTACTTTAAACATCACCCACATTCTTTCCCCCCATTTTTCTCCAAACTTTGCACATTGTTAGACTGCTGGGGGACCCACCCCCAAATGCACTGAGCTCCTTTCCTCCTCTCTTCCCTCTCTTCTCTCCTCTTACCCCACATTTATTTGTCACCACTGTACGACATTAACTTTGTGTGTTCTCTCTCCCGTAGTTGTCTTTCTCCTTCTCTGTCTCTGTCTCTCTGTCCCTTTCTGTAGGTGTCCCTGTCTCTTCTTTCACAAGCTTTAATTGTTGATGTAGATGAATATACTGTAGTTTTCTTTTCAGAAAATGTAGAATATCTATTGATTAAGGATAATTGTGCCTTACATGGTATTTTAAACTCAAATATTGTGAAAATATAGATACTTATAATAGATATTTCTGAGGTGGTTTTGCTTTTTAACAAGTGAATTTTTTCTTTTTCATTTTTCAAAATTGTTTATCATTTAACAAAACAGGAGAAATCGATTAAATAGGTTAATGTAAAAAAAAAATGGAACCTCAATGGAATTTATGATTTTTCAATGAGATTTACATTTACATTTAGTCATTTAACAGATGCTTTTATGCAAAGCAACTTACAAGTGACGTACAAGAGCAAGAATCTAAGTCAAGGAGAAAACATCAAAGCAAAGTCTTATCATTTCACGAGATGCAAGTGAGAGAAAGAGCAAAGAGGAAGTTTTTTTTTCTTTGTTTTTTTTTATAGATTTAAGTGCATAGGAAGATGCGGAAGAGTTTTGTTGTTACGTTTTTCCAACTTATTTATTTCTGGAACACAGTCCTTTGTCATAAGCAAATCACAATGACATTTTCAGAGATAATAAACACGGTGCTCATCTCTGATTGATGGAGATTAGACAATTTTTGTGTTTTTTTTTTTATTTCTTTTGTAAATTAAAGTTTCCTTTTCTGTTCCTCTTCTGTCTGACACAGACTCACAAAGAGAGACACCTGCAGTTTCTTGATCGTCCATGTCTCCTCTCTCTCTAAAGCCTGTTTCATATATGAAGTCTGGACACTAGAGCTGATTCCTCTGGACATTATTGAATTAAACATTTTAAAAGTGACTAAAGACAAAATTAAGCATTGAAACCCTTAAAAAGACACATTTACAAACTTGAATTTTTAATTAGAAAATATAATATTTTTGTTGAAAAGAGAAGAAGAACAGAAGTGACTAAAATTCCAAATTAGTCCAAGACCACAGCGATTCATCCAGGAAGTCATAATAACTTGGATCTTAAATTGGAGCTCCCTCATATTCATACTGTGACACCAGAGCATGAAGCTGCACAGAAACAAAACTCAGACAGTATCACTAATGTTTCTGTGTGAGTGAACAGTAGATCTGGTCCTGGTCCCTGGTTACTGGATTGAGGCTCTGGTAGGTAGAGTCCTGGCCTGTGGAGGCTGGTGGACAGTTCTCATAGTTGGAAAACTGAAGGAACAAAGAAAAACAACAGGAAGTTTACAGATGTGACAGGAAATGACAGAACAGCTGAAATCTGTGAAAACAGGAGCTGTCAATACATTTCTACAGGTGATGTTTTAAACAGGAACAATTAAGGCCCAGAGACAGATGTTTGTCCCTCAAACTCTGTTTGTCTCCTATAATCACTGTGTTTTGTCTCATTTGGTGCTGAACATCTATAAACTCAATGTTTCTTAACCAGTAACTGCCAGTCAATAAAAGAGCTTTGTTCATTGAACAGGCTGATTTTTTTTGAAGAACTTTGTTGAAATGTGCAAATGAATTTGCAACATAAGAAAGTGAACGTAAGAGTTGTTCACTTAGTACAAAGTGAATGCAAGCGGCAAATACTTCATTCCCTTGATTGTGTCCCTCCACTCTGGTTGACTTGTGCTTCTTCTCTGAGCTTAGTGTTAGTGTGAGGAAAGAGATTAGATTTCAGTGTGGGATCAGCTCGCACATGAGGAAACCTGTGAAAACAGGAGCTGAAACATGTTTCATTTGCCAGTGAGCTTAGTGTCAGTGTGAGGGGTGATGTTAGACTCTGTTCACTTTGATTTAGGGGAGAATGTTTCAACAAGGAAGAAAAATGTGACTGAACACTGGTTTTCTTTCATCCTACATCTCTTCCATAGTTCAATCTGTCTGTATTTGATTGAAACATATCTACAACATTAAGTTGTTTAGAGTTCTCTGAATCCATCTTTACAAAAAGTCCAGATTCTCTTCTGTCTTTTTGAAAGCAAGAAAAGAAAATGGAACGTTTTGATTATTCAATAGCAGGTGGGGGTGAGGCCTTTACGTTCACCCCCAGTCGATGGGACATGAGACTAATGAATAATCTGATGTTTTGGCTTCAGCTGGAAATAATCCAGGTTACAGACTGACAGACACTAACAGTGAGTAGAGAAGATTCAGTGTTGGTTTGAACCTCTGAGTGGGGATCATGGTTTATATGATTCATTTAGAAAATGTCCTAAGAGCTGACAGTGAGAAGAAACAGAGGAAAAAAGCTTTAAAATCACCTCCATGTTGGTTTGGTCTGAGATTCCCCTCATGTTCAAACCTGTGGAACAGACACATTTAAATGAGTTATTATTCCAGATACAGATCATGGTGAGAGACAGAGGTGGTAAAAGTACACAAACTCAGTACTTGATTTAAATTCTACTTCTTCAAATTTTAACTTTGACTTATGTGATTATAAAGAAAACATTGTATTATGTTTTCTTTATAAAAAAAAAAAAAATGTGATGCAGTAAAACGTATATTTGTCTCTGAATTTTAGTGGAGAACAAACAAAAGTGCTTAATGTCTTTTGTGTTTCCACTGTTGTCATGAGATAACTCACCATCAGAGTCGTTTGTCTTCTTTTTGCAGAGGAGCAGCCCAACAACAACTAACACAACTACAACCACCACCACCACAAGTACAGGAACCAAAGGAACCAGGAGGGAAACTGAACAAGAGACACAGAAGGTGAGTGAGAAAGAGGAGAGAGGATGAAGGATTTCTATAAACAAATACACAAATATCAAAGACTTTAATCTCAAACTAATAAATAAGACTTTAGAGACCACAATGTTTGATTGTTATATCACGTATCTCAAATTATCTCACATAATTTAAACATGTTTTACATTATATCCACAAACCACTGTCACAATGACATTATGATGATATCACTTCTATGTCTGGGATTTCTACCTGAAAGCTTCAATGTCTTTCTAACTATCTGTTATCTATTCCCTCCTCTGAGCCTGGCAGGTCAGACACTAGATAAACTCCCTCTGTAGCCTTTAAACTTCAACTCTCACACAAAATAAAATCTAACAAATGGGTGAATGAAGAAATCCAACAGATTTAACGTCTTCAGCAAACTTGTAAATCTAAATGTGCTTGTAAGTATAAATGGATAAATGCAAAGAACAAAGTAGTTGCTGCTTCAAAGTTTGTCTCCTCTAAGTGTGTAGGACTGCTCAGCATTGCTCATGGGAGGGGGGCAGGTGGAGGTCACATCTAAACTGACAGCTCACTTCCAGTTCTCCTCAGCTGTATAATCAGTCTGAATCATTTAATGTCAATTTCTTCCTCCTTTTTAAACAAAGGCTTTAGCAAAAAATGCAAATCAAACCACAGTCAAAGAAAAACCACCACTTCCTGTTCCTGGTCCCGTCACATTTTCCCTGTTTAACCAACCACCAGTAATCAGTTTCACCTGCTCTCACCACTCTGCTTATATACGTCCTCAGTCCTCTCACCAAGCTGCCAGATCATCTGTGACTTTCCAGCCTTCATTGAAATCCTCATTACTGTCTACGGTTCAGATCACGCTACATTTTTCTGACCTGACTCTGCTGCTACTCTGGTTTTGTGAGTAACTGCTTCCTATTGACTCTCTGTTGCCGACCACACGTGTGACTAAGGATTATGAGTATTGTTATATGTCCCTAAAGAATCAAGATTATCAGGAGCTCTTGTAACCACGTCAATCTAAGAAGAGGATTTACCACGTTATGTCTATGCTTTAGTCATGCACACGTTTGTTTTACCAAGTCATGTGATTAGGGTAAATAAATGGTAAATAGTCACTTATATAGCGCTTTTATCCAAAGCACTTTACAATGTTGATTCCCATTCACCCATTCACACACACACACACACACCGATGGCAGTGGCTGCCATGCAAGGTGTTCACCTGACCCACTGGGAGCAACTTGGGGGTTTAGTGTCTTGCCCAAGGACACTTCGACATGTAGCCGCGACCAGGGATCAAGCCACTGACCCTGTGGTCCATGGTCAACTGAGCATGTTTTGACTCCATATCTCACTGGTCATTGCTGTTACTCATCTTCGTATCCTCTCTAATAAACAGCAGTTCAGCACCACTTGGTGATCTTGTGAATTTTAAAGATCACATCATAATGCACTTTTACTTTTTACTTTCTTTAGTGCATCATTGTATCAGATCTACAGCAACTGTCACTGAGGGTCATGTTCATGTTTCTGTGCTGAGTAACACTACGTTTATTATAGAGGGAACTTTAAATGTACCTGATGATCCTGTTTCAGGCTGTTTGTAGGTTTCAGTGGAGGATGAGGATGAAGTTGTGAATTTTGCTGAACTGGAGCTTAAACTCTGTGTTGATGATGATAATGAAGAGAATGTACATGATGTTGTTGAAGGTTGGAAAGCTGTGCTTGGTGGTGAAGAGGTTGAAGCTGTGAACAATGAAACAATCAGATAATGATCCAGAGGAGATGCTGTTTTCCTCATGATGTTAATAAGATGAACTGCTTTTCTGTCGTCCTGACAAAAGGCCTCAATTGTGAGATTACTGTAGCTCAGTATTCTTGTAATACATCCATTCATGGAGTACATCCATAGGTGTTCACTAAACATCACAGATGCAGCAAGAAAACAACGTTTGAGGAGACTGTGCAGAGAAGAACATCAGACTGGCTGTTACTGGTTAGTGAGAGCTAAAAGAGAGAAAAGGAAACAAGATGGATGTGGAGCTGACTAGTTCTTGCTGGTAGATGAGTAAATCATTCTTTTTAGCTGCTTGTTACATTTTGTGTTGTGTTTGCTTGGTGTGTGGTTGTGTTGGTGAAGTTCTAGTTTTTGATCATCCACACATGTTGACAGAGGTTCAGCAAATGTACCAATGTTTCTGAATAAGCCACTAACAGGAGATTGGAAGTGGTAACACCTGCTCTTGTGCTGATTCATGTAGAACATTAGCTGTTAGTTGTTTAGCTTGTTTTTACTGTTAATGATGAAAAGATGCAGCACTTATTTTACCTGCTTATTCGTAACATGAGAAGCTTCACAGACATGAAGGAACATTTTCAGAACTTTCAGTTGAAACTCACCTTCTGTGACAATGATCTCAAACTCATGATGCGAATCTGGGAACAGAATTCTGTCCAAACTACACCTGTACAATCCTGAGTCAGACTTGTTCAGCTGTGTGATGCTCACATACATGTGTGTCTGATGTGATTGTAAAAATTCTTCTTTATATTCAATACTGTATCTGCCGCTCTGAGCTCTGTTACTGGTTGTTTCAATGAGAATGTTTCCTGTTGTACAGTCTCCTTTACAGAACAACTTCCTGGTTCCAGGTAAAGAAAATGAACATGTAACTCTGATGTTTCCTCCTTCAGTTCCTGGATGAGTGGTGAGACCAGTGTTTCCATCCTGCAGAGCTGTTGAAAAGATGAACAATCAATAGTTACTATCTTCCTGTAAGATGCTACAGTCTGATGATAATTCCTGTTTTACATTTCCACACAGTCACACTGAGCACAGAGCTCATCACTTCTACTACAGTCACACTTTTTGATTCTGTCAAAGATTTAGAAAATGTAAAATTCTCTCATCCACCTGTTTGAGTCTGTTTTAACTCAGTGATGTTGATCATTTTGTTTCCCTTCAGTCATTCAGTCTGTCATTGTGTTCATGTGATCACTATTTGTGGTTTGATTTCTTTTCCTAATCAGTTATTATCACATGTGCCTCAACAGATGTGTTGATCTCATTCAAGCTTGTCAACATTACAGTGATCATTTTTATCTATCACAGTTATTAATTGGTTTAGTGTAGTAGCTTGTGAATTACAACCTAGGAAGCTCATGAATTCTCCTAGTGGGTCAGTCTGCCTCAGTGTGAGAGGGCTGGTCTGTTTGTTCTTCTTTCAATAAATTGTGTCCTGTACACATTACATATATCCCACACAGATATTCAATAGGCTGGTGCAACCTGTAATAACATTGACAGGCAGCTCACTGCATGTGCTATGAAATGAAACAAGGAGAGTAAGATGTGCATCAACTCTGAAACATTTTAACAGTGTAGAGGAAGATTGTTGCTCAACAGCCTCGTGTCAGAAGAAACTGATCAAAATCTCAGACTGGAGTAAAAACAATGTACGTAGCTAAAGATTCTTCTTTAAATTTCCCTTTAAGCAGGTCCATCATTTTACATATCAGCTGAACACAAACTGTGTTAAACAAATTGTTAAACTTGACAGTTTAAATTTCACTGGTCTGATTGGGCTGATTTTCCACACTGCTTTTTTGTTGGGAGTCAGTCTCTGTTCTCATTTTTATATTTTTGGGGTTTATTTTGTTGACATCAAACAATTAAGATCCAAACACAAAGCAAATGAGTTTTAATGTTAGATTCTTCAAAGTGGCCACTTTGTGTGTCAGCCAGCTTTGAGAGACAGGGACCTGGAAAGGTTGAGTTTCCATCACTCTGTTGGCAACTACTCTCAAACCATCTCATTTGGGTTCAAGTCAGGTGATTGTGGAGGCCAGGTCACCTGATGCTCGCTCATTGTCCTGTTGAAAGAATAATCTTGGTCTCACTAAATGCAAATCCTACAGTATGTTGTAGTAGACATGCTGGCTGAAGGTGTCCTGAACTCCTTGAAGAAATCACTGACTAACACCCCACACCATCACCTCATCCATGCTTCACAGTGGGAACCAGACATGCAGATATTACACCACAGCGTCACAAAGTCCCAGCAGTTTGAACCAACTATGCAGCCAAACCAAACCCCAAGTTCAGACTCGTCAGACTAAACCGTACATGTTCTACTGGTCTAACACCTATTTCTTTTTTGTATTTCTTGGTCTAAAGCAATTCTCATCTTCTTTCTGGTCCCTCTCAGCTTCTTTGCAGCACTTAAACCATGAAGGCCTGGTTTATAAAGTGTCCTCTTGGAAAAGCTGATGTTGAGATGTGTCCTTGAAATTTATTCTACATTGTAGAAATAACAAAGAAAAACACTGAATGAAAATGTGTCCAAACTGTTTTATTTTTCTTTAGGGAAAAATAGCTGTCAATTACAAGACCAGACCTGCTGAACTTCTAGACAAACTGGAGATGTGGGCAGTGACCTAAAGTTTGATATTTCTGTTCCTGCACACATTGTCACAGTATTTCCTCTTTGCACGAGAATCAAAGTTTTAAATGTGTTGCATATCACAACTTTCTGTTAGTTAAAAATGCTGCTACCAATATTTCATAGTAGTGTTTGTTTATCTCAGAATTACAAGAAGGTAACGAAGTAAGAACAATATCCATTCATCTATTATCTGTAACCGGTTATTCCCTGTGGGTCACAGAAGGCCTGGAGCCTGTTCACCACAATCATCAGTTGGTGTTAATGTTGTGGTTTTGCTGGAGCTAATTCGCTGAGACTAGAGGAACCCAGAGGACAACAGCTGGACAAGCAACAACCCATGAAGAAGACGCTGGACTAACCTAAATGAGACACAAGTGGTGTGCTGTGTATGGGAGGAACCCACCATGAAAAAGTCAGAAGTACCACTTTGTGTGCAGCATGAACAGGAACTTACTTTGTGTGTTAGCAGCACTGAATAGACAGAAAACAGCTAAAGAAAATGCTAAAGACAGAAGGAGCAGAGATAAAAACTGAGACACAAAAAAAGACTGAAAATAATTAAAATTTTTGATATTTTTCACATTGACAAACTTCTTCTACTATACAGCAGAGTAAAGTTAAATATGTGACAAATTTAAAGAGGAACTTCTGTTGAAACAGTGTTTGTGCTGCACAATTTATCACCATTTCTCACTAAGAAGTGAGTCATGTCCAGACAGACGCCCAGTGACAGTCTTAGGTTATGATGAAGAGCAAGTGGAGAAAAGTTGCACTAATGCTGCTTAGTATTGAGACATGGAAGAGACAGAACAAACAGAGCAATGCTGATGTGTGTGTGACTAAACTAAACCTCCATTAAAACTAAGAGAAAAAGCTCATTCAGAAAATCCAAATAAGTCTAGAAAATAAAAATACTCACAGAGGAAGAAGAAGCAGATTAAAATGTGATGAACGTCCATGTTGAGGCTCTGATGACTTAATGCTGCCTCTCTTCCTTCTTCACTGTCAAACCAGGAACTTGTCACTTCTCTAGAAGACAGAGTCCCTCCTTCAAACACACTCATCTCCACTCTCCTCAACTCTTTCGATCAAAATCAATCAACCACAACATTAACACCAACTGATGGTTCTCTGTCACTGGAGAGTCATAACATATTACATATGTTCTAATTATAAGTAGTTTATTAATTGGCTGGATAACAAAACCTATATCTGTCCTGGTTCTTGGACTTTCTTTAGTTTTACTTCCTGCCCCTGGCTTTTATTTTGTAGTCCCTCAGTACCATTTCCTAGTTAGTGTCTTTACCTCTCTCCTTGTTAACCCTCATTGTTTTCACCTGTTCTCCCCTGTAAACCTCTTTAATTCAAACATTGCAGATGATGTAAATTCCCACTTGAACCAGTGAGAGGAGCTTTTGCTCCTTGTTGTTGAGTTTCAACTCAACAAAAATACTAAAACTTCTTTGATATGAATTAAACAGGTCACATTTGGGCAGAAAACTGTGCTCAGAGACGTTAGTCAGAAAAAAAGCTGATTAGTTTAAATGGCCTTTAATCAATTGAGTTCTTGTTTTTCTTCCTCATTCATTTACATACAAGAATGAGTTTTCATAAGTTCCACTTAACTTCACTGGAACTGAATGAGAATATGTACAATTGTGTAAAACCCCAAATTCCTTATCAATTTTCAGTTTTTTTTGAGGAAGTAAGAAAGTTTTTAATTGACAGCATGTTTAACTACAAACTACTTTTGGGGAACTGAGCAACTGTAAAAATATAATGAAGACGACTAAAAATTATGATGAAAGGAGAGAAAGACAGAATAAGATAAAAAGTGAGATAATCAGAAAGAAGAAGCAGTGATATGATCATCTGTGACTGAGGCAGGAAGGCAGTTAGTTAGTTAGTTAGTAGTAATATCTGAAGCTAAGTTAAGCTAAGTGAGAGATTTAATCAGTGGTCACCAACCTTTTTGAAACTGAGAGCTACTTCTTGGGTACCAATTAATGTGAAGGGCTACCAGTTTAATACGCACTTTTGAAATAACAAATTTGCTCAACTTACCGTTAATTATATGGTATTATTAATTAATTAAATTATTGATATTCATCTATGTGAAGAAACGGACCTTGTTAATGATTTCTCAGAGAATAGCAACAAAAACATTTGATGCAGCTCATTGGTAAGTGGTGCTATGGTGAGCTATTTTTAAAACAGGCCCACGGGCACCATGTTGGTGACCCCTGGATTAAATGCTTTAGCAGCTTGGTGTGATGCTTTCTTAGCTGTCTGCTCTCTAGTAGTGACACAAGGAAAAACCCACTGATCCACAGAGCTCAGTGTAATTTTAAGTAAACCAACTAAAGTTTCTATCATTTATTACGCTGCAGTGCTGTTTCTTCCTCTCAAACACTGTCAGAAAATAAGTGATATATTGTAGAAGGCCACAGTTGTACTTTTCACACCAGGTACCTATATGTACCCTTGTGGTTTCTTTGGAGCAGAGAGCAGCTGTAAGAAGGCAAAGCCATTTCCATCTGGTATTAGTACAACGAAAACATATTCATGAAAATAATCGTGTCGCTTGATAATTTTACCAACATTTTTTCTTTATTTCTTGTCCAGTTTAGTGGTGATGAAGGCTTCAACATCAGCGAGCTGCCACAGTAACCCAGATGGACTCCATCAAACGCTGAAACACCCACAAACAGGGATGATTTGGAGTCCAGAGGATGTGGTGACATAATATATCAGAGAGTGATTCACTATGGGACTAAACTCATTTTAAAATGATTTTTTTAGATACTTGTACATGAAAATTCTGTTTTTCTGCATTAACTTTACAGTGTAAATCAAACCACTAGTCAACAGCTAAAGTGGATCTTACCTGAATATGTGACAGGAAGAAATATGAAGAGAAAAATAAGCTTCATTTTCTGTGTAGTCAGTACATGTCAAGCACAAACTGCTGGAGTTAACTGTGCGAGACCACAAACAAGTCCAGTCACTGCACTTCATATCACAGCCTGTGTTTTACTGTTTGGAATGAGGACAAGGGGACAAAGTGCAATAAACTCTGACAATAGATTCAAAGAGAGGTATGTTGTTTGAGCACACAATTAAAAAAAGTCTTATCAGATCATGGAAAACCCGAAAAGTGTGGGTGAGGGAGTGTCCACACCTGTGCAGCTCCAAACTAAATCTGAGGCTGAGTAAGAAAGAGGGAAAACAAAGTGAAACATTCATTGGTTTAATTCAAACAAGATACTGAAAAACAGATCAAAGATGCTGAACACTTTGATATATTACTGCAATTACTCTAATGCTTCTGCCAGTGTCTCCACAATTTGACTTTATATTTAACTCCAACATGTTTAAAAATGTTTTTTAAGAATAGACAAGAATAGACAAATGCACACGTGAGTTTATGTAGCAAATTCACTTCAGACACAGACAGAATTTTTACTTATTATGTTAAAAGTAATATAGCAGGTTACTATAGTTGTGTCTTTCATTTACTAGATGTTTGCACAGCAGATTGTGATGAGTTTGATGGAGGCAAAGGTTCTGAAGCCACAAGCAGAAAGAAAAGTGAAATTGTTTAATGCTAAATAAAAAAAATAGTGAATGGACATGAGACAAAGCAAGTGTTCATAAGCACAAAAAAGAAGAGATATTACATTTGGCTACATATTTAATCATAAATATAATATTGCTGAAGTTAAATCAACATGTTAAATCCAACAGTGGTATAAAAAATGGCTTCATGATAATTTAAAACAGCTCCATCTGTCACCATTGTTCTTCTTCTTCCACCAGATGAAGAGTCCAGTGATGCAGGCTGACAGCAGCATCAGTCCTACAACAACTCCAACGACAGCACCAACAGGAACCTGTGAGGGAGGAACTGGAACCAGAACAGAACATTTAGACTGAAGATAAATTCATCTTTGTGGCATCGACTTTAGCTTTTTAGTATGAGAAGCAGATTGTGTGGAGCTAAAACGAATCATTTCACCCACTAGACCAGATGAGCTGATGCATTATAAGATAAATACTTAAATAAATACTTTTTCAAATTTATCTTCAGTTTGCTACTTGTTGGAAGATTTTTCTTTCTTGCTTTGTTCACTTGGTTTTCCTTCAGTCCTGGGGTGACTGTGGCACAGGAAGGTAGAGCGGTTGCCCACCAATCTTGCAGTTGTTGTTTCAATCCCCGGCCCGTCTGGTCACATGTCGAAGTGTCCTTGAGCAAGACACTGAACCCCAACTTAGTTGCTCCCGGTGAGTGTTGGCCACCTGCATAGCAGCTCCCCCATCGGTGTATGAGTGTGTGTGTGTGTGATTGTGAATGGGTGAATAAGAAGCAGTGTAAAGTGCTTTGAGTGCCAATAGGTAGAAAAGCGCTAAATAAGTGCAGACCACAGAGGATTCTTTGGCTTCTTGGCTTGTTTTACTCTACATGTGGTGTAAACTGTGGGATGATACACTGTAAACACAGATCTGTCATTTTGTAAATTATGTCCAATCAATTTGCCAAAGTTAAAGCAAACAGGATGCACCTGACCCCAAAGTCAGTGCTGCAGCAAAGGGTCTGAATATTTGGTAATGAGATGCATCAGTTTTTGATTTGTTAATCAATTTGCAAAGAAAGTGATGCCAATAATGATTCTGTTTAAGGCTGTTTCACTGTATTTATCTCTGTCTTACCCCAGTTGGTCCTGATCACTGCTTTGTCCAGTTTGGTGACGATGTCATCAACACCAGAGAGATTAAACACACAGTCGTATCTCCTCAGATCTTCAGGTTTGACTGATTTAATGTTCAGATCAACTGTCATCTGGAAGGTTCCATCATGGTTGGGGAGGATCTCTCCATGGTCCACGTCCTCATGAAGCTCCTCTCCATCTTTCCTCCAGAACATTGTGGCTCTGTCAGGGTAGAAACCTGTAGCGTGGCAGCTGACTGGAGAGGACGGAGACTTCTGGAGGACAGACACTGACGGACGAACTGGAGGAGAGAGTGACTTGTATTTATCACTATTTACTGTCCAATAACAAGAAAACAAAAATAGGTCATTTGCACAGTGGCCCCTGATAAATCTAGACTCTCTTGAAGTTATCCAGGTCCTGGCTGTTTGAAATAAAATCTGCAGTACATTAACAATCTCAGTCTTCTTTTCCTTTGGGCTGTTCCCTTTCAGGAGTCGCCACAGAGAATCATGTGCCTCCATCTAACTCTATCCTCTGCATCCTCTTGTCTCACACCAACTAACTTCATGTCCTCCCTCACTACATCCATAAATCTCCTCTTTGTTCTTCCTCTAGACCTCCTGCCTGGCAGCTCCAACCTCAGCATCCTTCTACCGATATATTCACAGTTTCTCCTCTGAACATGTCCAAACCACCTCAATCTGGCCTCTCTGACTTTATCTCCAAAACATCTAACATGAGCTGTCCCTCTGATGTCCTCATTCCTGATCCTGTCCATCCTCGTCACTCCCAAAGAGAACCTCAACATCTTAAGCTCTGCTACCTCCAGCTCTGCCTCCTGTCTTTTCTTCAGTGCCACTGTCTCTAAGCCGAACAACATCTCTGGTCTCACCACCATCTTGAACACCTTTCCTTTCATTCTCACTGATTCTCTTTTATCACACAACACACCTGACACTTTTCTCCATCCGTTCCAACCTGCCGGCATCGCCTCTTCACCTCTTTTCCACACTCTCCGTTGCTCTGAACCATTGACCCTAAGTACTTTAAGTCCTGCACCTTCTTCACCTCTGCTCCCTGTAACCTCACTGTTCCACCTGGGTCCCTCTCATTGACACACATGTATTCTGTCTTGCTAAGCTTCATTCCTCTGTTTTCCAGAGCAGACCTCCACCTCTCTAGATTTTCCTCCACCTGCTCCCTGCTCTCACTACAAATCACAGTGTCATCTGCAAACATCATAGTCCATAGAGATTCTTGTCTAACCTCATCTGTCAGCCTGTCCATCACCAGAGCAAACAAGAAGGGGCTCAGAGCCGATCCTTGATGCAGACCCACCTCCACCTTGAACTCCTCTGTCACACCTACAGCACCTCACCACGGTCTTACAGCTCTCATACATGTCCTGCACCACTCTAACATACTTCTCTGCCACTCCAGACGTCCTCATACAATACCACAGCTCCTGTCTCGGCACCCTGTCATACGCTTTTTCTAAATCTACGAAGACACAATGCAACTCCCTATGACCCTCTCTGTACTTCTCCATCAGCATCCTCAAAGCAAATACTGCATCTGTTGGACTCTTTCTAGGCATGAAACCATATTGCTGCTCTCAAATGTTCACCTCTGCCCTTAGCCGAGCTTCCACTACTCTTTCCCACAACTTCATTGTGTGACTCATCAGCTTTATTCCTCTGTAGTTGCCACAGCTCTGCACATCTCCCTTGTTCTTAAAAATTGGCACCAGTACACTTCTCCTCCAGTCCTCAGCATCCTCTCACTCTCCAAGATCTTGTTAAACAAACTAGTCAGAAACTCTACTGCCACCTCTCCTAGACACTTCCATACCTCCACAGGTTTGTCATCAGGACCAACTGCCTTTCCACTCTTCATCCTCTTCAACATCCTCCTCACTTCACTCTTACTAATCTTTGCTACTTCCTGCTCCACACCATTCACCTCTTCTACTCTTCGTTCCCTTTCATTTTCCTCATTCATCAACTCTTTAAAGTTATCCTTCCATCTTCCCATCACACTCCTGGACCCTGTCAATACATTTCCATCTTTATCTTTAATCACACTAACCTGCTGCACATCCTTCCCATCTCTCCCTCTTTAGTGTCCAACCTAACATACAAGTCCTCATATGCTCTTTGTTTGCCCTTTGCCACCTCTACCTTCACCACGCTGCATCTCCCTGTACTACTGTCTACTCTCTTCAGTCCTCTCAGTGTCCCACTTCTTCTTAGCTAACCTCTTTCTCTGTATACACTCCTGAACAATCTCAGTATTTTTATAAAAACGTGTTTAACATCAACCTCCAATAATTCCTCCAATGCTCCTGCTCCATTTTGTACTGTTGGAAAATTGACGATATTTTTGCCTTTTAAGATGAATGATGCCACATTTTTTTAATAAAAATGTATTCACTACCTTTTCTCTGCAGAGAACTCTTCCCATACTCCAGATACATGTTTAACCACTGAATGCAGTCACCGGTGAGGAACTTTATGTTGTAGTTTAATAAGGCGTTGTGTTGATCCCACATGGGTTTGAAGGTGACAGCCTGTTCTGTGTAAACCCATCTCTGGTTCTTCAGGTCCAATAATATGAAGGTTTCTCCATCATAACCGTACTGCTGATATCCACCAACTTCTCCAGTTTTATCGTCCCGTTCACAGCTGGATATCTCCTGGAAAAAATGAACACCTGAGACAGAGACGGCAGCCAGCTGTTATCAGATACAGAGATACAACGTAAGGTTAGATTACATGACATTAAAAATGATAAATGCTTATTGCATTGTTTCTAGAAATAGGCTTTGCTGCAATGTTTGTGGCATAAACAGTGTGTGTGTGTGTGTGCACATAGACTCTGTCTGTTAGGTACGGGATGGCAGTGTGGCTGCAGAATATAGCCACATTCACACTATATTCTAAGCACCAAGGTGTAGAAAACTCCAGCAGATGTGATTTGTACTTTCCAGTGTGTATAAGGAAGTATATACTTTGAAGTTACTTCAAATGAGGCTACATGTATTTAGATGGATATATAAATATAAGGCTTCTCATAGTGTATCATGGTGTATCATCTACAAATATTCTTATCAATAAATATTAGCAAGTTAAAAAGAATTAAAGTAGACATACCTCCAGTTTGGTTAAAGTGCTGTTGTATTTTCTCAGTAATTGCTTTTGAGAACTGATAGGTGGCAATGCATCTATTTGTGTGCCAATCCACATTCTCAGGTTTGTCTTCATTCAGTTTTTTCACCCAGTCCTGTCTGGGTTCTGCCCTCTTGCTGATGCTATCACAGTGACCCACCTGAACTCCATCAAATGCTAAAACCGCGTCAAACTCTGGGAATGTTTGGAGTCCAGACGAAGTAGTGTGGAAATATGTCAGGGAGTGTTTCACTGTGGGATAAACCGACGTTTTCAGGTTAAAGAAAACAGTGAAAATAATATTTTAATGCAGTTGTCAATTCTATGAGCACAAAAGTTTTAATTCTTGTTTAATTGCTTCATAGGCCAAAGAAAAACATTGTAGATTATTGCTGACTGCTGTATGAACTTTTTAACACCACATATGTGAACATTTTGTGGATGGTTAATTTTATAAGGGTATTGACGCTAACAGGGCATTTTCTTAGTCATTAGCTATCAGGCTACATGGTAAAGCCCCTGAGCCCCCTAATGCTGACTTCATCCCTCCGCACATTATCTGTTAGCATTTATACTGATCAGGGTCACAGGAGGCCTGGAGCCCATTGGTCCAGAGGTGGAGTAAACCCTGGACAGGTCTCCAGTCTATCTCAGGGCAGCACAGACACAGAGAAAGGCTGCAGCAGGATGTTATCACACCGTTTCATTTCTATTGTCACCATCACAGATATGGACCAGTAGGGAAACGCTCTCCACACTCGCAGGCTCAGTAGCCAAGTATCATGTTATATCATGTGGCACAATGTCATTTGGTTTAGGCACAAACAAAGCATGCTGGGAAAAATTAATGCAAAGAAAAAAACAGGACACTTAGGGTTAGGAAAGGATTGTGTGGTGGTTTAAAATACAGAAACAACATTAGCTAAAGTAACAACACTGAACAATGATATTAAACAGGATACAAACTGAAGCCTCATGTCAGAATCCTGTCTTATCACTTTTCAATATGCAAAGTCACAATTCAATCCTCAATTCAGTTTGAATTATTTTATCAAAATTAGCCAATTACAAGTTGAATTGTCAATTAAATATGTAGTTTGGTCATGAAATTTCAAACTGGATTATGCAACTGACAATTCAGTATTAAAAGTTGCAATTCAATATTTATTTGAAACATTGTGTGACTGTGCAAAGACTCTGTATATCAGTTACACTCAGCTCGTCCGCCTTGTTCTCCAGAGAGATCACGTTTCCAGTAATCACAGATGGGAGATGCGGCCTGAATCTTCTCTCCCTCGCTCGCCTGTTTTCTGTTCCACCCTCCGCCTTTTAATAGCTCTGCGGCCTCTCGCTGTTTTTCTCCTTATTTCGTCGTTTAAAGTCCGAACGAAACTTAAACCCACGGTGCCGGTCTGCTGCAGCCCCATCAGCTGTTCCCGACTGTAACCACATGAGCAGCTCCAGCTCCGGTCACAGCTTGAAGCAGAAAAAGCAAAGAGAAAAACTCCAACCACACGATCAGAGAGGGGAAGCTTTACACAGCGAACCGGATACTTTACTGTACTAAAATACTACACTGAAATATGACTCAGCTGCGGCTCTGCCCGCGCAGAAAGACCTGCACCTGGTTCAGCTTTTATTCAGTTTTTTTAATCAAAATAATTTCATTTCATTTCATACGGATTTATTTGGAGTCTTTAGAATTAAATGAACATTCATCCTGCATATCATTGCATTTTTGCATTTTGACTGTAAATTGATACTTGTCTTCTCAAATGTGACCAAAAAGGGAAGAAGCTGAAGCCGAAGCTTATTTCTAACACCACCCTTTGTAATCACCTACACATTTATACTTTAATCCTCTCAACATCCCCAATAGGACAAAAAAGTAATGGTCAAATGAACAAACAGAAAATAAGAAGACATCATGTCAATGAACAATCTGTTCCCCAGTCATGTTGAACTACTTTCTTACTTGTTCAATGTGTTTTTTTAAGTAGCTTCTTAAGAGAATTTTGCATGTTTTTAATTCATCCGCAAATTTGTCCCATTAATTTACTCTCTGACTGAAACACATCTGCTTTTCAAATTTGTTCTGGCTCTAATTTTCTTCAACCTAAAGGCTCCTTTGAGATTTTAGCAACTCTCTCTCTTGAAATCTATTTTGTATGATGTTTGGTAGCATTTATTTTAAACTTGCTTTATATAATATCTGAATGATTTTAAAATCCTCTAGATCATCAAACTTTATTATTGTGATTTGAGGAACAGATGGTTTGAGGGATCTCGATAATTGATAATTCTTACAATTCATTTGAATTCAAGTGAATTGAGGATTGAATTGTCCCTTTGCAAACTAAAGTGTCCATTGCAAAATGCATTTTCAAATTGTATGACCAAACTGAAAATTAAATTGCTAATTGAAATATGATTTGCCATTTGAATTATGAGCCCCATACGCTTTGATGTCTTACACCTCATCATCGATTTCTTCTTTATAAATTATTATAGTTACAACACTGACATCTACATGTCCTAACTTCTGCAACTGGATTATCATCTGTCTCCTTTCTTCTGTATACTTCCTGTAGGATACTACAATATGTCCTACTGTCTCTTTTTCTAAGTGACAGTAGGTGTTTTTTTTCCTTTGACAGTAACACACTACACTTTTTCTACTCAGCATTTAAAACGTCAGAATCCTACAACCCTGAGATCCTGAAGGGTAAGTGAAAACCAACAGATTAAACCTAAAACATTTACAATTAAACCATAACAGTGTTTACATTATGTCTCACAGATTAATTCAAATGCCTACAAATAAAAATAATACCTGAAGAAAGACAAACTATTGTCCCTCTCTTGTGACCTGTACAGTCCAGCAGCTGAAGTCCTGTTTAAATCTGCAAATGTAAAATAAATGCAGTGCTAAAACAAAAGTCAGAAATACAATATTTCCCTCTGAGATGTAGTGAAGTATAAGTTAAAGTTAAAGAAAGTACCAGTACCTCAAAATGGAAAAACTCTTAGTTTATTGCCTACGTGTAGTGACTGTCGTTCACTTCCCAGCCTCCTCACAATTACAACAAAACTATGTAGAAATGTGTAAAATCGTAGCTTCTCTGCTAAATACATAACCTGGTGCCCCTCTTCTTCCACTCCAACACTGGCTCAGAACATGGAACATGATAACGCCATAATTTACATTAATGCAGAAATGTTATAGGAAATAAGTGCAGTTTACTGTAAGAGGGGACACACACTCTAACCCCAACCTGATTTAAATCTTACCCACAAAAACAAGTATTAACCCTCAAACAGGCCTTTGAGGTTGTGAGGTCTGGAAAAAATGTCTGCACAGCGATAAACACACAAACAAAAACGCGTGAAGATGAGTCATCACCCGAAAACTGAGATTATTATCTCAAGATTAGGACATAAAAAAAAAACAGCATTTTTTTTAAATTAAGTTTTATTGAAAAGTATAATATACAGCATTTAAGGCACATTCCAAAAACAAGATAAAGAACATAATCAAGCTGAGCAGTAAACTAAAATGTAAATAGGGTGAAAAAAATAATAAAATCAAATCAGATAAATAAAAGAACAAACTAAAGGAGGAGCTATTTGAAATCAAAGTGCAGTTTCGACTCATTCCTGCAGTGGTTCAGGCAGGACTTTAATTTGAGGCATCTGCATTTATGTAGGAAGAATTTCCCCAGTTATTATAAAGAAAGTCCAGGTTTCTATCTGTAAAAACATTTCCAAACTAAGAATAGTATAATAATGCCTTTCATTTGTACTCAGCTCTGTGTGTGTCTCAAAAAGAAATTCACCTATTTCTATATGGAACAGCATAATTGGCCGTTCTGGACACGAAGAAAAGGAGATTAATATGTGACGTTCAGGAGCGGGACCAAACCTTAAACACACCACTTGCCTCCATGATCGTCCGAGCGTTTTCGTTATTCGTACCCCAACCATCTAC
Source organism: Channa argus (assembly GCF_033026475.1). Lineage (NCBI taxonomy): Eukaryota > Metazoa > Chordata > Actinopteri > Anabantiformes > Channidae > Channa > Channa argus. The sequence goes on from NC_090197.1 coordinate 6,943,054, forward strand.
CCACCCACCCAACCTTGTTTCTTTTTTTCACAATTGCACGGTTTTTCACTCATGACGTCATCATCGATCCGTTATGATTCAGCAGATGCTACTTCTACATTTTATCTATATTAGACTCATAACTTATCAGATTAATTTGTATTAAACTTATCAGATCCCTGCTCGTGACAGACACGTTAAACAGCTGAGCTGACCTGGTTTTTGTTGCTCTTCAAACAGCAGAAACTACGGTCGTGGCCTGTTGTAGCCTGCTGATGTTCACCAGTTCCAACAGCCAGTAAAGTGTTTAACCCACCGCAGAGGTTTAGAGCTCATCTTACCTGACTCCGTGACAGGAAGGAAGACGAGCGGAAAAACTATTAGCTCCATCTGGTTGGTGAAATGAGATGGCGCTTTTCTACCTTGTTGCTACCCGAAGCGCTTCACGCGGCTTCTGGATGAGATGCTGGGCAGCGGGCCAACACTCTACGGGAGCAGCACTTCCTGTCCAGGTCTCGACCGAATCGATCCGGTACGAAACGGATGCAGTTTCCATAGTAATAGTAATAAAATAGTAATAAAAGGTCGATGTGATGCGAATGTTTCACAGCTGAGCTGGAGGAAAGTTTTAGGTAATAATGGTGCTGATGCAGCCAAAAAAGCCCAAAGTGGAACAAAATATTAGAATAAATTAAATGACCGCTGCATCTGCACTGTTCCACGACATTTGATCAGGTTGAAATACAAAAGTAAAAGTACTCAAGTTCCTTCGAACATCACTACAGGTAATAAATTATCTTCTAGATTTTTTATTAGGGGGCCGGACTGTTAAAACGTCTGTGAAATGATGAAATGCACATGATCAGACTAATAGTTTGCTGATTCGGCGTTTTCTCTGCAGAAGGATCTTCCCATACAATTCAGCATGTCCTCCAACATTACACCTTTCACTTTCTGTGAACACAGTTTAAAAAGTATTAAAGAACATTAAAAGTGTTCGTGTGACAGACACAGTATTAATAGATATTAAACAGGCTGAGACTGGATCCAGATTCAGTTTCAATAATAATAGTAATATTCAGTAATATTGAACAGAACAAACAACGGGGATTATGACAGACAGCAAATACAGAACACAACTCATTACATTAACCAAGGAACTAAGTTAAATTACACGGATCATCAAAGGAAGAAACTAGAAATCTCTTCAACAAGGAGGGCAACACATGGACTTGGACCTTAAGAGACATTTACCAAGTAAAACACACATCAGGGGAGAACTAAATACAAGATGGGACCTATAGGTGCCCAGTCAGCACTTTTGCCACAGCATTTTGGATTAATGGAAGGTTTTTAGGGAGTAATGAAGCCTCCCGAAAGTAGAGAAAAACCTGTAGCATGGCAGCTGACTGGAGAGGATGGAGACTTCTGGAGGAGAGACACTGAGGGACGAACTGAAGGAGAGAAGGAGAAAGAGAAAGATAAAGAAAGAAGTAAACCATGGAGAATGAGAAAAGAAAAAGAACAATGATAAGATTAAATTCAATAGGGACATATCAGGATTAAAAGAGAAAAAGGGGGAGAAACAATTAAAGACTTAATTCAGTGTTTATATGAACATAGTTTAGTTTACATATAGAATTATAATGTGATTCTACCTGTTCCAGTGATTTGCAAAGTCCGTCCCATTGTCACTGCTCCTCGTGCGGTAGGCGTATTGCGTCACTTCCTGTTTCTGCACACTCTTAGGTTTCTACCGAAGGACTGTTTACTGATTAATTACAGCTCTCGTTTTACTTAAATAAGTGATTTCTTCACACAACAATTAATGTTTGAGTCGTAACATATGCTTGTATTACACAACCACCTGCTCTTGCAAAACATAACCAGCTAAAGTTTACAAATTCCAGATTTCACCTATATTAGCTTCGTTAGCTTAGCAGTTATCCATTAGCAATGGCTTCTCTGTCTCCCTCTGTTTCTCCTTCTCTCACTTGCTCGGTGTGTCTCATGTTCAGTTTTTCCTCTGCCTCCTTTAGTGATAATGGTTTATGTAATAAGTGTAAGGTTTTTGCAGCTTTGGAGTCGAGGCTCACGGAATTGGAAGCGCGGCTTCAACTCAGCTAGTCAGGCCCCGGTAGCTGGTGCGGGCCGACCTAGCGTAGCCCCTGCTAGCTGTCCCCCGGCAGTTCCCGAGCAGCCGGGAAGCCAGTCCGGCTGGGTGACGGTTCGTAAGAGATCTAATGCTAAACAGACGCCCGAGGTTCACCACCAGTCGGTTCATGTTTCCAATCGATTTTCCCCACTCAGCGACAAACCTGCTGAGAAACCAACTCTGGTAATTGGCAGCTCCATAGTCAGAAACGTGAAGTTAGAGACTCCAGCGGCTGTAGTCAAATGTCTTCCTGGGGCCAGAGCGGGCGACGTTGAATCATATTTGAAACTCCTGGCTAAGGATAAACGTAAATACAGTAAGATTATTGTTCACGTGGGAGTTAATGACGCCCGATTACGCAAATCAGAGGTCACTAAAATGAATGTTGAATCGGTGTGTAACTTTGCAAAAATCATGTCGGACTCCGTAGTTTTTTCTGGACCCCTGCCAAATCTGACCAGTGACGACATGTACACCCGCATGTCGTCATTCAACCGCTGGCTGTCTAGGTGGTGTCCAGCAAACGATGTGGGCTACATAGATAATTGGAAACTCTTTTGGGGAAAACCTAGGCTGATTAGGAGAGATGGCATCCATCCTACTTTAGATGGTGCAGCTTTCTTATCCAGAAATATGGCTGGTTTTATTAGACAACCAAAAGTATGACAATCCAGAGTTGAGCCTAGGATGCAGAGATCCAGTCCTACACGCCTCTCTGCAGTGTCCTTACAACCGTCACCCCCCCACAACTCCCACATACCTATAGAGACTGTGTCTGTTCCCGACCAACTAAATTACATAAACTAAAATCGACAACAAGAGGAGTTAATCATGATAAACTAATAAAAGGTAAGACTACTCCTTACAGAACAAAACCCCAAAACTATTAAATGTGGAATATTAAATATCAGATCTCTCTCTTCTAAATCTCTGTTAGTAAATGACTTGATAACTGATCATCAATTCGATTTATTTTGTCTCACTGAAACTTGGTTGCAGCAGGAAGAATATGTCAGTTTAAATGAGTCATATTAATGATCATGTTCCTAGAAGCACAGGCAGAGGTGGAGGAGTAGCAGCAATCTTCCATTGTAGCTTATCAATAAATCCTAGACCTAAACATAGTTATAACTCATTTGAGAGTTTTACTCTTAACCTTTCACACACAAACTGGAAAACTCAAAAACCACTATTATTTGTTATCGTGTACCGTCCTCCAGTCCCTTACTCAGAGTTTTTGATTGAATTTTCTGATTTTCTATCTGATTTAGTGCTTAGTACAGATAAAGTCATTATAGTGGGTGACTTTAACATTCACTGCGTTTAATTCATTATTAGATTTTATTGGTTTTTCCCAAAATGTAAATAAACCCACTCACTGTTTTAGTCACACGTTAGACCTTGTTCTTACGTATGGAATTGAAACGGATAATTTAACAATATTTCCTCACAACTCTCTTCTGTCTGACCATTTTTTAATAACATTTGAATTTACAATAACGGACTATACAGCAGTTAGGAAACAATTCCACTGTAGCAGATGCTTAAGTGAAAAAGCTGTCAACAAATTTAAAGAAATTATTGTTTCATCATTTGCGTCACTATATGTTAATACAATGGAAAGTAGTCTCCTTAATGTTACTCCTGCACAAGTAGATTATCTTGTTGACAATTCTGCAGCCTCACTACGTACAATACTCGATAGTGTTGCCCCTCTGAAAAAGAAGGCAGTAAACCAGAAGAGGTGATCTCCATGGTATAGTTCACAAACACGCAACTTAAAACAGGAAACACGAAAGTTAGAAAGGAAGTGGTTCCAGAAATTTAGAAGAATCTCATTTAGCCTCAAAAAATAGTTTAAAAATGTACAAAAAAGCTCTGTGATGCCAGAACAGCATATTATTCATCATTAATAGAAGAAAACAAGAAAAAAACCCGGTTTCTGTTCAGCACTGTAGCCAGGCTGACTAAGAGCCTTAGTTCTGTTGAGCCTAGTTTTCCCTTAACTCTGAGCAGCAATGACTTCATGACTTTCTTTATGAATAAAATTGTAACTATTTGAGAAAGAATTCACCAGATCATCCCCCCAAATATTACAGATAGATCTTCATGTACAGCAGTGCTAGAGTCATCAATAAGGCCCCAATCCCTGTTAGACTGCTTTTTACCCATAGATCTCTCTGAGCTAACTTCAATTATTACCTCATCCAAACCAACAACCTGTCTGCTAGACCCTATTCCAACTAAGCTGCTCAAGAAGGTAGAATGGGAGGCAGAGCCTTTAGCTATCAAGCTCCTCTCCTGTGGAACCAGCTCCCAGTTCAGATTCGGGAAGCAGACACCCTCTCTACTTTTAAGTCTAGGCTTAAAACCTTCCTTTTTAATAAAGCATATAGTTAGTTATAGTTATGCTGCCATAGGCTTAGACTGCTGGGGGACCCACCCCCCAATGCACTGAACTCCTTTCCTCCTCTTGACCATCTCTCCTCTCCTCTCACCCCGCAATTGTCACCACTGTATGTCATTAACTCTGTGTGTTCTCTCCCGTAGTTGTCTTTGTCCTTCTCTGTCGCCCTCTCTCTGTCCCTTTCTGCAGGTGTCCCTGGCTTTGAAGCTGTGTGTCTTCCAGCCTGCAGCTACTGGTCCTACCAATCTGGTAGAACAATGTTTTGTTGTTGCTTTTTGTTGCTCTGTTCTTTTCTCTCTCCCCTTTCCACTCACCCCAACCGGTCGAGGCAGATGGCCGTCCACCCTGAGCCTGGTTATGCTGGAGGTTTCTTCCGTTAAAGGGAGTTTTTCCTCTCCACTGTTGCCTATGTCTTCCTCCAGGGGGAATTGTTGGGTTTTCTTTATACATCTTTATAATCTTGACTTTATTCTGTAAAGTGCCCTGAAATGACTTTGTTGTGAATTGGCGCTATATAAATAAAGTTGAATTGAATTGAATTGAGAGCGGTGATGATTGGTGAAGCTGGAGGCATGAACTGGGAACAGGAAGTGAAGAAAAGGTGGTACAAAATAAAAGTCCAGGGCAGGAAGTGAGTGGGAGTGTCAGATAATGACAGCTTCATTTACTGCTCTTCTTCAGTCTGACACAGACTCACAAACAGTTTCTTGGTCGTCCATGTCTTCTCTCTCTCTGTGAAGCCTGTTTCATATATAAAGTCTGGACACTGGAGGTGATTGACTTCATGTATGAAACAGGCTTAAGAAAGAGAGAGAGAAAAGTTGTTACCTCTGTTTTACTTATACATTCAGAAAAGTTAAATTGAAGGCTTTAACCCTTAGATGCATAAGTTCGTCAAAAATGACCCTGTGCTGTTGTTTTCTAGCAATATCTTTGTAATGAAGAGTTGTTATCATTTCATAGTCCAGCTTTTTCTTTTTTCATGAGATGCAAGTACAAGAAAGAGCAGAGAAGAAGTTTTTTTCATGATTCTTTGATTGTCAGGAATATATATATTATATATATTAATAATAAAGAAATCACTTATTTATATATTTATATCGTATATATACTCAGTGGAGCACACAGACTATAACACATACTCTTTCACACAGTTGTCATAAAGGACAAGCACAGCTCATTTGTGAGGTACAAAAATGGTAAATGGTCTGCACTTATATAGCGCTTTTCTACCTATTGGCACTCAAAGCGCTTTACACTGCTTCTTATTCACCCATTCGTACTCACAATCACACACACACACACTCATACACCAATGGGGAGCTGCTATGCAGCAGGCCAACACTCACCGGGAGCAACTAAGTTGGGGTTCAGTGTCTTGCTCAAGGACACTTCGACATGTGACTGGAGAAGCCGGGGATTGAACCAGCAACTGTGAGATTGGTGGTCAACCGCTCTACCTTCCTGCGCCACAGTCGCCCAAAACAGAAGCTAACATTAGTGAATGTACTATGTGTGTGCGTGTGTAAGTGTGTGTGTGTGTTTTAATAGCTACATATTGAACAAAACTCGTGTTTGGATCCACTCGGGTCTGGCACAGTCCTGAAACATTTCCTGACATATTTGTCATAGTTTCAGTGTTGGATGGAGTTCAGGTGCATCACTGTGACTGCAGCATAAAGAAAAGCAGAATTAAAGCAGGACTGGGTCCAGAAAGTTCCGGAGGCAAACACACATTTTATATTTTTATATAAAGTCAAACACCATAACTTACACCAAGTTGGTCAGACTGCTCAACTTTTTAACCCATAAATGTTATGACAGACCCAAAACCTCAGGGGATTTAAAGCCCTACTTTTACTACATACATTAAAATACAAAACACAAAAGAATAAAGATGAACTTACTAAGACCACAAGCAGACAAATGTCCAAAGTCCCAGCAGAATGAGCAGCAGCAGCCTCCCACACCTGCTTCACATTTCTCCTCTCTCCACCGCCCTACATGAGTCCTAGTGTCTACCTGCCACATAAGTCACAATTTATAGTGACATTTGTGGATCTACAGACGTGGGAACTTCATTTCCTAATTGTTCTTTAATGTTTGTTCCTCAGAAACACATTTGTGTATCGTGTTGTAAAGTGGGTCCCGTTATAAGTCACTTCCTGATCTGTCCAGAGGGGGGAGACATTTAACATGTAATGTAACTCAAAAGAAAGGAAAACTCATTTAAATACGCGGTGTATCATCAATGAAACAAATGGCTTTTTAAGGACATTTGTATTAGGTTCTTGTCTCTACTTTACTATTTCAGTGTTTTCTTATTATCGCAGCATTGAAATCTGGCGACGTTGTGGGATTTGTGCCAAATATCCAACCACTCCCATCTTTCACAGAGACCGAAGCAACTCGATTATTTCTCCGTGATTCTTGATCAAATCAGGATGAAGTCGTTATTTCTGTTGCTTCTCTTCTGTCACGTTTCATCACCAGGTAAGTTCACATTTCAATCTCTAAACTCTTTACTTCAGTCTGCACTTTGTCCCTGCGTCCACAGTTTTACCTCAGTTTGAAAAGACTTTAGGCTTCAACTGAACATGTTCACACTGTAAATGTCCCATTTAGGACAATATGTGTACAGTATATTAAGGCTGAATACTGAATGTATTTTTATGTTGTCTCACAGTGAAACATTCCCTCAAGTTTCTCTACACTGCATCTTCTGGAATCCAAAACCTCCCAGATTTGATGATATCTGTCCTGGTTGATGACGTTCAGGCAGTTTACTGCAACAGCAACAAAACCAGGGAAGTAAATCACGATGTGTGGAAAAATCTATTGAAAGATTATCCTGGGCTCCTGGACCTGTGCACTAAAGAATGTTTAGAGATACACCCTGAACGCTTTAAATCCAGACTTGACAGAATTATGCAGCACTTCAATCAAACTGAAGGTGCAGTATGTTCTATGTTCTACATCAATTGGAAAGTAATGGGAGGGAGTTTTCACTGGGGGCAGATTAAAGGTGACAGGACCTCTGAGCTTGAATTACATGACATGGCTGCTCCTCACAGAAATGACATATCAAGACCACAACACACTGATCTACAGCACAAGAATGAAAGTGTGAACTGATTTCTGCTTCATGACCTCATCATGAAAACACACTGATCATTAAGTATGAGGAAAAAAATACTGCTTTACTTGAATGTTTATGAATTTTTTTTTTCTTTTTCTGCATCACATTTCAGGAGGAAATAGTATAATATACATTTTGCTGCAGCTCATTTGTCAGACAGCTATTACACTGATTATTTGTCAGTAATCCTGTGCACATCTGCTCACTTACCAATCAGGAAAATACTAGTTTTTCTACCACAAATCTCTGTGCATTCCACAGACTTTTACATCTTCACTTTATTAATAATCTTATATGACCCAGTCTGGGCAGCACAGTGGGGGAGTGTCCACAGCTAAAAGGTCCCTGTTTGAATCCACCTGCCGGCTGCAGCCTTTCTGTGTGGAGTTTGCATGTCCTCCCTGTGTTTGTGTGGGTTTCCTGTACTCTGGTTTCCTCCCACAGTCCAACAACATGCATGTTAGGTTCATTCCTGTCCATGTTGTTCCCCACCTCTTAGTACTAGATATATTCTTGTCAAAGAATGATCTATATGTGTCGACTTCTGGAAGATAATTCCAATAAAAGTCTGGGTGATATTGTGGTTGTTGATGGCAGTGATGGACTCAGGCTGCTAATGATTGATGCAGAGTGTTCAGCAGGTTCATGCTTATGAAGGTAACCTTCACCAAGTGACTAGACAAATTAATCAGGAGGCCTGGAGACACATCAGAAACTCATCACTGTGCTTCAAAGAGCAACAGAAGAGATCATTTCTCCCAGTGACCATTAAACTGTACAACTCATCCCCATAAATCGACTGAAAACTGATGCACTAAAAAATTGTGTTATTCTCTGTTGTTCTCAGGTGTCCACATCTTACAGTTGATGGAAAGCTGTGAAATGGATGAACAGACTGGACAGACTGTTTTGTCACAGTATGGTTATGATGGAGAAGACTTCATGTCATTTGACCTTAGGAAGGGAACATGGATCTCTCTAAAACCAGAGGCTGATATCATCCAACAGGAATGGGAGGCTGACAAAGACAGAATAGAACATAATGTTCACTTCCTCACTCAGGATTATCCTGAGAGACTGAGGATAGCTGTGAATTATGGGAAGAGCTTCTTGATGAGAACAGGTAGAATCACATGACCTGATGAAATGATATAATTCTATACGTTAACTAAACTATGTTCATATAAACACTGAATTATGTCTTTAATTGCTTCTCCCCCTTTTCTCTTTTAATCCTGATACGTCCCTATTGAATTTAATCTTATCATTTTTTTTCTCATTTACCTTTTCTTATCTTTCTCATCCTCCATGGTTTAATGCTTTCTCCCCTCTTTGTCTTTAAATTTCTCTCTCTCTCCTCCAGTTCGTCCCTCAGTGTCTCTCCTCCAGAAGTCTCTGTCCTCTCCAGTCAGCTGCCACGCTACAGGTTTCTACCCTGACAGAGCCACAATGTACTGGAGGAAAGATGGAGAGGAGCTTCATGAGGACGTGGACCATGGAGAGATCCTCCCCAACCATGATGGAACCTTCCAGATGAGAGTTGATCTGAACTTTTCATCAATCAAACCTGACGTCTGGAGGAGATACGACTGTGTGTTTCAGCTCCATGGTGTTAAAGACGACATCATCACTAAACTGGACAAATCAGTGATCAGGAAAAACAGTGGTAAGAGTGAGATCAGTTCACTGAAGCTTGTAGTGAGATTTTTACTACAAACCATGTATCATCAGTACCAAATGTACCAAATGTAGACAAGTTTGATAGGATGAAAATGTTGGCTTTGATTTAAAGTCTTCATATTTAACGTCTTCATATTTAACATCTTCATAATTAATGTTCGGGCAACAGAATAACTCTTATCAGAGTAATTTCTGTTAACATGGTGATTTCAGTACACAAACACAAGCATGTGGGACTTTACCAGCTCTGAGCAAATGCTGGTATTAAAAGAAACAAACTATTCCATAAAAAATGTTACTTCATTATCACTTTATCTGCTCATCCTCCACCCACATGCTGAACATTTACGACTGGATTAGATATAGTGTGAATTTTCTGGTTCCGTGTTCTCCCCCAGAGGTTCCTGTTGGTGCTGTCACTGGAGTTGTTGTAGGACTGTTGCTGCTGACAGTCTGCATCACTGGACTCTTCTTCTTCATCTGGAGGAGGAAGAACAATGGTGATGAAGAAAGATTTGCTCAGTCATTATGAAAAATTCTTTCTGGAAACTCACACTTAACATGCAGGTTGAACTATGATGTAATATATCAAAAACATTTATTGTAAAAGGACAAAAGTTTTAATCAAAGTTGTGAACTGGCAGATGGTAACTTTACACGGTAGATATCCTCAGTGGATGTACGGTGCCTTGCAAAAGTATTCACGCCCCTTGAACTTTTCCACATTTAGTCACGTTACAACCACATATGTAAATGTATTTTATTGGGATTTTATATGATAGATCAACACAAAGAGGCACATAAATGTCAAGTGGAAGGAAAGTGATAGATGGTTTTCAAACTTTTTTACAGATAAATGTCTGAAAAGTGTGGCTGCATTTATATTCAGCCCCCTGAGTCAGTACTTTGTAAAACCACCTTTTGCTGCAATTACAGCAGCAGGTCTTTTGGGGTTTGTCCACCAGCTTTGCACATCTGGAGAGTGAAATGGATGGAGAGAGTCTGTGAACAGCAATTTTCAAGTCTGCCACAGATTCTCAGTTGGATTTAGGTCTGGACTGTGACTGGTCCATTCCAACACATTTTTACTCCACTTTAACTTGCAACTCAGCGATAATATGTTGAAATAGATTATTATTACTACGACTTCAAAACAGGACAAAGTTTGTCTTTGTGCTCTTTCATGAATTCTGATTTAATGCTCTCTCTTGTGTTTTTCAGGATCCAGACCTGCAAACAGTGAGTTTCTCATAGGAAAAACAAAATATTATTATATTTTATATACTGTAATACTGCACATTTTGTTATTTTATGTAGATTGTTACCTATGTCATCTCATTTGCATGTAAAACTTGTAATCATTCATATCAAATTACATCATTTTAAGTCTGTTTAATTAAATTCTTTAATTGTCTTTTAGCTTTAGACGCTTCATCGTCAAACAAAAATTCATCCTCCATCTGATCACCGAGAATATTTCATCATTTAAACTGTGCTGTGGACTTAACAGTGTGCTGGCTTAGTGTATGATTATCATCCTGCATGTATTTAACATAGTATTCAATACTAATAGTATACTAATAGTGTACTAATAGTGTACTAATAGTCCTGCATTCAAAATCATATACATGTAAAAGTATTGAGGTATTATCAGCTAACAGTACTTAAAGCATCAACAAGGACACATTAGTACAAGTGGAACGAGTTTTCATTACTTTATGTTGCCTACAGTTACATTTTCTATACAAAGGCGACATTTTGAGTTGTAGGTCACCAGTGTTTAGACATGTAGTCAGTAACTTTCCACTTCTGCTAGAATTATTAACACTGGGTGAAGAAACTAGTTGAAGATGATCCTCAGCAGAAGCAGTGGCACATTCAGACCTGCATAAGAGCACATCAGGATTTAAAAGCTTTATTGGAGACCTTAAAACAGCAGCTGGACCCCACTGGAGGTACTGTATGCTTATTTTTATTTGTTCCTCCTTCTTGTTTATTGGTTTTTCATTTTTGCATTATTTATTTGGTGCTGGATACAAACCACTAGAGCACATGGACACATGTAGAGACACTGTATACTGCTCTGTCCATTCCACTAAAAATACAGGAAAAAACTTCGTCTCAACTCCACTCAGCTCCCAGAGGATGAAAATCAAAATCATGTTCTGGAGTCTCTGTGGGAGAAATGTGATATCTGTGTAAACCATCTCCCACTAGTTTCTTGAAATCTCCATTTTTCTTCCAGGTGTTCTCGTTTTACAGGAGATGTCTGGCTGTAAATGGGACAGTGAGACTAAAGAAGTCGATGGATATGAACAGTACAGTTATGATGGAGAAGACGTCATAACATTAAACCTGAAGGCTCAGACATGGCTGTTCTCCGAATCGGCAGTCAGCTTAAAACCCACGTGGGATAAAGACAAAAATCGATTACTCCACAGTAATACAGTTCTTAGCAACATTTGCCCTGAATGGTTGAAGAAGTATTTGGACTATGGGAACAGCTCACTGCAAAGAACAGGTAGAATCACATGACCACATGTAATAATGTCACAAGTTACATGTCATCAAACCCTAACGTCAGTGGTTTTGTTGCTTGACTCAGGATTCTGGAATCATGTGTTAGTGTCTAAATGTTGTGTTCTGGTTCCAGTTCCTCCCTCACAGGTTCCTGTTGGTGCTCTCATTGGAGTTGTTGTAGGACTGATGCTGCTGTCAGTCTGCATCACTGGACTGTGGACATTTTACTCCACTGTTGGGTTGAAATTGTTGATTTTACAAAATGACAACATGTCACAAATCCTAATTCTGAAAAAATGTGTCTGATGGTTAGAAACTTTACTAAGAGAAGATCACAGTGGATGATTAAATAACATAGTGTACAGTATGTTAAGATATCCTGCTCTTACTGTGTATTTGAAGCAGGAATTAGTGAACTGGGGGAGTTTGTTGTTTTTTTGTCCATGAACTGAAATTATTTTGTCCAACTATGTATCAGCTGTATCACTTTGTCAGATCAGTGGCTGTTTAAATGGATTTTGATCTAACAAGTTTCTTTAATCCTTTTCACTGTGGTATATTTAATACTTCTCATCTGTATTTCAGGATTCAGTCCTGCAAACAGTAAGTTTTCCTTTCTGAAATGTATTATACATGATTATTATTATTAATAATAATCAGTAATTTACTTCGTGTCCTGTTTTTCCATGAACTTTTCTGTTTTCTGCCTCCGAATCTCCATTGTCATGAGAATAAAATGACAGTGAGTACTGTTAATGTTGGTATAATGTCCAGAGTTCAGTTTTTAACTAGTATTTTCCATGGAGCTCATGTTTATGAATCACATGCTGCATAATGTGGAATCATAAGAAGAAGCTTTATATAATCAACTGTTCATTTTCTTCACCCTCATTTTCTTCACATCAAAAGTAACTGTGGATGCCAAATAAATGTGATGAGTTAAAATCTAAATCCAATCAAACCAATAACAAAATATATCAAACCCTAGTGGCTTCACACTATATAACATCCTCCACACTTAGACTCTAGAATCAGATTGGACAAAATTCATTTATCTTAGAATGGTACTTTTCAGCACAATCTGATAAATTATTCACTTAATGAAAGTTAATAATGTCCAATTTTACCTCTGAGAATTTACCATTTCTTCATGTGTCTTCACAGACTCCCAGTGAGAATTAATAGAAGACTCCACTGAAGTTACTGTGTCACCACAAATCTTTGCACTTGGTCAAGTCTGAATTTCATTTACTCACCAAGAAAACAACCAGGAACAACCACAACTGAAGGAAATTTGTGCTGCCGCCAAACTGTTTCTGCAGACATTTTAAGAAAAAAGATGAGAAAAACTAATAATGTCTTAATCCTTCAAGTGTCTCTTTTGAAATTTGAAGCAGGTAGTCGTCTAATGTGTGGCTTCTATGGTTATTAGCAGCAACTCCAGTAATGGGAGACACATTTACACAGCACTGAATTAACATTTCCACTGTTCAGACAGTAAAGAGTCTTGTTAGGTCACCTGCTACTGTTTTCTAAGTGTTATCATATCAACATATACAGAATCTTTAAATTCATTGCACTAATTGCTTCCGTGTATTTGGTTGTATTTTATTTTTAAGTTAAACTGTTTCATGATAAATGTGCTTTGATTTGCTTTGTGTTGTACTGTTGAACCATCAAATTGGAAAATTAGTCTCAGTATTATTCAGGCATCCACACTTTTCAGTATTATATCAGTGTTTCCGGCTCCTCCACATGTCGGCGAGAGTCAAAGTGTGATGGTCGAGGGACGAATAGTAGGCGAATGAGAAGAGCGAGCAGCATTGTGATTGTGTTGTTACAACAAAGAGTTTCCCTGTTTACTTCTCTGTGGCTTTTTTTGCTGTGTGTGTGTGTCTGTGTGTGTGTGTGTGTTTGTGTGTGTATGTCTGTGTGTGTCTGGGTGTTTCCCGTAATAACGAATGTTCAATGTTTAAATTTGAATCCGTCCATCCAAATAAAAGCTTTTACAAGTCCCTTAAACTTTCGACCAAACATTATTCTAGCATCTCACATACAGCCATAGTTTTAAATTCATTTTTAGCATTTGTGTGAAATCAAATCATTATGAATTTATAACAGAACCATTACACCCACCCTGCCATGATGGCATTATTCTTCTATCTTAGATCAAAAGCAGATTTTTAAAACTTGAGAGCATCAAATATAGATTCATCCGAGTCTGCACCAATGGTTAAGTCCCATCTGCAGGCTGCAGTGTTTCTGTCTGAAGTTTTCATGCTCTCCCCTCTGATGTGGTTTCCCTCCAGAGTCCTGACATTTGAAGACTAACCCCATTGACAGAGGAAGCCACTGTTCCAGTAAGTGTGAAAACACTGCATGAAGGAGAAACTGTCACAGATCACAGGCCTCCACAGAGGGAGGAGGCATGATGCTAAAACAAAAAGTGCTTGTGCTGCACATTTGTTCCATTCTTACTGAAGGAGTGTGTGGACTTTTACAAGGCGTTATTCCAATAGAGCTAATGAACTGTAGTCATATTACCTAAAACATGAGGAAAAAATGGAGCGGACACTACTTCTTGACCTTTATGTGTCACAACAGACAAAGGAGTTCATTTTCAGTTCAGGTTCTTCTCTTGTTGTGTTGCATTTGCTGAAACTAAACTCCAATGTTGGTCAGGTCAGACAGTTCCCACTGTTTTTGAGTTCATATTGACGACTTATATTTTGCTGAAGTAAAGTGTGAAATCCCGACTTTTACCTGTAACAAGTGAAGTGGAAAAGTTACAGGAAGGACTGGAAGTGGACAGGAAGAAGAGGTGGTGGTGGGAACAAGACATGGGATGGAGGCCAGACATTGTGCACTTTATTGATGATTGGTCCACGTGACCCACATATAGTAAGGACGTACATGTGGGACATTTTACTGTTGTTTTTCCCAATTTGTGAAAAGTGTTGGTGTCAAACCTAAACCCATGTTCTCTCTTAAGGTTAAGCTAAAGTTCACTTTCCTGTGTTCGTACTGTGAAGTTGCTCCATATGCAGCGCAGTGTGACGCCGGAAAGTGTCGTGATTTCAGGATGAAAATGTGTTTATTATTTATTATTTGTTTAACAATTTGAAGACTTTATAAACACATTTTATTACAGTACATGTGACGAGTTGAAAGCCTTTTTTTTTTTTGATAACTGCTAAATGAGCCTCCCCGTTAGTAAAAATCGAGTTCGATCCTCCCGTTTCACGGATTCTTCAGAAGCGGGATTTAACGGGTCAGTGCAGACGCAGATGCAATGACGCAGCCTGTCAGACCTGTTGGACTTTAGCTCAGCGTTAAACTATGTGGGAATCCCTGACAGATTGTGCCCCCTCCCTCAATGACGACAGAACGACGGATCCAACTCCCATGTAAAGTATTTTTCTCAGAGCAAGATGGAGACGCTGCTGCTCGTGTGTCACGTTTCATCACCAGGTAAAGTCGCGTTTTTAATCAGTCTGTTTTCTGTGCACGCGCTATTTAGGTCCGTTTCCGGCTGGTTCCCCCCCACAGTCCGCAGACATGCATGTTCGGTTAATTGGGGACAGGTAATGGAAACGAGTGATGATGGCACCAACATGTAGAAATATAAAGGTCTTTGTCCCACAGTGAAACACTCCCTCACACGTTTCTTCACTGCATCCTGTGGAGTCCCGACCCTCCCAGAGTTTGTCGGTACCCTGCTGGTGGACGGGGTTCCAGCATTTTACTGTGACAGCCACAACAGGAGAGAAGTGAAACAGGATGTGTGGGAAACATTATTTGAAGAGCACCCAGAGCTCTTGGACCTGCACATTGCAGACTGCTCTCAGAGATTTCCTAGGTGCATCAAATCCAGACTTCAAAGTTTCATGCAGCACTTCAACCAAAGTGGAGGAACAGTATGTTCTTTTATATGCACTTTGAAAAACCTCTCTGCATCTTAGCTGTAAACTAAGAGACGCTCTGCTTGGAGATACTACATGGTGCCATCACTCTTAAAGGAAAAGCTCCAGCAAAGGTCATCTCTAAAACAGAGGTCATAACATCTGTGTAAAGGTGCTGGGGTCAGCTCCACAGGTGATTCACCCCCATAGTCCCAAAAGAAACTACAAATAATAATCATTTCACAATACGATAAAACACTGTTTCCCAGTTTGCTGTATCTGCATGGATCATGATTGTGTCCTCTGGAAACTGCTGTTGTCATTGTGGTCGTGCTGCCCACAGGTTTCACTAAATGGCTTAGAGACGGAGACATGTGGCTTTAGCAGAATCTTAACATTGTGTGAATCTGTTTCTGTTTTTGTACAGTTAAAGTTTTTGTTAAAACGTAATTAAATCAGCATAAAACCAAGGATTTTTTTTAAATGCTGTTAGCATTTTTTTAGAGCAGTGTGAAAATGGAGCTGAAATACTGTAAAGTCGTCCTATGATATCAGATCCCACATTGTCATAAGTCTCGTTGGTATTCGATTTTCCTTTGGTCCTTTTCATTTCAGAATATTTAAAATAGGAAATTGAGCCGATAGATGAGCATTTACAATCCCAGAATTCCTCACCACAGTCCAGTTAAAGAGTTTGTTACTTTTTAATTCTTATTCATAATCATAATGTGTGAACACTGATCTTTCTTATTGCATGACCCCAGTTATAATGTGGCACATTATTTAGATCAATTCATCTGTATAATTTTAGTTCCTGATGAAATTATGACATGATTGAGAAAAGATAACTAATGTACAAATGAATCATAATTTTTAGAACTTTTAACTTTTAAGCGCAAAGTAGAGAAATCATCAGGAGCTCGGCAGTGACGAAGCTCAGGAAATTGGTTATAATTGTATAAAATATGGAACATTAAACACATTATGTTAAGATAAATAAATTAAGTCTGCGTCTACGTTAACATTAGGACAAGTCAAAGGGATTAAAAATCAGGCCCCTCTGGATAGATCAGAGTTTGTCCTCTGTGGAAATATGAACAGCTAGAAGTTTGAAGTGGCCCAGCATGTGATCACCAGCTCCACTGTGTTTCTGTGACGGCGGCTGGACAACGAGCTTGTTATATCTCAAATAATCAACACCTCTTCTTTCACAAGCAGATTTCATTTCTGGCCAAAGTTCACTGCGTCTCAGTGATCATCACATACTTGACTCCTTCAGGTGTCTTTCCTTAACGCAGCACGTTTGTCCCCGTACAAAGACATTTAGCATCAGTAGGCATTGGTTTGGCTTAAAGGGAAGGTGGACTGAAGTGACAGCAGTGCAGCGTTACTAAGTCATCTGTCCACTAGAGACGTCATTAGTGATTCCAGTCTCTTTGTCCTCTGTCTCCCTCAAGTGTCCACACTTTGCAAGTGATTGAAGGCTGTGAATGGGATGAAAAGACAAAAACTGTAAGTGGTTATTTACAGTTTGGCTACGACGGAGAAGACTTCATATCACTGGACCTGAAGACGCGGACGTGGATCGCTCTGAAACCGGAGGCCGACAGCTTCAAACGAAAGTGGGATGCTGCAGACGCTATTCTATATGAGAAGGAGGACAACCTCATTAGGCTTTTCCCCGAATGGCTAGAGACGTATTTGACTTACGGAAGGAGCTTTCTGCTGAAAACAGGTAGTTTAGAGACAAAAGTGTGTACGACTACATTTTGAACACACACACAGAGAAAACAGTACAGTTACACTCGGCCATGAAACTGATGTCTTTCGATTAGCTCTTGCTGTATGTCTTTAGTTGCTTCTGTCTCTTTGTCCTGATGTCTCCTTCTTAAATTGAATCATTTCCCCTTTCTCATCTTTCAATTTCTCCTCCAGTTCGTCCCTCAGTGTCTGTCCTCCAGAAGTCTCCGTCCTCTCCAGTCAGCTGCCACGCTACAGGTTTCTACCCTGACAGAGCCACAATGTTCTGGAGGAAAGATGGACAGGAGCTTCATGAGGACGTGGACCATGGAGAGATCCTCCCCAACCATGATGGAACCTTCCAGATGACAGTTGATCTGATGAACATTTCATCAGTCAAACTTGAAGACTGGAGGAGATACGACTGTGTGTTTAATCTCCCTGGTGTTGATGACATCATCACTAAACTGGAGAAAACTGTGATCAGGACCAACTTGGGTAAGTGTGGAACATATGTCTCTTTATTTAATTTTACTTAAATCTTTGGTCCACTAACTCTAGACTTGGGGCCTGTACCACAAAGTGAGTTCAACTTACTGTAGAGTCTTTGTCATTTGCTTAGACACTTGTTTTAAATCAGAAGTCACATTTAACAGTTACAACTCTGGCTGCAACACAACACTCACTGCTTAAAATGACACACTGTGTTTGCAAGTTGAATCTTTGCTTTTTTTTGCTAAAATATTGAATATTTTATGCATCTTTGAAAACAAGCAAGAGTCACTATCAAAATGTGTGGAAACCTCAGATTTGATGTTTGAAACTCAAATCAGTGTTATTTAATTTAAGAAGTAACTGTAGTTCTCAAATGATGTGGTAAAATAAAAAATGCAACATGTTTGAAAAGTGATATAATATAAATATAAGTTAAGACACTTTTTTTTATCACTAGCAGAAACAGAAAATCACTCGTATATTGTCTAATATTAACTCTGGTGAATAATTGTTTATTCAACGTGCTCATTTCTGTGTATTGACAGGCTCCTGGAGAAGAGCAGAATTGGACTTTAGTTAAGCTGCTTCCCCCTGGACTTGTGTCTGAACACCACAGAAGTGACTGTTGTCAGTCTGTACGTGGAGGAAGAGGAGAAGTAAGCACTTAGCTCTTTCCCGAGAATGATTCCGATGTGAAGATGAGACCTGGGTGAAGATGAAGAACCAGGAAGTTCAGGCTTTCACAGACCAAATCAATGCTGTGGACATTAACATCAAGTTTACCAGAGGGGACACTTCCTGGACTGTGCAGGTCTTCAGAGTCCTGATCATTACTTTTTACATTGGGGTTCTGCTATGATTATGCCACAATTATGAGATTGTTTTATGCTAGTTCTCACAGTTCTGCCTTTTTTTTTGGTTTTTCTGCCTGCTAAACATTCACCCTCAGTGTCGCTGCTCATACTCACTCATCCCCACCTGACTCTACCATCTTTGGCACCAGACAAACACCATCCACAGCTCATTCAGGACAATTAGCTCCAGTATCTAAGCCACCAGCTCACGCAAAGTGTTGTAGCAATTAATCTTCATAAAAGCATAAAACTTGGTTCAGGTTGGAACCAGCTGGGGTGAGGCTGACACTTTGCCTTTGCAGTGGTTAATTAAGCTGAACCTGTTAACATTTTGTTTAAATTATATATTTTTCTATCATTCATCTTGTGTATGTTCTGACATTCCTGGTTTGAATACTGTAAGTGTGTATGGGTCCGTTTAGGTCAGTGTAGAAACACCAAATGGAAGAAAACCAACAGCTGAATAAAGTTTCTCAACCGTTGTCTCCATTCACTGCATGGCACCTTAGGCAGCCGACATTTGTTAGTCCGTTAAAGATGTTTGGACTTTGTTACTGCGATAACCACAAGTAGACATGTGGTGGTTTCTGTTTCTGGTAAAACGTGCTGTCACTTTAAAAGTGAATTAACAAATGGGACCCAAATCTCATTAAATTACAATTTATCAGCACGGTTCTGTCCTCTCTGATCTGTCTTTGTTATAAACCAAACTAAATTATATGAACTAAAGTTAAAACCACGATCACCACAACTAACAGAACTATGCCTTCTTCCAAAACTAAATAGAAATGACAGCCTAATCATTTTAGGCAACAGGACAAAAAATACTTGAAGAGGTAAAATGGGAATCGAAGTGACGTCATCAAACCAGTTTTGGTGAGCAAACGTTCATTTTTGACACCTTTTTTATGATTTATTGTTACTTTATTTAGACCTGCATTTGGTTTTTGTTCAAGTTTTCTGAAGGATCAAAATATGAATCGGACATTTTTTTTCTTCACTTTGTAACTGAATCTGGATCCAGTCTCAGCCTGTTTAATATATATTAATACTGTGTCTGTCACACGAACACTTTTAATGTTCTTTAATACTTTTTAAACTGTGTTCACAGAAAGTGAAAGGTGTAATGTTGGAGGACATGCTGAATTGTATGGGAAGATCCTTCTGCAGAGAAAACGCCGAATCAGCAAACTATTAGTCTGATCATGTGCATTTCATCATTTCACAGACGTTTTAACAGTCCGGCCCCCTAATAAAAAATCTAGAAGATAATTTATTACCTGTAGTGATGTTCGAAGGAACTTGAGTACTTTTACTTTTGTATTTCAACCTGATCAAATGTCGTGGAACAGTGCTGATGCAGCGGTCATTTAATTTATTCTAATATTTTGTTCCACTTTGGGCCTTTTTGGCTGCATCAGCACCATTATTACCTAAAACTTTCCTCCAGCTCAGCTGTGAAACATTCGCATCACATCAACCTTTTATTACTATGAGAAATGGAAACTGCATCTGTTTCGTACCACATCATCAGAGCGAGTCGGTCGAGACCTGGACAGGAAGTGCTGCTCCCGGAGAGTGTTGGCCCGCTGCCCAGCATGTCATCCAGAAGCCGTGTGAAGCGCTTCGGGTAGCAGCAAGGTAGAAAAGCGCCATCTCATTTCACCAACCAGATGAAGCTAATAGTTTTTCTGCTCGTCTTCCTTCCTGTCACGGAGTCAGGTAAGATGAGCTCTAAACCTCTGCGGTGGGTTAAACACTTTACTGGGTGTTGGAACTGGTGAACATCAGCAGGCTACAACAGGCCACGACCGTAGTTTCTGCTGTTTGAAGAGCAACAAAAACCAGGTCAGCTCAGCTGTTTAACGTGTCTGTCACGAGCAGGGATCTGATAAGTTTAATACAAATTAATCTGATAAGTTAGGAGTCTAATAAAGATAAAATGTAGAAGTAGCATCTGCTGAATCATAACGGATCGATGAGGAGTTTAAGGTGTGGTCCCGCTCCTGAACGTCACATATTAATCTCCATCTCTTCGTGTCCAGAACGGCCAATTATGCTGTTTCATATAGAAATATGTGAATTACTTTTGGAGACACACACACAGCTGATTACAAATGAAAGGCATTATTATACTATTCTTAGTTTGGAAATGTTCTTACAGATAGAAACCTGGACTTTGGTAATAATAACTGGGGAAATTCTTCCTACATAAATGCAGATGCCTCAAATTAAAGTCCTGCCTGAACCACTGCAGGAATGAGTCGAAACTGTACTTTGATTTGAAATAGCTCCTCCTTTAGTTTGTTCTTTTATTTATCTGATTTTATTTTTTATTTTCCACCCTCAGCTTGATCATGTACGTTATCTTGTTTTCGGAATGTGCCTTAAATGTTGTATATTATACCTTTCAATAAAACGTAATTTAAAAAAATGCTGTTATTTTTTTATGTCCTAATCTTGAGATAATAATCTCAGTTTTCGGGTGATGACTCATCTTCACGCGTTTTGGTTTGTGTGTTTATCGCTGTGCAGACATTTTTTCCAGACCTTCCAACCTCAAAGGCCTGTTTGAGGGTTAATACTTGGTTTTGGGGCTAAGATTTAAATCAGGTTGGGGTTAGAGTGTGTGTCCCCTCTTACAGTAAACTGCACTTATTTCCTATAACATTTCTGCATTAATGTAAATTATGGCGTTTTCATGTTCCATGTTCTGAGCCACTGTTGGAGTGGAAGAAGACGGGCACCAGGCCCAGTTATGTATTTAGCAGAGAAGCTACGATTTTACACATTTCTACATAGTTTTGTTGTAATTGTGAGGAGGCTGGGAAGTGAACGACAGTCACTACACGTAGGCAATAAACTAAGAGTTTTTCCATTTTGAGGTACTGGTACTTTCTATAACTTTAACTTATACTTCACTACATCTCAGAGGGAAATATTGTATTTCTGACTCTTGTTTTAGCGCTGCATTTATTTTACATTTGCAGATTTAAACAGGACTTCAGCTGCTGGACTGTACAGGTCACAAGAGAGGGACAATAGTTTGTCTTTCTTCAATTATTATTTTTATTTGTAGGCATTTGAATTAATCTGTGTGAAACATAATGTAAACACTGTTAGGGTTTAATTGTAAATGTTTTAGGTTTAATCTGTTGGTTTTCACTTACCCTTCAGGATCTCAGGGTTGTAGGATTCTGACGTTTTAAATGCTGAGTAGAAAAAGTGTAGTGTGTTACTGTCAAAGGAAAAAACACCTACTGTCACTTAGAAAAAGAGACAGTAGGACATATTGTATCCTACAGGAAGTAGACAGAAGAAAGGAGACAGATGATAATCCAGTTGCAGAAGTTAGGACATGTAGATGTCAGCGTTGTAAGTGTAATAAATTATAAAGAAGAAATAGATGATGAGGTGTAAGACATCAAAGCGTATGGGGCTCATAATTGAAATGGCAAATCATATTTCAATTAGCAATTTAATTTTCAGTTTGGTCATACAATTTGAAAATGCATCTTGCAATGGACACTTTAGTTTGCAAAGGGACAATTCAATCCTCAATTCACTTGAATTCAAATGAATTGTAAGAATTATCAATAGATGTTCTTATCGAGATCCCTCAAACCATCTGTTTCTTAGATCACAATAATGAAGTTTGATGATCTACAGGATTTTAAATCGTTCAGATATTATATAAAGCAAGTTTAAAATAAATGCTACCAAAGATCATACAAAATAGATTTCAAGAGAGAGAGTTGCTATAATCTTAAAGGAGCCTTTTGTTCAAGAAAATTAGAGCCAGAACAAATTTGAAAAGCAGATGTGTTTCAATCAGAGGGTAAATTAATGGGACAAATTTGAGGATGAATTAAAAACATGCAAAATTCTCTTAAGAAGCTACTTAAAAAAACACATTAAACAAGTAAGAAAGTAGTTCAACATGACTGGGGAACAGATTGTTCATTGACATGATGTCTTCTTATTTTCTGTTCGTTCATTTGACCATTACTCTTTGTCCTATTGGGGATGTTGAGAGGATTAAAGTATAAATGTGTAGGTGATTACAAAGGGTGGTGTTAGAAATAAGCTTCGGCTTCAGCTTCTTCCCTTTTTGGTCACATTTGAGAAGACAAGTATCAATTTACAATCAATTAACACTGACTGTAACCTGGCTAAAGATGCCATGATATGCAGGATGAATGTTCATTTAATTCTAAAGACTCCAAATAAATCTGTATGAAATTAAATGAAATGAAATTATTTGGATTAAAAAAATGAATAAAAGCTAAATCAGCTGCAGGTCTTTCTGCGCGGGCAGAGCCGCAGCTGAGTCATATTTCAGTGTAGTATTTTAGTACAGTAAAGTATCCGGTTCGCTGTGTAAAGCTTCCCCTCTCTGATCGTGTGGTTGGAGTTTTTCTCTTTGCTTTTTCTGCTTCAAGCTGTGACCGGAGCTGGAGCTGCTCATGTGGTTACAGTCGGGAACAGCTGATCGGGCTGCAGCAGACCGGCACCGTGGGTTTAAGTTTCGTTCGGACTTTAAACGACGAAATAAGGAGAAAAACAGCGAGAGGCCGCAGAGCTATTAAAAGGCGGAGGGTGGAACAGAAAACAGGCGAGCGAAGGAGAGAAGATTCAGGCCGCATCTCCCATCTGTGATTACGGGAAACGTGAGGTCTCTGGAGAACAAGGCGGACGAGCTGAGTGTAACTGATATACAGAGTCTTTGCACAGTCACACAATGTTTCAAATAAATATTGAATTGCATTTTTTAATACTGAATTGTCAGTTGCATAATCCGTTTTGAAATTTCATGACCAAACTTCATACTGAATAACCAATTACAAGTTAAATTATCAATTCAGTAGACAACAAAACGCCATGACATTTTGCAATGCAAATGATTTAGTGTTTCGATACGATTTTAATAAAATAATTCAAACTGAATTGAGGATTGAATTGTCACTTTTGCATATTGAAAAGTGATAAGACAGGATTCTGACATGAGGCTTCAGTTTGTATCCTGTTTAATATCATTGTTCAGTGTTGTTACTTTAGCTAATGTTGTTTCTGTATTTTAAACCACCACACAATCCTTTCCTAACCCTAAGTGTCCTGTTTTTTTCTTTGCATTAATTTTTCCCAGCATGCTTTGTTTGTGCCTAAACCAAATGACATTGTGCCACATGATATAACATGATACTTAGCTACTGAGCCTGCGAGTGTGCAGAGCGTTTCCCTACTGGTCCATATCTGTGATGGTGACAATAGAAATGAAACGGTGTGATAACATCCTGCTGCAGCCTTTCTCTGTGTCTGTGCTGCCCTGAGATAGACTGGAGACCTGTCCAGGGTTTACTCCACCTCTGGACCAACTGCCTCCAGGCCTCCTGCGACCCTGATCAGTATAAATGCTAACAGATAATGTGCAGGGGGATGAAGTCAGCGTTTGGGGGCTCAGGGGCTTTACCATGTAGCCTGATAGCTAATGACTAAGATAATGCTCTGTTACCGTTGATAGCTTTATAAAATTAACCATCCACAAAATATTCTCATACGTGGTGTTAAAAAGTTCATACAGCAGTCAGCAATAATCTACAATGCTTTTCTTTGGCCTATGAAGCAATTAAACAAGAATTAAAACTGTTGTGCTCATAGAATTGACAACTGTATTAAAATATTATTTTCACTATTTTCTTTAACCTGAAAACGTTGGTTTATCCCACAGTGAAACACTCCCTGACATATTTCCTCACTGCTTCGTCTGGACTCCAAACATTCCCAGAGTTTGAAGCGTTTTTAGCATTTGATGGAGTTCAGGTGGGTCACTGTGATAGCATCAGCAAGAGGGCAGAACCCAGACAGGACTGGGTGAAA
This sequence comes from Channa argus, assembly GCF_033026475.1. Classification (NCBI taxonomy): domain Eukaryota; kingdom Metazoa; phylum Chordata; class Actinopteri; order Anabantiformes; family Channidae; genus Channa; species Channa argus. The sequence continues at coordinate 6,967,802 of NC_090197.1, forward strand.
AAACTGAATGAAGACAAACCTGAGAATGTGGATTGGCACACAAATAGATGCATTGCCATCCATCAGTTCTCAAAAGCAATTACTGAGAAAATACAACAGCACTTTAACCAAACTGGAGGTATGTCTACTTTAATTCTTTTTAACTTGCTAATATTTATTGATAAGAATATTTGTAGATGATACACCATGATACACTATGAGAATCCTTATACTTATATATCCATCTAAATACATGTAGCCTCATTTGAAGTAACTTCAAAGTATATATTTCCTGATGCACACTGGAAAGTACAAATCACATCTGCTGGAGTTTTCTACACCTTGGTGCTTAGAATGTGAGTGTGGTGCTTAGAATATAATGTGAATGTGGCTATATTCTGCAGCCACATTGCCATCCCGTACCTAACAGACACACAGTCTATGTGCACACACACACACACACACACACACACTGTTTATGCCACAAACATTGCAGCAAAGCCTATTTCTAGAAACAATGCAATAAGCAGCAATAAGCATTTATCATTTTTAATGTCATGTAATCTAACCTTACGTTGTATCTCTGTATCTGATAACAGCTGGCTGCCGTCTCTGTCTCAGGTGTTCATTTTTTCCAGGAGATATCCAGCTGTGAACGGGACGATAAAACTGGAGAAGTTGGTGGATATCAGCAGTACGGTTATGATGGAGAAACCTTCATATTATTGGACCTGAAGAACCAGAGATGGGTTTACACAGAACAGGCTGTCACCTTCAAACCCATGTGGGATCAACGCAACGCCTTATTAAACTACAACATAAAGTTCCTCAACGGCGACTGCATTCAGTGGTTAAACATGTATCTGGAGTATGGGAATAGTTCTCTGCAGAGAAAAGGTAGTGAATACATTTTTATTAAAAAATTGTGGCATCATTCATCTTAAAAGGCAAAAACATCATCAATTTTCCAACAGTACAAAATGGAGTAGGAGCATTGGAGGAATTATTGGAGGTTGATGTTAAACACGATTTTATAAAAATACTTAGCTAGGAAGAAGTGGGACAGTGAGAGGACTGAAGAGAGTAGACAGGAGCACAGGGAGATGCAGCGTAATGTGAAGGTAGAGGTGGCAAAGGCCAAACAAACAGCATATCAGGACTTGTATGTTAGGTTGGACACTAAAGAGGGAGAGATGGATTTGTACAGGTTGGTGAGACAAAGAGATAGAGATGGGAAGGATGTGCAGCAGGTTAGTGTGATTAAAGATAAGGATGGAAATGTATTGACAGGTGCCAGGAGTGTGAAGAGTAGTGGAATCCGGCTAAGGACAGAGGTGAACATTTGTGAGCAGCAATATGGTTTCATGTCTAGAAAGAGAACAACAGATGCAGTATTTGCTTTGATGATGCTGATAGAGAAGTACAGAGAAGGTCACAGGGAGTTACATTGTGTCTTCGTAGATTTAGAGAAAGCGTATGACAGGGTGCAGCGAGAGGAGCTGTGGTATTGTATGAGGACGTCTGGAGCGGCAGAGAAGTATGTTAGAGTGGTGCAGGACATGTATGAGAGCTGTAAGACAGTGGTGAGGTGCTGTAGGTGTGACAGAGGAGTTCAAGGTGGAGGTGGGTCTGCATCAAGGATCAGCTCTGAGCCCCTTCTTGTTTGCTCTGGTGATGGACAGACTGACAGATGAGGTTAGACAGGAATCTCCATGGACTATGATGTTTGCAGAGGACATTGTGATTTGTAGTGAGAGCAGGGACCAGGTGGAGGAAAATCTAGAGAGGTGGAGGTCTGCTCTGGAAAACAGAGGAATGAAGCTTAGCAAGACAGAATACATGTGTGTCAATGAGAGGGACCCAGGTGGAACGGTGAGGTTACAGGGAGCAGAGTTGAAGAAGGTGCAGGACTTTAAGTACTTAGGGTCAACGGTTCAGAGCAACGGAGAGTGTGGAAAAGAGGTGAAGAGGTGAGTGCAGGCAGGTTGGAACGGGTGTAGAAAAGTGTCAGGTGTGTTGTGTGATAAAAGAGTATCAGCGAGAATGAAAGGAAAGATGTTCAAGACGGTGGTGAGACCAGAGATGTTGTTCGGCTTAGAGACAGTGGCACTGAAGAAAAGACAGGAGGCAGAGCTGGAGGTAGCAGAGCTTAAGATGTTGAGGTTCTCTTTGGGAGTGACGAGGATGGACAGGATCAGGAATGAGGACATCAGAGGGACAGCTCATGTTAGATGTTTTGGAGATAAAGTCAGAGAGGACAGATTGAGGTGGTTTGGACATGTTCAGAGCACAAACTGTGAATATATCGGTAAAAGGATGCTGAGGTTGGAGCTGCGAGGCAGGAGGTCTAGAGGAAGATCAAAGAGCAGATTTATGGATGTAGTGAGGGAGGACATGAAGTTAGTTGGTGTGAGAGAAGAGGATGCAGAGGACAGAGTTAGATGGAGGCACATGATTCTCTGTGGAGACACCTGAAAGGGAGCAGCCCAAAGGAAAAGAAGACTGAGATTGTTAATGTACTGCAGATTTTATTTCAAACAGCCAGGACCTGGATAACTTCAAGAGAGGCTAGATTTATCAGGGGCCACTGTGCAAATGACCTATTTTTGTTTTCTTGTTATTGGACAGTAAATAGTGATAAATACAAGTCTCTCTCTCCTCCAGTTCGTCCCTCAGTGTCTCTCCTCCAGAAGTCTCCGTCCTCTCCAGTCAGCTGCCACGCTACAGGTTTCTACCCTGACAGAGCCACAATGTTCTGGAGGAAAGATGGAGAGAAGCTTCATGAGGACGTGGACCATGGAGAGATCCTCCCCAACCATGATGGAACCTTCCAGATGAGAGTTGATCTGAACATTTCATCAATTAAACCTGAAGACTGGAGGAGATACGACTGTGTGTTTAATCTCTCTGGTGTTGATGACATCGTCATCAAACTGGACAAAGCAGTGATCAGGACCAACTGGGGTAAGACAGAGATAAAAACAGTGAAACAGCCTTGCACCTGTTCCCTCCTCTATTTAAGTTCAGTCTTCCCCTCACTCCCCTGCCAGATCCTTGTTATTACCCTCACCAACCCCACAGTAGACTCTGGACTCTAAGTAAAGCTGAATGTGTGTTTCATGGACTCTTGTTTCTTTTTGGACTTTTGTATTCTGGACCCTGTGCATCTTTCCCCTTTGGTCTGAGGTTCGCTTTAAATCCGAGTTTCTTGGTTTAGTCCCGTTTTCTCTGCTTGTCGCTCCTGGGTTTTGTGTTTTAGGTTTTGCCTTTTGTTTAATTCAGTGATTTGATCCAGCCTCTTGCTATTCTCCACTTGTTTGGTCCTGGTTTTTTCATGTTTAGCTATGCTTCTGTGTTTTTTCAGTTTGCCAGTGCTTTATGTTCACTTTGTTCGTGTCTGCCTCCCCTCAGTTCCTGTGTTAGTTTGTGCTCCACTAAATCTGTTACTCTGGTATCTTTCCCTTCCAGTGTGTTTTTTTTAAGTCGTGCTCTGTTTTACTTTAGTCATTACACTGTAGTAGAAAATGACAGATCCGCGTTTACAGTGTATCATCCCACAGTTTACACCACATGTAGAGTAAAACAAGCCAAGAAGCCAAACAACCCTCTGTGGACCTCCAATAGTTTGTGGTGAGGCACAGATCAAGGCTAAAACATTAGAGTATGTGGAGCCCAGTGGCCTCGGTAATTATCCACAGGTCAAGGCTCTGAATTCAACTCTGTAAAAAGACTCAAAGATGGCCGTTCATAAACACCTCACATCCAGTCCGATGGAGCTTGAGGCGATCTGTCATGTAGCATGGATTTTTTTTGTCCTTTCGGTTTATCCCGTGAGTTCAGTGTCACCACAGCGGCTCATTGTCTCATTTGTCACAGTTTTTACGCCGAAAAAACGAAAAAAAAAAAAAAGCTTTCAACAAGTAGCAAACTAAAGATACATTTTAATAAAAATTAAGTATTTATTTAAGTATTTATCTTATAATGCATCAGCTCATCTCGTCTAGTGGGTGAAATGATTCGTTTTAGCTCCACACAATCTGCTTCTCATACTAAAAAGCTAAAGTCGATGCCACATAGATGAATATATCTTCATCTAGTGGTAGAGACAGAGTCTAAATATTGTGTTCTGGTTCCAGTTTCTCCCTCACAGGTTCCTGTTGGTGCTGTCGTTGGAGTTGTTGTAGGACTGATGCTGCTGTCAGTCTGCATCACTGGATTCTTCATCTGGTGGAAGAAGAAGAACAATAGTCACAGATGGAGCTGTTTTAAATTATCATGAAGCCATTTTTTATACCACTGTTGGATTTAACATGTTGATTCAACTTCAGAAATATTATATTTATGATTAAATATGTAGCCAAATGTAGTATCTGTTATTTTTGTGAGCTAATGAACACTTGCTTTGTCTCATGTCCATTCACTATTTTCTTTATTTAAGTAAAAATATAACTAAAAATTCTGTCTGTGCCTGAACTGAGTTTGCTACATAAACTCACGTGTGCATTTGTCTATTCTTTTCTATTCTTAGAAAACATTTTTAAACATGTTGGAGTTAAATATAAAGTCAAATTATTGTTTGTGGAGACACTGTCAGAAGCATTAGAGTAGTTGCAGTAATATATCAAGTGTGTGTTATTTCTAAGTCTGTTTTTCAGTATCGTGTTTGAATTAAAGCAATTCGTGTTTCACTTTGTTTTCCCTCTTTCTTACTTAGCCTCAGATTTAGTTTTTAGCTGCACAGGTGTGGACACTCCCTCACCCACACTTTTCGGGTTTTCCATGATCTGATAAGACATTTTTTTTATTTTGTGCTCAAACAACATACCTCTCTTTGAATCTATTGTCAGAGTTTATTGCACTTTGTCCCCTTGTCCTCATTCCAAACAGTAAAACACAGGCTGTGATATGAAGTGCAGTGACTGGACTTGTTTGTGGTCTCGCACAGTTAACTCCAGCAGTTTGTGCTTGACATGTACTGACTACACAGAAAATGAAGCTTATTTTTCTCTTCATATTTCTTCCTGTCACATATTCAGGTAAGATCCACTTTAGCTGTTGACTAGCAGTTTGATTTACACTGTAAAGTTAATGCAGAAAAACAGAACTTTCATGTAAAAGTATCTAAAAAAAATCACTTTAAAAAGAGTTTTGTCCCATAGTGAATCACTCTCTGACATATTTTCTCACCACATCGTCTGGACTCCAAATCATCCCTGTTTGTGGGTGTTTCAGCGTTTGATGGAGTCCATCTGGGTTACTGTGGCAGCTCGCTGATGTTGAAGCCTTCATCACCACTATACTGGACAAGAAATAAAGAAAAAATGTTGGTAAAATTATCAAGCGACACGATTATTTTCATGAATATGTTTTCGTTGTACTAATCCCAGATGGAAATGGCTTTGCCTTGTTACAGCTGCTCTCTGCTCCAAAGAAACCACAAGGGTACATATAGGTACCTGGTGTGAAAAGTACAACTGTGGCCTTCTACAATATATCACTTATTTTCTGACAGTGTTTGAGAGGAAGAAACAGCACTGCAGAGTAATAATGATAGAAACTTTAGTTGGTTTACTTAAAATTACACTGAGCTCTGTGGATCAGTGGGTGTTTCCTTGTGTCACTACTAGAGAGCAGGCAGCTATGAACGCATCACACCAAGCTGCTAAAGCATTTGATCCCTCACTTAGCTTTTCAGATATTACTAATAACTGTCTGTCTGTCTGTCTGTCTGTCTGTCTGTCTGCACGCACCATGAGCAGTAAATCAGATGTACGTTATTTTGATCTCAACATTCTACACAGATAAAACGTCTCCATTTTGTTTTCTGTTTTTTGAGAATACAGTGTCATCGAGCTTCTGTATAAAGTGAATTGGAATTAAATTAAGAAAGACAGCAGGTTTTATATCTTTCATCAGTCGACGGTTATTGCTGCGTCACCCACCTGCACGTGACGTCCCCCCCTCGCGTCTCTCTGCCGCGTGCAGCCTCACCCGCGCATCAGGCTCCAACGGTACGCGCCTTGATATGAAGAGTATGGAGCTTGTTCTTCTGCTCGTTTTCCTTCCACTGACACAGTCGGGTAAGAATCTGCTTAGAATGTGTGATTCACATGTGCAGTCGGGTGATTGTTGGAGCTTTTACGCAGTGAGCGCGGACATAGTTTTACTTTCACTTCGCAGAGTCGAAGGTTTTCGGCTGCGTGCGTTTTTGAACTGGGCCACGAATAACGGCGCTGGCCGCTTCACTGACTTGTGATTGTATGATGAATTCTATCCAGTTCTCACTGAAAATGCTTTTGTTTGTTCGTCATGCTTTTACTTTTCAAACGTGACTCTAAATATATGTTTTACAATTTAAACAGCCTAAATCATAGTGCATCATCAATACAGTCTATAAAAGTCTGCTGATTATGTAGAACTGACGACTGATTATTTATGAAAAATGTACTTTGGCTCACAGTGAAACACTCCTTGTTATACTTCCTCACCACGTCCCCTGGAGTCCAAACCTTCCCGGAATTTGTGGCCGTTTCGGTGGTAGATGGGGTTCAGGTGGGTTACTGTGACAGCGACATCAAAACGGCAGAACCCAGACAGGACTGGGTGAAGAAACTAGTTGAAGATGATCCTCAGCAGAAGCAGTGGCACATTCAGACCTGCATAAGAGCACATCAGGATTTAAAAGCTTTATTGGAGACCTTAAAACAGCAGCTGGACCCCACTGGAGGTACTGTGTGCTTATTTTTATTTGTTCCTCCCTACTGTTTATTTTTTTTTTTTATTTTTGCATTATTTATTTGGTGCTGGATACAAACCACTAGAGCACATGGACACATGTAGAGACACTGTATACTGCTCTGTCCGTTCCACTGGAAATACAGAAAAAAACTTCATCTCAACTCCACTCAGCTCCCAGAGGATGAAAATCACATGTTCTGGAGTCTCTGTGGGAGAAATGTGATACTTTTATCAGAAAACTCATTGACTTTGAGTGGACGTCATAGACACAATGTGACAGGACTGTGTGAAAAGTTGGAAATCAGAGAAGGGTTGGAGGAACACTCATAACTTGGAACCTGTTTTTTCATGTTAAAAGAGCCATAAATGGTTGACAGTTGTTGGAGGAAATGCGTGTTAATGTCAGTATGTTTTGAAAACTGTCATTAGTGTTTTAAAAAGCTCAAGGAAGTTAAAGAAATGTCCAAATGTTTTGTCTTATAGTTGATTATATGTACTACAGTTTTTGATTTTTCCAATCAGAATGTCCGGTTTAATAATCTATTTCCCTACATTGAGTCTTAAACAACCCTGTTTACGGGTTTATATACATTTACATGACTGCAGCAACTCCTACTGTACTGTTGGCAAAATAACTTAGTACAATTGATGCTGTTATTGTAGTAATATGATTTGTTTTTGTACCACTACATTAGTTTCTAAACTAAATCAAATTTACAATATTACAATATAATTATACCTGTAAATTTACAGTTAATTACTGGCTACTGACCTGAATTACTTTTACAGTATCTACTGTCATTCTGCAATTGCATACTGTGACCTCACAGCAATGTCATAAAACATTTACTGTGAAATTACAATTAAATACAGTAAACTACAGTAAACAGCATACTGTTGCATCACGGTAACATTTGCTAAATGTATTGTACAATCACAACATTATACAGTATTTTCACAGTAGCACACCGTTAACTCACAGTAATTTAATGTCAAACTTACTGTGAAGTCACAGTACAGAGCTGTAAATTTACACACAGCTACATACTGTGAAAGTAATGCAACCAGTAGCCAGTAGTTTACTGTAAGCTTACAACATAAGATTTTACAGTGTGTGTGAACAATCTCCCATTAGTTTCCTGAAATCTCCATTTTTCTTCCAGGTGTTCACGTTTTACAGGAGATGTCTGGCTGTAAATGGGACAGCGAGACTAAAGAAGTCGATGGATATGAACAGTACAGTTATGATGGAGAAGACGTCATAACATTAAACCTGAAGGCTCAGACATGGCTGTTCTCTGAATTGGCAGTCAGGTTAAAACCCACGTGGGATAAAGACAAAAATCGATTACTCCACAGTAATACAGTTCTTAGCAACATTTGCCCTGAATGGTTGAAGAAGTATTTGGACTATGGGAACAGCTCACTGCAAAGAACAGGTAGAATCACATGACCACATGTAATAATTTCACAAGTTACATGTAAGTGAATGCGATTGCAGGTAGTTTCCGCCCCTCTGAAATGTTTCCTCGATTCATCCTTTTAATTTTCTGCTTGTTCCTCTACACCCCTGTACTCTAGTTCGTCCCTCAGTGTCTCTCCTCCAGAAGTCTCCGTCCTCTCCAGTCAGCTGCCACGCTACAGGTTTCTACCCTGACAGAGCCACAATGTTCTGGAGGAAAGATGGACAGGAGCTTCATGAGGACGCGGACCATGGAGAGATCCTCCCCAACCATGATGGAACCTTCCAGATGAGAGTTGATCTGAAACTTTCATCAGTCAAACCTGAAGACTGGAGGAAATACGACTGTGTGTTTAATCTCTCTGGTGTTGAGGACATCATCACTAAACTGGACAAAGCTGTGATCAGGACCAACGGAGGTAAGACTGGAGTCAGTTGTGATGATTCCCAATCCTGGTCCTCTGGGAACACTGCTTTGCTCGTTTTCTATCTATCCCTGCACCACCCACCGCTGCTAATCTGGATCAGGTGTGTTTAGCTAATCAGAAGTTGGAAGAGACCAATTTTGCTTCATCTAAGATGTTATCTTCCAGTTTCTGATCAGAGCAGTGTTCTCTGATGTCCTTGATTTAACAACACCTGTTGTCGATTTGAATGTAGACAAGATGATATGATGTTAATTTAGATTTTAAACCTTGGGCCAACAGAATAAGTCCAATTTAACTTACTTTGCTTTCATAGTTGAGTTATGATAATTGTTAATTTCGCAGTGATATTACTACAACAAACCAGTAACAAAGTAGAAGAAGGTTCTCAGCTCTAATACTTGTTGCCTGACATGCAATTTAAAATACTGCTAATATCTGCTCTACATTATAATCTTAATCTTAAAAGTTTGACTAGATTTCTCCAATAGCACATATTCATCTCATCATGGCCGAAAGAAAGTTTTCATTTGCTGTTCTGATTCCATGTTCTTCAGTTCCAGTTTTCCCTGTTGGTGCTGTCTTTGGAGTTTTTGTAGGACTGATGCTGCTGTCAGGCTGCATCACTGGACTCTTCATCTGGTGGAAGAAGAAAGAGGGTGAGAGACAGAGATGTGATTTCTCATTATTTTTTACTCCATGTGTCAAGGAACATTACTTGGGCAAAAGTGTCTAATCAAAGAGTGTGTTTACATGCGATTAATGTTTATAATTTCCTTTCTGCACAACAGAGAATTTCTCACTCAGTGATCTAACCCTCAGTACACACGTTTGATGCCGGTTACAGCAGAATTTCATACTAGAAGAACTTTTAAAGCCCTATAGTACAAGTACTCGTAAAACAATGTAAAATACTCCATTACAGAATGCAGAATACTTTCAAAGTCCTATAAAAATACTGAGGTAATATCAGAAAAACATACTTACAAGTGTTAAAACTCAAATGACTCATTCTGCAGAAAAATCTAAGTAATATGCACAATTAGTACAGGTGGAGACAGTTTTTGCAACTTTATACACAGTTATGTAGTTTAGTTCCAAATGAGGTCAAGTTCCTTATAAAGTTTCAGATTAAATCTGGAGAGGCCTTCAACTGTAATACAAAATGTTTGGAAAGCACTGGTTCAATCTAACTATTTATTGTATTTTATTGATATTTTAAAGTACATTTTAAATGTAAAAATGTAACTAAATGTCAAGTAAGTGTAACAAAGTAAAAGCCTGTTCGCTCAGGTTTAGTGCAACGTAGCATAAAATGACAATATTGGCGTAAAGAAAAGTCACCTCAGAGTTTATCTTCAAGGTAAACTTTGGCCATTTTCTAAATGAATCCCATTTTTAACAATCCAGACTGGCAGATATTACACACTGCTGGGTTTGGCGTCTTTGTGTGGATTGTGGAAAATAGGATCAATTTAGAAAATGGCCACTTGTTGCCAGAAACACGTAAATCGTCCAAATACAATATTCAATGGTAATAATGACCAGTATGAACTCTGATTGGTGTTTTGATTTTCAATCTGTCTGTACAGGCCTCCAGCAAAATTTACTATCCTGATGAAGTGTTTTGACAACCGGAGCTGACAGAACCATTAGTGTGGAGGAAAACCAAACAGGAGTAACAACAGATGCATCTGTCTTTCTACAGACATTTTAGCATGAAAGCTTTCCCACACCTGCAAAGAAAGTACACACCAAAAGTACAAATATTCTTCTTATAGGATAGAACATAAATTAATTCTGGAAATAAACAGAAAAGCCAAATGCAAATAATTGGTTACATGTGTGATTATACCACCTTGATCTGCATTGTCCCAAGTTTGAAACACCTTCGACATGCAGTATTACACCCAATGAGAAACTTTAAAGGTTTTTTTTCCCCCTTTCTATTATTTTTAGCTCATGCAAAGTGCTTTCATGGCTTTGATTCTTTTGTATTCTACTTCTACTCTAAGTAACGTATTTGATTGTAATTTTACTAGAAAGAAACACAAAAACATCCAAATGTGAAGAGGACACGTCACAGTGATACAGAGGTACTTAACTCAATTGGCTCTAACCAGTCAGTCAATTCCAACAATTGCCTCTTGACTCGTCAGTGTTGGTGCATTCCTATTATTGTAATTTCATAAATGTGAAGCACTGAGCAGAGAGTAGCAGACTGTAGCATAGGGTCTCATTTGAGATCTGAGGGTACTTGTTTATTAATTTTGTGTATGTGTGTGTTTGAGTATCTCTCCTGTTAATATACTTGTTTTATGAGTAAACTGGCATTTTGTCAGTGTTCTAGCTCATGGTATTAATACGTTTGTGTTTAAGTTTGTTGTTGTTCTTTTCTAACTTTAAAGCCATTTTATTGTCTGTTAAGTTTTGATAAGATATTATCAGTGTGATGTTAACGATGTATTTTATGGTGCTGAAAATGTAATATTGGGTTTCATGTGATTTTGCAACTAGAAGAACTCAAATTCCCAAGTTCAAATATGGCTCCTATTTATCTCTATTTAGTTAATTGTCATAAACAGCAAAACCCACATTGTGCAGTGTTAAACATTTTTCTGTAATGAATTTAAGATCACATCTTCATATGCATTTACTAAAGGAATCAGGATCATTTGCAGAAGAAAAACAGATTTGAAACCTAATAAGACATTTTCAGTATTTGAGGGTGAATTAACACGTTTGGTTTGTTCAACCCAAACTACTGAACCTTGTGGCTCTGAGTGTGGTTCCTTGTGTCATCGCTAGAGGGAAACAAAACCCTAAAAGTCCCTGAAAGTGAGAGGGACAGGTCACCACACTGAAACCAGCTGCCACAGCATTTTGAAAATCCGGCATTTCTATGTGTTTTCTTACTTAATTAAAGGTGCTTTTGGTTTCTTTTGCGTATCTGAATATTAAGTCACTTACGTAAAATAAAACTGTAGCCCTGCAGAGGATAAAGGAAAAGAGGAAGAAGAGGCACTAAATGTTATTTAAAACCCTTTATCTGATTTTGTTTGAGGAAGTCGTTGTATGTACAGTGTGTACTTAGTTGTTTCCTCCTGCAGTCCAGAGACTTGCTGTTGGGTTAAACAGTGATTCCATGTTGCCTGTGTTTGAATGTAAATGGATGTTTATCTCAAGTCTGGCGACCTGTCCGGTGTCTACACTGCCTTTCTCGCACTGACAGCTGGGAGAGGCGGCATCTCTCCACGACCTTACAACATAGGACCATGGATGGATGGATGTACTGTATTTACCATATACTATAAACTTTTTCACAAAACCATATGAAGTGTGACCTGAGTTCCTTATTTTAGTTTTGATGCACCACATTTCAACATGTTGATTATGAATACTGCAACTTATACGCTTGGACTTTTTCAACCCTCATTGCAAATTAGAAATTTTCGCCAAACTTTCAGCTGTTTGCAAAGAACACATCAAACAAGTTAGTCCACCAAGGCTTGGTGCTTGGGATCACGGTGCTGTTGAACAGGTGAATTAATGCCTAGGCTCCAGCTTCCCCACAGGCAGCATGATGTTTTCTCCCAGGACGCTCTGATACTTGAATGAAACCATCGAGTGTATCCAGTGGCATATGAAGCAAAGCAGCCCCAGAGCACCACTGTGCAAACAGCATGCTTCACGGTAGGCAGGGTTTCATTCTTCTTCCTCGCTGGTCCATGAGCAGCGAGTTCCAGTTTTGTTTAATTGCTCCACAGAACAGAATATATGATTTTGAGTCACTACTTGGTCTTTTAGGTCAGCAGTACTATATGTCACAGAGTTCTGACATTGAAAACCTCAGCGTTTAGAAAGCGACTTGATGTGCAAACTGAAACCTCAGTGCCTGCTCTCACCAAGTCACTCAAGGATTTTTCTCCACCTGCCCTCCTCAGCTATCTGGGTGCAGCCTTTAATAGCTTCCTCCACTGCTCCTTTAACTCTGAACTATGTCTCTTGGAACATTCAGTGCCTTCACTATCTTTTTGTATCCTTTTCCTTGTGTGTGAAAGGCAATTGTTACTTTTTTTGATATCTTCTTTTACTTAGTATATTTTCAACGAGACAAAACCCAGTTTGCCAATGTGTGATTCTATTAGAGATTCAACTCTGGGGATTGGAACATTGTGGGGCGGCGGGAATCATTAAAGGTTCTGTTTTAAATTTGTGTCCAATACAACGGCTCTGCCATGAATTCTACTTTCATCAGGTTATAATTGCTCAGTTTTTAGGATTAAACTCTCAGAAAGGTGATGATTCTACTATGTGTTTATTATTGAGGTGTAAGTGAGCAGTGCAGTCATACTGGAGTGCATTATAAGAAGAGGTGGTTCGTATGTTTTGGCCTCCTCATTCATTTGAAATATGTTAAACATGGTAATAGAACAACCAAGATGGAGTCAAAGTGCTGTCATGTTACTGCTCATCAGATCTCAATATCACTTGATTTGTTTTTTCTGAAATATCTTTACATTTACTTAAAACAACGGCAGGTTGGACCTGTCTGACAGAAGTACGCCAGCTACTGTCAAGAAGGCAAACATTCCTCCAGTTTGTGCACAGCAACTTATTTTATTTATTTATTTTTTGTCCTTTTGGCTTTTTCCCGAGAGTTCCCGTGCCTCACCAACTGACCAACAGCTGCCCCTCTTTAAGGGTACAGATCATATTTTAATTAAAGTATTTGTCGCTCAGTTTGTCAGAGTGATATTGTGTCAGTGCTGGTGAGTATACTGTGTATGGGTTATTTTAATTCTTAATGATATTCAGCAATTGAGGAATTTTTTATTGGTGCATTTCTGATGAACTAATAGCTTGGTGAAATCTCATTTTTGGGGCAGTGTCTTTTTTAGAAAAGCGTCTGAGTTTCCCAGCATCATAATTGGAATTGATAAGTTTGTTTGCGTAACGTCTGTCTGAACATCAGGTTTACTCTTGAGCTGGACTCTTTAACATGTTAAAGGTTAAAATAACACAAAACCGAAAGCATTGTGTCACATCGGCCTCCTCTGCGTAGCAGCAAGTAAATAAATGAATCTGGCCCCTCACTTGTAGTAGCTCTAAAAGGAAAAGTGCCGTCCAAACACCAACAATTTATTTTGTCTTTTTCATTCTGTGAGAAACGTTTTCACAGGAAGACAGATGTCAGCCACACTCCTAGACAGACAGACAGACAGACAGACATCCAAATCAATCTGACCCCACCCAAGAGACGGGATGATTGGAGTTCAAGGTAAATGTCCCTTTTCTCTGCGTCTGTCTGCAGCCTGCCCTGTCCAGCCCCTGACCGGCCCTCGTCCAATAATCACATGCACCGCTCTTTTTAAAAAAATACTTTCTCACACACACACTGTTTGTTAGAACCATGACTTCAGTTTAAAAATGGATCGTTTTCAGACTCAGCCACTTGGACCATTTCCCTCCTTTTTTGTTGCTCATCGGTTTCTCTTTCAGCACTGAAGAGAGAGAGCGAATGTGTCAAGAAGTTTAAAGCAACAAGCATTGATTTTTAACACACACACACACACAATGTAGTGAGATGTGATGCTTACACAGCTGAGTCTATAGTTTTTGGAAATACAGCAGGTTTGTGTAACAGCCACCATGTGAGAAAACCTTTACTTTGTAGGTAATAAATACAAATAGTGACTTTTGTGGCAGTTTCCTTCTAATGTTCTAAATTCACCTTAATCATGTCTTTAACCCTCCTGTTATGTTCAGGGTCAAATTGCCCGTTTTAAAGTTTGCAGAAGAAAAAGTATTTTTTCACTTTGAAACTTCTCCTGCTTGGCTTATTTAGTGTAATCAACATATAAAATAAAAATTCAGTTCACATATTTGCAACCCCCCCCTACATGTTTCTATTACAAAAGTGCTGTTCGGGTCAATTTGACCTGGTGACAAAATAGAAGCTAAAAACAGTCAGAAAGATCAAATACTGTTTGTTTCTTTGCAACTATGAGACATAATACACCCCTGTCTCACACTCACACTCACAAACATACACACACACTCTCTCACTCTCTCACACACACACTCAAACGTGCGTCCGCAGAAACATGTTTGTAAAGTCGAAGCGCTGTAAAGTCGCGTCTTGCTAAAGGACGGAGCGTTTGTGGGCGGAGCGTTTGTGGGCGGAGCGTTTGTGGGCGGAGCGTTTGTGGGCGGAGCGGAAACGTGTTTGTTTGTTGTTTTGTGAAGTGTTGTAAAGTCGCTTCTTGCTTTTTTGGGAAACGTTTACATGTGATCATAGGAGGAGACATGTAGCATCTAATGCAACACCCATAAGAGAAGAAACGTTTACGATAGACCAACTCCAAAAATGGCTTTTAGGGACGATTTTTTTTAGCTTCCTGTCTCTACTTTCCTACTTCATCGTCTACTTCTGCGTCTTTTAGCATTGGACATCTGGCGACGTCTTGCAGAAATTCTGAAAAACAACCCACCACTCAAATGTTTACAAGGACTGAACCAATTTATCAAATCAGGATTAAGTCGTTATTTCTGTTGCTTCTCTTCTGTCACGTTTCATCACCAGGTAAGTTCACATTTCAATCTCTAAACTCTTTACTTCTGTAAAGTCTGCACTTTGTCCCTGCGTCCACAGTTTTATCTCAGTTTGACTGTAAAAGTCAAATTTGTGTGAGTGTGATGACAACATGTCCACAGTATAGTAAGGCTGTACTGAATGTACCTTATTTCATAGTGTCATATAGTGTAAGTCTTACTATAAAAGATCTGGGAGACGTTTTATATTCAGACCTGCATTATCTGTTTTTTATCATCGGGAAAATATTTGTAGAATTCGATATCGCAGAAAAGCTGAGTCATGCAAATGTGTTTTCTAGTTTGTCCTGTGTTTTCATTCTTCTTATCTTTTGTAAAGCACCTTGAGTTGCTTTGTGTATGAAATGTGCTATATAAATAAAATTGCTTTGACTTATAGCCTTTTTATGTTGTCTCACAGTGAAACATTCCCTTAAGTTTCTCATCACTGCATCTTCTGGAATCCAAAACCTCCCAGAGTTGGTGGTTGTTGTCCTGGTTGATGACGTTCAGGCAGGTTACTGCAAGAGCAACAAAACCATTGAAGTAAATCACGATGTGTGGAAAACACTGTTCAAAGAAAATCCTTGGCTCCTGGAGCTGTACACTCAACAGTGTTTTGAGACTCTGCCTAAACGCTTTAAACCCAGACTTGACAGAATTATGCAGCACTTCAATCAAAGTGGAGGTACAGAAGTTTCCATGTTGTACTTTGAAACAGTTCTTTATCTTTCTTGTAAACTATAGGGAGGAAGTTGTCACTGGGGGCAGAGTAAGTTTCAGAATTTGGTTGTGTTGTGGCTTTTTGCTTGTGCACACACACGTCACACACTGACAGAACGACAAACTTCATGAACGTTTCTCTTTTGGTTTAATTTTTACCATTGACATTCTATTATAATTCGAAAGGTGCAAAACAGGAAAATACAAATGTTTTACTACCAAAAATGTCTGTGCACTCAACAGAATTGCAGTTCTTTAATTTATTGATAATCTTACATGAACCATTCTGAGCAGCACGGTGGGGGAGTGGTAAGTGCTGCCGCCTTACAGCACCATGTCCCATTGTACTAGCCATGTCCAGGGAGAAGTTCATGTTATTTGTTGTGATTATGAATTGCTGTTTAAAGTGTTGGTAAGAGGTCATATATAAGCATTTCTGCACATTAAGCTTGCTGACTACATTATTACAACAGGAAAATACATACAGTTTGTGAAGCCTGTAGAATGGGATAAAATTCCAATAAAAGTCTGGGTAATATTGTAGTTATTGATGCCAGTGATGAACTCAGGCTGCTAATGATTGATGCAGGTGTTTAGCAGGTTCGTGTTTTACCAAAACTGATCACGACTGAGTGTTTCACAGAATCTGGTTTTGAGTCAAACAAACCACTGGGAGAAGAGCAGTACTTGATAAAACATTCTTTATTGTTAGGATCATCTTTCCACTGGAGACATTATTGTAAACTGTTTTTCTCTGTGTGTCCCAGGTGTCCACATTTTACAGTTGATGCAAAGCTGTAATTTGGATGAAAAAACACAGACTGTTTTTTCACAGTATGGTTATCATGGAAAAGATTTCATGTCATTTAACCTGAAGAAGGGAACGTGGATCCTTCTGAAACCAGAGGCCGACGTCATCCAACAGGAATGGGTAAGACTGGATTCAGATATGATGCAGATTTAAAACACAAACCAGTTTATCTTTTAACTAATGTTATTTCCTAAATTCAACCCACATTTTCATGCCATTAGAAATTAGTTGTCTGTTCAAATGTTTTCCTGAGTTATTAGGATATTTTAAATGTGAATCTTAAGCTTTTGACCAAAGACAATTTCATTTTCTGTTCATATTTCAGCTCCTATAACAGTGTACTGATCAAAGTCAACTACAATAATGTGAACACAGAACGTCTGAATAAAACACACCAATGTGTGTGTGAGAAACCAGGTTCAATAATCTTCTGTTCTGGTTCCAGTTCCTCCCTCACAGGTTCCTGTTGGTGCTGTCAGAGTTGTTGTAGGACTGATGCTGCTGTCAGCCTGCATCTCTGGACTCTTCATCTGGAGGAAGAAGAACAACAATGGTGAGAAACAAAGATGGTTTTATTCATGATAAAGACATTTTTACTCCACTGTTGGATTTAATATGTTGATTTAACTCAGGGACAACACATAAAATATATTTTCTTTTTTTATTAATTTATTTTAAAGTCTGGCTGATTCAGTAACTTCTGAAAACCCAAGAAAAATCAGATATGGAGTCTTCAGTCACTGTACAGAATCTGTTGAGCTGTTTTTCATCTGTTTTTAAAGTTTCAGAACTATAAACTAAAGTTTATCAAATCCAATTTATACATTTAATTTGTTTGATATTACTGTTAGTAGCTGATCAATAATTAGTGTCCAGTCTTGTCTTTCATTTAATGTTGTCTTTAAATAACTGTTAATTTCAGATTCAATAATTTCACTTAATTTTCTGCTTCAGACTCTTTATCAGTTGACAACAAACTGATCACAGTGAGTACTTCATTATTTCAACTACAATATGCTGTGTACATACCAGTACTACAAACATCAGCTACAATATTATTACTATTAATATTATCATGGAAGACAAGTTTCAGCATGTCCACTCTGAACAATCTGCAGCTACACAGCCCCAAACACTGCAAACTGTGATACACTGTGTACAGAGGTGGTAGAAGTACACACACACTCAATACTCAAGTAGAAGTACTAAGCAGATAATCTACATTTTAATAAAGTACAGAACACATATAAAAATATAATATTTGCATTTTAAAACCACCAGGTGTTGTTCATGTTGTAGCTTATATCATAATGTATAATTATGATCCTGTAGTTTACATTCAGATAATATTTGAGTGCAAGTGTAAAATAAAATATAATAGAGATTTTTTTCATAGCCCAGTATCACAAACATATTTTAAGGTGCTTTATAATGTGTCTTAACAGGGCCCAGAGACATAAGAAGAGACGTCCTGTGAAGCTACTGTGACATCAAACCTGAGTTTGTGTTTTCATTTAATCTGAACATATAACTATCAGAAGATCACAGATGAATCAAACTGGTTATGTGAGAGTGTTTTTTACATCTGAAGACACAATAATGAAACAGCTGATTTTATCGTGGTTGTCAACTCTTTTGTCCAATGTGTCATTAAAAATCTCTGTGTTTGCACATAATGCACAGACAGAAATGTCACCTTTAACACCAGGTGATGTTTTTATTTTAAAATGTATTAATTTCATGCTGTTTGTGAAGCACCTTCAGGAGTCACTGTGCAGGTAAATAGAATTGATTTGATATCTGTGAAATCTGATATGACTGAACAGTTTTCATTTGTTCTTGTGAGTTTAAGATCATTTCTGTGTCTGAAGAAGATTGGACCACTGCACCTCTAATACTGAACTCCAGTTATCTGAAGTGTTTGTTGCTGCTAAATGTGGCACAATCAGGTTATTAGGTCAAATGAGCTCAAAGTGACTTATTTACTTCAGTAAGTGCATTTAACATTTAAACCTACTTTGTGTTTAGTCTTTGTATTAGAAGTTTACTGTAGTTTATGATGAGATGGACCACATTCCCCTTTTCTGCTGAAGAGCTGAAGGCCACTATCAGAGCAACCTGGGCTCTCATTACACCTGAGCAGTGCCACAGACTGATCGACTCCAAGCCGCATTGCTGCAGTAATTCAGGCAAAAGGAGCCAGACTAAGTATTTAGTGCTGTACATGTTCATACTTTTCAGTTGGCCAAGATTTCTAAAAATCCTTTCTTTGTATTGGTCTTAAGTAAATTCTAATTTTCTGAGATACTGAATTTGTGGTTTTCATTAAAATTAAAAGAAATATTCATTTGAAATATATCAGACTGTGTGGAATGAATGTAAACATTATACAAGTTTCACTTATTGAATGGAATTAGTGAAATAAATCAACTTTGTGAAGATATTCTAATTATATGACCAGCACCTGTAAATGGTTTGTGTCCATCTTGCTCATCTTGCAGACAGACTGAGCCTCTTTTGGTTTTTGTTTTGTTTTTTTTGTATTTTTAAGACAACTCCACACTCTACATCCACACATGCAGTGTTTAATTTTTTTTTTTGCATAAGCAGCTGTTGAAGTGACATAACATTAATTTAATTTATTGTCGGCATTTAAATACATTCAGCCTGTTGCAGTTTGCCTCAGGTGCTTTTGGGCTTTAGACGCAAAGATGTGTGGAAGCTCAGTCAGTCCTCATTCTCTTCTCTGCATGACTGCTAATCTGGTCACAGCTGATACGGCTCATGTTCGTGTTCATTTGGATCCACTTGGGTCAAGCACAGTCCTGAGACCTGCTCCTGTGAAACAAGACTCTTCCAGTTTTGAGCTAAATTTAGAATCAGGGGAGTTTTCTAACTTGGACTTACTTACACATTAAACATTTACTGCATTGTCCAAACAGATTTTTTCGCTTGTACTAGTGAGAACTTGTTCTAAGTTCTTTTTTCCTAACAAATGACACATTTGTCATTGTTTCAGTGTTTAATGGAGTTCAGGTGGATTATTGTGACTGCAGCATAAAGAAAGCAGAATTTAAAAAAGTTCCAAAATGTTCTGGAATCTGATCCTGAGCACTTGGACTGGTGCAGTGACGTCTTGATTGTCACATGTGTGTCCTCAAAAGCAGAATTAGAGAATGTAGAACAGCACTGTAACAAACCTGGAGGCTTGTCTCTCTTTTATACTGTAGCTACTGTGTTTTGTTTAGTTATTTCTATATATTAACTCTTCACACAAGTATGTAGATACACAACATAAACAGACTTTGATCAATTCTATCTGACTGTAAATCAAATTTGAACATGTGCATCTACACATCAGACAGTCGTGTGCTTTGTTATGTTCCCTACAAACATGTACATAGACACAGAATTTTTAGAAGCCAGCACTGATTTAAATGTAGACAGCTATGAGATGATTGGCTCACAGACACTGTGGCAGAATCTGATTGGTTTAAGAGAAAACACCCTCAGTCCGATAATAAAGTTGAAAATGAGAAAGTGTGTACATAGTAGTTATTTCCTAATATCTGTTACAACTGACTACAACCCTTGTTGACTGAAGTCTCTGTGACCCAGATGTTCACATTTTGCAGGAGATGTTTGGCTCTTAATGTAAAGATGAGACTGAAGACATTGTTGGACATCAACAGTTTGGTTCTGATGGAGAAGACTTCATAACACTGGACCAGAAGAAGCAGAGGTGGCTGTTTCTCAGAACAGGCTCTAACCTACAAACATACGTGGGGTTAAAACAATGTTTTTTTTTTTATTCAAGTAACATATTACTGACCAGTTATTGCCCTTAATTCCTGAAGGACTATGTGAACTACAGGAAGCTAAAACTAAAATCCCCTTCCTCCAGTTCCTCCCTCAGTGTCTCTCACATTCATACTCGTCTCCAGCTGCTGACTTCATATTTTACTCCTATTTAACAATGAGGCTGCAGTTTGGGTCCAAGACCTGAACTTCTAGGCTACACTCCTACTGTTCCTCCACATCCCACTTGTGTCATGGATTCCAGCTCAGAGTGTCAGTCTCATAGGATCTGACACACTGTAGAACTAAATGCTGCTATTACAGGAGATATCTAGATAGATAGATAGATAGATAGATAGATATTTGCTATTTGATATAGATATTTTTAACAATTTATGTTGTCCTGTAACATGTTATAAAAAGTGTAACATAAATAATATAAATGATATAATATGTATTTCTGAAAGGAACCTTTCTCTATTGAACATTTATACGTTTGATACATTACAAACATTATTTTGCTGTTACTTATGTATTTTACAGTTCTGTTCCCTTTAGTGTCACTGATAGACTTTTACTGATACTGGGGTATTTTTAGACGGTATCACTGTTTTTAAACGACAGTAAGTGTTTTTAACATCATAGTTGAAAGCAAACACTTCACTCTAAAACATCACACTGTATTATATCTATGAAGCTTTTTAAGGAATTGCATAGCCATAATAAATTTAATTTTTCATAATATTCAATTAAAAATAAATAATATTGATAGATATCAGTACAGTAAACGGTGTAAACAGCAGCTACTAACAGTAAATTCGGCTGACTTAATTTTTCTATATTTAAACAGGATTTTAATCACATAATTCACAATTTATAGTGACATTTGTGTATCTACAGACGTGGGAACTTCATTTCCAAATTGTTCTTTAATGTTTGTTCCTCAGAAACACATTTGTGTATCGTGTTGTAAAGTGGGTCCCGTTATAAGTCACTTCCTGATCTGTCCAGAGGGGGGAGACATTTAACATGTAATGTAACTCAAAAGAAAGGAAAACTCATTTAAATACGCGGTGTATCATCAATGACACAAATGGCTTTTTAAGGACATTTGTATTAGGTTCTTGTCTCTACTTTACTATTTCAGTGTTTTCTTATTATCGCAGCATTGAAATCTGGCGACGTTGTGGGATTTGTGCCAAATATCCAACCACTCCCATCTTTCACAGAGACCGAAGCAACTCGATTATTTCTCCGTGATTCTTGATCAAATCAGGATGAAGTCGTTATTTCTGTTGCTTCTCTTGTGTCACGTTTCATCACCAGGTAAGTTCACATTTCAATCTCTAAACTCTTTACTTCAGTCTGCACTTTGTCCCTGCGTCCACAGTTTTACCTCAGTTTGAAAAGACAACTGAACATGTTCAGACTGTAAATGTCCCATTTGGGACAATATGTGTACAGTATATTAAGGCTGAATACTGAATGTATTTTTATGTTGTCTCACAGTGAAACATTCCCTTAAGTTTCTCATCACTGCATCTTCTGGAATCCAAAACCTCCCAGAGTTGGTGATTGTTGCCCTGATTGAGGACATTGAGGCAGGTTACTGCAACAGCAACAGAACCATGGAAGTAAATCACGATGTGTGGAAAAAACTGTTCAAAGACAATCTTTGGCTAATGGAGCTGTGCACTGAAGAATGTTTCGAGATACAGCCTAAACGCTTTAAATCCAGACTTGAAAGAATTATGCAGCACTTCAATCAAAGTGGAGGTGCAGTATGTTCTATGTTCTACTTTTAAACTGTTCTACTTGGAAAGTAAAAAGATAGTAAAGTTTTCACTGGGGGCACATTAAAGGTGACAGGGCCTCTGAGCTTGAATTACATGACATGGCTGCTCCTCACAGAAATGACATATCAAGACCACAACACACTGATCCACAGCACAAGAATGAAAGTGTGAACTGATTTCTGCTTCATGACCTCATCTTGAAAACACACTGATCATTAAGTATGAGGAAAAAATACTGCTTTACTTGAATGTGAAATTGTTTGTTCTTTTTCTGCATCACATGAGTATAGTATATAGTATAATAGTATAATATACATTTTACTGCAGCTCATTTGTCAGAAAGCTATTACACTGATTATTTGTCAGTAATCCTGTGCACATCTGCTCACTTACTAATCAGGAAAATACTAGTTTTTCTACCACAAATCTCTGTGCATTCCACAGACTTTTACATCTTCACTTTATTAATAATCTTATGTGACCCAGTCTGGGCAGCACAGTGGGGGAGTGTCCACAGCTAAAAGGTCCCCGTTTGAATCCACCTGCCGGCTGCAGCCTTTCTGTGTGGAGTTTGCATGTCCTCCCTGTGTTTGTGTGGGTTTCCTCCATGTACTCTGGTTTCCTCCCACAGTCCAACAACATGCATGTTAGGTTCATTCCTGTGCATGTTGTTCCCCACCTCTTAGTACTAGATATATTCTTGTCAAAGAATGATGTATATGTGTCGACTTCTGGAAGATAATTCCAATAAAAGTCTGGGTGATATTGTGGTTGTTGATGGCAGTGATGGACTCAGGCTGCTAATGATTGATGCAGAGTGTTCAGCAGGTTCATGTTT
This sequence comes from Channa argus, assembly GCF_033026475.1. NCBI lineage: Eukaryota > Metazoa > Chordata > Actinopteri > Anabantiformes > Channidae > Channa > Channa argus. The sequence goes on from NC_090197.1 coordinate 6,990,966, forward strand.
ATGAAGGTAACCTTCACCAAGTGACTAGACAAATTAATCAGGAGGCCTGGAGACACATCAGAAACTCATCACTGTGCTTCAAAGAGCAACAGAAGAGAACATTTCTCCCAGTGGCTTTTAACTGTACAACTCATCCACAGAAAATCGACTGAAAAAATTCTCTGTTGTTCTCAGGTGTCCACATCTTACAGTTGATGGAAGGCTGTGAATTGGATGAACAGACTGGACAGACAGTTTTTTTACAGTATGGTTATGATGGAGAAGACTTCATGTCATTTGACCTGAAGAAGCGAATGTGGATCTCTCTGAAACCAGAGGCCGACGTCATCCAACAGGAATGGGAGGCTGACAAAGCCAGAATAGAACATAATGTTAATTTCCTCACTCAGATTTATCCTGAGAGGCTGAGGATGTTTGTAAATTATGGGAGGAGCTTCTTGTTGAGAACAGGTAGAATCACATGACCTGACCTGATAATTCTATATGTTACTAAACTATGTTCATATAAACACTGAATTATGTCTTTAATTGTTTCTCCCCCTTTTTCTCTTTTAATCCTGATACGTCCCTATTGAGTTTAATCTTATTATTGTTTTTTTTCTTTTCTCATTTACCTTTTCTGATCTTTCTCAGCCTCCGTGGTTTACTGCTTTCATCCGTTCTTTAACCTTTTCTCCCTCTTTCTTCCAGATCTTCCCTCAGTGTCTCTCCTCCAGAAGTCTCCGTCCTCTCCAGTCAGCTGCCACGCTACAGGTTTCTACCCTGACAGAGCCACAATGTACTGGAGGAAAGATGGACAGGAGCTTCATGAGGACGTGGACCATGGAGAGATCCTCCCCAACCATGATGGAACCTTCCAGATGAGAGTTGATCTGAACATTTCATCAGTCAAACCTGAAGATTGGAGGAGATACGACTGTGTGTTTCAGCTCTCTGGTGTGAGGAACAGCCCTGTCATTAAACTGGACAAAGCTGTGATCAGGACCAACTGGGGTAAGACTGGAGTCAGATATGATGAAAATAAAAAATACACACAAGGTTTTAGTTTTTTCACTAAAGTAAATCTCTGATCCCAACTACAAATATTTGTTGTCAAATGTTCAAATGTGGACATGTTTTGATGCTAATTCCTGATTTACATTTGAATCCTTCACCTTAAGCCAACAGAATTAGTCTGGTTTACACCTTAGGTCAAATTTCCATAGTTCACTTGATAACATTGTACTTATCAAGTCATAATATCTGAGGGACATAATTCAAACAAACAAGAACAATATTCTTACATTTGACCTTTAGTGAAGCAAATAAAATGAAACGGCGTCTACTGTCTTATTCATATGAAACTTAAAGTGGATTCCATGTTCATCTTCATCCACTGGCAGAGACAAACTGGAAATGTTGTGTTCTGGTTCCAGTTCCTCCCTCACAGGTTCCTGTTGGTGCTGTCATTGGAGTTGTTGTAGGACTGATGCTGCTGTCAGTCTGCATCACTGGACTCTTTATCTGGTGGAAGAAGAACAATTGTGAGAGACAGATGTTTTTAGTTATTGTACCATTTTTACTCCACTGTGGTAATAAATTTGTAGGTTCAACCAATGTCAAAAATTGATAATATGTTAGAAAAACTGGCTGTAACTTTTCTACCAAAAGGACACAATGGAAATTCTCAGCAGGTGAAGTAAACATGCTCAACTTGGGTCATTTTCTAAAAGGATCAACAGTTCACATAGTGACATTTAAACCAGCAATGAATCCCCTTTACTCACAGTTTATTTCTGTCTGTCTCAAAGTCCTAAAGAGATTTAAAAACCTATGAATTGCTCCACTAAGTGACATGTACAGTGCTTGTCAAAAGTATTCTCCCCTTTTATTGACATTTTACATCAACCATGGTCAATATAAGTTGTTGACTTTGACAAACTTATTTCAGAAAAATACCTCGTTAATGTCAAAGTGAATTATCTTTTAATTTAATAATGTAAACTCTTGTTTCAGGATTCAGACCTGCAAACAGTAAGTTTACTCTTATGGAGTTTAGCAATAAATCAATGCTTTGTTATTAAGAATTTAAAGTGACATTATTTGCTTGTTACTAAATACATTTATGCTTTCTCCTTCAGACTCTTTGTCATGAGACAGAAACTCAGCTCCTGACTGATCACAGTGAGCCATTTATTGTTATTGTATTTTACATGTAGTTAAGATGTAGATTTGTATTGGATGCACAGATCAGCTAGCAGATGTTCTCACAGACATCTGTAACATCTCTCTGAGCAGAGCTGTTGTCCCGATGTGCTTCAAAACCACAACCATTGTCCCTGTCCTGAAGAAATCACCAGTGTCCTGCCTCAACAACCACTGTCCCATTGCACTCACACCTATTATCATGAAGCGCTGGAAGAGGCTGGTCATGAAGCACATCAAGACCATGCTACCACCTACACTAGACCCACTGCAGGATTCGTACCGTCCCAAAAGCTCAACGGACGATGCCATCACCTCCACTTTGCACCTGTCACTTACTGATCTGGACAATAAAGACAGCCAAAAGACAGCCAAATGCTGTTTATAGACTTCAGTTCAGCGTCCAACACAATCATCCCACAGCAACTCAGCATGAAGCTGAGCATGCTGGGCCTGAACACCTCACTCTGCAAGGAAATGGTTGTCGACTTCAGGAGAGCACAGAAGGATCATGCGCCGCTGAACATCAATTTCAATTTTTGCAAAATATTTCCATCCAAAATCTGGTTAAGTCAAAGTGTTTATCACAGCACATTTTTATGAATTTCTTGACAGGCTCCCAGAATGGAGATTGTCCACTGCATGTTTTGTGCTGATGTCACAACTGATGGTAGCTGTGTTGTCTTGAAAGAAGTTTGTGAAGATGTTTGGTCGTCTATGTGGTTGGTATTGTTTTCGATTGGGTTTTAAATGTTCTCAATTGTGTTAAAAAGCACCTTTGGTTTGTCTATGGTTTACAAAGTAAACCTGGGGAAAATAATTTTATACATTTTTTTCTTGTAAAATTTCTTTCTGCACATAAGTCAAAAAATGTGCCATGTGCCAATAAATTTGCCGTTACTTCTGAAGTAAAACAGTGGAAAAAATGTATATATGCAAATATGCAGTGATGGTCTGACAGAGCAGCAACATAGGACATGATTACACTAAGATAATGTCCAGAGTTTGCCCTACACTGAGTTTGCTCATTAACATGATGAGTGATGTTCTTACAGTCTAACAAATTGATAAAATTCATCACTTAGCTGCCTTGTTATCAACATGGATATTTAAATCACCAGTTAAAATACAATTGTCATATTTACAGTGACAGAAAACAAAGACAGAAAACCTTTTAGAGTTTCTCTGTAAACAGTAGCTGTTCCCCTGCCTGTCCTCTGCTGTCTGCAGCTGTGGGACAAGGTAAAGTGTGGGGGACAGATTTATATTGAGGAATGATTCATGTATCTTATGGTCCATGATGACTTCACTGAAAGTCAAAGTCTTTTTGTTTCTGATTTTGTGGCCTGCAGCTGTGTGTGTGGTAGGTTCACTCACTTTTATGTTGTGTGGGTTGTTGTGTGCTTATTTAATTTGGTTTTGGTTTGTTATATGGTTAATGCACATTTATGATACTCCAGCCTCCCTTCATATCAGGCTTCTACTTTTCCATTTTTACATGTTTTTAATAAATAGTGCTTATGGTCATTAACCCACACTGGTTGTTGTGGCCTCTTTATTGGCCTCTGCCAGTGATCAAGTATAACAAGAGGAAACATTGTGGTTATATCATATTACTCCATCCACACATTTGATGCCTGTTAGACCACAATGCACCAGGGGGAGAAATATTCAGATCCCATATTTAAGAAAAAGTGGTAAAAATACAACAAGGTAAAAATATGTGTGTGTTTTTGTAAAGAATCACAATCAGGGCCATTTCTGTGAAATGTCCTCTCCTGCCCTGTGGGTCTGAATGTTTTTTCATTAGAATATCTTTGCATGTTTATCACATGATGAGGTTAAGTGTTTATCATGTTGCTTTTCAGCTATACTTTTGCAATAATGCAGCACATGGTGTTTTTATACCACATCACTTCTTTTGTTGTTTGTCTTGTTTTTTATTTTGTCCTTTTCTCCACCAGTGATTAACTGTCCCCTCACCTCTTTTTGTCCGTCTTCTGCTCAGCTCCTTTAAGTGAACTTCATGTGACCTTCATAGTCACGGTGATGAAGAAAGATTTGCTCAGTCATTATGGAAAATTCTTTCTGGAAACTCACACTTAAAATGCAGGTTGAACTATGATGTAATATATCAAAAACATTTATTATAAAAGGACAAAAGTTTTAATCAAAGTTGTGAACTGGCAGATGGTAACTTTACACGGTAGATATCCTCAGTGGATGTACGGTGCCTTGCAAAAGTATTCACGCCCCTTGAACTTTTCCACATTTAGTCACGTTACAACCACAAATGTAAATGTATTTTATTGGGATTTTACTTGATAGATCAACACAAAGAGGCACATAAATGTCAAGTGGAAGGAAAGTGATAGATGTTTTTCAAACTTTTTTACAGATAAATGTCTGAAAAGTGTGGCTGCATTTATATTCAGCCCCCTGAGTCAGTACTTTGTAAAACCACCTTTTGCTGCAATTACAGCAGCAGGTCTTTTGGGGTTTGTCCACCAGCTTTGCACATCTGGAGAGTGAAATGGATGGAGAGAGTCTGTGAACAGCAATTTTCAAGTCTGCCACAGATTCTCAGTTGGATTTAGGTCTGGACTGTGACTGGTCCATTCCAACACATTTTTACTCCACTTTTTACTCTTACTGTGTATTTGAAGCAGTAATTACTTTGTTGTTTTTTTGTCCATGAACTGAAATTATTTTGTCCAACTATGTATCAGCTGTATCACTTTGTCAGATCAGTGGCTGTTTAAATGGATTTTGATCTAACATGTTTCTTGAATCCTTTTAGCTTTAGACGCTTCATCGTCAAACTAAAATTCATCCTCCATCAGATCACCGAGAATATTTCATCATTTAAACTGTGCTGTGGACTTAACAGTGTGCTGGCTTAGTGTATGATTATCATCCTGCATGTATTTAGTACTTAAAAGTACTAATACAACAATGTATAAATACTTAATGAAGTCCTGCATTCAAAATCATACAGATGTAAACGTATTGAGGTATTATTAGCTAACTGTACTTAAAGCATCAACAAGGACGCATTAGTACAAGTGGAACGAGTTTTCATTACTTTATGTTGCCTACAGTTACATTTTCTATACAAAGGCGACATTTTGAGTTGTAGGTCACCAGTGTTTAGACATGTAGTCAGTAACTTTCCACTTCTGCTAGAACTATTACATTAAAATATTTAAGAATGTTCTAAATAAATTAAAAATAAATAGAGTGTTCAAAAGGTTTTTCAACTTATCATTGAATTTATTTGTCTTTAGAGGTTCCCAGTGATGTAACTGTGGCACCAAAACTGTAATTTCATGGACTGGACATTTATTTAATTAGAAAATAAATATCTGACTGTTTTATTGTACGATGTTTTGTTGTTAAACTAGTAAAGTGAGAGTTTACTGACGACTGATTATTTATGAAAAATGTACTTTGGCTCACAGTGAAACACTCCTTGTTATACTTCCTCACCACGTCCCCTGGAGTCCAAACCTTCCCGGAATTTGTGGCCGTTTCGGTGGTAGATGGGGTTCAGGTGGGTTACTGTGACAGCGACATCAAAACGGCAGAACCCAGACAGGACTGGGTGAAGAAACTAGTTGAAGATGATCCTCAGCAGAAGCAGTGGCACATTCAGACCTGCATAAGAGCACATCAGGATTTAAAAGCTTTATTGGAGACCTTAAAACAGCAGCTGGACCCCACTGGAGGTACTGTGTGCTTATTTTTATTTGTTCCTCCTTCTTGTTTATTGGTTTTTCATTTTTGCATTATTTATTTAGTGGTGGATACAAACCACCAGAGCACATGGACACATGTAGAGACACTGTATACTGCTCTGTCCATTCCACTGGAAATACAGAAAAAAAACTTCATCTCAACTCCACTCAGCTCCCAGAGGATGAAAATCACAAGTTCTGGAGTCTCTGTGGGAGAAATGTGATATCTGTGTAAACCATCTCCCACTAGTTTCTTGAAATCTCCATTTTTATTCCAGGTGTTCAGGTTTTATAGGACATGTCTGGCTGTAAATGGGACAGTGAGACTGAAGAAGTCGATGGATATGAACCAAAATATCCGGCTTCGTTTTCTGCTGTAACATGCTGTCCTGCAGTACATAGTCCAGACAATCTTTCTCTAACCCTAACGTCAGTGGTTTTGTTGCTTGAACCTGACCCGGCTCAGGATTCTGGAATCGTGTGTAAGTGTGTAAATGTTGTGTTCTGGTTCCAGTTCCTCCCTCACAGGTTCCTGTTGGTGCTCTCATTGGAGTTGTTGTAGGACTGATGCTGCTGTCAGTCTGCATCACTGGACTGTGGACATTTTACTCCACTGTTGGGTTGAAATTGTTGATTTTACAAAATGACAACATGTCACAAATACTAATTCTGAAAAATGTGTCTGATGGTTAAAACTTTACTAAGAGAAGATCACAGTGGATGATTACATAACATAGTGTACAGTATGTTATGATGTCCTGCTCTTACTGTGTATTTGAAGCAGTAATTAGTGAACTGGGGGACTTTGTTGTTGTTTTTTTGTCCATGAACTGAAATTATTTTGTCCAACTATGTATCAGCTGTATCACTTTGTCAGATCAGTGGCTGTTTAAATGGATTTTGATCTAACAAGTTTCTTTAATCCTTTTCACTGTGGTATATTTAATACTTCTCATCTGTATTTCAGGATTCAGTCCTGCAAACAATAAGTTTTCCTTTCTGAAATGTATTATAAATGATTATTATTATTAATAATAATCAGTAATTTACGTCGTGTCCTTTTTTTCCATGAACTTTTCTGTTTTCTGCCTCCGAATCTCCATTGTCATGAGAATAAAATGACAGTGAGTACTGTTAATGTTGGTATAATGTCCAGAGTTCAGTTTTTAACTAGTATTTTCTATGGAGCGCATGTTTATGAATCACATGGTGCATAATGTGGAATCATAAGAAGAAGCTTTATATAATCAACTGTTCATTTTCTTCCCCGTCATTTTCTTCACGTCAAAAGTAACTGTGGATGCCAAATAAATGTGATGAGTTAAAATCTAAATCCAATCAAACCAATAACAAAATATATCAAACCCTAGTGGCTTCACACTATATACAACATCCTCCACACTTAGACTCTAGAATCAGATTGGACAACATTCATTTATCTTAGAATGGTACTTTTCAGCACAATCTGATAAATTATTCACTTAATGAAAGTTAATAATGTCCAATTTTACCTCTGAGAATTTACCATTTCTTCATGTGTCTTCACAGACTCCCAGTGAGAATTAATAGAAGACTCCACTGAAGTTACTGTGTCATCACAAATCTTTGCACTTGGTCAAGTCTGAATTTCATTTACTCACCAAGAAAACAACCAGGAACAACCACAACTGAAGGAAATTTGTGCTGCCGCCAAACTGTTTCTGCAGACATTTTAAGAAAAAAGATGAGAAAAACTAATAATGTCTTAATCCTTCAAGTGTCTCTTTTGAAATTTGAAGCAGGTAGTCGTCTAATGTGTGGCTTCTATGGTTATTAGCAGCAACTCCAGTAATGGGAGACACATTTACACAGCACTGAATTAACATTTCCACTGTTCAGACAGTAAAGAGTCTTGTTAGGTCACCTGCTACTGTTTTCTAAGTGTTATCATATCAACATATACAGAATTTTTAAATTCATTGCACTAATTGCTTCCGGGTATTTGGTTGTATTTTATTTTTACGTTAAACTGTTTCATGATAAATGTGCTTTGATTTGCTTGTGTTGTACTGTTGAACCATAACATTGGAAAATTAGTCTCAGTATTATTCAGGCATCCACACTTTTCAGTATTATATCAGTGTTTCTGGCTTCTCCACATGTCGGCGAGAGTCAAAGTGTGATGGTCGAGGGACGAATAGTGAGCGAATGAGAAGAGAGAGCAGCATTGTGATTGTGTTGTTAAGACAAAGAGTTTCCCTGTTTACTTCTCTGTGGCTTTTTTTGCTGTGTGTGTGTGTGTGTTTGTGTGTGTGTGTGCGTGTGTGTGTGTGTGTGTGTGTGTGTGTGTGTGTGTGTTTCCCGTAATAATGAATGTTTAATGTTTAAGTTTGAATCTGATCTAAATCCTACTGTAACTTATCGCTTGTCTTGGTTGTTATTTAGATAAAAAACTGTGCTGCTCAAATAACATCATGAAAAAAATGAACAATGATCCTTTTTTACCATAAGAGCCCAGTTCCCCTTGAAGACCCCTGAGTCCCATTGTAACTACACTGGTCCAAAGAAATACTGCCCACGCATCATGTGTTTATTTTCTACTCTCTGTCTCTTTCCTCATTAGACACTGTGAAAACTACAAGAAATCAAAGGACATGAAACATTTGAACTGAATACATGTTTTCCAGTCAAAGTCTAAATCTCTCCGGCTCGTGTTCATACAACAACACATCAGTATAAATGGAGCACAGTATTCGTGTGCGCCTCTGGAACCACGTGCAGAATAAGGTAATTTGGGGGCTGTGTGTCTTTCCTCTATATCCACGTTGGCTTGACCCATAATGCCACTGTGATGCCCCTCACCAACTCTAGTCACATGACCCATCCATCCAAATAAAAGCTTTAACAAGTCCCTTAAACTTTCGACCAAACATTATTCTAGCATCTCACATACAGCCACAGTTTTAAATTCATTTTTAGCAGTTGTGTGAAATCAAATCATTATGAATTTATAACAGGAACATTACACCCACCCTGCCATGATGGCATTATTCTTCTATCTTAGATCAAAAGCAGATTTTTAAAACTTTTGAGAGCATCAAATATAGATTCATCCGAGTCTGCACCACTGGTTAAGTCCCATCTGCAGGCTGCAGTGTTATCTGTCTGAAGTTTTCATGCTCTCCCCTCTGATGTGGTTTCCCTCCAGAGTCCAGACATTTGAACACTAACCCCATTGACAGATGAAGCCACTGTTCCAGTAAGTGTGAAAACACTGCTTGGAGGAGAAACTGTCACAGATCACAGGCCTCCACAGAGGGAGGAGGCATGATGCTAAAACAAAAAGTGTTTGTGCTGCACATTCATTCCATTCTTACTGAAGGAGTGTGTGGACTTTTACAAGGCGTTATTCCAATAGAGCTAATGCAATGACGTCATATTACCTAAAACATGAGGAAAAAATGGAGTGGACACTACTTCTTGACCTCTATGTGTCACAACAGACAAAGGAGTTCATTTTCAGTTCAAGTTCTTCTCTTGTTGTGTTGCATTTGCTGAAACTAAACTCCAATGTTGTTCAGGTCAGACAGTTCCCACTGTTTTTGAGTTCATATTGACGACTTATATTTTGCTGAAGTAAAGTGTGAAATCCGACTTTTACCTGTAACATGTGAAGTGGAAAAGTTACAGGAAGGACTGGAAGTGGACAGGAAGAAGAGCTGGTGGTGGGAACAAGACATGGGATGGAGGCCAGACATTGTGCACTTTATTGATGATTGGTCCACGTGACCCACATATAGTAAGGACATACATGTGGGACATTTTACTGTTGTTTTCCCAATTTGTGAAAAGTGTTGGTGTCAAACCTAAACCCATGTTCTCTCTTAAGGTTAAGCTAAAGTTCACTTTCCTGTGTTCGTACTGTGAAGTTGCTCCATGTGCAGCGCAGTGTGACGCCGGAAAGTGTCGTGATTTCAGGATGAAAATGTGTTTATTATTTATTATTTGTTTAACAATTTGAAGACTTTATAAACACATTTTATTACAGTATATGTGACGAGTTGAAAGCCTTTTTTTTTATAACTGCCAAATTAGCCTCCCCGTTAGTAAAAACGAGTTCGATCCTCCCGTTTCACGGATTCTTCAGAAGCGGGATTTAACGGGTCAGTGCAGACGCAGATGCAATGACGCAGCCTGTCAGACCTGTTGGCCTTTAGCTCAGCGTTAAACTATGTGGGAATCCCTGACAGATTGTGCCCCCTCACTCCATGACGACAGAACGACGGATCCAACTCCCATGTAAAGTATTTTTCTCAGAGCAAGATGGAGACGCTGCTGCTCGTGTGTCACGTTTCATCACCAGGTAAAGTCCCGTTTTTAATCAGTCTGTTTTCCGTGCACGCGCTATTTAGGTCCGTTTCCGGCTGGTTCCCCCCCACAGTCCGCAGACATGCATGTTCGGTTAATTGGGGACAGGTAATGGAAACGAGTGATGATGGCACCAACATGTAGAAATATAAAGGTCTTTGTCCCACAGTGAAACACTCCCTCACACGTTTCTTCACTGCATCCTGTGGAGTCCCGACCCTCCCAGAGTTTGTCGGTACCCTGCTGGTGGACGGGGTTCCAGCATTTTACTGTGACAGCCACAACAGGAGAGAAGTGAAACAGGATGTGTGGGAAACATTATTTGAAGAGCACCCAGAGCTCTTGGACCTGCACATTGCAGACTGCTCTCAGAGATTTCCTAGGTGCATCAAATCCAGACTTCAAAGTTTCATGCAGCACTTCAACCAAAGTGGAGGAACAGTATGTTCTTTTATATGCACTTTGAAAAACCTCTCTGCATCTTAGCTGTAAACTAAGAGACGCTCTGCTTGGAGATACTACATAGTGCCATCATTCTTAAAGGAAAAGCTCCAGCAAAGGTCATCTCTAAAACAGAGGTCATAACATCTGTGTAAAGGTGCTGGGGTCAGCTCCACAGGTGATTCACCCCCATAGTCCCAAAAGAAACTACAAATAATAATCATGAATCAAATGAATCATAATTTCTAGAAAGACTAACTTTTAAGCGCAAAGTAGAGAAATCATCAGGAGCTCGGCAGTGACAAAGCTCAGGAAATTGGTTATAATTGTATAAAATATGGAACATTAAACACATTATGTTAAGATAAATAAATTAAGTCTGCGTCTACGTTAACATTAGGACAAGTCAAAGGGATTAAAAATCAGGCCCCTCTGGATAGATCAGAAATATGAACAGCTAGAAGTTTGAAGTGGCCCAGCATGTGATCACCAGCGCCACTGTGTTTCTGTGACGGCGGCTGGACAACGAGCTTGTTATATCTCAAATAATCACCGTCTCTTCTTTCACAAGCAGATTTCATTCCTGGCCAAAGTTCACTGCGTCTCAGTGATCATCACATACCTGACTCCTTCAGGTGTCTTTCCTTAACGCAGCACGTTTGTCCCCGTACAAAGACATTTAGCATCAGTAGGCATTGGTTTGTCTGAAAGGGAAGGTGGACTGAAGTGACAGCAGTGCAGCGTTACTAAGTCATCTGTCCACTAGAGACGTCATTAGTGATTCCAGTCTCTTTGTCCTCTGTCTCCCTCAAGTGTCCACACTTTGCAGGTGATTGAAGGCTGTGAATGGGATGAAAAGACAAAAACTGTAAGTGGTTATTTACAGTTTGGCTACGACGGAGAAGAATTCATATCACTGGACCTGAAGACGCGGACGTGGATCGTTCTGAAACCTGAGGCCGACAGCTTCAAACGAAAGTGGGATGCTGCAGACGCTATTCTAAATGAGAAGGAGGACAACCTCATTAGGCTTTTCCCCGAATGGCTGGAGACGTATTTGACTTACGGAAAGAGCTTTCTGCTGAAAACAGGTAGTTTAGAGACAAAAGTGTGTACGACTACATTTTGAACACACACACAGAGAAAACAGTACAGTTACACTCGGCCATGAAACTGATGTCTTTCAATTAGCTCTTGCTGTATGTCTTTAGTTGCTTCTGTGTCTTTGTCCTGATGTCTCCTTCTTAAATTGAATCATTTCCCCTTTCTCATCTTTCACTGTCTCCTCCAGATCTCCCCTCAGTGTCTCTCCTCCAGAAGTCTCCGTCCTCTCCAGTCAGCTGCCACGCTACAGGTTTCTACCCTGACAGAGCCACAATGTTCTGGAGGAAAGATGGACAGGAGCTTCATGAGGACGTGGACCATGGAGAGATCCTCCCCAACCATGATGGAACCTTCCAGATGACAGTTGACCTGAACATTAAATCAGTCAAACCTGAAGATTGGAGAAGATACGACTGTGTGTTTAATCTCTCTGGTGTTGATGACATCGTCACTAAACTGGAGAAAACTGTGATCAGGACCAACGTGGGTAAGTGTGGAACATATGTCTCTTTATTTAATTTTACTTAAATCTTTGGTCCACTAACTCTAGACTTGGGGCCTGTACCACAAAGTGAGTTCAACTTACTGTAGAGTCTTTGTCATTTCCTTAGACACTTGTTTCAACACAGAAGTCACATTTAACAGTTACAACTCTGGCTGCAACACAACACTCACTGCTTAAAATGACACATTTTGTTTGCAAAGTGCAAAACATTAACAACATGCAACAAAAGCCCATTTTCCCTCAAATAACTTGGAGTCAAACCTTTACACTCTTTCAAACAGTCACTGCACTTTAGACACCAAAGCACAAAATAAATCTATCAATTTGCCAAAATCCCCTAATGATTCAGACCCTGCTGCTGCTCTGATGACCTGTTGACATTTAGTCCACCCCCCTATTAAAATGGTCTAGTTGGAAAGTTGTATTATAATGAAGAAACTATTCTGAACAAATAATGCAGATTAAAAATTCAAATGTCTCACGATTCGATTGTTACTGCAACGTTATTTCATTATCACAGAAAAAAATCGTGTGGTTTATTTATTAAGTGTGAGCCACAGTGATGGAATAGGTCAGAATGTTAATCATCATTATGCAGACTGGTTATTTACTGATCAACTCCTCATCAGTGTGTTAGAAACTGTTTTCAGACCAGAGTGACTCATAAAGTCTGAAACAGAAAAAACATTTGACTAATCCCTGTTTAGCACAATATTGCAGTCCATTCACTTTTGTCCCCATTGGGATCTTCTGTGACTGATAAAGCAGTTTTTCTATTGATCAGTGATCAGGCTGGTGACAGGCTTTGATCCACTGCTTTGAAACTGGCCAAAAAGGCTCAGAGTAGCCTAATGTTGGCATCTCTCACCTTTAATGACACTGAAGTCTTTTAGACAAACATAAATGAAACAGCTCCATCCAGTGGTAGATACTTTTATGAAAAGTGCAGTTTGTGTTCTTTTCCAGTTCCTCCCTCACAGGTTCCTGTTGGTGCTGTCATTAGAGTTGTTGTAGGACTGATGCTGCTGTCAGTCTGCATCACTGGACTCTTCATCAGGTGGAAGAAGAAAGATGGTGAGAGACAAAGATGTCCTCAGTATTTTTCATTAGGGTATTTCAAAGAAGTGTGACATAGATTCCTAAGCCTTTAAAATATTAGGTTTTCCTTCATTCAATTTATTTCATCTTTTAAAGTTGAATCTTTGCTTTTTTTTTTGCTAAAATATTGAATATTTTATGCATCTTTGAAAACAAGCAAGAGTCACTATCAAAATGTGTGGAAACCTCAGATTTGATGTTTGAAAATCAAATCAGTGTTATTTAATTTAAGAAGTAACTGTAGTTCTCAAATGATGTGGTAAAATAAAAAATGCAACATGTTTGAAAAGTGATATAATATAAATATAAGTTAAGACACTTTTTTTATCACTAGCAGAAACAGAAAATCACTCGTATATTGTCTAATATTAACTCTGGTGAATAATTATTTATTCAACGTGCTCATTTCTGTGTATTGACAGGCTCCTGGAGAAGAGCAGAATTGGACTTTAGTTAAGCTGCTTCCCCCTGGACTTGTGTCTGAACACCACAGAAGTGACTGTTGTCAGTCTGTACGTGGAGGAAGAGGAGAAGTAAGCACTTAGCTCTTTCCCGAGAATGATTCCGATGTGAAGATGAGACCTGGGTGAAGATCAAGAACCAGGAAGTTCAGGCTTTCAGAGACCAAATCAATGCTGTGGACATTAACATCAAGTTTACCAGAGGGGACACTTCCTGGACTGTGCAGGTCTTCAGAGTCCTGATCATTACTTTTTACATTGGGGTTCTGCTATGATTATGCCACAATTATGAGATTGTTTTATGCTAGTTCTCACAGTTCTGCCTTTTTTTTTGGTTTTTCTGCCTGCTAAACATTCACCCTCAGTGTCGCTGCTCATACTCACTCATCCCCACCTGACTCTACCATCTTTGGCACCAGACAAACACCATCCACAGCTCATTCAGGACAATTAGCTCCAGTATCTAAGCCACCAGCTCACGCAAAGTGTTGTAGCAATTAATCTTCATAAAAGCATAAAACTTGGTTCAGGTTGGAACCAGCTGGGGTGAGGCTGGCACTTTGCCTTTGCAGTGGTTAATTAAGCTGAACCTGTTAACATTTTGTTTAAATTATATATTTTTCGATCATTCATCTTGTGTATGTTCTGACATTCCTGGTTTGAATACTGTAAGTGTGTATGGGTCCGTTTAGGTCAGTGTAGAAACACCAAATGGAAGAAAACCAACAGCTGAATAAAGTTTCTCAACCGTTGTCTCCATTCACTGCATGGCACCTTAGGCAGCCGACATTTGTTAGTCCGTTAAAGATGTTTGGACTTTGTTACTGCGATAACCACAAGTAGACATGTGGTGGTTTCTGTTTCTGGTAAAACGTGCTGTCACTTTAAAAGTGAATTAACAAATGGGACCCAAATCTCATTAAATTACAATTTATCAGCACGGTTCTGTCCTCTCTGATCTGTCTTTGTTATAAACCAAACTAAATTATATGAACTAAAGTTAAAACCACGATCACCACAACTAACAGAACTATGCCTTCTTCCAAAACTAAATAGAAATGACAGCCTAATCATTTTAGGCAACAGGACAAAAAATACTTGAAGAGGTAAAATGGGAATCGAAGTGACGTCATCAAACCAGTTTTGGTGAGCAAACGTTCATTTTTGACACCTTTTTTATGATTTATTGTTACTTTATTTAGACCTGCATTTGGTTTTTGTTCAAGTTTTCTGAAGGATCAAAATATGAATCGGACATTTTTTTTCTTCACTTTGTAACTGAATCTGGATCCAGTCTCAGCCTGTTTAATATATATTAATACTGTTTCTGTCATACGAACACTTTTAATGTTCTTTAATACTTTTTAAACTGTGTTCACAGAAAGTGAAAGGTGTAATGTTGGAGGACATGCTGAATTGTATGGGAAGATCCTTCTGCAGAGAAAACGCCGAATCAGCAAACTATTAGTCTGATCATGTGCATTTCATCATTTCACAGACGTTTTAACAGTCCGGCCCCCTAATAAAAAATCTAGAAGATAATTTATTACCTGTAGTGATGTTCGAAGGAACTTGAGTACTTTTACTTTTGTATTTCAACCTGATCAAATGTCGTGGAACAGTGCTGATGCAGCGGTCATTTAATTTATTCTAATATTTTGTTCCACTTTGGGCCTTTTTGGCTGCATCAGCACCATTATTACCTAAAACTTTCCTCCAGCTCAGCTGTGAAACATTCGCATCACATCAACCTTTTATTACTATGAGAAATGGAAACTGCATCTGTTTCGTACCACATCATCAGAGCGAGTCGGTCGAGACCTGGACAGGAAGTGCTGCTCCCGGAGAGTGTTGGCCCGCTGCCCAGCATGTCATCCAGAAGCCGTGTGAAGCGCTTCGGGTAGCAGCAAGGTAGAAAAGCGCCATCTCATTTCACCAACCAGATGAAGCTAATAGTTTTTCTGCTCGTCTTCCTTCCTGTCACGGAGTCAGGTAAGATGAGCTCTAAACCTCTGCGGTGGGTTAAACACTTTACTAGCTGTTGGAACTGGTGAACATCAGCAGGCTACAACAGGCCACGACCGTAGTTTCTGCTGTTTGAAGAGCAACAAAAACCAGGTCAGCTCAGCTGTTTAACGTGTCTGTCACGAGCAGGGATCTGATAAGTTTAATACAAATTAATCTGATAAGTTATGAGTCTAATAAAGATAAAATGTAGAAGTAGCATCTGCTGAATCATAACGGATCGATGAGGAGTTTAAGGTGTGGTCCCGCTCCTGAACGTCACATATTAATCTCCATCTCTTCGTGTCCAGAACGGCCAATTATGCTGTTCCATATACAAATATGTGAATTACTTTTGGAGACACACGCAGAGCTGAGTACAAATGAAAGGCATTATTATACTATTCTTAGTTTGGAAATGTTTTTACAGATAGAAACCTGGACTTTCTTTATAATAACTGGGGAAATTCTTCCTACATAAATGCAGATGCCTCAAATTAAAGTCCTGCCTGAACCACTGCAGGAATGAGTCGAAACTGTACTTTGATTTGAAATAGCTCCTCCTTTAGTTTGTTCTTTTATTTATCTGATTTGATTTTTTATTTTCCACCGTCAGCTTGATTATGTTCTTATCTTGTTTTCGGAATGTGCCTTAAATGCTGTATATTATACTTTTCAATAAAACTTAATTTTAAAAAATGCTGTTATTTTTTTATGTCCTAATCTTGAGATAATAATCTCAGTTTTCGGGTGATGACTCAGCTTCACACGTTTTGGTTTGTGTGTTTATCGCTGTGCAGACATTTTTTCCAGACCTCACAACCTCAAAGGCCTGTTTGAGGGTTAATACTTGGTTTTGGGGCTAAGATTTAAATCAGGTTGGGGTTAGAGTGTGTGTCCCCTCTTACAGTAAACTGCACTTATTTCCTATAACATTTCTGCATTAATGTAAATTATGGCGTTTTCATGTTCCATGTTCTGAGCCACTGTTGGAGTGGAAGAAGAGGGGCACCAGGCCCAGTTATGTATTTAGCAGAGAAGCTACGATTTTACACATTTCTACATAGTTTTGTTGTAATTGTGAGGAGGCTGGGAAGTGAACGACAGTCACTACACGTAGGCAATAAACTAAGAGTTTTTCCATTTTGAGGTACTGGTACTTTCTATAACTTTAACTTATACTTCACTACATCTCAGAGGGAAATATTGTATTTCTGACTTTTGTTTTAGCACTGCATTTATTTTACATTTGCAGATTTAAACAAGGCTTCAGCTGCTGGACTGTACAGGTCACAAGAGAGGGACAATAGTTTGTCTTTCTTCAGGTTTTTTTTTATTTGTAGGCATTTGATTTAATCTGTGTGAGACATAATGTAAACACTGTTAGGGTTTAATTGTAAATGTTTTAGGTTTAATCTGTTGGTTTTCACTTACCCTTCAGGATCTCAGGGTTGTAGGATTCTGAAGTTTTAAAAGCTGAGTAGAAAAAGTGTAGTGTGTTACTGTCAAAGGAAAAAACACCTACTGTCACTTAGAAAAAGAGACAGTAGGACATATTGTATCCTACAGGAAGTAGAACAGAAGAAGAAGACAGATGATAATCCAGTTGCAGAAGTTAGGACATGTAGATGTCAGTGTTGTAACTATAATAATTTATAAAGAAGAAATCGATGATGAGGTGTAAGACATCAAAGCGTATGGGGCTCATAATTGAAATGGCAAATCATATTTCAATTAGCAATTTAATTTTCAGTTTGGTCATACAATTTGAAAATGCATTTTGCAATGGACACTTTAGTTTGCAAAGGGACAATTCAATCCTCAATTCACTTGAATTCAAATGAATTGTAAGAATTATCAATAGATGTTCTTATCGAGATCCCTCAAACCATCTGTTCCTCAAATCACAATAATAAAGTTTGATGATCTAGAGGATTTTAAAATCATTCAGATATTATATAAAGCAAGTTTAAAATAAATGCTACCAAACATCATACAAAATAGATTTCAAGAGAGAGAGTTGCTAAAATCTCAAAGGAGCATTTAGGTTCAAGAAAATTAGAGCCAGAACAAATTTGAAAAGCAGATGTGTTTCAGTCAGAGAGTAAATTAATGGGACAAATTTGCGGATGAATTAAAAACATGCAAAATTCTCTTAAGAAGCTACTTAAAAATACACATTGAACAAGTAAGAAAGTAGTTTAACATGACTGGGGAACAGATTGTTCATTGACATGATGTCTTCTTATTTTCTGTTCGTTCATTTGACCATTACTCTTTGTCCTATTGGGGATGTTGAGAGGATTAAAGTATAAATGTGTAGGTGATTACAAAGGGTGGTGTTAGAAATAAGCTTCGGCTTCAGCTTCTTCCCGTTTTGGTCACATTTGAGAAGACAAGTATCAATTTACAGTCAAAATGCAAAAATGCAATGATATGCAGGATGAATGTTCATTTAATTCTAAAGACTCCAAATAAATCCGTATGAAATGAAATGAAATTATTTTGATTAAAAAAACGGAATAAAAGCTAAATCAGCTGCAGGTGTTTCTGCGCGGGCAGAGCCGCAGCTGAGTCATATTTCAGTGTAGTATTTTAGTACAGTAAAGTATCCGGTTCGCTGTGTAAAGCTTCCCCTCTCTGATCGTGTGGTTGGAGTTTTTCTCTTTGCTTTTTCTGCTTCAAGCTGTGACCGGAGCTGGAGCCGCTCATGTGGTTACAGTCGGGAACAGCTGATCGGGCTGCAGCAGACCGGCACCGTGGGTTTAAGTTTCGTTCGGACTTTAAACGACGAAATAAGGAGAGAAACAGCGAGAGGCCGCAGAGCTATTAAAAGGCGGAGGGTGGAACAGAAAACAGGCGAGCGAAGGAGAGAAGATTCAGGCCGCATCTCCCATCTGTGATTACGGGAAACATGAGGTCTCTGGAGAACAAGGCGGACGAGCTGAGTGTAACTGATATACAGAGTCTTTGCACAGTCACACAATGTTTCAAATAAATATTGAATTGCATTTTTTAATACTGAATTGTCAGTTGCATAATCCATTTTGAAAATTCATGACCAAACTACATACTGAATTGACAATTCAACTTGTAATTGGCTAATTTAATAAAATTATTCAAACTGAATTGAGGATTGAATTGTCACTTTTGCATATTGAAAAGTGATAAGACAGGATTCTGACATGAGGCTTCAGTTTGTATCCTGTTTAATATCATTGTTCAGTGTTCTTACTTTAGCTAATGTTGTTTCTGTATTTTAAACCACCACACAATCCTTTCCTAACCCTAAGTGTCCTGTTTTTTTCTTTGCATTAATTTTTCCCAGCATGCTTTGTTTGTGCCTAAACCAAATGACATTGTGCCACATGATATAACATGATACTTAGCTACTGAGCCTGCGAGTGTGCAGAGCGTTTCCCTACTGGTCCATATCTGTGATGGTGACAATAGAAATGAAACGGTGTGATAACATCCTGCTGCAGCCTTTCTCTGTGTCTGTGCTGCCCTGAGATAGACTGGAGACCTGTCCAGGGTTTACTCCACCTCTGGACCAACTGCCTCCAGGCCTCCTGTGACCCTGATCAGTATAAATGCTAACAGATAATGTGCAGGGGGATGAAGTCAGCGTTTGGGGGCTCAGGGGCTTTACCATGTAGCCTGATAGCTAATGACTAAGAAAGTGCCCTGTTAGCGTCAATACCCTTATAAAATTAACCATCCACAAAATGTTCAAATATGTGGTGTTAAAAAGTTCATACAGCAGTCAGCAATAATCTACAATGCTTTTCTTTGGCCTATGAAGCAATTAAACAAGAATTAAAACTGTTGTGCTCATAGAATTGACAACTGTATTAAAATATTATTTTCACTATTTTCTTTAACCTCTTTAACGTTGGTTTATCCCACAGTGAAACACTCCCTGACATATTTCCTCACTGCTTCGTCTGGACTCCAAATATTCCCAGAGTTTGAAGCGGTTTTAGCATTTGATGGAGTTCAGGTGGGTCACTGTGATAGCATCAGCAAGAGGGCAGAACCCAGACAGGACTGGGTGAAAAAACTGAATGAAGACAAACCTGAGAATGTGGATTGGCACACAAATAGATGCATTGCCATCCATCAGTTCTCAAAAGCAATTACTGAGAAAATACAACAGCACTTTAACCAAACTGGAGGTATGTCTACTTTAATTCTTTTTAACTTGCTAATATTTATTGATAAGAATATTTGTAGATGATACACCATGATACACTATGAGAATCCTTATACTTATATATCCATCTAAATACATGTAGCCTCATTTGAAGTAACTTCAAAGTATATATTTCCTTATACACACTGGAAAGTACAAATCACATCTGCTGGAGTTTTCTACATCTTGGTGCTTAGAATGTGAGTGTGGTGCTTAGAATATAATGTGAATGTGGCTATATTCTGCAGCCACATTGCCATCCCGTACCTAACAGACACACAGTCTATGTGCACACACACACACACACACACACACTGTTTATGCCACAAACATTGCAGCAAAGCCTATTTCTAGAAACAATGCAATAAGCAGCAATAAGCATTTATCATTTTTAATGTCATGTAATCTAACCTTACGTTGTATCTCTGTATCTGATAACAGCTGGCTGCCGTCTCTGTCTCAGGTGTTCATTTTTTCCAGGAGATATCCAGCTGTGAACGGGACGATAAAACTGGAGAAGTTGGTGGATATCAGCAGTACGGTTATGATGGAGAAACCTTCATATTATTGGACCTGAAGAACCAGAGATGGGTTTACACAGAACAGGCTGTCACCTTCAAACCCATGTGGGATCAACACAACGCCTTATTAAACTACCACATAAAGTTCCTCAACGGCGACTGCATTCAGTGGTTAAACATGTATCTGGAGTATGGGAATAGTTCTCTGCAGAGAAAAGGTAGTGAATACATTTTTATTAAAAAATTGTGGCATCATTCATCTTAAAAGGCAAAAACATCATCAATTTTCCAACAGTACAAAATGGAGTAGGAGCATTGGAGGAATTATTGGAGGTTGATGTTAAACACGATTTTATAAAAATACTTAGCTAGGAAGAAGTGGGACAGTGAGAGGACTGAAGAGAGTAGACAGGAGCACAGGGAGATGCAGCGTAATGTGAAGGTAGAGGTGGCAAAGGCCAAACAAACAGCATATGAGGACTTGTATGTTAGGTTGGACACTAAAGAGGGAGAGATGGATTTGTACAGGTTGGCCAGACAAAGAGATAGAGATGGGAAGGATGTGCAGCAGGTTAGTGTGATTAAAGATAAGGATGGAAATGTATTGACAGGTGCCAGGAGTGTGAAGAGTAGTGGAATCCGGCTAAGGACAGAGGTGAACATTTGTGAGCAGCAATATGGTTTCATGTCTAGAAAGAGAACAACAGATGCAGTATTTGCTTTGATGATGCTGATAGAGAAGTACAGAGAAGGTCAGAGGGAGTTGCATTGTGTCTTCGTAGATTTAGAGAAAGCGTATGACAGGGTGCAGAGAGAGGAGCTGTGGTATTGTATGAGGACGTTTGGACCGGCAGAGAAGTATGTTAGAGTGGTGCAGGACATGTATGAGAGCTGTAAGACCGTGGTGAGGTGCTGTAGGTGTGACAGAGGAGTTCAAGGTGGAGGTGGGTCTGCATCAAGGATCAGCTCTGAGCCCCTTCTTGTTTGCTCTGGTGATGGACAGACTGACAGATGAGGTTAGACAGGAATCTCCATGGACTATGATGTTTGCAGAGGACATTGTGATTTGTAGTGAGAGCAGGGACCAGGTGGAGGAAAATCTAGAGAGGTGGAGGTCTGCTCTGGAAAACAGAGGAATGAAGCTTAGCAAGACAGAATACATGTGTGTCAATGAGAGGGACCCAGGTGGAACAGTGAGGTTACAGGGAGCAGAGGTGAAGAAGGTGCAGGACTTTAAGTACTTAGGGTCAACGGTTCAGAGCAACGGAGAGTGTGGACAAGAGGTGAAGAGGTGAGTGCAGGCAGGTTGGAACGGGTGTAGAAAAGTGTCAGGTGTGTTGTGTGATAAAAGAGTCTCAGCGAGAATGAAAGGAAAGATGTTCAAGACGGTGGTGAGACCAGAGATGTTGTTCGGCTTAGAGACAGTGGCACTGAAGAAAAGACAGGAGGCAGAGCTGGAGGTAGCAGAGCTTAAGATGTTGAGGTTCTCTTTGGGAGTGACGAGGATGGACAGGATCAGGAATGAGGAAATCAGAGGGACAGCTCATGTTAGATGTTTTGGAGATAAAGTCAGAGAGGACAGATTGAGGTGGTTTGGACATGTTCAGAGCACAAACTGTGAATATATCGGTAAAAGGATGCTGAGGTTGGAGCTGCGAGGCAGGAGGTCTAGAGGAAGATCAAAGAGGAGATTTATGGATGTAGTGAGGGAGGACATGAAGTTAGTTGGTGTGAGAGAAGAGGATGCAGAGGACAGAGTTAGATGGAGGCACATGATTCTCTGTGGAGACACCTGAAAGGGAACAGACCAAAGGAAAAGAAGACTGAGATTGTTAATGTACTGCAGATTTTATTTCAAACAGCCAGGACCTGGATAACTTCAAGAGAGGCTAGATTTATCAGGGGCCACTGTGCAAATGACCTATTTTTGTTTTCTTGTTATTGGACAGTAAATAGTGATAAATACAAGTCTCTCTCTCCTCCAGTTCGTCCCTCAGTGTCTCTCCTCCAGAAGTCTCCGTCCTCTCCAGTCAGCTGCCACGCTACAGGTTTCTACCCTGACAGAGCCACAATGTTCTGGAGGAAAGATGGAGAGAAGCTTCATGAGGACGTGGACCATGGAGAGATCCTCCCCAACCATGATGGAACCTTCCAGATGAGAGTTGATCTGAACATTTCATCAATTAAACCTGAAGACTGGAGGAGATACGACTGTGTGTTTAATCTCTCTGGTGTTGATGACATCGTCATCAAACTGGACAAAGCAGTGATCAGGACCAACTGGGGTAAGACAGAGATAAAAACAGTGAAACAGCCTTGCACCTGTTCCCTCCTCTATTTAAGTTCAGTCTTCCCCTCACTCCCCTGCCAGATCCTTGTTATTACCCTCACCAACCCCACAGTAGACTCTGGACTCTAAGTAAAGCTGAATGTGTGTTTCATGGACTCTTGTTTCTTTTTGGACTTTTGTATTCTGGACCCTGTGCATCTTTCCCCTTTGGTCTGAGGTTCGCTTTAAATCAGTGTTTTTTGGTTTAGTCCCGTTTTCTCTGCTTGTCGCTCCTGGGTTTTGTGTTTTAGGTTTTGCCTTTTGTTTAATTCGGTGATTTAATCCAGCCTCTTGCTATTTTCCACTTGTTTGGTCCTGGTTTTTTCATGTTTAGCTATGCTTCTGTGTTTTTTCAGTTTGCCAGTGCTTTATGTTCACTTTGTTCGTGTCTGCCTCCCCTTAGTTCCTGTGTTAGTTTGTGCTCCACTAAATCTGTTACTCTGGTATCTTTCCCTTCCAGTGTGGTTTTTTTTTAAGTCGTGCTCTGTTTTACTTTAGTCATTACACTGTGTGTTTATTTGTTCAGTAGTTTGTGTTCTTTTATATTCCTGTTAGTCCATAGCCTTCCCCTTGTGTTTACCTGCTTTAGTAGTTTTACATTTATCCGTGCCCTATTTATTTAGTAGCCTTTGTTTTGTTTTTTATTCTTTCATTTCCTGGCCTAACGTGTGTTTTGGTAAATTCTGTTCCCCTCTTGTTTTCAACGTCCACTCTGTTGTCATCTTAGATTCTATTAAGTTAACTCCCCTCGTGTGCTGGTCCTGTGGTTAGTTGTCTTAGTCTGTATTCTGTTCTGAATCTGATTTCTAGTATCCTCCTGTTAGGAGCGACTCACCATCAAGTTTCTGTCAATAAAAGCCCCTTATTTTCTATCACTCGCACTGTCTCCACTTTTGGGTCCATCCCCTAACAAAAACCGTGAAAATCTCATTACCAAATATTCAGACCCTTTGCTGCAGCGCTGACTTTGGGGTCAGGTGCATCCTGTTTGCTTTAACTTTGGCAAATTGATTGGACATAATTTAGAAAATGACAGATCCGCGTTTACAGTGTATCATCCCACAGTTTACACCACATGTAGAGTAAAACAAGCCAAGAAGCCAAACAACCCTCTGTGGACCTCCAATAGTTTGTGGTGAGGCACAGATCAAGGCTAAAACATTAGAGTATGTGGAGCCCAGTGGCCTCGGTAATTATCCACAGGTCAAGGCTCTGAATTCAACTCTGTAAAAAGACTCAAAGATGGCCGTTCATAAACACCTCACATCCAGTCCGATGGAGCTTGAGGCGATCTGTCATGTAGCATGGATTTTTTTTGTCCTTTCGGTTTATCCCGTGAGTTCAGTGTCACCACAGCGGCTCATTGTCTCATTTGTCACAGTTTTTACGCCGGATGCCCTTCCTGACGCAACCCTCCCCAATTTCTACTGGGCTTGGACTGGCACTGCCCAAATCCAAGTGAACAAAGCACAAAAGAAAAAGCTTCCAACAAGTAGCAAACTAAAGATAAATTTTAATAAAAATTAAGTATTTATTTAAGTATTTATCTTATAATGCATTAGCTCATCTCGTCTAGTGGGTGAAATGATTCATTTTAGCTCCACACAATCTGCTTCTCATACTAAAAAGCTAAAGTCGATGCCACAAAGATGAATTTATCTTCAGTCTAAATGTTCTGTTCTGGTTCCAGTTCCTCCCTCACAGGTTCCTGTTGGTGCTGTCGTTGGAGTTGTTGTAGGACTGATGCTGCTGTCAGTCTGCATCACTGGACTCTTCATCTGGTGGAAGAACAACAACAATCGTGGCAGATGGAGCTGTTTTAAATTATCATGAAGCCATTTTTTATACCACTGTTCGATTTAACATGTTGATTTAACTTCAGCAATATTATATTTATGATTAAATATGTAGCCAAATGTAGTATCTGTTGTTTTTTGAGCTAATGAACACTTGATTTGTCTCATTTCCATTTACCATTTTCTTTATTTAGCATTAAAAATTTCACTTTTCTTTCTGCTTCTGTCTGTGTCTAACTGAATTTACTACATAAACTCACGTGTGCATTTGTCTATTCTTAAAAAACATTTTTAAACATGTTGGAGTTAAGTATAAAGTCAAATAGTTGTTTGTGGAGACACTGGCAGATCAATTAGAGTAATTGCAGTAATATATCAACGTGTTCAGCATCTTTGACCAGAATTAACAGTGTGAATCTTGGTATGTTCCTGAGTTACTTTAACTTTAAACTTTAAAGATTTTTTCCCCCTTTCTATTATTTTTAGCTCATGCAAAGTGCTTTCATGGCTTTGATTCTTTTGTATTCTACTTCTACTCTAAGTAACGTATTTGATTGTAATTTTACTAGAAAGAAACACAAAAACATCCAAATGTGAAGAGGACACGTCACAGTGATACAGAGGTACTTAACTCCATTGGCTCTAACCAGTCAGTCAATTCCAACAATTGCTTCTTGACTCGTCAGTGTTGGTGCATTCTTATTATTGTAATTTCATAAATGTGAAGCACTGAGCAGAGAGTAGCAGACTGTAGCATAGGGTCTCATTTGAGATCTGAGGGTACTTGTTTATTAATTTTGTGTATGTGTGTGTTTGAGTATCTCTCCTGTTAATATACTTGTTTTATGAGTAAACTGGCATTTTGTCAGTGTTCTAGCTCATGGTATTAATACGTTTGTGTTTAAGTTTGTTGTTGTTCTTTTCTAACTTTAAATGCCATTTTATTGTCTGTTAAGTTTTGATAAGATATTATCAGTGTGATGTTAACGATGTATTTTATGGTGCTGAAAATGTAATATTGGGTTTCATGTGATTTTGCAACTAGAAGAACTCAAATTCCCAAGTTCAAATATGGCTCCTATTTATCTCTATTTAGTTAATTGTCATAAACAGCAAAACCCACATTGTGCAGTGTTAAACATTTTTCTGTAATGAATTTAACATCACATCTTCATATGCATTTACTAAAGGAATCAGGATCATTTGCAGAAGAAAAACAGATTTGAAACCTAATAAGACATTTTCAGTATTTGAGGGTGAATTAACACGTTTGGTTTGTTCAACCCAAACTACTGAACCTTGTGGCTCTGAGTGTGGTTCCTTGTGTCATCGCTAGAGGGAAACAAAACCCTAAAAGTCCCTGAAAGTGAGAGGGACAGGTCACCACACTGAAACCAGCTGCCACAGCATTTTGAAAATCCGGCATTTCTATGTGTTTTCTTACTTAATTAAAGGTGCTTTTGGTTTCTTTTGCGTATCTGAATATTAAGTCACTTACGTAAAATTAAACTGTAGCGCTGCAGAGGATAAAGGAAAAGAGGAAGAAGAGGCACTAAATGTTATTTAAAACCCTTTATCTGATTTTGTTTGAGGAAGTCGTTGTATGTACAGTGTGTACTTAGTTGTTTCCTCCTGCAGTCCAGAGACTTGCTGTTGGGTTAAACAGTGATTCCATGTTGCCTGTGTTTGAATGTAAATGGATGTTTATCTCAAGTCTGGCGACCTGTCCGGTGTGTACACTGCCTTTCTCGCACTGACAGCTGGGAGAGGCGGCATCTCTCCACGACCTTACAACATAGGACCATGGATGGATGGATGTACTGTATTTACCATATACTATAAACTTTTTCACAAAACCATATGAAGTGTGACCTGAGTTCCTTATTTTAGTTTTGATGCACCACATTTCTACATGTTGATTATGAATACTGCAACTTATACGCTTGGACTTTTTCAACCCTCATTGCAAATTAGAAATTTTCGCCAAACTTACAGCTGTTTGCGAAGAACACATCAAACAAGTTAGTCCACCAAGGCTTGGTGCTTGGGATCACGGTGCTGTTGAACAGGTGAATTAATGCCTAGGCTCCAGCTTCCCCACAGGCAGCATGATGTTTTCTCCCAGGACGCTCTGATACTTGAATGAAACCATCGAGTGTATCCAGTGGCGTGTGAAGCAAAGCATCCCCAGAGCACCACTGTGCAAACAGCATGCTTCACGGTAGGCAGGGTTTCATTCTTCTTCCTCGCTGGTCCATGAGCAGCGAGTTCCAGTTTTGTTTAATTGCTCCACAGAACAGAATATATGATTTTGAGTCACTACTTGGTCTTTTAGGTCAGCAGTACTATATGTCACAGAGTTCTGACATTGAAACCCTCAGCGTGTAGAAAGCGACTTGATGTGCAAACTGAAACCTCAGTGCCTGCTCCCACCAAGTCACTCAAGGATTTTTCTCCACCTGCCCTCCTCAGCTATCTGGGTGCAGCCTTTAATAGCTTCCTCCACTGCTCCTTTAACTCTGAACTATGTCTCTTGGAACATTCAGTGCCTTCACTATCTTTTTGTATCCTTTTCCTTGTGTGTGAAAGGCAATTGTTACTTTTTTTGATATCTTCTTTTACTTAGTATATTTTCAACGAGACAAAACCCAGTTTGCCAATGTGTGATTCTATTGGGGATTCAACTCTGGGGATTGGAACATTGTGGGGCTGCGGGAATCATTAAAGGTTCTGTTTTAAATTTGTGTCCAATACAACGGCTCTGCCATGAATTCTACTTTTATCAGGTTATAATTGCTCAGTTTTTAGGATTAAACTCTCAGAAAGGTGATGATTCTACTATGTGTTTATTATTGAGGTGTAAGTGAGCAGTGCAGTCGTACTTGACTGCATTATAAGAAGAGGTGGTTCGTATGTTTTGGCCTCCTCATTCATTTGAAATATGTTAAACATGGTAATAGAACAACCAAGATGGAGTCAAAGTGCTGTCATGTTACTGCTCATCAGATCTCAATATCACTTGATTTGTTTTTTCTGAAATATCTTTACATTTACTGAAAAGAAGAAAGGCAAACATTCCTCCAGTTTGTGCACAACAACTTATTTTATTTATTTTTTTTGTCCTTTTGGCTTTTTCCCGAGAGTTCCCGTGCCTCACCAACTGACCCACAGCTGCCCCTCTTTAAGGGTACAGATCATATTTTAATTAAAGTATTTGTCTCTCAGGTTGTCAGAGTGATATTGTGTCAGTGCTGGTGAGTATACTGTGTATTCAATTCAATTCAACTTTATTTATATAGCGCCAATTTACAACAAAGTCATCTCAAGGCACTTTACAGAATAAAGTCCAGACTACACAAGTATGTAGAAGCAACCCAACAAATCCCCCTTGAGCAAGCCCTAGGCAACAGTGGAGAGGAAAAACTCCCTTTAATGGGAGAAACCTCCAGCAGAACCAGGCTCAGGGTGGGCGGCCATCTGCCTTGACCGGTTGGGGTGAGTGGAAAGTGGAGAAAGAAAAGAAAAGAGCAACGAAAAGCAACAACAAAACAACAAAAAGCAACAACAAAACAACAAGAAAAGCAACAACAAAACAACAAAAAAGCAACAACAAAACAACAAAAAAGCAACAACAAAGCACTTACAGGTTGTAGGATATAGAATTAATGGTATACAGTGGTGACAAGTAAATGTATAGAGAAAAGCTAGTTCAGGTTGAGTGAGCAGTTTAACTATAAGCTTTATCAAAAAGGAAGGTTTTAAGCCTAGTCTTAAAAGTAGAGAGGGTGTCTGCTCCCCGAATTTGGATTGGAAGCTGGTTCCACAGGAGAGGAGCTTGATAGCTAAAGGCTCTGCCTCCCATTCTACTTTTGCAAACTCTGGGAACCACAAGTAGGCCTGTATTTTGGGATCGAAGTGGTCTAATCGGGCGATACAGAACTATGAGATCTTTTAAATATGATGGAGCTTGACCATTAAGAGCTTTGTATGTAAGGAGGAGGGTTTTGAACTCTATTCTAGATTTTATGGGAAGCCAATGAAGAGAAGCTAGTGAAGGTGAAATATGATCTCTCTTTCCTAATCCAGTCAGCACTCTTGCTGCAGCATTTTGGATTAATTGAAGGCTTTTTAGGGAGTTATTAGGACACCCCAGAAGTAGGGAATTACAGTAGTCCAACCTAGAAGTAACCAATGCATGGACCAGTTTTTCGGCATCACTTTGAGACAGGATGCTTCTAATTTTAGCAATGTTCCGTAGGTGGAAGAAGGCTGTTCTAGAGATTTGTCTTATATGTGACGTAAATGCCAAATCCTGGTCAAAAATAACTCCAAGGTTCCTCACCGCAGTACTGGAGGCCAAAGTTATGTCATCTAAAGTAACTATATTGTTAGACAGCATATTTCTCATGTTTTTAGGCCCAAAGAGGATGATTTCAGTTTTGTCTGAATTTAGAAGTAGGAAATTGTAGGACATCCAGGTCTTTATGTCTTTTAGACATGCTTCAAGTTTGACTAATTGGTTAGTATCTTCTGGTTTCACAGATAAATAGAGCTGGGTATCATCTGCATAGCAGTGGAAGTTTATGGAATGTTTCCTAATAATTTTGCCTAAAGGTGACATGTACAGATTAAAAAGTATTGGTCCTAACACAGAGCCCTGTGGAACTCCATAGCTAACTTTGGTGCATAAAGAAGAGTCATCATTAACATGAACAAGTTGGAATCTGTCTGACAGATAAGATTTAAACCAATGTAATGTGGTTCCTTTAATCCCAAATCCATGTTCTAGTCTCTGTAATAAAATGTTGTGGTCAATGGTGTCAAATGCGGCACTAAGGTCTAGTAAGACGAGTACGGACACAAGTCCATTATCTGAAGCGAGGAGAAGATCATTGGAGACTTTTACCAGTGCTGTTTCTGTACTGTGATGAGCTCTGAATCCTGACTGAAAGTCTTCATACAAATTATTCCTGTAAAGGTGATCACATAATTGTTTTGCAACTACTTTTTCCAGGATTTTAGAGATAAACGGGAGATTTGATATTGGTCTATAGTTGGCTAAATCACCTGGATCAAGACAGGGTTTTTTAAGTAATGGTTTGATTACAGCAACTTTATAAGCCTTTGGTACATAGCCAGTTTCTAAAGATAGGTTAATCAAATCTAATATGAAAGTGTCTATTAAAGGTAGAACATCTTTAAGCAATTTGGTTGGAACAGGGTCTAAAAGACATGTTGTTAGTTTTGAGGAGGCGATAGTTGAACTTAGCTCAGTGAGATCTATGGGTGAAAAACAGTCTAAGATGGAGTGGGGTCTTATTGAGGATTCTAGAGCTGTTGTACATGAAGATCTATCTGTAATATTTGTAGGGAGGATCTGGTGAATCTTTTCCCTAATGGCTGCAATTTTATCAGTAAAGAAAGTCATAAAGTCATTGCTGCTCAAAGTTAAGGGTATACTAGGCTCAACAGAACTATGGCTCTTATGGGTTATTTTAATTCTTAATGATATTCGGCAATTGAGGAATTTTTTATTGGTTCATTTCTGATGAACTAATAGCTTGTTGAAATCTCATTTTTGGGGCAGTGTCTTTTTTAGAAAAGCGTCTGAGTTTCCCAGCATCATAATTGGAATTGATAAGTTTGTTTGCGTAACGTCTGTCTGAACATCAGGTTTACTCTTGAGCTGGACTCTTTAATATGTTAAAGGTTAAAATAACACAAAACCGAAAGCATTGTGTCACATCGGCCTCCTCTGCGTAGCAGCAAGTAAATAAATGAATCTGGCCCCTCACTTGTAGTAGCTCTAAAAGGAAAAGTGCCGTCCGAACACCAACAATTTATTTTTCTCTTTTTCATTCTGTGAGAAACGTTTTCACAGGAAGACAGATGTCAGCCACACTCCTAGACAGACAGACAGACAGAAATCCAAATCAATCAATATCCTTGTCATTGAGTAAAGTCTACTTCAAGTTCACACGTTCTCTGGGGCGTCTGCGGCCGGCTGCTCATTTTGTCCAGGGGACTCCGCTGACCCCTGAGCTGCTGCCGCTGATTGTCTTGATGCAAATCAGGAGGGGGAACCAATTCATTGTCGCACAATTCGATTAGACATCTGCATATTGAGCATCTGCCCCCCAAGAAAACCTGCCAATAACTACTTTTCCTCCCCCACACTGCCCCCACTTACTCTGCTCCCCCCCACCATCCGCCCAAGGGGGGGGGGGGGGGGGGGGGGGGGTAGAGCTCCATGACCTCAAGGGCAGCCTCTGTCCCTACTATCCACTCACCTCCCCCTGTCTCCCTCTCTTGTCCCCTCGTGACCCTGTCAGGCCGGGCTACAATACCTGACCCCACCCAAGAGACGGGATGATTGGAGTTCAAGGTAAATGTCCCTTTTCTCTGCGTCTGTCTGCAGCCTGCCCTGTCCAGCCCCTGGCCGGCCCTCGTCCAATAATCACATGCACCGCTCTTTTAAAAAAAATACTTTCTCACACACACACTGTTTGTTAGAACCATGACTTCAGTTTAAAAATGGAGCGTTTTCAGACTCAGCCACTTGGACCATTTCCCTCCTTTTTTGTTGCTCATCGGTTTCTCTTTCAGCACTGAAGAGAGAGAGCGAATGTGTCAAGAAGTTTAAAGCAACAAGCATTGATTTTTAACACACACACACACACAATGTAGTGAGATGTGATGCTTACACAGCTGAGTCTATAGTTTTTAGAAATACAGCAGGTTTGTGTAACAGCCACCGTGTGAGAAAACCTTTACTTTGTAGGTAAAAAATAAAAATAGTGATTTGTGGCAGTTTCCTTCTAATGTTTCTTTGACAAGCACATTAAGTCACTTCTGAGTACACACAGTATTTGAAACATTTTTGAAACCTCACAATCACCACCATCCCAAATCCAGCATTTTTATTTGGCCTTTATCCTCCACAAAATGTTCTGCATGAATTTGAAAGACCAATTTTTGTTTTTGTCCTTTCGGATGATTTGTCCGCATGTTGATTTGGCACAGTTTTTACGCCGGATGCCCTTCCTGACACAACCCTCCCCAATTTCTACCGGGCTTGGGACCAGCACTGCACTGCTGGGGATGGGAAGATGGGGGGTTCAGTGACACTTTGCCAGGGACACTTGGTGGTATCTGGATGTGGAGTACAAGGTACAAAAGTAAATCATAAATCTATGTGATGTTTTTTTTTTTCATGCTTTCAAGAGCAGATGTGTTGATGAAGATAGTAGATCTTTTTAAAATGTATCCTAATCAATAAGAGTATTGGGGTGGTTTTTTTTGTAGATCTACTATCTGGAGACATCACCTGCTGCTGCAGTTGGTATTAACACAGAACCAAAGTCTCAGTGCAAACAGAAAATAACATTTGAAACATTCTGTGGGAAATTTTCTGATCAGGTTCACCTTAAAATTGCTCTCTCAGAAATGTTATTTGACGTGAAACAATGTCACCAGTCTTCTCTTTCAGATATTTTCTGATTAGCGTGAACACCAAATGTGGACAATGCCGATATGGATCTATGTCATAGATGGACCCAATGTGCCATCATAGAAAGCTTGTATGAATATTCACCTGAGACATGACAGTGAGTAAATCTTCTGTTATCTAACTGGGAAGATCGAGGTTTTGCTGTCGCATCAACAATCTCCCAGCAACCACAGCAGTCTTTGTTGTTCTCAGGCTCTTTGTATAACAGCCATGCTCAAAAGAAAAAGAGACAGCAGAGAGGGTTTATTAGAGCTTAAGTGTGGCTCACAGCAGGTAGTTTGAAGTAAAGATACCCTGAATGAAATGTGGTTCTCTTACATTAGTTGTCATTTGAAGCAATAGTTCATCGCAGGAGCTGTGTCGCCATAATGTGACACCTGTTTCTCGCTTTTTTTGTAACACGTTTTTAGTAGAAAACATTAGAAAAACATGCTTTAAAACATGTGGATGTGCAGAGGTTAAAGGTTTCTGGGACCCAGACTCATTGATCAGTCCTGCATCACTGAATGGACGACACCTCCTGAATGTTTCTGAGCGAGGCTCCTCCTCCTAACCAGAATCAGAGGAGACCATGTAGTTCGCCAGCTCTGGTGCGTTTCCTCGTATTTTTATTTATTGTAAGTTAATGAATAGCTAACAGCTGAAGGGCTGAGCAGAGTACAGCGGAGCAGCGTAGAGCCGAGCGGATGGATTTCGAGGCTCACGTCAGTAGATTGATACTCAAATGTTGCATGTTGTACCTTTAAGGTACAGTCACAGTACATTTACATCCAGTTGCCCTGCCCTCATTTGCCAGAGGAAGCTTGAGCTGTTTCCGATGTGGATTAAAAATAATCAGCCACACAAACTACTGGCTCCAGATCAGCTGAACATGGTGAACTCTGGAGCACAGTGGTGTACACATCCAGACTAAACTTATCTGTATCTGGGTTTGATTGTATGTCGGCTGTGGCCCCCCAATGGGTTTCCAGGTACTCTGGTTTCCTCCCACAGTTTACAGACATCATGCAGATTGGTGATTCTAAACATTACCCAGTATGTGTGAATGTTTGCCTGCCTATATGTGTGGCCCTGTGATAGGCTGGCACCCAAAGTCAAGAGAGGAATTTGTTTGAACAGTGCAAGATTCCAGTTCTTGAAAAGTAGAGAAAACTTGGGGGCTCAGTTTTTTAGCATGAAACCTGGTGGTCTGAAAAACATCCAACACTAACTCTGAAAACACGAGTGGGCGTTTATGTGTTTCCTAATTGCACGTGTGTCATTGTATGTGCTGCTTATCACTTTGAACCTCGTCTCTCTGCTTCTTGGCAGGAAGTGAGTGTCAGCAGCTCTTGGTCGTAAAACTGCTTCTTGGTCACTCTCCCAGAGTGCACTGGGAGGGGAGAGGACAGAGCATCTCTGTGTCATCGCGCCATGGCACGGGATGTGAGGAGGTCGCCGAGAATGTCAATAATCGCCCGAAATGAGGACAAGCCGCTGCACTCTCTCGGTGCAACACAACCACCTGGATTTCAATTCAAGAGAAAGTAAGATGCAATTTTTATTTCAACATATGATAATGTCATGAAGATGATGCCCTGCTTATTATCTGTTTGTGCTGAGAAGTCCAAGGCTTTTTTTTTTTTACAACATGTAACAATAAAGGGGAACCTGCAGTAGACAAAAGGTGAATATGAGAAAAGACTTTATACAGCCTCGCTCAAGAAGCCCAAGCTAACCAATCACAATGCACTTGTTTTTCTAGCCACAGCAAGCACCACGTGTGACATTTTTGAGGAAACACATGACAGCTGCAGTGCAGGCTCCACAGCTACTGTATACTGTGACCCCTCGACACACAACTATAAATTCAGCTTCTGTTTTTAATTCACGCAACTGTGATGATATTCTGCAGCAGCCCAAACTCCACCTCTTTTGCTGTAGTTTGCAACCTGGTAACAAAAGCTTTTGCCATTGTAATCTGGTCTGTTTCTGGGAAAAAATAATTTAAGCCTGCAGCAAGTGAGGTTTGGAATATTTTACCATTTTCCACTTCATCCAACAATAAACTCTTTAAATTAAATTTCAAAAATAAACTCTCAAAATAAAACCTAAATAAGAATAAAAAATAAAAAATAAACCCTTTCAGAATAAAGCGTCACTGCTAAAGACACCAGACAACATTATTATCGATTTACAAGAAAAGCAGGTTTTGAGCCGTCTCAAAAATTGATTGAGTTGTCAAAATCGCTGTCTGTTCGTTTTATCTGGTGTGGAACTCAGCGTTCTCCCATCGGGGTATATTTGTAGCTACAACACAATGTTCAAAAGCCTTTGTCCCTCATCCTATTGCTGTGATCTGCGTCTCAGGGCTCGTGGACAAAAGGTGTCAAATGGAGCGTCGGACTTGGCCTGCCATGTCCTGCAGAGGCTGCTCCTAATCCTATTACTTCGAGCTGTGGAGGAGTATGGATCCTGCTCTCGCTTCATCCCGCAAACTATTAAAGTCTAAAGGGGCCCTGTGTGTTTGCTCTATGTGTGCACGTCTGTGTATGTGTGTGTTCTTACGTGTGTAATTGCATTGTAAGCGCCTTCTTATCCACGTCGTCATAATGTGTTATCCACTGATGGGCTCGAGGTTTGCTGTCTTTCTCAGTTTGCCACGGGGCAGGTGGACATTTCAATCTTTACTGCGGCCACGGTTCAGCACGACTTTAGCCGCTTCACGCAAACTGTGCTGAAGCTTAAACCTGAATCTTCTTAAAAATTTAAGATTTCTCTGTTTCATTTAGATTATATGTGACAACGGATATGTTCAAGGGAAACTTCTTGAATTTGAACATACTTTAGGACATTGCCTCATATTGTTTCATAGCAGACAAGACTAATGTCACAGCACACGTGGCAACTTGTAATATGTAACATTTTGCAGTCGTAATATTTAATATTTTTAGTCTATATACATAGATGTGTATGAAATATTACACTGCAATGGTTTAAAGATAAAAAGTAAACCACTCATTGGACTATAAGGCAGATTCTCGTATAAGAATTCTGTGGTATTTTGAAAAGCTTTAAATAGTGACACCGCTGTGAATCTTTACACCTCAGCCTCATTTATAGATTCTCTCTAAAGATAATTGACTCTATCATCAGAGCAAAGCTTGTGAATTCTACCTCATATCTCAGATTTAAGGAGTTGAAAGTTAAAGGAACAGCACAAAAAAACCTATAGACAGTTCTTCAATGGTGAAACCTGTAGATTTAATGGGAAATTTGAAATATGATTTTTCCACATGTTTTAATATTCTTTGCAGATTTTGGGGGGGTTATACTGGCTCAACGATGCAATGATGCTCAACAATTTACTGATTTAATTGAAGAATACATTTTTTCACATTGTGTTTTACTTAATAAACATTAGTCAGAACAACGTGGTCCTATTTAATCAGGTAGCTTATAGTAAATCATATTTATCTATTTGAATCACTTTAATCCCTTTTTCAAGCCTCAAATTAGTGCACAGCAATACATGAATTCCTAACTGAATTGAAGCAAGATGACAAGTTCAAAGCTAAGTCTAAAGCACAGGTGAAGCCAGCTGCAGGAAGATTTAAACATGGGTTTTCCCATCTTATTGATTCATTATCCCGCTCATTTCGACTTATTGTCTGTGAGCCGGTTTCAGCTTAAAACGGCGAGAATTAAATGGTGTTGAATGGCCTTTTGTTTTCTCGCAGTATCACTTATCTGGATAAAGTGCAGGCCGTGGCCACACACACAGATGCACACACATTCCCAACTGTCCGCTGAATAGTTGCATTTGCGTGTACGTTGACCACAGTCAATTGTCTGTCACATGCAATGCACGATTAGACACCAGTAGGTTTAAAGCCTAAAGCAGGGGAGCCTCCCAAAGCCGGGACGCTGTGTGGGCCCCACTCTGTCTCTCACTTCCCTTTAGCCTCTCCAAACCCGTCACTTTTTCATCTCACCGCCCCGGTTCAATGTTAATGTCCAGTGGTGTCCACTCTTCGGCCGAGAGAAGAAATCCTGAGAAGAAAAGGGCAAAACAGAGAAAGAAAACCCAACCTTCCCTCCTTCTTTTCTCACCCTGGCCTCCTCTTGTGTGCTGTCCAGCTGGCTGTGACCCTTGACCCCCTGACCCTTACTCCTGACCCCTGGACCCGTTCCCACGCCACGCCTTTTTGTGTCCAGCTCGCCATGGCAACACCTTGGTCACTGCTGCTGCCACGGTAACAGATGGACCGGGGCCTGGAAATAACTTCATTCAGCCCCACCCGGTGGGGTGAGCATGGACAATCTGCCCTAACACCCCCCTCCTTCCATCCCTGTCTCTCACACACACACACACACCCACACACACAACTTTGACACCTCCTGTGCCACATTCTAACACCACAATCCACTTGGATCCATGCCTCAGCAGGGACCTCTTGGTATCAGGGCCTGATAGAGTCATTACCACAGAGCTCTCAGATTCACCCTGGCAGGTACACAGGACATACATGCTAATAAGCGTTAGAAAGTAATAAGTTGCCATTGTAGTCACAGGAAAAGCACACAAATAGGCACCGCAAAGTCACCCACACATCCCATTTCACACTGCTGGTATTTAGAGTTCCTGGCATAAGAGCTCCATCCTCATCGCCGTGCTGTAATTATCTGTCTACTTCTTTTATTAGCCCTATTGTTTTCTCACATCCTCCAATGAGAAAAGGGGCTTGGGGGTGTGGGTTGGGGGGGGGGCGAGTTGTAAAGACACAGAGCTGAGCAGCAGGGGATCTGTTTGCTAACTCGGAGACAAATGACAAACTGAATAGCATCACTGTGGAGCTCAATAAGGTGCAGCAGGAAAATGAACTGCAACAGTTTCGGTGCTAATCACTAACTAACCTCCAAACATGTTTGTGTGTGTTTTATCTTCTCCTTCGGGGAAACACCTCTCGCACAGCGGCAGTGAATAGATTCAAGGGGAACAGTGTACGTAATTACTTGTGCTGAATGGGGTGCAGAGGAGGAGAGGGTTTACACACTTGTCTTTGCAAAGAGAGCTCTGATCCTCTGGGTCTCATCTTGCGCTCCCTGCCGAGAGCAAACAAACAAGTAAACAAACAAAATGGCGACCGCTGACACAGAGGTCTCCCACCTCGTGGTTTCCAAAGATCCGTTATTAAAAAGGCCCACTTTATCCTCTTTGTGCAATTTTATTGAGGTTTGATTTTATTTAAAATGAGTCCGATGAGTGTGTGTAGAGCTGACTGGAGAGCAGGTGTGGGTGTGTGTGTGTGTGTGGGGGGGGGTCATTACAGGAAACCGCCAAAAACTGACAAGTGAGCCCAAATCACACGAGCGAAGCCACTTTTTTCAATTTTTGGGATTTCGTATCCCCCCCTTCCATCCTTGCATGCATCTGCATCCCACTATATTTCCCTCTAGTTTCACTCACCCCTCCTGTGTCCAATACCCCCTCATCCTACCATGCCCCCCGCCCCGCCCCCCCCCGCCTCTTGCCCAGTTCATTGTACCAAAGGAGATTTTCTCCATTGAGGCCCAGTCTCTTAGGTAACCCCAGCGCTGCATGAAATGAAGAGAGAGAGAGAGAGAGCAAGAGACAGGGAATGAGAGAAAGAGAGAGAGAGAGAGGGCGGGGAAAGTGAGGAGCGAGAGAGAGAGAAGGAAATGTAAAGAAGGAGGAGGGGGGTTGAAAAGGGTTGAAGAAGGAGCGTGGAGAAGGACGCAGGATCAGAGGAGGCAGAGGCGGAGAGAGTGAAAGATGGAGAAGTGGGACAAGTGTGGTCAGACGTCGACAGCGATGCAGCTTAAACTCAGCCCAGAACTGAGGGACGAAGACTGAGAGGCGAGGACGTCCATCGCACATGTAAGGATGAGAGGGACTTTATCACATGCTTTTTTCCTGTGATTCTTCATCCAGATTTTAGGCCCCAAATGGTCCAGTTACTGGGCACCACTGTGCTTTTGTCTTCTTGTCTCTTCCTCGTTTTCTCGCTTTGCGCTGACATTACCTCCTCTAAATTTAGGCATCACACTAGTCACTTTTCAACAAGTCCATTAGCCTTGTGTGGTGGTAGCAGTACAAACCGGATGAGTTCAGGCCTTCGGGCCTCTCCTACAACCTGTAAGGAGATAGAAGGGGATCTGCTCTAAAGTTTTAGTCAGGGAAGTGAAGTAGAAGATAGTAGTAGTAGTAGTAGAACACGGATGCTTTTAAAAGTTTTTGAAAACTTTATGCCTTATGTTTTTTGTATTAATTTGGTCCACGGCTTTAACTTCCACGTTACAATGTTCTGCATGGATGTGTGCATACTTTTATTTTAGAGCTTTTAAATGCTTTTTTAAAACTATGTGCCGGATTTTGTCATTGAACTACAAACTTTGTTCTGAACAGAGACTTTCCCTGTAAGGAATGGGCTCTCTGTAGCGCTGCCATCCTTTGTGGCCATGCTGCTCTGCACCTCAATGGTGGGCACACAGCACATGGGGTTCCCATGAATAGGCCAGGCCTCACCAAAGACCACATTATTTGGATAAAGACGGGCTCCCACAGAAAGAGAAAATGCCTCTTGGAGCAAACCAGATAAAGAAAAAATGTTGCGTACGGCAAATCAGATTAGAGCGAGTCAGAGCTTTTACTTTATTCAGTTTTTTTTTCCTTTCACCCCACCACCCTCCTCCTGCCTCAGTTAAATTTACTACCGCTGCTGCTCATGAGTCTGATAATAATGCGCTCCACTGCTGTGCTGAGTTATCATCTCACAGCTTTTGTCTTCTTTGATCTGCGTGACCGTTGGGGGACCCACTTCTTCTTTTGTCGGGGGGGGGGGTTACATCCCTGGCTCCTTTTGGACGGGCCTGCCCCTGGGTGGTGACCCCTTCGTTCATCATGGTGTCACCCACACAGAGCACAAGCATGAGTTAGAGCTTTCTCTCTCTTTTTTTCTCTCCATTTGCCTTCCCGCTCAATCCTCCGCTCCACTCTGACCACCTTTTTCTTCGTGTCCATCCAGATGCACTGACCGGATGCAAGCTGGGAACCACAATGAACCTGAGCATCAGAATGAAGAGGAAGTGATTTAAGGATGGAATCTCACCATTCGCTGTCTGATGTTTGGGACTTGAAGATCAGTGGACTTCAGAAAGCAGCCAGTGAACCAGGGCATCCACCTGATCAGCTTGAAGTGTGTGCATGAGTGTGTGTGAACGTATTGATGACCAAGAGAAAGATGGAGGTCTGGAGCTGATTGTCCAAACGCAATTCTTGCGTCTGCATCTGTGAAACCAGGAGTTGTGGATGGACATCACGCCCCTGGCCTCTGAAAGTCACCGAGAGACAGACCAACGTGGATTGTGGTAAAACTCTGGGGTTTTGTGAGTGGAAGAGGGAGAGACACTGAAGGACAAACA
The DNA here is from genome assembly GCF_033026475.1 of Channa argus. NCBI lineage: Eukaryota > Metazoa > Chordata > Actinopteri > Anabantiformes > Channidae > Channa > Channa argus. The sequence continues at coordinate 7,030,623 of NC_090197.1, forward strand.
GAGAGAGGGAGAGTGTGTGTTTATGCAAATGTGAAGCCTGCAGGAAGCCTTTCAAACAAAACCAGAATAGTTCAAAGTTCTGTTTATGTTATTCAGTAACATTTCTTCCTCAGCAAAGTGAAAGCAGCTAAATGGGAAGTTAAGAGAAAAAGTCAGTTCATTGATTTGGCAATTGACACAGCACAAAATGATTTATGTCACATTCTACAAGACACATTTTACATTTGAAATGGACACAGTGCAAACATATCTAAGACTAATTTCCTTTACTTTTTTCCTTTTTTTCTGTTTTTCCTGCTCAGGTGCTTCTGCAGATCAGGGGTGTTCCATTTTTGGAAAGAGGGTTAGAGTCTGTCTGTGGAGCAGAAAGGCCTGAGTAGCTCTCACTGCGTTAAGTACAGTTGAACGTGTCCGGTTCGCACTTCAGCACCGGTGTCTAGAGAGGGTCTTGCTAAATTTGCACTGGAAGGGGTGATAGTGAAAGAAAAGGAGAATACGGGGAGGGATGTGTGTGTGTGTGTGTGTGTGTGTGTACTCAGCCTCTGTGTGTTTTCCTGTGTTGTACAAAGTTCAGGGGGTCAGACTTGGAGAAAGAAAAGGGAAAATGAGAGAAAGGGAAAAGGTTTGAATGAGGTTGAGAGAGTGAGCGAGAGAGGGAGAGAGAGAGAGAGAGAGAGAGAGAGAGAGAGAGAGAGAGAGACGGTGAGCAGGATGAAAAAGAAGGCAAAGATCTGACAGAGAGAAGAGGACAAGAGGACATTTTTGGAGGGAAAAGAAGACCGGGCACTTTGAATTTTATTAATATATTTTTTTTTTTGTGGCAAGATTGTCCGCTGTTTCACAGCACGAGTGGCGTAAATTGGTGAGATTTATAGATTGAAGCTGCAGGAAGCGACATCTCAGTCTGGGAAATATGTACAGAGAAAGAGAAAGAGCGAGCGAGAGGGAGTTCAGGCGAGAGAGGGTGGGAGGGAGATCAAGAGTGAGGCTGCATTAATATGCTAATGGCCTGAGTGAATGCACAACAGGCCCACTGACCAGGCTAATCACTGCTGGACACACACTGGGGCTAATCCCTCACGTAGCACTCAAACACACATGCAGGAGCACACGGACAGGGAGTGCAGGCTGAAATACCTGGAAACTAATGTATTTTCTTCTTATTTCCTCTCTGTATTCCAGCACAATGAGTTTAAAATGAAACACTGGGCATGAGGTTAAATTGTTTACTTTCAGAATTAATCAAAAGCAGGTAAAAAAAAAAAAAAAAAGTGAAGATGACTGTGGAACAGCAGGATCTCTAATAGACAAGATGTAAAGTGTCTGCTGATGTCTGTGGGCTGCAAACATTAGACAAAAGCTGACTGCAAAGAATTACAAATGATGACTCAAGCTTGTGTAACATTTTTAATTATTCAGGAGTCTTATAGTTTGAGGGAAAGTGATGTTACAGGGTTTAGAGATGTGGTTTAGTGTGGTTGGCAAATATATTATAATTGCTTATTTTTAATCCAGGAGTTTGGAGCTAAAATGACGAAAAAAGAGTGAGTGTCTAAGAGGGAGAAAACAGCGAGAGGAGCAGGAGTGAAGAACTGTTGTTATGTCTTATATTTATCATGACGTATAATATGTACTGATGTGGTTATATGACACTAATACAACTAATAAAAATTAATTTTTAGGACCAGTTTGGTGTTTTGTTGTGCTGCTTCTTCTGGATCTCAACTTTAAAACATTAAAATTAAAAAGCTAAAATGTCTCATGTCTGCTCTGTCTTTTGGGTGTTAAGTGTTAAATCTGCAGTTGTCTACCAAAAAAGGGTTTATTCCACAAAATATGCTTCATCAGACAAACACCTTATTTTGACAAACAGCCATTTCTAGCGTTAATATAACTTAATAATAAGGAATATAAAAAAGTGGATATGATTAATGATCTGTTTCATAGGCTGCAAGAATAAAACTATTGTAGAATTGGATTGAAATTAATTGGATGGCAGAAAGTGAAGTTCAGTATATTTAACAAAATAAAGTGTTTGATATATGGTTTTGTGCAAATTGTCTTATTTGGGGGTTGTGTAATGCCATTTTAGCCCCCTTGGGGGTGATAAAGTCTCAGAATAAAGACCCAGCACTAAACCACAAGAGGTGGACAGAACACTTTACCCAATTATCTGGATTGTATAATGTAAAACAAAATGCGGATTTGTCACTAATTATTTAAGTAATACAGCTGTTGTAGAGACTTCTCACCTTGTTGCAGACAATAAAACTGATGTAAACCCATCATCCCATCAGTTTGTGGAGGTGTTTAACCGTTTGTTACATCTATTTGTTACAATACTTGTATGAAATATGACACACATCCTTTCTTCTGCTCCTTTGAGTCATGATCTCTTCTTCCTTGCTGCCCCTTAACAACAGTTAATGAGAAACCTTAATATCTCCAGACAGGTTGATTCATTAGCGTGCACAGTATATCATCAGCCTTCATTACATTCTTGTGTTTTTGATTATTAATGTAATCATTAATCATGCAAAAATTGCATTTGTAACACCTACACAGCCTCTGTCAACATGACCACAATTCCTCTAAAGTAGAATAATAATGATCAAAATAATATTAAATATTCCGTAAACAGCGATACAGGAGACTTGATAGTGGAAAGGCAAATGTTTTGTTGATTCCTACCAAAAAAATGTTAATAATGGCTTTTCTTTAATCTTTTTTCCATGACTCTGTGATGACTAGTAAACTACAGCATGTCTCACAGTAACTGGTGCGTCATAATTATTAGTTTACTGTTAGGACGGCACATGATTTACACCCTAAGACTTTTGGTCACAGAGAAATGTACACATCGAAACATTTTGCCTGTCGTATTTGCAAAGGGCAGCCGGTCTGTATGTGGTTATGTTTTCTGCATTTGCAGCATTTTTTTTGTATCCATCTGTTTTTTGATGCATGTAAATGCTGTGTGTTGCCCGTGTATTTTCTTTTTTTGACAGGTAAGACCTTTTAAAACTGATGTTGCTTACTATGGCTCAGCTTTCAGCAAAATAAACAAAATAATAATTGAAATACAGTATTTTTCATTTTCAAATGTAGCTGTACAATATCTGAGACTTTCACGGTGCTGTCCAACTCTGTTCTGTAAAAAATCCCACACCCAAACTGGTACTTAACTTCTTAAGTAAAAATACAGAGGTCTGAACATCTTTTATTCAAGATAAATGATGAATGAAAGACATCAATAAATATGAACATTGGATTTTAATTATTGTTGTATTAAATGTGTTATTTACGATTATGTTGCAGCTGGTAACAGTCGGGCTGATTTTAAAAACCTTCTGCTATTTTGATGATCATATGTTTTGAACAACCCACAATTATCCTAGAATTTTACTTGTCAATCTTACAATGGGGATCGATAAAGTCTTTAGGTTTTAACATAATATTTTGCGTCACAACTCTGATCCTGAAAAGCTTCAACTATATAGTAATGAAGATCATTACAGTATTTATATTGGCCTAAATGCGGCTACACGCTCTTCTTCCAGACACCAGCCATTTCTCTGCATGTCTGCTGTTCTGAGAAGCAAGGAACATGATTTCATCATCCACGGGAAAGTCAGAGCTGACACTCCACAGCACAGGGCTGAGCGCCGCGGCGGGTCCGGCAACTGCTCCGGTGTCCTCTGGTAACCTCCGCAGACACACTGAGCTGAACTCGTCTTGACCTCCTGACCCCCTCGCGCTGGATGTGTCTCCCTCGGTCTGTGACATGTGAGGCTCGGCATGAGCACGCGAACCCTCCTCCTGCTGCGGGACACCCGGGTTCGCAGTGCTCTGCAGCGATTCCGAGCTGGCGTTCAACTGCGAAGAGAGCGCCAAGCCAAATGCTTTACCATCATCATGTTTTCATCCTTGCGGGGGGAGGGAGGGCTGACTACGAGGCAAAGTGTGGGGGGGGGGGAAGAGACAGACACACACACGGGGCCTAGCCGCCAGATCTTTTCATGCGAGGAAGCTGCGTCGCTAAACCGTCAGTAATACATATTTATTTACGCTAAATATGTGTTTAGCTAGTCGGTGAGTGGGGGAGCGTGGCAGAGGCGGAACAGCGGGCACAAATGCGCTTTGTTGCGGGTTAGTTAGCGCTCATGCGATGCACCCAGGCTAGCTAGCTTGCTAGCCGCTGTGGTGGCTAAACGTCGTTAGCCGTAAGGTTAGCGCTTCGCTTGTTTTGCATTTTTTTGTGCATAGAATTAAAAATTTGTGACCGGTTTGCTCGAAATATCATGTGGGATGTACATTGACGAATTTAGGTTCATGTGGAGATGGTGGCGCAAGCCACTTACGCAAACGCTAGCTACAGACACGTAGGGTTAGCTAGTAAACGAGCTAACACCAGCTAGCTTGCGTGAACGGGGGTTTGTTGCCGTCTGTCTGGGCTCCATCGAAAATACTGAAACGGGAAGTTTTTGGTTGTTTTTTTTTCCGATGCTCTGAAGCAAAATACTATAACCCGTGTTTGTTATCGGTATAGCGTGGTGCTTTTTTTCCCTTTTGGTTACATAACGTGGTATCATATGCCGCTGTAGGGCAAGACAGTCCTGGCATCCGCCGAGCAGCTGGCTGCTGTAACGCTGCTGCTACATCAAATGCCAAATGTTTCAAATAACATTACCGAAATGTTTCTCCTGACAGGCGCAGGCAGGCAGGCAGCTCACGCCCTCGCACCGGACTGGGCTTTTGTTCGTCCTGCCGCACGGTTTTAGGACCAAACTGGCCTCTTCTCTGCCAAACGCCACCGTCTAACACGAATCTCTCTCTTGTGCTGGCATTTCAGACCCGTTTTTGGCTTTCCCAAAGCGACTCCGGCCCGGGCCTCAGTCCGCGGTCTAGAGTTTGACAGCTTGGCTGTTTTGAGACGGAAGCACGTCAGCGCGAAGCTGCAAGCCATCCCCCCGCGTCCCAGCCACCATCATGGGAGACAGCAGAGGTAAGAAAATGACTGTGCTGATTCGGGTCTCACCAACGCAGCGGCGTGAATATCCGGCAAACATTTAGTTTATGTACATCTGGGTCAAAGCCACTTGACTTGAAATTATACCGTCAATATATTAGTTGCTTATGAAAGAGATGAATTATTATGACATAAAAACGTGTGACCTATAACCCCCTTTTGGGACAGGCAGTCAATTCAAACTGGTCAATAATCCAAATTATCACCATATGTCTAAAGCCAAGTGGACTTTTAAACTAAGTATTTAAAATGAAGTGTCCTATATTTCTTTTCAGCCTGGGCCATGTGTCGTAATAACACACACACTGTAATAGCTCTAAAAGTTTTAGCATTTATACATAGATGAGTATGATCTCAGTTCTAAATTTTGTTCCAAGCACATAATATCTTACTGTGACGCTCTTGATGTTTGCTGCCAAGCTTTCGCTGGGCTCTTAAGTGTGGAATTTACCTTTGGGGCTGATGATCATTTGACTTGAGCACGATCAGCACACAGAAATGTACGAGCATTGTAGCGGGGTCGCGCAAGTTTGCTTCGAACCTCTGTGTGTATATCAGGTATTAAAAAACAAACCATGCCACTGTTGGCACCACAGTTTCCTTAGCTACGCAGGACTCTTCAAACGCCTCAGTTAAAGTCCTTACTTGTGCTTATCCAGAGCCCTGGGGCTTCAGTCTTCAAGTCTTCAGGGGATAAAAGAACTTCTCGAAATGAGAAGAAAAGACGTGCCCTCAGTATTTAAAAGCATGCTTTCTTCTAAATCTGGAGTTGAATTGTATGAACATAGTCGTCCTTTCATAAGTCATCATGCAATAACTGGCCTCAGAGGGGCCACAGTGATTTGTGTGAGCATACGATTGACTGAATGCTATTCAGAGTGTTTGGGGCAAGAAAATTAATTAGTTGAGACACAGCAGTGAAAAGCATTGAAAGTGTTGCGCACAGCCAGCTCCAGGGAGAGTGCAAACCTAATAAAACTGGTACAAGTCCCATTTTTGTTCACCAGCTTTCAGGTTTGTAATTTTAATGTTTCAGTAAAATCTGACCCACAAATTTCTCCTAGATTCAGATCCCAGAGCCTGAAAGATGACAAAGACAAATAAAATACAGTTTGTTTGTTTTTTTCTCTTGATTGCACACCAGTCAGTGCACATCTCTGTAAACTTTACCCCAGGTGCCTTTTAAAAAACGATTTTAAATACTGACAGATCTAGGGAAGAACTACTCAGTTGTTGCCCATAGCTGTCCAGTGCATTTTCCTTTGGCGCCAAACTGCGAGGTTAAATATGAAGCAGATGTTACTGGGAGTAAAAACTTTTGTGTGCTTTACATTGTGCAGTATGAATATTTAACTGTTGTGTTTAGTGTTTAGCAAATGGAATCAAGACAGCATGAAAGTTGTCAGTAATTACAACCAGGTTGTATTTGTTTTTACAGCAAAAGCGTTAACATTGTGCAAATCCAGAATATTCAGTTGACCTCACCAGAGCAGGAAAGCATCAAGACTGCTTACAAGCAGGAGATATTAGTGATTAAATAGTGTTAAACCAAAATATTTATAAATTACTGCTTGTGTATCAGATTTATTCTTTTCCAGATTATAATTATTATTTTTACAGCTATTTGGTTGATGATTTTACTAGCACACTTGACTGTGCATAGTTTTTTTTTAGACTCCATTTGCTTTGGAAAGCTTAGTTTCCACCGCACTCTTCTCGTTTTTATTTATTTATTTATTTATTTTAGCTGTTTGTATAACCTCTCTACCTTTCTGTGTTTGATCAGATTCCCGTAGCCCGGATAGCTCGTCTGTGTCCTCCCCTCCATCAGGCCAGCGCTCTCCACCGTTGGTTCCCTCAGCCGCCGCTTCCATGACCTCCCTTCCTCCAATCACTTCCGCTGGTGTCAACAGCCCCATCAGCAGTATTGGGTCCCCGTTTTCTGTCATCAGCTCTTCACTTGGCTCACCCTGCTTACCTGGCACCCCTTCAGTGGGATATGGACCCATAAGCAGCCCGCAGGTTAGAAAGGACGGCTGTCATATTTAAGGGACATTTTCATAACAAACATTTCAGTCTATTCACTTGTTGCTTAATTTAATTCATGATTTAGTACCATTTTAAGATTCACTCACTATGTAAGCTTTACAGTTTGGATAATATTTGTCTTTTTTTTTTCCTGATTGTTGGGATGGTCAGATATAAAGTTCAAACATTATTACATTTTTGCAGTATCAAAGTTGGCTATTTAAAATCTTTCTGCCAGATTCTTGGTCAACCCCTTCACCAAGGCACTTTGTGCCCAGTTATGCAGTTTTTCAGTCACAATTCATGATCAGTGAGGCTACTGCTACAGTCCAAAGTCTAAGACAACTGAAGAGGTCAAACCTCTGGTAACACTTGTAGATTATCAAACACACTGTAGAATATGAATGGTAAAAAAAACATTGTGTAGGGGGAAAGTAAAGATTTCTTTGGTTGCGTCCATGTGCTGTGGAGTGTCAGCTCTGTTCATTTTTGGATATCTGAGGTCATGACATTGTTTCCCTCAAAATCTGAAGTTACATTTACAGTTACATTTTGAATTTAAATGCATCCATCGGGTGTGTAGTGGGAGAAAAACTAAGAAGTTACATGGGTGAAGAACTGTGAGCCAAGTTTGTGCCCTAGTAATAATTTAACCAGTCCATATTCTTAAATATGTTTGCGGGTGTATTTGTGTCCCTAAAGAAAAGAGAGAGGGGCTCATAGCTTGTTATCCAACATAAATCCATCTTTAAATGTGTTCATTTAATTCAAGTCTCTATATTTATTGGCACCTGGTTGGAGATCAGATGTTGTTCGCAGTCCACCCTAAATGTTCAGTAGAATGAGGCGTCGCTGAAACACAGCGTTGCAGATCTTATAATTTATTTTATTTTTATTTTCTCTCTTTTCTTTAGATTAACTCAACAGTCTCCATGTCAGGGCTTCATGCAGTGAGCAGCTCTGACGATGTGAAACCTCCTTTGGGCTTGAAGCAGCTGGGGTCCCACAGCCCAGGGCCCATGCTTTCCCAGAAGCGCCTTTGTTCCATCTGCGGAGACAGATCCTCCGGTGATTAAAAAAACCTAAATACAACTCCTTGTTTTCTGACCTTTGTCTTACATTTAGGGCCATAAACTGTAAACATTTTTTGTTTTTCACTCTTTTTCCTCCTCCTACCCACATCCTCTAGGTAAGCACTATGGTGTCTACAGCTGTGAGGGCTGTAAAGGCTTCTTCAAGCGAACTGTACGCAAAGACCTCACCTACACCTGCCGGGACAATAAAGACTGTATGGTTGATAAGAGACAGAGGAACCGCTGCCAGTACTGCCGCTACCAGAAGTGCCTGGCAATGGGGATGAAGAGAGAAGGTAAGCAGGCCGGGAACTAAGAGATCACTTGTTCTTTTGCTCAATCCCCTCTGCTCATAACTGGTAAAAAAAAAAACTGATACTCGTGATTTCTTATCACACAAACACACACAGGGTCAGGTTTACATTTACATGATATTGCGTTTCCTTCCAAATGATGACATGATTTTAGCCTGAACTGTTGTTAATGACAAATTATTTGAGGATGACTTCCCAGCAATCATAGATTTTTGTGAACAAGTTAATAAGAAACTGTATTTGTATTTGATGGACACAATTTGAGCGGCGTTCTTTCAGATTATGTGTTGTCTATTTCTAATATTTTTTAGTAACAGTAGTTTGAAGGGAAAAATATCTGTATATTTAGTGTTGATCAGCTAAATTATGGGTTTCCGGAGCAAGAAAAACTTTTTTTTTTTTTTTTTGTAAACAGTGGTATGTTTTGTATGTAGAATTGACACTACTAATAAAGTGCCCCCTGTTCTTTTGGTTTTTTTTCCCTTTCATATCAGAAAACCTACACTTTAGCCACCTTCACTTACATGTACGACTGACAAGATCCCATAAAACCACCAGATATTTCCCAGCTCAGGGAAAGAAAGATACATTCCAAGTCAAGAGTTCAGTGCAGTACACATACTAATATATCGTACACAATAATATATCGTACAATTAAGGGTGTCTCTTTCTCAACCTTGGTTCATCTGAGAAATTACAATCTTCCTTTGCATAAAAATAAAGGACGCTGTATATTCAAAAACCATTTCATGACAGCCAGTTTGTGTAGTAACACCCTCCTGTATACAGGAGTCTTTTTTGCTGTTGATATTCAACATGAACAATTCTAACTTGAGTGAGTACTTTCAAGAGGAATAACAATATGTAGTATAATTTCTTGCATAGTCATATTCTTGTATCAAAAAACACGTTAACCAGAATTTTAATCAGTCAGTGGTAAATATATCTCAAGAACTGTTCAAATAAAACAGCCATAGCAACAAGAAAGCTCATTAACTCCCCATGTTTTCTCACTATTAACAGCACCGCTGAGAATTCAACAGATACCAGCAGAATACAATGATTTACAAATCTCATCAACCCATATTTTATTCACAACATGACATATCAGATGTTGAAACTGAGATATTTTACCATTTCATGGGAAATATTAGCTTAATTTAAAATTGATGGCAGACTCACATGTCAAAAAAGTTTGAACAGGGGCAACAAAAGGCTGAAAAAGTAATTGCCACAAATCAAAAACAAATGGAGGAGCATTTGACAACTAATTAGGTTAATTGGCAACAGGTCAGTAACATGACTGGGTATAAAAGGAGCCATGTAAAGATGGGCAGAGGTTCACCAATCTGCGACGAACTGCGTCTAAAAAAAATGTGGAACAATTTCAGAAAAATGTTCCTCAATCTAAAATTGTGAAGACTTTAATAATATCATCCAAAAATTCAACAATACATTAGTCACAGTGGTGCTGAGCTGATCTGGCTCATTATATTTATGTAACGCTTACATTACTCAATGTTCCAATTGAAAGGGAGAACATTTTTAAAAGTTAACAATGACTTGTTTTTTGTGTCATACTAGTCACTTCACGGTGAAAATCACATCAGATCCGTTATAAGCCAGAAGATTAGTTGCTGCTAAGTCTCTTAAAGCTGAGACATTTGGTCACTGTTGTTACAGCAATGATCATTGTAGTCATGGGGTTTTGAATTAGATGAAAGGAACACTCAGTCAGCTGTCTGTGGCAGGTAGTTGGTACATAATCTGCAAAGCCTCAAGCTGTAATCTGGAGCCTAACCAGCTAACTTTAATGGCAGATCTGTAAAGTAGTCATTAAATGTGCATTGGTGTGCATTTTAAGTAAGCAAGCTTCAGCAATATTTGTTCAAAGTGAGACAGACAGAACGAGTAGAGAGGGAGATGGGGGTGGGTAAACCTTGTATACACTAACCCCCTTTCCCCCTCTCTTCCTCTTTTTGTTTCCTCTCGTTGTCTCTCTCCCCCCTCCCTCCTTCTGTAGTGGCCAAGATGAACGACAGATGTAAGGAGAAGAGGGAGGGAGGGGTGTGTGGCTGTGACTGCATGAGTGAAGCAGAGAGATATTACATTGCATTTCAATTAGTAGGAGCTAGTTCAAAATGTTTTTCCATAGTTTCTTGCCAGTGCTTAGAGGTGGATGAGTGCCAGCCTTGAATCACTTTCCCATGTTTTTCTAACCCTTATAGATCCAGGGAAAGTTTGCTGAGTATGCACAATCCTGTTAATCAACATCTTACTTTAGCTTAAGTTACTTATTGTTTTTTCTTATATGGGTGTTGTTTGTAGTCAGACATGTAAAATCAATAATTCATTTATTAAAAACAGATGCTTTTAGATGCTCAAGCCAATAAAATTAGCTGTTTTAATTATAAGTAATGACCACACATACAATGGTAAAACTGATAGTGCCCTTCCACAACAAAACAAAATCATCCTCGAAATACAGTGCATCCAGAAAGTAATCCCAACGCTTATGTTTTCCACATTTTGTTATGTTACAGGCTTATTCCAAAATGTATTAAATTCATTTTTTAAATGTTCTAAAACAATACCCCATAATGAAAATGTGAAAGAAGTTTGTTGGAAATATTTGCAAAGTAAAAAAAATCACATGTACATACTTATTCAATACCATTGCTTCATACTTTGTTGAAGCACCTTTAGCACCAATTACAGCCTCAAGTCCTTGAGTCTGATGCTACAAGCTTGGGACACCTATTTTGGGGCAGTTTCTCCCATTCTTCTCTGCAGTACCTCTCAAGCTCCTTCGAGTTGGATGGGCAGCGTCGGTGCGCAGCCATTTTCAGATCTCTGCAGAGATGTTCAATCGACTTCAAGTCTGGGCTCTGGCTGGACCACTCAAGGACATTGTCCTGTAACCACTTCCTTTGTTATCTTGGCTGTTCTTAGGTTGGTTGTCCTGTGGAAAGATGAACCCTCGCCCCAGTTTGAGGTCCAGAACAGGTTTTCATCAAGGATGTTTCGGTGCATTGCTGCATTCATCTTTCCCTTGATCCTGACATCAACAGCATGATGCTGCCACCACCAGGCTTTACTGTAGGGATGTATTGGCCAGGTGGTGAGCGGTGCCTGGTTTCCTCCAGACACGACACTTTCAGGCATTCAGGCCAAAGAGTTCCCTCTTTGTTTCATCAGACCCGAGCATTTTCTTTCTCGTGCTCTAAGAGTCCTTCAGGTGGGCTGTCATGTGCCTTTTACTGAGGAGTGGTTTCCGTCTGGGCACTCTAGTGCAGAGAGGGTTGTTCTTCTGGAAGGTTCTCCTCTTTCAACAGAGAAATGCTGGAGCTCTTTCGTAGTGAATATTGGGTTTGTGGTCAGCTCCCTGACTAAGGCCCTTCTCTCTCTCGATCAGCTCAGGGAAGTTTGCCCGGCCGGCTCGGCTTGCTCTGACATGCACTGTTAACTGTGGGACCTAATACAGACAGGTGTATGCTCAACTGAATTTCCCACAGGTGGATTCCAATCAAGTTGTAGAAACATCTCAAGGATGATCGATGGAAAAGGCTGTGAATAGTTATGTACAGTTAATTTTTTTTTTAAATAAATTTGCAAATATTTCAAACAAACCTTTTTCATGTTGTCATTATGGGGTATTGTTAATTTGATCCAGTTTGGAATAAGGCTGTAACATAACAATGTAGAAGAAGTTAAGCGTTGGAAATACTTTTTGGATGCACCGTAACTTGAAACTGCCCAAAGTAATACAGAGACAAAAAATAAAAATCAGTTTTTGCTTTTCCTTTTTTGATTCAACAGGATATGTAAAATTATACAACGAATGGAAATGGCCCTGACAAAAGTAATCAAACTCTAAACCTAATGTTTATGTGCAGAACCTTTCGAGACAATCGCTGCAAACAAGGCATTTCTGTAGCTCTAAGTTAGACTTTAGTATCTGCCAACAGGTAGCTTAGTAAACTGCTCTAGCAGATTCAGCTTTGAAGGGGGCCCTCTCCAGGCTGCACGTCACAGCTCTTTCTATAAATGTTGATTAGAAATCAGATCAGGGCTCATAAACATTGGACCCCCCCCCCCCTCCCATTTCAAGACAATGGAGCAAGAAGGTGAACCTGAACGTACAGTATAAACAACCAAGTTTTTAAGCCCTGTTGTTAAGTGACATCAGTGTTTGCTGATGGGTCTGGCTGGTTCCAAACAATTTGTAATGCAGTGACTTTAGCTATGTTTATTTCATTTGTCTTTATGTGTATAAATATGTCCACACAGTTTATCTGAAGGGGTAAAATGCTCCATCTGTGATTATTATGCATGTCAGCCTCATTAGGGCCTAAAGAAAAAGGGAAATGCAGTGTGTTTGCATTAAGTTCTATACTATACTTTGGCTTTATTTGCACATAAATCTGTGCTGCCATCTTCCCTCAGTGACCTGATTTCTCAAACGTGTGAACATTTAAAATCCTAACTTTCCCTATGTAGGACTTAATTTTCTGACAGATTAGTAATCTCCACAAATTTCCAGCTTTTAGAAAATGACACTGATTTCCATCTGAGTGTGGCTTCACAATACTAAGCTAATCCATTTGTTTGTCTTGTACGACCTATTTCTGTCTTTGAAGTGGGCCTGAGTATGAAAGGCTGTATGAGAGTGCCATGAACTTTACACATCTGTTTCTTCTTTCTCATTAATTATTGTCTATTTTCCCCTGTCCTTTTTTTTCCCTCTTTGATTGCAAACCTTTTGTACACCAATAATTTTCTTTCATTTCTCTGCTTCATTGTCATCACATTTTTTCTTAATCAATCTGGTGTTTGTGTCACATCTTTCCGACTCAACTTTTGCCCAGTACTTCTCATTCTCTTTCTCTGTTTTCCTTGTTTGTAACAATATCTGATGTGCCCAAACCCTTTGCTTCTCTGTCCTTTGCTCTGGCACCATTCCTGTTTCTGTGTTCTTTCACATTTCACAATCTTTCCATCCCACATACTTTACTTTTCTTTTGTCTCTTCGTCCTTTTTCTCATACTTTACTGTTTTTTCTTTCTTTTTTTTTTTTTGTCCTGTTCTCGTCTCTGTCCAACCCCAATCCCCCGTCTTGCAGCTGTCCAAGAAGAGCGGCAGAGGAACAAAGAACGAGAAGGAGAGGTGGAGTCAACCAGTGCGGTGAACGAGGAGATGCCGGTGGAGAAGATTTTGGAGGCAGAGATGGCCGTAGAGCAGAAGACTGAGCTTCATGCAGATGGAAGTTCAGGCAGCAGCTCTGTGAGTAGTCTGAGTCGTGCAGACCTGCCAGTGTGTATTCATTTTGTGTAGCAGGTACACATTTTAATATCAAGTATACTGGTATGATTATTCTCTCTAAATGAAGCGAAAAACAAGTGACACCTTGTGAGCAGTGTGTAAAAGTCACAGTTGGCCTTGTATTTGCATTAACCCTTCTATGTCATAGTAGGAATCAGATGGACCCAGTGCCTGCTGGGCCTTTAGCAGCTCTGACAGAGCTCTCAGTCAGACCTTTGGATCAGTCCAACCACTGACTAACAATAGCACTTTAGAGTTGCAGTTAGTGTTTCGTCAGTTGCGTTATTGTATTCATGTATTTATAATGTTTTCTCATGGCCTCATCAATCCATGGCTGCGTTTATATGCACTTAAGTAACCAGGTTACAGTTGGCTTTCACAGGAAAGCTGATTTATTAAGTGTCAGAAATCGGGGGAGGAGATTAGGGAAAATCAGAAATCCCAGGTAAATTTCTCTCGGAGAATGCAGATTAGCTTAATGCTAATCAGCATTCTTAATGAACAAGTTAAAACAAAGTCCGACAGAAAATGAACTACCACAAAGTGTCTCATAGAAGTCTAAATAAGTCTCCCTCCGCCATGGATTTTTAAAATTCAGACTGTTGTGCATCAGCTGCATGTGTCTGTCCTTTGTCTCCCCCTGTGCTATCACTCTGCTGTGACACCAACCCACACACAGGCACATGCAGAGATAGAGAAGCCAAATGCAGTGCTTTGCATCATTATACAGTTAAACACTGTGCACCAGGCTTCTGAAATAAGTCAGAGGTGGAGGAAAAATCAGGTTACACTTGTGTTGCATGTATATTAATATTTCCCGTAACCAGGTTTCATGCATGTAATCATCCTTCCCCGATTACCCGAAGAGCTGGTTTCTCGGAGTTCCCCGGTTACTTAAGTGCATGTTAACGCAGTCTATGATGACAAATGTCATCTAGAACTTGGTGCCATTCGCTTGTTAACACTCCATGGAAACATAGTAAGAGAAATTAAAAGTCCTGTCCTCTCTTTTCATAGGCTAGCAACAAATCATATAGCCTATGTGCTACATGTTAATGTTAATGCCCAGACACCACAGCTGAGATAGGCTCCTAAATTTTAATTTGTTTAAACCTTTTTCATGTAGAAGTTTACATTAATGTATAACTTTTGAGTTTATAATTAAGTTTGAGGTGCTTGAACAGAAAAAGGGTATGTTGTTTTAGGAAATGTAGTCCCTCATGGTTGAGTTATTTGAGTAAATAGTTACCCATAATCCTCCAAATCTGCTTTCCTCAGCCCAACGATCCTGTCACCAACATCTGTCAGGCAGCAGACAAGCAGCTCTTCACACTGGTGGAGTGGGCTAAGAGGATCCCTCACTTCTCTGAGCTGCCCCTGGATGACCAGGTCATCCTGCTACGTGCAGGTGAGCTTTCAGTCTGACTGAGAAATCGATAGTGATTCTACTGGTTACTGCTGATAACTTGTTGAGTATTAACTTGCACCCGACAGCATGCCAATAAATATAAAGTAAATGGTTATGTCAGTGCATCATTATATTGCTTCCAGTAAAATGTGTGGTCTCCTCTGTGCATATTAGAGATTGCTATAAGCTTGGCAGACACTGTACGGATTTGGCTTAATGTTTTGCCCGGATTTTTAGAATCAGTCTGAATTTCACTCTGACCGGTTGTCATTTGATGTGGAGTGTGAGCAGGGTCCTGGAACCCCATTAATTCCCTGAATGACAAATGGTCCTGCTTGCCAACAGTATATTGGATTTCTGGCACATCAAAGATTTTGGTCGGCCTTCTGCAGTGTTAGGAGTTCCAAGGTCTGATTTTTCACGTGGCTCCTGTCAAAATATCTGCAGCTTTAATATTATTGGAGTGGTTTATTTTACAAATGATCATATACAGAGTACTGTGATATAAAACAGAATGTCACTGCAGAACAGATGCATATTAACAGCTGTGTCTTGCAGCTATCTGTGGCTCCATATTATTCATGTCCCTCTTCTTAGAATCCCAAGAGCAACATTCCTATCTTTTTGTCATTTTGTTTGAGTAAATTTTATAGTAATTGCCACTGCACAAACCCAACCAGAGGCTCAGTGCTGATGTTTAGTGTCAGCTTCTCATCGTGACTGGCTGATTGATTGATTTGTACAGTGCAAGCAGAGATGTGACGGGTTCTGGCCAGCTGGGAAGGCTGATTTAACATCTAGTGCAAGTTAATTCATTGTACGTGATTAATAGATTTTGCACAGTGTGTCTAGGTTCAAAAAAGCATTATGATACCCTTCCAATCTTTCAAATCAGCACAGATGCTGTTTTGAACATCTCTCAGACATTATTAAGTGAAACCAAAAATTATGACCTGTGATTTTTGCTTATTTAAAAGCATTTAATAATGCGTTTAGAATCAACTTGATTAGAATTGTGAATGTTGTGCAGGTTTAACTTGGAGATTGCAGTAGTAACTCAGTGTAATCTAAAACACTTAAACAAAGTAGTTTTCCGAAGCCTTGTAAAACTATGGCAAATCAGAAATGCGTTGAATGTATTTGCTTTATTTATTTCCAGGCTAAGGTAACAGGTAGTTTGTGGCATTAGTTAATACAAATTAATAGCAGTAGGTGTTCATTGAGAAAACTTTCATTGGTTAAATTACCATTTGACACATTCAGTCAAATCAGGTATTAAGAAATCAAAATCCGCCCAGTAGTGAAACATCAATACATGGTTTGCTAGATATATTGAGACTCTTATCTTCAACAGGCTGGAATGAACTCCTGATTGCATCGTTCTCCCACCGCTCCATCTCAGTGAAGGATGGGATTTTACTGGCCACCGGCCTGCATGTCCACAGGAACAGCGCTCACAGTGCAGGTGTTGGAGCCATCTTTGACAGGTAATATTAGATTAGAAATTCTCCATAATGGAATAATTTCCTGTGCATTGAGACATTTGGGTGGGTGACTATTGGAGAGGACATGCCACTGTAATAATACTTAGTTTGCTGTAGAGATTTAGAATGATGTGCTTTTCTACTCCCCTTTGAAACTGTGTAGGATCCATGCTTAGATAGATTTACACCGTATTAGCAGTACAACTTATTCTAAGCTTAAAATAGACAGAATGCGAAATCCGCATTCCCTATTTGAAATCACTTTGTAAATTCACATAAGTCTCTAGATGAATTAAGAAGAAACCCTTGGCTTAATTTTTCCACATAAATTTCTTCATCTCCAATGGTTTCTCACACACACACACACATTCTTGTAATTTAACCACAAAAGTTACTGGGGTTTAGCTAGATTACCGACTGGTGTAAGAGTTTAGGATACTGTATCTTCATTTTTGGGTGGCTGCAGCTGCTGTGTTCTGCATTGGCTGTAATTGGCTGAGAGCCATTGTTGCTTTAGTACTGCCTGTAGGGTGACAGTGCATGCGAGGCTGGTGACTAATGCTTTACCCATAGACATGCATGCACACACTCAGCGGCATAGCATCTACTGCAGCACTTGGTAATGTGATAATGGCTGGCTATTGTACAATACTAATGTGACTATATATGTAATAGGAATGTCCCTAAAAATTTTTTTAAATAAAAGTTACCAGATTAATTGCAGCAACATCCCATTATGACATGAACCAGCAATGTTTTAGTACACGTTCTGTGCTTTGAGTTATTGTTCATTACATTGTCACCTACTTTCATTGTAAATATCAAAATGTCTGATTTTTATGTAAAATCTTTATTAGAAAGTGTCATTTCACTGTTAATTACACAGTAACAACATTATTGTAAATATTAATTTTGCTTAGACATCCCGTCAGTGTTAAAGCCAGCTAACTGGGCTCATGGCAAACGGCTGAATACTTTTCCTTTCATAGTTATTACTTCTCTTCCCATAGCACTGCTCTTTAGTAGCAGGCTTCTGTTTCAGCTTGGCATCAACATCTGTTTGAAGCACCTCAATGATTCTCTTATCAAAGCAGATAGAATTAATGAGACCTCTGAATCTTATTTCTTTGTAATGCATTTCTTTAAAAGATTTCTTAGTGAGGGGGCTTCTAGTACAGTAACTGAAAACTTGAACGCACAGCTATATGATGGAAAGGCATAAACTGACACAGTACTTCAGAAAGCTCAACATTTTATAAACCGCACCAGCTTTTTTGGTCATTTAAAGCCATATAAGCCAGTACCCCCGAATCCATCAGTGAAGGAAGTGTGATAACCTGTAACCAGGGCTCGAAATTAACACTGTCCCCAGGACAATAAAAAATCCTTAAATATTTCACACAATTTTGGGTTATTTGCTGTAAAAATGCAAAGATAAATAAATATTTGTTTTCTGAGTTCCTAGGATATCAGTACTTTAGGAAGACCAGGGAAATAAAGGGATCTGAAAATGTTGTAGCTGCCTATGTCTCTCTCTGTGAGTGAGGGCATAGTTCAGCCAACTGTCCCTGGTTGCAAGCAGAAAGGAAGCAGATGGCTCAGGTAAAGTCGAACTTGCTTTCCACTCGAGTTGAGTAGTATCCGCGCTTATTTGGCTACGTGCAAGAAAACCCCTCTCCGACCATTGATAATAAATTATTAAAACACACATTAAATGATCATAACTTCGTAGAAATGTGATAAATTCAGTTCAAATACACTTTGCAGTTAAAGGAATGAATTCCTTTTCAAACTGAGTCAGTCTAATTCATTAGTCCTGCAGTCGGTCCTTCCTCTTGAATTGATAATGAGAATTATCGATAATTTGATAATTCATTGCAAGAAAAAATGAATTTCGAGCTCTATGGGCAATAGGTTCACACAGAAAAAGCTAAGCACACATTGCATATTTTGTATAGATATAGTATTTTCTTTGTCACATCTACTAAATGAGATGAATGGCAATAATGTGTAGGCGTGTTTGGGTTTTGTCGTTAGTTAATTTTATGTTGTTCTAAGTTACTTTCCTAAAATATCGACGTTGAGAGTTAATAGTTTTAAAATTACAAGCAGCTTTTACATATTTACCAGTCTATTTAGCTGTTACACATTTAAATAATTTCTGCTTAAATAAATTTGAATGTAATTTTGTCTTTTTTTTTTTCTTCATTTTTGAAATCGTGTCAAGTGTTATTTATATAGCCCAGTTTCAGAAATCGCAAACTTGGCTCAATAAACGTCACAGTCTGTACAAAAACAACATTCTCCATCCTTTGACTTAAATCAAATAATAGAAACCTTTCCAAAAAAAAGCTTTAATTGAGGAAAAATGAAGGGACCCCCTCCTCCAGGACAAACTGACATGTCACTTTAAAATATAATATCCGAAAACTGATCAAATGTTTATCAGACTTTGATGATACAAATATCTTTGGGGGCAAATATTGAGCCCAGACATGGAAAGACTCAAAACGGTTCTGATGCAAGTTCTTAAATCTTCAGAAAGTAATCTTTATCACCACTGATCTTATTTTAATTTTTTTACCATTTGATATCATACATTATGTAATCATTCATTATCTCTCAGAAAACAGACCGAATATTGTAGTAACAATGTAACTGTGTAATGACATTGTAATAACACATTGTGATTGCATACACAGGGCGCACAATGCTGAGGTTGGGGCCATATTTGACAGGTAATTACGCCACTACACCAACACTTTTCTTAAACCCCTCCTCTTGAGTCAGTTTTAGGCTTTCGGGCATTACTGCAGCTTTGCAGAAGCCAGCCAGTTTTTGCCGTTACATGTCTTATCAAACCAAGTGCTGGTTGAGCCTCGCCAAAGTGTAATGAGCAAATCAGAATGTCTGGGCTGGCAGTGCAAAGCTAAGCTTGGGCATTAACTGTGGGATGTGGTCACATCATGCAATTTAGCTCAGTCCGGTCAATTAGTCTTTAGATGATGTAATTCATACTTTAGTTGAGCCTTTTGGAGCCGTTGTTGGCTCTCATCAGTCCAGAAATCTCTTTCCTCAGGTTTCTAAAAAAGCATTTATTAGTACCTTGTTGCAGGCTAAAATACCTGCTTTTGCGTCATCTTAAAAAAAATGTGATGGATGCTGCAATGTTTTAAATCCCAAGGTTTTTACAGAACTGTAATAATGCAAACTCCTGGGGGGGGAACTACTTTATCCCTTGTGTTCGGTGTATTAATAGTTCGTGCAGCGTTGCACTGGATTGTGGCCTTTGGTGTGTAATATCATTCTACCTCATTAATAGCTGGTGGATAAACTGTCATTACTAGTAAACTGGTGATAAACTGGTTATTGACTCTCTCTACTTTCCTCCTGGACTGGTCCACTCCTATTTAATGCAAGTCACAGTTTACAAAGTTTAAACACAGAGTTGTTGCCTAAACACAGTCCAAAGTGACATTAGTATGTTATTGAACTACACACGGAGGCATGATGATGCCTCTTTCTGAAGACGGACTGTGTTAATATAACGTTGCCAAGATACATCTTGGGTGTTTATTCTGTTTTTTTCCA
Source organism: Channa argus (assembly GCF_033026475.1). Taxonomy (NCBI): domain Eukaryota; kingdom Metazoa; phylum Chordata; class Actinopteri; order Anabantiformes; family Channidae; genus Channa; species Channa argus. Next base: position 7,050,872 of record NC_090197.1, read on the forward strand.
GGTCAAGTTTTTGTTTCTACTGGTTGCATGCATTGTTTTTTAATAATAGGATGCCTGGGTTAGCTCGGTATGGTGCGTTCACACATATGGATACCAAGTATTTGGCCGTACCTGGACTCTGGCAAATCGATATTTTTGGGGGGGGGGTTGTATTAAGCATGTAATTTACCTGCTCTGCTCTCAGTGGACAGTTGTTTGCCAACTGCAGACACTGTACAGATTAATTTTTTTTTTTAGAGTGACAATGTTTGCCTTAAACACAGGTGTATATTAGTGCTGGGATAAAAATAAAAATATGTGTTCAAACCCAGAACACATATTTGTTTCACTCTTTTAAAATGGTCCTGAAGTTTAGTCTGGACTAAACAAGAAATATAACGTAAACACTAAAAACGGTGGAATTGTTAAGTAGAGTAAAACCAAAATTCTGACTCAGCCACAGCCAGAACCAGTTTGCCACCCTAGCCAGTGTTGTCTCTGCAGAACCAGCAGTTCAGCCATGCCTTAAGTAGTTTGGACAATGATTTGCTTTGAGAGGTAACCGTAATTAACAATTTAATTATGTAGTCTGGTTCCTCTCTGTTGTTCCTATGTTCTTTTTCCTTTCATTACTCCCCTCCTCTCCTCACCTCTCCTGTCCTCCCCTCTCCTCTCCTCAGGGTTTTAACAGAACTAGTAAGCAAGATGAGAGACATGCAAATGGACAAGACAGAGCTGGGCTGCCTTCGAGCCATCATCCTTTTTAACCCAGGTAGGCTTACTGGTGGAATAAAGAAAAAAACGAATGGAAGTTATCTAAAGTATTGCTAAGGAAAGTTTTTTCCATCTCCATGTAGAGATAATATAAATGTTTTCTTTTTTCACCTAAAGATGCCAAGGGTTTGTCCAACCCCAGTGAAGTGGAGCTCCTGAGAGAGAGGGTGTATGCATCTCTTGAGGCCTACTGCAAACAGAAATACCCCGATCAGCAGGGCAGGTAGGCTATAACACATTGTTCACATCCTGACAACGGCTTGTAATGAGCGATTTTGCTGCTTATAAGTATCAGCAGCCAAATATTCAACTCCGTGACCTGGGCCCATTTTTTGTACATGGATTTAACGGGTTAGCTAAACATGTTTTTGATGATTTAGGAGGAACCTTTTCCAGATCTCCTGGTTCATCTAAAGTCAATTTAAGCGGCTTGCAATCGCAACAGATATTTAGGAGCAGGTTTGTCTTTGTCTAGGTTTAGTCTGTTAACAAAGTAACCTCTGAGATTTGAACGCTTGTTGTACCAGGAAGTCTAAGGGCAAAAAAATGTGTGTTTAAAAAGTGTTGCATCGGCGTGTGAATGGGTGAATGAGAAGCAGTGTAAAGCGCTTTGAGTAGCAATAGTTAGAAAGGTGCTATAACAGTGCAGACCATTTATTTATGGTTTAGTCAACAACACAAGACTGAACAGTAATCTCAGACGATAAAATCCATCTTTTCTACTGCACGTCTCAATTGAGTTTGAAGAACTAACATAACTGTATAACCTGATCCAGCATTACTCATTTAATCTTAAATCTCTTAAGCCTCATATGAAGGAAAGAGCCCAGAAAATGTCACCTAAGCACAGAACTGCATTTTATAATTACCGTGGTTTTTGCCAGATGCCCGACAAACACATCTACCAAAAAGACACTGAGAACATCTGTCTTGTTAAAAGAGAACTTTTCTAAACTAATTATATTTTCCGTAAGCCTTGTACAGACACTAAAGCCAGCAATGAATTGCCTCTACTCACGGGAAATGTCTATCATTCTGCAACCTTTGCCCTGTCGCGGTGCCGTAGACCTCATTTACTGTCCAGAAATGAAAGCAGACCGTTCAATGGGTGACATGAAAATATTAAAAGATATCGCTCAGTATCCCAGTGAGTCGTGCTTACTTCAGACCACTGCACAAAGGGCTCCACCCAGTGGATTGGGGCGGCTGGCTGGTGTGGTTTTAATCATTTTTGAACAGCAACAGAATTGTTTTTTGTGTCTGTATGGAGGCTGATGACAATATAATTAATTGATATCTGTGCTTTAAAAAGTTTTCCATTTGACGACAGGGATCTACTTCTAATAACTTAAATTTGATGGTTGGTTACTCATCAAACTGGATGGTTACATGTTCTGATAGACTGCAGTAGCCTTTGTATAATTTTACTGCACAACCTGCAGCAATTTGTTATGCTAGATAGTTACATTTGTGCTTTTCTCCAGAATGCTCCATGAGCTGCGGACATTTCTCACTCTACTCACATTTTCTTTGCTTTTTCTGTTGTCCAGATTTGCCAAGCTCCTTCTCCGTCTCCCAGCACTGCGCTCTATTGGCCTGAAGTGCCTGGAGCACTTGTTTTTCTTTAAACTGATTGGTGACACACCCATCGACACCTTCTTGATGGAGATGCTGGAGGCGCCTCACCAGCTCACCTAGATGAGTCAGGTTGGGTCCGGCCAGGATCTGATGCACACAAGGATTATCGGCACGTTGCCCCGTGTTGGGTCATTGGCTCTTCTCGTTGGGCCGCACTTAACCTGCTGGTTTCAATGTACCAGCTCTCACAGTTTTACACACACACACACACATAAACACACACACACTTATTCACTGTCACCGGCTAATTATTGTCACACATGCACATGCAGGTGTTAACTTGCATACATTGATTGACATACAACATGACTAATATACAAATAATATGGCTCAGAATGAACAGTATGCTATACAAAAACATACACACGTGTTCACCATCTTTCCCATACTCGGTTTTCCACCATAGAGGTTACGACTCAAGGAATATATCCCTCTTATTCACATATACAGTAAATGTCTTAATTTCAGATTACCTATCATTTTCACATCTTCATCTCAGTGTTTTTTTTTTGTTTGTTTGTTTGTTTGGTTTCTGGTAACCGATATACTTCCTCTGTTTTTACTTGGGTTGCTTAGTTACTTTGCTAGGTGCCCCTTTGTTTAATCTGGTTACATAGTCAGATATGGTTTTAAGCTAAAATCAGGTGCGTAGCATTTCATCAGTCCACCACCAAACAAGTACGCTTTCTATTGGAACTGTTCTCTAATGGACAGGAAGACACACCATCCCAGTTAGTTCATTCGTTAACATTGAAATATTTTATTCATTTATTGAATATTCATGCTGAAACTTGTTTTGAGTTTCTATTTTGAAGTACTGTACTCATGAAATGAGAGCTTTTTCCAAGGCATTGAAATCCAGGAAAAGGGGGCTGGGAGCACTTTCTTGAACAAGCTTAGTCTCTCCCACCCTGATGCGCACAGCAGGCTTTGTAAGACAAGAAGAATGACTTGAATTTTATTTTCTTTTTTTCTTTTTTTTTTTTTTTTTCCAGTTTTGATTTTTGTCCTTTTCTCTGCTTGGGCAGTGTGTGGGTATTTTAAAGTGCATTAGGCTCACAGAAAATAAGGCCTCATGCTAGACAAAATAGTATTTGAAAAAAATGGTTTCTCTTATTTTTCTCCTGTTTTTCCAAATCCTCCCTTTGCTGGTGGTCATGTATGCACTTTTCTGAGTTGTAATTGTGTAAATGTTTTTATTTCCCAGAAGTGACCATCTATTCGCACACACCTAAGATGACCTTGAAGGTACTATGTGTAGGGTTTTCGCGTTATCACATCGTATTTGGCCACTTCCTGTACAGACGTCCCAGGCTTTAGGAATTAACACTAACCATCAGTCAAATGGTTGCAATTTTTTTTGGTTGCTATATTGGTCTGTCCTAACACTCTGAAGCTCAAAGTCTATTGTTCTTGATATGTTGCTCTGTGTGTCAGGACGCTACCTTTTATCGTCTGTCCATAGGCCATGGAAGAGGAAAATAATGTCCTTTGCTCTTTGAGCAATTCCGCATGTAATTAATTAGCCAATATCTAAGTTTTGTGGCCGATCAGGTAAACGCCCGACATTTCGGCACATATTGAAGTGTTCTTGTACAAGATATTTAAACCGTTTGAGAGGGACTGCTTTGTTTAAAGATGCTGCACTCTGTCCCCTCTGTTATTAATTATTACCAGTATAAGACAGGACCAGTTTAAGTGATCCAACAGTGGCAATAATGCAACATTTAATTTCACCAGTTAGCAACTTTTTTTGGCTTATTTGCAAATACTTTAGTAGTCGGCTGTTTATGAATAGATCTTGGTAGACAATGCACCGGTGTTGCAATTGTGTGTTGTTACTGTAATGCAATAATGAAATTATTTAGTGCTATGTAACGGAAATCCTACACCTACTACCTGCAGCTTTTGAACTTTACTTGTGTGTGTATTGACTTTTGTACAGTAGATGTAAATAATACAAAACAAACCCAAGACTCATGCAGAAACACAAGCCTGTTCATGCCTATGTAATTGTGAATACGTGAATCCACCAAACACATGAACACATGCTTTCTGCGGTTGAATCAGCATTAGAACTTACTCCCACGTGAGAATATCACCATAAAATTATTATTGAGCCCAGGGCCAAACTACACCTCACTGCTGCTTTTGCACCAGCTTCTGCCACTGTTTCCTGTTCTTGGTAATTGATAGACTGGATTTCAATGACAATAGCACTTGACATTTACTGTGATTGAAATTTGTGGGGAAACTGAATCTCAGCATAGCAGTGGGAAGTCAAAGCAGCTACCACATAATCAGGAGACGTAAAGCAAACTATCTTTACAAGCTCAAAGATGAGCAGTACTGGGGTGCACATAAAGATTTATTACCATTTTTTTGTTTTGTTTTGTTGAAGTATTTAAAAGAGTGTTGGAATTTTTGAGGCATTTTTGCCTTCATATTACTTGCCACATTTCATAGAAATTAGAAACATACATTTTGCAGTATCATTCTACAGGGAAGAGGTAAAGCTGACCTCTACAAGGTGCTAATTAATTAGTATGGTATTTTAGTTTAAAACTTGCACATTTACATCAATGCAAACACAATATGCAAGTACACCGAGACAAATCAACCCTTCTCAACTCTTTGAACAGATCTACGGAAGATGTAGAGTTCCCGCGTAGATTTTATTTTCTCCTTTTATGACACCCGACTATGGAAAATTTGCCGGTGGCTGATGAGCGTTTGTGGCTCGACCAAACGCAACCACTCTTTTGTATTTTACAAAGCAGTAAGGCTGGTGGAAGGAGACGGCGTAGCTGTTGAATGTTGGGGTCCAACAGCCACTTCGACCAGAACTAGCAACGAGCTTCCTGTCCTGCAGATAGTCCAAATATTTCTTCTTAGAGAGCCCGTCCACATGTGATGTGGACTTTAGGGCTGAAATTTTAAAGACCTGTAAAACAGGTAGTTTTATTTCACATGTCAGTGTGTTGTTCTAACCTTAGTGTTTAGTGTTTTCAGTTTTTCCCCATCCATGGATACGTATGGCCAACTCGGCAAAAAAAAATAAAAAGTCCGCAGATGTCCAATAATTTCCTGCATGCAGAGAAAATACAGCCCCCTTCTGTATCATTGCATTTTTTTTACTCTTTATTTTAATTTTTCTTTTCTTATGACAAAGTAAAGCAAGGTGGCATTAAGCACCAGCATCATCAACGGTGTGTTCTCATTGGTTTAGTGGGTTGAGTTGGTTGAGATGAGATGAATACTACCAGTCTACGTTTAGATACTTGAGTGAAAAATTATTTGTGGCTTTGAGAAACGTGATCTGGTTTAGAAGTTATAGGTTAGAACCAATATGAGCTCTTTTTCTCGATGTCTCCCATACCTCTTTTTGACCAATGCAAGCAAAGAGCTAGTTCTGCGCTTGTGCTTGTGCTTGTGCCACGTCGGGGTTAATTTATCTACCAAACCTTCATGGCAGTGCAGCGTCTCTTTACAAGTGATGTTTCTGGCTGCACAAGCCTACATTGGCATCCAGTCACGATTGTTCCGGTGCATTTCCGGTGCTCGTGATTGCAGAGGATTGGAATTATGTTCACGAAAACATTTTTTTTTCCTATTAACACTAAACGTAAGACATTAATATTAGCTTTTGATGTCTTTGCCTTTAGCTAAGCTGCTTAGCATCAGCTGCACTGGTATCATTCACATTGCAGTTAAAAACAACTAATAAATGATCCAAAAATTAACCATTACAACAAAGCTTTATTTGATCTTATTGGTTACAATAGTCTCATCCCAAGCAGTTCTTGGTTCTAGACTAGCAAAGGGCCGGTGCCGTTCTGGAACCAGTTTTCCTAGACTGTTTTTTGGATGTCAAAATGTGAATAACTGCTGCAGAAAGCAAGACTGGCTCTGAACCAGCCGTCTAACTGCCTTGGTGGAAAAGGGGCATCAGAGAACAGGCTGACTTTCGATTTTTGTGCTTTTGTAAATAATCCCACCCTCCGTTGACATCTCACCACCTTTCTCTCCAGAATTTTAATTTTGAAGCTTCGCCTGTTGAATGTTCAAGTCTGCTGCTACCGCATCATGTTTATAGCCGGGAATGGGAATGATTACAGTCGGCCAAGTGCTGAAGGATCCACTAGTTGACATTAAATGCAGCTGACTGAAAGAAAAGGCAAATTAGTGGTAATAAGTCACTGCGGAATCAAAATCTACAACTTGTATATTCATTATGTAGTAACACAGTTAAACAGGTGTCAGGCAGTACTTGTGTTTCTGGCCTTTGTGAATGTTAGCTTGAGTCTGTTACAAAAGTAACTGGCAGAAAGAATTCCCATCCCATCGCAGCAGGATTTTGATTCTTGTTTTGCTATGGCATTTCTATATTTCTCTACATTTTGCAATGAGTTTAGGTCATTTAGAGGTTAATAAACACAGTTAAAAAAAGCTATACAGCCAGTGCTTGTTCTGTATGCTAAGATTTGCTGATCAGCCAGACTAAGCAAGAGGTGGTGGTTGGATTTTATTTTGTTTGTTCTCTTCTTCTTTTTTTTTTTTTTAGCATTTGTTATAGGGCATATGTGGCCATGTGTGTATTTGCCTTTTTACTGGCACATACCTTTGGCTGTGATGTGATGAGCGCTGTTCAATTGATTTGTTTTGTGAAATAAAGACAGGATGCACAGAGCAAAGGGAGCCAGGCTGGAGGGGGGATTAATTAGCTTGTTGACCCTATGCTTTCTCAACAAAACCCAGCCTCCTCCCATTGTCCACTGCTTTACTTTAAACTTAACAAAGGCTTAGTCACTCACACACACGTGGGCTGAAGATTATTAGCTTTGTATTGGAATCGACTTGTGAGAAAACTTTGATTCTTGGTCTGCTTTGATAAGGATGTGAAGCTTTTTCGTGGGACGGGCGACAGGGAGCTGTGAGGAGGCGATTCAGTGCCACGTGTCCCTCTTTGCCCACTTTACTTGACGGCAGAGCAGCGACGATCAGCGGTGACCTCGGGACACCGCTGGATCGCACCGCACCGCCCACAAATGTTTGTCATTGCAACTGCGTGCACTCAAGGCAGACGCATGCTGTGACCTTTTGACTGTGTAGCAGCATTGTCGTCGCCATCTTTGTTACATTTTGAAATGACTCTCTCTTCTTTTTTTTGGAAATAAAGACATTGATTAAATGTGGTTTTAGAAACGGATCTAGAGAATTGACGTGGCAAATGACAGGCGCCTGGAGCCGAGGCCCTGTGATGATCAATGAGGTGCAGTGTGAGCTATGCAGCCTGGAAACTATCACCCTCACTGGTTCATTTATCACTGCCAACCTGTTTGCAGATGTGGCTCTGTTGAAGGTGGAGCCACTCAGTCCCCAGTGCTTGTTTGTCATGTATGTTGTGATTATTGCGCCCTAAAGGGTGTGCACGGTACTTGACCTGGGTAGTGCACACTAAGGAGGGGTTCTTAAAGGACTGGAATGACAGCTCGTGTAGAGAGGGGAGCACTGGTCACAGGAGTAAGACACGACCAGTGTGTGGCCCCCTCTGGGTGCTCAAGCTGTACATTGGTGCTGTTTCTGGGGATGTAAACATCTGCTCTGCTTTCCAAGATTGGAAATGCATATATGAGTAGAATGCAAATAAGGACTTATTTACCAGAGTTAGCTGTAGCCTACACCTGTGCTTCTTAAGGATTCGGTTGGGGGTTTTCTGCGAATTGTTGATTTTACCATCAGTAAGCGCAAATCTCTCATAATCTGTTAAGGATTACGGATAAAGGAAAAACTGCGGGTTGAGTTAAAGGCCACTAGAAGGCACAGGTCGGGTTAGCAGACATCACCACAGAGCAGGATGTGGCTCCAGTGAATGAATTTTACAGGTGGGATCAGCTGAATTTTATTGCCCTTCTAAATGAAGGGGGTTGTGGTTGTTTTAAAGTTGGATGAATTGTGGTGTGTAGGTCTGAGACAGAAAGAGGGATGAAAATAAGAGCAGGGACTTAAAGAACTCTGATCAGGTGTTCATATGTTGAACAAGAAGAAAAACTGAAAAAAAAAAAAAAACTATTTTCAAGTAGATCTAGAATCTTCCTGAATTGTTTACTCTTCACCTTAAATTTTTCACACGCAATTTCTTTCTCGTCTCCTGTCTCCCTCTTCTGCAACTATGCTAATTATCTTTTGTTTATTACAAAGTATTAAACAAATACAAGAACTGTAAAATCAGAATGGAATCTGTCACTTTTCTTTTTTTTAAATTTTTCTTCTTCTCTTGTGTCTGTTCTTTGTCCTGTTTGTATCCTACTCCATCATACATGTGGAGCTGAATATGACTATTGTGTGCTTCGGGGATTGAAAGAAGAAAAAAAATATGAATAATTCTTTCAGTCATTAATTCTGAATCTTGTTTCTGTTTGTTGTATCATGTCTTGAGTAAAGGTTTTAATACTATATGTGAAGTGTTTCTCATTTTCTATTTAAATACACACATTTCAAACTCTACAATGCATGATGCAGTTTAAGATGTGAATGAAAATGTGTTTAATTGGAGCAGTTATATTCTTTACACACCCAGTAGGCTGAAAATTACCACCGTACATTCATTTCCAAACAAAACACTCACTCTCTTTCCATGAAATGGAATGTCCCAACTTGGCTCCCACCGTGACCTTGAGGAAAGATGGTACGCGCCTCAGTCCAGCAGGACCCCAGGGCCCCGGCCGAGTGCTGGTGCCGCACTCCCACCTTTCAGCCTCTAGAGGGAGCACTGGCCTCTCATCGTCGTCCAACAACTGTGTGGGCTGCTGATGCTCCATCATCTCCCTCATCCGCCCTCCATCACAGCTGGTGGGTGGGGAAATTACTTGGTGTTGCACCTTCTTCACGCACCCTGGCCAATAAAGAAGCGGCAGAACTGCGATATGAACATTTTCATAGGTACATTTCCTCCTGCACTAGTGGCCCTATTCCCTCTGGCAGAGATTTAAATTTGAGAAAAGAGGAATGTGGGGTTGTATCTGTTGCCTCACAGGCTGCTCTCCTTCTCTGTCCCTGTCTGTGCTACCACCTCCTTCCACGGTGACTGTCCCTGTATGTAAAAGCCTTGCACAACATCACTTGCTGTTCCGTGTCTAAAATTATGCACAGACTGACTATAAGCTTATTCACTCTGTTGTGTAAGTTCCTAATTTATGTTTAGTTTGCGGGAGCTTCATGTTTCCACAGACAGAAAATGACAGAAATGGTAAATGTGTTCGTTTTGTTGTAGCATTTACTTTGAAAGCCGTGGTTATAGGCCACAAAATGGATCGTTCCTGTTTTCGCTAAACTCACATTTTGCACCGTTAAGCAGGTATTCGTTGGTGGATAATTTGCATTTTCATACCTTAGCATTTGCCCTTTTGAAATGATCATATTTGAGTTCCCTCAATCAAATTGTGGCACAAACTCGGCTCAGAAATCCTAGCAGTTATAGTTACAGTGCCATTATGTTTTTCCTTTGGTTTTATTTCACAGTCCCTGAAGAGGTTTTGGGTTTTTTTTATTTTGGTGTTTTACTGAGATGGCTCAACCTCTCCATTACACCGGTGGAGAGTATTGGTACCAAAGGGTTGTTTACTCAAATGAGTTGAATTAAGTAGTAGTAGAAAATGTGAGGGGCCCTGAAAAGCATCACTTTCCACATTGCAGATGTCCAAGCCAAGTGTGCCACTGTGGAAGCTGTTACACCAGCACCAGCCAGCAGGAGGAGCAGGCACAATGACGTCTCTGTTCCGGGACCAGTGCCTCCATGTCAGCAGCAGCACATTTAGAGAAGACCTCTCTACTTAAAGTGGTAGATAGTAAGTCACCCGTTTTGATTCAGGAAAATAGTTGCAAAATAAAGTATAAGTCTTTAACACCTGCTGAAAGATTAAAGTTTTCTTATAATACTGAGCTCAGAGCATCATCATGTCAGATATTTTAGTGATTTAAAATCAACAGAGCAGCTGATGTCGTGTTTTACAGTTGTCTATCTCCCCTCACTTTTCTCTCATCAGCATCTTGTCCCACTTTCTTCACCTCTGCTTTCTGTCCACATCTCTCTCGTTCTGACTCCCTTCGTCACGTCTGTCAGCTGTTGTTTTTTAGCATCTTTTCCCGCCCTCCTCCTCAGTCTCCTCCTGGCTCTTTCTCTTCCCTTCGGCTCTGCAGAAAGACGCCTTTATTCCAAGGGTCACATTCCTCTTTAATTCCTGCTTCACACATTTTCACTAGGTGCATGTTATTGGTGTGCACCGACCAAACGAGCCTCGTTTCAAGTCGTGTGCCAGCAGCGTTTGGATGAGTCCTCTGTGGTAGAAATACCCCACATGTCGTCTGTATGCACACACCTGAGGACAACAGAGCAGTATTGAGCTTGTGTACACTGTAGGCACAGGGCAGAGGGCAAATACCAATCAACAGGCCAAGATGTCAGGTGTGTTTGCTGCTCAGTGTTATTTTCTGTTCCCTCACTCCTACGCAAGGTTGCATGATTTCCTTTTTTTTTTTTTTTTTAAAGCAAACCTTTTATTTGTTATTTTGTGCCCCAAAAACAGCTTTAAAGCACTTTATTTTATCTATTCTTACACAGTTTTTGCTTAAAATAAAGTCCGGATACTGTACATTTTTCACATTCCCTTTTTGCTATTCATGAGCTTTTACGCTATATCTGCACTTCTAATCACTAAACATTGATCCACTATACTTTGCAAAGTTCTGAATCATGAGCAACAGCTACTTTAGGTTATTAAACTCTGTGCCAAAACCTAATTTAAGCCATGGTTATCTAAATTACAGTCAGGCAATTTAATTTAAAATCATTTAGTTTGCTAATTTTTGCAGCTCTATCAGTTGTATTAAACCAAATACATGTGCATGTTTACTTGCGTTTCAGTATTACATGTGTTGCTTGGCAGTAACTAAGGACATACGCGTGAATTTTAGCGATGTTTTGTAAACTTTATTTTTACCATCACATCTGTATTGTTTATGCTTTTTATGGCATTAAAACAAACCACTGCATTTTAGTGCTTGTTGCGTCTGTAAGGCCCAGACTGTTGGGATGGGAAGAAAACGTTGGAATGACAAGTGACAACATTTAGCAAAGCCAAATTACTGGTCAGCCACTGTCCCCATATGCTTTTGGCTCTAATGATACGGTAGCTTTTGGGTATACGCAGCCAAAATGTGAGCCAGGGTGCACTTAGATGACTGAGCGCGCCTCCCGAGAATATCTAAATCTGGGTCAACCTGAGAATGGGCCCCACGTGAAGTGTATAATTCTGCATCTGAGGGTGGTTGGTTTGGCTTTCTAGTCAAGGGAACATGGCAGATAAAAATATGATCGACCTGCTGAAAGAAGTTCTTTCCACTGGGGATGTAATCAGGAATGTGGAAAACAAATAACATCTGTTAAGTTCTGCAACTGAATGTAAAAGCCAATTATGGACAAAAAAACGAAATCTTTATATATGATAGAAAACACAAATTATGATGTGCATGAAGTGCCGCAGATTGTTGCCTAGTAGACCATGATTCAACCATGGTATTGTTTATAAAACCATCCTCAGTTGTGCAGTGATGTGATCTACTGCTAGTGTTTCCAATTTGTGCCCAACAGGGCCTGAATTAAATTATGTCAAATCAAGAGGAACTCTTGTCCTGGCGAGACAGCAAAGGGCCTCCTCTAATTTACGCCGCCGTGACAAGAGGAGCCTGGGCGGGATTAACGAGCCGCTGTCTGTGTGCCAGGACCGAACGTGAGCTTCTGTAGCTGAGACTTTTTGCACGTTTTGTGGGTAAAGTCACAGGCTGGATGGGACAACACTGAGGGCTGAGATGAAAAGCTCTTTGATGGCTCGTCACAGGACAGACCGGAATGACTTCATGGCCAGAGCAGCTCACATTGTTTTCATTGCTGGTTTTCCCTCAGCTCATTAACTGGCTGTTGTGTCTGCAGAGCTGCATGTTCAGCCTCTTGCTTTGGAAATTAATCATGTGTTTATCTTTTTTTTTTTTTCCCTCTTTGTGCCTTTGTCTCCGAGACGGCCAAGTCTCAGCTGCACACCGACCAGAACCATTTCTCATCCTCCTCATTCATTCCACCTTCATCTCTTTGGAATCCCCTCCTCCTCACCTCCTTCACTCTTCATGATTACATACATTATAACTTCTGTTTTTGCACTCTGTGCACATTACATATTGGGATATTTGTCTTTTGATTTAAAAAAAAAAATGCACCTTTATTTAACCAGCGACATTCCAGGACTAGTCTGTTCAAACTGCCCAGTAAAACCACAGTTAGAGCTCCACTGGAGCAGTTGAGGATTAAGTCAAGTGCTGATGTTGCATTTCCTCCTCCCAGATTTTCCCTGACTACGAAAGCACAATAAATAAATGAGTTGCTTCATATAACGGAGCCACTTTTAGAACCTGTAGATTGCTATTGCTCAAATTAACTGAACTGTGGACCCGCAAGGAAAAAGAAACCTGCACATTAATATCTGGACATGGACTATAGGCCTCTCCACTGTATCACTATATTCCTTCGTGTTCTCTAAATAGCATCTGTTTTATCACCTCGACTTCTTCTGCTCCTTCATCTTCCTCTCTGCCATCATCCACTCAGTCACATCCTTCTATATCACAGGTTTATCCCTGCTCCACTACTGTACCCAGAGAGAGGGCCCTGGTCTCAGCAGTTTCCTGTCTCACAAAAGGCCCTTCTGTTTCCCCCATTGGTGTTTCCTCCCCTGCCACCCCACCCCCTTCCTCAACACCCCAGTGGTACATTCCCTCCTCCTCCCCTGGTGCATTCCTGATTGACCTCGGCCAGGCTGAGGAGTCCCTCTGTCAGCGGGCTGAGAGTGCAAGCTCTCAGTTTTTTTGACTTTTCTGTAGAGACTTTGACTGCAAATAGAACTTGTGTTTGCTACAGGACATATAGGACGACATAGAATAAAACCTGTTCTCATTTGGTACATGTGCATATAACTATGAAATTTGTCCTCTGCATTAAATCCATCCTCCTGGGGGGGGAGCAGTGGCCCGCCACAGGGGGTGCCTGGGGAGCTAGTGCTGAGGGTCTCGTTCGAGCACTCACCTGGTGCCTGGGCTGTGATATGGTCTAGCAGACTTCGACATGCCAGCCTGGTGCTCTACCCACCAGGCCACTGCAAACACTAAAATAAAGCTCTAAATGCTGGGTTACGGTGACGGAGACACATTTTATTTTCTCAAACTTATTTCACAATTTGCTTATGGACAAAAATATCCATCTATTACTTTCTGCTTATTCCAAGTTGTTTTGCAGTAGCAACAGGTTCCAGAAAATAGTCCTGCTGACCCTTTCCCCAACTACGCTTTCAAGCTTCTTTGGGAGGGTCCCGACACATTTCCAGGGCAGATGAAGGACCTAATTTCTTCATCGTGTTCGGGGTCTACCCTGGGGTCACCTACACACATCACCTGCAATGTAAGGCAGCTTGGTGACTCCTTATCAGATGCCGGAAATGCCTCAATGGGGTCCTAAGTGACACCTGATCTCGTCCTCTACATGTCTCCGTCTTTAATTTCTCATTCTTACATTCTTCATTTTTTCTTGTTTTACTAATTTCTACTGATGCATCATGTCCCAGACTGGATGATGTGAAAGCTTCCAGGCTCCTGGGTTCTCCACAGTTCTTAGTTATGGTCAGCTGATAGTCAGGCCGAACAAGGCGGCACTCCAATGTCAAAATGACCCACCTGACCTTCGCCTCGACCTCACAGTGTCCTGCAGATTCGTCTGGGTTGCAGCCAGGGTTCACTGCCCTCTGTCCCCTCACTGTTCAACCAGCTGAATACTTTCAGTGCTTCACTCCGCTGGTCCTCTTTCATCCCTTACAAGGACGAACTGGGAGTTGTGTTTCAATTATCTCCTGACCTGCTAGAGTCAATGAGCAGCTCTCGCTTTACCCCAAACAATGCAACTTATTGTATTAAGCACCAAGAAGTGGGGAAGTACAATCTGCTTGTTGCTCTTTCCGCTGCTTGGGGCATGAAAACACTCTCTGTGTTTTGTCAGGATTTGTCAGTTGTTCTGCTGCAGACTGAACGAGTCAAACAGTTTCGAATGATCCTGTAATAAAACGTTAGTAATCTGTCCACATGTGCTGTAAGTGGTGATAATCCATCAATGTGTCGCAGCCGTTTAGTTCTAAGGAATTTGACCACGGTGGAATACAGCATTACTTCCTCATTTTATATTCCTGCCAGTTATTGCAGTTATTTTATCAAATTATTTTACTTGGAGTTAAAACTGTTTTAATAATAAAAGGTTTTAAATACTAATTTGCAATAAAAAGCTTTAACAAATTGTTTTTAGTTTAATGAAAACAAATGCAGCTGTTCTACCATAAAATCTGCTTTTTAAGATGCCTCTAATGTTTAGCAGTGACGCTGGTGGTGATGAATTATAGTATATTTAGAGGTGTTACCAATATTCTGCAATCAGAATTGAATTGACATGATACTGTTGTCAACATAAGCTGTAACATTCTGAACTTATTCAACCTATTAAGCTCAAATATTTAGCATTTATGGTAATTGCATTACCTTGTGGCTACTGAATGTGTATAGCGACACTATAACCAGGCACAAAGGCTAAAAAAACCAAACCCAAAATTCATGATTTCTCTGCCAGCTAAGGTGCTTTTGTCTGGAAGCTTCGGCTCCGCTTTGTGATGCTCCGACAGCTGGTGGGGTGACTTCATTTGTGGAAAAACCGGTGACTCTCGGGACACAAGTATGTCACTGTGCCAGAGACCAGGGTCCCACCCTGAGTTTTAGTCAGTAGGTTAGTTAGAAAAGCATGTGTCCATCCCTCCATGCAGTCTTTCCCTCTCAACCTGTGTTTTTTTTAAACCTCCAAATGTAAATACCTTTTGATCCCTTCTCCCTCCTCCTTGCTCTCTCCTCCTCTGTCAACTCTCGTGGTCTTTGTCAATGGCCTTCATTCATTCCCTCTCACCCTCTGCATGCCTGTGTGCCCCCCCACTATTCATTCCTTTTCCTTTTTTTTTTCTACCTGTACCTTTCCACGGCATCATTTTCCTCAAGCCTTCCTGCCAGTCCTATCTCTCTCCTCCATCTATTTGAATACGTTTCTTTTCAGGAATTTGGTATTTATACGAACATCTAGGTGTGTTCTAAGTAATGTTCATTTCCTGCTTCTCAGGCTATATACTGCATATTGTGAAATAATTTGGGCTGGGACTTTTCCTCTGTATCAACCAGTTCTTCTAATTATCTTTTAATAACGCAACCGCTTTGCACTATGTGAGCGAATTGCTTTCTAACAGTGAGTAATTGTGCTAAATTAAGCAAATCTTGAGCTCGGCTACTGCTATTTTTAACGTCAAAGAGTAAGGAAGGCTGCCTTCAAACGCCCCCCTTTAAAAAACAAAAAAAAACAAAAGAGCTCGTTTGAACACTCGCCCCACTTGTGTGCACCTTTTGCTGTACACCCCCCCCCCACACCCCATCCCTCCTTTCACATGTTCCTTCGTTACCCCCTTATACTCCCCCCTCCTCCTCTCCTGCCTGTTTAGAGGTATGTGGTTTACTGGGTGTGTTCGATGGCCAGGTTCAAAATAACTAAACCCTTCTTTACCTGTCTCTGCACACCTCTAGCAGCTTCACCGGGCCAGGGAGAGACACATGTAGACACACACACACTCTTACAATCTTTGACTAAGAGTATCAGTCAACTCCCTTTTTCTCTGTTCCCTCCCAGTCGAACCCCTGCTCCGATCTATTTCAGTGTGTTGTGGCTAACAGGGCGTGTGTGCTTTTGTGGCCCTGCCCAGTAAAATACAGACTTTTCAAGGAAGTCAGCAATCTAACATGGCCGCTTTATTGTAATTACAAGCTTCTTCTTTTAGAAATAGTGCACAGAGAGAGAGCTGCCCACAGGCACTTGCTGAGTTCGTCTTCTAGAGCTGATGCCCCCTCTGGCTGTTCCCTGTGCCGACTACCTTTTGTTGGTCTCCCTTTCTTGCATTGGTCCACATGTCGGCACACCAGGCAGCTGTATCAGCTGGATAATAGTCACCCTTTGGCACTGCAGCTAGTTTCCATCCGTCTGACTGGGTGAAGTGTCAAAACTGAGTCCAGTGGGTGGCTACGCCTGACGGAGCTTCCCCTCAGGGAAACCTTGTGGTCTCTGGGTTTTTATAACCCTTAAATTACTGCCCGGCAAATTATAAGGCCTTATTAATTCAAATATGGTTGACATTCAAGCTGAGTGGTTCTAATTAAAGGCTTCACATTGACCTGTTAACACAGATTTACTTCTGGCCTCGACAAATGGAAGCACCTGCCTTTTAATGTCTGGATACTTCACCTCATCATATTTCAGCAGCCTCACCTCTTGGTAAAGTGGTCAGTGGGATGTCCCATAAGTCTGTTTCAGGGTGATGAAGTCATGCCGCTGGTGGGGAGGGCATACGTACAATTCCTGCTCTTTGGAATCTGTGGTACGTCTATAATGCGGATGCTCAGCAGATTGTTGCAAAGGCAGGGCCGCTTCATGGTTAAGGGTGTGCGCATCCAGGGTGAAGCACGTCAGATATTAAAACTGCACATTTTCAGCTCCAAACTTTTCTACATGACATGCTGCATCAGCAAAATGCCATATTAAACCAACTGTATGCTCTATGTTAAAGGCTTGAAGTGAGTGTAACTTTTGTCGACTGGAAATGACAAAAGTGCATTGTTATAATCATGTTATAATCATGTTATAATCATGTTATAATCATGTCATAATCATGATAAGAACTGAAACTTAATCAAAGTATAGCGCAAACACAAAAGTGCATTTATCTGATCTAAAAGTTGGTTCAGAACAATCACATCGATGTTATACTGGTTAGTAAAACATAACTGTATGTGTTTCCTCCAGGTTTCCCTGCAAATCCAAATGTCAGTTGCTGATTGAAGCCGCATCAAGTCATTTCACCTACAGGGCCCCACAGCTGAAAGCCATAGGATCAGTCCACTAACAGGTAGGTCATTCATTTGCATGGAGACTCAGTGGTGTGGATGAGAGCAAAAGTTGATGCTGATGATGTAGAAGGATCCAAAAAACACCTGGGCACACTCACACTCACACTCACACACACACACACACACACACTCACACAGACTATTCTGTAGTCTGCTTTCTGTATATTTTGACTAGCAGACAGATGATAACAACATTATTTTTACATCTGCATTGTTTTCCTTGTTGGTGTCTCAATAAGTTTTTTGTGAATAAAATTAATCTCTCAGATGAAGCTCAATTGAAATGAATGATAAAAGCAGCTTGTAACTACTTTTAGGAAAAGACGAAACCATATGTAAATCATTTTTAAAAAAAAATTATTGGCCTGTGATGAAAGATTATAAACACGGCCGCCAAAAACCGTTCACTCCACCCAGACTAATCCAGCCTACAGAAATTAATGCTTGACTGTAGGAACCAAAAAACAGATGCTATTACAATCCTGGAATATGACTTTTGAGTTCAGGTGAGTAAAGGTTTTACAGACAGTAACACTCACACATGCACAGTCGAGCACAAACACATACCACCGATGTCTCTTGGGGTGTCTCTTTTTACGGCCTGTGGCATTTACTTTCAGAGCACAGGGAGGCCAGAACCAAACAGTCCGTCCTCAAAAGACACTTGGTCGACTGTGTCCAAGCAGCCAAAATGAAAGCCCAGAGCTGCCACACTGAGGGAACAGTTCCTGGACTTTCTGATTTAGTGTGAATAACCTCTCAGTGAAAATAACCGCCGAGCGACACTGTGTTTGCCTGAATAAAGGAAAATAAACTTTATAAAATTAGATAAAAAGTTATCTTCTATTTTATTACATCAGTTGCAATAATATTCAGGTTGCTTCTCTCTTTTTTTTTTTTTTTTTCCTGCTTAAGAAAATATAGCGTTTGGTTTTTCTACTCCATCCAAGAACAGGAAAGTCAGCATTTCACTCTTTCATATAGCAATGTGTAAGTTCAAAAATGTCCCAGCGCTCTTTTCTTTATGATCCCTCATGGATAATTGATGGTTGATGGTTTCTTAGAACAATCTCTACGTACATCAAACCTCAGTCCTGTCGTTGCTTATGAGACAGCAGCACAATTTTCTTCTTTTGGCAGCTTCATAGATGAACTCAGACAGCACGTTACCACTGAACAGAAGCTGAAACATGACCATTGTAGTTTGAGCGTGTCCCTTTTTCTCTAAGTCTGGAATTAGAGCCTGGGAGACATGTATTCTGGGAAAAGGGGCAGTGCAGTCAGACATCTAATGAGTCCTGACTCAAAGCTTGTTGCCCTTTCAGATAGTTGTTTTCCACCTGTAACAATACCATTTCTGCAAGCATCTCTTTCCATGACTGGGGTCGGGGGGGGTCAGGATCAGGGTAAGGTTCAGGAAGTGAAAACATACTGTGGCCTTGGCAAAACACCGGTATAATCCATGTGTATACAGTGGATTATTAAATGAGTTTTAAAATTTATAAAATGAAGTGATTTAATGGATTTAAACTTTCAGTAGCAACAAAATGCTTCAATATCCTTTAATACCTGTTTTTAAAGCAACAAAATGCAGTTGTTAAATATGTCTCCGTGGATTGATTATTGAATGGGACACATCATCACATGGATCCAGGCCCAAACGATGAGACAGAAAATGTAGACAGTAGACAGAAAATGACCAAAAACACTGTTAAAAAAAAAAAAGGGTCACGTAATCAACAAGAATAGACACATTACGAACTCAAAGGGTTGTAAACATTCAGACATAAAATATTGATAAAATGAAAAACAGTGATCGAAAATTAACAAAAGGCTATAACACATTTGAAATCTTACCAAACAGAGACTTGGGACAAACAAAAATACACAAACCGACTACAGACAGAGTGATGGTCTTATTGTTTTGTCTCTCTGTAGGACTGATGACCAATGCAGGCATCAAAGGGTCATTTTCTAAAGTAGCTAAAACCTTTTTAATGCTGAAACCTGCAATGTAAATAGTTCTCTGATGTGATTAAACAAAAGTCATGCACATCCACTGTACTTGGGTGAGGTACATATGATACAAGGCATCTGAAGGCTGCAACTTTACTCGCGTTAGTGTGTAGGAGGCATGTTTGCCGTTTTAGGGTTTTAATGGCAGAACTGCAAAAGAAAATTATTAGATATATCTCTGAGCCTGTTGCTTTCACTTTGAAAGAATCCCAGAAATCAGAAATTGTCCGAATATACTGTTTATTTATTAAAAGGTAAAAGAAAAAAGTTTGTATGTCTTCACATTTTTTTATTTATTTAGCTATGTCCCCCCCCAAAAAAGAAAGATGATAAATACAACAAAAATACAACATACAAATTCAGATTCACCTCAGATGATCATATAAATGAGTGGAGGGAATGAAATGAAGGGTGGAAAGGATGATTTGTATAGAGCCTGGAGAGATAATCATGGTTAATGACAGATTTCTGGATGTGAAGTCTGCAGTCAAGGAAAGCGACTAACCATGGGCTGCGTGACTGGAGAGACATTTACAAGGCAGACGGCTTTGAAATATACATTCGAGTGTTTATGGTATAAAAGCAACTGTGAAAATATGAAAGGAATGTCTCTTTAAGATTAAGGATGATTTAAAGTGTCTCAGTCCTAAATACGATCCGTGGCACGAAGGAGATTTACGTAAATGCACATACAGTACTTACACTTCTCATACAGTGAGATGACAGAAAACATGTTAAATACGGGGTTTTACAGCTCAGTACAATAACCAGAAACCTTTCTCATTGTTGTTCTACAGACCTTTTTCATATAGACCAAAAAAACAGACCGGAGACTAAAAACCACAAGAACCGATCCTCACAAGTATTGTCTGTGTGTGTGTGGCCAAAGCCTGGTCCTCTGGGCCACACTGATGGATGTTTTGCTGCAGACAGTGTGGGAAAGACAGAAATGTGTTTGATAGACATAGTAATGGCTTCAGAAGATTCCTGAGACAGTTTTCACTTAAGGTATATTATATATATTTCTAATGAACAAACTTTCTACAGATTAAATGCAGACCCTGCTCTTGGCGTCAGGCTTGGGAGAGCATCTTGCTAGGACGTGCATGGTCCCCAGGCCTGTGCTTTGCTTGCCCTCAACTAACAGAGGACCACACGCATAAAGTTGCGCCACTGGGCGGCAGTTGAGCCCAACGAGGAACAGCCAGTGTGAACTAACGCCAAGATGCACTTGGTTATTGTGACAGAACTGTCGGAACATCTTCAGCGCCACAGATTCAACTGAAGGTACTGTTTAGGACGCCATTTCACAGGTGTCACTTTAGCAGAGTTTGATCAATTATGGGAACTGAAATATGGCTGAAAAAGAACAGTGCTGCTGATCGTTTTCCTATTTTACCATGAACTGCGTTCGTGCGGGATCAAAGACTATTTCAACCTATTGATGTGTTCCGCAGATCATTTAACGCTTCTCTCTCTCCTCCTCTCTACCTGTCTCTCTCCTTCTTTTTAATCTTTCCTTTTCTCTTTACACCTGCACCCTGCAAAACAAGTCCACGTGGGGCTGACCAAGCCACGCGAAAGAGGCGTGGTGAGTAACGCGGACAGAAGCCTGATTGGCTGGTTGAGCGCTCAGTCACTTTCGCTGCACGGCGCGGTGCATGGTTCTGTTGTCTAATCTGACTTTTCCCTGAACGATGTTATTGACAATTTATGAAGCCAGCTTTTACATGAAGCAGACACGAGGACGATGAAATATAAGGGGGAAAGACAAATATTCTAGCAGCCATTTTCTGTAAAGATCATTGCAAAAGAATCGGGGACAGATTTTCTCTGACTGCCGAGCGTCCAATGAGCAACCACGATCCCACAGTTGAAAAGACCCCTTTGTTGTGTGTCTGAGCTGAAATATTTCTATAGGCCTATCATTAAAACCGCTCCGTTCTCACTCTTAGATGCTCCCTCGGCTCCTCCGCGCTCCTTCAAACTGTGTGCGCAATTACGCACGCCCTCTCTCTCTCTGTCTCTCTCTCTCTCTCTCACTTCCTCTTTGCAGCTCTCACTCTCCACACACACACACACACATTCACACACGCTCTCACTCTTCGTAGGAGAAAGTAAAGAAGGGGAGAGGGAAAGCGAGAGAAGGGAGAGAGAGAGCGTGGTTCCAGGTCTCTCTCTGCTGCTCTCTCCACTTTGGGTACTTGTACCCAATCTGACTCAATGGGGCTTCAGCACTAAGGGGTTAAAAGTTAAAATAAAATATATTTATTCACCCCAAATCCACTTTAGTTGTTAGCTTTTGTGCATGGACATAGGCCGACGTAGGTAGTAACTCATTAAGTCTCCGGGAGAAGCTTTTTGTCTCGTTACCTCGCAAAAGGTTCCGTCGGGGCTCCTCTCGTCGGCTGCCCTTCTGTGAGAGAATAACGTCCGAAACATCCCACATTTACAGCTCAACCAGGGCGGCAAACTACTGCAACACTATGGATATTGGAGATGATCCCTTTCGGAAGAAACGGAGACCACGACGCATGGGCTTCTCATCCTTCGCCCTGGTAACCGTGATCCTCGCTGTGTGCCAAACGACCGTGGTTCGGGCAGGTAAGATCGTTATTTTATTAATACTAGTGGTAAGTTCTGCGCTAAGAGGAGCTTGGGCACAATATGAAGTAGTATGAAGTAGTAAGTGCACTCTTGATCAGTCGCCTGCGCACCTGACGTGCTTCTTATCCCAGAGAAATGTGGTAAACACTGGGCCTAAAGTATCCACATAATGTAAATCAGTTTAGTGTTTGCTGGGTCCGCAGAGTACCTGGAAAATCTAGAAGTTTAACAAGGACGACTTGTGTTTGCGCGCTGGGCTTTTTTTTTTTTTTTTGTCTGCACCGTGCGACGATTGTTAGGTAATTTTGACTGTAGCTGGGAACAGAGAAAAGCTAAGTGAGTGGAAATTTAGGCGAATTTTGGTGCTGTGAGTGTAAAGGCGTGTTAACGGTGTTATTTTCTGTTATTTATTTGTGAGTTCTTCATTCATGTCCTTTGTCCGGTTGCTGGAATCTCATCAGCCTCAACAAACCTTGTCGTACGGTGGTTGCATCCATCAGTGATCACAGAGGAGACACGATACAGAAGTCTGGTGTTTGCATTTGCTTCTTGAAAGCACAAAGAAACAGGTTATTATGTTCTCAGCAAGAGTTTTGTGGCGGCTTCTGCCTTCTCTCTCTGTACGTACCTGCAGCCTGCTGACAGGTGTCATCTCCTCAAAGGTTGAGGTGGAATAGTTCAGATATCCTGAATCTTTTTAAAAGTCTTAAACAGTAACGAATGTTGTGTCATGTAAAATTTATTTCATCATTAAGAATTACTCTTATTTTCACCGGATAGTGCTTTTCCCCCAACCCGAGGGGGCATGAGGCAAAGACGGTGCAAAACTCTGCTTCGGTCGCTTTGGAGGGAGTTTGTTAAAAACACTGTCCGGTTTAAGAAATGTGTGCTGGTTCTCTTTTTTCTGTACCGTGGGCCTGCGAGCAAACTGATCTCTGGTAAACAGGCTGCCAGCAGGGACTGTGTGAGGTGGGCTGTGTGTTTACCAGTTCAGCCTGCGCACCAGTCCATCCATCACTGCCCCTGTTTGCACACGGAGGAGGGATCATCAACTTAGGAGGCTGTGACATTCAGCAAATAGAAAGTTGATTTTTGTCATGTTTCACTGTTGGAAAAAACTTGTGTAGAATGAAAAACAAAAATAAAATGACTGCACAATTAAGGAGAATAGTTCGTGCAGTTTTCCTGCAGCTCTCATTGATTTAAAAGCTTAACGTGTTTCTGAACTTGGTAACACACTCATCTTCTCTCGCTCGCAACTGTTGCACATGATTTCGCTTGAAAGGGAAGATCTGTGTGCGCTGCAGTTCCTTGGGTGGCCGCTGGTTGTCTGGAGTTGCTTTTGACAGAGACTCCATTGATTCACCTGAGTGCGGATCAGATCTGATTGAGGGCTTTTGACGCGGAATGGCACGTAGCTTACAAAGGCCAGAAAAAAGATTCAAGTGAAAACATTAATCGTGCAGAAACACTACACCGATTAGCAATGTGTCATCTAATCCACTGAGTTTTGACTTCACTACATTTTACTGTACAGTTCTTGTCATGTAAGTAGAAGTGATGCCAATGCAGAAACAGCAGAGCAGGTTTTGTTGGCACAACTTAACAGATGAATCGTTCCATAATTTGTGGGAACAGTTTCTGCAGTGGGTTTGTAACACGTTGCCCCCCTTCTGTCTGTTCATTGGCCCCCTTTCCATTTTCAGATTGCAGAGGCGATTGCGCCTTCCCGTCGTCTCCCGTGTGTATTTTGGAGGCGGAAGCTTGAGACATTCTTGCTGTTTATGAAAAGGTTATTATGCGGCGGCGCACCTCGGTTTTGGGAGTGAAGGCTTTTAGTGTGTCCCTGTCCGTGTGTGTATTTCTTCTTCTTCTTAGTTCAGGGGGTTGGACATGTATGTGCATGTTCCTCTGTGCGCAGCCCCGGACAGGTTGTGTTTCAAATCTTAAAGGATACGTACGTACGAATACGTTATTTAACCACCTGGTAATATCAGAGGGACGCAAAACAGCTTTAATTCCACCTGTAAGCGCGTGCCCGCACCCATGTGCGCGCGCATAAAGCGGCTTGCTGGTGCGTCAAAATGTCCATGTGTGGTGCAGCGGCAGATGTCAGTGTACATTATAACAGCGCCCCACCCAGGCAGTGAAAGACCGATTTAGAGGGAAAAAGTGGTCAGAATGCTTCATGTTTGTTCTGCTTTCTCTGTGAGAATGGAGACTAGAAGAAAAGGGAGGAGGGACGAGTGAAAGCCAGTGTTGTTCAAAGCCGGAGAAAATCTGAGGGCAACGTTTTCTTGACATGGATGTTCCTCAGCCCCGTTTGAAAGCAGAGCGCTCCTCAAAGGCCAGTCTGTCTCCGCCTGGCTAAACATAACCCCGCTCTCTCTCCCGTTCTCCCCCCTCTCTCTGGTGAATAGAGCCCCTATATGCGGCGGCAGAGCAGGGGGGGGGGTTGACAGCTCGTTCCTCTGACTGTATGGAAGTGTGTGGTATTTCAGGAATCTGCTGGTGGCTTTAACCTTGTCCCCTCGGTTTTCCTGTGAATTGTCACCACTTTTTGAACACACATCCTAATTTAGGGTAACGTGTGCAGACACCCCCATCAGCCCTGATCCTAACAGTTCCATTTGAACTCACCCACCTACACAGGTGTGTGAGGGGCTTTTAGCTGACTGTCCAGATCAGACTCACATTCTGCGTTCGAATTCTGCCTCCGTTGCAATGATTTTAACATCGCTCAACTCCAAACACAACCCCCCCCCCCCCCCCACCCCCCAAACACACACACACACACACACACACACATACACACACACAAACTCACACAATGGGAATTTGTAAAAGTGTTTCTCAGACTAAACCACATCAGCACTGCAGAAGTAAAGGAACACAGTGAGGACGACATGGTTCTTCCTTCTTCTTTGGTTTGATAGGTGATGATTTAGTGGTTTGCTTGTGCGGATAATGTGGCGTCATTCCTCCGAGGCCTTCTGTTCCAGCAGGAGATGCACAGGGACGGCAGGAGAGTGCGCCAATGTCATAATGACAGACCGTCTGTATAGGATGCTATTCCCGGTCGCTGTTATTTTGCTGCTTCTAGGAAGTCCGTGCATTTGGGTGTGGGGAGCAGCTGAGTGCTTTAACAGCGAATGTTAATGCACATCTCTTTTCCAGACCGTCTAACAATTCAAAGACGGATTTAAATTGCGGTGTGAACTCGGAGTCTCCCCCAGTTATGTATCATACAAGTGGAGCACTGGGAAGGAGGAATATGCTTTTGAGGAGAGTTATTTTTTGTAGAGGACACAACCCGATGGTTGCAGTGCTCTTAATAAGCTGCAGTTAGCAATTCTGATGGAAATATCATATGCACTACAGGTGGATTTAATATGCAACATCTTGACAACCCAATTTCTCGATATGTGTGGAGTTTGTTTTTACCTTTACACGTTGTAGTTTCCACACATTTGATTTATTATCTGTACATATTAAGGGCTTGTCAATATCAGAAAGCCAGAAATGGTGCAGTCCTGAGGTTTTAGTATGATCCACCAATCACAGTCCTCCTGCACTCCCTCGGCAACATACCCACCACCTCCTTGCATTTGTTTTTACAGCTAAATTACAGCTATAAAGATGCTCAGAATGTAGGACAGAGACTCCTCATGGGGAAATTCCACACTGGGTGGGAAAAAATTCATAGTAATCAAAGATGAGGATTATCATGCATTGCCGCTATTATAAGTCCGACTTGTCACCGCGTTGGCTAGACGCGAAGATAAATGCACAGGACAGGTTCACATTGGCTGTAAAGTGCATGGTTTCAAATTTAAAGTTGGTTTTCAGGATCAGAGCTTGAATTTGAGGATATGATTTTGTAGTTTGTGCAAGATTATGCGAGTGATCAGCATTAGCAGCGGCGTGTTTTCACAGGGTCTGTCCAACAGCTCGGGGTAACAGGCGCCTTTACTTTAAAAGTGGGTAACTATGAGCCGGTGAGAGCCGGTCTGTACCATGCTGCACACACACAGTGTGGAATCTGTCTCCTTGCAGACTCCCTGTCCCACGTGCTGGTGCGTTACAGGGAACCACTCAGTGTCTCCTGCTCAGGGGCCCCGTGGTCTCACGTAGGCCTTGCGGTGTCAGTACCCACCCTCTGATCCAAACTAAGACTGTGGCGTCCAGCCCTGCAACCACAGGAGTCGGCAGCACCATGTGCGGCACACACAGACTGGCACAGACCACGTAATGGTACACGGACCCAGTGGCTAAGTACTCTGACTGTAGTACAGTACATTAATGTTGGCACAGCCCTGCAGTGATACAAAGAACAGGAGACTGTGGGATTCATTAAAATAGATCCTCTTAGCTTGTTTATCGCGAGACATAAAAGTGTCCTGAAAATTGGCTTCCTGTGCCACTAAACTGCAAATGTGATTAGATTATTGTAGATAATAATATTGTTTGTAGTCAGCCAAACTGGATGTTACTCTGGAAGACTGGATATTTGGGCAAACGGCCAGTTTGATTGTTCAGTATTGACATATTCGATAAGCAACAGTTTGTTAACCATGTTAACAATATGCTCGGTTTGTTTGCAGCAAACCTCATTCAGCTGCAGTTTATTTCACAGCAACAAATGGTCGCATTTGTGGAAATGGAGTTTGTATGGGACAGGAACAGAATATTGACCATAATAGGAATATTTTGGCTTTATAAGGACAAAAAAACAGAAAATTAAAAGCAGAAAATGACATTTTCATGGCTACATGTTAGAGGATGGTACTTGTACTGCAGGGACAAAGGTATTAGCCGTAGTCATCGTAACAGATGTTTAAGTGAGTCACTTTCCCTTTATTTCTCAGTCTTTCCTGTTGCAGCAAAACACGTTCAAACCAGTTAAACCCAAGTGTAACAACAGTGAGGTTCTTGTTAGTCAAGTTCACAGCTTCACCCTCTTCTTTTCCTTTGGTCTTTTCCCTTTCAGGTGTCACCACAGCGAATCATGTGCCTCCATCTAACTCTGTCCTCTGCATCCTCTTCTCTCAAACCAACTAACTTCATGTCCTCCCTCACTACATCCATAAATCTCCTCTTTGTTCTTCCTCTAGACCTCCTGCCTGGCAGCTCCAACCTCAGCATCCTTCTACTGATATATTCACAGTTTCTCCTCTGAACATGTCCAAACCACCTCAATCTGGCCTCTCTGACTTTATCTCCAACACATCTAATATGAGCTGTCCCTCTGATGTCCTCAATTCTGATCCTGTCCATCCTCTAAGCCGAACAACATCACAGCTTCCCCCTGTTTTCTAAATCACTGATGACAGATGTTTGTAGACTGTATTAATAAATGTGTGTTTGACAGTTTGGATGCTTCTCTCCACCTGGTGCTCTGGGTAAATGAAAGACGGTGAGGGAAATAAGAGGCAGCACCTCTGTGTTTGCTCATTTATCAATTTTCTTCAAATACAAAGACGGCAGTGATGCTTTCGTACGTTCCTCACTCCCGTCACTTTATTCTCTACCTAGAAAGTTTGAAAGGAGAGTTGTTTGGGGGTTGTAATGGGGCTTTGATGGGAAATTCTTAAAAAGAATTTAGCAATAAATGTAAATATATTAAAGGTGAGCACATTAGCTAGCTAGTATCTTTGAATAAGAGGCAGGTAGAGAAATGTACTTGCAAGTAATTCTATATCTTTTTTCAGGGCAGAGTCGAGTTCAGTGCCAGCTCATTGATCAGTGACCTTGATGTCTGCAAATTCTGCTTTATTTAGATTATTTTACTTCACAGAAGTTTAGCTGTAGATCGCTGCAGCAGAGTTTGTGTTTGAACGACTTTCACTGAGATTACACATTCACATTAAGCCTCTCAGATGATCTGGTTTCGCTGATCTGCTGCTGTTACCAGGGCTCAGACTCCTTCTTGCACTTTAAGCTCATTTCCTCCCTGTTCTTTAGGTTGGGTGTAACTGTCCTCTCCGTCTTACTGCTGTGATGTCAGTGTTCAACCCGTCAGCATCTGGTGACATTCTTATAGCGTAAAAGCTGGTTCTGTGTTTGTGTTTTCCCTTTTTGGAGACGACATTAAGACAGACAGACAGACATGGCCGCACGGTTTAACATCGACGTGATAAATAACTACACTAACCAAAAGCTTTTATTTGATACAGTATAAATACTGTAAAATCCTCTTTTTGAACAGCAAAGACGCATGGATGGCTTTTCTGTCTGTGTATATAAGGCATTATAAATAAATCATAACTATAGGGCACCATGTTGTAAATTATAACTTGCAGCAGCTCATGTGCCCAACCATCGTGGTCAGGTGGGTGGATGGACACACAGCTGGTGAATGAGGAACAACTGGAGTTTAGTTTACGGTTTTTCTAAATTAGTTTTCTCTGTGTTTGTTCTATGGTTTTTATTTTTATGGAGATTGGGGGTTATTCTGGAAGATGACATTGGGTGTATGTGCTCGTGCGTGTCGCTCTGCGGTCGATGTTGCACATGGCTCTCGTTCTGTGCGTCCTGACAGTGTGGTGGCTGTGCAAAGGTGAGAGGTGAGGGGTCAGCGAGTCAGCTGGAGTGTGTGTCTGGTATTTGGCACAGCTGTACCAGAAGAGGATAGGGCACACACACACACACACACACACACACACACACACACATATATATATTCACACAGAAAATATTGCACAGGAGAGGACGTAAAAATTTCCCTGTGAAGTGAACAGTTGTCACGTCACATGAGGCTGCAGCTCAGAGCGCTGATGTCTGTGCATGCAGCAAACTCTGGGGTCTGAACCGATAAATCTTACTCTGAAGTCTGCTTCACCTCTAGGGAATCTCGTTTAAAACACTGTACTGAGAGATGCAACATAGTAAATAAATGCTACGACTCATATAAGTCTATTATTCATGTCACTTAGTCTTTTTGTAGCAAACAAAACAAGGTGAATTCCTTCACTGTGCAAACTTTTCTGACCATTGATCCTATTTCTTCTCTTGTCTCACATACCGGCTCTGATCTGTGTGCCCAGCTGAACACCGCAGTGTGTTTGTGTGTCCTCTCAGTCAACTTGTTTACCCTGGTATCTGACGGAATGTACTGACTCTGCTTAATCACTACTTGTTCAGTTAGCATTAGCATTGTTTATCTCTCACTCCTGTGAGTGTGTGTCTGTTTGCACAGTGTGTGTACATATAAACACTCTGTGTGTGTGTGTGTGTGTATTGTGTAACCAGCTCTTAAACAGACTCTGGGTGCAGTCATGTTAATTTAATCAGCTTCAGCTCCATCTAGTGGCAGCTGCTGGGAACTACAGCCCTCACCGAATTATTTTATTTATTTTTTTGGGGGGGGGGGCTGCAGGAAAGTACTCGCACACCTCATTTGACAAGGTCTCTGCAAACCTTTGTATTGCATATGTTTTCCCTTGGGTTGCTGTAAGCTGGTGGTCTTCAAGTTTTTTCTCTTGTGGTTTTGTAGAACCGGCTGCATTGGAGTTTAACAGTGACGGGATTGTTAGAGACCTGCAGCACCTGCATCCACCCCGTAGTTCAGTCCTCCATTATACAGCAGAAATTCCTTCTGTGGGACTTGAACCCCAGTTTAGTGGCTAAACATCAGCTGAAGGAGTCAGTACTGAACACAACCAACATAAATAGCACAATTTCAAAATGTTGTTTTTTTGGAGATTTTTATTATTATTTGCTTATTATTGTGTTTTACTGTGGGACACAACAAACACACAAAACCTGCAAAGTAGTTTAGTGACATGATTTCAAACTTAGATACACCTGTAGACCTCATCTCAAATTTCCTTTGTAAAACTTTTTTTTTTTTTTTTTTTTGCTCGCAAGAAATATATAAATATTTATATACAGGGAGGATTTAGTCAGAGAGAATAAATAGGATTCTTCACCAAACAATTTCAAGGCCCAGCTGTAAGACTGTCATATGTCCTGGAGACGCTCGTCCAGCTGTCAGTAGGAATCACTGTACGAGACCACTGTAATCTTTATTGGTGGTTGCAACTGCCTCATGTGCCGGTTTCCCTCCTTAGTGACAGCTGTGTAATTGGCCCACGTTTACATGAAAGAGCTGCAGCCGTCTGCGAGCACTTATGGTCAGAAAGGTCGATGGAGCGGGAAAAGCAGAAGGACGGAGAATAAAGGAGGAGAGTTTGTGACCCGCTCCAGTCTCCAGTCTTCCCACCTTGTCTAGTCTTACGTTCTCACGAGGTGTATCATCCACTTTTCCCTGCCTGAGCTGTGTGCACCTCTGTGGCGCTGTGTGTTATTTTTGTGGGTGTGTTTTTGTCGTGATTGTGGTCCTGCAGGCAGCAAGGGCCCCGGCTGCAGATGTGAGCTGGGCAGCCAGCGGTGGGAACAGAGCGGCACATTGTGCTGGACGTACTGGGGGAGCTCGGGCTGCAATCTGATCCCAGTATCCCGCCATCATAGAGCGACGCTGTCTACTGTCACTGCCTGACCCCCCAAAACACACATACACCTCATCTTCTTCCTCCCATCAACATCCTCCCTCCTTTCTTCCTCTCCCATTCCCAGGATTCCTGAGTAGCTCCCCAAAAGCTTTCACAGATATTAGACAAAAATTCATTGTTACTCAGCTCCAGCTTAATGTAGCATCACGGTACCACTCCCACTTTTCCTCCTGCTCTACTCCCCTCCTTCTTCCTCTTCCTCCTCTTTCCCTCTGGTGCATAGTGGTTTTCATGAATTGTGGTCTAGACGCACTGGGGCAATATTAACGCACCATTTGCTCTGTCTGAATAAATATTACCATCTGTGGACTAACTGTTAACTCTGAGACACTGGGTGTCACCTAAACACAAGCACCGCCGATGGAATCAGTGGGATTCCAGCACAAACACAAGGAAACTTCACATTAGAGGCCAAGATAAAACAGCATAAGTGGCTGCTAGAAATATTAAGACGGGTTTAAAATGCAGTGTTGCAGTGTTGTCAGGTTTACATTACGTTTATATTTGTCAGATTGTTGGATCTGTATGTTAATGTCTGTGCTCAGGAGCTGATGCCGTTGTTGATTTGGTCAAACGGTTGCTAGCATCACTTTGTGATGACACGTAGCTGTTTTGCACATTATAGCTCTTTGCTGTTCCAGATTAGGTCAGTTTTTATTCAATGTGCTGTTACGTGGGCGTGATTTCATAAGTTCAGCATCATGTTGATTGTACTCTAGAGCCTAGAAATGATCATTTATAAAATGAAAACTGATGTGTGTCTTCAAAGGCTGCATCCCAAGAGAGTAGCAACGGATCACTCCCACCTTAAGTTTATAATGAGCTGGCCACAGCAGGGCAGGCTGTAAATGAATTTAATTGGCTGTTAACTGCACGTTAGTTCTCTGGTGCGGCTCAAATACAGGAAGGCCAGCGAAGCGTGAGGGACTCTGGGACTTTTATTTATAGCTGACTCACTTTGAAACCAGAGGGAACAGTGAAGATGTTGAAACTGTCTGTGGTACATGATATAATTACATTTAATCTGTTTTGTCAAACGGTTTTGCAACATTTGGAGAATGTGTGTCATGCACATTTGTCATTTCGTGTTGGATTAGACAGCAGACTACAGCTCGGCGTATTGGGAGAAAAAGTAACAACAGAAGTGTTTTCTTGGTAAACTAGCAAAAAACAAGCACACGGAAGAGAGTATTGTGTTTGTTTGTTTGCACGTTCACACATTCATTTGCCAAAATAACATTTTGTAATAAGACACGGTACAGTATGATGCTTTTAAACTGTTGTGGAAGAAGTACTCAAATTATTTCCTTAACTGACAGTAACAATACCACTGAGTAGAAGTACTCTCCCCGAGTAACAATCCTGCAATTAAATGTTGGTTAAGAACATAATTAGCTCAAAAGGTTGAAGTAGCAAAAGTAAAAATACTCTTTAAGGAGAATGGTTCCTTTGTTGTCAGTGACTATTATAATAATGGATTATAGTTATTGATGACCATATGTTTTCAGTCTAATAATTAAAACTTCATTATTTTAAGTATTAAGCTTTTGTCTTAATTGTAACAATAGTTACAACAGTGAATACATGTGGAGTAAAAGCCGAGTATTTGACTGAAATGTGGTCAAAGTATGAAGTTGCAGGACATGGAAATACTCATGTAGAAATGCCCCAGAATTGTGCTGCATAAACTTTGTTGGTTACCTGTAAATTCTGTTCGAGATGATGTATTCAATCAAGAAAGCAGTGAAAATGTATAAGACACTGAACCATCAAGTAATCAAAGCTGCATAGTGTGAGTGAGCTCTATTGATACTTTTAACTTTCTCAGTTACTCGATGATTATGTATGCGATGGCTTGTTATCCTAATGTTTTTGGCCTCAGCTAAAGACAATCGAACCTCCGATTCCAAAATCGCTGACATGCACTGACTGACACAGTGCCTTTGAGCAAAGTGAGACGTGTAAACCACAGTGCGGACCGAGGCTGCAGCAACAGGCTGGTTGACCCGCGTGTGTGAAACTGTAGACTGGATGTGAGACGGGCGGCAACAGCGTCTGTGTGCATTTGTGTTTGTGTGGTTGCGCGTTCCTGCATTTTTGTGCGTTCGCTCGTGTCCGGGGGAAACTGTGAAACGATTGTGTCCTCAAACAAACGCGCGTTTTGACTCAGCACCTTGACGTCAACGGCCACTTGTTTCAGCTGCTTGATAAATGTCAGCAGAATAGGAGCCAGTGTCTCTGAGCCGCGAGCTTTCCTGTGCTGAACCTGCTGGGCTTCCTATAGGTGGCTTGGACTGTTGCCCGTTTTCTCTGGCACAGTGTTTCCTTTCTTACACTTCCACTACTAAATGTACAGTGGGAGCCATTGTGGACGTCGACCGTACCTGCTCCTGTGTCGCATTAATGCCGAGTGAGCATTTAAGATAAGGTGGAAGATTAACATTTCTGATCTTATGGGTCGCTGCAGCTGCCGAGAGTGTCAGGATACAACTGGGCTCTGTGTTGGATTTAGACTGGTCCTTTACATTAAACTCCTTACAGGCTGGAGGGTGTGGGGCCTTTTTTTAATAGCTTTGGGGAAAATGCCAGAACAAATGTGATCCTGTGTTAGATTTATTACATTTACAGACATACATACAGACATCGCAGGTTTTTTATTATTTCCCCAAATGAAGATTAAAAAACTGAACAAAAGTGCAAAAAGTTTTTGGTTCTTTTGTTGGGAAACATCACAGAGCAGCTGGATTAGTGCTGTTTGTGTCTCATGTACAGATGTGAAAGTACAGCATTTAATCTGCGTTAACAGTTGTAAAGTGTAGTGGTTAACGTCCTTCTGTCTCTCCATCAGACCCAGTGGACGTCCTGCGGGCTCTGCAGGTCCCCACTCTCCCCGAGGGCGTGAAGAAGGTCCCCGGTTTCTGCACATCCCGCCGCTCCAGCAGCCCCGACCACGCTTACCGCATCACCAAGAAGGCCCAGATCTCCGCCCCCACCAAGCAGCTCTTCTCAGGTAGGTCTCACCTGGAGCCTCTCATCACCGACTCTTTCCTAATGTGGAAGGAGAGAGGTTCAGAGTCGGGGCAGAAGCACGGTTACTTTCACAGACTGTGGCAAACTCCAGGCCGAGACACAGCTGAGTCGTCCTCCTCATGATGGATAAACTGAACTGTATTTTTAAAGGGCAACTTCAACAATCTTTAGCTTTGTTCCTACTGTATGGTCACAGCCTGGGGACTGATTAGCATTAAAGTTAGCACTGCCTTTCTTATATAATACATCTCTGCTGTGAGCTAAAAACTCCTCTGCATGATGTAGAAGAAGGTAGAAAAAGTGTTGAGAATGATCCTTTAAATTAACGCGAGAAATGCTTCAGCATCATTAAAAAAAATCCAGTTATGTGGTTTTAGCCTCAGGCTTTCTCATCCAATGATCATATCCATGTTTTTTGCAAATAAATGCAACATTTAGAATAGAATATTTGTTATACTGAGTATTTTAGGTTTATTTGGTTGAACAAACTGTCAGATTAAAAAGGACAGTTTGGCAAATGGTTTTGTGCAGGTCTGTATTCTACAAAACATTAAATGGGTTAACGTTGACGTGCTGCATCTACAGTATTGTAAATATTGAAACGCCTGATAAAAGTAGCCCTCTTTGATTTTTCTGACACCTCAAACAAACAGTTTAAATACTTGTGGCATCCACAGAAAAAGCAGCTGATTGTTGAGATCATTCCCTCTGCCAACGGAAGAAAGTGTGAAGTGTGTTGTTGTTGTAAGCTGCAGCAAAAATGCCCAAATATTAATCTAACAGACTCCTGTTTTAAAAAAATACAACAACCAAATCTAGCATTGTGTTTTTGCAGCGATGATTCAAACACACAGCTTTTGTAGCATATAGAGATTTAGTGGGGTTTTTTTGTTTTGTTTTTTTTTTTTTTAAATTTTGCTCAGGAAAGAGAAAACAAAATTAAAGTTCCTGTGGTTTAATTAAACTTACACTGGTACCACTGAAAATGGAAGGATGTGCGTGATATTTAATATTGCCCTCGAATGGCAAAGTGCCGAGACGCAGGCTGCTATTTTCTGTTTGGCTGTGTTTTAAACGTTCTAAAGTTAAGCGAGTCTGCTGCTCTGCTCTGTGATCGCTCATTGCCCATATAAAGTATAATTACGTGTTGCGTTGCAGGCGCTGAGTTAAACTGTGTGGGAAAGTGTTAACAAGCAAATTGCAGAATACTGTGTGACACCCTGGAGCGAGGAGAGAAAGTAGCACTTAGGTGGTTGTGAATAAATCCTCAAAAGTCAAAGCAGATTTTCACCGGTTTTCCGAGACTCAGCCTTTGTTCTCCAGCTGTGTCCACATGTGATTATGTGTCCTCATCCCCTGTGCCGGCTTCACGCGGAGCTTCGCATTGATCCTGACACAGATCCTTCCTTCTCTGTCCTTGGCTCCACCACAGGTCGTTTCCCAGAGAACTTCTCTCTCATGGCTCTGGTTAAGGCCCAGGCTGGTCTCCAGGCCTTCCTCCTCTCCATCTACAGTGAGCAGGGCATCCAGCAGCTGGGCGTGGAGCTCGGACGCTCTCCCGTTTTCCTGTATGAGGACCAGAACGGCAAACCAGCCCCTGAGGATTACCCACTGTTCAGAGGCGTCAACCTGGCTGATGGCAAGTCAGTAACCAGCAACGACCAGCTTGTGACTGGTTGAAATGAGTGGGGGGTTGTGTGGGTGTGATCGGTTGGGGCCAGTGTGTGTGAAGTGTTTTTTTTTATCTTCTTAATCAGGCCTGTAGTCTCATTACACATTTATTGGCCTCCGCTTCCTCCTTGTCGCCTCTAGGTGGCATCGCATCGCTTTCTCCGTTTCCAAGAAAAACGTGACACTGCTGCTCGACTGCAAGAAGAAGATGACCCGGCCCCTGCCCCGCGGCAACAACGCGGAGATCGACACCAACGGCATCACAGTGTTTGGAGCCCGTCTGCTCGATGAGGAGGTTTTCCAGGTGAGGAGCCGGCAGAACCTGCAGCTGCACCAGATCAAATTGCAAATTTATCCGGCAAATTATTTACACTCATTAATACTTAATATACTTTATATGGATACTTGAAATTGTTTTTCACCACAGGGAGACATCCAGCAACTGCTGATCGCCTCCAACCCTCAGGCCGCGTATGACTTCTGTGAACACTACAGCCCAGACTGTGACTCCCCTCTGCCCAAGACCCAGGCTCAGGACCCCAACACACACGTGAGTCGAACCCACTGCAGCCGAGATCATACACACCTATGAAACTTGAGTCAAACTGTTTAGTAAATAATGATCTGTATCCTGTTCTCTATGCGTTCGCACACACGTTCGTCTCTTCAAACATTTACTACAGACTGAGGCCACGATTGTTCACCTTCATCTGCACACAGTTCAAATAACTCGACACTGCTGAGAAGCATTAATTGTGGAGTCTGTAACCTCAGACTGTTCGCACTATGCAAACAAAAATCCATTCAGAAATTCGTAGGCTCATCTGTAGCTCCGACAAACCAGGCTCCAATAGAACCAGAGGACTTAGTTTTGCCTTTTCTGTGGGAATTTTTAATGTTGTGGCCATTCAGGAAAAAGTTCCTGTAATAAATCAACTCAGTTGATACTCACTGTATGAAGATTATAAGTTGTGTTGGGAAAGGGGCACTGCATAAACATGAGGTCAGATTATAAGAAGAGAGCGAAAACAGAGTCCTCAGGTTCAGTTCAGGTTCATCAAAGTGCTGCTCTCCCTTTCTGTCTTCCTCACGCATCCTCTTCATCAGCAACGGTTTGTATCAATTCACTTTCCTCCTCGACTCCTCTGTCTGTGTCGCCTCCCATTTACTGCACTTTGAAAAATGGGCTCATCACTTCCCACACACTGCACTGGAGAAGCCTAAACCGATTTTGTTATAACTGTGGATAAAACACAGAGAGCTAAGGGAAAGAGGATGATACAAGTTCGTGTCTTACCCTAATTATTTCCATGGGCTGAAAGAAAGAGAACCGGACCACAACCTAAAACATGCAAATTACATCACATTGTGATTGGTTTTCTGGTGCCACTGAGACACACAGCAGAGGGATCTGTGTATAGAGATGGCTTAAGATGGAGCCTCCTTGCTTACTGAGACTGGTTGTGCAATTGCATCAGAAGCTTTGCAGGCTCTCGCTCACTTGTCTCTCAAAAACACACTGATATTTGATATTTGGAAGTGATTCTCAGCTGCGTTCATCCACCCGAAGTACACGGCCGTTGTTTCGTAAGCCTGCGTGATGTTCAGCCAGTATGAATCAGATTAGTCAGCACAACACAACTCTGCCAAAGCCATGTCCTGTTGGTGCTGTTGAGGTTTCCTTCTCCTTCATCGAGGGCGTCTGTGTACAGATTATTTAACAGCGACACCTTTTAACCAGCTGCACAGGCTCCTGTGGATGAATGGAAAAATAAAAGCTTTGCATTTTATCTCCGTTGCTGTCGGTTTTTCCTCTTGCTGCTTCACTTCTCATTCTCTCTTTTTATTTATTTTTTTTTTTTTTACCATACTTATCCTCTTGTGGCCTCCGTGTCCAACACCTCCACGTAAAAATCCTTTTTTGCATTCCTCTCTATCCATTCGTCTTCCATTTACTGCACCATCCTCCCTCCCTTCTCCAACTCGTCTCTCCCCTCAATCTTTCCCATCTTTTCTCGGTACTTTGATGAGGAGCAGGACGGCCATGAATACCCCTATTATTATGAGCAAACAACAGGCGTTCCCTCCTCCTCTGCACCCCCCCCCCCTCCAACCTGGGGCCCCTGATCAACGGAGAAAGAGGGAGCAGAAGACGGGGAAAGCACAAGCAGGGTTTGTGGAAAAGAATGAGAGAGAGCGAGAGGTGTTACAGTAATTATATGGTTCATAATAAGTTTAGCTTTCTGAATACTTGACTGATGATAGTAACAAAATCCCTAAAATATTTCTTTCTAAGTTTACATCTTCACATTTAGTGTCTCTCATCTGTCATCGCTCCACCACCCGTTCTTTAATCTACATTACCTTGTGTTTTCTCATGTGATTTACATGTTGTCCTATTTTGTATATGTGTTCAGATGTGGCCAAACAAGGGGCTTTGGAGTGGCAGCTGTGTTGTCTCTCACACACACACACACACACACACACACACACACACACACTTTGTCTCATGTTCTTCTGATCTTCAGTATTCACATCTACTTCATTTTTAGCATCCTGTTCTAAACCAAAAAAAAAAAAAACCTTTTCCAAAGTGGGAAACGTTCGAAATCTTTTTAAGAATTCAAGTTGAGCAAGTTCAAGTTCAGAAAACTGGTGTCACAGAACGTTTTCACCCCCTATCAGAATCCTGTACTAGGAAAAAAGATGAAAGTCTGACACTATTTTGAACTTTCACAGGACATTTTATAATGAGATTATGTCAGCTGACAAACTGAGACCACGTGAATACTCATTAGTATAGGAACATATGAGAAAAGGGCGATGTAGCCTCATTATTGTTGCACATAAAGAAAACCTTTCATTTAAACGTTATGTAGATTAGCTTTGTCACACATCAGGCGTCACATTGAGAATCTCCTAGTTATTTGACATCTATCTGCTTCTCTGTGGTTGTTTGAGTTGTCTGGCTCTTTTTGCATGGTAGTCTTTGAAAAACTCCACCCATTTGTCTGGACAGTTTATAACAATCCGATTTGACCGGGGCATGTGTTCGTGTTGTCTTGTTACCTGCATGAATTTAATTGTCTCTGGAGGATGTCGCTCCGCATGCATCTACTATGTCACGAGTTTCCACATCGGTTTTTCCAGTCAACACGGGAATGTCGGTGCACATGTTTGATGTTTGGTAAAATACCCTCCTGACCTTTGTATGCATACATGACTTACATGTATGTCCCCAGTCTGTCCCCGTTTGTGTTCTGCATTACATATTGTAGGAGATAACAGTCACACATTTATTTCTACATTAGATTAGATTAGTAAATATTTTTCTACAATTTGTTTACATTTTAAATTTGCATCATGCATGAGCAGTAACAAATCATCACACACAGTAGTTTCCACTTTAATGTGACTAACATCCCTTTGCATGCCAGCCTGCCTTTCAGACTCTTATTCGCATGAACTAAACAGCAGCGACCCTCTCTGTCTTATAACCAGTGTGTGTGTGACCACAGCAGGTCAATGCATCAGTGGTGTGTGTGTGTGTGTGTGTGTGTGTGTGTGTGTGTGTGTGTGTGTGTGTTTTCAGCACCAGCTTTGCCTGACCAATCGCCCTCAGTGTCTCTGCCAAACCACGGGTTCCAATTCTTATTAGCACAGAAATGCTGCTTTGTCATTTAATAATGGGAATGGCATTACTGGAGAGATCGGCAATGTCCTGTCACCCACATGGGTCAATGACGTTCAATTTCTCAGATACGTTACGTGGAGTTTTTAAGCACTGGTTGTCTTTTAAGTCTCATTGTGTTTACAATTTTAAAACCTGTATTAATCCTCTGCTGTATCCAGTAATGCCTGCACAGTCTCAGTAATTCATCCAAGCCTTAGCCATCTTTATGTCATTGTTTCTCAAAAATCCATTTCTCTCTCTTTCTGTTCATCCCTTGTTTGTGCTTTTCCCCCCCCCCATCCCAACCCTTCCATGTATCTTTGTGTCTTCACACTCTCTCTCTGTCAATATGCACTTTTACATACTAAACAACATCTACCAAACAATAATCATGGGGTTTTTAGAAGAAGGAGCTCAATGGAAAAGCAGCCCCCACTAAAGCCACCCTT
Organism: Channa argus; assembly: GCF_033026475.1. NCBI lineage: Eukaryota > Metazoa > Chordata > Actinopteri > Anabantiformes > Channidae > Channa > Channa argus. The sequence goes on from NC_090197.1 coordinate 7,090,297, forward strand.
GTCAAACCCAAACCCAGTCCCCCTAAGCCGGCCAAGGCTGGAAAATTCAAAATAGTCAAGCCAGCTATGCCCACCAAAGCTCCTAAAGCTTCCAAAGCAAAACCCACTGCAGCAGAGATCCTGTTGTCTAAGATCAAACCGGCAGCTAAATCTAAGACCACATCCGCCCCCCTTAAGGACAGTAACGGTAAAGCAGCTGCCGAGAAGAAAGCAAATGCTGCCGCTAAAGCCAAAACCAACGGCAAAGCAGCTGTAGCTAAGCCCACAACTCAGCCCAATGGCAAGACTGTAGCTGAGAAGAAAGTCAATGGTAATGGAAATGGAAAATTGTCAGTGGAAAAGAAAACCAATGGAAACGGAAAAGCCACTATCGCGCCTAAGGCTAATGGAAATGGCAAAGCTACAGCAGAGAAGAAAGCCAATGGCAAAGCTGAGAATAAAGTCAACGGTGAGGCTAAGGCTAATGGCAACAGCAAAGTTAGTAACGGTGCTGCAAATGCGGCTAAAAGCGAAACCACTACGAAGGCAAAGGCTGAGAAAAGTGTTAAAGTAGAGAAGACTGTGGTCAGCACAGCAAAAGCTGCTGTAAAAGTAGGAGCTACTAAATCGCCTAAACCCACGAAAGCATCAAAACCTGCAAAAACTCAAGTGAAGCCAGACGTCACCAAATTTCAGTCAACGCCCCCGAAGAAATCTGCTTCAACGCCGGCCCCTGTCCGGCCCACTCCTCCCAGAATCACGAAATCACACCTGGGTGTGGACACTAACATCAAATCCCTGCACAAACCATTCCCGCCCTTCGTCAAGACTACGCTGAAGACAACTTCCAACGGCTATCAGCAGGTACAACAGGAGGGCTCGTGTTTGGGTCGCGGCGTCCAGAGCCGTATGTCCCATCCGGTATCCAGTTCTTTCCACCATCCAGGGTCTGCAGCAAAATATTTTTGAAGCTTAATGTTTTGGCATTTTGATGCAAATCCTTGATGATGGATAATCTGGTCCTCAGGATGGAACCTGGACGCCCTCTCCTCTGTTTATATATCATATGATCTTCACGATCGCCCCGACTTCTCCATATGATATGATACAGCGGTGCACACTGAAGCATGGCTAGTTGGGCGGTTTCATTCTTTACTTCTCTTCACACCCCTACTCAAATTGGATCTCCGAAATCTCAAACCCCCCCCCCCCCAGCACTTCACCTCTTTCTTTTCAGGGAGACCATTAACGTACAAGTCGAATGAATGAGCATGGGCTGCTTCAGCACAGAAACTAAACCTGGGAAAATCCAAACGCTAACACATTCTACACACACGCACCCCCACAACACTCTCACTCTCTCTTTGTATCTGTGTTTTCTCTCCGACACCTGTCTCTGGTCATATTTCGTATTAAATATGAATACAGCTGCCTCACCGAACCCAAAAAGCAGCGTGATTTACTTGCGAAGCTGTTTTGTGCTTTGAGGTAAAGAACCATCATAAGCTTCGTGGTTCTGTGAGGCTGCTCATTGGGGGTTGTCTCTGTTTTCTGGTCTCGGGTGAAACTAGACATCCCAAAGCATCGATGTGATGTTTTTATCTGGATGGATGGATAGAGGCTCCCAATAAGAGCCGACTTCACCCTTTCACGAATCTTTTGGCTTTGTGAGCTTCAAAAAGCAAAAAATGGTTCAACAATACAAAGGAAAGAAATCTCAGTGATGTCGTTTCAGCGACTCCCTAAATCTTGCATGAGGCAAAATTTATAGTCGCTGAGACCCTGAAACCACCTGAAATTTCTTTCCCAAAATGGATCTTTACAGCTCTAAAAGTGTGAGTTGCCTGCGTCGGGCAACCACAGTTTTATCATGTGTTCCATTTTCTTCTTTTAACTCGTCACTGTACAAGCAGACTTTGAACTAACCGCGCTCTTCCAATCAAATCTGCTTACTTCCTCCCTGCTCCCCAATTCAACTTGACCACTCAGGATGTAGAATTTTCCGAGGCTGGCCCCACCGCTACAGAGACTGATTATTTCTTTGAGGAGACCATCCCAGTGGCAGAGGGTGAGGTGATTGGACCAGAAGAGATCCCAGAACAGGTAAAAAGAAAAAAAGAAAAAACACACTGATCAGTGACCGACCGCAGCAGTGGAGAGTATTATACAGTATAATCTTTCCATCACACTTGATATTTCTACTTTTAGAAACTTTTTATTCCCCTAAATTTACTTGACAGGCGAAGTTAGTTGTTACAAACTAAGATTGTTGCATTTAAAATATCACAGTTAATAAAATGGGATGATGTTTATACAATTGGTGCTTAAACGATTTGCCCAAACGAACAATTCTTATAATGACGTGAGTCATTTTAAATACACAAAATGCTCGAAATGTGAACCTTTGCTGCTTTTCCGTTTAATTCCTGTTTAAACTGTAAGTTTAATTTATATTTGCTATTTGTTGAGGTTTAGTCTATTTGTTGGACAAACTTTTGCAAAGATGTCCAGATGTTACATCAATTCCAGTAATTTTCTCAGGCCAAATAATCCATCTATTAACGCAGAAAAAGTAAAACAACCAAATTTATATGAAAGAAATGGTCATTATGACAATGGCTTTACTTACATCAATTACAAAACGAAGCCAACACATTGAGGACAGTATTTGTACTTTACGGTTTACTTCGTGATTTTACTTTTTTAAGTGTAGGACTTGTAAGTATTTTTACAGCAAAGACTCACAATACTGACAGAATAGAAACATTAAATACCAAAGACCAATGGAGGGAGATCCTGCGGTACAATTAACCATAATAAAAAAAACAAAAATTGCCCAAATTAACACACAAAGAGAAAAACCAGACTAAAACATCAGCTGATCACAGGAGGCTTCTGTTACCACAGGGAGACACCGGTTCGTGGTGGTGAGCCCAGTCTTTGGAGCTGAACTAGGTAGTTTCCTTCCTAACCGCACATCACTGCTCCGTTGGCACCGAAGCCACGTGACGACACATAAAACAAACAATGCACCGCATTCATCCGCTCGGACCCTCATCAAACATTTTCCCGTGAATGTACTTTTCCCTAACGACAAGATTCCTCGTTCGTTCTCACCTCACGATCCTTCCGCTCGACCGGGCCGCGATCTTGACATGAGAGCGACAATCTTGTGAAAAGTGGATCCGCGTGAGGATGTTTGATCTGCGGGTTTAACCCCTGCGACAGAGTTGGATGAATATAATGCGTTGTTGGTTTTTTGTTTTTTTTGAGGGAAAGGTTGTTGGCTTTACAGCCGTAAAACTGTCAGAATTCACGGCGAGGTTCTCTCAGTTTGGGCCACAATCCATTGTGATGATGAGCATTTGATGGAAATCTTGTTGTAATAAGAACCACAGAATAATTCCGTTGGAGTCGGGATAGTTTTTACCAGTCATGGTAAGTAAAACCAAATCTAACCTAGTTGGTGCTTTGCATAGCAGCAGGTGTTTCCACAAGGTTTTCTATCAGTTTGTGTGTGTGTGTGTGTGTGTGTGTGTGTGTGTGTGTGTGTTCATGGACTATGTATAGTTTAAGCTTATTTAGAAAAAGAGTGTGATTACATGTCCTCGCACACAAGCCACTTTTGTGGAAACACATTATCAGAAGTTAACATTAGATGGTCACAGGATGAAGCTGCTAATCTATAACCAGCCCGAAGGACTGATAGTGTGTCAGATGTCTTTTCGTTGTCTGTCCCTGTTTATTTGCACAAGGTAAGACTGTCTCACTGTTGTCTCTCCTTTACTAACTCATTCCACTTTCATGCAAACCTCTCCCCCCTTCTTTCAACTCTTTTCTACTGTCTTTTCTTTCTCTTCGTCCCGGCCCCTCCATCCGTCCACCCCGCAGCCCCAGGTGGAGCCAGAGCTGGGCGGACAGGAGGTGGATGCCACCAAGGCGCTCGGGGCGGGCGAGGAAGTCTTCACGGAGGAGTATGTCACAGGGGACGTGGGCCTGCGGGAATACGACTATTCCTACAGGGACTACAATGAGCCGTTAGTGGAGACGGGAGAGATCGAGGCCGGCATGGGCCCCGCCCTGTCTGCTGTGACAGACGAGGGAGGCGTAAGTCCTTTTCACACACGGGCAAACAATTTCAACCAACGCTGAATGCGCAGGGACGGAGTTGTTTTCAGTGTCCTCTCACAGGTCTGGATTGAGCTTGTCTTCTCATTTGAGAACACGTGGTATCATAACCTTCACTTTAACACACTTCAAAGTCACATTGTATTAAAAAATACATAATATGATTTATGAGGACTATGAGCTATTTTTCAATCCTTACTGTGACTAACAACGCATCTTGTGCGGGTCCAGTGAAGGAGCTTGGTCATAATATACATCTTTATGTATTGATTATGCTTCAGCTTCCCATTCAACCATACAAGCAACTGCTATTTACAGATTGGATTTCATACGGGACAAGCTCAATCAGGCGCAGAGAAGCATGTATTTGAATGCATCTCAAATACATCGAGGATTGAAATGAGTTGAACTCTAGACAGCGTGTGAGTAGCGCGCGTAGCGAGCAAACCAGGAGGCCTGAAGCTATTTGAGATCCTTATGGATGTAAATAATAACTTCACGCTTGCTCTGCATGAAGTTGGCATTTCGAGGTGCAGCAAACGACCAGCTGCTGCATCCTCTGGTTTCAATGCCGGTCGTGTCAGTGCACAGCTGCATTTAGAGCCGCAGAGCCCACTTGAGGCACTTTCCGTGCAAGAAAATCTATAAGTAATGGACCAAGACTTTGGAGAAGCATTAAAACAGGTTGTCGCTCGATCATTTATTGTTTTTTCTGGACAAACTGACGTGGGTGTGTGAGTGTGCGTCGTCCGGTTGTCTGAATGCATGCAGCCAAAACGTATCTGTCTGCCATATGCATTATTTCTGTGTGTTTGTCTTTTAATCATCATCCTGATATTTGTCTCAGCTCCTTTATACTGACTGGGCTGTGTTGTTGGCTACATGTGTGTTTTCCTCAGGCCGCCATCAGAGGCCAGAAAGGAGAGAAAGGAGAACCTGCCGTACTGGAGCCGGTGAGTCACCAATTATCTCAGACAGCTGCTCATCATTTTTGTGATGATGTAGTTATTGGATGTGTGTTCGCTGCTTGTTACCTGCACTATGGTAAATTTAATTTGGTGCTGTACATCAGAGGAGAAATATCTGGGACCTACTGATCAGTGGATTTCTAGGGGGCATCGGGGCAAACTATTAAAAGGTGTTAAGTCCGAACAGCAGTATTCACGCCCATCAACCCATATTCCAGTTCCAAAAATGCTAAAATAACATATTTCATCTTAAATGGAGCTGTCGAAATGAGCAGAAAACAAAAAACAATCATCTCACAAAGGCAGAGGAGTCATTAGCTGTATTTACATTTTAACAGGGTATGCTGATTGAAGGACCTCCAGGACCGGAAGGACCTGCTGTAAGTAAAATTTGTCTGTTTTGCTTAAGTGAGTACATGTCTTTAATGCAAAGTTGGACCAGTTATTTTCACCGGTGCGGCTCTCAAAGAAATGCATCCACATTAAAACAGGCTTTATTCACCAAGCATTTCTGGCTGTTCTCTGCTCGATTACCAAATAACACAAAGTGCGTTGGAGAAGAGTTGAGCAACATGTCATCATTGTTTCTGGAATTTTACTTTTAGGATGTTTCAGTGCATAATAACATAATAACTTAACTGTACTTGACATTAACAAATAAAATTACCATTCATCAAAACCACCATACTTTAAAACCTGTTCTCTACCTTTTCTAGGGTCCTACTGGGCCCCCCGGCTCTTCTGGGCCTCCTGGCTCTGTCGGTGACCCTGGCGAGAGGGTGAGTGTTTCATTTAATCTGAAGAAATGCAGTGCACAGATGCTACGATCAGTCATTACAGATGCAATAAGCAACACTCCCTCTCCGTCCTGCAGGGTCCTCCCGGAAGGTCTGGTCTGCCTGGAGCTGATGGAGTCCCCGGACCTCCTGGAACCTCCGTCATGCTGCCTGTGAGTCACATTCAACCTTTGCTTCTTTATAGGAAATGGGTTTGAATAGTCGTAAATGTGGGGAATGACTGCTGCAATTCAGACACTGGATTTTTATGAAATATTTACATCCTCTGCTGAACCTGCCATCATCCTTTTGTTTGTTTGAATTAATTGGTTTAATTGTTTTTCTTAATCAATTCTTTTCAGTTTGTCCTTTTGCTTTACTTCTGCAGTTCCGTTTCAGTCAGAGTGGAGGAGAGAAGGGTCCTGTTGCTGCTGTACAGGAAGCTCAGGCTGCGGCCATCTTGTCTCAAGCCAGGGTCAGTAATAACTATTGCTTCACATTTCCACTGTGCTGGTAATTTGCTTCAAGAATCATATCAGTGGTGTCATGAAATGTTCTATACTGTGGAGCTCCGTTGGACTAAAAAGTGGTCAAAGTCTGCAAAGAAGTGTAGCATGACAAGAAAAGACAATCTCTCCTTTTAGACATTGAGGAAGTGAATATGAAGGGAGCTTTTTCCTTTCTAATTGCATCACAACATATTATAAGCAGCCACGTGTCTTCTTGCTTGTCATTGCTGATTTTGAGGTGTTGTTGCTTGTAGATGGCTCTGAAAGGACCTTCTGGACCAATGGGATACACCGGACGTCCTGGACCTCTGGTATGTCACCTGTCACCTGGATCTCCTGCGTATTTAGAGTGTGTTTATGTTGCTGAAACTGTAACAAGCCACCTGATAGTGAACTATGCTAAAAATGTGATCTAAATAGTTTTGATCTTATTTAAGCTTTGTGCTGATCATAATTATTGTCTCTGTTTTAGGGAAGTCCAGGTAGTCCTGGTGTGAAGGGAGAGAGTGGAGATCCCGGTCCTCAGGTAAAAACATAGCGGCCCTAACATCAAAACCAATACACCAGCACCTTCTCTGTCAAAGCTATCATAACTATTTATTTTTCAGGGCCCCAGAGGAACCCAAGGTTTGACCGGACCTCCAGGCAAACCAGGAAGAAGAGTGAGTCTATAAAGATCCAACACAACCTCAAACAGGCTTCTGTATTTCCGTAATAAACACTTGAGCTGTTCAAACAGATAACAGAGGCACCGTCTCAGTTTCTCTGCCGATGTTATCATTTGTAATACACGCACCTATTCTGTAGTCGTAACTAACTTATGTTTATCACATCAAGTGGCTCAACAGTCTTCTTCTTCCGCTCCTAACAGGGCCGCGCCGGAGCCGACGGTGCCCGGGGAATGCCAGGAGAGACTGGAATCAAGGTAACTTCTCCCTAATCGATATCACCAAAATTAACTCCACTGTACCGAACTTGGCTCTTGATGACCTTGATGACCTTGATGACCTTGGCCACTGGCTGGCATTTTACCATACATTACATAATACGGAACAGTGAAAGACCCTGTGCCATTTTAGTATCGACTCATGTCCCTTTTGTTTTTTTAATGCAGAAAATATGTTGCTGTGTACCCTTTACACTTTAGATGTTTGTGGTCCTATTTTTAAACCTACGTTTGAGATCTATTAGCTTATGCAACAGAAGTATAATTAAATATCTCTTACCTGGTTTTCTTGGTCTTTCTGGGACAAAAAAAGTCCACTCAAGAACTGCATGTTTTCTCAAGTTTCATTAAACAGGAAGAAACCAGCAATTTCAAAGTCACTATTAATTCATTAGCTGCACTTATAATGAATTTCTGCTTTCTATGTTTTAGTAATAGTTCAATGTGTTTTATGTGTTCTTCAGGGGGACCGTGGTTTTGATGGTCTTCCTGGTTTGCCTGGTGACAAAGGACACAGGGTAAGTTTAGAGTGAAACAATTACAATTAACAACTCAACATACTTTTAATATAAGAATTACTGTAGTAAAATAATCAATAAAAATATTGACTCTGAGCTCACAGGATTAACCGAAACAAAAATTACAGTATAAAAACATTAACGGGTGATTATCAGTTTGTCAGCAGACCCAAGTTATTTATTTTAAACCTCATCTTTTCATTCACAGGGGGACACTGGACCAATGGGACCCCCAGGACCTCAGGGAGAGGATGGAGAGAGGGTATGGGGACACGAGAAATAAATATCTGAAATTGTTCCTGGCATCTGTCGCTTTGTCACATACGTTAATAGTCAGCACCTTCCCTTACCTCGTTTGTGTGTCTTTCAGGGAGATGATGGAGACGTTGGACCAAGGGGTCTCCCAGGTGAACCAGTGAGTGTTTCCATGACAACCCAGCTGATTTTAAATATCTTCACTATAATAATTAGTGCACTACTATATATTCATTTGTCCTGATAACTGTGCTGCTGTCAAATCTGCTCTTGACCTTTGACCCATTGATAATTTTTGCATCAATTTAATTATTTATTTTATAATTCATTGTGCTTTCTAATAATATTGTATGTGTATATAGTTGGACTCTCATTTCCAAATGATTAAGTGTAGTTTACTGTGTGTGTGTGTGTCTTTGAGTTGGCCTGTGTGGTACTTGTGCACCTTTTTATTTGTGTGTTTGCGTGTGTTTTTAGGGTCCCCGTGGTTTGCTCGGACCCAAAGGTCCTGCTGGAATTCCTGGGCCTCCTGTGAGTAAAAACTACTTTAAACCACGTTGTGCAACTGTTGTTTCAGCAGCATTGTTTTATTGCTCTCTGACCACTGAGCACCCACAGCACCTCCTGAACAAACAGCTGCTGTCCTGAAATGAAGACAGGAATATCGTGTAATCACAAAAAATGTGAAATTCCAACAGTCAACTTAAAATAATTCCAAGTCACCCCCTATAACCCAGGATTTATGCAACCAAGTATCAAATTGAGATGCAAAAAAAATAAAAAACTGAATTAGCAACTAACCAAATTTAGGGAAATAAGTAATTGTCATAATAAATAATGATGAATACATTTTCATTTTTAACTTTTGGTTACACTACAATAACAGGCACAATATTCCTGAATGGGATGGATTAGCTCTGCCCACCTATTTCTCCTATTAGTTATTTTGGAGATATAATGCCAGTTATTGTTAACAAGTTATTATTGTTATTAAAGTTACAAGTTATTACAGTTATTGTTAATTCATCTCTGAACCATAAGGATTTTTCTATCAGTATTTTAAATGTTTTATATTTGAGTGTATTTGTAATATTCATTTTCCAAGTGTACCCCAGCCTGGGCCCCATAACAATGCTTAGACAGAAAAAAATAAACTTAGAATAAACTTTACAAAACTAAACTAAACTTAAAAAACTAAAAGCAGATTTAAAACAGTTGGTTGGATCTAATGTCCCTGGAGTTTCAAAGGTTTGCAGCGAACAACCAGTGATTTTGTCTTTTTACGTTACAAAGTCTTCTCCCTTGTCAAACCTTGGTTACCTGCACTACCCACAATGCAACTTGACTACTGGCTGCTAACGTAGCCTTTAGCTTCAAGGAGAAACAAGTTCACTTCTATCTCCACATTTTCAGATTTTTATTTTTTTACATTTCTTACTTGAAGTTTTATGCCTCGACCAACATCACCACCACTTCATCCAACTTCTCCAAGTTTTTCTTAAGCAGCTGCATTTAAATGCCACAAATCTAAAGACGCACACAAGGATCATTATCAAAATCTATCAAGTGACAGTAGTCAGTGACCTTGAACAAACCACTAGAGAAATCATTTCAGCTTAAAGGTTGCTTTGGATAGAAGCCCCCTCCTCACTGAGTTATTGGTGTTTGCATCTGTGCGTATTGGTTTTAGTTGTTGACATTCTGTTTTTTTCTCTCTCTTTTTCTTCTCTTTGCTCAGGGTGTACGAGGAAATGATGGGCCCCAGGGTCCCAAAGGAAACTTGGTCAGTCTCACTGTAGTACTTCTGAATCATCAGATAATTAGTATCTGATCATTTTATAATAACACAAAACTTTTCTTTTGAGTCATTTTGAGATTCTCACTCTCTCATCCTGCTCTGTCCTGCTGATCGGTTTGCATTTGTCATCATTTTAAATTTATCTGTTTCTGTCTGTCTGTCAGGGTCCACAAGGAGAACCAGGACCTCCGGGTCAGCAGGGAACCCCAGGAACTCAGGTGAGACCTTTTCTCAGTGACTGTGTACTGAGGCGTACATACACATGAACACAAAAATGAAAGGAACCAGTAAGACAGAGTAGGTGTTTATCCCATGTTCCTCATGCTTTTCTTGCTTTTTTTTGTTTTAATTATTATTTTCAGGGAATGCCAGGACCACAGGGAGCTGTTGGACCTCCAGGAGAGAAAGTAAGAACACCAAAGTCATGTCCTATATATTCCACAAGACAACAGTTTTATAAAGTGATACAGGAGTTGATGCAGTGCTGTGTACAGTGTAGTGAAGGAACGTGCAAAATTATAAAACTAGTAAGGTGTCAGTTTGGAAGAGAATGGCTGTTTATGCAATTTGATACAGTTAAATATTTAGTCAAGTATGATTCTTTGCCTTTTTGTCAGGAGTTGGGTAAGAACGTCTGTAATACTCTAATATGTGCCTGTTGAATATGAAGCTTTTGCCAGCAGCCAATTGGCTTGTGTCTATTACAGCAGAAATTGAAATGACACAACCTTTTCAAAATGTTTTCAGCATTTTAGTTATTTGTCTTGTGCTTTACGGCACAAGGTGAAACCCACCAGCCTGTTTACTGATGAAGACTGTACAGAGACGTTATCACAATTGTGATCCGCTGAACAGACGAGGCCTAAATTACATCATATCATCCAGATATTAGACAGTTGACATATGACGTCTTTAGGGGGCTTTGTGTTAACTGACTTATTTTACTCACGACCACTTTGTCTTCTCCTGCAGGGTCCCACAGGAAAACCAGGTCTGCCAGGAATGCCTGGAGCTGATGGACCCCCTGTACGTTTGACAAACTTGATTTTCTATGTTTCTATTAACAAATGATGTCCTTTCTGAGACTGGAGCTCTCTTGTCTTCTCTTCTCAGGGTCACCCAGGAAAGGAGGGGCCTTCTGGCACCAAAGGAAACCAGGTGGGAGTCAAGATAACTGCATCACCACACGTTTCCTATGTGTAACAAACTCAGTTTATTAATTAAATATACAGGGAAACAATGTGTTTGTTTAAAATGCACATGAACATTCTATTTAATTGTGCATTTATTTACTGACATATTGATTTTGAAGCGCTTACATTTCTGTCTTTGAACTTCCCCAGGGTCCCAACGGTCCTCAGGGAGCTATTGGCTACCCTGGGCCTCGTGGCATCAAGGTCCGTACAGTTCATTTGTAAAAAAAAAAACTGCAAATAATATGATTGTGAGGTCATTTTTTTACAGTTTGCATCACAGCTTTTTTTTTTTTTTTGAATGACGTTGTTTTGCATGAGCAATGAAGATGAAGCAACGTAAGACACTTTTTACTTCCATTAGTCTTAAACAAATGTGTCTATTGATCATGTGATACTTTGATTGCAGGGAGAACAAGGAATCCGGGGTCTAAAGGGGCACAAGGGAGAGAAGGTAAATGATTCCTTGCAAACAGACCCCCTTAAAAATAGCCTCCATTAAAAATAATTCTCCAGGTAAAATGTACATTTTTAATTGACGCAAATACATTGTGTTTCCGTCTTGTTTCATTTGTTTGTGTTCATGTTTCTAGGGAGAAGATGGCTTCCCTGGAATTAAAGGAGAGTTTGGCACCAAGGGAGAGAGAGTAAGACGGATTCATGAAGTAGCTGTTTTGTTGATATGAGGGGAAGTGGATGAATGAAGGGCTGGATTCATGGATGGTTTATTCATCTTATCCATCATTGTTTTATTGGTTTTGCTTGGTCTCCTGCTGACAGGGTGAAGTTGGAGTGCCGGGGTCCAGAGGGGAGGACGGTCCAGAGGGGCCAAAGGGTCGTGTAGGCCCCCCTGGTGAAGTCGGACCAATTGGACATGTTGGAGAGAAGGTACGGCCTGTTCAGTCAGGACAAAGGCCACAGGAAAGCCTCATACGTTAAGTGTGGAGTTGTCATTGTGCTGCCCTCTTGTGGTTGAATGTGAGACCTGAGCTTCATCTCATTCAGCCTTTATCACATAGCAAATATTCCCATATAAAAAAACCTCATCACAAACCGATTTGGTAAAGTCTTGCTGATATTTAATACAATAACAGCTGCTGTGACTCATTAAAGCTAAAGGATGATTTAACTGAGTGTTGGTGTCATCCGGTGATTCCAGGGTAAACTTGGTGTGCCTGGACTTCCTGGATATCCTGGAAGACAGGGACCCAAGGTAAGATAAACTTTCACACCAGCAGACCTCTGTGTGGTGAGAAGCAAGGCTGATGTTAAGATGTGGGTCTGTTTTGTTAGGGATCACTTGGATTCCCTGGATTCCCCGGCTCTAACGGCGAGAAGGGAACACGGGTAAGTTGTGGATGATTCTGATTCATCATTACAGACAATCTTCAGTGTTTGTTAGACTGACTCTGCACAGATGGATGCTGCAGACTTCTGTCTGACTGATTTGGTGGTGTTTTTATTTTCAGGGTTCTACCGGTAAAGCAGGGCCAAGAGGACAAAGAGGACCAACGGTATAGTTTCATGTTCACCCATTTTTTCAGTTTGTGAACACTTTTCTGCTCCCGTGATGAGGATCTTTTATCTTTTTAAGACATGAGTGGATTATGGTGACAATAGTTGTGCTGTTAAATTACCAAACGCCATCTCTGCAGTGATTCAAGCCTGTTTTACCTCCGATGGCACTTGACGTCCCTGCTGAGCGTGTTTGTGCTTTGTTACCAGCAGATGTCAGCAAAGATTCATGTTTCTCTTTAAACGTTGATTTCTTTGATTCGGTTGTCACAGATAAACTAGGCTCTGAGAGATGAGAACTTTTTTATTTACCGCACTTTTTGTGACCATCAGGGGCCCAGAGGGCAGAGAGGACCAAGGGGCGCAACAGGAAAACCAGGAGCAAAGGTTGGAGAAAGTGCTAAGCAAAACTATTAGGATGATTTTCTGTTTAAATATTGTTGATGTTAAATCACATATGCTGCATAATAAAGGCATAAAGTGCAGGATATTGTAAAACAAAGCTGGAAACTTTGATTTTTATATTTATAAACTTGATTTTCAAACCACGATGAAAATAATGAGCTAAATAATCTGGCTCAGGAGTGACACACAGTCGGTCTCATTTGGTTTGTGATCCAATGTTATTACGTTTGAAATTGTCTTTAAAGCAAAGCTTTTTGTTGATGTTGTCGCCTTTAGGGAACTTCAGGAAGCGATGGCCCTCATGGACCTCCTGGAGAAAGGGTAAGCACCTATTTTTCTTTAGAGGAAACAGGAATTTTGGTAAACAAGTCACCAATTAAATCTGTGCCTGACGTTTTTGGTATTATTACACGTTCTAACCAAACGTTGTCATCCTATCAGGGTTTGCCTGGACCTCAGGGAGCCAGTGGTTTCCCCGGACCAAAGGGACCTCCTGTACGGACGTGTCTAAGAACTGTTTTCATTTAATTTAGCATCACTTCGCTGCTTATTATATAGTTCTGATGTCTTTCTTAAGCTCTTTTAAGGTGGAATTAATATTTGATACTTAACGATGTTTCATTTCAGGGACCACCAGGAAAGGATGGACTGCCTGGACACCCTGGACAGAGAGGAGAAGTTGTAAGTTTGATGGTTTTGCTATAATTAAATATGCATCAGTGTCTCAACTTTTGTTAACAGGTGATTTGAGTATGTTTGTCTTGATTCCAGCTGGGACTTCATAGTAGGATGCAAAGATTTTAAAAATATACCCAACAATAGTCAAAGATTAAAATGTTAAATTAACAAAGATACAAGAAGTAACCAGTTTTGTAGATGATCTGTCCACTGGGTTTTTCTTCTGCAGGGTTTCCAAGGTAAAGTGGGGCCACCTGGGCCTCCTGGAGTTGTTGGACCTCAGGTGAGTTTTTGAATCATAGTGCAAAAATGTTCCGTTAATGATGAATCACAGTTTTCAAAACAACTTGACCTGCTCCTCTTTTTGTCTTCCGTCCGTTTTTGCACTTTATTTCCTCTTCCCTCCCCCAACCTCTTCTTCCTCTCTCCCAGGGTCCATCAGGAGAGACTGGCCCCTTGGGTGAACGCGGCCACCCCGGACCTCCTGGGCCACCTGGAGAGCAGGGACTTTCTGGTCCCTCTGGGAAGGAAGGCACCAAGGGAGACCCTGGACCCCCAGGAGGCCCTGGCAAAGACGGTCCACCAGGACTGAGAGGCTTCCCTGGGGAGAGAGGACTGCCTGGAACCCCTGTGAGTTTGACCCAGAGAAACACTCGAGAAATCTTCAATAAGAGTAAACGTGGCCTCTGAACTGATGTGGGCTGAAAGTTTCTGATTTATGCTCTTTTATCTTTTATACCAGGGAGGTGGAGGACTGAAGGGAAGTGAAGGACCTGCCGGACCTCCTGGACCTGCTGTACGTTAACAAACAACAATTTAGTTCCATCAGTCATTTGTGTCTTTGTCTGCTTTGACATTGTGTGGATTGTAATTTTGCTAATATATAACTATTGTGTTGTGAGATGTCCTGATGAAATACAGTTTTTCAGCCCATCTCACTTACGTATTACTGCAGGATTCACTTCCTGTCTAGCTGCTGTGTTTGATACACAGTGTTTTTTCTGTATTTTATTTATTTGTTGTAGGGTTCTCCTGGTGAGAGGGGACCAGCTGGTACTGCTGGACCTGTTGGACCACCTGGCAGACCGGGCCCTCAGGGGCCTCCAGGACCCGCTGGAGAGAAGGGAGTTCCTGTGAGTATTCTGGAAACGTCTCTCCAATCTGCAGTAGGACATTTATGCTACCAAAAAAATTGAATTATCAATTGTCTTTTGTCTTCCCTTTTTCCTGTTCAGGGTGAAAAAGGCCCAATTGGCCCGGCAGGTCGTGATGGAGTACAGGGTCCCGTGGGTTTGCCTGGCCCAGCCGGTACCCCCGGAGTACCTGGAGAGGACGGAGACAAGGCTAGTAACAGCCTTCATAACAGAACCACCTTAAATATCTTATCAGTCATCCTGAAAAATCTGTCTAGAGCCTAAATGTGGTTATCGAGTTGTTCTGTCTGATTGTTTCAGAGCTTTGTTGTGATGTTTGTTTGTCATTGCAGGGTGAGGTTGGGGAGCCTGGACAGAAGGGAGCCAAGGGAGGAAAAGGAGAACATGTGAGCGAACCATAGTTTGCATTAGACCCTAATATTCATCTTTGATTACAAATTTTAAAAAATGGGACGATTGTCTATATGTTGCAGTTTTTTGTTGTATCATTGATGTGTTGCTTTTCTCCTCATTGTATTTGTTTTCTGTTGGTAGGGTCCTCCTGGTCCACCCGGGCCAATGGGTCCTGTCGGTCAGCCTGGTCCTGCTGTAAGTGCGAACTTGAACTTTTAGAAGAGACGAGTGTTTGCAGAGCCAGTTGACTTTTTCCAGATTAGCAGGGTGATGTGTTCAGAGCCCAGTTGAAATATCACTGGTGACACTGCTCATGCTTAAAATTCAATTCGAGGACTTATTAAAAACAAAAAAGAGCATGTAACTGTTGTGAGGGGATGAGGCGATGTTTGAGGGTACGTATTGTCATCTCAATATCATTATTCACATTTTTTTCTTCTGTGGTGCAGGGTGCTGATGGAGAACCTGGACCAAGGGGTCAGCAGGGGCCATTTGGAAGTAAAGGCGATGAAGGGACCAGAGGATTCCCAGGGGCCCCAGGACCCATCGGACTGCAGGTAAAAACACCTGAAACTCACATTGCTGAGGCGGATTCACTCAAATCTTTCTGAAGTATTGAATTTTAATTTTACATAAACTTTAAAGACGTTTTGAGTTACTGTACAGTTTGTGCTATGTTGCTAAGCTAAACTAGCTCACTGTAGCTTTCACTTTGCCCCGCAGGGTTTACCGGGGCCAGCAGGAGAGAAGGGTGAGACAGGAGATGTTGGACCTCTGGTGAGTTTCACAGATATATGGTAACCGCAGTGGTTCTGTGACATTTTTTTTTTCTCACAATAACGATAATTCACAATAGTAAAACAACAAACCTTTTTATGTTTCCAGGGTCCTCCAGGCCCTCCAGGACCTCGTGGTCCAGCTGGACCCAGTGGTGCCGATGTGAGTGTTTACATGTCATAAAATATGTCACTAGAACTAGAAAGACCTGTTGTGGAGCTGTTCAATGAACTAAATCTCAGAAAAACAGTTAGTTTTAAAAATATCATAACAAACATCACCACATTTGTATTTGATTTCAAGGATTATATCTGCATAGTATGTAAAAATGTATTTTACTCTTAGCTGACGATAACCATGTTCATGTTTTGTCTGAACTTTTCTTGGGTTTGTTTTAGGGTCCTCAAGGTCCTCCAGGAGGTTTGGGTAATCCTGGACCAATTGGAGAGAAGGTGCAGACTAGTTTGTTGGAAACATTGAAGCAAAGCTAAGAAATACAACTAATATATAAGAACTAATTCAACATGTCCTGAAACCTAAAATAAATCCTGTTTGCTCGGCAGGGAGAGCCTGGTGAGGCTGGAGCACCTGGAATTGTAGGAGAGCCTGGAAAGAAGGTGAGTGTCTGTCCCTAACATCTTGAAATGATGCCTTTATTGCCCGCTGAGTTAACAATGAGTTCTGGGCTTCTGTCGGCAGGGTCCTCGTGGAGAGCGTGGGGAGAAAGGAGAGGCTGGACAACCTGGAACTGCTGGACCTACTGGAGGACGGGGACGACCTGGAGACGACGGACCCAAAGGAAACCCCGTAGGACAACCAGAATAAATACAAAACAGTGCCACACAGATCAGTGACTTTAAACACCACTTCAGAGGCAATTTGCAATTCTTTGATGTTTTGATCTTGTTGTTGTCAGGGTCCTGTTGGTTTCCCTGGTGATCCTGGTCCCCCTGGAGAGGTTGGACCCAGAGTGAGTATCAGTCCACTATGTTCCTTACACAGGTTGTGCTTAGCTTTTTACACTGAGCAACAAAAAGAAAAACTACTGATCCTGTGGTGCTTTACCTTCAGGGTCAGGATGGCGCCAAGGGAGAGAGAGGAGAGGACGGTGAACAAGGAGAATCTGTGAGTCAGAAGATGCAACGTTGCAGATATTTGAATAAAGTAAAAATATCTCAGGTCCTTTAATCTTCTCTCTCTGCCTCCTGCTGCAGGGCTCCCCTGGACCTCCCGGTGAGAACGGATCTACTGGCCCCCCAGGAAAAAGGGTAAGGTCACATGTTTGTTTCTCAGGGACCTGTTGTTACCAAGGAAGAGCACAGAGACAGGCATGAATGAATACATCATGCAGCCATCGCATATCTTAGGAAGGAAATGTAGCGCTAAATGTGTTTCACACCTGCTGAAAGGATAAAACTTAGGTTTTATAAACCCAAAATTCAGGAGCAATGCAGCAGTCGTCCAATACCAACTGCATATTATTTACATGGGCCTTGAATAACTTGTGTGCAAACAGTCCAAAAACATAAGGCAGTAGCCTTGTTAGTGATGTTTATTGCTGTAAACTGTGGAATTGATTAGAACATATTTTATTTTATGTTTGTTAATGCACTGATATGTTTTTTGACAGGGTCCCCCTGGAACAAGAGGACCAGAGGGACGTCAAGGAGAAAAGGGAACTAAGGTGAGTTCACAGCTTTTCAAACCTTTTGTGATTCTACATGAATCAAAGCAAAGGTGTGATTATGGTGTGAAGATACTTTACGCTTTTATCATGTATCTTTTTTTCTCATCTTATCTTCTTTTACTGATACAGAAAGCATGAAATAACTGATCGTGTTTCTTATCTTCCTAATTTGACAGGGAGACCCAGGTGCAGTCGGCCCCCCAGGAAAGACCGGGCCCGTCGGCCCCCAGGGTTCACCAGGAAAACAAGGAACAGAAGGTCTTCGAGGACTACCAGGATCAGTGGTCCGTGAGGCTTTGAATTGTTTCTGTATTTTATTATTGCAAAGGTTGAACCATACAATAATTCTGCATGTTGGATTTCCACACGTTGAATTAGTTTCTGTGTTTCAGGGCGAACAAGGATCTCCAGGTCCAGCTGGACAGAAAGGACCACCTGGACCTCTTGTATGACAACACCAAAACCTTTATTTTTCCTCATCCATTCTGCTCTTTGACTACATGTGCATTTGCATCTTCAATCCTCATCTCCACCTTCTGCAGGGACCTCCTGGTTTGCCTGGTCTGCGTGGAGACCCCGGTGCAAAGGGAGAGAAGGGACACCCAGGTCTTATCGGTCTCATTGGACCTCCAGGAGAGCAGGGAGAGAAGGGAGACCGAGGTCTGCATGGTCCTCAGGGAACCACTGGACCCAAAGGAGAGCCTGTAAGTTTGACGCCTGTCACATGTCAACCCTTTTGTAACAAAGAATAATGTTTAAAAACGATTTGGATCTTGTTTTATGACAGGGAATGT
This sequence comes from Channa argus, assembly GCF_033026475.1. Classification (NCBI taxonomy): domain Eukaryota; kingdom Metazoa; phylum Chordata; class Actinopteri; order Anabantiformes; family Channidae; genus Channa; species Channa argus. The sequence continues at coordinate 7,108,770 of NC_090197.1, forward strand.
CTGGAGGAACCGGACCCATTGGCCCAGCTGGTCCTCCTGGTTTGCCTGTGAGTCCCTTTATCTTATCACATCTTGTCTCCATTCCCACTATGTCTCTGAGCTTTGTAGTAAATAATGACACAACACTGATGGAAGGTCATGAAACTAAATCCTTGTAATTTTTTCAGGGTCCTCAAGGTGTCAAAGGAGCTAAGGGCACTGCTGTGAGTCTACTTTAAGAGAGTTTGTCCCTCACTATGAGTGAAATTGTACATAAAAAATGCATCAGCAAAGCAATAATGCTTCTCAACTTGTTCCTCTTCCTGCTGTGTTTAGGGGGGAGCTGGTCCCAAGGGAGAAAAGGGTGTACAAGGACCTCCTGGACCTCCTGTAAGAAACACCAGGAAGATGTTTTTATCATTTATCATTTCACTTGCGTACTCAACAACTGATCAAACTGTATACTAACTTCCCAGGGCCCACCAGGCGAAGTCATTCAGCCCCTGCCCATCCAGAGGAGTCCCAAGTCCAAGCGCTCCATTGACGCCAGCCAGCTGCTCCCCGAGTCCGACCCTGACATGCCTGCTGCTGACGCCACAGGCACTGAGTTCCTGATGGGCAACGAAGGCATGGAGGAGATCCTCGGCTCTCTCAACTCACTTCGACAGGAGATCGAGACCATGCGTTTCCCTCTGGGAACCCAGGAAAGCCCTGCACGCACCTGCCAGGACCTGAACCTGAGTCAGCCAGACCTCAAAGATGGTGAGGGACTTAACCCAAAGAGTGACGAGTCGGAGTCATGATTCCCCCATTCAGTTTTTGGTCCTGATGTGATGGTCATTTCTTCTCACTGCGTGGCTGAAAAAACAATTGGAGTTTTTAAATTTCCCATCGTGCTTTATCTCTGTCTCCCTCTCCAGGTGAATACTGGATCGATCCCAACCAGGGCTGCTCCAGAGACGCCTTCAAGGTCTTCTGTAATTTCACAAGTGGAGCTGAAACTTGCCTCTACCCCAGCAAGAGCATCAACACGGTCAGTCCACCAAATCAGCAGCACAGGAAAACCCTCTTTAACCCTTAAGTTCTTGAATCCTGTGTGTCAATGATTGGCAGCAAAATTGATTTTGATACATTGTTTTGGTTTTTTGCAAAATTAGATTAACAATGTAAAAAAATCACACATTTCTCCCTAATGACAAAAAAATGCCAAAATATTTTTCTTCCGCTAATAAATACATCAAATATTAATTATATTTTTTAGTTTTTTAACCCTTTATTTACATATCTCCACAGTTTGTTTATTATCAAAACAAAGTGCGGCCTTCTAAGAGAAAACACCTATAATTTTGGACACACACACACACACACAGGAAGTGGGACATTTTTCTGCATCCTTTGACTAGGAAAAAGTAGCTGCCATCTGGTGGACAGATATTAAAATTACAAATAGACCTAAAGGAATGTTTCTGTTAGTTTCTGTTAATATAGATGTGGGATCAAAACTGGTATTTTCAATGGGACATTTAAATTTGTGTTATTTATTCGTGTAAAAATAGACATGTTGAACTGGAAGTGTCTGACAGTAATATGATGTGGTGGCAGGTGAAGATGAGCTCGTGGGACAAAGAGACTCCAGGATCCTGGTACAGTCAGTTCAGCACTGGCAGTAAGGTTAGTAACTCTGTGACATGAAGACTGGCTGTGAAACGTTTGTTCTCAGTTTCGTTGTTTGTTCTACAAACCCTATTCCTCTTCTCACGCCCCCCAGTTCTCCTACGTGGACTCTGACGGCGAGCCCGTGGGTGTAGTCCAGCTGGGCTTCCTGCGCCTCTTGAGCGTCCAGGCCCATCAGAACCTCACCTACCACTGTCACCGCTCAGTGGCCTGGGCCGACCAAAGCACCAATAATTACGACAGGGCGCTGCACCTGCAGGGCGCCAACGACGACGAGCTGAGCTACGAGACCAACCCTTACGTCAAAGCCTTGGTCGACGGCTGCTCTGTGAGTGTTACAGCCCGTGTGTGCCCTGCACCGGCAGGCGTCCAGCATCCGGTCAAAAAATAGTCTCAAGTCATTGGTTTACACATGAGATGAGTCTCTCATGTGGGGTTTCAAACTTTAGGGGTTTCCCCATCCTCCTTGCTTTAAGTTTGAGATATTACTACTTTAGTATTTTGATATTTGCTTATTTAAATTTAGAGGGATACTAAGGCTTTGCTAGTTCTCATTTTAGTGATTTTATGTGACACAAGCTTGGAGATAAATTCCCCACTCTGTCCACGATCAGTCCATTTCACATTTCATATACAGAATAATTAAGCTCCAGTACTGTGGCCCCTGTACATGACACAGGACAATCTTCTAGCTGTACTCACCAAAAGGCTTCATAAACTTTAGAAAATCTACATCAAAATAAAACCTGGAGCACATTAGGCTGTAACAGCTGCTGCTAATCAACTCAGGCTGCCTTAAACACAAAGACAGGAGGTGAGAAGGAAATTTAAAATGAATAGGAGGTTTGATTATACTGCAGATTACAGGAGAAACCATACATCTGTAGCTTTGTTGTTCATTTGTCCTTTATTTTGTAGTATTATTGGTTTACGTTTAAACTGCGGTTGTTATTTTTACTGCTGCTATTGCTACGTGTTCCCCATATCTGACACATACCTGTGTCTGTCTCCCTCCGCAGTATCGTAAGGGCTTCGACAGGACAGTCCTGGAGATCAACACACCACAGGTGGAGCATCTTCCTCTGCTGGATATCAAGGTGTCAGACTTTGGGGAGAGCAACCAGCAGTTTGGCTTTGAAGTGGGACCTGTTTGTTTCCAAGGCTAAACAAACACACACACACACACACACACTATGCAGAACACAACACATGCAACAAGTGCATATGTAATTAACGTACACGCCCCGTAATTTGTAAATTAACTTGTAAATGGCATGAAACACACAAATCCACACCCACTTACCAACACAAACACACTCATGCTCATGTACGTGCCTTGGGAAAACAACACCCTCCCAACAATTAATGGACGTCTTTTCAAAAAAAAAAAAAAAAAAAAAGTAAAGAGGAGAGAAATTAACATAAACTCGCGGAAATGGGACCATCGTATGGGAGCGCGACCGCGAGGAAGGAAGAAGAAACTTCCACACGAAACAGTGTTTTCTTTGCCAGCAGTGAAAAGGGGCCTGAGACACAGAGAGCAAGCCAGCAACTTGAAGCCTGAAGCCCCAGCCCCTGTCTCTGATCCCCCCTCTCGCTCCTCTCTCCACCCCGCTGTCTCTGTTTGATCCACTTATCTCACCTGCTCTACCTCCCTCCTCCTCCTCCTCCACCTTCTCCCTAAAAATGGGTCACACTCAGACATTATTTGCATTTTTTTTTTTTTAATCTCATGTTAACACTGTGAGCGACTTGTCTGAAGGTCAAACTGCGGCTCCTATGGAATTTGTTAATTTCCAACAGTGAAAATGTGTTTTGATTTGCCGTTTTGTCCTTTTGTCATTCAAAGAAAAAGTTGCTAAGAATTTAAAAAAATCTGAATCAGCTTTTTATATCTTTTGCATTTGGCAACCAGGAAGTCTACCCGTGAACCGAAATCTAGTCAAATCAAATGCAGGTTGAAGGATGAACTTATCCAGTCGCCTAGTTTTGGAAAAACTCGTCAATCATGCAGTTTACAGTGAAAACACAGGGAAACTTGTACCTCTTTTCCTTAATCTACGTCACCTACAGGAACCAGAGATTTAGTGCCACCAGTTTCCATCCAGGATAAAAAGAGGGAACCTACCATAGGAAACATGGGGCCCTTTCATCCTGAAACAAATCACTTTCTGGTGTTTTGCAGTGTGAGGCAGATTTTAACTTTCCTCAGCCCTGAAAGAAGCAGAAATTTGAATTCATTTAACATTAGACCAAAACTGCTGCATGCAGTCGGGTGGGATAGAAGATGTGTTAACACCCAGATCAGTCCATTTTAAAAGCCATTACTTTTGTGCATGGTGCTAAACATCTTACTGGTGCCTCTATTCTTCACATCGTGGACCATCCAGGGTTCATACGACCCACACACACCAGTCCAGTATTTGCTGACTCGCTCTGATATTTCCATCCCAGCACAAACCATCTTCAGGGTTTAAATGTGAGATTCAACGTTCTCTTCTTCTCCTGTTACTCTCCTGCAGCAGCGGTGAATAAAACACACACTTCAGTGAAAGAAACTGTGTGGTAAGGTGCTAATTATACCAAAAGCATAAAAGTTTTTAATATCCTCTCTGACGCTTTCATTTCCTTTTTTTTTTTTTTTACAATTCAATTTTTTTTACTGGGGAAAATGTGCATTACATTCCATTTGTACAGAGATAGTGATATTATTTTGTATTTATTTAAAACAAACAGGGTGCTTTGAAATAAAAAAAAAAAACCAAGGACCATCAAATATTCCAGTCAAATGTGGTATATTTCATTTGTATTTATTTCCTGTAGCCGACAATTGAAGGTCACGTTAAACTCACTGCCAGCCTGAGTTATGGTGCTTCTGTTCGCGCCCTGTCCAAACTCCTTTTGTACAACCAAACCATCTGTGGCCATGTTTTAATTGTAATATCCCATTTTTAGCGTTTCCATCGACTGTACTGTGCTGTTAAAATGTTGCTTCCACTGTAATGATTAAATGGTGACTCTCCAGTTCTGTCACACTGTTTGCTGTTTGATTCGCTGGGCTTCGAAATGCACCACAGAAATTCATGTTACTGATGCAGACTCTGCATCCAAGTTAGATTAAAGTGATTACAACACGCAGTCTTCTGACACGTTTACTTTCGTCCACAGGGACCACAGCGGGCGGGGGAAAGGTTGTGAGAGGGAGGGGACTCTGTGAGCCACTGTGGAATTAAAAGTGATTAATAACAATATGATTATTTGTATGAATAATGTGGCTGATTACATACAAGGGGTCTGAGTTCATATGTTTGGTTTTTTTATTTGTTTGTCTTTTTTTTTTTAGCGGGGAAACGGGGGAGAGATGGTCTAAACATGAAAACATTATAAATCTGTTCTCGAGCGAGATTCTCCAGGAGGAATGACCTCAAATATTTGTTTTTATTGTGTTGAAGACGACAACTTCAACATATGGTGCTGGAAAGAGAAAAAAGTATTATTTTATAAAGTGTGTAAGTAATTTTTTTTCAAAATACTTGTTTCTGTAATATATCATCTTTTTAAAAAGAGCTGCTTGACTCCTGTTTTTCTTCCTAACCCCTGATACAGGATACAGCTGTTTCTCACGTGCACAGGTAGTTTATACGTAGGACGAGAAAATGTAGTTTCGTCTTTTTGTTTCTTTTACAGATGTTGTGTTTTTTTTAAGAAACTACATCCAAACGTTATTGGTGTCTGTGTTATGTATCTTTGTTTCTATTGATGATTGTAAGAAATTTCTCCTTAATTTAATTTTGCTTGACAGTCACCGCCCTAAACAGTGTGAAGTTGGCGTGGTAGGAACTAAAGTTAGGAGCTGTAGCAGCTGCTGCAGTAATTTGGCAGTTGTTAGCCAGGTAACATGCTAACACCCACGTCGTGTTTGAGTTTTACTTACTAGGCTATTTTGTGGCCTGTTGTGCGTCACATCGATTTCCTGGGGCTGTTTTCACTCCATTTACTCTCAAAATATGTTTCTGCAAATAATCTAAAGAAATTCCCACAAACAACGCACTGTGTGAAACGAGTGTGTGTGTGTTTCATACGGTGTTGCTTTCTTTAATGCGTGCAGATATTTTACTGGTTCAAATGTTTAAGATGTTACTGCTTTGTTTTTACAATTACAGCTCATGAAAAACCCCAGTTTATGCAGCACATTGTTAAAATGTGCTTAATTTTCATCTCCAGATGCTCGTGGTTCTACATCTGAGACTAGGAAAACAACACACTACAAAGTAAACTGCTCTGTCCCTAAGTGGCTGTGTGTAAAACCTATGTTTGGGTAGTGACGACAAGCAGCTCCTACAGATCCTGTGGTTAAGAAAACCCAGAGGCAATGAAATGACGAAAGATTCTGCAGGGCCCTCGATGAAGACGGAGAGATTTACCAAGTATTAATAAATTACAAGCAATAAATTAATAATTTGTGCCGAGGTCAGTGGCTCAAAGCCCATTGAGGCCTTTACCTTACAGCAGTGTTTTAAAATGCTCTAATGAAACACCTGGAGTCAAAGGCTCAGTTCCTCACTGCTTCTGAACAAAGTTGACAGAAGCTCAGCAGACAGAGTTGAAATTAGATACTTAAGTTTTATATATTAAAAATCACAGCCAACCGTTCTGTACAGATACAGGTGTTTATTAGCTCAAAAACTGTCTGTACACTGTACAGAAAACTACAGTTACTGCATAAAACACAAACAGTACTGCTGACCCAAGTTGAATCCCATTAAAAAAATTAACTGTGCAGAAACTGGCATCCTATTGTTCTTCATCAGCGTGACAGACATTTTGATTTAGCCAATGAAAAGTCCACCTGACAAAGAGACAGGTTAAGTTTCAACACTAGAATGTGAGATTTCTTTTGACCAGCTGAAGAGTATACGTTTACTTTACTGACACTTTACTGACAACGTCTTATTCTTTCTATTTAAAATGAATCAAATACAGAGGTTTGTTTTTTAAGATAACAATCAGACTGTACCTGTGACTTCGATGCTGGCTCCTGTGACGTATCGAGAGTCATCTGAGGCTAAAAAGGCGCAGACGTCCGCAACTTCTGCAGGAGCACGAAAAATAAGATGACGTCAACAGATAAAAGGTGTTTGAAAGAAAAACACAATGGATAATCGAACAACGTATGTGTACTGACCTGCAGGTTCACCCATTCTTCCCATTGGCACCAAGGTCTTCATCTAAAACACACACACACACACACACACACACACACACACACACACACACACACACACACACACCATTAAGATTAAATATATTTGAGGAGGATGTGAGCGTAGTGTCACCAGGTTTGAGGGATGTAGTTTGTCAGACAAAGTAAACCCCCTCAGTTAGCCCCCAAAGCAACTGCCCACTGACCTCTAGTGGTAACAAACTATACAGATTATTTTTTATTTAACCATTCAAGAACAAGACAATGATTTCATGTTAACATTTGAAAACTTACAGAACAACTTTCAGCAATTTGTCTGACATGAAATGAATAAATACTTTTGGAATCAGTACTGGTTGTTGTGAACTGACCCTTTAATGTCTGCTCTAAAAGTCACAATTTCTAAGAGTTAATTATTAAAGTAAAAGCAAATGCATTTTAATTCAAAATAAAACCAAACACTGGTTTATGAAATGACCCTTTTCTGTAATATAGTATTATTATTTACACCCAGCAGTTTCTATGTGTTCAACAATTGTGTGTGACTCTATTGCATTTTATTGGCTTAGCAAATTAAAAAAATCACAACATTCAATTTGTCATCTACGTCATTTACCATTGTAATATAACAAGTATTAAAGTTTTGAATGTTTAAATACAATATCAATATTCACTAATATTAAATTCACCCTGATACCAATTGATCATGTCCTTTTCTGTCCTTTATCATGGCTGTTAATTGCGCTGTCAGCTTTTTTTAAATTTTCATTCCATGCTCACATTCCACGTATTCAACATAATCTATGTCAAACGGCGTTAATAAAGTTTCATGGATCTTAAAACCGAAGTTAGAATATTAGTTTTATTATTAATCACTGGTTTTTTATTAAATCTATCTGTACATGCAGTCGTCGCTTCCTCTACCTTGCTAATAACCTTCTCTGGCACTTTATCTGTCATCGGAGTGGAAATGAAACCTGGCAGCACACAGTTACAGCGAATCCCAAACCTGGAGAACAACAACAATAAAAAAATCACGTGTTTAAAAGGAAAACGAGCTGCACGTGTCCTGATGTGATCCTCCTCTCACCTGCTGAGCTCTTTGGCTGCAGTTCTGGTTAAAGCCTCCACTCCAGCTTTAGAGGCGGCGTAATTCGCCTGTCCGATGTTTCCCACCTATAGACACGAGTACAGTGACGTATTATGTCCTGTATCGTTGCAGGGTTTGCATGTACAGATCAGACCCAACACTCACTTTCACAGGCAGATTTATGGCTCCATAAATCCATATATTTGGCATTCATACTGTTCATAGAGCAGACTCAGACAAGTTCGTTCTTGTGGCTTATCCTTTGGAAAATATTGACTTGAAATTGGGGAATAACAAAAACACATTGCATCACACAGAGTGTTTCTAATGTCTGCAACAAGCTTCAGGCACAGATTTCAAACTCGCCAAAAACATTGGAAGTATTTCTATCTCGTGTTGGGTTGGACATATTTTAGTTGGTGTCTTTGAAAATGTTTAAAGTCCAGGAAGAAAATAGCACAAAGTGTAAGAGGTCCACGATCACACCTGCCCTTACGTCCTTCTGCACAAAAGGTGATGAGCTTCAGCTAATATCATACACATGACACTGACATCAGTTGCACAGCAGCCCTGTCGGCGTCTCACCTTTCCCACGATGCTGCCCACAGTAATGATGGATCCTTTGGGGGCTCCACACGCCACAAGAGCCTGAGCGACGGCCTGAGTGACCAAAAACGAGCCCTGAGAAGCACAAGAGCAAATAGGTGTAACACAAACCTTTATTCTCTTCTGCTGTCTGAACTTCCTTTACTTGCATACAGGACAGTTTTTTTTTTTCTTTTAGGATTTGACCCAACAGAAAGACTAATTGTTGTGAATTTTAATTCTTACAGATTTAAAAGTGGATCCTGCTGCAGCATCTTCTCATTTCTAAATTAAACGACACCTTCAGTTCCAAAAAATGACTCTAATGATACAGAAATATTATTTGACACCAGGTGTCTGCGCACCTTCAGGTTGACCTGGATTACTCTGTCAAACTGTTGCTCCTCCAGGTTGAGCAGGAAGTCGTCCTGAGTGATGCCTGCTGCGTTCACGCACACTGAGGGCGGCTGGAAGTAATTGGTCTGCAAAGGAAAGCGAGGAACTTTACCTGCTACCGTTAACAGTCCCTGCAGGAGTCTAACGCACTCTACAGTCTGATTCTCTCTTTCGTGGAAACACAGTGTGTGTCGGGGTCTATAACACACACCTGTATGCTTGTGAGCAGCTTCGTTACGCTGTCTTTCGACGACACGTCCACCACAGCGGCCATGTGACCCTGCCCTCGGAGGTCACTCTGCAGACCGCCCAGCGTTTCGTTGGCTGAGTCCTCGCTAATGTCTGCTACCACCACGGAGGCACCTTCAGAGGCGAAGCGCTGGCACACCGCCCGTCCAATCCCACTTCCCCCTCCTGGTCAGAAAAGAGGAAGAGTGAGCAGCAAAAAAACAAAAAAACAAAACGGAACTGCAACAGTTTGTCAGTTGATCAGCCAACAGAAAATGTATCTGCAACTGCTGCACTTTAAAAATGGAATCCTTGTTTTTAGGTGTTTTCGAAGCAAACTAGCTGAACATCTGCACCTCAGATTTGTTTTGTGGTTATATGATAATGCCAATGTTGAAAATATGCTGAGGGAAATTAACTATTTTCTGAAAAACAAATTAACTGAGAAGTGAATCAGCAGAATAATGAAAACAACCAAACGTTTTGGACCAAACTACTGCAGACACAGCTCGGCTCGTGACGAGTTATTGGGTTAATGGCTTTAGAGGAAAAGCGGAAACGCTGTGTTCATGGCACTTTTTTGGCACTAATCACTCACCTACACATTTTCATTTTTAGATTCATATAACCAAAACCATTAGACGAGGCTAAGCTCGTCTATTAGTCCAACTTTGCCAAATTAACACCGTTTACATTTCTAGCAAAGTCACTTGGGGCTTGGAAAAGTGGAAAACAAACGAAACCTGACAACGTGAAGAACATTTCTAAAAAGACCCAACATCCCGCCTTTTTGTGTGTGTGTTAATTTACACGTCTATCTAATTGTAATCGTGTATGCTAACAATAATAATAACCTCACCAGTGACCACTGCTAACCGTGACACCAGCCTTGTGGCCGCCGCCATGTTGGTTTTCATGTTGTTGTAGTTCGGCCACCAGATGGAGACAAAGGAGCCCGACGGGCTACGTCAGCCTGGATGAAGCTGTACTTCCGGTCTGTCGCCTTCTTTGTAAAGTAATCGTCCAAAAATATCGATATAATAAAAAATAATAGACTCAATAACACAATGTGTTACATTTCAATAGAGGAAGAAGTCGACAAACTTCAACAGCCCAATATATTTTCCTTAAAATACAGTTAAGCAGAAATATAAAGAAACATAAAATTAAATACTAATTAAGTACTTTTACATGTATTTTGTTAATTTCTACTCTTTTTAAGACATTTTACTTACGCATCATTTATTTAAGTACTTGGCCATTCTCAGTAATAAATTATAAAGTATATTATGTTACCATTCAAATTATTTACCTGGGGAAAAAAATTATTTATTCTTTTCTTAAATACTGTTACTAATGTTTGGCTTCAGGCTCATTAACCAGCATTTATTATATGAATTTTATCATATTAAATATGTTCATACATGGTACAAGATACAAGTCTTTATTTCCAGACTTTATAATCACATTAATGCTCATGCATATCATTGCATCATAGTAGGTTGAAGCCAAAGCATATTCTGCCATTGTATTTCTCTTCATATCTCATATAAATAAGTCCATTAATAAAAACATCTAGATTTACATCACACTAAATTATAGTACTTATTCAAAACATTATTTTAAAACATATTTACATACTTTTATTTATTCCGCTCTCTGACACTTTTTTTTAGACTAATACTTGCAGTTTTGAGTACTGAGTTTGTGTACTTCTACCACCTGTGCGGAGTCTACTACAATTGTGCTGTGTAGTGTCCATGCTGTCTCTTGTCCTCCATGACATTATTAAGTGTTAGATGCTGTGGCTTATCGGTGTATATACCAGTTCACATAACGAGCACATAAATCGCTCCCAGTCAGTAAAAAAGATGAACATGTCAGTTTATTTATGTACAGGTGTTCAGATGAAATAAGGAAGTCAAGTACAGAGGCGCTTCTGACAAACATCAGAAAAGTAAGACTGACAACTTGGGAGTGGTTTTTGTCTTAAAACAGAAGCCAAAGAAAGTTCTCAAGGAAATCTCTGAAGAAAAAAAACAAAAAAAACATGCTCCAAGACTGACTGTAAAATATGTACACTACTACAATCCTCACAGTTAATCTGTGCATATTACTTACTTAAAAGCTTTTGATTACTTTCAGTATTATTTCAAACTCCTCCTAAATAAATAATCAAAACATACAATACTCAAATCTCAAACCAGGCCATTGTAAAACCATAAAACTGATACACACCTTACCTAAAAATCACAAAAATTGTTTAGTAGTCCCACCAAAAGAAACAGTGCATCTTTATTACTCACAACATCAAACCACCTTTATGTCTAATGGATGCCCGGAGTTCGAAAAAGCCACTTTGATGTTTCGTTTGTTTCAGAACACTTTCACCATCCCAAATCTAATGTTAGCAGTGGGAACTTCCCAAACTGGTAATACTAATGTCTTAGTCACACAAATAAACTTACTGAATAAAAACCTGTTAACAGAAAACTCTAACTCTTCACAGCTGCCATAGATCTCAAAAGGCCAGATTAAAGACAATTCTGCTTATGACATCGTGTTAAGAAGTGACGGCCCATGTGGGGGAAAAAAATAAAAATAAAAAATCTTTACCAGTAAAACTTTTTCCTTGCATCTTGGAATACTGAAGTGTAATCAGATGTTGTGAGACTTGGTCAAACACCAAAATAAATCGAAAGATGTCATGTGGGCATGGGTGAGTGGACAAGACACGTCCTCACTATTTATTAGCAGATTGGTCACAAGAATAAAAGCAACTTACAGAGAAATTCAAATGGACAAAAAAAAGAAAAAGAAGACAGCCAGCATGGGAACAGAAATATTTACGCATAAGCTGATGTCACATTTCTGTACAGTGGCAAACCCTCTCAGACAAGTACATGAGTGTACACAAGGATGCAGTAAAGTAGTACATGAGTATGCGGGTTTTCTGTCAGCTTCTCTGTATTGCATGCATTCTGTATTCTACTGAACCAAGGTGCTTCTGAGTGCAGACTGGTTTTTTAACGCCTGCGTCAAAACTATGAGGAACTTCACAAGGCTGCCGCATCTCACACTCACACACGCAGGCACACACACACACACACACACAGACACACAACACAGCCATACAAACACACAGAAATGTGTTTTTTTCCCTCTCTGTTGCTCCAAAACAAAAAACAAAACAAAACCTAAAACTCCACCAACGCCAGTTTATCTTTCCCAATATGAGGGAATAAATTAGCTGCATAAAATGCTTCTTTATAAAAGAAAAAGATATTTATATAACTGTACACCTTATCTATACAGCATAAAGACAGGGAGCATGTAAGAAGGGAAATATTCTCCAGAAATTAGACAAGATTCTGGCTCTAGCACCCTTATCCCTCCAACACATGCGCTCCTCTTCCCCTTTATTTCTGGGAGATGGAACATCCCTCGCTCAGCCCAGCGAGGCCAGTTTTCCATGAATAGCAGGACTTTTCATTCATCCTCACGTTGTCTTTGTCCAGGACAGACGAGTGAGCTGAGCGCAGGGGAAGCCCCATCTCTCTCTGTTGGTTTGTCACTGGGAGTCAGACCTGCCAGGTCCTGGTTTCGTCCGACCCGCCCAGCGGCTCCGTCCATCAGTAGCTTCAACTTCAGTTCTGTCCACTCTGTGGGAAGCGAAACATCAAGGGTCTCCACACATGACCCTGTATTTTTGAAATGTCCTGCAGCTCAGCCCGAGTCTGAGTCGCTTGTGTCCGAAGATGAGGAGGAAGAAGATGATGAGGAGGAATCTGAGGAGGAGCTGCTGGCGCTGAGACGTGACGGCTGGGTGTGGGTCTCTGCTGCAGGTTTCTCTGCTGGAGGAAACAAAATACCATCTGTCAAGACCTTGTTGAACCAAAATTTAAAAGATTAGTAAAAAACATATTGAGATAAATCATTATGGTTATATTTTCCCATCAGTGTGACTGTTGGCTCAATGTAATACACAACTTGTATTATTTCTAACAATTATTAACACATTATAGAAAGATCCTGTGCATGAGGCAAAAGCAAAATAAAGAAGCCAGGAAAGGAAATATATCTATTCAACAGAGTCCTCATTCCTAACTGTCTGTCCTTTTGAATATCTGGACACTGAAGACTCTAATGCTAATAGTGTATTCATAAATCTGAATGGACGACTCACGTTTGGTCTTTGGGGGCTTTTTTCCGGAGTTGAGCTGGCCACTGACGTCCATCAGCCTCTTCTCCAGCTCCATTTGTTTCTCCAGAGCGAGCTCTTCCCGGGACTTTCCGGCACTGTTCTTTTTACTTGCTGCGTGCAAAAAGTTAGAATATTAGTCAGATGGGCGAAATGTACTGCGTTACCAAAACTCCCCAGCTGATATTTTATACTGAATACTTCAAGGCTACGACCTCAAACAACTGTTCTCCTTTCTTCTACTAACCATATGGCTTCCGAGGTTTCTTCCTCAGACATGTCATGACGTATCTCTCCAGCTCCCGCAGCGTAGACGGCTTCAGCGTCTCGAAGTCGATCTCAATCTCCTCGGGGTTGGTGTCTCGAAGTGAGGGCTCGCGGGACTGGATGATGTAAACCACGCGGCCCAGCTTCTCGCCAGGGAGCTTGTTGATGTCGAGGCTGAGTTGGCGCTTCTCGTCGTACGACATTGGTGCTGTGTCCTCCTCTTCATCTGAGTCGAAATGACTCACTATGGGATCGTGGATCACCTGAGGCACGTTAATCATCATAGCACTCTTTTTGGATCTGGGACCAGAAGAAGAGACTATTAGACGATGTCAGATGGATGGTCAACAGTATTATGTTTACATCTTTGACAACAAGCAGAAAACTGCTAAATTTCTCTATTCCAACATTATCGGCAGACATCAACACTTACTTGCTCTTGCTGTTTTTCTTTCTGGGAGCCTTGGTCACTGGTATTACAGGACACGCCACTGGTCTGTTGCTCTTGGGTTTCGGCGTTTTTGTGCTTTTAGGGGTCTTGGCTGGCCTTACAGGTATGACCTCCTCCTCTACTCTCCGATGCTTCTCTTTCTCCACCTTCTTCTTCTTTTTCTTGTCTTTCTTCTCTTTCTTTTTCTTGGGTTTGATGATGGGGCCCTGGGACAGTGCAGTGAGCTGCTCGTGTACGGCTTTTAGCTGAAAGTATACAGAAAGACAGAGGTAAGTCATGTGTCACCAAGGGGCACGGAGGAAAAGGGGCAGCTAAAACCTGTACGAAGTTCTACTTCATGGTCTGATGTGGATTTGCGTACGACGACAGTCTAACCTGTTCTTGCAGCTCTGCCAGCCTGTTGGCCCTCTCCTCCTCAGAGTCCGAGCTGGGGCTGCTCTCGCTCTCTTCGCTTTCACTGCTGAGCTCACTTTCAGAGGAGGATGAAGAGGAGGAGGATGAAGAGGAGGAGCTAGGTGGTGCTGGAGGCTCATCTGGCATCTTAGCAAAGCAGAACTCAAAGACATCCTAGCAAAAAGGATTATGTGTCAGTATGCGAGTTAAAAAAAATAAAACAAGGCAGATGAGGAGAAGCAGAATTAACCTGCTGCGAAGCAAAACAGGCAAATGGAATTTGCTTCTCTAAAATAAAAGGGCATCACCTGGAGTTTTCTGGCCATGGCCACCACGTCGTGGTCAGGAGGGTTGTACTTGTAGCAGTTGGAAAACATCAGTCTGACATCAGCAGAGAACTGCTGGGCATCACGATACTCCCTACTGTCCATCTTTCGCTGAAGAAGAGTAAGTTAGATATTAGCAAATACTGCATTTGGGGCAAAGAAAAATTATTTGCCTCACTATCTAGTGTAATTAGACCTTGCTGATGAAAGTGAATCACAACTTCCAGCAAAGAGTTTCCATCAAGAAAAAAAACTGAAAGGAGGCTACATTACAAGTAACTGCCTACATCTTTAGAATACATGAGGTGTGGTGTAAAAGGGCCATGTGTTTGACAATGTCACAGCAGTGACCTGTTTCCATTCTACACCCACAGCTGCAACTGCAGTTTGCAAATCCTTTGCATTGGAAACCAGGCAACACCCCCATTCTATCAATCTCTGAAGTTCAGTACCTTGATGGTGCTGAGGTCCATGGGCTGTTTGATGATTTCGTGGTAGTCGTGAAGACCAAGCGATGTGGCATCCACAGGCTTGTAGAAGGGCCAGGCGTACGCAGCGTGCTTCTTTGAAAGCAAATCCTTCAGGACCCCACTGCAGTAGCGCAGTTGCGGGCTCAGCTTGCTGCGACGCATCGGTGGCGGCTGCACTGAATCTGGTAAATCCTTCTTAGGGGGCTTGATGGGTCGTCCACTCACTCCTCTCCTGCCCCCACCTGCTGCTTTGGTACCCATCATTACTGTTCCATGCCCCATATTCATACCCATTCCCATCCCCATGCCCATGCCCTGACTGATGCCGAGCCCTTGGTTCATCCCCAGGCTGGAGCTGTGGTCCACCCCTAGAGAAGTGAGGGTGAGGGGCGAGTCACGTCCCCCACCCATCCCCAGGCTGACGCTCATGGTGCTCATGATGGGCATGCTTACAGTGGTGGGAGTGGTTGTGTCTGCTTTCCTCTTCACACCTTTTTTCTGTTGTTGAAGAAAAAGAGTATGGGTCAGAGCCCATCACGCTTTTTTGCTGTGGTCATGGTGAATTTGATTCGCTCTTCTGTAACATTTCGAATGCACAAATACAGAATGTCAAATACAATTACCTTAGCAGTGGGCTGTGTGGGAGGCAGACTAGTAATGGTAGGGAGGCTCTGTTCATTTGAAAGCATAGGAAGCAGGCTTTTGGACAAAATAGTCTGTGGGGGGATTGAGAGAATGTGGTCTGGTGTTTCTGGTGTGGAGGGGGAGTATGCTGACTGGGAGACAGCTGGGACTTGATGAGCCGTGGTGATTCCTCCAGAAACTGAGAGAAAATTGAGACACAGATTTAGTACAATGTATATTTTAACGCCCCTGCATATGGTGATTGCAGATAAACGTAGTCAGTGCTCACCTGCATTTCCTCTGCCTTTTTTGGCAGGTTTTCCTGGTTTGCTCCTGGGAGGTGGAGGAGACAGCTCTATCTCATCAGGGGGCATCTGAGCCACTTTTTGAAGGAAGGCCTTCTCCAGAGACTGGGCCATGAGTACTATGTCATCTGTAGGCTGCAGAGGTGGACAAAATGGTTACAACAGCAGAAAAATGCACAAAACCCAAAAACCAACAACAGTCACTAAAAAAAACAAAAAAAACAACAAGCAAAACAGTACTAATGCTGCATCTCAGATTTTCATATTTACGCAACTGGATCTCGTTAGATTTTGCAATAACAGTATACTCTTCGTCACATGTACAGATTATGAGTCGTTATCTTAGGGTCACACTGTCTCACACACACATACATGAGCCTCACCTTGTTATAAATGTAGCAATTAGTAAACATGGTGTTGAAGTCCTGCATGCACTCGCTGGCACTGCGGTAGTAGTTATTTTCTAATCTCCTCTTAATAGTGCCCATGTCCATGGGAGTTTTGATGATCTTATGATAGTCCTGCAAGGAGAAATTGACTTTAAATTTTGACACACTGATGAGACATAAACACATGTAAAGAGTGAGGTTGCTCCTACAAATACGGAAGCCACCCTCCCCTAGGATCCTCTAGTTTTGATAATGTCTTGACATTCATACTCACAGGCAAGTTGAGCTTGACTGCATCAACAGGTTCATGGAAGGGCCATGCAAAGTGGTGCCTCCACAAAGACTTGAGCAAGACCTTCTGTAGGAACTGAAGTTGGTTGGTCATCCTTCCCTGACGGCTGGGGTCTTTCACTGTGGGCTGTGGGGGCCCCAACGCGGCTAGCTGACTTAGGTGGGGCATCCCAGGACTCTCAAAGCCCTCAAAGAGCAGTGAGGGCTTACGGATGCGTTTACCTGCCGTGCCAGAAGTATGGTCCATTGTTGCAACTCCCATTAGACCAAGGTCAACCCCTCCCAGAGAGCTGTAGAGAGCACAGTTGAAGTCAGTTTATTAGTAAGTGGTGATGATGCTAGAAGACATGTGGTAATTCTATACACATTTACTAGTCTCCCATGTGAACAAAGTCTGCTCCTCATTATTAAAATGTTAACAAGCAGCCTTATTCTGTCAGTTTTCTAAATATATAAAACCTAATCCAATCAACAGAGCTGTGGAGACTGTCTCTATTTGTAACAAGACATTGTGCAACACTATTCAAAACAACATTCATATTAACAAAAAACCATCAATCAATTTTATGAGTATTGGCATCTTAACTTCTGAAACCTGATACCCAACTTCCATTTTTTAAATGAAGCAGGCATTTCTACTGGTTCTACAATCCCATTGAACTAAAAAGGGAGGCCTATCAAATGTTAATATTAATATGAAAACTAATCACCTTATTGTGTCATTCTGATATAATAGTATTCTATAAGCAAAGCATGTTACCCAGTCATACTCTGCTCACTCCTTTGTACATACAGGAAAGAGAAAAGCCCTTCACCCTACATCCACACCGAGTCTCTCAGTTTATTACTCAACAACCATAGATCAGCCGGACTTAGATTGTGCTCCTGCCAAATCAGCCCTCCCAGTCCCCAGAGAACATGCATGACTAACACTTCCTCCTCTGTAGGATTTAACAGGCATAAGCTCCACCCCCTCATTTCCATGCCGAAAAAACTGCTCTCCCACACCACGGTGGGTGGAGTCTCAGCATCATGTTACAGTAGCAAGGATGGGGCCGAGTTTCAGGATAGAAAGGCCCTTACCATGCCCCCAATTTAAAAATACAATCTGAGAACTGTTTACAACCAGCCACATGTTAATATCTTTAGACATACCTCTGTACTGCTAACAAAGCCCTATGAAGAGTCATTGCTCACTCATTCACTGTTTTGTAACTTGGGATAAGCAGAGGGGGCCGATAGCCACTTGACAAGAGTAGACAAAAACACTCATGTTAATAGCTTAAGTTTATCGATGTTGAAATTGTATTGATTCTTATCTCTAGTATAATTAACTCTCTCTATATGTGTATATATAAATAAATAGGTGTATGTAAACTTTACAGTATCTTTTTCAGTTCCCAAACAACACCCCTACTTCTCTTTATAATCAATGACTTACCAGTACTATAATTTCGTGTACTACATGAAGCATGTTGCAACGACGTGAACATTTTAAGACTTTAACTCTTCTCCATCACCAACTGCACCAAATCTCTGCTGCCCTACTGACTTTACCTGCGTAACAAGTCTTGCACCTGCAGAAAGCTGATTATGAAATACTGCATGTGCAACCTAAATTCATCCAGCCACACCAATGTTTGTTTATTGTCTTTACATTACCATGCATCAACTGATGCAAACAATGGCTACCATTAGTTTTTGCATCATGCTTAAAAAAAAGGAGCGCATGGAACAAGGACATCCACCTGTAGATTAAGCATGTTTGCACCAACCTACCCAACTGAAATTGAAAATTCCAAATGAGCAGTAATATTGCAGAAATGATAAATAAGCGTAGCTATAAGCAATAAATTTGGTCTGTGTTAAAGCAAGCCGTTTTGAATGATACAACTTTTGGAAACACATTTGACAGTTATTGTACTTTATTATTTTAAAAAAATGAATCAAAATCATGTACATATTGACAACACTAAACAAAAATAAATTGGTAAAAAAAAATAGTAGCAGAAATAATGGCAACTGTAACGTGTTGAAAACTTAAAAGCAAAAGACAGCTGATACTAAAAGTGTTAGTAGCCTGGGTTGAGTGACACTGCTGTAACCAAGCAACCAACTGAAAACCCATAACATAGAAAAAAGTGTTATTCTAACTATTATAATTTGCTCGAGGAAATAAACTAACGCCACGTGTGTATATAGGCTTATTTTGCCCCATTACATGTTAACGAATGTGCGGCGTTAGCCGAGTTAGCCTTTGAGCTACGACACCGTTGCACCTGTGATGACAACAAACCCTGACCGTCACATGGCTACAATAACAAACCACCGGCAAACGGAAACAAGCACAAACGCCGGCGGGACCAGTTAGTTACCTGCGGATACTGGCTACTCTGGGTCATACTCGACAAAACGACGGTCGCCGATATGCAACATACATGACTGATGGCCACTGTTAGCTGTGCACATCGATTTAGATTAGATTAGCCCCTGAATCGCATTGCTTTGATATACAAAACACCTCCAAAATGTTGAGCTACTGCCGAAGCTAACGCTAGCGACGCTAGCCAGCCAGGCAGCGGGAGAGAGCGGCAGAACCCCTCCGAAGATGGCGCCGAGTTACAGTCGTTTTTTTTTTTAAAACAACCCACAAACACAATTTCATTTCTTCACCGTACATTTTGCTTCTGATTAAAAACCTAGTCCTGTGCATAATAAATGTCCACTTCTCTGCCGCTTGCATTGCAGCAAATATAGACTCTCAGCAACAACATTTCGGGAAATTAAAATTTTAGGAATCGTTTAAAATATCCCCTGCGCTGGAAAGCTGAGAGTCAGTTTTACCGGTAGATACCTGTCAAGGAGCTGGTTAACAGCCATATCCATCAGGATGGATCCGGATTGGGTTTCTAGCTAGACTCAAACCAGGATCCGTCTCTGTTCGTCACTTCACGGTGATCCCCGCCACGTCTCACTCCTTCGAATCTGCTTCGGTGAAATGGCGACTATGCGACTACACCCGTTCATTTATACACAGAGCTTGTACGCTATTGGTAGAGCCGACTTAAGATGTCCACGCCCTCTGGGTTTCTATTCGTCAATTGTGCCGTCTCTCAAATTCACCACACCCCTGAACGCCGGAGCTGTAGCTACGGTTCGTCGCGCCCGGTCATTCGCAAGTTTTTCCTGTCCATCAAGGAAATTGCACAATAGCATTGGCTCAGGCGATTCGGTATCGCAGAAATGTTGTCTGTAACTAGCTCCTCCGCATAACCCCGCACAAAACGCCATTAAACCGAAACCTCCCTCTTTCCTTATCATGTTACATTACGTCAACGTGTACAAAGCCACGACCGTGATTGGTCTATACGGCTGTAACGCGGGCTTCTAGGGCAAATACCAAGACGCCCATTGGTTCTCCCACCGAGTCACGCGTAGCCGTCAGGGGCCCTCACGAGCGCTGTGCTCACCAGAACATCCGCATCTGTTTTTTTCCAGAAACCAGCAAAGACGCCATCTTTACGCATGTTGAAACAGAAAATTACACTTGAAAATCGACTCTCTTTCAGAGGTAAAACATACAAAAACACTATATATCGTGTTTGCAATCGTAAGTGGCATAGACAGCCCTTCTTGCTGTTGAATAAGATCGTGATTCTAACACACACCCCAAACAATCAAAGGAGGCCTCCCTCCACTGCTCACAGGTTAGAACAAAGACCAACTCTAATGTTGCCCTTTCAAGTAGAACGACGAGGTGGCCATTTCCCCTTTAACCATTAAACACGACTAAGAACAAGAAGCCACACCTAACAAGACCCAGCTAACCACTCAATGACACAGCACTTTTCCTTCACTGCCCTCAACATTACACTGGATCAAAAGGCTGCTTCCCAACAACACAATTCACACCACTTAAGAAATTAAACAAATCTGCAAACACTATAATACTGACTATGCTTGGAAAAAAAACAACATTTGAGTGTTAAGACTAAAAATTACTAAGCCAGAACTGTGAAACTAACAAATACGTAATTAGTAAAACAATTGTTTAAAACACTTATCTTCAAAAGGAAAAATTTCAAAACTAGAAATTCAGCAGCCACACAAAATGGTTCCCTAACCACATGCGCCCAACCCCCCACGCCAAGGTTACGGATCCCCTACAATGTCACTCAAATAAACCAAGAAAAGTAACATTACATCGGAAAACACTAAATATTACCAATGTTCTGACAAATACAAGCGGCTAATACAGAAAATGAACAATGATTCGAGAACAAAGTTAAAAAATGGAAAAAAGATTTAAAATAAAAAAAACTATATATATTGAGGCTACGAAATAAAAACCTTGAATTTAAAATAAATACAATGTTCGACTGGTAAATCCCATAATAATGCGAAACCTTTCTTCAAATAATCTTCTTGTCTTCCACCTCGATACTTTTTAGACAACACATTTCGCTCAAACATGTCCGCCTTCTCCCCCCCCCCCATTCCCCAGCGCATGGCGGGGAGTGGGGGAGGGGGAGTCATGTGATAGAAAAAAAATAATAAGCCTGATCCGACACTTGAACACGTGGCACTGCCCCAAAAACACAAACAAATCCACATAGGTTCTCTTTTCATTTAATAATGTCCACTACGCGTCCACGTGTCGCGATTTTAGCGAGAAGTTCGGCTCGAAATTTGAGAATAAAATTGGCAAAACATCCGAACAAAGAACATACTTTCCGTCGGATTTGGTTCGCTCCGATTGGTCAACGTGGACCACGTGACCAAAACGAGTTTAGTATCGCTGATTATGTTATTTTCCACACTTTCTCTACTGTAATCCTTTTTTCGGTGTAATAATCCTCCGGCTTTGTCGAAACGTCGCGCAGGTCACGTTTCTCATTTAGTCTCAAAGCGGTCAAAATTGTCTTTTTCCCCAAATCGCCGTCGCTGTCCACGTCCGTGTTTCACCATCGCGGAGCACTGCGCATGCGTCTCCGTACACGAAGACGCCAACGCTGCACCGAGGACACAGGAGGCTGATCCAGCAGGAGCTTGGGTTTGTTTTCATATGGTAAATAGGGAGGATTCAGCTACAGACTCACTGTTTAGGTTTCTAGATTAAATATATACAAGTAGATAAACAGATGAGATTCATTCTATTAAATATAAGAAAAATAACAGATTATACACATTTTTTTTTTTATTTTTAGCCTTACTCATCTTGCCTCCCCAGCAGCTGAACTTATGCCTTTTTTAATTTCCCTAAAGATTTGCACTTGCGTTAGTATTTGCTTTTCTGTGTATGTCTGTGCAGATAAACCCTTCTGATTAATTAAACCTTGACTGTATACTAGGAGCTGTGATGACTGTTATTACTACCACAAAGTGGAACCAAAGACATGTCAAACAGGCCAAACATAGACAAAAGGGGGATTTTCCCAAAATATCACCATCTTGTTGCACAGGTTGCACATTGCTGACCAGCTGTTTCCGTTTTGCTGGGAAAGTTTTGGCCATATTTCCCAGTTTATTTAGTTAATATGTGTGAATACATATTAATATCAACAACATTTGCAACATTAATAATATATGGGAATACAAAAGGATTTACAGTACGGGATTTTGAATGCAGTTCATTATGTGTTGTGGAACGGTGTAATTAAGAATGGTTTAATTTTCTCTTGTTTCAATTTCTATTATGTATTATATGGTTTATAATGAAAAGCTAAATCAGACATGCAGAATAAACTTTACTGTTTGAGCATTTTCTATTATCACTATTCTCACCATTGCTGAAACTTTTGAAAAAATGAAAATAAAGTTTGGCTTGGCGCTTCATCCTGTCAGCTAAAGGTAGCTCGTAATTCACTCATCTGTAAACACTACAAAATGTTGTGTTATGTTTAAATATTTTTTGTGTAGAACCAGACTCTGACCTGAACCTTCTGGAGCAGCCATGTAGACTGGGGGACAGGAAGGAGGGAGGGGTCAGAGGATTACGTCAGAATCAGCCTCCTCTGACTCATCCCTCCCTCTCTCTGTCTCTCTCTGTCTCTCTTTTTCCCTCCTTCCCTGACACACACACAGACACACACACAAACACTCCCCCTGAGCTTGCCTCTCTGTTTTTCTCTGTACTTGGCTGCATCATCTTGTCACATGGTGCATATCAGTCTAGAAATGGTTTCCAGGGAAGCGTTCTCCCTCACAACACCTCAGACCTGAGTCATGGGCTGACAGAGATTTACAGTAAAGAGGTTTTATTTCTCTCTCTCTCTCGCTCTCTCGCTCTCTGTCTTTCTTTCTCTCTCTCTCTCTATATATATATATATACACACACACACACACACACACTCCTATTATAAACAGTATAACGGGTATTACATATATTTTGGGTTTGGCACGACTGATCTGAGTCAGCCTCAGTTCATTCACTTCCTCTCACTATGTCTGACAATCCATCCTTATTAACAACAGCCAGCTCCCTTGACATCTGACACAACTGCACTTTTAGGTTAAAAAAAACCCTCTGTGTACTTAAAGTTTGTGCAAACAGACACACTACATGAAATCACAGTATTTGGTACCAGTATTAATTTCTAGCTATTTTTTATTTGCATCTCAATCTAATTTCTAATTTGAACACACCCCTGTAATGTTTTGCATTGTGTGGTTACTGCTGCAAGTGTCTCCACTTAATTTTGTTTTTCAACTTTGCTAACATTAGCCTAATTTGTCATTTTCTCAATTTCTCAATATAGGAAAGCAGTAGATTCAGTTAAAGTTGTCTTTTTTCAGACTCATTTTACAACAAAACGTATCATGCTACTATAAGACATCATGTATCTCACTGTAAAAGACAGTTTTAGGTTTTAAGGTATTTTTTAGGACATACGGAGCAGAGAACACTAAAGCCCATTGGCAACTATTGAAGAGAATGAAGACAACAGCTGCCCAATTATGCAGCCATTCAAAGTGAGTTGTAAATGTGTGAATCTGAGTAGGGACACTTCATTATACTCTCAAAAAAGGTGCAGCGATGATTTCCATGTGAATGGAAACTTCAGAAAGATCACCTTGGTGGAGACGGACAGTGAGAGAGACAGAGAGCAAATTCACAAAATTAAAATAAAAACAAGGATTATGACAAAGTGATCTAGCTGTATCATATGTCGCTGATTCGTTTTGTTTGAAGGTTTGTTGTGGGTATAATGTCGCTGTCAATTTATGAGCAACAGGAGACAGTTGCAGCAATAAAAGGGAGAGATGTGTGATTGCATGTGTTATTTGTGTCAGAGCTGGTGTGAGGTCAGGTTTATGTTTGGGTGTCTGAGGTTAGGAGTTGGGGTTAGGGTGTCCTTACAGCCACAGAAGACAAATGTGTGTTGTGTGTGACTGTGGGTGCTCTACAGGACCGGACAAACAGGTCGGGTTCAGGTGTGAAAGTCTGGCTTGTCATCATCTTGTGTTTATTTGTTAAACCACTGAAAGTCTGTAACCGATGCAATTGATAGAAACGTTTTTTCGTGCATGTGCAAACTGGTTCGGTCATATTTCCAGTTAATAAATATAATAAATAAACTAAAAAAATGAAAGACATAAAAGAATATTAAATCTCCAAAAGACATAAAAGGACCTAATGTTTTCAGACTTAATGTAAAAGTGGAGGTTCATTTGGTTTCGGCTGTGTTGAGGTGAAGACTTCTGCAATGAAACATATGTAATTTAAATAGGTTTGTATAATTCTTTCTTCAGACTTAATATAATAAACTAGCTCTGCATCTATCTGAGGAAGAGAAAAATGTTTGAAAAAAAATCTAATATTGTAAATGTTTGTGAAGATCGATCACTCACCTCCAGACTCCTCTCGTGTTTGCTCTTGTGTCTTTAAATATATATATTTTCATAATTTCTTGGAGCTTTATTCAAAACTCCTGGCCTTCCCAGTGATATCTGATTAGTTGGTGTTTATCCAATGAAACAGAAGATCTGTCCTTCTAAAATGGCTGCCATACCAACCATGGGCCCAAGAAATGTAAGTTATCAGATTTATACAGATGTTGTGCTTTTGGAGGTGAATATTGAATGTTTTTTCCAAACATTTAAAGTGTTTTAACCATATTTTGATGTGTTTTAGTACTGAATACAACACTTTTTTTCAATGTCCTCCGTGGTGGACACGGAGACTTGCTAAATCTATGTTTTTACATGAAATTCAAGGTACTTTATATGACGGGATTGACAGAAGAAGAGAGAATCTGGAGGTGTCGGAAAACGATTAGGAGGACAAAAAGGAAATAGAGGTTGAGGATGAGAGGTCAGTGGAGGAAGAGGACAATAAGGATGGAAGTTGTGAGGAAAATGAAACCCAACAAAGTTAGTTGTGTTGGGTTAGGAGCAACATTTAGCTTAGCAACTAAGCACCATGTGTTGTCATGCAATTCTGCGGGAGTTCTTCTGTTTACCTTCAGCTACATTTGGCTCTGCTTCATGTAGTATCATTCATGACCCGAAAAGGCTTAAAATGTGCGGCATGAGAACTTTGAAATGCCAAAACCATGAAAAGCTCAGACCAAGTTAAGTGTTGTTTTCAATGTTTCTTTTCCACTTTTGATGATGTCCATACACCTGAATAGAAGAGGGGAAAAACCTACAACTGTCACAAGTTAACCTGTTTTATTGCTGCCATCTCTGCAAAATGGTTGAAAAGATGATGGATGAAAGACAAGATGAAAGGATGAAAGGAAGTCCCGCTGTCCAGTGCAAAGGACATTCCATTATGTGTTTTTTTTAATGTTGTGGCATGCTGTATTTTACCCAAGACGAATATTTAATACAGAAAAAACAGAAAAAGCAACACTTATTTTTCTGGGTCTTAAGAGGATATAGTTTTGTGCTAATTATAGAATTTTTTTAAAAATGTAGTTAGTTCAATTAGGTTTGTTTTACCTTTAGATTAATTTCTATTAAAGTATATATAATCTGTAAAAGTCACATGAAAAACTACAATTCCGTCTAAACATGGAGGAAATACATCAGTGTGTATACAGCTGTTTTTATGTAAGTTTTTTATGTAATCAGTGTCTTAAAAATATGAACTAGCTGCACCAACAAGCTGTTAATGATGACTGGGCCACGATGTGCAGACAGTGTCAAATACAGTTTCCAAGAATAATGATTATCTGAGACCTGCTTTTAATTAAAGGGAATCTTGTGACTGGAGATTAGATCTAATTTGTCACCAGGCCGAGGAAACAACACCAGTCCAGATGATTCTAGCTGTATTATACTAAACCGAGTACTGTGGTCGAATAGGAAAACCAAGATTTCCATTGTAGATTAGAATTTTCAGTGGAATATTTGCGTGTGAGACCTCAAGTTTATGAGAAACCAAAGTAGACTAACAGTTCAATGCGCCACCTGTTGAGCGCTCCAGGTCAATACCAGGTCAATCCAGCTTTTTAATTGTATTATGTCGCCCCCTAGTGGCCATGTGTTAAAGCTGATGAGAGGCTGACCTCAATGGTAAATTACGCATGTAGTTTATTTCCAGTGTAAAATTATTAGGAGCAACAAAAATAAGTAAATAAATAAATAAGTTTAAATACATAAATAACCAAGTTGTATGGTTAATTTAGATGCTGCAAAGGCTTCAGATTTAGTAAAGAGACACTGCCATAGAGCATCTACCAGCATGTTCTAATGCTCAATCACCATCAGGAATGAAAACATGAATCTGCCCGCAGACAAAGAGAAGATGCACCATCACAATGAACACTGCAGGTTACCACAGTACAGTCATAAAACTCTTAGAGGACCATCACACCTGTGAGAAGCTGATAAGAGATCCACGGGAAAGTAGATCTACAGGGAACCCAGACACTGTCCAGTTCCTGCAATTTGACTCCCACCACCCTCTGGAACATAAACAGGGTTATCAGGACCCTGCAGCACAGGCCAGAAACATCCCTGCCCCCATGGAAGACTAAAAGGAAGACAGAGGACAACTCTCAACGCCTGTGGTTATCCTAAGTGGGCCTTAACACCCTCAACATCAGGCAGTGACTTGTCCGCCCAAAAGACTGGACATCAAAACACAAAAACAGGAACATGGAATGTATGACTCCCAGTGAAGCGAAGAATGTTCAGAGCTCTACACTGAAGAAACATTTCCCACGCTGCCCTTTCGTTCCTCCCCAGGTAAGACCACTTCACACATTGACCAAGGAGGACACACCCAACAATCCCGTCCTAGGGGGGTGAGGATCATGATGATTACATACCAATGACTCCTGCTCTCACTTTCCCTCTTGTCCACATAACAAGGCTCTTCAGGCCAGGACAGGAACAAAAAACCCACCGTGGAGGAAAAAAGTCGATCCCCTGAACAACTTTCCCTCAGACTTGGATGAGCAGTAAAACATTTCCACCCAAGAAGAAAGAAGTCCAGTTGACCTGACTCAACATCTCAGTACTTTTTCCTGAAGGAACATCAGCTGTATTGTATTAATGCAGGTCACTTTAATAGTTTCATTAGCTCAGTATCTTCTTGTACTGTACCACACAGAATTAATGGTAACATGACCTACAGCATCATCATTGTTTAATCATTACAGCTCAAAATTACATAAAATTCTAAATGAAACCAGTCTTAAGTTTTGTCACAAACACTGTGTTACTGTTTCACTCTACGTACTCAAAGACGTACATGTTATTCTACTTGGTGACTCTAAATTAGCCGTGAGTGCAGGCTGGGTTTGATAGCATACTATACTTCACATAGTTTCCCAATTCCCCATTTGAGCTTTGAAATGGCCACTCCTGTTATCTCTCATATTATTCATAGGTTTATTTAATAACAACAAAGGACAACTTCACATCCCCATCTGAGCAGCGAGTGCAGAAAACAAGGGAACTCAGAGGCTTCACATACTTTCTCTCATCAGTGTAATTTTGCATTCAGTACTACACCTCAGCCAGAGCATCCTGCCAGAAACCGCAGAAGTCTGATAAAGTTCAGGCCCATTTTATCGTTGAAATCCCGGTTTACCTATTCAGATGCTGAGTGCAAATCGTAGAACAACAGCATTTAATTTCTGTTTCCTACAAACCTCCAAATTCCCAAATTGGTGCTCAAACTGTCCTTATTGCACCAGCAGGTACTTTGATTTTGGAAAACGTCACACATTCAACTTCACACCACACAGATCACCAACATGGAACCGTAGATATATTTTACATAGAAGAAAATCAGTATATGTTGACGAGTGGATGATGGATTAATGGATTAGTATGGTTCTTTTTTAAAATATGAAGATTTCTGCATTTAATATACCCTGAATTATACAAAATGTCAATTCAATTCTATTATAAAAGTCATCTCTAGTTCGGTGGTGCTCATGGTGCCAAACATACTTATAGCTCATCCCACCTCACTAACTATTGATGGCAAAGACTTTAAGTGCAGAAAATCACCTCACCAATATTATTTATCCAGATGTTTCTAAAAGGAATAATGTCAATCAATTTCTTTACAAACAGGACATTAAAAAGATTCCAACGAAAAATCTCAAATTTCCAGTTCCACCTAAGGTTAAAGAAATCCATTATAAAATTCTCAATAATATCCATCAATCAAATGAGCTCCTAAGAAAAAGGTTCGGCATCAGTCCCAACAATTGTATTTTCTGTGACGTTAACATAAAAACTCATCATTTATTCCTCTTCTGTGACCTGTCATCAACCCTCTGGGACGACATGCATGAGTGATGTGTTTCCACAAAAACCTGCACCATCGCCCTTCGTTCCAAATGATATTATTTTTGGTATGTCACTAACTGAAGATCGATCTGAATTCCTTGTCAATGTCCTGCTATTATTTGGGAAGTTTTTTTATTCACAAATGTAAAACCTTAAAAACCAATCCTCTCTTCTCAGTTTTCCCAAAAGACGTAGAAAATAACTTCCTTCCCCTTTGAAATATATAGATAAGAAAAATGGTATGAAGATGTTTGCTATATGCCAGGACTTTAACATTATGAATGACACATAACTGTGTCCTCTAACACCCTACCCCATTTACTTATTGATTTAATATTATTTATCATTTTTTAAATTTTAATTGTATTTTTATTTTACTCCTGTTATTCTCTGGTATGTTAATATACTGCCAATTAAATTCTCAAAAAAATGTGATCTGTTTCCGGATTGTTTCTTCATTTACAGCTAATTGATGTTTGTTAAACCCGATACTGCCCTCGTGAGGACATGTACGTCTACGTGCAAGTAGAAAAGAATATTGCAGACTGGTTTTTCCCAAATCCAGCTTTGTTGCTTTGTTCTACTGATCAGCTTGTTCTGTATCACTCTTTGCTAAAGGGCTGACGTTACAGGACGCATTCACTAATTTTGAACTTGCTTCTTTTTGTTGTAGTTTGAGTAGTACCTGTAAATAAATCCCATTAAACTTCCCTTTGACTTCCCTACATTAACATATCTGCCTACTTCTAGCTGAAAAATGCCTCCAGATGACATCATTCTGAGGAACCATCAATTCAGAATATGTTATCTTGTTGCTCACGCTATGGAGTTTGTCATCATGGTCAACCTGCTTTTCCAGAGCTCCCCCAGATGACATCATCTGAACTCCAAATGATGAAAAACCTCCCCGATGGACGACATTCTGGAGGAGTTTTCAGCTAGAAGCAGAGAAAAGTTTAATACGGTGAAGTCAGAGGGAAGTTAAATTGCATTATTACACCCTAAACTAAAGCCATAGAAAGCAAGTTCAAAATTGGTGAAGTCGCCTTTTAACCTGCCAACAAGTCTCATGTCACAGGAATCTGTGAAAAAGCACGTAACAAGACAGAATAGGACAAAAATGGGATGTTTATTATTCAGGTAATATTTTTCATAGATATTTATACTTTTGTTTAACATGTTATTGCTTTTCTGGCTGGAAAACAGGAGAGTGGAAAAGCTACCAGGCCTTACAGGGTTATTTAAAGGCTCAGCTGCTTTGCTTTTCAGCCTGTTGTTTCATGTGAGTGTCAGGCAGAATATCAGGTATGAAATGCACACACAGGCTCACATGAACAAACTGTAAAGTGAAGTCTTTAAATAGGCCACGATTTACACGCTGTTACAAAACTATGTGTAGAACCCTTGTTTGCCTGTTTGCCTTTTTCAACTGTCAGTCATTACAAACACTTCCTGTGCAGCCAGTCTCTGTTCAAATCAACACAGCTTTAGTTTAGTCAAATGTGAAATTAGTGATGATGCAGAAGACAGCTGGAACATTCATATTTCATCCACTGCTGCACTCACAAAAACATAAGTTGAACATTTTTTCATTATGAGTAAAGAACTGACACAGATAATGTTTGTAAGAATGTGAAAAGAGCATGAAGCAATTAGAGAACAACGATGTCAAGGCAACGGTTTTAAAACTTTATGTAGTATTAAAGCTCTGTATTTGTGCCTACACTTATTGTGAACTGTATGTTTGATGACCGTTATCTAAGAAGTACTAAGATACTGTACTTACTGTAAATTGAAGGTGGTAATCTCACAATGTAAAAATACTCATTCAGAAGATTACTAGAGTAAAAGTATAAAAGTATTATTCGCAAAGTTTACCTCAAGTATCCAACGTGATGTAGAATGTAACAATAATGTGTATTATATAACCAGGAAATCCATTGATATAAGAGTAAAGTTCCTCCAAATAAACATTGGGGCATATTACTCCAAAGAAGAGTGTTTTGAGTATTGCCTGGGAATTTGTGTTGTGGTCTAAGACTGTGACATCATCAGCCTAAATGACACACCTGGATTTATTTACCTGTTGTGTCTTTGTCACGAACGTCTCCTCCTGAAAATACTTTTAAAGTAAAACTGAAAGCATGAAGCTGACACTATGGCTGTGGCTATTTTTAGAGTAACTTCAAACTTTCATACGTAAATAAATACTGTATTTACTGTGTAGGTGCTTATGAATTTTCCAGCAAGGATAAACACTGTCTTGTCCTATTCAGATCTGAATTTGAAAAGTCACTAGTAAGTAGAGTTCTAATAAATGCAGTGGAGTAAAGAATTCAGCATTCACTTCTGAAATATAGTAAAGCTGAAGTTTGAAGCGGAAGAAAAAGTAAATACTGAGGTAACAATAATTCAAAACTGTACTTGACAGTACATTTTCTTTGTTGCATTTCACCATTGACTGATCATGAAATGTTTTATATGTTTGATACATGACTTACACTGGATTTTGTTCCTGTTGCTTTGTACAATTGAAAGTAAAATAAACGCGACAAGTTAAAAATAAAACGGTTGACACGTTTCTTAGTCTCGTTCACAACACTTGTTAGTTTCATTCCACTTGGGGTCGCTGGAGACCCATCATTTACATCTGTTGCCAAGACTTGTTTGAACCAGCTCACAGTTGCCAGTTCACCACACCGAGCGGTTTCCAGGAAACCACGTGATTGCCCGGTGTCACTGTGAGGTGAGCACGTGGGGGCGCTGTTGCTCGTGATACTTACAAACCTATTTAAAGAAAATGAGTCACCTTCCTGACACTGTGAGAACCCCCCACCACCCTGAGTCTGACTGTCCTGGTGTGACCTTAGATATCTGGATCACTCAGTATAACACAGTATCACAGTGTGTTGGTGTCTTGTAACTAACATTTAACAGCCCCAGCTGCTTGAACCGACCACTTATCAGGCCCGAAACAGAGTCTCAAGCAAAAATGTTGAAATAAATTCTCCGTCTGTTAAACCTTTTGCTGAAATACACCAACTCTCATATGGATGTGGCTCTGTGGTGGCACATGCTGCTGTCACTTCTCTGCACTTACATGTGTGGTTTCCTGTCAGCCTGCACACAACTGAGCATATTGCTGCAAAGTGGGACAATCCACGACAAACGGCTGATGACCACTTTACAGTATCTGTGGTTTGTGTTTGTGGGGGTGAGTTTCGTCTAATTTCTGTCACTAGGTGTCAGTCAGGAGCAGTGTTTTCATTCCCCTGACTTTACCAAACTGCCTGAGCTGAAGGTTTGAAGGAAACCACGTGGTTTTTGGTAAAACAAAACCTATTGTGGCGATGTTATACAAGCCTTGTTACAGATTAGGCTTGTTGAGCTCTCAGTTTTGTTTCACTTCAGGCCGGGACTTCCCTCAACTGATCATGTGGGTTAGTGATTTACTGGGTGTTTTTTATATATTAACATTAACCCAGGAAACCACACATCAACTGCTCAGTGCCTTTCACATAATATCACATTTTTTTTCTGCTTCTGTTAATGTGGTGACACTCCCCAGGGAATGTTAGGGGATTCACACACACACACACACAGTGAGGGGTGGTAAAACAATACAAGTGGAGATATGTGCTTACTGTGATCAAAAATGATATCATGTGACTTTACTGTCCAAGATCAATAATTAAACCAATCATTAAACTTATAAAGCTTTTAAATAATGCAGGAACTTGTTTCCGTCTCTATTCTACTAAAAATCATTTTTCAGACATTATCCAACAAAATGAGACGAGTCGTGTAAAAGAAAAACCCTTCGCTGTCATGATTGTTGTGCTTTTTGCTGCATCATTTCCTTCATTTCTTTTGGTTTGCAGAGAGGAAGAGAAACAAGTATTATGTTAGGGTCAAGCTAATCTGCTCCAGTGATTTGTTTTCCCCTAAAATGATTCACTTTCGATTTAGTTTAGTTTTAGTAAAGAGCCTGATAGTGCGTTGAGTGTATCAGGGATGAAGAGAAAATACAAACCTGCTAATAAAAACCTGATTAATTGTGTAGATATTTGTCTGATCGATCTGTGTATACACGGCTTTTCTCCTTATTCAAAGAGTTGGTCAACATGAGAACAACTGTCAGAGCAGGAAGTGTCGCTAACAAACAGTGTTTTCAGCCAGGCTGTGTTCTCTGCACAGGAAAGTAAACTTACCAAACCACATTACATTCATTTAGAGCTCATTTATAAATAATTAGCACTCATCGGTTACACCTTCATGTCCTCTGTCTGTCTGTGTGGTCTTGTTTTTGCCAGCCTGTCCTCGTGTCTTAACTGTGACCATATTGTTATCATGCCAATCTGTTTACTGTCTGTGTTCTCGTCTTGTGTTTTATGATGTTTACAGTGTGACGCTTTTTATTACTCTGTAGTCCAATAGTGTCTTATATGATATAAAATCTGACCTTTACTTTTTTAGGTTGTGCTTTTTAGGTGCAACATTGTAAAATCTATTCGGGGACTAAAGTCCTGTAGCAGTTTTGGCTAATGTGCACTGTTCTCTGTCGAATAAAAGATCATTTGCACTGAACAGAATTTTTAAAATAAGATTTGATTCTGTTGCACATGAGCGATGCTGAAGCTTTTGTTGGAGAGTAGACCTGAATTAAAACGATGCATGTTAGCGGGTCTTTTAGCACTGAGAAAACCTGGTTTGAGGTGTTTTTAAGGCCTGGCTGGAGGAAACTGTAACTAAAGTGATATAAGATTGATTATTTTTGTTTTTGGTGAAGACCTCCAAAGCCAAACTGTTGCTCTGGGGAAACATGGAGTCCAGCTTTTACTTTTTTTTAATTAACTTTTTTTAATACTATGAAATATCAACTATATCATAGTCACAACTGCTGGAAAACATCAATATAAGCTGCACACAGAAAACACAGATAAGTGTCAGCATCAACAGCCATTACTTGGTGAAGGCTCCCAAACTCAAATCTGACTAATAATAGCTGCTCTGTCAAACTGTAGACCCCACAGAAAAACAGAAATACAGTCCAGCTTTTTGCCACATAACCTTTGGTCATCTGACTGTGTGGCAGATGTATTATTACATAAAATATGTCACTGTGAAAACATTTAGAAAATGTCAACACAAGCTCCACACCTAAAAATGTAAAGATTGTTGAACTGAGCATGTTTTCTGTCAGCAGACCGTGGGGTTTGGCTATGGTTTGGCTGGCAAATGCTGCTGCTAAATGGACGACACAGTCAAAAGAGAAAGTGAAAGAAAGAAAGAAAGAAGGGGGTTTTCCAGCTCGGTGGTGTGGTGCAATGGCACGAGGCAGAACTGGTTAGGCAAAACCCGGCACACACATCCAAAGACGCACACACACATTTGTAACGTAACAACATGCATTTAAGGGCCATCGGGATGCACACTGCTCTTTTCAATCATACCTATCATAGTTCAAACTAAGATCCTCATATCATCATATATATACCTTTATACCACGCATTATCTAACTTTTTGTGCATGCTGTCGGCCATTTTGTGTCTCAACTGTTTTGATACTCTCAACCTAAGATGGCGGCAACTTTGTGGCCTTGTACCTTTGTATCCTAGAGGCAGCACATTACTGATGGGCAGCAGCCAAGTTTCCTCATGAGTCAGTGTCCTGGTGTGAACCTGGTGTCAACACTGTCAGGAATTTAAGGAATTTAGTTAGAAACAAAGGTTTAATGAGCAGTAAAAAGAATATACTGTAGGAAAAGAAAGATGTGTAAAGACATGTGCCTTTAAATGTGTTGGAAAAGCATGAATGCCAAATTTCAAATGTGCCCCAGCTGCTTGAACCGACCACTTATCAGGCCCGAAACAGAGTCTCAAGCAAAAATGTTGAAATAAATTCTCCGTCTGTTAAACCTTTTGCTGAAATACGCCCCTCTCATACAGTGCAGCTGTCAAAAACAACCCATAATATTCATACTTCTATCACCTTTTGATGTATGTATGGATGTGGCTCTGTGGTGGCACATGCTGCTGTCACTTCTCTGCACTTACATGTGTGGTTTCCTGTCAGCCTGCACACAACTGAGCATATTGCTGCAAAGTGGGACAATCCACGACAAACGGCTGATGACCACTTTACAGTATCTGTGGTTTGTGTTTGTGGGGGTGAGTTTCGTCTAATTTCTGTCACTAGGTGTCAGTCAGGAGCAGTGTTTTCATTCCCCTGACTTTACCAAACTGCCTGAGCTGAAGGTTTGAAGGAAACCACGTGGTCTTTGGTAAAACAAAACCTATTGTGGCGATGTTATACAAGCCTTGTTACAGATTAGGCTTGTTGAGCTCTCAGTTTTGTTTCACTTCAGGCCGGGACTTCCCTCAACTGATCATGTGGGTTAGTGATTTACTGGGTGTTTTTTATATATTAACATTAACCCAGGAAACCACACATCAACTGCTCAGTGCCTTTCACATAATATCACATTTTTTTTCTGCTTCTGTTAATGTGGTGACACTCCCCAGGGAATGTTAGGGGATTCACACACACACACACACAGTGAGGGGTGGTAAAACAATACAAGTGGAAATATGTGCTTACTGTGATCAAAAATGATATCATGTGACTTTACTGTCCAAGATCAATAATTAAACCAATCATTAAACTTATAAAGCTTTTAAATAATGCAGGAACTTGTTTCCGTCTCTGTTCTACTCAAACTCATTTTTCAGACATTATCCAACAAAATGAGACGAGTCGTGTAAAAGAAAAACCCTTCGCTGTCATGATTGTTGTGCTTTTTGCTGCATCATTTCCTTCATTTCTTTTGGTTTGCAGAGAGGAAGAGAAACAAGTATTATGTTAGGGTCAAGCTAATCTGCTCCAGTGATTTGTTTTCCCCTAAAATGATTCACTTTCGATTCAGTTTAGTTTTAGCAAAGAGCCTGATAGTTTGATGAGTGTACCAGGGATGAAGAGAAAATACAAACCTGCTAATAAAAACCTGATTAATTGTGTAGATATTTGTCTGATCGATCTGTGTATACACGGCTTTTCTCCTTATTCAAAGAGTTGGTCAACATGAGAACAACTGTCAGAGCAGGAAGTGTCGCTAACAAACAGTGTTTTCAGCCAGGCTGTGTTCTCTGCACAGGAAAGTAAACTTACCAAACAACATTACATTCATTTAGAGCTCATTTATAAATAATTAGCACTCATCGGTTACACCTTCATGTCCTCTGTCTGTCTGTGTGGTCTTGTTTTTGCCAGCCTGTCCTCGTGTCTTAACTGTGACCATATTGTTATCATGCCAATCTGTTTACTGTCTGTGTTCTCGTCTTGTGTTTTATGATGTTTACAGTGTGACGCTTTTTATTACTCTGTAGTCCAATAGTGTCTTATATGATGTAAAATCTGACCTTTAGTTTTTTAGGTTGTGTTTTTTAGGTGCAACATTGTAAAAAATATTCGGGGACTAAATTTCCTGAAGCAGTTTTGGGTAATGTGCACTGTTCTCTGTCGAATAAAAGATCATTTAAAGTGAACAGAATTTTAAAAGTAAGATTTGATTCTGTTGCACATGAGCGATGCTGAAGGTTTTGTTGGAGAGTAGACCTGAATTAAAACGATGCATGTTAGCGGGTCTTTTAGCACTGAGAAAACCTGGTTTGAGGTGTTTTTAAGGCCTGGTGGGAGGAAACTGTAACTAAATTGATATAAGATTGATTATTTTTGTTTTTGGTGATGACCTCCAAAGCCAAACTGTTGCTCTGGGGAAACATGGAGTCCAGTTTTTACTTTTTTTTACTTAACTTTTTTAATACTATGAAATATCAACTATATCATAGTCACAACTGCTGGAAAACATCAATATAAGCTGCACCCACAAAACACAGATAAGTGTCAGCATCAACAGCCATTACTTGGTAAAGGGTCCCAAACTCCAATGTGACTAATAATAGCTGCTCTGTCAAACTGTAGACCCCACAGAAAAACAGAAATACAGTCCAGCTTTTTGCCACATAACCTTTGGTCATCTGACTGTGTGGGAGATGTATTATTACATAAAATATGTCACTGTGAAAACATTTAGAAAATGTCAACACAAGCTCCACACCTAAAAATGTAAAGATTGTTGAACTGAGCATGTTTTCTGTCAGCAGACCGTGGGGTTGGCTATGGTTTGGCTGGCAAATGCTGCTGCTAAATGGACGACACAGTCAAAAGAGAAAGTGAAAGAAAGAAAGAAAGAAGGGGGTTTTCCAGCTCGGTGGTGTGGTGCAATGGCACGAGGCAGAACTGGTTAGGCAAAACCCGGCACACACATCCAAAGACGCACACACAGATATGTAACGTAACAACATGCATTTAGGGGCCATCGGGATGCACACTGCTCTTTTCAATCATACCTATCATAGTTCCAACGAAGACCCTCATATCATCATATATATACCTTTATACCACGCATTATCTAACTTTTTGTGCATGCTGTCGGACATTTTGTGTCTCAACTGGTTTGATTCTCTCAACCTAAGATGGCGGCGACTTTGTGGCCTTGTACCTTTGTATCCCGGAGGCAGCACATTACTGATGGGCAGCAGCCAAGTTTCCTGATGAGTCAGTGTCCTGGTGTGAACCCCTGTGTATCAACACTGTCAGGAACTTAACAGCAAAATAGTTTGGTTTTCAGCTGGAGCACCACAAAATTTATGAGTTAGAAAAAAGGTTTCAGTGAGCAGTAAACAGAATATACCGTAGAAAAAGAAAGATGTGTAAAGACATGTGACTTTAAATGTGTTGAAAAAGCACGAATGCCAAACTGTAAATGTTCCTGCTCCCTCCTGCAGTTCTGTATCACATGATTTGACAACTCATATTACTGTGCACATTTAAAGCAGTTCCTTTTCATAATTTTAATGAGAATAATCTGTTCAATCTTGTCAGGATACTTTGTTTTAAAAAAGTTTTGCCGTCATATAAATCCAGGTGAAACAAATGCAGCACCTGTCGAGTCACGTGACATCAGTCACCATTTTACCGACGTACGAGTCTCAACAAAATGGCGGCAGATTTTACCTAAACAGAGCCTGAGCATTGTCGATAGAGGGAGTGTGTGCACAATTATGCTTATCACCTCATGGCACCTTTCGTTTCTGACATGTCACCAGGCAATTTGACAAAAAACCCTCACCAAGCAGTTGCTTACTCAGTGTTTGTAGTCTGGGACTTCCCAGGTCAGACTGAAACAATAAAAGCCAACTCCCACTGCCTGATGCACCCTATCAAAAAATGCTCTCAGGTGGCTTCAGAAGAGAAATACAAAAACTGAAACACAAACAAGAAACACTTATGTGACTCTATAAACACAGAAGCCTCAGACAATTTAACAACGTATACCTCATTCATAATTACCACGAGTAATACTTAAGTAGTTTAATTTTACCTTTTCTAAAAAAATGTTTACACATTTTCTAATTTAGGTAGTGTTCCTGTTTTTTTTAGCCGGGGATCGAACCAACAACGGCTTTACTCACTGCGTGTTGGTGTTTCACGTTTAGTGAAAGTGATGGAATATAACAGAACAGTACATTTACTCAAATACATGTTCTTATATTAACTGATTAATTCTATTTAATGCTACTTATTATATTTCTACATATTTAAGAAAGAATATTGTACCTTTTACACTAAATTTGTCTGTTCAGTTCACTGGTTACTACACTTAATTTGCAGTTTTACCTACAAGTTACATTTTAAGTAAAGATTTTAAAATTGACAACTTACATAAAATCAAAACATGTCTAACATGAGTTAAATCATTTATTTACACCATTTTTGAAAGTGGGTGCACAAATGCTTAATCTGTTTGGGGCCGACTGTCAGAGATATCTGTAAATTGGAAATAAAGAAATTTACGGAAAAAAAACAAGATTAGTTAAAGTCTAAAACATTAATGTACATTTGTGCAGCAGAACCTTATTTTTACTTTTCGTTAATCATCTCAGAATTTGTTTGTTGACCCCTAGATTACTTGACTATAAGTAAAATGGTTAAAATTGGCTCTATTCCAACAGATATAGTCAGAGGTGGCAGAAGTACTCACCACTCAAGTAAAAGTGAAAGTACAGGCGAGGTAATTGACTATGATTGACCATATCTGATACTGTTGATCGGTCTATTATTTGGGTCTTATTCACGAACCAACTTTTGTCTCTCTGATAATAAATAAACGTGGATAAACAGTTTTGTAACATTTACTCTAATCTCTCAAATCTCTTTAATAAAAAAATGAATCAAATAGATATTTCACTCATGTTTATTTTGATGAATTTACAATGCCTAATTCCATTTTTACCATTTGCAAAATAAATAACAATAGACATGACATAGACAAGAACATATTTCAATAAAGAAATCATACACTCTAAAGCCAAATTGTTTAATTTTTGATATTTAAACAAAACATTATTTTACAATATTTACAAAAACTCCAGCCTGTTCTGACACATTTCATAAGTTTAGCTGCTGTCAAACACATATAAGTTGTACAGAAAAATATCTCTCAACCACATATTAAGCTACAGCATCATCTGTAAAAAGCTTCTCTCTCAGTTTGTAGTAGCTCCCCTTCATGTCCATCAGTTCCTGGTGAGTCCCTCGCTCTTTAACTTGGCCATCACTGATCAAAGCAATCTGATCTGCTTTCTCAATGGTCTTGAGCTTGTGAGCGATCACCAGAAGGGTCTGGTTGGGGCAATTAGCCAGGGCCTGCTGCACCTGTAAAGGACAGAGATATTTATTATTTATTTATTACTTTACATGATAATATTTACAATTATTTTGACCAGGTATCTGGAAGCAGAGATAAAGGGTTGTTGGAAGACACACACAAAGAGCCTTTTGAAAGTCTACTAGAAGTTGTGAAAGCAGCATTATGAACAATCCCTACTGCAGACCATTTACTACGACCATCACTGAGACCAACAAGCTGATATACACCACGCCAACCCTGATCCTTGAAAGATTTGGTTATAAGTTCAGCTTAAGCCATAAGGAGCAGTATACTCCACGGAGAAGGAGCTTCTAGGCCATAGGCCAACTATGGGAAATTGCAGAAAACCATCATGAAGAAAGGGAAATCTAAGAAGTACAACAAATTGTACATACCCGAGGCCTTGGCGACACGTTCGACACGACAAGTGTCTCAACACGGGTACCTTAAGTTTCAGCATATAACTCAAAAGGACTGGACAGAGCGGTACTTCTGGCTCATAAGTAATGAGAAAGGGCTGGCCTTGGAGACTGCCAAGAAAATATTGTACTACCAGAAGCCAAAATAGCAGAGGTTGAGGACAGCTACAAGTACCTTGGGATCCCAGAGGCAAATGGGAACCGACAGATAGTAAGGCAAATCCTGAGAAGTCCACTGATTAGGCCATTAACGCCTATGCTCTGTCGGTCATCAGGTATACTGCTGTCATAACAAGCTGGCCAAAAGAGGATATAGAGACCAGGGACATCAAGATAAGGAAGCCTTGTATTATAACAGGAGGGTTTCACCCGAAGTCCAGCATTCTGAGATTGTACACTAAGTGGAAGGAAGGACGCAAAGGATTAGTGAGCTCAGAGCCAGTATCCAGGATGAAACAACCAAAATCCAAGGAAGATGGCCCCATGTGACGACCTGCTTTGTTAATACTTTAGGCAGCAGAATCCAGAGGAGCAAGAGAAGGAAGAGCAGGAGCCATCATGGAAAGGAAAACCTCTGCATGGTATGTATGTCATATAGAAGACCTGATATTAAAAAATTCTACCAGTGGCTGGACAAAGCTGGACCTAAAGACAGCACGAAGGCACTTATCCTCGCAGCACAGGAGCAGGCTCTAAGTACAAGATCAATAGAGGCTGGGGTCTCCTATACCAGGCTCTGCAAAGATGCTCCTGAGACAATTCAGACAATGCAGACCATAATATACTGAAATATCTGTGCCAAGTACAGCCATAGTCAAAATGGGGTACACCTCCGAAGGTGATTGAGAATGACAGAGCTAAGATCCTGTGAGACTTCCAGATACAGACCGACAAACTGGTTACCGACAACAAACCAGACAGTAGTGGTGGACAAAGAGAAGAACAATGCCCTATTGATAGATGTAGCAATGCCAATTAGCAAAACCCAGAAGAAGGAACATGAGAAGCTTAAGAAATACAATGGGCTGAAAGAAGGTGAAAGGTCCCCATGGTGATAGGAACACTGAGGGCTGTGATCCCCAAACTGGGAGAGTGGCTCCAGCAGAGTCCAGGAACAACATCTGAGATTTCTGTGCAGAAGAGTTTAGTACTAGGAACAATTAAGATACTGGGCAGGACCCTCAAGCTCCCGTGACTCTGGTATAGAACCCGAGATGAAAAGAAGGAATAAGACCACTCCAAAGTGGGATTTATTTATTTTTTATTAGAAAGTATTAGTGAGAGTTTAAACAAGAATAAATGAAAAACCTAGGCACTAACACTGAATGCTTACTGAAAATTAATAATTATTTTTTCTGTGAGTACAAATATTCTGTATGCAGATAAACATTGATAAAAATATGGTTTAGAACTGAGTGGACACATTTAGGGACACATCTGGGCAGAAGAT
The DNA here is from genome assembly GCF_033026475.1 of Channa argus. Lineage (NCBI taxonomy): Eukaryota > Metazoa > Chordata > Actinopteri > Anabantiformes > Channidae > Channa > Channa argus. The sequence continues at coordinate 7,150,039 of NC_090197.1, forward strand.
GTGTTTTTGTTGTAGATTTATCTGTTTTTATTTGATTTGTGTCATGTCAGATATTGATTATTATGATAGAAATAAACCAGTGATGCACTTCAATTGCTTGGTTATATTTAGGTAATTTTTTATACTTTTGCAACTTCCTCTTTATCTGACAAATATTGGCATTATCATTGTATTAAGTAATAACACTGGGGCCACCACAGACTGTAACTAGTGACTGAGTGTCTTCACACCTGCACATTTCTCACTACTAAACTGATGGCATGTTACGACACCTGGCTGGGCAGTGTTATACTGTTGTTGTAACGTACCTTATTTTCACTCTCAACATCCAGTGAGCTGGTTATTTCATCCAGAATCAGGACCTGTGGCTGCCGGACCAGAGCTCGAGCGATAGCGATTCGCTGCTTCTCACTCTTGGATAACTGGCCACCACCCTCACCCACCTCTGAGAAGTTGGTAGAAAAGCATTTAAAATCAGATGTTCAATGTGAAAAATACTCCAAATATGTTTTTGTTAAAATGTATTTATTTAGCCTTCATTATGAACAAATAACAAGTACATAAATTAATAATTTTTATAATAAGTAAATAACACACTAATTAATTTAATATCAGTTTTGCTCTCCAAACATAATTTTTTCAACTTCCCTTTGACATATAAAGCAGGTTTCTGAAAATACACACATTTACCTGTGTCGTAGCCTTTGTGCAGCTGCACGATAAAGTCATGGGCGTTGGCTTTGCGCGCTGCATCCTGGATCTTTTCCAATGTACAGTCAGGAAGCCCGTAGGCAATGTTGTCTCTAATAGTGCCAGAGAAGAGCACAGGGTCCTGGCTCACCACTGCAACCTAGTAAACATAGCTCATGAATGTTATAATTTCCTTAAACATTTTCTTACATAATCAAAAGTCTAATGTATCTACTAATTATCTTAATGTCAGCACTATTTTCCTTAAAATTATAAAATCATCGAACTGAGTTCTGATCTAAACGGTCTAAAAGTCTCTCCGCTTTACTGACAATAGATTTCCTCACATAGAATTGTGGAATATAGATGTTTTTTCACAACAAATAATGCAGCCCATAACCAGAAAGAGCAATAACAATGAATCACCTTCTTATGGAGGAAATGATGGTCATAGGATTTCAGTGGTTCTTTGTCCAACAGGATCTGTCCTTCCTGTGGCTCGTAGAATCTCTCCAGCAGACTCACACAGGTGCTTTTTCCTTCACCAGATGGACCCACCAGTGCCGTCATCTCACCTGGTTTCAGCTCCAAAGAAAAGTCCTGGAACATTGCAGTTGTAATATTATAATATAACTGTAATTTGTGAAATCTAGTAGACACACGCTACAGCCAGTCTTCATTCATAAAATCGTCAATATTATGTCCATTAAGCGTCAAACTTTAAATCCTTGCATCTCACCTGCAGTACTGTTTTGTTGGTGTTTGCAGGGTAGGCGAATTTAAGACAGCAGAAATTGATGTGTCCTGTCAGCTGATTAGGTTTGAGTTTTCCTTCTGTGCTGACCTCAGGTTTTCGGTCAAGGTACTCAAACACTTTCCCAGCGGCTCCCACTGAGTTCAGCATGTCACCAAAGATGTAGGTGAGAGTCTGAAGGTTGACAGTCATAAAGTAGGTTAGTAGACTTACTACATTTGCAATTACAATTTTTTTTTAAATAAAGAGACTTTCAAATGCAGTACAAGGTCAGGGAGATGGCATTGTGACATAAGAAGTGACGTATTTAGGAATTAATTGTTCCACTAACAAAAGATGTGAGACCCAGATAGGGAGGAGAATTTTTTTTTTATTAATAAGAGTAATTTTTTTGTCCCAATGTATGACTGATCTTTTCACAGCTTTGCTTTGAGCCACAATAACCTTTAAGGTTTTTAACACATGCTGTTGTACTGCCCAGACTTGTCCTCTAATTTCTGTAGTCATGTCAAGCATTGTTTCTTTTTGTCTTCTTTGTGTAAGCATATGACATACAGCATTCACTGATAAGCTACAACACAGATACCACCTGGCTGAATGGTTAACAGTATACAAGATGGATGCTCTGCCTGTTCTTGACTATATAGCTGTTGTTGTTGGCTGCTTAAACAGTTATGACTGATGTCATCTCAGAGAGCAGCATGAAATACAGGTAATATACTGCAAAACTATTTTAACTGGTGATACCCTAATGTTGAGTCCAAGATTTGACTGGTAGAGGATGAAGGAAACCAGGTTGCCCGTGGTCATCTGTCCCCTCTGGATGAACAGCCTGCCATAGTACAACATAAAGACCTTCATGGCCACACCTGCCAACTATAAACACACGACAACACCTGTAAAATACGTTGACAGAAGAAATTATCTCCAAAGATAACAAAGTCACATAAAATTCCAAAATGTCTTACCTTCCGTGCGAGCAGGTAAATAGCCCTGACAGTGGCCCGGCGTGTCTTGAGGTTATGAATGTCCATCAAGCGGTTGTCATAGCGATTGGTCTCATGTTTTTCTGTTTTAAAACTCCTTACAACACGAATCCCAGATAGTACCTCACCTGCTGCTTCGTTTGCCAAGGCCATAGAATCCTGCATTGCCAGTGTCAACCTCTAAGGAAGGAATTAAAAACAATTCAGTTAAACTTGACAAGAGTGTGTGTTTTTTGTTTTTTGTTTTGAATTAGAGACCGAATATATTTGTTTTCAACTTTTGAAATTATGCAGGGGAAATTTGAACCTCAGATTATTTGATCAGCAAAAATGTTTAAGAATATGCTCTTGGTTATTAGAATATATAAAGATGAGTCTCCACGTCTATTTTACAGCTGGTATAAATCTGTTTTTACCTGGTGGTGTGTGTCATAAATCTTCTGAATGAGGCCAGTGATCGGTGTCTCCATCAGAACGAGGAACGTGAGCTTCCAGGAGAGACTCATCATCAGGGAGATCATACCCAGCGTCTTGATGAATGTCCTCAGCAGCACATTGACATTCAGACACACCGTTCTTGCTGTGAGGTTTGTGTCTCTGGACAGCCTGAATGTGATTTCACCTACACAGAAAATAAATACATATTACCGGCTTTCTTGGGCTGTCTTGTATTTTTTTTTTTTTGCCACCTCTACCTTTCCTTTCTGGACCCATGCTATCTTATTCTTACTCTGCTTCGCCCTGTCTCTAGATGTACTGTCTGGTCTTAATTGGACTTTTTTGTTCTTCATGTGAAATAAAAATTGTTCAGCATGAGACTCACCTGTCTTTGTGGTCTCAAAGAATCCAATTTCCTGTTTGGTCAAATTCTCAAACAGGTTGCCCTTAATTCTCCATATGAAGGAACTAATGGCCCAAAGTAAGACACCCCCTCTGCAGCCTGCACTTGCAGAACTGGGAAGTCAAACAAAAATGGAGTCAGTAAGATCTCACCAGAGGACACATATGCTGTTGTATGAATGTAAAGAGAAAACGATTTCTCTTACCTTCCCACAGAGTACAGGCCCATGAAGAGGACTGCAGTCAGGAATTCATTCTGCTGGTACTGACCACCCAAGATGTCAATGACTCTCCCAGTGTAGAATGGGATGAACATCTCACCTGAGAAGACATACACAGGTCAATCACACAATTATAAATAGATAAACAAAATCATCCATCATCATCATTAATGCAGTTCAGAGTAACAACTTTCACAAGGTTAAAACAACACAGGAGCTAAATAAAACAAAAACCATATGGTGCTAATAATTAAAATCCAATTTTAATTCCTAAAATCAATGTTATAATATTCATAGTATATATATCCATAGTTCATAGTACTATAATCATATTCAGCAAAGAAAGACTCAGGCTGTCTGAGGGGCAAAAACAAAAACATAAAAAACAAAATTATATCAAAGGCACCTGATACATTCAATGTGGCTAAAGTAAGCCCCGAGGTGACCATCATTCACACAAAGTTAATGGAGACGTTTGCAGATTCAGTGGCTGCCTATTAATTCAGGAGTCCTGTGTCTTGGCCAAGGATACTTCAACAAGTATCCAGGGGGAGCCAGGAGTGGAACACTGACCTTGTGGGTAATTGACATTAAACAACACAATGTAAGGGATATCAACTGAGGTCATCTAACGTGGCCCCACAGTAGAGCAAACGCAATGAGGAAACTTTATGTTTGGTGTAGTTAGGGGTATCTTAGAAGGACCTTAGCGGGCAGCAGTAGCTCAAGATGTAGAGCAAGTGCCCACCAACTGTGGGCTCTTATACTTACAGACAACAGCTAGCGTCAAAAACAAAAGCCCGGCAAGCAGCAGGAGGTAGTCGGGTTTGAACAGGCGCAGGACTCTTATGAAGAGGTCTTTCTGCTTTTGCTCTTTACCGCCTGCAGGTTTATCCGTGTCGGGGATGACGATCTCCCAAAACAGAGCAGCAGCCAGCGACGCTCCGGCGCAGATGAGCCAGCAGCGCAGATCCGCCAGTTGACCACACTGGGTCTCCTCATGGTAAAACACATTAGTCCCGGTCTCAAACAGCGCGGGCAGCAGACAGTACGCCGTTATAAATCGAAGTAGCAATGGTTTGAATTCTCCAAGAGTGACGAGAGATACCGCAGTTAGTGCCAAGAACCGGAGACCCGCAGAAACCCAAAGACGCGTAAAATGTCCAAAGACGCTGTGAGTCACTGCGAGTCCCGATGCGTAAAACAACGACAGGTCGACGCACACTGCTAAAACTAAAGCAACGACTTTGTGCATAGTCTCTGTGTTGCCTGCCATTTTCGCTTACAGTCGTCCTCCTATGACCTGCTCTGCGGCTGCTTCAGTGTTTTAGTTGTTATTCACTTTCAGTTTCATTTTCTGGCAGAATGGGGGGTTCCCTGAAACCCAAACTGCAAAGCAAATAACCAAACATTTAGGAACAGGCAGGATTTTATGCTTTTGGATGCGAGGACTGTTCACAAATATCATCATTATGTTCATCATCTCCCTGTAGATAAAAACATTACAACTAAAGTTCAATATCCAGTGTCTACACTAATAAAGCTAAAGCTAAGAGCTAATAAAATGATGATTTATTGTAAGAAAGAGAAGTCAACACATTTATTTCATTTTCAATTTCACACAATTATCATAAAAGCATTTAAACCATCAACCAGACGCCTCTATCTGGTCTTTATAACACACTAATGCTAATTGCATAAAAGGTGGCATGATCTGTGTGTGTGTGCTTGCAACATGTTTTGACTTTCACTTTCTGGTGTTTGTGAGGCTGAATATCTCACACACATACTGTAACTACTGAAAATATGATGTTAAAAGTTATTTTTATTTATTCTGCAACTCAGAGCAAATGAAACAGGTGGCTTGAAGCACATTAAGTGGGGTGGCCTCGGATGAGCGGGTGTCTTTTAGAAACAGTCAGGATTAGCGTTAACAAATATTCACGATCACTCCCATGTGATAAAATGTTGTTGAGTTACATGCAGGGACTCAAAAACAACCACAGTGTTGGTATAAATCTCTTGGCAAGTAAATCAACAAGGGTCATATTTTAGCAACAAATATGACCAACTGTATCTGTGTGATCATCTGGTGTGTGACCAGCTCACACTAACATACAGGCTGCTTGATATCACCCAAAAAATAGCTTCAGGAGAAAGGTGTAAGGAACTTTCTTTTTATTAGCAATGCTTGTCCTGTATTTTCACTTCAAAATAAGGTTAGTTGTTAGTTGACAGCTGAACATTTGCACCTGCACAGTTGGCTTGGTGTTTGTAAAGCTTAAAAAATACATATTGATCACTGATCAAAAAAGGTGGGTAAGTCATTTCCTAGAATGACTTTCTCCTCTGTGCTGTGTTCATCGATGGCGACGATATAGGCCACGCCACCACTGGAGCCGTCACGGTTCATCGCCAGTGAGAGAGCTAAAAGAAAGAGAAAGAGAATAAGTCACATGAAACTGAGCTACATGATTTAGACTTTAGGAAGTAAAATATTTAATAAAACACGTAAGCAGTCAGTGCGCAAAGCAATAACACAATCTCTTCTCCTAAAAACTGAATTTCTATACAACTACACTGCAATCAGATTATGTTTTCTATTAACTTAATGAGAATATGTTAACAGTTAACACAACTCTTTCTTAAAAAACATGTGGTGGAGAACACAGGGTAACGTTCTGTCTCCGCCTGTAGTTAACACCAGGTGAAAACATTGTCACATTTCATTCTCTTTATGCTTTAAACAAAACTACAACCTTTTTCTAATCAAACCAACATCTATATGCTTTTCCTTTATAAGCTTAACTACATACAAACTAAACCACCTCCTTTGCAACTCACTTATATTTAATAAATGTAGAGCTTTGTTCATTTACTCACTGAAACATAATTCTTCACTGATTACATTCTCTGAAAAAAAATAACGTCTGCGGTTTAGTTGCATAGGAACATGATTTTTAGGAGACAGCGCTGGTAAAAATCAGGTTGTTCTTTTCACTGTCCGGTTTAAAAAAATTCTGTAAAAAATCTTACCATTGACCACAAACTGCTGACACTCTTCCTTTTTCATGCCTCTGCGATACTCAGCATCAACAAACCCATAAATGTATGAGCTGCCAGAGCCACCGACTGCAAACGGCTGCCTGGTCAGGAGACCGTTCAGGGTTGCAAACACCTGGGACAGGTCAAAAGGAAATAGATAGAACATCGATAGATAAGTCATTCAGTGCAGACTTCTATAACACTGAATGTTTTACATGAGATTTCTTACTCGGTCATCCTGCAGCAAAAAGCCAGATGTGTTTACTGACCTGTCCTTTGTCTTTTCTGTCCCAGCCGGCCACGATAAGATGAGCTGACAGCTCCTCCTTGTACTTGTACGAGATGTTTCTCACCAGAGTAGCAGCTGAGCGAACCTGAGGATCCTCTCCTATCTCCATGCTGACAGAAGAAGACATGAGATTATGCCCCTGACACTGTTTAGGTCCATTCAAACCAGGGAATCAATAATAAAAAAAAAAAGTCAAAATATGAATAATGATAAAAACAATGCTCTTTGTAAATAAACATGATCACTATGAAATAAGCACTGATTCACTTGCATAATCACTGCAGTTTAGTGGCACCACAATAAACACAGCCTCAAAAATGATCAGTGTTGAATTATTGGCTTAAGTTCAGTGTGTCTATATATATATATATATATATATATATATATATATATATATATATATATATATATATATATATATATATATATATATATATATATATATATATATATATATATATATAATATTTATACTCCTATTAAAGCTGCATTTGCTTATTAGCTGCATACAACCTGACCATTTATGTGATACTCAGTGAAAGTACCTGTGCACATCCAGCTGGTAGTTGACGATCTCAGCGATGGTCTGAGCGTCTGCTGCAGATCCTGACAGAGCACAGTAGATCTTATCGTGAAGAGGAGACAGTTTGTTCATCACCCTGTTCACCACTGTTGCTCTGGATGGAAGAGGAATAGTGTGTGGGAATATGAGGTGAAGAAGAAAGAAATGTATAGCAGAATGTTTGGAAATCTATATAAGCATTACTACTGAAGACAGGGTTTTACTTGCTCTTAGCATATAAAATTTACAAATAACTTTTTTTTAATCTTTATTTTAGGTAATGGTTTCACTGAGAGGCTGCATCGGTTTTGCAGGAACAGCCTGATAACAATTAACAGACTCACACATTGAAGCTGCCCTGTACAACCAGAGTCTGGTCTGTTGACACTGAGCAGCCTTTCTCAAGGTGTTGGTGAGGCGGGGGCACAAGTGCATTTTATCAATGCATGACTCATGATCTTTTAATGCATAGATTGATGCACAGCACCAAATGATTAGGTAATTATAGGTTTATGTGAATGCAATGCTGTTCAGCCCTGTTAATTCACAGTTACAATGCACTTACCGACATATGACCAAATTAGCCTCATTTTAGTTAAACAATAGCAGTTTGCAGTCTCCTATGCAGGTGTGGACACACGCATGCGCATTACGCATACACTTACCCCGCAGACACTCGGGAATCAGACCCCAGAACGACCCCTCCATCAAACTCTATGGCAATAATGGTTGTCTACAAACAAAGGGGAAATCAAAATCACTATTACATTGCAGACATTGTAAATTCCGCATGCGGCTCGGAAGCAGACGTGCGCACCGGTGCGCACATAACTCACGAGCAAATCTCACAAAGACATTAAACGTTTCACTTACTCCGGTTTTCACCTCTTCTGACAACCATTCTGGTCCCGTTTCTTCCAGCATGTTGATGCACTGCAGAGACACAACTCAGGCCAAAACCGACCGTATCCGTCTGACAGGGAAGTAAAGCCTCCGCCTGGCGAAACCCTCAGTCGAGCAGGACGACTTTTATTTTTTTTTTTTTCTTTACAGCTAAGAAGCTGTATTACTGACTTTTTTTGGCTTCACAAAATGGAATTCTGCCCTCTAACATGGGGCAGACATGTTTTCCTGAAATAAATCGAAATTGAAAGTTCACATGTCCCTCCCCTAGCTGTGAGCTGTGAACCAGCCAGAGCTTGTTTCAAATAACTGGGCAGTGTTACGCACTTTCAGTGCAGTTTGGCCCATTGTCTGGTGATTGGGTCACAGAAAGTCAGAAAAAGTCTTGGTGGCTGTGGGTTAGGAGGTACCGCAGGTTGTCCATTAAATGCAGGGTCAGCGGTTCAGACCGCTGCTCCACCAGTTCACAAGTTAAAATGTCCTAGAGCAAAACTGAACCCTCAAGTTTCTCCTGTGATGGTTTCTTTCACTTCTAAACAAATTTGGATTAGTCCTCCAGGTACCAAATTATGAGAAAACAATGTGTACAGTTTTTTACTGGAATTTTTTTCAGAAACTTAAAACTCTTATATTGAGAATGTTTATGAACACAGTATAAACATATTTTACTTTGCTGTATCACAGACCTAAAATAACCGAGTCAATGGACAAAGCAATGTTGGAAAATATGCATTTTTATTTGTTTTATTTCTTTTACATAAAAACAACAAGACACAGGAAGAAAACCTGAAATCTGAGTGGAAATGTTCTAAAACTCATTGAATTATATTTAAACTAACCTGTTAAACTAACCATAACAGACTTAACTGTTTTCCCTTTTTTCATACATCAATCATAGATTTCATGTCGTTTTTCAGATTTCTGGTTTTTCAGAGGAGTGTGTGTTTGTTACACAGTCCTTAGAGTAAATTGTGATTAACTTCTAGCCTACGAATAAAAAAAAAAAGATTAGTGGTTTGACGACGTCACTCATCATGGAACTTGGGCAACTTGTTACCAGGAACAACCACATGCTCTGCTCCTTTCTCTGTGATCACCACCAGGTGAACCACACCTCCGCTCACGTTGTCTCTGCCCATCGCTAAAGCAAGAGCTGTGAAGAAGAGAGGAAGAAAGGGAAGAAGAAAAGCAAGAACAAAAAGCAGGAGAAATAAAGGCACTGACAGGCTGACATGCAAAACTATAGTCACTATTAAAACATCTAATTGTGTTTTTATTTTGTGATTTAATTTTACTTTTGTTATATGTTTTTGTGTGGATATAATGTTGCTGCTTTTATTTTTAACATCAGCCTGCTTAAGGACTGCAAATGAAATTTTGTACTATGGTTAAATCTGACATATTTACATATTTTGAGTCACCTCTTTACCAACTTATCAGTATTTAATAAAGTAATTCAAAAGTACCGTTAGTGGCAAACTGTTGACATTCCTCTCTGCTCATGTTGGGTTTGTATTTAGCATCAACGTAGCCGTAGATGAAGGTGCTGCCTGAGCCACCGATGGTAACAGGCTGACTCACTAACATCCCACCTAGAGACACAACATACACCTGGAGAAAGATGGAGATCATGTATTAGAGCTACATGCAGCAAGGTTCATGTACTACACTCCATCATCCTCCGTGATGTTTTGTCACTCTCTACCTGAGGTCCTTTCTTGTTGTCCCAGCCTGCTGTGAGGAAGCCAGCCTGCAGCTCGTCTTTGTTGTTGTAGCACAGCTCCTTTAGCACCGATGCTGCTGCTATTACCAGAGGAGGCGACTCCATCTGGACACTGTAAAGATCAAGAAATATCAGGGAGGATCACATTTTAAAGTTGGTGCTGTTTTAGTAGAACATAGTCTAAATCCCCTCAAATAAGTTTTTACAGATGAAGAAGAAATGTTATGTGTGTTTACTTAATGAGTGTCTAACGCATATAGGCTGTGTATTAGTTACAGTTGGGTGCATCCACTTATTTTGACATGACAACAAGAGCAAAACAAAGAATTGTTTTCATCAACATAATATTTAATTCACATTTAGTTAGTACAAATGCTGTTTAACAGAAACTAAAGTTATTTCTTAATTAATTTATCAAGGGGAGTGCAAAGCTTTGCACTTTTGTAATATTGATGATCTTACTTTAACTTAATTTTATACACTCCTTGATATTTTTTATAAAATCTGATGATGAGGAACATTTGTACAGGCTGATGGTGAGCTTTAGGTTTAGGGTGAAGTGTGCACTGCCCTGAAATGGCATTGAATTATTAAACATTAATGTTTGTACAAGCTAAATGTTATCTATATGTAATTTTTAAAGAAGGAGGTGGTTGACTTGGCATCTGTAAAGTTTAGAGGAAAATTAACATGAAAATAAAATGTGGCTGGAGAGAAAATATCAGGTATTTTTTCTCTGTGTTCAAACTAATATGCACAGATCACTGGTGGACAGGGTTCAGTTGGTCGCTGTTACTGGTCTGTGGCTTTTCAGGCCTTCATAGCAGGCATTGAAGAACTGTCTGTTGATCAAAACCAGCATGACAGTTTTATATGTTGACCCCTGCCCAACACATTAAGTGTTATTAAAGTAGCTGATCATAATCATGGGTATTCAGTACCTATGGAAGGAGAGGTGAAACTTTGCAGCCTTGGTGACAGCCTGAGCGTCTGCCAGTGAACCGGCCATGCAGCAGAATATCCGGTCATGAACCTGAATCACCTTGTTGATGGTCTTAGATGAAACATATTCCCTGAAGAAAGAGAGATGAAGGCACATTAGCACCAAAAAAGCAGGTTTTGGAATTGTTCTTAAGTTTGCATTAAAAACAATCCTAAAGCACAGTTTCTCATTCGATTCAGGAGCATGTGTCGATACCTTTGACTATTTTAACTGTAAGTATATATGATATAAAGTTTAAATACAATCAACCGATGAAGTTCTGATGTTAATGTAAATTGCTGTTGTAGCATAAAGGTTGTTAATCATTATTAGATGCTCATGACAGAAATACAGAAACTCACTGATTTTGGAATATGTAAAATTGCAGGATGTGTTCTGGAATGCTTTTAGTAGAAAGTTGTTTTTATTTGCTTATAAAAAGCAATATACTAATAAAATATGTTTTAAAATAGCTACCATCCTTCAAATAATGTGCAGAGTCTTTTTTTAATCTGTATCAGTAATTTAAACAATGAGTCCTTTAACACAAAGAGCAGTGTTTTGTCTCATCCTCACCCTCCAATTGAAGCTCTGGAATCTGAACCAATCACAACTCCTCCATCAAAAATGGCAGCAATGATGGTGGTCTAGGAAAAAAAAAGGGGGGGGGGGGGGGGAATTAGGATTTTATAGCCAGAAGAAACACAGGGTTATACAGCACCACAGACATCCTTGTTTTTCATAGCTGTATCAATGTTATCCATTCAAACAGACTGGGGAAGGCTATGAATTCTGGGACTTGTAGTTCGGTGAAGGGGTGGTTTTTCAGTGAAGATTATGAAAGTGTAGCCAGTCGATTTTCTTAGCGAAATTCAAGGCGCAACTTTCAGACCTAACATACAAACATTTACTGCTAATAAAACTTCAATGTAACTTCACTTCACTTTACGTTACGACTCAGGTACAGCATCACCTGTTCTTCCGCAAAATCGAGCATGGGGCGATTTAGGATTCAATAGGATTTGCTGGTGCTCTAGTAGACCAAGATATTAGTTATCTGGATGTACTCACCCCTGTGCTGACCCCTTTGACTCGCGAGTCCGTGCAGTGTTTCTCCATTTTCAGTCCCAAATCGAAAGAGAGGAAGGAGAGGTGACGCTCAGGCGCACTGAGACGCGCAGCGGAGCGGCAGACTGATCCACTATGGCGCTAGCAAATGTCCTCGATATTCCTGCAGCAGGGTTCAACTTCGACAACGTAGCGAGGTATGATATTGATTGTATTACTTCTGAGCAGCAGACTTTATCAATATGTCAAATTAAAGTAAAACTGTCGGTTAAACCGAGTTTTCAGATCAAAAGTGAAAGTAACTTTTTCCTACATGTTTATCAGTTCAGTCAGTGAAACGTTGTAGTGATGATGTGTTCACGATCTATTTATTTTTGCAATATTATACATTCATCACTTCTTCTCAATAACTTTCCTCCCCTCATAACCCCTCTTTTCTCTTCCTTTCTCCAGGAATGCTGCATTAAATGGTCTCTTTAAAGGAGGAGAGGCTCCTAAACCAATGAAAACAGGCACCACCATAGCAGGAGTTGTGTTCAAGGTGAGTGTAAAGCTGTGAAACTGCACTAATAAAATATGAACTGATAAAAAAAACTTTACTGTATTTTCTTTGATTTGTCTTTGTGGTGCCTTTATGTTTTCTTTGGTCAGTTACTAAAATGGTGCAGTAGATGTGAACACAGGTGTCCAATGGCACTGATTTCAAGACCTCACAAATGTGTTATAATTGCAAAACATCTAATCCAGGAGACAATCAAGGTGAAGTAAATGGACTTAAACATTTAATGAAATTGCTCACACATGTCTTTCATTGATGCAGTGCCATACAGTTATCTGCCCTTTTTATTCGTAGTCATCCACTGCTGCACCATCTCAGATCTTAGCACAAAGGCACCACTGGGTTTTATTTCTATGAGAATTAAACTACTTTTCTATAGATCTGTTATTGTTCTGCATGTCAGGCACTATGTTCTCAGTCATAAACTTGTTTAGTAGTAACCTAATTTAGCTGTGTTGGTGCAGGATGGAGTGGTGCTGGGAGCGGACACAAGAGCTACCTCCAGTGAAGTGGTGGCCGACAAGATGTGCGCCAAGATCCATTACATTGCTCCAAATATATAGTAAGTGTTGTGAGAGTTAGACTGAAACCAAGAGAGAAGAAATCTACCTGCAGATAGTCCCTATTTTCATTTTGTGATGTTCAGTGTTGAGTTGTAATTAGCATAAACTCTTTTCCTGTGATTGTGATTTCCCTAGTGATTGATGGATTCAAAGTGATAACTCAAAAAGGAGGCAGTAGCTCAACTTTTTGATCTTTCTCTACTTTTTCCATTTGGCCTTTTTGTTTTTAGTCTGTATCTAATCTGCCTCTTATTCCTCTCTCTCTCTTTCTCTAGTTGCTGTGGAGCAGGAACAGCAGCAGACACAGAAAAGACCACTGATGTCCTCTCTTCCAACCTCACCATCTTCTCCCTGAACAGTGGGAGGAACCCGCGTGTCATCATGGCCGTCAACATACTGCAGGATATGTTGTACAGGTTTGTGTTGCACACACACTTCTCCGTTTTCAGACTCGTGGGAATGAGTTACCTGTTAGTTAAGATTATATATTAAAGCTGGAGTTAAACTCATAGTTTATTAAAAACCTGTGGTGATAATCAGACTTCCATGTCTTGATTTCTCCATTCCTCAGGTATCACGGTCAAATTGGTGCCAACCTCATACTGGGAGGAGTAGATTGTACTGGGAACCACCTGTACTCAGTGGGACCATATGGAAGTGTAAATGAGGTGCCATATCTTACAATGGGTATGTAACATTGTTAGTGTGGCTATTTTTTCTTGTATTCTTAATTCCTGAAGTTTGTGTCACTGTGTCCACTTGTGCTGGTTATGGAAGTGAATGTATTCATAACAGCAAATACAAGCGTTTATGGTATATATTGATTATATCAAAAATGTTCTGTTGGTGTATTTTCTCTAGGAATATGTCCAGTCTTTATTTTGACTTTATTTTGTGCTCATTCAGGATCTGGTGATTTGGCTGCTCTCGGGATTTTAGAGGATGGATTCAGACCTGACCTGGAGGTATGTCATCTGGACAACTGTTATGATATTTTGTGACTGATAATTTGAACAAAATCAACAAAATCACATCACTTAATTATGGGAAAGTGTCTAGATTATGGAAAATGTTGTGAAAAACAATTCTTATCTTTATTGAACTGTGTCTTTCATCAAATAGAATGAAAATGTTTTGCTGCAGTTGTTCTTTAAAACTGATGAACACTTGTCTGTTTGCTCCTCCTTCCATCTTCTCCCTGATTCCTCTCAGATGGAGGAGGCGAAGGAGCTGGTGCGCGTTGCCATCCGTGCAGGAATCATGTGTGACCTCGGCTCAGGCAGCAACATTGACATCTGTGTCATCACCAGACAAGGAGTGGACTACATGAGACCGTACCAGGAGTCAGAGTTTAAAGACAACAGGTAGGAGTGTGACTTTATTCAACATGTGCTCTTTGGGCAGATTCTTAGAGGCAGAGAGTTTAAAAAAAGATACAGTGTAGTTATGTTATTGTGTATACACATTTACTTTTGAGTCAGTAGTGAATATCTTTAGTCTTTTTCTGTGGATCTGACAATGATGCATTAACATTTTATGTGACATGTTAGTGTAGGACACTGTCGTTCAGGGACCCAAAGGAAAATCCAACTTGTCACATTTATTTTGTGCAGGCACTTTACAGATATCAAGATGATAAGATTTATTCTGTAAAACAACAAAGTTTAACACACTATATCCCTTTTTAGGAAAATGAAATACAGATATCGTCCAGGCACGACACCGGTTCTGACAGAGAAAGTCGTCCCCTTAAAGCTGGAGGTTGTAACGGAGACGGTGCAGCAGATGGACACAGCCTGAACCTTGACACATAAACACCACAGGTTTAGGTGTTACATCTCTAATTTCATTACAATGTTGTTCACCAGGTTTTATCAAATAAAGAAAGGAACAAAACATCTCAGACTTATATTGTCCTCATGGTTTCTACTGCTACCAGATTGTAAAATGTTTGTTTTAATAGTATAATAATAAAAAATTATTAAGTTTGATACTTCTGGGTTATTTGTTTCATGTTGGGTAATTTGGTAATTTTATAAAGGTTTGTTTTATTCATTTTTAGTGAATGTTTTGTAATATTTTAAGGGACAGCCTTTTAGTTATATCAGGACTATAAAAAGAAGAGTCTACTAAGCATGCAATGCTAAGTTCTGTCATAAAACATGACATGAACATTATTGTATTTTTAATACAGCATTCTTATAATAATTGAATACTCAAATGTATTATTGTTTCAAAACCCTGAATACTGCAGTTCCGCATAGAGACTGATGATGAGCCAACACAGTGCTCTCCTATTGGTTTGTGCAATTCCGAGCCATTTATTTAATGTAAGCTAAGCTTTTTATTTAAACAATGAACCTTTGATTAAAATCAGTCAAGAGTGGTTCACTATAATTATTTTTATTTATTAATAATTGTTTGTGTTGTTGACTAAATTTACACACCTTCAGAGATAAAGTTTTTTTTTTATCCTTTCACTTTCGACTTCTTTGTCACGTACAAGGAAATTATCCTTGTTTCTGTCGGTCGCTTTCCTCATTTAGAAAAAACTTATAACCTGCAATTAAAAATATAATCAGAAATTAGTTTATCCACTTTAATATACAATGGCTCTTTTCGACGTAAGTGGTTTCAAGTCTTATTCCGAGCTCCGGGAGCAGATTCTTCCAACTCGACAGACGCATCTCGTCGACAGAACCAACCACTACAATTTTGGGAGCAAAACTCAGGAATTTGCTGTTCCTGTAGGAGTGGACGTGAGTATTATTTCACCGAGATTTGGTTGGAATTCACTGAATATTAACATCATTGAATCCAGTAAACCTGCATGAAGCATGACGCGTCAGACGCTGTGTGGTTCCGTTTTTACGCGTCTGAGGTGTGTTTGCTTTGTATGAAATGTTATATCAGTGGTTATTGTGATAATTTTAAGTTATGATAGATATTTCTCTCTCATGTTCTCACACACACATTACACGTCTTGCGGTTCACTGAGTTTTCTTTTTTTTGGTTTGATTCCAGCCGTCCGGGTTTCTCCAGTCCTGTAACCATGATGGAGGTGTGTGTATTGAGATGAACCACGGTACGACCACCCTGGCCTTCAAGTTCAGACATGGAGTCATTGTGGCTGTGGACTCCAGAGCCTCAGCTGGACGCTACTTAGGTAAATCTTCTTTCAAAGTTTTCTTTTTTTGTCCTTTTGGCTTATCCTGTGAGTTCAGGGTCGCCACAGTGGATTATTAGTCCGTATGTTGATTTGGCACAGTTTTTATGCTGGATGCAACCCTCCCCCATTTCTACTGTGCTTGGGTAGAAACCCCTGTTGGGGGTTCAATGTCTTGCCCAGAGACACTTCGACATGTGATTGATAAGAGCAGGGCACAAACCTCTGACAATATGGTTGGTAGGTGGTCACTCCACCAACTGAGCACCTACAAACACAAAAGTTCATGAGCATAAATTATATCTTGAAACACCTCCTCATCAGCTCAAGGAATAAGAAATCTTAAAGACATGTTAAGTTGTTGAGTTCAAAGGTTTGGGACCATGATCAAAAAATACAAATACTGTAACAAACAAGGGCTGAACAGAATAAGTGGTTACAGATAATGTATGAGTGAGAACTACAGTATGTGAGAACGTGCAGACTCCACAGTTATTTACGCACTCCACCACCATGCTGCACCCATCCTATGATCTGGTCACTAAATGTCTGCTTTCTCTGAATGTGTCTTGGCTCTGCAGCTTCCAATGATGTCAACAAGGTGATAGAGATCAACCCCTACCTGCTGGGCACCATGTCAGGCAGTGCAGCAGACTGTCAGTACTGGGAGAGACTCCTGGCTAAAGAATGCAGGTTTGTTATGTTTGACTCTTTGACCTCAGTGTGTGGAGTGTGTTTATTATCTGTTTGTTAGTCACTATGTTGGCTACACTCTTTGTGCAGTGTTTTGAATATTGTTGTACTGTCATCACATTATCTTCCACCATCATCTACTGAAAGGATCAGCAAATCACTATTGTAGATACTCTGGTCCAAAGTAATAATGACACATAAGGACATATATAATATATATATAAATATAATATACATCTTGTTTATATTTAAAATCTATCCAGCTAGTTTCCAGTAGTACAGAGGCACAACCACCCTAACATAGCAGGAATGTGATGATGGTAAAATGCTGAAAATTGTGAATGCAAAGTTACATTAACAACATAACAATTACCGTGTCCACCTCTTGAACCATGTACAGGATAAGGTTATTTTGGGGCTGTATATATTCTCTGCAGCCATGTTGTCTCTGACCAAAATGCCACCGGCAGATTGGCAGGGTTTTGTCTTTTAATGGATTTATTTTAAATAAAAAGATACATTAAATATTTTAATCCAAATTAAATTAAATCTGTCATGTCTGTGGCCTGACAAACCCATGATGAGATTTATAAATTGTTTTTTTTTCCACTGTTCACAGGCTCAGGCCAAACTGACTGATTAGTCAGCAGATTTTTAATATGAATTGCTTGATAACTTTTCACCATTTTCAACCATTTTCTTCCAGACTGTACAGGCTGAGGAACAATGAGAGGATCTCTGTGGCTGCTGCCTCCAAACTGCTGTGTAACATGATGCTGGGTTACAGAGGCATGGGTCTGTCTGTAGGAAGTATGATCTGTGGATGGGACAAACAGGTAAACTGTGGGGGTGATGGTGTGTGATGGTGGGGCTGAGGTTTTCACATTTGTGAATAGATATAATACAGTATATAGGTGCATTAGCATTATATATGCTTATTAATAATTACATTAACTAGGAAGTAGCTACTTTTCCTGTTGACATGGCCTTTATCTTTGTAACATCTATTAAAATACACACTACTCATAGGTAACATAGAAACTCTATGTTTATCAATTTAAGATAATAATGAGTTCACATAGCAAACATTTGTACTGCAGCTAATCTACAAAATAATTAAGGAAAAGGTTACAGACCAAAGAAAAGTTACATATATTACATCTAGAAATACACAAAACCACTACATATCAACATAGCATATAAAAATTACCATATGATTCTGATTTGTTCTCTGCCACTGGAATTTTGCTTTATGTACTTCTTCTAATCATATGTTACTATTCTCCAGGGTCCTGGTCTGTACTATGTGGATGATAATGGGACACGTCTCCCTGGTCGTATGTTCTCTACCGGCTGTGGGAACAGTTACGCCTACGGAGTGGTGGACAGTGGATACAGAGAAGACATGACAGTAGAGGAGGCGTATGAACTGGGGCGTCGAGGCATCGCTCACGCTACACACAGAGACGCCTACTCTGGTGGAGTGGTCAACAGTGAGTACAGTCTGAGAATGTCCTTAAACTTTGTTTCATTATATCTTTTGTTTTTATTTAAGGTTTGGATTTCAGCTAAACTCAATGTTGTCACTTCTTATTTGTTCCTGATTAAAACCTTAACTATTAGATGAGCAACCATGAAATTTGGTTCCTAGAGGATATTACAAATATTCATGTCCCATTTGGGGTGAAATGTACAGTGAACCCCTAACAGTTCATTCCCCTCCCCAGCTGTGCAGTGCTGGTCCAAGACCAATAGAAACTGGAGAGAGTTGCGTCAGGAAGGGCATCTGGCATAAAAACTGTAAAAAAAAACCTCAACCCTGAACTCACGGGATAAGACGAAAGAACAAAAAAAAAAAACAATTTAGGGTGAAGTGTAATAAATTTAGTTACCCTCTCTTTACATCTAGTGCAATAATCACATTAGCAATTCTCTGGAGCAAGGACCACACATTAAAATCTGAAGCCTCCAGAACATCTGTGACCTGGGGAAAGCTTTTGGGGCTATGCTGTGCATGTAGTAATAGCAGAGCCCCAAAAGCCTTCTTGAGAAAACTGACAGCTGACAGTCAAAAAGATGTGGCAAAATTGGTCTTAGGTTTTCGTAGTGTTGAAGACTAGCAGCTTAAGACTTGATAAGGATATGTAAGCTGTATCGGCATAGACAGTGTGGAAATTGAAATGGTCTTGGCCAAGTGAGGTTTACGAATTTCCATAATATCAGTTGTGAGCTCTAATCATATTCATTTGCACAATGCCAACGGCTTGCACATGCAAAAGTAATTAGCTTTTGAAAAGTTATTCTGCAGTTAAGCATTTTAAGGTAAAAGCTGCATAATTTGATTTTGCTTTACATTTATAACACCAGTTCGCATCAAAGTCATCACTTTACAACAAAACTTTACACATTTAGGGAAAACCCAACAAATTCCCTTTGAGCAAGCACTAAGGCGATGATAGAGAATAAAAATGTCCTTTAACAGAAGAAACCTCTGGCAGAACCTGGCTTAGGGTGGGCAGCCATCTGCCTTAACCAGTTGGGGTTGAGATAATAGGTGAATGAGGAAGTCACCTCAGTAAGTTGATGAAAAATAAAGATGGCATGCTAGATCTTGGGCATGAAAAAGCTACAATTCCTGTGGCTTGACTGAATTCTTTTATGGTGGATGACTGTTGTACTCAGCTCAGCTTTGAACTCTACCACCCTCAAAAAAGTGACCAGGGGTTAGATATTTGGACTCTTAAGACTTTTGAGCCAAGGTTGGGAGAAACCTCCAAACACAGAGTGAGGACAGCCTGGAGCTAGTAATGGAACAACTTTGTGACCAAAGTAGGACTGAAAAACTGGTCAAAAGAATTGCAAATTCGGCATGGAATGAGTGCCTGGAGACTTGGTATCAGAAAGTAAAATTATAGGCTTAAGTGAATGTTAAGTGTAGAACAATGCAACACTGGCTTCCCAGTGCATCGGAAGGTCATAGTTAAGGTGAACTAGGGGTATGCTAACCTGGCATTCTTGTGCACGAGAGAGGTAGAAGTAGTTAGGGTGACTAAGAATATAAAAAGGCAGCATCCTGGTGCCTTGTGGAGGTAGAAATAGTATACTTGAAATATGCAAACCTGACATCTCAGTGACTGATTCAGAAATAATGCAAATTTGGCAACGCAGTGCCTGTGACTACAGGCCTTTTTGTGGCACATTGTGTTTGTAGGTCTTCTGGGACGAATATGGCACACAGGAAAGTTGCAACCAGATGAGGCTGGTGCGTGGAAACTGAGCCAATAGCTCTGAATATGGTGTGTAACGTGGTTGACTTTGTCTTGCATGGATGCTGACACTCAACTGTTTTAAGAATGACGCTGAAAAGTCAGAGAGAAACTTGAGATGGTTGCTCGTCCTGGAGTACATCTTTAGCTACCCCTGTCAAAGACATGGCCCCGCGGTTTCTCCTGGGGCAGACTGAGGTGACTGACGGGATGAGGGGATGGGAAGAATGTTCTAGATGTTTTCAATGTCGGTTGAAGAGATTCGATGAAGTGTGAATTTCATAGTGTAGATGATGACCATGAAGGACAAGGCCTCTGGTCAGATAGTTGGCTTAAATAGGTGAGGTGATATTTGACATAGTTATTGCTGGTAGATTAGATGATGTATATCGGGCTAAGCATGTTACAGGTGATCTGAAGTTGTATGTACAAAAATTCTCAGCAACTTCATCACTAATGAAACAACAGTATTTACGAGATTGAGAATAGGGTGTGTTTGAGGTGTGGTCCCGCTCCGAACTTCAGATACTAATCTAAATTTTAAAAATTTAGCAAACTGTTGTGTAGTCCTAGAATGTATACATTTGTAAAAATGTTTGAACATTTTTATTTAGATATTCTCATCCCTGTGTTTCTGTGTGTTTCTCTAGTGTACCACATGCAGAAAGATGGCTGGATAAAGGTTTGTAAGGAAGACGTCTCAGAGCTGATCCATCACTACAGAAAAGGAATGTTCTGATTTTGACCCTAATCCCGAATGAGCCTCTACATTTTCAATATGGTGACAAGGAGTTTCTTCTTAAAAATATGTTTTGTTATGCTTTTTTCAACCACAATATTTTGATTTAGGGGGGAAAAGTTATTTGCACAAACACACATTTTTGACATATGATTTAAAAATTAATGACGTGTTACAGCAGAGTGCATAAGTGTGTGGTCCATTTCTGAGTTTTGATAAAATTGGTTAGCATTCCTTCATAATGCTTTTAGAAGCAAATATCTCTGCACCATTGAAAGTGCTGTTCAATGATTCTGTGTCACCAGAGCTTCCACTGTACCTCTGTTAGCATATTTCTATTAATAAAATATGTTGCACGCTGTAACTTTAATGTTACTGTTATTGCAGCTCTAGAAGCTTACATGGCTCAGTGTTTTGTTATTTGTCTAAACGAGAGACTAATAAACAATCTTACAAATACAACTATAAATTAAGACTGATCTCACTGTTCTGTACTTTAATACCATTAACCTTCACACCTACAGGCAATTTAGATTCACCAATTAATCTAACATGCAAGTCTTTGGACTGTGGGAGGAAACTCAATCACACAATCTCAACGAGAACATTCAAACTCCACACAGAAATGCTGGAGACGGCAAGGGATTTGAACCAGCTGTTGGGTGGCAGCGCTAACCACTCCACCACCATGCTCCCAGAAAAATGTAGTTCTTAAAACCAAGCCAGGTTTATTGAACTTTCAGTCCAGTTGCTGGACATACACCTAAGTATTTGCCCTTCTGAGCAGTATTTACGGCCATTTCCATGATTTTTTGGATTTAGCTGGGGCAGCGTTTTACTGTTCAAGTCCACCCGCAGCTCTGTGGTCTTACTTGTATTGACCTAGGGGCCAGAATCACAGTACTGTATTCCTCCAATGCTCTATAAGTGATTAACCCCAAAGAGCCAGGGTCAAATCTGTTAAAAACACTTAACTTCTTGGACCATTCAGTGCTGCCTTCACCCTGCCTCATACTGGATAAATAGGGCAATGGTTTAAATCTAGAAATGTTCCTCATGGTTCGTTCCTCTAAAGTCTCACAGTGCACCTCCAATAGATGGGCTATATTATAGTCAGATTTTTGAAAATGCAAAATACAATTATAATGTATTTATACACTATCTTTGCACTTAGAAAATCATCCAAATGATAACTACTATGATAAAAATTTGCTATATGAGCAGGGTGTATTTGTTGGGGGGTATTTTATAGGCTGTCAACTACAGGACATAATATCTACTTAAAAATATATTTTTAAAAGTCAAGACAATAGTGTCATGTCAGTTTTTTTTTTATTGAATGATAAGTGGAACAAATGTGAATTTGGTTATAAATATTAGTATTCCCTTAAAAGAATTATTAAAGTCTTGTATAAATCTTGATGAATAAAACGACTGTAACCCTGTATTAAGCCAAGCTGACATAGTGGATGCAAATCATTATGATATAACGTATAAACAAATGTTAATCATATACAGTCGTGCGAAAGTTAGTACCCCTTTATTTTTTACATTTTTGTGTGTGTTTGTAAAAACAATAAAAATCATCTGATCTTATTAGGTATATAAGACAACATAAGACAAACAACATCATAACTTTTTTCACCATGTCATTACTTATTTAAACAAACATAAAAAAAAACGTGGGCAATACTGTGTACTACCCATGATTCAATAGCTTCAGTGAAGTAGTTGTTTCCTGCATGACTATGGAGTAATTTTTCTATCTTATATCAAGAGTATATTTTTCTCAGATTTCCTGTGCTCCACCTCATATTTTGAGTGGTGCAGGACATGTATGAGAGCTGTAAGACCGTGGTGAGGTGCTGTAGGTGTGACAGAGGAGTTCAAGGTGGAGGTGGGTCTGCATCAAGGATCAGCTTTGAGCCCCTTCTTGTTTGCTCTGGTGATGGACAGACTGACAGATGAGGTTAGACAAGAATCTCCATGGACTATGATGTTTGCAGATGACATTGTGATTTGTAGTGAGAGCAGGGAGCAGGTGGAGGAAAATCTGCTCCCCTTTCAGGGGAATGGTCGGAAAATAAGTCTTGAGGAAAATTAAAATGTTAATTAAGCCTTTGTGTTCTTTTTGGTAAGCATTGAATTTTTCCTTGGAACTCCCCCTTGGATGTCATGCAGCTCGCCTCATTTTTATTCAGCCAAAAAAGACCCATGTCACACCACTCTTTAGATCTCTACACTGGCTTCCTGTAGCTGCTCGCATCAGGTTCAAAGCTGTTTCTTGCTCACAGGGTGGTTAACTTGACAGCTCCCGCTTACCTCAACTCACTCATTCAAGTCTACAATCCTTCCCGCCCGCTGCGATCTGCCAACAAACGATGTCTGGTGGTCCCAGCACCGCACAGAAGACACCAAGCAAAACTTTTTAGAGCAATGATCCCAAGATGGTGGAACGAGCTACCAAACTCTGCACGCTCAGCAGACTCCCTCCCAATATTCAAAAAACTGCTGAAAACAGAACTCTTCCGCATCTTCCTATGCACTTAAATCTTAAAAAAAAAACAAACAAACAAAAAAAAAACTTCTCGTGAACTGTGAACAATTTTCTGATGGGACTTTGCTTTGATGTTTTCTCCTTGACTTAGATTTTTGCTGCCTTGTACCTCACTTGTAAGTCGCTTTGGATAAAAACGTCTGCTAAATGACTAAATGTAAACGTAAATGTAGCAGCATAAGCATTTTACTTAATATCGTATTGAAAATATTTTCTATCAGTGAAATTCTTCTCTCCTCTCAATTGTCACCACTGTATGACATTAATTCTATGTGTTTTCTTCCGTAGTTGTCTTTGTCCTTCTCTGTCTCTGTCTCTCTGTCCCTTTCTGCAGGTGTCCCCAGCTTTGAAGCCGTGTGTCTTCCAGCGTGCAGCTACTGGTCCTACCAACCTGCCCGATGTTTTGTTGTTGCTCTGTTCTTTCCTCCCTTCACTTTCCACTCACCCCAACCGGTCGAGGAAGATGGTCGTCCACCCTGAGCCTGGTTCTGCTGGAGGTTTCTCCCGTTAAAGGGAGTTTTTCCTCTCCACTGTTCCCTCGGCTTGCTCCAGGGGGAATTGTTGGATTCTCTCTATACATTTTAATAGTCGTGACTTTATTCTGTAAAGTGCCTTGAGATGACTTTGTTGTGAATTTGCGCTATATAAATAAAGTTGAATTGAATTGAATGTGATCTTAATAAATTACTCTGGTCAAATACACTCATGACACTGTATTTGTAAAATTTAGCAGGATAAAATCAATTAATATATTTGGTAGAAATCAGCTCTGCTACTTTCTGAAAATAAAATAAAAACTAGAAATAGAAAATAGAAACACCTTTCTTAAATAAATATATTTAAGAAAGCTGTATAATTTTGTGAAACAAATATACACATACATTTTAAATATACAACAAATAAGCAGATAATACTTAAACTGGGTTTCAGAAGAAATTTATTATTTTTAAAAAGCCAAAGTGAAAATGCGGGCTGTTATACTATGTTATCTAATGTACATCAAAAACAGAATGTATCATTACAGATTTCAAAGAATTAAAACAAGCTTTGACTGAATTTCAAACTGCACTCAAGAAAAAAATTTAAAAAATAAATGATTCTAATCAAACTGACTGATTAAATAATTTACACATAAAATTTGTATAATATGACATATGTAATTTTTAAATGAGAAAAATCTAGTTTACTACATAAATCAAACTTCTAAATAAAATAATCTTCTAGACCCCACCCTAACTGTAGAGATTATAGATCATTTATACACAACACAGCTCTAAAGACCTATACAACATAACAGCACAGAGAGAAACACCAGCATCCCAACAGAACTGCTGTGAAACCAAATTCTACTTCAGCTTAACTCTAAACCAAAACCATTAAAGGGGAAATCATTCATAATTCAGTTAATGGTAAATTCAATCATTTGTATTTTTGATTAATTTACATGTCTGTGTGCTGTTTTTTGTTTCTCTCTACTTGTCTCTTGCTGCAAAGATCCCTCTCCACAAAACAATTACAGCAACATGTGGACAGTACCTTCGGTTTTCTCCTGATGTTATTTACTCACTGTGGAAGATTTACTTCAACAGAAATACTTCTAAAAGCTCTGACTGTCACATGTTTAACAAAATCAACAGCAAAAACAAAACTGCAAATAACAGTAGTCACAGCAGAATGTAGAATGTACAAAACAGCAGAATGTATAACAGTGGAAATTATTGTAAAAACATAGTATCAGAAAATAATAAAATATCCAGAAAAATCCTTTGTAGAGCAAATTATGCACATTCGACCAATTTGATTTTCTTTAAGATTTTCAATTTTGTTGTTCTACATTGCATCTTTGATTTTTTTGACAGCAGAATCACGCAGTGGTTTTCACCATCTTCACCTGCTCTTCACTGTTCTCCTGTTAAAACAGATTAATGAACATGGAGAAATATTGAACCGTCAGTTTTCATACATTTTCTTATTTTACTCTATACAGTGCGTGAAGGTAAAGCTTAAAATCTGTTGTGTGACTTACAGTTTTTTAGCACATACAGTAAAAACATATTTATGTTGTGACACTAAATCAAAGACTAAGATTTCAGCCTATTCTCATTCCCGAGGTGTTAAAAACCGGCACTTTGCACGGTCCCTTCTGCATTAAATGCTGACATTTAAGGTACCCGTTTGTGTTGGTGACTGATGCTCTGAGCTTTCAGTGTAGTCAATTAGAAACATTGTTGCATCATTATATGCCAAAAGACATACTAAGCGACACAATTTGACGCCTTAAGAAGCTTCAATATCTGATGCTGTGGGATGAGAACATGTTGGAAATGCATCATAGGAGAAATTTCTAATCTAAAATCTAAAAGACCTGTTACATCTTGAGTACAGTACACAGTCAAATGTGATGGGATTGGTAATACATTTATATTAAGTACTCACAGATGATGTCTCTGAACCTACAAAAAGAAAAAGAAAATGTAATTAAAAATTATAAATTCTGAGAGTTACTGAGTGACATGAGAGACAGATCACTGTTGTCTGACTTGTTTGTCAAGGTCTTCATATTTACATTTAAATAGGTTTAAAAGCAAACACATAATATCCATATATTACAGAAAGACCGGAAAAAATACATCAAATTGTAATATTCAAAATACTCACTCTTAGCAGGTTTAAACCCTGGAATAGAGAACAGTAATACACAGTTAATATTTGTTCTCAGTTTATCAAAAGACACTGTTACAACCTATTTGTACTAATTGTTATCAAAAGTGTACACTTTGTTTTGACAGAAGCACCTGATAAAACGAATTAAGTTTTAAAAAAAATTAACGAGAGATATGCACGTAATAAACATTTGTTTCAGTATAATTTGACGTTAAAACTTTATGAAATTGGTAAAAACATACCTTGCTGCTCTCTGTTATTCTTTCCTTTCCAGATGAAGAATACAGTGATGCAGACAGCCAGGAGGATCAGTCCTACAACAACTCCAACTACAGCACCAACAGGAAACTCTGAGCCTGAAATCAGAACAGAAAATTTATTTCACCACTGAACCTCTAGAAAATCATATAATCTTTAACACAACTTCAGCAAACTTGTGTCCCTTCACAGATATAAGTAAAATAATCAAATTCGTTTTGGAGAAACTGTCAAGTAGTAATAATGAAAATTTAGAAAATGTGCAACACTGTTCACATAAAGAAATGCTGCACTTATCAGTAACAGTTAGTGATTTGTAGGACATTTATATAAAAATGCAAAAGTAAAGAAATTTAGGACATAACGATACTGTTATGCTTTCCTTATTGTTTAATAAGTAAAATCTCCAAATATTAAGTAGAGATATTATCTTAATAAGAACAGGATATATTTAATACAACTGACTTTGACCTTTCACGACCTATATATATAAAATCTAAATTTATCAGTTCATCCTTGTGTCCAAGTGGATGATTAGCTTAAGGCAAATCTGTAATATCACTTTAATGAGAATGGGACAGACGGAGAACCCGAATCCAAATATTAGCCTAGATGACAGGAATTGAAATGACAAAAAAAATTATAATAATAATAATAACACAATATCCATCTTTACTAATATATCCATCACCTAAGATTCTAGTCTTACCTTCATTGATTCTGACTGCAGTTTTGTCCAGTTTAATGATAATGTCGTCCTTCACACCAGCGAGCTGAAACACACAGTCGTATCTCCTCCAGTCTTCAGGTTTGACTGATGAAATGTTCAGGTCAACTGTCATCTGGAAGGTTCCATCATGGTTGGAGAGGATCTCTCCATGGTCCACGTCCTCATGAAGCTCCTGTCCATCTTTGCTCCAGAACATTGTGGCTCTGTCAGGGTAGAAACCTGTAGCGTGGCAGCTGACTGGAGAGGACGGAGACTTCTGGAGCAGAGACACTGAGGGACGATCTGGAAGGTAAAGAGAAAATCGGTTTATTGTTTATCAGTAATACATGTATAGTTCCTGTTTGATGCAAGTTATTTTAAATGCATTGGTAATGCATAGATAGGAAAAGAAGTGTAGAGAATGGTAACAAATACAAAAAGAGAAGTAGGACAAAGCTGATGACATTGACATATGGGTAAGAAAGTGATTGTTAAAAAAGTATGATTAAGAGGGAGAGTCAAAGGGGGGAAAGAGTTGGAGACAAACTAATGAGGGAAACAACATAACATGTAGAGGTAAAACTAAGGAGAAAGAAGTAGATCATATCATGTGATTCTACCTGTTCTCAGCAAAGAGCTCCTTCCATAGTTCACATACTTCTTCAGCCACTCAGGACACTGTTGTTCCAGGTAGGCCTTTCTGTATTCTAATTCAGCTTTGTCATTATTCCACTTGTTTTTGGTAGCAACAGCCTCTTGTTTCGGAGCAATCCATGTGTTTGTCTTTGTGTCCCATGCTACAAAGTCTTCTCCATCGTAACCATACTGTCGATAACCACTAACTTCTCCAGTCTGATCATCCCATTCACAGCCGTACATTTTCTGGTAAATGTGTATACCTGCGAAAGAGAAACACAGGCTTCAGTAAACAACAGTAAAATATCAGGACAGTCAGTTGTTAACAGTTGACATTTACTCCAGAAACACATAATCATTTTGACATTTGTCTGCATTATTTCTCATCACTCTGTGCATTTTTATTATTATCTGTGTGGAAAGTGTTGCATTTACTCCAGAAACACATAATCATTTAAACTGTTGGCCGTGTGGCTTAATGTGAACTGCAGGAACAGACACACTGAGGTGGAGTCCAGACCAGCAGATACAGATTTAACCTGATCGTGGGCTCAATGTTCACACAAACAACACCACTCTTTTATTGACTTGATTTATTGATTTTATTGACTTTATTGTTCAAATAATTATATAACTTTAATAATTAAATACCACATAGTATTATCAAATAGTATAGATTCCATTAAACACACACAAACAAGTATAACTTAGAGACAAAATGTATGCAGGATAACTTAGGCTTTGGCTATTTAATTCCGATCCAAAGTTAATTGTTTTATTTCCGATTTTGTATGGATTTAATGTATTTTGAAAATATTTTATTTAAAATAAAAAAAAATAGACCCATCTTTTAAACATGTTGACACAGTTTTAATTTAAACTGTGTTGAATGAATTTAGCTGTTTTATGCAAATACATTTCTTGTAAATGGTTCACAGTGTAATCTGACAGAAATTAATAAAACATATGTAAAGTGAAATCTTCAAATTTCTTGTTTTGTTTGACATATATTGATACATATATAATGATTTTATGTTTAATTAAGATAACAATAATAAAAATAAACATAAAATTTAAATGTTATTTATTCAAACAACTCCAAGAGCCTTTAGTCTTTCACTGTATTTGTGTCAGATCAACAGTTCTGTTAACTGTTGATCTGAGCGACAAAGAGAACATAAACATGTTTCTGTTTAACTGCATTTTAAGTTATTTTCTATTAATAATATCACCGTGAACATGAGTAGAAGTTGATGTTGTTCAGAAATAAATAAATTTTAATTATCTTCAATCCTATTGACGATTGTTTAGTCAAATGAAGCTGAAACTCTGTTTGTGTCTGTTATAAATACAGTTTATTGTAATATATTTACATAATTTACACTTGTCTAAAACATTCATTAAATACTTTATTTACTGAACTCTGGGACATAAAACATAATTTGATCATAATCTGGATTAGACGATTATATTGTGAATTTGGAAATACCAATAAATCTGTTCAACAATGAATTAAATGTGTTGCTGCCATTAAATCATTGGCTCATGTGGATCCAGCATGAAGTGAAAAACATTGACACACTGTGGTTTGATCTGAGCACAGTACAAATAATTGATAGACGTGGGAACTGTGTGTCCTAATTATTATTTGGACAGTGTGTCTGTGGTCAAACATAAAGTCTAAAAGTCTCCACAGAACTAACAGCTGATCCAGCTGAACCTCCGTCATCACAAACAGACGGGGCTGCAGAGGACGCTTCAGAGGAAAGGACGTCTCATGTCTCTAAAGACACATTTCCTCTACTCCTCTCTCCTCAAATCCTCCCGTCATCTTTAGAGGGCGAAACGTTTATTAGTAACTTGGGATGTACCCGCTGGCATCTGCTCATGTGAATCTTAAAATCAGATTTACTTTTCAGAAGTTTAATTAATTTCCTGTCAGTTAATCTCAGTCTGTCTCTCCTGTTCATCTGTGAATGAGCTGTAAAACCAGGTTAAACTGAACGTTTCCTGTGAGGTCGGTGTCGGGAACATCAGCTTCAGTTTAGCTCACGTGGCCCTGTCTGTAAACTAACGTCACATTTCCAGTTAGTTTGTTGTTTGTCTGCGTTATTTATTTATCACTCAATGGGCCATTTTTCCATCACTTGAAACTGTATTTTATCATAGACTCACTGGTCACTGAACATTAATTTCGTGTAATTCTTGTCCTTATTTTTTATTTGTTATTATTAATAAATTCATAGTTTACATTGTGATAACTCAGAAAGTAAAAATTAAAATGATATAAAACCATGAGAAACAGCTCATTTTAACCCCTTTTACATTTAATGATTAATTTAAATATTAAATGTATTTAATCATCAAATTACAAAAAACATTTTTAACATGTTTTTTCTTGATAAAAGATGATTATCTGATTGTCAGCATTTTAATATTGATTTCCGTTGCTCGATCAATGACTTGTTTTCAGCACTATATAAACTCAGAGAGCTGAAAATGTTCATAATTCACTCTTCATCTGTTCACTGATGCAGAGCAGATGTGACACATGGAATAATTTCCATTATCAGCTTCGAGTCAGATCCAGTAGAAGAGTTCAAATCTAATCAGCTCAGGCTTCGTGCTTTTCACATTCAGACACCCGGACGACTTTCCGCTGAATCGCAGCTGCTGTTCGTGATGTTTGCTGACAGTTACAGCAGCTGAACTGCAGCGTGTTGGTGTCGATCTTTTTGTTAGCGCCGTCTAACGTCACGCGTGTTCAGAGTGGGTGTAGTTACCAACGGGCTCCAGCAGGGGGCGCTGGGAGCTGCCGAGCTTTGCTGTGGGACACACCGCGTCCTCCCTCCAGCCGTTAAGAGACACGAGCTGAGGAAAGTTCGCGTCCGCGTTTCATTCATACAAATCCCCCTTTTCATCTACGAGTCCCTACGTCAATAACGGCTTATGATCACGTGTGTGTAGATGGACGTGAACACGCGCTTAGGAAAGTATTTGTACTGCAGGGAGTTTGTTTAATGTGAAGTAATGAAGTAAATTGTCAGACACGGTGAAGCTAACAACATTAGCCTGGTCGTGTTAATCGCGTTGTCGCCCGTGGAGCCGTGTTGGCGCCGACCGCGGTGGCAGCCGATGCGGCTGGTGTCTCAGCGTGTCCCCGACTTTGTGGTCACGTCGTCCGAGTGTGTGTGTTACTCCGTGACGGTACTGTCAGCTCTGCACGTTGAAGCTGGGAGCTGAAGTGTGTTAGAAGGAGCAACAAGTTGCTTTGTGGGATGTTTTGTGAGTCGCTGCCGATGTTTGTGCGACGCTTTTCACGTCAGCGTCAAAAGTCGGACACGTTACTGCAGGTGTTAGTGTTTACTGACAGAACAGAGCTGCTGTCCTGATGTTTGACGTCTGTTTTTTTTTTTTTTCCACGGTAATATTTCAGCACAAGCCGCTGGTGTTTGTCCTGTTTCAGTACTGGAGGTGTTCAGCAGCAGAACTGTGCACACGGTGTGTTTTTAAAGTTGTGCTCACTGGATGAGATCACGCTGATAATCCAGTCATTCAAACACGTGAGCTGAGGAACGTTTGTGTCCCTGTTTCATTCCCACAAATTCCTCTTTCCGGGGCTTTTAAACAGACACCGGCTGCATCTCAAGTCTCTTAGAAGATTGTTAGTCGCTCGCCCTGAAAGTTGCTCTGCTCCTCCACGTTGAAGGACGTCGCTGAGCCTCTGATGTCGCTCTGAGGATCGAGGACAAACGAGGACACACGAGATCCTGCTTCGCTTAAGTCCTTTAACGGACAGACACACGTCTTCATTGGAAACCTGTTGGGGACTGGACGCTGCAGCTGATCAGACTGAACTGAACCTGCATCACAACACCAGCTCAGTTTCTTTTACTGTAGTAACAGAATCTAACAGTCTCAGGTTTTTATCTTATTTGTTTCAGATCTCGTTAAAACTCACGTTAACTGTTGATCTGATTGACAAAAGAAACAGGAACAACTTTCTATGTTTACATTAGAAAGTTTTTCTCTTCAGGTTTTATTATTTTCTACTATTAATAAAATCATCATGGACATGAGCAGAGTGTGACGTTAAGAAATAAACACAACTTAATTGTCTTTTATAATTTATATTATTTAGTCACATTAGGCTGAAAATCTGTGTGTGTTGAAGTTAAATATTGGATACTGGATGCAGGTTTTAATAAATACACAGATGTTTGTCAAACTGTTTTAAACACAGATTGAAAGAAAAACCACTCAGTGTCCATGATGGGAGCTGTGTGTCCTAATTATTATTTGGACAGTGTGTCTGTGGTCAAACATAAAGTCTAAAAGTCTCCACAGAACTAACAGCTGATCCAGCTGAACCTCCGTCATCACAAACAGACGTGGCTGCAGAGGACACTTCAGAGGAAAGGACGTCTCATGTCTCTAAAGACACAGTTCCACTGCTCCTCTCTCCTCACGTCTTTTCCCTCCGTTTATCTTTAGAAGGACGGACTAAGATGAAACATTTATTAGTAACTTGGTCTTTACCGTGTCTGCTCGTGTGAGTCTTAAAATCAGATTTACCTTAAAAAAATAATAAGAAAATTCGGAAGTTTAATTCCAGCCTCATTAATTCACTTCCTGTCAGTTAATCTCAGTCCGTTTCTCCTTTAGTTCAGACTTTAGTTCATTGTAGCCAAATGTTTCCAGTTTATTCCAACAGACTGTGGCTTTGTCACTAAGTTAAATGCAGGTTTCTGAAGAGGATCCTGGACCCGGATCATCAGCCTCTGGAGGATCAACATCTGCTCTAACACAATATTCCAACATGTCTAAAGACCCACAGAAACCTGCTAAATGTCAGATTGTCCTTTGTCAGACAGCAGGTGTCAGATATTGAACTTTGACTGTGGAAAAAGAAGTCTTTAGTTCTATGGTTTGGTTTTGCTTTAAAAAGAAATAACTGGGTCATTAAAAATAAATATTTAAAAATTTGGCCAAGAATCCTTAAGTATATGTCAGTAATATCTTGTATTTTATCTTTTATTTAAATAGACGTCAAATCAACCTGCAGCTTCTCACACGTCGGTAGTTTCATGTCACATTTTACTGTGTGTCTTCTTCATTTGATTGTTATGTGTGCTTTTATTTTATTTGTTTCACATCTCAGTAAAAGTTTTGTTGACTGTTGATCTGATTTACAAAAGAACCATGGACAACTTTTTATATTCATTAAACATATAGATTTTAGAATTCATGTCAATTATTCAGTCATGAGACTGAAAATGCCCAAGTGTTGAGTATAAAGGGGGAGTGTTCTGGTAGCCACATCCCATTTAACCGCAGCGTCCCAGGACCTTTGTTGCTCTTCTTGTTTCCTGTCTGCTCTCCACTTGCATATATTGAATAGAGGCAAAAATGCAAACCCATAAACAAAAACAAAAACTTTGGAGAACGGAAGAGCGGGATTGTCAACCATAATATAGTATATATGACTATTAGTCTAAGTCTCAATAATGTTTATATTAAAAATATAATAAATAAATGATTGTGTAAATAAACACGTCCACAACAGAATAAAACAGTGTTAATGAATCAAGTAAAGTTTGTGTGTGTGTGTGCATGGACCCTTGTTTACTGTACAAAAAGCAAGGTGGAAAAGAATTTCAGTAAAAAGTGAAACAAACAAACCTCCAGTTTGGTTGAAGCGTTCTTTTAGAATTCCAATGTTGGCTTTGAAGCTCTGCTGCGAACCCATGAAGTTACCAGTGTTCCTGTCCCAATACTGTGGATCTGCTGCCTCATTTACCCAGTCCTGCTTGGGTTCTGCTTTCCTGGTGTTGCTGTCATAGTAAACAATCTGAGCTTCGTCAACCATCCCAACAACCACAAACTCTGGGAAGTTTGGGACTTGAGAAGATGCAGTGTAGAAATACTTCAGAGAGTGAGTCACTGTGAGACAAAGTTTTACAGTTTTATAAATGACTGAATAATGAGAATTTCCTTCTAAATGAATCAAATGTAATAGTCATGCAATCATATATCTTTCCCATCATGTGCCCTCACAAATTCTGCCTTGGACTAAAAATATTTTGTAAACCTGTCCAGAACATAAATATTTTTCCTGTGAATTAATTCACAGGATTATACACAAGTAGGAAGTTTCTACTGCAGTTTCTTTTTTCTATTATAGCTGATAAGGTCAGCTGATATATGTTAGCCGACTTAGTGTAGTGCAGTTCTCGGCTATGTAACTATCAGTGTCCAACTTTGTTTTCTATATTGCAGTGTTACAGTCTGTGTACAGTAAGATTAGATTAGATTCAATGTTATTGTCATTACACCTGTACAAGTACAAGGCAGTAAATAGACATAACAAAGACATTTGTAAAATATTCTTTAGGGAATTGATTAAATAGTTTTTAAACTGCCTATGATTTTCAAGAGGATATTCTTACTTCAAAGTCTAGGATGTTATGACCATAGTAAGGTATATTTATATTCAGTTGTCATTCATTTTTTTGTGCTTTGCTATTCAGTACATAAAGGAGTAAGAATTTATAAAATAAGGTTTCAATCTTCTGGTGCCTTCTCTATCAGGAAATGTGTCAGGTTACACTGAAGTGAAGACAATTAATGTGTTATCTTACTATGTGTTACAATGTGAATGAAATTAAAATGTTTGGCTTCAGCAGACGTCAGTAAAAACGTAGTCAACTAAGTTTCTATAGTTAAAAATAAAAATTCAAAACGTAAATTGCAGCATTTAACTTACACAGTTGTAGAGACATGTAAAAGTGCAAAGTGTGTCGATCATCTCAAATGAATAAAAAGGCTATTGGAGCAATGACTAAAGTAACTAACGCACTGAACATGTAATTTGTGAATTTTCACATCGAAAAGACGTCAGGTGAACCATCTAGTGATTTACATGTCACAGTGCATTGATACTTGGATTTAAGTCAGTCCCCTATTTCACTTCTTTAGTTGAATGTGCGTTGGACGGTACCATGTTATTCGCTTTTTTGACCAGCACCAATATGGCGAATATAAAATCATGTCGCCAATAAAAGAAAAGATTCGGCAGCTCCTGAAACAGGGCTATGTAATGTAATAAACCCAAGTAAGCAATAAATTATTTGTAAGACCATGATATAAGCTGAGTTTGTTACTTCTTATAGACATTTATATTCTGCAAAACAGATCTCTCTCTATATATGTGTATATATAATGTATACATCTATATATATATATATTTAGTGATTTAAAATAAATGTTGAACTCACCAGCCGCCGCTCCGTGGATTCCCACGAGAAACAGAAAAACAAAGACTTTCATGGCGTCCGGTTCAGTCTAAATCTGCTGTAGATTAACAACGTTACTGTCCACGGAAAGAGACTCTGTCTCCACCTGAGTGTTCGAGTCTGAACTAAGTGGAGAACAAGGAGAGCTGTAATCATAAGACTCCACATGAGCCAATAGCAATTTATTTCGAGCAGTAACGTCACTTAAATCTGGGTTAAATTGATCCACTGAGGTTACTAACGAAAGTGAAACTGAACTCTGCTTATTTCAGCCTGTCTAAGAGGATGCGAATGAAAAAGAGGGTTTTGCTGGGATGGAGGAGGTACTGTCTTGGTGTCCCCACATTGATAAGCCTTCTTGAACTTTTGTTCCCTCAGACCTTGTCACCCCACTGATTTGTTGGCTAGTGAGATGAAATGTGCAGAAAAGTAGTTTCTGAAAAATCTGAGCATTCTTGTTCTTTTACTTTGTACTAGTGCACTGGCAGCCTAAATGTCAGAAACACATAATCAAGTGTTCTGTCATCCATGTTTTAACCCTTTCGGTTTATACTGTCTACGCGGGGTCACCGCATCGTATGGTGATTTGGCGCGATGTCCCTCCCGATGCAACTCTGCCCAGTTTACCGCCTTGGGACTCGCTGTATGATGTGCACAGGTTTACGCAACCTCAACGTCTGACACCGCCCCTCACTGCCTACACTTACACTTGCTGCTAACTGAGCAACTGCCGTCCCCTGTTGTTTCATCCAAATAACAGTCAATAAACGTGGAGAACTGCTCCCTCCAGCGGTTAAATGTTTACTTAACGAGGGCCTCTCCGTTTCTCCATGTGGAGCGTGTGTGCGTATAAATATAATTATTCTTTGAAATCTGGAGGTCATCATTGACGACCAATTGAACTTTACTGACCCCATCGCTTCTGTCTCTCGAAAATGCAGATTTGACCTCTAAAACAAAACCTACCTTTCTACAGTGGTCAAATCATAAAATGTTTGGATGATAACATTAATTGATGCTTTCAATGTATGTAGTTTTTTTTTATGAAATGCAGAAAAAATGCATCGAATGGAACCAGTTATGTTTAATATTGCTCATAGTTTCATTGAAAAAAAAATCTACCATTTCAGATGCC
The DNA here is from genome assembly GCF_033026475.1 of Channa argus. Lineage (NCBI taxonomy): Eukaryota > Metazoa > Chordata > Actinopteri > Anabantiformes > Channidae > Channa > Channa argus. The sequence continues at coordinate 7,186,342 of NC_090197.1, forward strand.
TGTAAAGGGGGTAAATAAACACATGTTTGTGCTTTTACTACACACACACTGCACATAGTCACTAGTGATAGATAACTATCGGTAGGGGACGTCATCAAAAATTGAAGAATGAACAATAGACCTGATTTTTCATGTTACAATCAAACATCCCATAAATGTGATTGCATTTTTCTTTACAGCTACAATATTATTTTCCACATAGTTTAAAGCAGCTTTGTTTGAGAGCAGCTGTTCACAGTTCATGAGTTCAGAGTCTGTGTGTGTGTGTGTGTGTGTGTTTTCCAGGGTTTTTTAATTAATTTAATCCATAACAATGATGATTACAGCTTTGTAAATAAAAACACACTGTTAGCCCAACTTTACACTGTGTTTTACAAGCAGTCATGAAAAAGTTCTTCAGCATTGATGATGATGATGACAATGATGAAAAACCACACAAAACAACCAACTTAAAGAATCTGCAATGATTTTATTACACATCAAAAATATATACATGTGTTTTTAAAACATCAATACAAAAGTTAAATGCACACATAACATCATCCATGAGCTAAATAACCAACTGATTAACACAAAATTCTCAATTGATCAATCAACAAAGAGCCAATGAATATTTTAAATCCAATGAATGTTGAGTAATAATCAACACACACAATGAGCAAGAATAGTAAAATAATAAAAATGTTAAAACTGTGACGACATGCAAATGTTTAAAAATGGAACACAAATACAAAGAAATATTTAAAATGATTAAGCTGTGGTCATATTTTAATTAGTTTCACTTTAGCAAAAGTAAAAGAATCAATTAAAAATTTATTATCAGTGTATGCTTGGAATACACCACGCAGTTTCCCTTTGTCTGTGTGTCTGACGAGCGAATGAGAGACATCAGCCACTCCAGGAATGACGCCTTTGTGTCGGTGGGAGTTTCTGCTGACAAGTAAAAAAACATCACAGTCTGTACAGATGAAGCAGGTGAGAGGAGAAGAACATTTTTTACCAACCAGAACTAAATCCTGTTTGTGTGTTTTCCACCTTCATAGCTTTGATTCAAATCTTACCTCCATTGGTCCTGATCGAAGCTTTGTCCAGTTTGGTGATGATGTCGTCCCTCACGCCAGAGAGCTGAAACACACAGTCGTATCTCCTCCAGTCTTCAGGTTTGACTGATGAAATGTCCAGATCAACTCTCATCTGGAAGGTTCCATCATGTTTGGGGAGGATCTCTCCATGGTCCACGTCCTCATGAAGCTCCTGTCCATCTTTCCTCCAGAACATTGTGGATCTGTCAGGGTAGAAACCTGTAGCGTGGCAGCTGACTGGAGAGGACGGAGACTTCTGGAGGACAGACACTGAGGGAAGATCTGGAGGAGAAAACAGAATAATTTGTATTTTCTTTATTATTTGCTGCATATTAATATTGACATTTCTTTTTGATGTCATATAGCAAAAAAGTGTATAAAGTGAGACATACACGTAGTGGGTCAGTGTATATTGTTATATGTAAATTATACTTTGGTTAGTGTTGGTTTGAAACAGAGGAACTGTGTGAGGATAGTTGTGTTCATAAAACTGCATCTTCTCATGTGGTTCTACCTGTTCTCAGCAGAGAGCTGCTCCCATAGTTCACATACTTCTTCACCCACTCAGGAAAAATCTGGGTGTAATAGTTCTTCGTCTGTGCTATTCGGGCTTTGTCATTATCCCACTTGTTTTTGGTGATGACAGCCTCTGGTTTTGGAGCGATCCATGTCTCTGTCTTCACGTCAAATATTATGAAGTCTTCTCCATCATAACCATACTGACGATAAGCAGTGACCTCATCAGTCTCATCATCCCATTCACAGCCGACCATCCACTGGAGAATGTGAACACCTGAGAGAGAAACAGTCTTCAGTAAACCAGAGTGTGATGTCAGCATAGTCACAGATCTACCACAGAGACACAAGATGTTCATCTTCTGCTGTCACAGCTTCTATGGGAACAAATCACATCCAGTCACCTGAACAGTGCTGATAGACAAGATAGACACAGAGAGGAAGAGACTGCTTCAAAGATTCAGCTTCTAGAACAGTCCATATTCTGTCTTTACCACAAAGACACACTGATCCATCAAGACTAAAATTTAAACACTTCAGTGTAAAATATTAATTTTAATAGTAAATTTAATATTTAAAATTAAAAAGGAACCAATATTTAGGACTTTTTCTTGGTAAAAGATGATTATCTGATTATCAGTAGTATTTATTTCTGTTACTTGATTAATTGCTCAGGTTAACCTGAACGTTTCCTGTCGGTGTCGGGAACATCAGCTACACACAATTTTCGTTTGTAATCTTTACTGACAGTTATAACAGCTGAACTGCAGTATTTTGGTGTTTACTTGATGTTAATCAACCATCTAACCTCACATGTCTAACAACACAAAACCTTTACATAAAAACTGGTTTATCTTTATGTTTGTGTGTTTCAGCTGCATTCAACAAAACAAACTCTGGGTTTTCTCTCGGTTTTAGTTTAAGACAAAAGCAACTAATTCTAATATTAAACTGAACTCAGCAAATATTTGATTTATCCAAATAATTAATGTTTTTATCTAAATAGATAAATAATAATGTTCTGTTAATCACATAACCAATTAATTGTAATTTTTCTAGCACTAAATATGTTTCATGACACAGACATGCTGTGGTCAAGTAAACTTAATCCATTCATTATCTTTAACCACTTACCCTGTTCACTATTCCAGCTGGCCCAGGGGTGGGGTCCACCAAGGACAGGTCTCCATCTCAGGTCCAACACAGACAGACATACACAGACACACAACCATTCACACTCACATTCACACATATGGATAATTTGGAGATAGTAATTAACTTAACATGCATGGTTTTGAAATGTGGGAGGAAATCGGAACAAACTCACAGAGTTAAACCTGGACCTTCTAGCTGTGAGGCGGCAGCGCCAAAAATTTAATTGCACTTGAAACTATACTTGTACCAATGTACAACACATTACAGTACACTATCACATGATCATATCCCCATGTATATTTTCAGGATTTACAGTAATGCAGTAAAAGTCCTCTGGATTGAACTGGTCATCATGAGCCAGTAGGGGGTCTTGGCATTTTGTTTGGATTTCCTGATTGTTTTCTTGTTATTTTGAACAGCCAATCAGACAACAGCCTTAGTGTAATGGGGACAGATGTGTGGAGACCAGCGATGTGCGTGGTGTTATAGGCTGATGCAGAGATGCAAAATTTGAAAAGAAAAGTAAGAAAGAAGACAATAAGACAACAAAACACAGAAATAGGCTGTAAGAATAATACAAGACAAGAAAAAGAAAGTTGGTGATTCTTCTGACCTGGAACCAGTTTTCTCTGGTTTGATGGTGCCTGAACCAAGTACTTTGATCCATACATTGGATAAGTAAATAAAATATATACTTCTTGTTTTATAATGTAAACTACATATTTGTAGCTTAAAGTGTCAAACAGTAGCTTAGATCACCTGTCTGTAAGGTTAGTTCTATGTTTCAAACTGAGGACAAATGAAACTAATGGTGTGTTTTCTCTCTGAACGTTTGCAGAGAAACAGGCTTCAACAGGCTTCAAAGATTGTTAAGCAGTATCACTGTGTAATATCTCTGAACAACCAGTGGACTAAGTGTCTTTGTACTGGTGGTTGTCTAATTAACTGGGACAATCTTGGACCCAGTTGACCTGAAAATATAGTTTTGGTGTTTGTGCTGAAAGTCGAGGTCGAGCTTCGCTACTTTACAAATGTTGCTACATGTGTTGCGAGTTAAATATGTATCTCTGTTTGAATCGTTCTTTTTGTCGCGCTGCAGTTGTTTTAGAATTTATATTGACTTCACAGTGATTCCACAGCTGCCAATCTGTATCCACACTGCACGTTTGAGTGCAGCTTGAAGCACTTTTGGATGTTTAAATCTGAGGCATATTCTATTTCAAAGAGGAGAGAGACAGAAATGAGGGATAAAGTCAGGCTGCTACAACAAGGGTTTACAACCAGTGGTCCACGGTCCTCTAGTGGTGCATGAAGGTCTTGCAGCTGGTCCCTGGCTATATATTGTATATTCAATGCAAAAATGTCATGTCAAGTGCTGTACATAGACAGTCAAATAATAACTCAAACACTTTAAAACAATACATATTTATAATGAAATGACAATAAAAATACAGAAACAATAAAACAATAGATCAGGAACATGTTGTTCTCATGTTGGGTCGAAAGCCAGGGAATAAAAATGGGTTTTCAGATAAGTTTTAAAAATGGACAATGAAGGGGCCTGTTAAATGTGCTTAATGTGCAGAGGTAGGACATTCCATAATTGATGTGCAGCTGTCCCCTCACAGCTTCTGCTTGGACCTCAGTACTTCCTGGAGGAGCTGATCAGCTGACCTGAGGAGCCAGGAAGGAGCGAAGGGTAAAAGCAGCTCAGTGAGTTAAGGGGGGGGGGGCAGTTTAAAGATTTAAAAACAAATAAAAGGATCGTAAAATGAACTCTAAAATGCACAGGCAGCCAGTGGAGAGATGGAAGAATTAAACTTAAAGAAGCTTGGGGCCATCCAGTCCTTAATGTCATCAAGACATGACAGAAGTGATTTAATAGAGAAAACATAATTCTCTCAGCATCGCTAACTTCACTTCCTCCTTCAGGCTTTTATTTTGCAATCACTTCTTGTTCGTGCTCAATTCACATTCATTTCGTTTCACTAATCACTGGTAACCGGTTTCACCTGCTCTCACCTCATCAGCTCCTTTACCAAGCTGCCAGATCGTCTGCTTTCCTTCATTAAGTTCATCTGACTGTCTACGTCACGTTATATGACCTGACTCTGCCTCCTTAATGACCATCTCTGTTATGAGTACTGTTATCTGCCTGTAGCATCTGAGACCACAAACACTAAATAATCAATGGGGAGACAGCAGGGGGGTCAACAGGTGACACTGATTACATGCCCATGAAGAATCAAGATAGTCACGGATCCTTGCAACCACGTCACTGTAATGAGGATATTTTTCACACTATGTCTGTGCTTCAATCACATCATGCATATGTTTTTACCAAGACGTTTGATTACCTGCCTAATTCTTCATATGGAGCTCAGACGAGTGTTCAGCACGTGCTCATGAATTTAACTTTTGATTGAATCAAGTGTCACGGACTTCTCCAGTAGAATCAAGCAAATATTCCCTGGAAGGCTTTTCATGTCGGCCTAAACTGTGAACCACATTAATGTCCCAGAAGGAGCCCAGAGTTAAAGGACTGTCCTTTGCTTTATGTACTTTGTTTCATTGGAGTTTGATGTTGTGTCACTTAAGGGGTTGTTGCATGTTGCATGCACTCACTACCAGGCCTGCCTCTGTGTTACGGATCCAGACCCCTACATCTTCCCCAGCGGACCCCTCTCCCACAGTCTTCCACCCCCTCATCAAATCACTCATCCGCGCTGCATCCAAGGATCTACCTCCACTGCCTGGACCATAGTCCACCATAGAGGACTCCTGCCTCTCCTCCAGACTCTGTTCATTTTAGACTCCACATCCCACAAGTCATTGCTGATTTACTCATGTACGTGTTCTCTCTCTCATAGACTAGAGTTCAGCACCACCTAGTGAATCAGATGCAATCGGCCTTATTGGAAAAGTGAAAATAAAATCAGTTTCTTTTATTCTGTGTCAGAGGGTGGGGAGACATGCAGCCTTTAGTTTGTTTTCTCAACTTTGTTCACTTTTTGAAGCAGTATTATAACTTTTTGCTCACACTGTTTAATATTTTGTAGGCAGATGTGTAGCAAAAGTGCAGCTATTTGCTTCATTTGTACCTCACTTGTATGTTATTTTGAATAAAAACATCTGCAAAATGTAAATGTAATCCAATGTAATCATTTTCTGTGAGGTCAAAGGTCACTGTGAGCTACAGATCAGATCCTCTAGAGTTTGTGGGGAAACTATAAGTTCTATAATAACTGACAACAGTGTGGTTTCACTTATATTGCATTAAATAATAGTAATAGCTTCATTCCTCCAGTGGTTCAAACCTCTAGTTAATGTGCAGGAAAGCAGTTTGGACAGCAGCAATTTTTAAATACAGATTTTTCTTAAGTGAGTTTTCAGAAGCATTTGATTTGTTCATAAATCCCTGATATCTCCAAGTTGTAAGATGGGAGATTTTAGACTCCGTATTATCCACAGTCACTACTGCACCAACTGTCTGACAGAGAAAATCTCAAAGAATAATTACAAAATAATAGGACATGTAGCATTTTGAAATAAGACAAATTAAAAGTCGCCAAGAGGCTGATGATGGGCCTTGTTTGTCTGACATGCTGAACAAAAAGATCAACATAGATCCAACGTGAGTTTAGAATATTTAATCAAAGATCTATTTGAAACATAAACAAAGCAGATGATAATAATCAAAGTCATAACTTTATTGATAAAGACCAAAAATATTAAGAGGGTGTAGGTTCAGAACTTGACCATGACTTGCTATGAAGTGTCTGAATGCGTTTATGAAGGAGTCACTGTGCTTGAACTGGAACTCAAGCACAAAACTCATAGGTTGTACTGGAGCTGAGAATTTGACTTTAATATCTTGCAAATATTTAAGGATGAGTTTATTGTCTTTCTGCAGCATGTCACTAAGCAGGTCAGCAGTTTTTGAAAACCAGAACTCAGGGATGCTTTTGGGGTCCTCTTTGTCATTCTTCTTGTCTATTTGATGTTTCTCCTTTAAGAGTTTCTGGTTTGATAACAATGCTGCCAGATCAGCCTCTGCTTTAAGATGAGCTGAACAAGAATCAGACACAGCAGAATCTCTTCCTCTAGTAGAAATTTGTGTCCTGGATGCTTTGCTTTTCACGTTGGACTGTTACTGGGTTTATGCCATCTTCAAAATTATTTCTCACCACTGTAGATACAACATACGTTAAAGTAATATAAGCTCTTCATCAGCAGTTGGATCAATTCTAACAGGGTTGTCATTGGGTAACATTCCCTCGCTTTCACTCAGTTATTGTTTAACCTTTCAAGTCACTGAGGGACTGATGATGGGTCGTGTTTATTAGACACGCTGAACAAAAAGAGGTCCACTGAGATCCACTATAAGTTTTAATATTTAATCAAAGATCTATTTGGTTACATAAACAAAGCAGACGATAATAATCAAAGTCATAGACTAAATCAATAAAGATCAAAACCCATTCAGAGAGCGGTCAAATAAAAATAGCAACTCTCCCAGCAGTAACCAGGTGTATCTTCTTTTCCTTTCGGCTGCTCCCTTTCAGAAGTCGCCACAGCGAATCATGTGCCTCCATCTAACTCTATCCTCTGCATCCTCTTCTCTCACACCAACTAACTTCATGTCCTCCCTCACTACATCCATAAATCTCCTCTTTGGTCTTCCTCTAGACCTCCTGCCTGGCAGCTCCAACCTCAGCATCCTTCTACCGATATATTCACAGTTTCTCCTCTGAACATGTCCAAACCACCTCAATCTGGCCTCTCTGACTTTATCTCCAAAACATCTAACATGAGCTGTCCCTCTGATGTACTCATTCCTGATCCTGTCCATCCTCGTCACTCCCAAAGAGAACCTCAACATCTTAAGCTCTGCTACCTCCAGCTCTGCCTCCTGTCTTTTCTTCAGTGCCACTGTCTCTAAGCCGAACAACATTGCTGGTCTCACCACCGTCTTGAACATCTTTCCTTTCATTCTCGCTGATACTCTTTTATCACACAACACACCTGACACTTTTCTCCACCCGTTCCAACCTGCCTGCACTCGCCTCTTCACCTCTTTTCCACACTCACCGTTGCTCTGAACCGTTGACCCTAAGTACTTAAAGTCCTGCACCTTCTTCACCTCTGCTCCCTGTAACCTCACCATTCCACCTGGGTCCCTCTCATTGACACACATGTATTCTGTCTTGCTGCGGCTAAGCTTCATTCCTCTGTTTTCTAGAGCAGACCTCCACCTCTCTAGATTTTCCTCCACCTGCTCCCTGCTCTCACTACAAATCACAATGTCATCTGCAAACATCATAGTCCAGGGAGATTCTTGTCTAACCTCATCTGTCAGTCTGTCCATCACCAGAGCAAACAAGAAGGGGCTCAAAGCCGATCCTTGATGCAGACCCACCTCCACCTTGAACTCCTCTGTCACACCTACAGCACCTCACCACTGTCTTACAGCTCTCATACATGTCCTGCACCACTCTAACATACTTCTCTGCCACTCCAGACGTCCTGATACAATACCACAGCTCCTGTCTCTGCACCCTGTCATACGCTTTCTCTAAATCTATGAAGACACAATGCAACTCCCTATGACCCTCTCTGTACTTCTCCATCAGCGTCCTCAAAGCAAATACTGCATCTGTTGTACTCTTTCTAGGCATGAAACCATATTGCTGCTCACAAATGTTCACCTCTGCCCTTAGTCTAGCTTCCACTACTCTTTCCCACGACTTCATTGTGTGACTCATCAGCTTTATTCCTCTGTAGTTGCCACAGCTCTGCACATCTCCCTTGTTCTTAAAAATTGGTACCAGTACACTTTTCCTCCAGTCCTCTGGCATCCTCTCACTCTCCAAGATCTTGTTAAACAAACTAGTCAAAAACTCTACTGCCACCTCTCCTAGACACTTCCATACCTCCACAGGTATGTCATCAGGGCCAACTGCCTTTCCGCTCTTCATCCTCTTCAATGTCCTCCTCACTTCACTCTTACTAATCTTTGCTACTTCCTGCTCCACACCAGTCACCTCTTCTACTCTTCGTTCCCTTTCATTTTCCTCGTTCATCAACTCTTCAAAGTACTCCTTCCATCTTCCCATCACACTCCTGGCACCTGTCAATACATTTCCATCCTTATCTTTAATCACCCTAACCTGCTGCACATCCTTTCCATCTCTATCTCTTTGTCTGGCCAACCTGTACAAATCCACCTCTCCCTCTTTAGTGTCCAACCTAGCATACAAGTCCTCATATGCTCTTTGTTTGGCCTTTGCCACCTCTATCTTCACCTTACGCTGTATCTCCCTGTACTCCTGTCTACTCTCTTCAGTCCTCTCAGTGTCCCACTTCTTCTTAGCTAACCTCTTTCTCTGTATACACTCCTGAACTTCCTCGTTCCACCACCAAGTCTCCTTGTCCGCTTTCCTCTTTCCAGATGACACACCGAGTACCCTCCTACCTGTCTCCCTGATCAAATTAGCTGTAGTAGTCCAGTCATCTGGAAGCACCTCCAAACCACCCAGAGTCTGTCTCAGCTCCTTCCTGAAAACTAAACGACATTCTTCCTTTTTCAACTTCCACCACTTCGTCCTCTGCTCTGCCTTAGTCCTCCTTATCTTCCTCACCACCAGCATCATTTTACACACCACCATCCTGTGTTGTCTGGCTACACTCTCCCCTACCAATGCTTTACAGTCACTGATCTCTTTCAGATTACAACGTCTACACAAGATGTAGTCTACCTGAGTGCTTCTCCCTCCGCTCTTGTACGTCACCCTATGTTCCTGCCTCTTCTGAAAGAAAGTGTTTACTACAGCCATTTCCATCCTCTTTGCAAAGTCAACCACCATCTGACCTTCTGCGTTCCTGTCCTGAACACCAAACCTGCCCATAACAGTCTCATCACCTCTGTTCCCTTCACCTACATGCCCATTGAAATCTGCACCAATGACAACTCTCTCACCTCTGGAGATGCTCTGCATCACTTCATCTAACTCACTCCAGAATTTCTCCTTCTCTTCTAACTCACATCCTACCTGTGGGGCATAACCACTCACAACATTGACCATCACCCCTTCAACTTCCAGCTTCAGAGTCATCAACCTGTCTGATACTCTTTTCACCTCTAGAACATTCCTCACAAAATCCTCTTTCAATATAACTCCTACTCCATTTCTCTTCCTATCTGACCCATGGTAAAACAACTTAAACCCTGCTCCTAAGCTTCTAGCCTTGCTACCTTTCCACCTGGTCTCTTGGACACACAGTATGTCCACCTTCCTTCTCTGCATCACGTCGATCAACTCTCTAGCCTTCCCTGTCATAGTCCCAACATTCAAAGTCCCTACTGTCAGTCCTACATTCTTAGCTTTCCTCTTCTCTCTCTGCCTACGAACACACCTTCCTCCTCTTCTTCTTCGTCTTCGACCAACAGTAGTCCAATTTCCACCGGTACCCTGAAGTTAACAGCACCGGTGGCGGTCGTTGTTAACCCGGGCCCCGACCGATCCGGTATGGAAGTCTTTGTCACGATTCGCATGTTTGATTTGGCATGTGTTTTACGTCGGATGCCCTTCCTGCCACAACCCTCTGCATTTATCCAGACTTGGGACTGGCACAAGAAGACACTGGCTTGTGCCCCCTTGCGGTTGCATTGTGTATATGAAGCCTAATTAGCCCATTGTTCCTCCTGTTCATCAAACAAAATTCTTCATATAACAATGATAACAAAATGATAGATAACACAAAAAAAATCTAACTTAACTGTAAATAGTACATAGAAACATTCTAAACACTAGTGAAGAGGAAAAAAACTCCAATAAATAAATCACTTTTTAAGGCCTGATTGAAATCAAAGCAACATTTTTTTATCAGTTTAAGGGTTAATATTTACATAATTGAGAACTAAAGTTTGTACTGATGAATACATATTTGGCTGCAACATGTTTTCATCCCTAGGCATCAGATGATGACGCTTCCTAAGGCGTCAAATTATGCTGCCAAAGAGTAAAGCATCTCGCACTAGACTCGAACCCTGATCTCCTGTGGAAAAGTCCTGTGTCTTGTTGTACAATTCACCTCCCCGTCCACTTCCCTGACACTGACACCTTTTCACTTAATATTCCACGACATTGTTTTAAGGCCTGATGATGGCGACCGAGGGGTATGTGGACAGTTAGTGAGCTCCAGACTGTCCGCAGGTGGAGTGGACAGGTACCTGTTAGTTAGCACAGACAGTGTTATGTGTCACTGTTCCAACTTTAACTAAGACTGAACTAATACTAATACTAATAATACTAACACTGACAGAACAGTATCAACAGAAACCAACTTGTTTCTGAGCTTCTTACACAGTCAGTTATTAACCATAAGAAACAAATCTAACAGTTTTACAGTTCTGTGACAGCACAGTAAACTCCACCCGACAAAGTGTGGTAGGTTTAAAGCTAATATAAGCAACATGCTATAAATGAGTTGAGTTAAAATTATTTTGTCAAAGTCAAGAATTAACTTTCAAGCTCAAATGTACAATGTTATTCATGGTTGAGTAAGATCTTTGTAGCTTTCTCAGCAGTAATAAAATTATATTTTCAAAAGTAAGCACTCTTTTTCTTTTTCTCCTGCAAATGTTCCTAGTTCAAACCTTTGATTTGTTTTGTGGCTCTTATTTTTATAACTTCCTGTAAGGCGGATGTGTTTTATTTTGAAAGGACAGCCAACACATAATAAAGAATGAAGCTTAACAACGGTAGAAGACGGTAAAAGGTAACAGACGGAGAAATAAAAGGAGACTGAAGACATTAAGGAGACGGTTACGGATAGTATGTTTTTGTGTTTAGCTCCAGTTGAAAGTGGTAACAAGGTTGGTTTTATGATTTATATAATTTTCTAAGACATTTGAATTTTTGTGTTGATTAAGTTGCTAATTTGTCTTTATGTTAGTTTAACGTAAATCTGCTATAGGACGTATTAACGGTCTGATGTGGTTTTAATCTATTGTTTTGTCTGTGTTTGCTTTGTGTAGCTTTTACGTTGGTTTGAGGAAAAAGATAAGAACAATAAACTATTATCAGACCATCAGTAAGACTTCAAATTTCTGACTGGACGCTACACTCATAACCTTTGAGTAATTATTCATAATTCTTACATTTATAAACTGGATCATAAAATCAAATGCTAAAAACTGCACAAGAGGTAATTTGTTAAAATTCCAAATGAAACAGCAGGTGATTTGATCAATAATTAGTAGCATGGCACAGTCTAACATATGATTAGCAATTTTGCAATACTTTATACATTATTTAACTGCTGCAACCCCAAATGTTGTAGATATTAACATTATAGTGTTGTTTTTATTCACTCTTTAAATACAATCACTGTCTTTTGGATGCAAAATATTTTTCAGGCCTGGACCACAATTATCAAATGCAACACTAAACAAATGCAGACTCTTGCTTTAAAAAAAAACTTTTCATCAGATACTCACATATTGTTTATCACAGATGTCACAGAATCCTATGGTAAGAACTGGATGCACATTGTTAATTTTAGCATTTTATTATAGTTCCAGGCTTAAGTATAAGCATTGTACTTAATACTTTATTCATACTGTAATACAGCAACATTAATATGAAGTTCTTATTTTTCATGTTATTAATTATTCAGCTCATCATCCACTCATCTCCCTGTTAATTCATTTTCTTAGTTTTTTTTTCCATTCCACTGGTAGGTCAAAGGTCACACTGAACAACAGCTCCAGATACTGCAGCTAGAGGGAACCAGTGTTGCTCAGGGACAACTCAGCTGATGGCTACTTGGCAAGCAGTGCCCCCCCCAGAAAATGTTCATGTTGTGGCCAGATGGGACCAGTGAAAATCGTAGGGTGGCAACCAAATCAGTCCTCCTTGTGATAACTTAGAGTCAGATCAGCCTGTGGCTGTGCATTACATGCCCCACTACTTTTTCCAGACGGGAAATTAAGAGTGAAAATGTGGCCAGTGGGGTGTCCAGCAATTTTCCAGGACTGACCATGGCCCCCCCAGTGCCACCTTGGGGGTACTATTGTTGTCAAGTCTGGCTGACTCAGACTCTGGACTCCTCCTTACTACTGATGACTGTGTTACCTTTACAAAGGAGTAACAATGTGATTGTGTCTCAACCTGCACAATTAACCCAAGAAATTCCTCTGGTCAAATACATTCATAAAACTGGGTGAGGGGGGATTCATATTTGCAGCCTTCTGCATATCCAATGCTCTACCACTGATCCACCAGGTCCCATCAGGATGAAGACTTATATATTTATTGTAAATTAATTGCTCTGCTACTTTCTGAAATGTAATATATATTTAAATGTTAACTACATTTTACATTTACATTTAGTCATTTAACAGATGCTTTTATCCAAAGCGACTTACAAGTGAAGTATAAGGCAGCAAAAATCGAAGTCAAAGAGAAAACATCAAAGCAAAGTCCTATCAGAAAATTGTTCACAGTTCACGAGATGCAAGTGCGAGAAAGAGTACAAAGGAATTTTTTTAGTTATTTTATTTTTTTATTTCAGTGCATAGGAAGCTGCGGAAGAGTTTTGTTTTCAGCTGAGGATACTACAAATAAAAAGATAATGACTTAAATGGGGTTTCAGAAGCACTTTGTTAATTTATAAAAAGATAATTCGGACAAGGTTAAGTAAAAAATGCAGGGCGTTATACTCTGTAATGTTATACTCTCTACATAATTTTTAATGACAGATTCCACATAAATAAAAGAAGCTTTGACAGAATTTCAAACTGCACTCAAGAAAAATGTACACGTAGAATTTGTATTATGTAAATGCTCTGCACTTATATAGTGCTTTTCTACCTTACTGGTACATAAGGTAGTTACTATTATGTGATGTGTAATTTTTTAAAAGAAAAAAAAACTACTTTAGCACATAAAACAAACTTCTAAACAAAAAAAAACAACAAAAACTGCATTTAACAGTAGTCATAGCAGAATATAGTCAATGGAGAGACTGTTTTTCTGACAGCAGAATCACTTAGTGGTTTTCACCATCTTCACCAGCTCTTCACTGTTCTCCTGTTAAAATAGGTTAATAAACATGGAGAAATATTGAACTAGTCAGTTTTAATACAATTAAGTTTCTCAGTTTAAAAAATGACAAATTCTCTGAATCTAAAAGACCCACTACATCCTAACTACAGTACATGTCTGAATGTGATGGGATTGGTAATATATTTATATGAAGTATTAAATACTCACGGAGGACGTCTCTGAACCTACAAAAAAAAAAAAAAAGTTAATTACTTTAAAAATTACAAATTCTGAGAGTTACTACTAGAACATTAGTGACAGATCATTTAAAATACTCTTAGCATGTTAAATCCCTGGAATAAAGAAAACGATACTGCAAAGTTATTATTTGTTCTCAGTTTATCAGAAGACACAATGATTTCAGAGGGTATCAGTGTCACTGTTACAACTTATTTGTACTAATTGTCATTGCAAATGTACTTTGTTGTGACAGAAGCACCTGATATAACATATGAAGTTTAAAAAAACATTAAACATGTTATAAACATATGTTGAAGTTGAAATATGTAAAACATACATTGCTGGTTCTTCCTCTCCAGATGAAGACTCCAGCAATGCAGACAGCCAGGATGAACAGTCCTACAACAACTCCAATGATGGCACCAACAGGAGACTCTGAGGAACCTGGTAGAAACACATACTATGCAATGTTATATCTTTCCTTACTGTTTAATGAGAAAAATCTTCACATTTTCATAAGATACATTACATTGATGAGATAAGGACAGATGTCATATCACTATGACCTTTGGCCACCATAATATAATCAGTCTAAGTGGATGATTGGCCTCAAGGCAAATCTGTGATTTACATCAATCAGAATGAAGGACAAACTGAAAACATAATGCTGATAGAAAATAAAATTACACCAAAACACCATGAAATCATAATCATCTTAACAATAAAATCACTTTATTTTACCTGCATTGATTCTAACTGCTTTGTCCAGTTTGGTGATGATGTCGTCCTTCACACCATAAAGCTGAAACACACAGTCGTATCTCCTCCAGTCTTCAGGTTTGACTGATGAAATGTTCAGGTCAACTGTCATCTGGAAGGTTCCATCATGGTTGGAGAGGATCTCTCCATGGTCCACGTCCTCATGAAGCTCCTGTCCATCTTTGCTCCAGAACATTGTGGCTCTGTCAGGGTAGAAACCTGTAGCGTGGCAGCTGACTGGAGAGGACGGAGTCTTCTGGAGGACAGACACTGAGGGGAGATCTGGAGGAGAGATAAGAACAATTTGTATTTTCCTTATTATTTGCTGCATATTAATATTGACATTTCTTTTTGATGTCATATAGCAAAAAAGTGTATAAAGTGAGACATACACATAGTGGGTCAGTGTATATTGTTATATGTTGGTTAGTGTTGGTTTGAAACAGAGGAACTGTGTGAGGATAGTTGTGTTCATAAAACTGCATCTTCTCATGTGGTTCTACCTGTTCTCAGCAGAGAGCTGCTCCCATAGTTCACATACTTCTTCACCCACTCAGGACAAATCTGGGTGAGATAGTTCTTCCTCTGTGCTATTCGGGCTTTGTCATTATCCCACTTGAGTTTGGTGATGACAGCCTCTGGTTTTGGAGCGATCCATGTCTCTGTCTTCAGGTCAAATACTATGAAGTCTTCTCCATCATAACCCTCCTGATGATAACCAGTGACCTCATCAGTCTCATCATCCCAGTCACAGCCAAACATCACCTGGACAATGTGAACACCTGAGAGAGAAACAGTCTTCAGTAAACCAGAGTGTGATGTCAGCATAGTCACAGATCTACCACAGAGACACAAGATGTTCATCTTCTGCTGCTTCTGCTGTAAATACATCTGAAGTCTAATAAGATGGTTCTGCTCCTCCATGTAGAAGGACGTCCCAAAGCCTCCTATTATGCTCAGAGGATTGAAGATTGATGTTTGAGGAGCAGTAAGTGAGGATACACACGATTGTCCTTTATTGAAGTCTTTTAACAGACAGATACGTCTTTAGTGTGTTGCTGCCATTAAATCATTGGCTCATGTGGATCCAGCAGGAAGTGAAGAACATTGACTCACTGTGGTTTGATCTGAGCACAGTAAAAATACTGGATGTTTGTCAAACTGTTTTAAACACAGATTGAAAGAAAATCCACTCAGTGTCCACGATGGGAGGTGTGTGTCCTTATCATTATTTGGACAGTGTGTCTGTGGTCAAACATAAAGTCTAAAAGTCTCCACAGAACTAACAGCTGATCCAGCTGAACCTCCATCGTCACAAACAGACGTGGCTGCAGAGGACAGTTCAGAGGAAAGGACGTCTCATGTCTCTAAAGACACATTTCCTCTGCTCCTCTCTGTTTTAAAGCTCTTCACTAACACTGTGTTAAATACAGACACGTTGTTGTGTTGCTTTTAAAGTTGAGTTTTTAGCACAGTGTTTGCAGCAAAGCTCATCGTGTGTTTGGATTCAACATGTTCACACGTCTTTGTCACCGTCCTGCTCTTTACACGTTTCTTGCTCCTTTTCTCTCCCTCACGTCGAGTCAATATTCACCCTCAGTCTCCCCAGTTTGTCCCCCCCCCCACAGCACCACCACCACAACCACCACCACCACCACAACCACAACCACCAGCTACTCACACACTCAGTCTCTCTCTTTGTTTCCTGTCCCTCCTTCACTGTCACACCTGAAAACATTCACATGTTGTTCATCCTCAGTTATCAGCCTCAGGATTTAGGTAAACAGCCCCCCCCCCCCCCACACACACACACACACAAACACACACACACACATGCACACAGTCAGATTGATAATTCATCTCCATTTGAACTGTGACTCTCTTGCAGCCTCCTGGTTTCTAACGTGTATTTATCAGACTGTTTCCCTGGACCTGGTCTCAGTCTGTCCCCCTTTCTACACTTTGTCTGCTCCGTGATCAAACTCCTGCTTTGTATCCTGAACTTGGGTTTTAGTCTGATCCTTGTCGGCTTTGTCTCTTCCTGGTATATGAAATATTTATCTAATGAAATTTTAAAAGACTGAATTATTTCATTAACAATTATATAAAAAGATAAATCAGCAAAATCTAATATTTAAAAAAACGAAAATCAGCAAATGTTGTTTTTTAATTAATAAAAAATATTTATCCAAAATGTTTGTTAATTTTCTATTGATCAAATTATACGTGGACCATTTTTCCATCACTTGAAAACTGTATTTGATCATAGACTCACTGGTCACTGAACATTAATTTCGTGTGATTCCTTATTTCTTATTTGTTGTTATTAATAAATTCATAGTTTACATTGTAATAACTCACAAAGTAGTTGAGATGTTGAATTATTTATACCTAATTAAAAAGTAAATAAAACGACGAGAACCTGCTCATTTTAACACCTACATTTAATGATGAATTTAAATATTAAATGTATTAAATCATCAAATTACAAAAAAACATTTATAACATGTTTGTCTTGATAAAAGATGATTATCAGATTGTCAGCATCGCGTCCTCCCTCCAGCAGTTAAGAGACACGAGCTGAGGAAAGTTTGCGTCCACGTTTCATTCATACAAATCCCCCTTTTCATCTACGAGTCACTATGGAAATAACGGCTTATGATAAAACTGAACCAAATCTAAAAAAAATAGGTCCAGAAACATAAATCCTTAATTCTCGTTGATATTTTATTCCTTTAGAACTAAAACAAATGATTGTCATTATTATTTATTAAAATCGCTGACAAGCAAAATCTTAATAAATTAAAAGATTAACAAATAGAGAAAATGTTGAACGTGTCTAACAAAAGAAAGGCTGCACTAGAGAGTGAGACTGTGTGTGAGAGAGTGAGACACATGAACCACTTACCTCCAGTCTGATTGAAGCGCTGCTTGGCGGTGTCGATGTTACCTTTAAAAACTGGCTCTGCACCAATGGAGGCCTGAGTCTCGCTTTCCCAGTACTCCGGTCCTTCAGTTTGGGCCATCCAGTCCTGCTTGGGAATCACTTTCCTAATGACACTGTCATAATAGGAGATCGGTTGCCCGTCGACTAATCCCACAGTCAGAAAGTCGGGGAAGCTTGGAATTCCTGAAGATCCCGTGTAGAAGTATTTCAGCGAATGTGTAACTGAGGAACAAGAAAACGCTGCATCAGTCATGTAGAACAGGTTTGGTCTCTGCTATACGTGCTTCCTGTTTTTGTTTAAATTGTAATTAAAAACTACTACACAGATTCTAGAAATGTGTATTATATGATAAATCGGATTTTAACCCTCCTGTTATGTTCAGGGTCCAATTGACCCTTTTTAAAGTTTAACAATCTGCAGCTTTGTAATATAAATATGTAGGAGGGTTAGAAATATGTGAACTGAACCATTTTTATTTTATATGTTGATGACACTAAATAAGCCAAGCAGGAGAAGTTTCAAAGTGAAAAAAGTATATATTTTTTTAGATTGTTAAACTTTGAAACGGGTCAATTTGACCCTGAACAGAAGAAGTGTCTCATTTTAATTTATCAACATCACTCCACAAACAAAAAAAAATCAAAATATAAAATAACATCTTTAAAAATCAATTGCATATAAAACTATTGTTATGTATATGTAGGTCTTTTCAGTGTACAATAAAAAAAGTTTTAACATGATTTTTTTGTAATAAACGACTTATGCTCATTGAACCGTGATCTGTGAACAGTAAAGAACATCACTGAACTAAATATTGAAATGGTTAGTAATGGAGCTAATGATGAGATATAAACAATGTTTTTGGGACTTTTTGGTTTCTGACACTTTTGTATAATTAAGTGTGAACATCAAGGCTGTTCCTCAGAAACGAACATAACAGGAGGGTTAAACATACATGTATCTGCCAGCACAACTGTTCTTCTCTCTGCGAAGTTAAGGAAACTATCGGCTACTTTGCATTTTTTTTACCATGTTTAATGTAACTGTTTGTTGTTTGTTGGTTGTTTTTTTTATGTAACTCTGTAGCTACATTTACTTTATTACTCTTTATATATAGTAGGTCCACAGTAAGGCTGCATTTTGTTCAACCACAGCCAAACACCTTTTAAATCCATTGTTTCTCTTAAAGCTTTTCATCACAATCTGTATTTCTGACTCATTATTGTATTAACATTAGTTTATTATACTAATGTTTAACATTTCTTGCTTTAGCCTAAAAAAAAGTGGTGTGTTTAAAAAAATATTTTTACATAAAAGATAAATGCAATTATTTCCCAAATAAATATTTATTTGAAAATTAAATAATTGGTGCATATAATCACCAAGTCTCAATCGGGTTAACAGAGTTTAAAAACACTTCATCATCCAAGTGCTTAAGGTTTAGAGTCAATCAAGCAGAATTTCAGTTTGCCAAACTTAGTGGGAGGTGGCAACCATCGACTCACCAGCCGCTGCACCGTGTGTTCCCAGAAGAATCACACTCAGCGCAAGGAGCGTCTTCATTTTCTCCTGCAGCATCTACAGCTTCGAGAGAGTGATAACAAACCCAAATACAGGCGTTTTCCTTCAAATGTCGAGAGGGACGCAGAGCTTTGTCAGCCAGTGCCATCGCTGAACTGAGGGCAACGAGTCAGGAGCGTCAACATGATGCTTCATCTGAACCAATACGCATTGAAGGAGAACACAGCGTCATGTAAATCTGAGCTGAACACTGCTCTTAGCTGAGTTTAGCCTATAGGCAGCTTAACATGCTGCACATTTTGTTGGGTTAGTCTATGAGAAAAGAAGAGGGTCCTCATAGCGCCCCCCGCCCCTCTGTGGTTAAGGGTAGAATCAGATTTGAAAACAGAAAGATCTGTTATCAGCCTCAGTCTGAACCAATGGGAATCAAGTGTGAACATGACGTCACTAAAATTTGCGTTAAACTGACAAACTGAGAATGAATAATGAAAGTGAAAAATCGGTTTACTTTAGTCTGTTTCAGAGGGTGGGGAGATATGCAAACTTTGTTTTCTAAACTTTGTCCACATATTGAAGCAGTATTATAATTTGTTGCTCAACATGTAAAATATTTTATGGGCTGATGTGTTGTAATGTGCAGCCATTTGCTTCATGTGTATCTCACTTGTAAGTTGCTTTGGATAAAAACATCTGCAAAACGATTACATGTACATGTCTGAATTTTCTGTGAGGTCAAAGGTCACTGTGAGCTACAGCTCAGCTACAGTAATGTCTCATTCCTGTTCTGCTGTGGAAGTGACAACAACAAAGGGCCAAGTGTGGTGTTTAACTGATTAGTGTCCACAGTGTCATCTGATTCTGAAATAAGAGTTAGGAGAGCAGTTTATCAATATTTATTAAATGTTGTTATAATATATTTAAACTATGACCTCCATTGATTTTGCAAATGAGTTTTGACTTTGTACATTATATCCCCTGATTTCCCTTTTTAAATCGACCTCATGATTCTAAGCCATCATCATCATCATCTACTACATGGTCTGTAAGGGTCAAAGGTTTGGCCACCCTGAATTTGGGGGCCAAAACATTACAAGCACCTCTTTATATAAAGCACTTCAGTGCAGCTATATATGTCATCAGAAAGTCAAGAATGAAACTAAGTCACAATCAGGTGCTAAAACTAACTGTAGCAGATTGATCAATAAATAAAAAAATAAAAATACATACATCAAGTAAAAAAATTATCATAGGATTAGTACAGTTTGCTGCAAATATACACCAACACAATAGACCTGATTTTTCATGTTACAATCAAACATCCCATAAATGTGATTGCATTTTCTTTACAGCTACAATATTATTTTCCACATAGTTTAAAGCAGCTTTGTCTGACAGCAGCTGTTCACAGTTCATGTCTCATATGAAGTCACGGAGGTCAGAGTGTGTGTCTGTGTGTTTTTTAGGGGTTTTTCAATTCATTTATTCATAACAGTGATGATTAAACCTGTATAATTAACACTGTGTTTTACAAGCAGTCATGAAAAAGTTCTTCAGCATTGATGATGATGATGATGATGACAATGATCAAGAACCACACAAAACAACCAACTTAAAGAATCTGCAATGATTTTATTAAACATCAAAAATATATACGTGTTTTTAAAACATCAATACAAATGTTAAATGCACACATAACATCATCTGTGAGCTAAATAACCAACTGATTAACACAAAATTCTCAATTAATCAATCAACAAAGAGCCAATTAATATTTTAAATCCAATCAAGGTTGAGTAATAATCAACACACACATGATGAGCGAGAATTGTAAAATGATAAAAATGTTAAAACTGTGACAACGACATGCAAATGTTTAAAAATGGAACACAAATACAAAGAAATACTTCAAATGGCTCAATATCTGTGTCAATTTGAGATCATTAAGTATCAACATATACAATAATCAGTGAAGGAAATGATTAACACGTATTGTGTAACAGGAAGTATTTTGGTGCATTGGTCATGGACAGAATGTTTGTTCCTCAAACACAAAATAATAATGTTTCATACAGGTCATAGTGATTTAGACAAATTTCTTTTATTTTTGAAACAAGAAAACACTAATTCAGGGTAAAAGGATTTGATCCCAATTTCTTCCAGTGACAATCGCCTCCACTGTTCAGTAAAAGTGATGACTGTCTTTCACCCGTTCAGATCTTACAGTATTTCTTTCCATACAAACGTCTAGCTCTCATCATTAAGCTGTGGTCGTGTTGTCACTTGTTTCACTTTAGCAAAAGTAAAAGAATCAATTAAAAATTTATTATCAGTGTATGCTTGGAATGCACCACGCAGTTTCCCTTTGTCTGTGTGTCTGACGAGCGAATGAGAGACATCAGCCACTCCAGGAATGACGCCTTTGTGTCGGTGGGAGTTTCTGCTGACAAGTAAAAAAACATCACAGTCTGTACAGATGAAGCAGGTGAGAGGAGAAGAACATTTTTTACCAACCAGAACTAAATCCTGTTTGTGTGTTTTCCACCTCCATTGGTCCTGATCACAGCTTTGTCCAGTGTGGTGATGATGTCGTCCCTCACGCCAGAGAGCTGAAACACACAGTCGTATCTCCTCCAGTCTTCAGGTTTGACTGATGAAATGTCCAGATCAACTCTCATCTGGAAGGTTCCATCATGGTTGGGGAGGATCTCTCCATGGTCCACGTCCTCATGAAGCTCCTGTCCATCTTTCCTCCAGAACATTGTGGCTCTGTCAGGGTAGAAACCTGTAGCGTGGCAGCTGACTGGAGAGGACGGAGACTTCTGGAGAAGAGACACTGAGGGGAGAACTAGAGAAGAGAGAGAAGACATATGAAATGTCATATTTACACAAAAAGACCTGTTAAAATTTGATGTAAGAGAATTAAAGAAAATGGACAAAAGGGAGAAAAAGAGAGACAGAGAAATCAAAATGACAGAAAATTAAAAAAATAGTGTAAACAGAAAGTTGTTGCGTTGGTTCTTGTTTATTGTCATGTTTGTGTTTGTGTCCATTAAACTACATCAGGTCATGTGAGTCCACCTGTTCTCAGCAGAGAGCTCCTCCCATAGCTCACATACTTCTTCAGCCACTCAGGACAAATCTGGGTGAGATAGTTCTTCAGCTGTGCTGTGTTTGCTCTGTCATGATCCCACTTGTGTTTGGTGATGACGGCCTGTGGTGTTGGAGCGATCCATGTCTCTGTCCTTATGTCAAATACTATGAAGTCTTCTCCATCGTAACCAACTAGGTCAAACCCATTCAGCTCATCAGTCTCATCGTCCCATTCACAGCCGTACATATACTGGACAATGTGGACACCTGAGAGACAGACACAGACACCTCACAGATCACAGGACATTTATACTGTATAGACAACTGGAGGGGACTAACTCCCCAAACATGCATGAGCTGAAGAAAGCAGTGATACAGGTCCAGCAGAGCATCACGAGATAATATAAGCAGCAACACATGGAGTCTGTGCAAACTTTAGCCACTTTTGAATTGTCTGTGAACAACATGCAGGAATTTACAGTATATAATCACTTGGCATTTACATTATTAGTAAATCTTAAAAATGAAAATATACATGTTTTCATCCTGTTTCTATATACAATGACAAACCTCCAGTTTGGTTGAAGCGTTGCTTTGCGATTTCAATGTTTGCTTTCAACACCGGCCTGTTGCTCACACAGATGTCAGTCTGACGCTGCCAGTACTGTGGATCACCTGCCGTGACTTTGTCCATCCAGTCCTGTTTGGGGACGTTCCTGCCGGTGCTGCTGTCACAGTGACTTATCTGAACTCCATCGACCAAACCAACAGACACATAGTCTGGGAGGTCTGGGACTTGTGACGAGCCAGTGTAGAAATACTTCAGAGAGTGAGTCACTGTAAGAAAACCACTGAACACTGTTAATTTCCTCTATGTTATTCAGTCAGAACCAGACTAACGTAAAATTCTTTCCTTGCTCTCTTTCATATGATGACCATGTCTTATAAAATGTGGATTTGGACATAAAAATATCAAATGAATCCAATAGTTCACTCATGCTTTTATGTACTTTTCTCATCATGTCTTTTGCAGATTCTAAAAACAGGTGATAGATCTTTAAACACGTGTGTTATCAGTTAGCAGACGTACTGAGTCCACTCTTAATGCTTGTCAAAATGTTTTTGTCCCAGATACAGTCAGCACAGAAAGAATTCTGGAAGAAATGTAGAAAAAAGTTTAAAATGGAAAAAAACACTATTTATCCCCAATAATCGAAACATTGTAATCCATTATTTACTCAGCAAAAACATGATTGTCAAATATTTTGCAAATGAATAAAAAATAGAAAAGTGAAAAACCTCGTTTACAAAAGTATTCACACCTACTTTGGATCAGTCTCATCAGACCACAGAATCTTTGTCCTCATGGTCTTAAAGTCCTTTCAGTGTTGCTTGACAAATTTCTGTCTGATCAATGAAGGTCTGATTCATGGAGTCTAATTGAGATGTTCATCCTTCTGCAGGTTCTTTCTTGTCTGGAGTGAACTTCTGTAGCCTTGTTAAAGTGACGTTTGGGTTCCTGGTCACCTCCCTGACCAAATCCCTCATTGGCTGGTCACTCAGTTTGGACTGACACAGTATTGAGTCCATCATGCTCCTGGGGACACTCGGAGCTTTAGAAACAGTTTTTCTGGCCTTGTCCTGATATGTGCCTCAGTACAAAATGTTAACATGGACGTCTACAGACAGTTCTGTGGACTTATGTGTGAATTATACAGTGTTACAGGTCTGTGCTTTTCCAAACTATTCAGTTTGCAACACGTTCGAGACGTTCTACTGTAGATTCATGTCTAGAAAACTCAAGGCAAACAGATTAAACCTGACCAACACTGGACTGCTACAGGAAAGTGTCTGAATACTTATGTAAATCAGAGATTTCTGTTTGATTTATAATTAATTAGCATCTTTTTACATTATGTTTTCACTTTGTTATTATTCAATGATGTGTTCAAGTTGCAAATGTAAGAAGAAAAAAACACCCACAATTTTTAAAAGCTGTTTATACAGAATATGAGCTTCACTTCCTGCCAAAAACATCAAGATTAGTAAAAATACATTATTATTAAACAAGATTTAACATGAACTTCAAAACACTGTTGTAAGTCCTGGAACTAAACATCAGGAAAACTGTTAAAACCCTTCATAAGTATTTTTTTCTTGTTTACCTCTATTTACTTTGTGCACAGTGTTTAACTCACCTGCAGCTGTGCCCTGTATTCCAAGGAGAATCAGAAGAATCATGGTCTTCATCACGACCTGTTGATTTAAATCTGTGATTCTCCTAAAATGAAACTGTTCTTTAGCTCAGAGAGAGAGACCCCTCGAGTTTGCGCTGCCCCAAAATGAACGAACTGATCTTTTCTATTGGTACTTTGGAGAGTTTGATTTGAATGGATTACATTACTGATACACTCCCTCCAGTAAATGATCAATACAAACAGGAGCTTTACATGGACCCTCAGCCTGCTCCATATGCTGAAGAACACCACACAAACCCAGTAGGACATTCAGGTCTCACCATTTCCCAAAGTCAGACAGTGGAGTCAGACTCTGGAGAGACTCACTGCTGCTGTTCAGCAAAACTGACCAAGGTTAACCAGCTAGAACCAACTAGTATTTATTGGCATTTCCACTACACACAGGTCTTGGCTTGTGTCAGGGTTTGTTCTCAGCTCTCAGATTGTGCTTCCCTCCTTTAGAATTGCGGTTCTCATAGCGCCCCCTCTCTGTGGTTAAGGGCAGGATCGGGTGTGATTCAGGTTATTGTGAAGGGAAACATACAGTAACAAAGTGGAAACAACACATATGATGTTAGTGTGTCTGAAATGATCTGAAATCACTGAAGCTGTGCCAGAAAACCTGAGGTACTGATACATTAGGGGTCTCGATCTGGTCCGTACAGACGGGGGAACACTAGAACTTCCCAGCAATAACTGGAGCATGTCTGAACTGAAGGGAAAACAGGAAATGTCATCAGCCTCAGTCTGAGCCAATGGGAATTTAGTGTGAACATGACGTCACTTAAATCTGGGTTAAACTGACAAACTGAGGTTATAAATGAAAGTGAAAGTAGAATCTGTTTATTTTAGTCTGTGTCAGAGGGTGGAGAGACATGCAGACAAGCAGTATTCTAACTTATTGCTCACATTGTATAATATTTTGCAGATTGATGTGTTGTAAACTGCAGCTATTTGCTTCATTTGTACCTCACTTTTAAGTTACTTTGGATAAAAACATCTGTGATGTCAAAGGTCACTGTGGGCTACAGATCAGATCCTGTAGACTTTGTGAGGCTGCAGTAAAGTCTTATTTTCTTCTTTTGTTGCATAGTAACTGACAACAACTAAGGGCCAGTTGTGGTTTCACTCATATTGCACTGAATAAACGTGATAGCGTGCTCCCTCCAGTGGTTCAAAGCTCTAGTTAAAGTGCATGAATCAGCAAGTTATTTAACAGATTAGTATCATGTAAATATAAAATAAGAGTCAGAAAAACAGTTTATCAATTCATAGTAAATGTGTTTATATTGTGTTTAAACTACTATATCAGTTCATTTGCCTTTGGCACAAATGTTAAGACATTAAATAATTTACTTTGTTCAGAAACTTTACGAAAGAAAAAGCTGAGATCTCTAAAAAGAGCAGGAAGATTCAGTCAATAAACTCAACATCAGATCAACTGATGTGGACGTGGAGCTCAAAACTGCTTAAACACAAGACGTTTGTATAATACGTTGAGACTCTGAGAGCTTATTTGACCTTCTTCTGTATTAAGACTGAAGGTTTTTATACAGCAGTGAACAAATACAGCAGCACATTTAATTCCTGCTTTGTAAACAAGAGCATTTTAAAAGGAACAGTGGCTCTAAAAGTCACTAGTGAAAATACTTATTTTTTAGATTTATTTCATTACAAACATGTTTGGTTAACAATTTCAGTTGAGTTGAATCCTTTAAAAATATACATGAATGTCAGAATATCATAATATTGAATAATACAAATGTTCAGTAAGGTTGAGGTCAGGTCACTGAAGTAAGTCCACACACAGAAAACAACTATGAATCTCAAATAAACAAAAAAACCAATGGATGATTTTTCACTGGGTTTTCTGAAGCATTTGATTTATTAATATATTTCTAATCTGTGCATGTTTTAGTAAGATGGGAGATTTTCCACAATCACTACAGCACCAACTGTCTGACAGAGCAGATCTCAAAGAAAAATATCAAATGCATAGGATGATATGAAAAGCTTTGAGAAAACATTCAAAAGACAGACAATACAAAAGAAATTTATGGCAAAAGCCATGTTATAGAAACATAATTTAAGGTTAGATTTACAGTATTAAATACAGTGAGGCTGCAAAGTTTGTGAAGCCTTTAAATTTTCTCTATTTCTGCATGAATTCGACCCACAACATGATCAGATTCACACACAGGGCGTAAAACTTGATGAAGGGAACGTAACTAAACAAATGAGACCAAACATTACACTTATCCATTTATTTATTGTGCATCAGTTCATTTGAGGAGGAAATTTCAGTCAAGTGTTTGACTCCATGTAGTGACAATCAGATGCGTCTTATAATAGCAGAGAAAGTTGGTTCTTTCACTACCTGACTATCAAAGTCTGATCTTGGCAACACAGGTTTGAGAAAGTGTGTCATGGTTCATACAAAGGGGGTTTCTGAAGACCCCAGGAGAAGAGCTGCTGATGCTCACCAAATGTCCAACCTTCCAGTTTCTGACACCTGATCCAGATAATCAGCCCTGGGTAGTTCAGGAGTAGCTGGACAACATGCAGGGCTGTGGTCCTCGAGTCCCAGACTTCACCACTGTCCTATATCCATCAAACAGCTGTACAGATGACAGATCATTTATTCACCATCACAGAGAACAACGACACACCGGCAGCAATTCAATTCAATTTTATTTATATAGTGCCAATTTACAACAAAGTTATATCACGGCCCTTTACAGAATAAAGTCCAGAGTACACAAGTATGTAGAAGCAACCCAACAAATCCCCTTGAACACGCTCTAGGCAACAGTGGAGAGGAAAAACTCCCTTTTTGAGAGTTTTTTGTTTTTGAGAGGAGGGAGTTTTTCCTCCCCACTGTTGCCTAGTACTTGCTCATGGGGGATTTGTTGGGTGCCTTTTTTTTCTACACATCTTTACTATTGAATTGAACTGAACATAATTTTAGGAACATGATGATGGAATGTTTTGAAAATCCTTGTGACTTAACACTTCTGATGAACTGTTCCTACTTTTGCTTAGCCCTGATGAATCCTGACCATATTTAGTTATCATAGAAAGTTGTTGTTCCTTTTAAGTTATAGTTTGTGGGAATGTTTTTGAATGAGAGTGAGTGTTTTTCTTGTTGTGTGGATCTGTGTGTCTGAGTTATAGATGCCCTGTCTGATTGGCTGATTGGGGGCAGTACCGGAAGCTGATTGGTCCATCCTACACTTCCTGAAGTTTAAAAAGTATGATTCCCACCAGCCACACTGGCTTCTCTGGCCACAGCACCTGTTTCCTGGCCTTGGCCTCCAAAGTTTTTTGAGTGGTGCAAACATTGGAAGGGTTTTATTAGAAGTAATTATTCTGGATATTTGGATTATTGGATTGTTGGGCCTCATGCCACAGTGTTTGTCAGCCCCTAGACAGGGGCGTAACAATCACCAGACAAGGAGTGGACAACATCAGAGTTTAAAGACAGCAGGTAGGAGTGTGACTTTATTCAACATCTGCTCTCTGGACTGATTCTTAGAAGAAGAGACTTTAAAAAGTTTTACAGTTGTGTCGAACATGTGTACAATTTACATTTTATTCAGTAGTTAATATCTTTAGTCTCTGAATGTTTGATTAAGCATTAAGTTTTTATGTTCTAACCCTTTAGCTGTTTAATTTATGACTTAATACTTTTAAAACAAAACACTTACAGTCAATCAGATTGTTCATCTGTGACCCCACAGCATATACACAATGCAAACTATTTTAAAAGTGTGAAAATGGGTGAAGCAAAGCAAAAACGTTATTATATTTATGATGTAATTCCCCCTCTTTCATCAAAATGTATCCCTGTATAAGTGCAGCACCAAAGGAAAATCTCACTTGTTTTTACATTTTTTGTGGAGGATTTTACAAATACCAACATAATCTGATTCATTTTGTAAAACAACAAAGTTTAACGCAGTATATCTCTTTAGGAAAATGAAATACAAATATGGTCCAGGCACCACACTGGTTCTAACATAGAAAGTCGTCCACTTAAAGCTGGAGGTTGTAACAAAGACTGTGATATGGTTTAAGAATTACAAGAAATGTCTTTAATTTCATTACAATATTGTTCACTGGTTTTTAAATAAAAAAACATCTCAGACTAATATTAAGTAAGGCCTTTTTAATCTTCAGTAGAGCTGACTTTTGAAGTAAAAATAGTATTTGTATGTCATGTCCACTCTCTGGATGTTAACTGCTCTAGCTGCATATATGTTCCTGCACAAGTCCATCACTCTTTGGTCTAATCCACGGTAAATGGTAAATACTCTGCTAATATAGCACTTTTATCCAAAGTGACAGGACTGTATTCATCCTCTGCTCCGTCAAAGATTAACCCCACAGCCCTGTGCTCTCACGTACTGTGATCTGTTGCTGACGTAGTCTAGACGACCGATTTGTCTTAAAATGTGATGGTTATACAGAGTTGAAGGAGAAGTTACACAGCAGGTCTGCACAGGCCTTGAGGACTCTGGAGCTGATCTCTGGACCACTGAGATAGGTGGTTAGGAGAAGGGGGGACTGAACTAAAGAGAGGGGTCCGGGCAGATGGGATGCTGGAGCTGAGTGAGCTGCCTGAGGATTAGAGAAACAGTCAAATCTGTTAAAAACAAATAAAACAAAAAGTTTTATTCACTCTGATAAATATACACAGAATAAATAGAAAAACTGTCAAATATTGTAAACATAAAAAAACAGTGCAACTTCATTTGACTTTATCCAACTATTTAATCCAACACATAAAGTTATTTAGAGGAAGTCTCTTGAATTTCTAAATACTCACATAACCAGAGCAAAAACATCCCTTGCACCTAAATATTAACAGAAAATAATTTTTTAAAACATTTCTATTTTAAATCTCAGCTATAATTAAAAAAATGGAAAACAAACCAAAAGATTCAGTGTAATTAAAAAAAATTCCAACGTACTCTTAAGAGGAGAGAGGAAAAAACTCAAAGACATAAATTACTTTGCCTTTAGGCCTAATGAGAATCAAAGAAAGTCTTTATCTTTTATAAGTTTTAAGGAAATATACAAGCAGAATATTTACACAATTGGATTTTTTTTTTTTTTTTTTACTGATGTCTATATTTTGTGTATGTGCTGAATGTCTAGGACAGATTTGTAATTCTCCCCAGTAAACTCGAGTCTTTGTTCCTGTGCCCCTGTTTCAGTTAACTGGTCTATCAACAAAATAATTGTTATCTCAAGGTTCTTTTTATATAGTTTCATGCAGTTTTGTTCACCACATCAAGTAACTCACAGTTTTCAGGGTTGGAGTTTGTTCTTTAGTTTGTTGGTTTGAGTTGTTCCATGGAATCAATGCTGCTGACAGCTGTTAAATCAGAAACACAGTGTTACTTCAGATCCTAACACTGAAACATTTCCAATCCAGAAATGTGTAAAGAACAGATTGCATGTCTGGTCTGAGGAAAGAAAATGAAACTTTGATGTTTGGCGGAAATAAAAAGACAAAAACAAACAAACAAAAAAAACAAACAAATTATTTCAGTTGTTACAGTTGAAAATGCCAAAGCTCGTTACTTTCTTTACTGTGATGGTCGTCTCCTCTATACGGACTTAATCTAGTGAATTGTTTGGCTCCTACCTGCACATTACTGTTTTTTTTTAAAACAACCCTTCCAGCTTATAGTGTATGATAAACAGATTTTGTAGTTTCACTTTGTAATAATTCAAGATTTAAAGATTCAAGATTCAAATAACTTCATTAAGATGGAAGAACACTTGTCACAAATGTTGCTGAAAAAGCATGAGAGAAAGAACTTTAATAAAAATTTAAAAATCAACATGCAAAAAAACAAAAATCTAGTATGCAATGAATGAAGTGTCATGATGTGCAATGCAAAGTAATAAATAATAATGGTCAAAAAGTTGGATGTAAAGATGTGATGATGATGATGATAATAATGATAATAACAGTAAATTAACAGCACAATTAACATTCATGACTGTGTTTGTGTTTTCATCTCTCACCAGCTCTCGTCTTCTTTCTGTAAATGATGAATCCAATCAGACCAATGAGGACGACAAGAACAACTACTGCAACGATGGCGATGATCATGTTCATGGATGTTTCTGTTGAACAAACAAGAATCAAATCACATCCTGTACAGATGAAGCAGCTCAGAAGAGAAGAATCTAATATAGAGACACACAGACCATATTTGTTTGTTTGTCCTGTATTTATACTGTAATTACATTATGTATCATTGTTAATCCTGATCAGCCTTTGTTATTTGTGTAAGTCTGTTTTGAATTCTCTCCCATAAGTTTGTTTGGTACCATGTGTAAAAATAATATGAGCATCTGACAATTTAAGTTATTTTAAAGTGTCAGCATACAGTATCAGACCGATTTAATCATCTTCTTCTTTCTTTTCCTTTGGGCTGTTCCCTTTCAGGTGTCACCACAGCGAATCATGTGCCTCCATCTAACTCTGTCCTCTGCATCCTCTTCTCTCACACCAGCTAACTTCATGTCCTCCCTCACTACATCCATAAATCTCCTCTTTGGTCTTCCTCTAGACCTCCTGCCTGGCAGCTCCAACCTCAGCATCCTTCTACCGATATATTCACAGTTTCTCCTCTGAACATGTCCAAACCACCTCAATCTGGCCTCTCTGACTTTATCTCCAAACATCTAACATGAGCTGACTACATCTTTCCTTTCATTCTCGCTGATTCTCTTTTATCACACAACACACCTGACACTTTTCTCCACCCGTTCCAACCTGCCTGCACTCGCCTCTTCACCTCTTTTCCACACTCTCCGTTGCTCTGAACCGTTGACCCCAAGTACTTAAAGTCCTGCACCTTCTTCACCTCTGCTCCCTGTAACCTCACCGTTCCCCCTGGGTCCCTCTCATTCACACACATGTATTCTGTCTTGCTGCGGCTAAGCTTCATTCCTCTGTTTTTCAGAGCAGACCTCCACCTCTCTAGACTTTCCTCCATCTGCTCTCTCCTCTCACTACAAATCACAGTGTCATCTGCAAACATCATAGTCCATAGAGATTCCTGTCTAACCTCATCTGTCAGTCTGTCCATCACCAGAGCAAACAAGAAGGGGCTCAGAGCTGATCCTTGATGCAGACCCACCTCCACCTTGAACTCCTCTGTCACACCTACAGCACCTCACCACGGTCTTACAGCTCTCATACATGTCCTGCACCACTCTAACATACTTCTCTGCCGCTCCAGACGTCCTCATACAATACCACAGCTCCTCTCTCTGCACCCTGTCATACACTTTCTCTAAATCTACGAAGACACAATGCAACTCCCTATGAACTTCTCTGTACTTCTCCATCAGCATAATCAAAGCAAATACTGCATCTGTTGTACTCTTTCTAGGCATGAAACCATATTGCTGCTCACAAATGTTCACCTCTGCCCTTAGCCGAGCTTCCACTACTCTTTCCCACAACTTCATTGTTTGGCTCATCAGCTTTATTCCTCTGTAGTTGCCACAGCTCTGCACATCTCCCTTGTTTTTAAAAATGGGCACCAGTACACTTCGCCTCCAGTCCTCAGCATCTTCTCACTCTCCAAGATCCTATTAACTAGTCAGAAACTCTACTGCCACTTTTCCTAGACACTTCCATACCTCCACAGGTTTGTCATCAGGACCAACTGCCTTTCCGCTCTTCATCCTCTTCAACGCCCTCCTCACTTCACACGTACTAATCTTTGCTACTTCCTGCTCCACACCAGTCACCTCTTCTACTCTTTGTTCCCTTTCATTTTCCTCGTTCATCAACTCTTCAAAGTTCTCCTTCCATCTTCCCATCACACTCCTGGCACCTGTCAATACATTTCCATCCTTATCTTTAATCACACTAACCTGCTGCACATCCTTCCCATCTCTATCTCTTTGTATGGCCAACCTGTCCAAATCCACCTCTCCCTCTTTAGTGTCCAACCTAACATACAAGTCCTCATATGCTCTTTGTTTGGCCTTTGCCACCTCTATCTTCACCTTACGCTGTATCTCCCTGTACTCCTGTCTACTCTCTTCAGTCCTCTCAGTGTCCCACTTCTTCTTAGCTAGCCTCTTTCTCTGTATACACTCCTGAACTTCCTCGTTCCACCACCAAGTCTC
Organism: Channa argus; assembly: GCF_033026475.1. Taxonomy (NCBI): domain Eukaryota; kingdom Metazoa; phylum Chordata; class Actinopteri; order Anabantiformes; family Channidae; genus Channa; species Channa argus. Next base: position 7,219,107 of record NC_090197.1, read on the forward strand.
CTTGTCCGCTTTCCTCTTTCCAGATGACACACCGAGTACCCTCCTACCTGTCTCCCTGATCAAATTAGCTGTAGTAGTCCAGTCATCTGGAAGCACCTCCAAACCACCCAGATTCTGTCTCAGCTCCTCCCCGAAAACTACACAACATTCTTCCCTTTTCAACTTCCACCACTTCGTCCTCTGCTCTGCCTTTGTCCTCTTCATCTTCCTCACCACCAGCATCATTTTACACACCACCATCCTGTGTTGTCTGGCTACACTCTCCCCTACCAATGCTTTATAGTCACTGATCTCTTTCAGATTACAACGTCTACACAAGATGTCGTCCACCTGAATGCTTCTACCTCCGCTCTTGTACGTCACCCTATGTTCCTGCCTCTTCTGGAAGAAAGTGTTCACAACAGCCATTTCCATCCTCTTTGCAAAGTCTACCACCATCTGTCCTTCTGTGTTCCTGTCCTGAAGACCAAACCTGCCCATAACAGTCTCATCACCTCTGTTCCCTTCACCTACATGCCCATTGAAATCTGCACCAATGACAACTCTCTCACCAATTTCCAGCTTCAGACTCATCAACCTGTCTTATACTCTAATCACCTCTAGAACATTCCTCACAAAATCCTCTTTCAGGATAACTCCTACTCCATTTCTCCTCCTATCTGACCCATGGTAGAACAACTTGAACCCTGCTCCTAAGCTTCTAGCCTTGCTACCTTTCCGACTGGTCTCCTGGACACACAGTATGTCCACCTTCCTTCTCTGCATCATGTCAATCAATTCTCTATCCTTCCCTGTCATAGTCCCAACATTCAAAGTCCCTACTGTCAGTCCTACATTCTTAGCTTTCCTCATCTCTCTCTGCCTACGAACACACCTTCCTCCTATTAGTCAAATTTCCACCGGTACCCTGTAGGTCAACAGCACCGGTGGCGGTCGTTGTTAACCCGGGCCCTGACCGATCCAGTATGGAAGTCATTGTCACGATTCGCATGTTTGATTTGGCATGTGTTTTACGTCGGATGCCCTTCCTGCCACAACCCTCTGCATTTATCCAGACTTGGGACTGGCACAAGAAGACACTGGCTTGTGCCCCCTTGCGGTTGCATTTATCAGACCGATTTAATCATACATACAGTAAATACAGTAGATTTATCATAAAACATCTCCCTACACATTTTCAAAAACCAAGTAGTGGTTAAATTAGTGGAGAAGCTACATTTGTTTTACAATAATTTGTGTTGCATTGCTACATGGTTCTGTATTCATCAAATTAAACCGTGGACAGGCTGCATAAAAAAGTCTTTGTGGACAACACATTTTAAAGAAACACATTTTAAAGAATTCCATAAACTAAAAAGTTAAAAAAAACCTTTTACCTATTTGTGTAGCTTTTGTTTCATACTGATTTAGACTTATTAAATTACAAATTAAAAAAACAGGGTGAAAAACTGACCAAAAAAATAAAATCATACAGACAGAGAAAGTACCATTTAACACATGAAGAGCAGGATCATCAAAGCAAATTAAATGTGTCGTAAAACTTATTCAAACCTACCACTGGTCCTAATCACTGATTTGTCCAATTGGATGATGTCGTCCTTCACACCAGAGAGTTGAAACACACAGTCGTATCTCTTCCAGTCTTCAAGTTTGACTGATGAAATGTCCAATTTCATGCTCATCTGGAAGGTTCCATCATGGTTGGGGAGGATCTCTCCATGGTCCATGTCCTCATGAAGCTCCTGTCCATCTTTCCTCCAGAACATTGTGGCTCTGTCAGGGTAGAAACCTGTAGCGTGGCAGCTGACTGGAGAGGACGGAGACTTCTGGAGGAGAGACACTGAGGGACGAACTGGAGGAGAGAAGAGAACAATTTGTCATTTCTTTATTATTTGCTGCATATTAATATTGTGATTCCTTTTTAATGTAATATGGGGAGACAAGAAAAAAAGACAAGAAGAAATGTGTTAGGGAGAGAGAGAGATTTAAAACTGGACCGTAAGTGTCCAGAAAAAGTGAATGTAAACAGAATGTAGCGAACAGAGGTGATAAAGAGTGAAAGAGGAAACAGTAAAAAGAAGGAGGCAGAAAGTTGTAGAGAGGTGAGAGGGAAAATGTGAGAAATGAAAAAGTGTATAAAGTGAGACATACACGTAGTGGGTCAGTGTATATTGTTATATGTAAATTATACTTTGGTTAGTGTTGGTTTGAAACAGAGGAACTGTGTGAGGATAGTTGTGTTCATAAAACTGCATCTTCTCATGTGGTTCTACCTGTTCTCAGCAGAGACCTGCTCCCATAGTTCACATACTTCTTCACCCACTCAGGACAAATCTGGGTGAGATAGTTCTTCCTATTTTCTAGGAGTGCTTTGCTATGATCCCACTTGTTTTTGGTGATGACAGCCTCTGGTTTTGGAGCGATCCATGTCTCTGTCTTCAGGTCAAATACTATGAAGTCTTCTCCATCATAACTATACTGACGATAAGCAGTGACCTCATCAGTGTCATCATCCCAGTCACAGCCAAACATCACCTGGACAATGTGAACACCTGAGAGAGAAACAGTCTTCAGTAAACCAGAGTGTGATGTCAGCATAGTCACAGATCTACCACAGAGACACAAGATGTTCATCTTCTGCTGTCACAGCTTCTATGGGAACAAATCACATCCAGTCACCTGAACAGTGCTGATAGACAAGATAGACACAGAGAGGAAGAGACTGCTTCAAAGATTCAGATTCTAGAACAGTCCATATTCTGTCTTTACCACAAAGACACACTGATCCATCAAGACCACAAATTTAAACACTTCAGTCTAAAATATTAATTTTAATAGTAAATCTATTCTATCAAATTAAAAAGGAACCAATATTTAGGACGTTTTCTTGGTAAAAGGTGATTATCTGATTATCAGTAGTATTTATTTCTGTTACATGATTAATTGTTTTTCCACTGCTCCTCTCTCCTCACGTCTTTTCCCTCAGTTCATGTTTAGTGGGACGAACTAAGACGAAACGTTTAGAAGTAACTTGGGATGCAGACGCTGGCATCTGCTCATGTGAATCTTAAAATCAGATTTACTTAAAAAATATATATTTTCAGAAATTTAATTCCAGCCTCATTAATTCACTTCCCGTCAGTTAATCTCAGTCCTTCTCTCCTGTTCATCTCATTTGTGACTGAGCTGTAAAACCAGGTTAGTCTGTAAACTAACGTCACATTTCCAGTTAGTTTGTTGTTTGTCTGTGTTTTTATTATTATCTGTGTACAAAGTGTTGCATTATTGAAGCCACGACTCAGCTAAAATGATGATGTGCATTGTGTTGCTGGTTGTGTTTGACTTTAACGTGTGTCGACTGCAGCTGCTGAAATCCAGACGTGTGTGTTTCAGGAGGTTTGTGTGTGTGTGGAGTGAAGCTGGTTTCTCTTCAATCTGACCTGTGTGACATCAAACGGTTCTGATTAATGCTCAGAAAGACTTTAGTTCATTGTAGCCAAATGTTTCCTGTTTATTCCAACAGACTGTGGCTTTGTCACTAAGTTAAATGGAGGTTTCTGAAGAGGATCCTGGACCCGGATCATCAGCCTCTGGAGGATCAACATCCGCTCTAACACAATATTCCAACATTGAGGTTGAGGTTATTAACGAAAGTAAAACTACTCTAAGCTGAGTTTATCCTTGGTAGGTTAACATGCTGCACATTTTGTTGGGTTAGTCCATGAGAAGAGATCTGCATATAAATATTCTAAGAGGAAGTTTTCACCTAGAGACAAAAATGTAGTGATGGGTGGAAACTACGCACGAGCAATGTTACAAATTCTTAGAAAGACTTAAGATTTTTTTTAAAGTGAAAAAGAAAGTTGCCTTTAACCAGTAAAATGCAGTAACAAAAGTAAGACTACCCATGAATCATATTCAGAAAATGTGAATATTAGATTATAATAGCTACATGTTGTAGCTGATATGTTGTAGCTGATTTTATTTATGTATTGGCCAACTATTGAGGAGTTTGCGAATTTCTCCCCAGAGATCAAAAAGCATAATCTTATAATGATGCACCATAATTTATCATAAAAACAACAGTATCTGATATCAACAACTGTGGCTTCATTCATGTTCGACTGATTAAATGTGGTTAAGTGCTTCCCCCCAGTGGTGAGCAGCAGCATTCTCTCGTTGTGGAGGCCAGAGATACAGTTTTATTTGAAAAACATTAATGACTTTGGGGTATGAGATTACATTTAGAAAATCAGTTTATTCTTTTTCACGTCCATAATCAAAATGCTATTTTCAAAATATTTTTTATTCAAAGTCAGATTATTTAATTGACCTACATCCAGTGGTGGATGAAGTAATCAAAAAGTGTACTTAAGTAAATAACAAACAATAATGTAATCTAGTAAAAGAAGTACCTGCTGAAATTTCTACTTAAGTAAAAGTAAGTACATGATCTATATTTTACTTATTAAAAGTAATAAATGTAGAACTACTTGACTATTTTTGTTTCTCTGTAATTTTCTGTGGACCAGTGCTGTTTGTGGGGGACATAAACTAATTAACAGTAATAGACGTAAATGACAGTTTGAAGCTGATTAACTATATGATCTAATGCTTTTTCAGATTTATTTCTAAACTACTAATAGTGAGTGAGAAGAAGTGGTAGGCAACGACAAGTTCAAGTTCAGGAAGCCAAAGAGTAAAATGACTGCACTCCCGCTCACTTTAATTATTGCTAATATATCAAATAATTATTTTAAATCAAACCATGGGAGGAGAAATTGACACTATGTCTGTCTCTCTAGTCATTTGTTTTTATAAAAAAATGGAAAATGTTTTTTATTGTGAAATGTGTAAAGTGGCGTGATTGTAACTTTGATTAGAAATGTAGTGGAGTAAAAAGTATAGATATTTGCTCGTAGATGTAGTGGAGCAAAAGTCAAAGTAGCCAGAATACGATCTACTTAAAGTAAAGTACAGATACATGAAAAATGTATTTAAGTACATTAACAAATGACTTGTACTTACTTTCCACCAGTGCCTACATCTCACATTCGGAACAAATACATAAATAAATAAATAACAGTGCATGTTATATATGTCAGACAATAAAATAGAATAAAAAATTACATAAATTCAATCCCAGAATCAGATCAGCTTCTTTGGACCAGTGCAGTGTGTTACAATGTTCCACTGGCCCAGAAAAACATCTACAAAACAAATTATCAATCCCCAGTGCAACAAGTATTCTGAACAGCAAAAAATAGACTTCATCCTTTTGTTCTTTTAACTGGTTGGGTATTTTGTATTGTATGTAAAACATGTGAATTGTGGAACCTTGTCAATAAGGAATTTCTGTCACCAGTTGGGACAGACAATAAAGTTTATCCTATCTTACACTGCACACCCTGGGTTTCTGTTACAACTCAGAAAGCTACCACAAGCAAACGTCTTCGCTGACTGGTTAGATGCATCAGTAATGAGAACGGGGAGGGATTCATATCTGTGGTAGAGAGCTTTATACAGTGGTTCACAACAACTGCTTAAAGCTCAGTATCAATAAACTGGAAGATTTGGTTGCAGACCTTAGGAGGAGCAGACGACGATGGTGGACAAGATCAGTGCCATCCAGGACAACTTGTCTCACCCACTCTACAATAAACTGTGGAAAAGGGGGAAGCTCATTCAGACAGAATGACTCAGCCATGAGACTGTACAAAAAAGATCTATGCACCGTATATAAAAACACCCCAATCTCCACATATAAAACACTCCAACACCCAACATTGTAATAAACATACTAAAGGGATATCATCTAACTCAGTGGTGGCATCCATTTATCAAAACATCATAATGACCCATGAAGTTATATCAAACCAGGTAAAATTTAGTAAAACAAACAAGATTTTAAAAAGTATTTAGTTTTAATGAAAGGCTTTCTATATTACTGCATATTGTAACATGAACCTCAGATAAAATACAAATAAACAGATTCAATTCAATTCAATTCAATTCAATTCAACTTTATTTATATAGCGCCAATTCACAACAAAGTCATCTCAGGGCACTTTACAAAATAAAGTCAAGATTATAAAGATGTATAAAGAGAACCCAACAATTCCCCCTGGAGCAAGACATAGGCAACAGTGGAGAGGAAAAACTCCCTTTAACGGAAGAAACCTCCAGCAGAACCAGGCTCAGGGTGGACGACCATCTGCCTCGACCGTTTGGGGTGAGTGGAAAGTGGAGAGAGAAAAGAACAGAGCAACAAAAAGCAACAACAAAACATTGGGCAGATTGGTAGGACCAGTAGCTGCAGGCTGGAAGACACACAGCTTCAAAGCTGGGGATTGGGGCCTTATCGATGACTCTAGCACTGCTGTACATGAAGATCTATCTGTAATTTTCGGGGGAGGATCTGGTGAATTCTTTCTCTAATAGCTACAATTTTATTCATAAAGAAGCTCATGAAGTCATTGCTGCTCAAAGGGAATAGTAGACTCAACAGAACTATGGCTCTTACTCAGCCTGGCTACAGGGCTGAACAGAAACCGGGGGTTGTTCTTGTTTTCTTCTATTAATGATGAATAATATGCTGTTCTGGCATCACAGAACTTTTTTGTACATTTTTAAACTATTTTTCCAGGCTAAATGAGATTCTTCTAAATTTCTGGAACCACTTCCTTTCTAACTTTCATGTTGCCTGTTTTAAGTTGCGTGTTTGTGAACTATACCATGGAGATAACCTCTGCTGGTTTACTGCCTTCTTTTTTAGAGGGGCAACACTATCGAGTATTGTACGTAGTGAGGCTGCAGAATTGTCAACAAGATAATCTACTTGTGCAGGAGTAACATTAAGGAGGCTACTTTCCATTGTATTAACATATGGTGAAGCAAATGATGAAGAAATAATTTCTTTAAATTTGTTGACAGCTTTTTCACTTAAGCATCTGCTACAGTGGAACTTTTTCCTAACTGCTGTATAGTCTGTTATTGTAAATTCAAATGTTATTAAAAAATGGTCAGACAGAAGAGAGTTGTGAGAAAATATTGTTAAATTATCAGTTTCAATGCCATACGTAAGGACAAGGTCTAACGTGTGACTAAAACAGTGAGTGGGTTTATTTACATTTTGGGAAAAACCAATTGAATCTAATAATGAATTAAACGCAGTGAATGTTTAAGTCACCCACTATAATGACTTTATCTGTACTAAGCACTAAATCAGATAGAAAATCAGAAAATTCAATCAAAAACTCTGAATAAGGGACTGGAGGATGGTACACAATAACAAATAATAGTGGTTTTTGAGTTTTCCAGTTTGGGTGTGAAAGGTTAAGAGTAAGGCTTTCAAATGAGTTATAACTATGTTTAGGTCTAGGAATTATTGATAAGCTAGAGTGAAATATTGCTGCTACTCCTCTATCTCAGCCTGTGCTTCTAGGAACATGATAATTAATATGACTTGGGGGGTTGACTCATTTAAACTGACATATTCTTCCTGCTGCAACCAAGTTTCAGTGAGACAAAATAAATCGAATTGATGATCATTTATTAAGTCATTTACTAACAGAGATTTAGAAAAGAGATATCTGATATTTAATAATCCACATTTAATAGTTTTGGGGTTTTGTTCTGTAAGGAGTAGTCTTAACTTTTATTAGTTTATCATGATTAACTCCTCTTGTTGTCATATTTAGTTTATGTAATTTAGTTGGTCGGGGAACAGACACAGTCTCTATAGGTATGTGGGAGTTGTGGGGGGGTGACGGTTGTAAGGACACTGCAGAGAGACGTGTAGGACTGGATCTCTGCATCCTAGGCTCAACTCTGGATTGTCATACTTTTGGTTGTTTAATAAAACCAGCCATATTTCTGGATAAGAAAGCTGCACCATCTAAAGTAGGATGGATGCCATCTCTCCTAATCAGCCTAGGTTTTCCCCAAAAACGTTTCCAATTGTCTATGTAGCCCACATCGTTTGCTGGACACCACCTAGACAGCCAGCGGTTGAATGACGAAATGCGGGTGTACATGTCGTCACTGGTCAGATTTGGCAGGGGGCCAGAGAAAACTACGGAGTCCGACATGATTTTTGCAAAGTTACACACCGATTTAACGTTCATTTCAGTGACCTCCGATTTGCGTAATCGGGCGTCATTAACTCCCACGTGAATAATAATATTACTTTATTATTTTTATTATTACTTTATTATATTTCCGTTTATCTTTAGCCAGGAGTTTCAAATATGATTCAACGTCGCCCGCTCTGGACCCAGGAAGACATTTGACTACAGCCGCTGGAGTCTAACTTCACGTTTCTGACTATGGAGCTGCCAATTACCAGAGTTGGTTTCTCAGCAGGTTTGTCGCTGACTGGGGAAAATCGATTAGAAACGTGAACCGACTGGTGCTGAACCTCGGGCGTCTGTTTAGCATTAGATCTCTTACGAACCGTCACCCAGCCGGACTGGCTTCCCGGCTGCTCGGGAACTGCTAACAGGGGCTACGCTAGGTCGGCCCGCACCAGCTACCGGGGCCTGACTAGCTGAATTATTTTCCATGGTGCGGAGCCGCGCTTCCAATTCTCCAAAGCTGCAAAAACCTTACACTTATTACATAAACCATTATCAGTAAAGGAGGCAGAGGAAAAACTGAACATGAGACAAACCGAGCAAGTGAGAGAAGGAGAAACAGAGGGAGACAGAGAAGCCATTGCTAATGGATAACTGCTAAGCTAACGAAGCTAATATAGGTGAAATGTGGAATTTGTAAAGTTTAGCTGGTTATGTTTTGCAAGAGCAGGTGCTTGTGTAATACAAGCGTATGTTACCACTAAGTGTTAATTCTTGTGTGAAGAAATCACTTATTTAAGTAAAAATAACAGCTACAATTAATCAGTAAACAGTCCGGTAGAAACCCAAGAGCGTGCAGAAACAGGAAGTGACGCAATACGCTTACCGCACGAGGAGCAACAGTCAATATATCAATATATATTTTTAAACAATCAATACATATTAACAAAACCTGACAAGAGTTTGGTAGTTTTTATTGTATTAAAATGCCTGTGATTATATGTTTTGTTTTGTCCAGAACTTAATCAGTTTATTTCTTGCACTTTAAACTGTACCTTACTGTGTAATAGTGAGCAGAGAGCAGGAGGAAGAGGAACCACAGAACTGATGCAGCTCTTTCTCTACTAACACCCCCAAAAAACTGAACTCTAGCTTCCACAAACTGACATAAGAATTTGCATCAGCATTTACATTTGCCAGATCTGCAAGGAAACTTTTTTCAGCCAAGTCTCTCACTCTTCTTAGTTGGGATCAATATAAAGTGGTGAATCATGTGAAGGTAAAAAGACATAGAAAAGAAAAGATGGTTAAAAACCACTGTTTTGATGAGCTTTAATAATGTGCTGTGGGTTATAAGTGTCTTGTTTTGTAAACTATAGTGACTAGTAACTAAAATATTTGAAAATTTCTATATTTTAATTTAAACTAAATCCAGTCAAGGGCTTGAAGGGAGGATGATGATGTTATAATCAGCATCTTATACTGTACATACACATACATACAAGTTTTGAAATGTTTTTGGTTGTTTTTTTTTTACCAAAGTGGAAACAGAATCTATGTATATATTTAATATATAAACTGTAAAAAGCACATGTATCAAGTATTTACATTTTGTGGTTATGTATCTGTAATCTGTTAATTCATTGTCTGAGTTATAACATCAGCTTCTACTGTGTGAGTAAAAAGTAACGTGTGTTTTTAAGTATCATCTGCCAGTTATTTGTTCAGCAGCTACATAAAGAATCATTTGTATGTTACAGAACTGCTTGTTTGAATCTGAATATAAGGCTGCGTAGATTTAGTTTTTTGGAATTTGATTAAATGCATTTACTTAAGAATGTACACATTTGAGTTAAATGTACTTTGATTAATTGGATTTAAAGCAGACTTTCCCCTTTGTGCCCATTCTCAGAGGCACATGTTGCATTTGAAATGTTTTCATACATTTCCATTCCAGTGGAAATTGTGGATTAGTTTTCTCCTATAAACCAAAGCATTTGATGATCATTTTGTGTCTTTAGCTAAATAAACTGTTTTGAACATGTCACTGCCAACTACATAAAACTAAATAAAATGTGAACATTAAGAGGTGGATGTGATCATCTCCCTTTATTATAATTTTACAAAACCAAAAGAAAAATATTTTATTGAAAACCTGCAAGTGACAGATCCCAAAATACCGTGAAAATATCTTAATCACAAAAAACACAAGTTATACAGATTTAACCATGAATTTAAAATAAATCCTAAACTGATGTGCAGAACTATGCAGATACAGTTTATCTGCTTTAATGTACACATCAACTTTAACAGAGGTAAATACCCAAAAACACAAAACTGAATATGTCATAGCAAACACACTCATGAAGCAACGCATGACGTCTTATCCATCTCATTTGATCCTTCACCAAAAAGAAAAAGATCTTAAATGTGTTTAAGAAAAGAGGTAACAGCTTAAAAGAATTACTTATATTCACACGTTTAAAGACATTGCATGACTTTGTCAACAATGAGAATCGTCCTTTTGTATATAATTAATTTAGCATTTTCACATAAGCATTTGATTCTAAACATTGGATTTGCATAGTTGTGTGGATGCAACCTCACTGCATTGTATTTTGTCCATATTTAATTGCTATTCAAACTATTTTGGTGGTGTGACTTTTTGTTCATCTTCTGAATATACAATAAAGTGGGTCTCTGCTGTAACAAAACATTTTTGTTTCTCCTCCCGAGCAGAACTTTAATTCCAATTCTTGATGCTGCAGATCCTTTATTGCTACCTCACTCCTGTTGGGACAAATGATCACTGATAAATGAGCAGTGTAAAACATATTTTCAAAAACCCAAATTGTATTCAAAAATGAAAAGGTATGAAAGAGTTAAGACTTTAAGTTAGGTAAGAGTTAAGATTCTATATCTGCTTATTTACAGTTTATGTGCAAACAGTACAACACAGTTATATGCAGTGAATATAGTGATAGTTCAGACAGAGCAGTTAGTTACCTCTGATCTGTGGCTGTCAGCTCTGCCTTCAGATATAATAGGAATCGTCTGACCCTGAGGAGAGAAAGGAAAAAACGTTTCCAACTATTATCCAGTAATTAAATCAATCTATCAATTGATGAATCAGGAAATTTTAAACTTCACCTGAACTTAATTTCTCAGCTGTTGTAACATTATGTAACATTATGTAACATGACATATAACAACATTCAACAACAGTGGTTAAGTAAGGGGTTTGGTCATTATTTGTGATTGTATTAAAGCAGTTGGAAATGAATTTATTAATATAGTAGGTAACTGCTGGTCCATGATTTTATAATAATTTCTACGACCTAAAAACACTTGATTGCCATCTTTAAAACTTATGTTTCTATACAAGAGAAAATGGCAGCTCACTGTCATTCTTATCAATTGTGAGTTGTGTATAATAAGTGTATAATGTTTATATGATTATATTATGATATATTATCTCTCTCTATATATTATATTATTATACATCATGAGTCAAAGTACAAAAGCAGAAAGCTGAAAACTCAACAACAACATATACTGGGGTCTAAAAGACTGAGACCACATCTAAAATCTGCTGATTTTAATTAGCAGAAACTACAGAAAATCAGCCTGCAGCCATGTTTAGGTGTTAAAATTACGCCCGTGACTGAACAAGCTGCACATGATAGTGGGAAAGTGTCAGAAGTAAAATTGTTAACTTTCTAAAACCACTTAGTCTTTTGATTTGTATGGTGACAGACTGAAGTTTACATTTTCACTGTGATCATTGTGCTGCAAACAGCCACATGCTGAACAAGGCACCAGTGAAGCTAATGAAGCTCATAACAGACAGTTCACTATTATGATGGACTCACTGCTTCAATAGCTCCACTGTAGAACTGGACTGATGTGTCTATATATGTAATGTTCAAATCTTTCAGCGCAGGCTACAGGTTATGTAACATTACCTGATTTAACTATCAGTCTTTACAGGCTGCATTTGAACATGTTGCAGGGTTCTTGATACTGTAAGTAGTTTATATAAAATGTAAAACTAATGAAATAATCATATGTCCACAGTTGGCTTTTCTAGTGGTTTGTTGTAGGCTTCATTTGTCTGTTACTGTCGGACTTGGATCTCTGGACATACTGTATCTTCATTTACTTAAGGCAGTACTCATGGAGACAGTATCCAAAATCTCTCTGTAGTTCAGCTAATATAGGTTTTACTCACGTGTTGATTCCATATTACACTGGAATATCTTTCAAAAATGTTTCAAAAGAGTTTTCATGTGATAAAAGAAAAAACTTATATAGTATAATATAAAATAATTGAACATCTGTCAGCTTAAAGACGATTTCTCAAATGCTTTCAGATCCTCTCAAAGCATTGACTGCAAGCTTAACAACAGCCTTTTACTCTGAGCACAGCATGACTTTCACTGTAGATTATGGGATGTTTATCAGTAAGAGGATTCACAGTAGGTTTAGCTATAGGTGTCCCTAATAAAATGCACTAATGCCTACAACAGCAAAGACTCAATGCCCCCCTTGCAATAAAATCCATGTAATAAATAACAGTCCCAACGTTAATAACTGGGTGAAGTTTAAACAGACTAAAGAAAATAGAAATCACTGATTCAGTGGACGGGGGCAGAGGAAGGAGCTGGTTTCTCAGGTGGTAAGTCCACCAGAACCAGCCGAGTCCCTGCAGTCTTTAAGTGGAAATAAAAAGCAGCCATTTGAGAACCACTCAGGCTAATAACATTCACTCACACTGGTGCATCCAAACAAATTGTTCACACTTGCACAATCTAATTGTTGAATATGTGAGTGAAATGCTGACACTGTAAAGTCCTGAGAGACCTGCTTGGTTCTGTCATCAGACTGTGAGATGCCAGGATGTGAAGCTTGTTTCACTTAGTATCTGTGTAAGTTATCAGTCCTACATCATATAAGACCTGCAAAAATCTAATTTAGAGATGTGTACTTGTCTCACCTTTCTTCTTCTTTTTGTACATCACAGCTCCAATGACAACAAGGACAACAAGGACAAGACCAACAACCACTGCAGCAATGATTGGGACGAACATGTCACTGAGCTTCTCTGTTGAAAACAAACACAAAATATAATTTTCCACAGGTGAAACACAGTAAATGATTTTGTTTATAACCTTGTTTGTCTGTAAACATTTTTATTTTTATTGTTTGATTTCTGATATTGGCAGAAAAACAAACATGAAATAAATTTGACCCAAATAAAAATCTGACTTTAAGAACCAATCTGCAACTGATTTGAGAATGAACACAGTTCAAGTTCTCTGACTCAAATTTAAAAGCGCATAACAATTTAACTGTATAGAGCACGAAAAATTAAAATGTGGAACTACATGAGTCCAGTCTCACCTTCATTTCTCCTTAACACAGCTTTGTCCAGTTTGGTGGTGACATCATCCTTCACACCAGAGAGCAGAAACACACAGTCGTATCTCGTCCAGTCTTCAGGTTTGACTGACGAAAGTTTCAGATCAACTCTCATCTGGAAGGTTCCATCATGGTTGGGGAGGATCTCTCCATGGTCCACGTCCTCATGAAGCTCCTGTCCATCTTTCCTCCAGAACATTGTGGCTCTGTCAGGGTAGAAACCTGTAGCGTGGCAGCTGACTGGAGAGGACGGAGACTTCTGGAGGAGAGACACTGAGGGAGGAACTGGAGGAGAGATAAGAACAATTTGTCATTGCTTTATTATTTGCTGCATATTAATATTGTGATTCCTTGTTGATGTAATATGGGGAGACAGGAAAATAAGACAAGAAGAAATGTGTTAGGGAGAGAGAGAGAATTAAAACTGGGCCATAAGTGTCCAGAAAAAGTGAATGTAAACAGAATGTAGCGAAGGAGAAGAGAAAGAAAACAGAGGTGATAAAGAGTGAAAGAGGAAACAGTAAAAAGAAGGAGGCAGAAAGTTGTAGAGAGGTGAGAGGGAAAATGTGAGAAATGAAAAAGTGTATAAAGTGAGACATACACGTAGTGGGTCAGTGTATATTGTTATATGTAAATTATACTTTGGTTAGTGTTGGTTTGAAACAGAGGAACTGTGTGAGGATAGTTGTGTTCATAAAACTGCATCTTCTCATGTGGTTCTACCTGTTCTCAGCAGAGACCTGCTCCCATAGTTCACATACTTCTTCACCCACTCAGGACAAATCTGGGTGAGATAGTTCTTCCTCTGTGCTATGAGTGTTCTGTTATTATCCCAATTGTGTTTGGTGGTGAAACCCTCTGGTTTTGGAGCGATCCATGTCTCTGTCTTCACGTCAAATGCTATGAAGTCTTCTCCATCATAACCATACTGATCATAACCAGTGACCTCATCAGTCTCATCATCCCAGTCACAGCCAAATATCCACTGGAGAATGTGAAGACCTGAGAGAGAAACAGTCTTCAGTAAACCAGAGTGTGATGTCAGCATAGTCACAGATCTACCACAGAGACACAAGATGTTCATCTTCTGCTGTCACAGCTTCTATGGGAACAAATCACATCCAGTCACCTGAACAGTGCTGATAGACAAGATAGACACAGAGAGGAAGAGACTGCTTCAAAGATTCAGGTTCTAGAACAGTCCATATTCTGTCTTTGCCACAAAGACACACTGATCCATCAAGACCACAAATTTAAACACTTCAGTGTAAAATATTAATTTTAATAGTAAATTTATTCTATCAAATTAAAAAGGAACCAATATTTAGGACTTTTTCTTGGTAAAAGGTGATTATCTGATTATCAGTAGTATTTTTTTCTGTTACGTGATTAATTGTTTTTCCACTGCTCCTCTCTCCTCACGTCTTTTCCCTCCGTTTATCTTTAGTGGGACGAACTAAGACGAAACGTTTAGAAGTAACTTGGGATGCAGACGCTGGCATCTGCTCATGTGAATCTTAAAATCAGATTTACTTAAAAAATATATATTTTCAGAAATTTAATTCCAGCCTCATTAATTCACTTCCCGTCAGTTAATCTCAGTCCTTCTCTCCTGTTCATCTCATTTGTGACTGAGCTGTAAAACCAGGTTAGTCTGTAAACTAACGTCACATTTCCAGTTAGTTTGTTGTTTGTCTGTGTTTTTATTATTATCTGTGTACAAAGTGTTGCATTATTGAAGCCACGACTCAGCTAAAATGATGATGTGCATTGTGTTGCTGGTTGTGTTTGACTTTAACGTGTGTCGACTGCAGCTGCTGAAATCCAGACGTGTGTGTTTCAGGAGGTTTGTGTGTGTGTGTGGAGTGAAGCTGGTTTCTCTTCAATCTGACCTATGTGACATCAAACTGTTCTGATTAATGCTCAGAAAGACTTTAGTTCATTGTAGCCAAATGTTTCCAGTTTATTCCAACAGACTGTGGCTTTGTCACTAAGTTAAATGGAGGTTTCTGAAGAGGATCATCAGCCTCTGGAGGATCAACATCTGCTCTAACACGATATTCCAACATGTCTAAAGACCCACAGAAACCTGCTAAATGTCAGATTGTCCTTTGTCAGACAGCAGGTGTCAGATATTGAACTTTGACTGTGGAAAAAGAAGCTGGAGCCTGATCTCTGCTGCTCAGGACACCTGCACAAAACCTCCTAATAAAAACATGTTTGTGTGTTTCAGCTGTGTTCAATGACACACACTCCAACAGACGTTCATCTGTGGATCCAAATATTAATTATCACTAAATGAAGGCACCCGCACACACAATTTAATGTGACTGAAAATAATCAGATCAGATCCTGAAATTTGACCCAAACTGCCAAAAATAGGATGGAAAAATATTTGAGTAAAAACACAAACAAACCTCCAGTTTGGTTGAAGCCCTGCTTTAGAATTTCAATGTTGCCTTTGAAGGTCTGATGGGCAACCATTAAACTGTCAGTCTGAGTTTCCCAGTACTGTGGATCATCTGCTGTGATTCTGTTCATCCAGTCCTGTTTGGGTTCTAGTCTCCTGGTGTTGCTGTCATAGTAAAACATCTCCACTCCATCAACCATCCCAACAGCCACAAACTCTGGAAAGTTTGGGACTTGAGAAGATCCAGTGTAGAAATACTTCAGAGAGTGAGTCACTGAAAGAGAAGTTGATGTCATTATTTCATTATTTAAAATTGTTTTTTGTTTTATAACAATGTATATATATATATATATAAACAATGTTTTTGCACCATAAAATCAAATGACAATATAATATCCAAATCATCTCTCTTATTCATTCAATAAATAAATATATTCCTGAACCATTCATATTATTTCATGCCTTTGCTTATTTGATAGTGAACAATCTGAAACCAAAGCAGTGATACACAAAATGTTCATTATTATTTTAAAATATGTTCAATATTATAAAATTATTAATGAGCCTGCACTTTGTAAAAACAGCCATCAAAGCTGGTGGTGGATGAAGTAAAAGTACAAATACACAAACAAAAGTACACACTCAGATTTCAACTTAAGTAAAATGATAAGTATATGAGTTATATTCTACTTAAAGTATTATAAGTAAAAGTACTCAATCATTTTTTGGTCATTAACTAATTAATGGTAATAGAACATAAATGATGGGCTGAAGCTGTTTTAGTTATGATTTGATGCTTTTTCAGTTTTATTTCTAAACTGCTCCTTTTGTCACATCGCATAGTAACAGCAACAGTCTAACAGCTCTGTGATTTCAAGAATAAAACTCTGATACAACCACTGATAAAATGCCATGAGAGCTGGAAATAAGCCCAGGATGCAGTGAACAGAGTCACAGAAATCTGTTAGCAAAGACAAAATCTTCTTCTTTCCTTTCGGCTGCTCCCTTTCAGGAGTCGCCACAGTGAATCATGTGCCTCCATCTAACTCTGTCCTCTGCATCCTCTTCACTCACACCAACTAACTTCATGTCCTCCCTCACTACATCCATAAATCTCCTCTTTGTTCTTCCTCTAGACCTCCTGCCTGGCAGCTCCCACCTCAGCATCCTTTTACCGATATATTCACAGTTTCTCCTCTGAACATGTCCAAACCACCTCAATCTGACTTTATCTCCAAAACATCTAACATGAGCTGTCCCTCTGATGTCCTCATTCCTGATCCTGTCCATCCTCGTCACTCCCAAAGAGAACCTCAACATCTTAAGCTCTGCTACCTCCAGCTCTGCCTCCTGTCTTTTCTTCAGTGCCACTGTCTCTAAGCCAAACAACATCTCTGGTCTCACCACCGTCTTGAACATCTTTCCTTTCATTCTCGCTGATTCTCTTTTATCACACAACACACCTGACACTTTTCTCCACCCGTTCCAACCTGCCTGCACTCACCTCTTCACCTCTTTTCCACACTCTCCATTGCTCTGAACCATTGACCCTAAGTACTTAAAGTCCTGCACCTTCTTCACCTCTGCTCCATGTAACATCATTGTTCCACCTGGGTCCTTCTCATTAACACACATGTATTCTGTCTTGCTAAGCTTCATTCCTCTGTTTTCCAGACCAGACCTCCACCTCTCTAGATTTTCCTCCACCTGCTCCCTGCTCTCACTACAAATCACAATGTCATCTGCAAACATCATAGTCCACGGAGATTCCTGTTTAACCTCATCTGTCAGTCTGTCCATCACCAGAGCAAACAAGAAGGGGCTCAGAGCTGATCCTTGATGCAGACCCACCTCCACCTTGAACTCCTCTGTCACACCTACAGCACCTCACCACGGTCTTACAGCTCTCATACATGTCCTGCACCACTCTAACATACTTCTCTGCCGGTCCAGACGTCCTCATACAATACCACAGCTCCTCTCTCTGGACCCTGTCATACGCTTTCTCTAAATCTACGAAGACACAATGCAACTCACTATGACCCTGTCTGTACTTCTCCATCAGCATCCTCAAAGCAAATACTGCATCTGTTGTACTCTTTCTAGGCATGAAACCATATTGCTGCTCACAATCTGTTAGCAAAGACAAAATATGAGAGTAAATGTATGAGGGGTCTTAGCAATATTTTGTTATTTGCACCTGATTTAATCCCAGTAAACACAGTGGATGGTTGCGTTTAATCCCACTGTGTACGAGCGTTTGTATCTGCTTCCTTCAAAAGGCAAAAAGAACAAGGGGTGACTGTAGCGCAGGAAGATAGAGCGGTTGTCCACCAATCTCGCAGTTGTTGGTTCTATTGCCCAATATTTCAGATTTTATCTTGAAAACAAATACTTAAATAGAAAAAAAAAGAAAAATGTAAAAAATAAATATTAAAATGGTCATCAGATTCTGTATCTAACTTTCAGTGATAGAAAATACTGTAAAACAACCATCTTCTTCTAATGTTTTCATAACTGTAAGACCTGCAGCTCTTCTCCTATGGAATATTAAATAGTCATGGATTTGACTAAGAGGTTCTTAGTCCTGTTGTATATTCTCCAGCCTTTTTTTAAGTATTAACAGAGTAGATGTTTTGCCAAAGTAGATTCCATTTCATAATCCAGCATTGTCCTTTGCTGTATGCAGATCATATTTCTGTAACTTTACATTTACAAAGTGACTTGTAGTGTTTTCTGAAAATTATATTATATTTATGTTACTGTACATAAATATACAGATGTCAAACAATACAACATATGAACTTTGTACACATATTATATTATATTATACAAAGTTTTCACAGATGCCTTATTTACTTATTCTGAGATAGAAACAGGTTATTTGTTTTGTATATGTTATTTGTGTTTTGTTCTTCATATTACAGTGTCAATGTTTGTGTGATTAAAAAACATCAACCACATTTCTGGTATCATGTTAGAAAATGTTTAGAATGAATCATCTTAAATATTGTATCAATAAGCAGGACTTGTTTTGGCTTCAGCAAGTTCCAGTCTTTGAAAACAACACCATTAATGCACTTGTTGGGATAATTAAACAATGAACAGCAATAACAAAATATTATGTGCACAGGTAAAATCACGTTTCTACTCTGTGAAACTGTTTTAATTATAAACCAACCTATTTAATGCAAAAGATAATTATATTATTTACATCACATTTACACTACACTTTACTAAATTTCTTTTATAATTGCTCCTAATTATTTCTCTGAGTTTAGTTTTTTTTTCTCCTGCTCTGGGGTGTTTTGTGCTGCATATAGACTTTACGCTTTCATTTTGACATTAAGATCAAAGTTGTGCCACATGTCAAAACCAAAATGGAGGCATAAACAGACAAACAGCCCCATCCTGTATTTACAACATACATTGAAACAATTATCCAAATACTGGAAAATAAATTAAACATGTTATTAAACTGTGCCCCCTTTCAGAAATAAAAACACTAAATAATAAATAGTTAGGTACAAATAGTTTTGTCCTGATCATTGTCCGCATGTTGATTTGTTTTTACCGTTTTTACGCTGGATGCCCTTCCTGACGCAACCCTCCCCAATTTCTACCGGGCTTGGACCGGGACTGCACAGCTGTGGATGGGCTGTTGGGGGTTCAGTGTCTTGCCCAGAGAAACTTCGTCATATAGCCTGGACCGGGGATCGAATCACTGACCCTGTGGTCCGTGGACGCCTTTACCGACTGAGCTACAGCCGCTCAAATAGTAATAATGATAAATGAGAAGAAGGTTTTAGGCCTACTAACGTGAGCTTTAAGATTAGAAGTTATACTGTATTACATATAGGAACCTTTGGAAATAAACCTTCATATATTTAAGTCAGAGCTTATACAAACAGCCTGCAGATCATAAAAACATGACGCGTTTTTTCTTGTATGATCAAACGACACTAAGAAGTGTTTAACTCACCTCCCGTCGCGTCGTTTATTCCCAGGAGAAGCAGAAAAATCAAGGTGTCCATTGTTTCATTTTCTTCAGTATGTTTTAAATGTTCTGCACCTATACAGCGCTTTTCTACCTATTTGTACTCAAAGCACTTTACACTGCTTCTCATTCTCACATTCGCTAAGTTGGGGTTCGGTGTCTTGCTCAAGGACACTTCGGGGATCGGACTAACAACTGCGAGATTGGTGGACGACCGCTCTACCTTCCTGCCACAGTCGCCTTTTTCTTTAATAAACAGGTTAAGACGAGACGCGGGCTTCCAGGTGTTGTCTTTCTAAGTCTGAACCAAAGAAATGAAAAGGTGTTTAAGATCCGCCTCCACCTGAACCAATGGGATTTTAGTTTCAGTGTTACGTCACTAAAACAGACCAATCAAAATTAACATAGTTAGTTACACCATACAATGAAATAAAATACACAGAAATAAAATTAAAGAATAAAAATCAGTACATTTACAGTAAAAAATAAATAAATAAAAGTAAGTATATTTACAGTAAAAAAGGAGGACTGATCAGGAGTGATGAGAAATTTCACAAGCCTCATGGCCTGTGGATAAAATCTGTTTTCAGTTGATGTCTGTAATTACAATCAGCGTTGGACAGACATCATGACACAAATAAATACATACATAAAGATCGAAAATTATGGTGATCAAATATATATGTGTATTTGTATTGGCAATATTCTGTTACTTGTTGTTCAAAGGCCTCCAAAACATTAGTCTGACCATCATGTTCAACCAAGTTCTCTATTTAAACCAGACTGAGGAAGTGTACATGCGAATGTAAGATGACACTGGATGATCTCTGTTTCCTATTGTGAGGTGTCAGTTCAAACAGCTGCAGAACCGGTTATGTCTGTCTGACATTAAGTAGGTAAGTGTCCTCAGTTGTGTGGTTGTTTAACCTGATAGTTTGCTTACTGTACAACCACTGTACATTTCTCCTGATTTGTTTTTTTGTCTGAAACGTTTTTATTACTTACAAATGAATAAAAAATATATATAATTGAACAAACAATTGAATCTAGTGTCCGTCCTTAAGTACAGGTCTCTGTTGTAGTTAAAACTACACCTTAGCTGATTAAGACACAGCACTAAGTAGTATTGTAAAGTTTCTAAATGATGACACCTACAGTATTACAGTCAAGCAAATACTGTAAATGCCTGGCAGCCCTGTGACAGTACCACACTGTCAGTGAAGCTGCCACTACTCTAATGGATCCAACAACTATAGTATATGGAGTATATTTACTCATGTTTTGTACTAACACACACATCTCTACATTATTTATCGGTATTTAATGAAACTTTATACTTGTAATGTACTATACTTCAAATTGAAATTGAATCTGATATTTTCTGATTTACTGACTCAATGTACCTTAATTGTTGGTATTGTAGTAGTTAGTATTGTTAGTAGTATTGTTGCCAACTAAAGGACTGAAAGTCTTCCTTTAACCCGGACCTGTTGTCAAGGATGATTTTCCAACAACCTTATTGTTGTTATGGAAGCACAACAAAACTGTAATTGTGTCCTTACACATATTTACATAACACAAAATATGAAAATCTCAACGAGAACTAACTCAAAATACAGAAGAACTTTGGTTAGCGATAAGATACGACTGGAGATGCAAAAGCATCAGCATCAGGTGCGGTGGTCAGATAGAGAACGTGGTGTATTTAGGTGTTGTATATCATGTGTAGTTGTAGAATTATTTGTTTGGAATGTCCTCAATAATATTGTACATGTATTGATTATTACATGTTCTTCAATGGTAGCAGCACATCAGTCTTCTCTGAATTCAATAATGTCAGTTTTTGGAACGTTTTACAGAGAATTTGATGCTGGGGACTCTCTCCATGGCCTATAAGACTGCATGTGGACTTCTTGGTGGTCCTGATGTCCACCATAATGTCTTTTGTCTTTTTGGTTCTAGTGATCTTACAGACAATGTATTGCTACAACTACAGCAGCAAAATGCTAAATATACTTTAAGGTATAAGTAATATCATTCTATATAACAGCAAAACACTAAGAGGGATTTTTTTTTCATAACATTATGGCCACCTGTAGCATTAATGTAATCCAATACATTGGCTTTGACATGAATTTTACAAGGTTATAATTTCTCAGTTTTTAGGTTGAATGTGTCAAAAAAGCAATAATTCTGCAATGTGTTTATCATTTAGTTCATAGTGGGTGGTGGGGTCGTACTAGAGAGCATCATATAAAGAGGTGATGCTAATGGCTTGGTCGCTCAATTTCAAACAAATGTGGGGCCAAAACATTAGAATAACTTGTTATTTTAATGCTCCAGCACAAGTGAAGAAATGTATAAATTAAACTTGCAGAAAGACAATCTGGGAACTTCTAAACCATCTGATCAGTTCAGCTTTGTCTCTGTCTTCCTGGTTTGTTATAAAGCTCTGTACGCTGAAAACCACTGAACAAGAGACATTTTACAGTACTGTTGATGTTTGGACACTTGGACCATTTTACTGTGGCACAGTAAGTGAAATGATTGTGTAGCAACTTTGGGGTCACAAGTTTAAAAAGGTAAATGAGCAGATTTTGCTGCTTGTACAGTGAGTCTCAAGAAAAGGTAACGTCACCCCTTACAATCTCTTTTGATTTTCTGAAAAAATTGATCCCGAAATGTGGCTCTGATCTTTATCAAAGCCACAAATATTTCAAATATTAAACACAATATTGATAAAAGACAAACAGTCATGATCTTCATGTCTTTATTAAACACATTCATTAATCATAAAAGTAGTGTTGGAAAGAAAAATGGCAAAAGTGTTTTAATAACTGGTTAAACCAGCTTTGGCAGAAAAAGTGTTTTCTGGAGCTGTGGATCAGACCTGCACAAAGTTTGGACCATTCTTCTTTACAGAGCTGCTTCAGCTCAGCCATATTCTTTTAGCTAAATGATATTAAGTCCAATTATAGTGAGTAGATTTTAAGTAGAGAAAGTTTGGTCACAGTGTCCTTACTTTGTGTTGCAATGTGTCCTTACAGTATAGATGCTGTGGTGATGACTTTTGTTGCAGGTCTAAAACGTAGATTAAATAATAAAAATACAAAAAATCTCTGCATTACAACCATATTTACTTCCATATTTATTTACATATTTATTCACAGTGCCATATTTACTGCAGGAAGAAGTCAAGACATAATCTAGACTACATGATAAATAAAGATCAAACACCATCAGTGTCCAATAATATGTTGACATTTCTTTTTACATTTCAAATATTTTAAATTAAAATTCAAAAAGATTCAAAAAGCTAACGAATGAAAAGATCGAGGCTGATGTTAAAGATGGTAAATACCGTCTAAGAGTCCTGGCGCTTGATGTTATCCCCGCCAGTTTGACTTCTCTGTTTAAATGAAGATGTGTGTGTCTAGTACAGTTATTTGTTTCATCAACCTTAACAGAGGAAAATGCAAAAAAAACAACCAAACAACATATAAAACACATTTGCAGTCACTGCATATTATTTTCCCAACAATTCAATTCAAACCACTTTATTTGTCCCCTAGAGGCAATTTTAAAGGACATAAAAGTAGCTCATAAACATCAGTCAATAGACACAAACACATCCCACAGTACAGCAGACAACATTCACAGATAAAAAGTTTGTAAAGTAAATAGTCTTCACTTATATAACACTTTACACTGCTTCTTATTCACCCATTCACACTCACACACACCGATGGGGGAGCTGCTCTGCAGCTGGCCAACACTCACCAGGACACACTTGGGGTTCACTGTTTTGCTCGAGGACACTTCAACATGTGACTGGAGGAGCCAGGGATCCATCCAACAACTGTGAGATTGGTGGATGACCGCTCTACCTTCCTGCACCACAGTAAAGTGCATTGATGTGATGTAGACACACACTGATGACATCTGCCACCTCAGCTGTAATTAAAAGAACAATTAAAACAAATTAAAAGAGAGACAACAGAAAACAAACAAATGAAAACTTTACACCTAGAAAATTGATTAAGAGTAGAGAGGAAAAAAACTTTTACAAGTTTGAAAGAAAATTTACAAGCAGAGTATTTACACAATTGGAAACTTTTTACTGATGTCTATATTTTGTGTATGTGTCCATTGGTGGAACAACATTAATACAAATATTTATTGGATGTGTAATTTTAGGTTCTTACTTCGTATATTTTATAAAGTAATACATTCTCTGAATATTAAATCAACCCTCGGATTTACATTTAGACATGAAATATTTATTCTTTCCAGATGTTTTTGAAGTTTCTGATCTCCCCAGTGATCTACAGCCTTTGGTCCCATGCCCCTGTTTCAGTTAACTAGTCTAAGGGACATCTAGGACAATTATACTGTGTGTGTAGGTGCTTACACTGATAATAAGTCATTAGTCTCATGGATTTTGCCTGTGTGGGCTGGGGGTGCTCAGCATGTCTTTGATACAAGTGAGGGGGCTTCTAGAACAAAAAGGTTGAGAAGCACTGATCTAAAGAATCAAAGAAAGAACTTCCAAGTATAAGAAACGTTCCACAGTTTGACAAGAACATGTTAACTCAAGGTCTGTATCATATCAACTATGTAAATATAAGTAGAAGTGGGTCTATATGTATATTACATTGGTCACTATGGTGATTTCATTTTAAATAAACACACAAACCTTTAAATCAACTGTGTTTGTGTGTAAAGTGTTGATTCGTCCATTTTTATCTACTATCATCTCTGTTTTTGATTCTTTTTAACAAAGTTTCATGCAGTTTTGTTTAACATATCAAGTTACTCACAGTTTTCAGGTTTGGGAGTTTGTTCTATAGTTTGTTGGATTGAGTTGTTCCATGACATCAGTGCTGCTGGCAGCTGTTAAATCACAAACACACTGTTACTGGCATCCTGACACTGTGAGACATTTTCAATCCAGAAACATTTTGTAAAGCATAGAGTGGATGTCTGGTCAAACAAAAGCAGTTAGTTACCTCTATTCAATGGTGTGTCGCTGCCTTCGGAACCATTGGAATCGTCTGTCACTGAGGAGAGAAAGGAAAAAACGTTTCCAACTATTATCCAGTAATTAAATCAATCTATCAATCAATCAATGAATCAAGAAATTTTAAACTTCACCTGAACTTAATTTCTCAGCTGTTGTAACATTATGTTACATTGTGAAACATTACATATAACATTAAACATATAATATATATATATATATATATATATATATATATATATATATATATATATATATATTCAACAACAAGTGGTTAAGTAAGGGGTTTGGTCATTATTTGTGATTGTATTAAAGCAGTTGGAAATGAATTTATTAATATAGTAGGTAACTGCTGGTCCAAGATTTTATGATAATTTCTACGACCTAAAAACACTTGATTGCCATCTTTAAAACATATGTTTCTATACAAGAGAAAATGGCAGCTCACTATCATTCTTATCAATTGTGAGTTGTGTATAATAAGTGTATAATGTTTATATGATTATATTATGATATATTATCTCTTTATATATATATATTATATTATTATACATCATGAGTCAAAGTACAACAGCAAAAACCTGAAAGCTTAACAACATATACTGGGGTCTAAAAGACTAAGACCACATCTAAAATCTGCTGATTTTAATTAGCAGAAACTTGTTCAAGATAATCAGCCTGCAACTTTCTAAAACCACTTAGTCTTTTGATTTGTATGGTGACAGACTGAAGTTTACATTTTCACTGTGATCATTGTGCTGCAAACAGCCACATGCTGAACAAGGCACCAGTGAAACTAATGAAGCTCATAACAGACAGTTCACTATTATGATGGACTCACTGCTTCAATAGCTCCACTGTAGAACTGGACTGATGTGTCTATATATGTAATGTTCAAATCTTTCAGCGCAGGCTACAGGTTATGTAACATTACCTGATTTAACTATCAGTCTTTACAGGCTGCATTTGAACATGTTGCAGGGTTCTTGATACTGTAAGTAGTTTATATAAAATGTAAAACTAATGAAATAATCATATGTCCACAGTTGGCTTTTCTAGTGGTTTGTTGTAGGCTTCATTTGTCTGTTACTGTCGGACTTGGATCTCTGGACATACTGTATCTTCATTTACTTAAGGCAGTACTCATGGAGACAGTATCCAAAATCTCTCTGTAGTTCAGCTAATATAGGTTTTACTCACGTGTTGATTCCATATTACACTGGAATATCTTTCAAAAATGTTTCAAAAGAGTTTTCATGTGATAAAAGAAAAAACTTGGTAAATTATAAAATAATTGAACATCTGTCAGCTGAAACACAATTTCTCAAATGCTTTCAGTTCCCCTCATAAATGACACATGAACAGCTGATCCTCTCAAAGCACTGACTGCAAGCTTAACAACAGCTAAACAACATCTGTGTTCTTTTCCTGCTGAAGATGTAGAACCAGGTAATTATCTAGAAAGGAAAAATGTCTCCTAGACATTACAAAAAAGTGCCAGCAGATAAACACAGAGATGCATGTCTGTATAAAATGGTGTCTCAAGTTATTCCTGCCATGACAAAGCCTGAGGTAAAGCTATATGAATGTCTATTGGTGTTTTGCACAAACCATTGAGAACAGTGATAATGGAAAGTATGATGGATTTTATATGAATCATTACAATTAAATTCTCAAAGATCCCTAATAAGATCCTCCTTCCTACATCTTGGTATTTATTTATTTGACATGTGACATAAACGAGTTTCTAAGGTTAAATCAATTTGGCTTTAAGTTTCCTTTCTGCCTTTGTGTTATGATTTAACTTTCCTTTACGATCATTTCTCCTATTACAATGGCTCAATGCTTAAATTTAGTTTCAGGGGCTCCATTGCCAGTGCTGCCAGATTTCAGAAAACAATGTAAAAATGAAACTAATGTCTCTGTCATCTTTATTCCATTTATGAAGCAATATTAAAACCTCCCTGTAATAATCAATATGACACACCAGAAAAAACAGCCTTTTACTCTGAGCACAGCCGGACTTTCACTGTAGATTATGGGATGTTTATCAGTAAGAGGATTCACAGTAGTTTTAGCTATAGGTGTCCCTAATAAAATGCACTAATGTCTACAACAGCAAAGAATCCATGTAATAAATAACAGTCCCAACGTTAATAACTGGGTGAAGTTTAAACAGACTAAAGAAAATAGAAATCACTGATTCAGTGGACGGGGGCAGAGGAAGGAGCTGGTTTCTCAGGTGGTAAGTCCACCAGAACCAGCCGAGTCCCTGCAGTCTTTAAGTGGAAATAAAAAGCAGCCATTTGAGAACCACTCAGGCTAATAACATTCACTCACACTGGTGCATCCAAACAAATTGTTCACACTTGCACAATCTAATTGTTGAATATGTGAGTGAAATGCTGACACTGTAAAGTCCTGAGAGACCTGCTTGGTTCTGTCATCAGACTGTGAGATGCCAGGATGTGAAGCTTGTTTCACTTAGTATCTGTGTAAGTTATCAGTCCTACATCATATAAGACCTGCAAAAATCTAATTTGGAGATGTGTAGTTGTCTCACCTTTCTTCTTCTTTTTGTACATCACAGCTCCAATGACAACAACAATGACAAGACCAACAACCACTGCAGCAATGATTGGGACGAACATGTCAATGAGCTTCTCTGTTGAAAACAAACACAAAATATAACCTTCCACAGGTGAAACACAGAACAAATGATTTTGTTTATAACCTTGTTTTTCAGTAAACATAGATTTTTATTTTTATTGTTTTTATTTATTGATTTTTTCTTGTGGCAGAAAAACAAACATGAAATAAATTTGACCCAAATAAAAATCTAACTTTAAGAACCAATCTGCAACTGATTTGAGAATGAACACAGTTCAAGTTCTCTGACTCAAATTTAAAAGTGCATAACAATTTAACTGTATAGAGCACGAAAAATTAAAATGTGGAACTACATGAGTCCAGTCTCACCTTCATTGCTCCTGATCACAGCTTTGTCCAGTTTGGTGGTGACATCATCCTTCACACCAGAGAGCAGAAACACACAGTCGTATCTCCTCCAGTCTTCAGGTTTGACTGATGAAAGTTTCAGATCAACTCTCATCTGGAAGGTTCCATCATGGTTGGGGAGGATCTCTCCATGGTCCACGTCCTCATGAAGCTCCTGTCCATCTTTCCTCCAGAACATTGTGGCTCTGTCAAGGTAGAAACCTGTAGCGTGGCAGCTGACTGGAGAGGACGGAGACTTCTGGAGCAGAGACACTGAGGGACGATCTGGAGGAGAGATGAGAACAATTTGTCATTGCTTTATTATTTGCTGCATATTAATATTGTGATTCCTTTTTGATGTAACATGGGGAGACAGGAAAATAAGACACAAAGAAATGTGTTAGGGAGAGAGAGAGATTTAAAACTGGACCGTAAGTGTCCAGAAAAAGTGAATGTAAACAGAATGTAGCGAAGGAGAAGAGAAAGAAAACAGAGGTGATAAAGAGTGAAAGAGGAAACAGTAAAAAGAAGGAGGCAGAAAGTTGTAGAGAGGTGAGAGGGAAAATGTGAGAAACAAAAAAGTGTATAAAGTGAGACATACACGTAGTGGGTCAGTGTATATTGTTATATGTAAATTATACTTTGGTTAGTGTTGGTTTGAAACAGAGGAACTGTGTGAGGATAGTTGTGTTCATAAAACTGCATCTTCTCATGTGGTTCTACCTGTTCTCAGCAGAGACCTGCTCCCATAGTTCACATACTTCTTCAGCCAGTCAGGACAAATCTGGGTGAGATCATTCTTCCTCTGTGCTCTGACTGCTCTGTTATTATCCAACTTGAGTTTGGTAATAACAGCCTCTGGTTTTGGAGCGATCCATGTCTCTGTCTTCACGTCAAATGCTATGAAGTCTTCTCCATCATAACCATACTGATAATAACCAGTGACCTCATCAGTCTCATCATCCCAGTCACAGCCGTACATCCGCTGGACAATGTGAACACCTGAGAGAGAAACAGTCTTCAGTAAACCAGAGTGTGATGTCAGCATAGTCACAGATCTACCACAGAGACACAAGATGTTCATCTTCTGCTGTCACAGCTTCTATGGGAACAAATCACATCCAGTCACCTGAACAGTGCTGATAGACAAGATAGACACAGAGAGGAAGAGACTGCTTCAAAGATTCAGATTCTAGAACAGTCCATATTCTGTCTTTACCACAAAGACACACTGATCCATCAAGACCACAAATTTAAACACTTCAGTGTAAAATATTAATTTTAATAGTAAATCTATTCTATCAAATTAAAAAGGAACCAATATTTAGGACGTTTTCTTGGTAAAAGGTGATTATCTGATTATCAGTAGTATTTTTTTCTATTACTGGATTAATTGTTTTTCCACTGCTCCTCTCTCCTCACGTCTTTTCCCTCCGTTTATCTTTAGTGGGACGAACTAAGACGAAACATTTAGAAGTAACTTGGGATGCAGATGCTGGCATCTGCTCATATGAATCTTAAAATCAGATTTACTTAAAAAAATATATATTTTCAGAAATTTAATTCCAGCCTCATTAATTCACTTCCTGTCAGTTAAATTATCTTTATGATCACGAAACGAATGCGGGGGAAAAACACTGGAGGAGAAACAGTGAGACTGGAAATCAGAATGATGCTGAATAATGTTGATACAGGGATTTTTAGTTTTATGGTTCAGCTTTGGTTTAAAAAGAAATGACTGGGATTTATTAAAAATGAATCCTTTAAAATTTAGCCAAGAATCTTTAAATATCTGTCAGTAAAATCTTGTGTGTTATCTTTTATTTAAACAGACGTCACATCAACGTGCAGCTTCTCACATGTCGGTAGTTTCACGTCACATTTCACTGTGTGTGTTCTTCATTTGATTGTTATGTGGTGTTTTGTTGGTGTCTGTCACGTGTCACTGATACAATAACTAACAATCCTCACGTGTGTTTTAAAGCTCTTCACTAACACTGTGTTAAATACAGACACGTTGTTGTGTTGCTTTTAAAGTTGAGTTTTTGTCACCGTCCTGCTCTTTACACATTTCTTGCTCCTTTTCTCTCCCTCACGTCAAGTCAATATTCACCCTCAGTCTCCCCAGTTTGTCCCCCCCAACACAGCACCACCACCACCACCACCACCAGCAACTCACACACTCAGTCCCTCTCTTTGTTTCCTGTCCCTCCTTCACTGTCAGACCTGAACACACTCACATGTTGTTCATCCTCAGTTATCAGCCTCAGGATTTAAACAGCCTCCACACACACACACACACACACACACACACACACACACACACACACACACACACACACACACACACACACACACACACACACACACAGTCAGATTGATCATTCATCTCCACTTGGACTGTGACTCTCTTGCAGCCTCCTGGTTTCTAACGTGTATTTATCAGACTGTTTCCCTGGACCTGGTCTCAGTCTGTCCCCCTTTCTGCACTTTGTCTGCTCCGTGATCAAACTCCTGCTTCGTTTCCTGAACTTGGGTTTCAGTCTGATCCTTGTCTGCTTTGTCTCTTCCTGGTATATAAAATATTTATCTAATGAAATTTTAAAAGACTGAATTATTTCATTAACAATGATTTAAAAAGATAAAATCAGCAAAATCTAATATTTAAAAAAATGAAAATCAGCCTGTTTGTCTGTTTGTTTTTTTTATTGATCAAATAATAAATGGACAATTTTCCATCACTTAAAAACTGTATTTTATCATAGACTCACTGGTCACTGAACATTAATTTTGTGTAATTCTTGTCCTTATTTCTTCTTTGTTGTTATTAATAAATTCATAGTTTTCATTAATATTCATTAACAACGATATAAAAAGATAAACTCGGCAAAATCTAATATTTTAAAAAACAAAAATCAGCTATTTTTTTAATTGATTTGTTTTTTTTTAAATGTTTGTTAAATTTTGTCATTTCTTATTTGTTGTCATTAATAAATTCACAGTTTACATTGTGACTCACAAAGTAGTTAAGATGTTGAACTATTTATACTAAACTTAAAATGATATAAAACGATGAGAAACAGATTATTTTAACACTTACATTTAATGATTAATTTAAATATTAAATGTATGAAATCATCAAATTACAAAAAACATTTTTAACATGTTTTTTCTTGATAAAAGTTGATTATCTGATTGTCAGCATTTTAATTTTGATTTCAGTTGCTCGATCAATGACTTGTTTTCACCACTATATAAACTCTGAGTGCCGAAAATGTTCATAATTCACTCTTCATCTGTTCACTGATGCAGAGCAGATGTAGTTACCAAAGGGCTCCAGCAAGAGAGATGCTGAGCTTTGTTGTGGGACACAGCAGCACAAAACCTCCTAATAAAAACATGTTTGTGTGTTTCAGCTATGTTCAATGACACACACTCTTACAGACGTTCATCTGTGGATCCAAATATTAATTATCACTAAATGAAGGCACCCGCACACACAATTTAATGTGACCGAAAATAATTAGATCAGATCCTGAAATTTGACCCAAAATGCCAAAAATGAAATGAAATGAAAAAAGAAAGAATTGAACCCAAGTAAAAAATGAGGCATGGTGAGTATTTGTGTGTTCACATTCATCTAATACTGTAAAAAAAAATAGGATGGAAAAATCTCTGAGTAAAAAACACAAACAAACCTCCAGTTTGGTTGAAGCGCTGCTTTGCAATGTCAATGTTGACTTTGAAGGTCTGATGGGAAACCATTGCACTGTCAGTCTGAGTTTCCCAGTACTGTGGATCATCTGCTGTGATTCTGTTCATCCAGTCCTGTTTGGGTTCTGCTCTCCTGGTGTTGCTGTCATAGTAAACTGTCTCCACTCCATCAACCATCCCAACTATCACAAACTCTGGAAAGTGTGGTACTTGAGAAGATGCAGTGTAGAAATACTTCTGAGAGTGAGTCACTGAAAGAGAAGTTGATGTCATTATTTCAATTTTTAAAATTGGTATTTGTTTTATAACAAAGTATATATATGTATATAAACAATGTTTTTTGCACCATTCAATCAAATGACAATATAACATATCCAAATCATCTCTCTTATGCATTTAATAAATGAATATATTCCTGAACTATTTATATTATTTAATGCTTTTAGTTATTTGATACTGAACAATCTGAAACCAAAGCAGTGATACACAATATGTTTATTATTATTTTACAATATGTTCATTATTATAAACTTATTCATGAGCCTGCACTTTGTAAAACCAGGCATCATAGTTGGTGGTGGAGGCAGTAAGAGTACAAATACACAAACAAAAATGTAAAATGATAAGTATATGATTTATATTTTACTTAAAGTAATAAAAGTAAAAGTACTCAACTATTTTTTTGGTCATTAACTAATTAAGGGTAATAGAACATAAATGATGGGTTGAAGCTGTTTTAGTTATGATTTGATGCCTTTTCAGTTTTATTTCTAAACTGCTCCTTTTGTCACATCGCATAGTAACAGCAACAGTCTAACAGCTCTGTGATTTCAAGAATAAAACACTGATACAACCACTGATAAAATGCCATGAGAGCTGGAAATAAGCCCAGGATGCAGTGAACAGAGTCACAGAAATCTGTTAGCAAAGACAAAATATGAGAGTAAATGTATGAGGGGTCTTAGCAATATTTTGTTATTTGCACCTGATTTAATCCCAGTAAACACAGTGGATGGTTGCGTTTAATCCCACTGTGTACGAGCGTTTGTATCTGCTTCCTTCAAAAGGCAAAAAGAACTTTAAGAAGTGACATAGCTGCTGTACATCTGCCCCTTTCTGGCACAAAGATGCTCGTTATATTGTTTGATCGACTTTGACACCACGTACAATGATCCCATTTGAAGGCAAATTTCACCATGAATTCAGTAGTTTGATGTCTAATAATAGAGCAGCAGTCCGGGGTCTTCGCTTCGGTAGACAGGTCAAACTCAGCACAACACGCCAAAGAGTGAAATTGCTAATATGTCAACTAAGTCTTTTAATTGGGGGAATAACAGTATAACTGCACCTGGTTTAATCAAGCGATTCCTCGTCGCTTGTGTCTCGTTTTCATCAAAAAAACGGACAAAATGCTAAATTATGAAATTCTAACGTGTAATGCATCTTTGATTACAAATGCAGTGAAATAAAAAGTAAAGATATTTCCTCTTAGATGTAGTGGAGTAAAAGTAGCCGTAATTAAGTAAAGTACAGATACGTGGAACATGTACTAAAGTACATTAAGTAACAGCCTTTACACCACTGATCATAGTTTTAGATCTAAATAAGTGAAAGTTTTCAGTTATTGGTGGCTATTATTCAGAATGTCTCACTGACTGACTTTATTTTCTGTATTTAACAAAGTTAAAATTCTATTGGGGCAATAATTGTATTTCCTGGAGTTTTGCCATTTTTCGGGGGAATGTATGTTTTTCCTAACATCCCTCCACCTCTCATCAAAATTTGCCCAAAATATCAGGGACTAAAAAGGAGTTTTTATCCAAACGAGCAACGTAAATATCGATGATTACAAGAAGAGTCAAGTTTCAAGTTTTGAAAATGTGGGTGGTTATAGTTAAAAATAAAACTTTAATAACTTTGCAGCATCCTTTAACTTATATTACAATGAAATATAAAGAAATATATAAATAAAAAGATCCATCTTCAAGTCTCTATAACAGAGCTAGTAAATAAAATAAAGCACAATTAGGATTAAATAGCTTTCAAGAACAGGATTCTAACTATAAGTTTTGTACGTGTTTAAATATATAAAATTAAATATATAAATATGTGTTCTATTGCCCAATATTTCAGATTTTATCTTGAAAACAAATACATAAATATAAATAAATAAATATAAAATTTGAAAAATAAATATTAATCAGGTCATCAGATTCTGTATCTAACTTTCAGTGATAGAAAATACTGTAAAACAACCATCTTCTTCTAATGTTTTCATAACTGTAAGACCTGCAGCTCTTCTCCTATGGAATATTAAATAGTCATGGATTTGACTAAGAGGTTCTTAGTCCTGTTGTATATTCTCCAGCCTTTTTTTAAGTATTAACAGAGAAGATGTTTTGCGATTTGAGTTTTGCCAAAGTAGTTTCCATTTCATAATCCAGCATTGTCCTTTGCTGTATGCAGATCATATTTCTGTAACTTTACATTTACATAAAGTAACTGTTATAACTCAATGTGTGCAGTTAAAATTATGTGTAAAATGACTTGTAGTGTTTTCTGAAAATTGTATATTTATGTACACTAACATAAATATACAGATGTCAAACAATACAACATATGAGCTTTGTACACATATTATCACCTTACAAAGTTTTCACAGATGCCTTATTTACTTATTCTGAGAGAGAAACAGGTTATATGTTTTTTATATGTTATTTGTTTTTCTTCTTCATATTACAGTGTCAATGTTTGTGTGATTAAAAAACATTTCTGGTATCATGTTAGAAAATGTTTAGAAAGACTAAGATCCATGAATCAATAAATAGTTAGATTCAAATAGTAATAATGATAAATGAGAGGAAGGTTTACACCTACTAACGTGAGCTTTAAGATTAGAAGTTATATCGTATTCCATATATTTTGATAATCTGCCAGGAACCTTCGTATATTTAAGTCAGACCTTATTAAAACACACCATAATAACATGACGCATTTTTTCTTTTGTGATCAAACAACATTAAAAAGTGTTTAACTCACCTCCCGTCGCGCCGTTTATTCCCAGGAGAAGCAGAAAAAAGATGTACATTTTGTCCATTTTCTTCAGTATCTGTTGGACTGAAGTGAAGTGGGGTTTAACATCAGCCTCCATCTGAACCAATGGGATTTTAGTTTCAGTGTTACATAACTAAAAACTGGGTTACACTGATAAGATTGGGGTTATTAAAGAAAGTGAAAGCAAAAACATTTGAACTGACTCTTGATATAATGCACAAGACTGCAAGTGAAGGAATTAACTAATGAAACTTAAGCAGAAACACAATCATCAGTTCAGTTCAGCTTCGTCAACTGACTTTTCTGTATTTAATAATAAACTGAGCAGAACAATCCAGATCCACATCACCGTTGCCAACACTTGGTAAAGTTGCCACATTATGCAGCTGTATGAGCAGCACTAATATGTTATAATTTATATGTTTGTAATTGCACAATAAAAGTGATACAATCTGCAAATTAACAAAATAAAGCAAAATGAAGTCTAACAGCAGCTGCTGAACAGCTCTTCATAACTGACATCATACATTAGTTGTGAGTGCAACATTTCTTCACACAGACCAAACACACAACGCTCAGGTTAACTAAACTAATATAGTGTGAACGTTTGTTAGTTTAAAATTGCAATTTTTAAATAACAATAATTTCTGACATCAATACAGGAAGTTGTTTTTTATTGCTACTAACTTTGTGTTACTAAGACATTATCTGTTTCTAAGCATCAGTTGCAAAATAAAAGTTTCTCACAAAAAAAATAAGGAAACAAGCTGAAAAGACACTTGAGTGCATAGTCTTTTTTTTAAGGTAAAATGTATTAATTTTATCTTGAAAAAAATATAGCACAGCTTTTAACATGCTGTAAGTTTCCATGGACATTATCTCCTCCATCCAAACTTTATCTCTCATAAACACATGCTGACACGTGTCATCATAGCTCCACCCACAAACCTCTGAAAACACATGCGCTGCCATGTTGCGTCTTCACGTGTTGGCAGAAATGGCAGAAATACAAAACCTCTCTTTCTTGGCAGTATCTGAAGGGCAGACTGGCTGTCCATGCTTTATTTCTAACACAAAAACTATTTGCCTCAGTATCAACATATTTGCCTCGAGCCTTGATGACGTTCAGATTCGGGGCTCAAAAGAAGTTAATGAACACAGAAATGAAAGTCTCCATAATCAATTTCTGTAACAGGCCAAAATAAAACTACACTGTAGTTCTCTAGTGACTCTTTATGAAGCCCTGCTGCTTGGTGATGGGCGGATCGATAGCAAAAAATCGATATTTCCATCTTGACGGCCAATTTTTTAATATCAATTCTCAAGTTAAAATATCGATAATTTCTGTTTATTTATTCATATTTTGTCCGCAGTCATATCCGATTGTTTTCTGCTTCATTACACAGTCACATTGCTTTGAAGCCAGAAAGGTTGTCATCAACTTCCTGTAAAGCTTTGCAGAGTTCTTTTTTGGCACCAACAAAATTTGTCCCTTGGTCACACTTTATTTGTCTCACTGAGCCTCTCAATGCAGTAAAGCATCGCAGACCATTGACAAATGCATCAGTTGACAGATCCTCCAGCATCTCTATGTGGCTGGCCTTTGAGCAAAAACAAGTAAAGAGCAGGCCATATCTTTTGGGTTCTTTTCTACCTTCTTTGGTCATAAAAGGCCCAAAACAGTCCTTGCCACAGTATGTGAAAGGCGGAGATGGTTCCATTCGTTCTATAGGTAGATCACACGTTCTTTGTCTTTCCACAGGTCTCCTTAATCTCCGGCAAATCACACACTGGTGAATATAAGATGTGACAGCTCCATTCATACCTTGGATCCAATAGCCGTTAGCTCTTATTTCATTGAGGGTGAAGCCCTTTCCCTGATGTCCAACCCTTTCATGGTAGTATGCAATTATCAGCTTTGTAATGTGATGTTCTCTGGGAATGACTGTTGGGTGCTTGAGAGAACTTAGAAGTGTTGAAGAACCTAGTCTTCCTCCCCCCTTAAGAACACCGTCTTTGTCAAGAAAGACATCAAGCCACAGGCATCCTTGAAGTCGCTCTCTAAAGCACGGATTCCATGGCAAGGTGTTGCTCTGCCAACAATGCTCCAACCTAAGTCCGTTTGTACAGCATGGGGCTCCTCATCTATTCCTATTATCACTTGTTTAGGTGCCAAGGCTCGGGAACAGTTGTAGCCTACGAGGAGACCTACTTCACAACTGAGGAGAGGGAGAATTTCATCACTGATTGCTGACAGATGTCTCCAGCATTTGGGATTTGGTCACGATGTGCAGGTATACAGTCCTTTGTGTAAGCGGGAGGAAGGGGAATGTGTATGGCTGAGCTGTAGCTCCTAACACGAAGACCAGACCCCTTCTCACTGCTTACAACTGTATTTTTTCCCATCTAATTTTCAGTGTTAATTTCACTGAACAAGCATCTGCTTTTACGGCTTTTCAAGAGTTTCGTCCACTTGTGTAGTTGGTGAGTATCCTGACATAACATGCATAATGATCTTATATTTGTATTTGTTGATATTTGCTTGTCACGATCCACAGCTGGTTGGATACTGAAAACACTTGCCTTGTTTCTTTTGATCTCCTTTAAATTTCCCCTTTAGCTGTGAGCCTCAGATGAACGTAGAGCATAGATGGAGGTGACTGGTTTGCAAGCAATCTCTGTTTCTGTTGACACAAATGCAGAAAATGCACTAAAACGGGGAAACTCTTTGCCTTCCATAGGGGCCTGTGTTACCTGAAGATTCCATCTGGCTGCTGTCCAGTCAGGTAGTTTTTGTATCAGCTTCTGATTTACTTCACAGTCATTTAATATTTCCAGTCCCTTCACATGAGCCATAGCTTGAAGGCAGGCATTCAAAAAGTCTGCAAAGTTTCTAAGACCTTCAGCATCTTTAGACTGTATTTTTGGTCAGCATTCTCTCTAAATGCTCTTTGAATAACAAATGTCTGGCCATATCGTTGGTCAGGTTTTTTCCAGGCATCTTGGTACACCTCTTCATCATTTCCTTAGAAGGTCCCTTCAAGGCATTTACGAGCTGGGCCACTAACATATGTTTTGAGGTAATATACCTTTTCAGAAGGGGAAATGCCTTTTTGATCTATAAGAGACATGAAACAGGCTTTCCACTCAATGAAGTGGATTGGCTCACCAGTGAACACTGCCGGCTCAGGCATAGGAAGTCCGTTCATTGAAATACTGTCCTGAACAGCTTGTGCCAGTAGAGTGACTTCAGGAGGTGCTGAAAATATGGCGGTGTTGGATGGATGTGATGCAGGAGGTTGTGATACAGGAATCAACTGGCTGAATGTCAGTCATCTGAGTAATTTCTCTGTCGTATGCTTCCAACCTGGCTCTAGCTGCCATTAAATCCTTTCCAGCCTGCAGACGTTCCAATTCAGACAGTTGAATTTCCAATTCTTTCTTGTGCTGTTCCTCTAGGATTCTTATCTTTTCCTTTTGTTTTGTTTCCACTAGAAGGATGTTATACTTTCTGCATCAAAGTCTCCATTTTAATTATGTCACTGGTCACTGCCTAACATGCATCTACTTTTCGTCTTAAATTGGTTGTTGGTGTTATATAATCTCTCATTTTAGTGTAGAGTTTCATGATGTCGTCCTTCTCTTTCTCTAAAGTGTCTGCAATTGTTGCCATGTGCGTTTCAGTGATGTCTGACTATAGTTCTTCTCTTGCCTTAAGAACCTTAACTTTCCAATGTTCATATAAGCCAATAAGCCTCTTTTCCTTTTCGGTCGTTTCTTCCCTTTGGTAAGCGGCCATCCTTTCAGTTGGTGCTCTGGTGTGTTCTGAGCGGCGAAGAACCTCTGTAGTGTCTTTAATTTGTGGCTGTAGATCAGCGAGCATTTTTTCTTTACACCGTAATGTTTTATTGATATCTTGTCTTGTATTATCAGTTGCATTTTCAAGCAAGCCTGTGTATTCATAAATCTCCCTTTGCAGATCTGCAATCTGTTGGTTGTTGTCTTTAGCAAATGCAGATGAGGCCTCTATAACCT
This sequence comes from Channa argus, assembly GCF_033026475.1. Lineage (NCBI taxonomy): Eukaryota > Metazoa > Chordata > Actinopteri > Anabantiformes > Channidae > Channa > Channa argus. Next base: position 7,257,830 of record NC_090197.1, read on the forward strand.
CCATGTGTCATGCTCATACTGTACTTCCTTGGTTTTGGACTAATTTGTGGCCCCTTCTCCTTACTTCCTGTCCCTGGCTCTTTTTGCCCAGCTTTACCCTCGTTGTCCCTCATTGTTTGCACCCTTTTCCCGCCTCTATTTAAGTTCAGTCTTCCCTTCACTCCTTTTTTTTTCTTTCAGCGTTGTCTTTAAGTTTTATTTCCCTGGTGTACGGTAGTGTGAGTTGTTAACTTAGAGTCATTTTCTTGTACCCTCCTGGTATGAGCGGTTTCTGTTATCGTTACGTTCCCTGTCAATAAAAGCCCTTTTGGTTTGTCCCTCACACTGTCTCTTCTCTTGGGTCCATCATTAACCTAAATTGTGACACCATGTCCATTGTAGCCTTCTTTATCTTTAATTCCTTAAAGTTTCAGACCAACTTCTGCTGCCTGCCGTCTGTTGTAAGTGAGGACTTTATAACCATGATGAAGGGAGGAGCAGCTGAGGTGCAAGCTCTTACTGTGGAGTCCAGTCAAACATTTGAAGTCTTACTGATGGTCTGATGATAGTTTAATTTCTTTATCCTTTTCCTCAAACCAACGTAAGAACTACGCAAAGTAAACACAGACAAAACAATAGATAAAAACCATATTATATTTCAAAATAAAACACATCCGTCGTACAGGAAGTTATAAAAGTAAAAGCCACAAAACAAATCAAAGGTTTGAACTGGGCACATTAGCAGGAGAAAAACATTGTAAGGACGTTACATCTGTTGTGTTTTCTCAACTGTATGACCTGCAGAAGTTCTCCGTGTAGGTTTTTAGGGCTTCATAAGGATTTTTCGTATTTAAATAGTTATGGATTTGAGTGTTAAGTTTTCAGAGATAGCTTATTTATTTATTTATTCTGAGAGGGAAACAGATTACATCATATTTTTCTTCTTTCTGTTGCTTGTAAGTGATTAAATGTGTAGGCCTGATACATATTATGGTTTGTGTTATTTAATAAAAAGCCAATCACATTTTTGGTATCATGTTACAAAATGGGGCAGCATGGTGGTCGAGTGGTTAGCTCCACCACTCACAGAAGGTTGCGGGTTCGCGTCATTGTCTGACTGTGGTTTGCATGTGCTCCCTGTGGTTGTGTGAGGTTCCTCCACAGCCCAAAGACGTGTGTGTTAGGTTAGTGTTCTAGTAGTAAATGTGTAGAGCAACAAGATGGGACGCAGGAGTCTGTGAGAACTACCCACCAGGTTGGTCCCTGATTGAGACCCGGACTAGCTCCCTTGTGGCTGCCCACTGTTCCCCTCATGTGCATGGGTTAAATTCAGAGAAACAATTTGTTTGTAATTGTAATTTCATTGTAACATGCACATGCAATATATATAAGTGCTCAACGACAACAAAGGTTCTTCTAATTGGTAGGTGTGAATATGTGTGTCTCTGTGTGTTTGTCCTGAGATGGACTGGACACCTGTCCAGGGTGGACCCCACCTCTCACCCCATGACAACTTGGATAGGCTCCAGCCCCCCCACAACCCTACAACTTTATTATGTTTGTTGTATTGTATTTCTATAATGTGCAACAAGGGACCCTTGGAAATAAACGTTCATATAGATAAGTCATAGCTGTGAAGCGTTTTTTCTTTTATGATCAAACGACCTTATAACTCACCTCCCGCCCCGCTGTTTATTCCCAGGAGAAGCAGAAAAATAAAGTTGACCATTGTGGGATTTTCTTCAATTTCGCTCCTCGTCTATAATACTCAGATAGGCTAAAATATGTTTTGTTTTTTTTTTCTCAAAGATGTTTCTGAGTCTGAAATAAGGAAGAACTGTGGAGATGTTCAACATCTGAACCAATGGGATTTTAGTTTTCGTTTTACGTCACTAGAATCTGCATTATACTAGAAGAATGCGGTTATTAACTAGCACTGTTCTGTGATGATGTTCTAAATACAACTTTTCATTAATCAAAAGATTTTTAGAAAATGAAGCAACTTCCTTCAAACTGAACATGCACCATGATAGTGCCCCTCACTAAGAACTGTCTAGTTGAACCCAATTATTCAAGTCTTCACTATCACTGACAATCCAATTTTATTTATTTGCATTTTAAACCCTCAGATCAGTTCAGCTTTGTCTCTGTCTTCCTGCTTTATTACAAAGCTGTGTACACTGAAAAACCACTGAACAAGAGACATTTTACAGTACTGTTGATGTTTGGACACTTAAGACCATTTTACACTTTACTGTTACTGTGGCACAGTTATTGAAATGATTGTGTAGCAACTTTGGGGTCAAAGGTTTAAAAAGGTAAATGAGCAGATTTTCTCTACAGAAGGTGACGTCACCCCTTACAAATGTTTTGAATTTCATTATACACTGGTCACGAAATGTGGCTCTGATCTTTATCAAAGCCAAACACAAAATGTTTAGGCTGATAAAACACAAACAGTCATGATCTTCATCTCTTTATTAAACACATTCAGTAATGACACAATGGCAACAGTGTCTTACTGTTCACAGATAAAAAGTAAACAGTCTGCACTTCTATAAGACTTTTCTACCTCAAAGCGCTTTACACTGTTTCTTATTCACCAATTCAGACACTCACACACCGATGTGGGAGCTGCTATGCAGCTGGCCAACGCTCACCGGACTCTGGCTCACCACAAATTAGTTGGGGTTCAGTGCTCAAGTCTTGCTGAAGGACACTTTGACAAGTGACTTGAGGAGACGGGGATCGATCCAACAACTACGAGTCGGTGTAGACACACACCGATGACATGGCATCCAAAGTCCTCACCTGACCCACTCAGAGCAACTTGGGGTTCAGTGTCTTGCCTGAGGACACTTCAGCACATAGCCAGGAGGAACCAGGAATCAGGAATCAAACCACTGACCCTGTGGTCCACAAACAACGGCCTTACCAGCTGAGCTACAGCCTCCATTTTATAAATCTCAGCTGTAATTAAAAGAATAATTGAAACAAATTTAAAGAGAGCAAACAGAAAACAAACAAATTACATCTTGACAATTAGAAAATTGATTAAGAGTAGAGAGGAAAAAACTCAAAGACCTAATTAGAATCAAAAAGTCTTATATATAAATATACAAGCAGAGTATTTACACAATTGGAAACTTTTTACTGATGTCTATATTTTGTGTATGTGTCCATTGGTGGAACAACATTAATACAAATATTTATTGGATGTGTAATTTTAGGTTCTTACTTCATATATTTTATAAAGTAATACATTCTCTGAATATTAAATCGACTTTCAGATTCACATTTAGACATGAAATATTTATTCTTTCCAGATGTTTTTGAAGTTTCTGATCTCCCCAGTGATCTAGAGCCTTTGGTCCCATGCCCCTGTTTCAGTTAACTAGTCTAAGGGACATCTAGGACAATTATACTGTGTGTGTAGGTGCTTACACTGATAATAAGTCATTAGTCTCATGGATTTTGCCTGTGTGGGCTGGGGGTGCTCAGCATGTCTTTGATACAAGTGAGGGGGCTTCTAGAACAAAAAGGTTGAGAAGCACTGATCTAAAGAATCAAAGAAAGAACTTCCAAGTATAAGAAACGTTCCACAGTTTGACAAGAACATGTTAACTCAAGGTCTGTATCATATCAACTATGTAAATATAAGTAGAAGTGGGTCTATATGTATATTACATTGGTCACTATGGTGATTTCATTTTAAATAAACACACAAACCTTTAAATCAACTGTGTTTGTCTGTAAAGTGTTGTGATGCTTTTGGTTTTTTATATTTTGCTTTACTTTTCTCTCCATGTAAGACAGATATTCATCCATTTTTATCTCCTGTCATTCCTGTTTTTGATTCTTTTGAACATAGTTTCATGCAGTTTTGTTTAACATATCAAGTTACTCCCAGTTTTCAGGGTTGGGGGTTTGTTCTATAGTTTGTTGGATTGAGTTGTTCCATGACATCAGTGCTGCTGGCAGCTGTTAAATCAGAAACACACTGTTACTGGCATCCTGACACTGTGAGACATTTTCAATCCAGAAACATTTTGTAAAGCACAGAGTGGATGTCTGGTCAGACAAAAGAATATGAAAAGAAGTTTTACTTACAGATCAGTGGGTGTTTGGCTGAAATTAAATAAAATACAAATAACTTCAGTTATTCATCATTAAGAAAGATGCAATAAAAGCAATAAACAGAAGTTGCATGTTGTGCAATGCACAGTAATAAATAATATTGCTGATGATGATGGTCAAAAAGTTGGATGTAAGTATGCGATGATGATTAACATCATGATGATTAACATGATAACATACAATTAACATTCATGACTGTGTTTGTGTTTTCATCTCTCACCATCTCTTGTCTTCTTTCTGTAAATGATGAATCCAATCAGACCAATGACGACTAGAACAACTACTGCAATGATGGCGATGATCATGTTCATGGATGTTTCTGTTGAACAAACAAGAATCAAATCACATCCTGTACAGATGAAGCAGGTCAGAAGAGAAGAATCTAATATAGAGACACACAGACCATATTTGCTTGTTTGTCCTGCTGTTGTTTTGCTAAATTGTCTGAACATATAATAATATAATTACAATGTGTATCATTGTTAATCCTGATCTGCCTTTGTCTGTTTTGGATTCTGTCCTACAGGTATGTTCATGGCACCACGTGTGAACACAATACGAGCTTCTGACAATCCTGTTTAAGTTCAGCATGCTGCATATTACCATTCAGTTTGATTCAGACTGATTTATTCATACAGTGGATGGATCACAAAATTCTCTACATAGTTGTGTTTATCAAAGTAAACAGTGCTGCAGAAAAAAATCTTTGTGGACAACAATTTTAAAAAATGCCTTATAACTTCAAAGTAATAATGTCTATTTGTTTGATTTGCTTATATAAGAAACTGGATGAAAAAAAATGGAAAAAAAATTAAAAAGAAAGAAAGAAAAAGAGATGAAACTAATGCAACACAGATAGACAATATACTGTTTAACACATGAACTACAGAATTATTAAAGTGAAATTAATGTTACCACTGGTCCTGATCACAGCTTTGTCCAGTTTAGTGAGGATGTCATCAACACCAGAGAGCAGAAACACACAGTCGTATCTCCTCCTGTCTTCAGGTTTGACTGATGAAATGTCCAGATCAACTCTTATCTGGAAGGTTCCATCATGGTTGGGGAGGATCTCTCCATGGTCCACGTCCTCATGAAGCTTCTCTCCATCTTTTCTCCAGAACATTGTGGCTCTGTCAGGGTAGAAACCTGTAGCGTGGCAGCTGACTAGAGAGGACAGAGACTTTTGGAGGACGGAGACTGAGGGACGAACTGGAGGAGACAGTTTTTCATTTTTCATTTACTACATACTAATAGTACTATTGATGTGTGATGTAACATATTCTGCTTTAGTCTGAAATAGTAATTTATGCCATATCAAGTAAAATTTAAAAAGGACAGGGAGGACAGAAAGAGAATTTGAGGAATGAAGCAGAGAAAAAGCAAACAAAATAGAAGATAAGACTGGTGATAAACTCATTGTAATGTTAGTGTAAAATAATAACAAAGGAGATATAATAACATTATTGTGCAAACTATTTAACCTCAGTCCATGTGATTCTACCTGTTCTCAGTAGTGAGGTTTGCCCATAGTTCACATACGTCTTCAACCAATCAGGACAAATCTGGGTGATGTAATGATGTATCTGCTCTGAAACAACTATGTCATTATCCCACTTGAGTTTGGTGATGAAACCCTGTCGCTTTGCAGTGATCCATGTCTTTGTGTTTAGGTCAAATATTATGAAGTCTTGTCCATCGTAACCAAAATGACTTAACCCACTAATCTCTCCAGTCTCATCATCCCATTCACAGCCGAACATGTTCTGGACAACATGAAAACCTGAGAGAGAAACAAAGACTTCAGTAAACCAGAGTGAAATCTCAGCACAATAACAGTTCATCTCACATATTTTCCACAATCAATGGATCAGTCCAACAACTTCCTGTGAAAAACTATGCTGTATGGAGGTTTTTCTAGAAGCTTCAATCCGGAATCAGTCAGTCAGCTCACCTGCTGCACCTGGTCAGTGGTCACTGGTTCAGCAGTTTGTTAGTACAACTGGTCAATGCAGGTTTGCTTCCTAAACAGATCACTCCATGTTCCCTTCTGTTGGATGATGTTCCACCATATTGTGAGGATCCCTCTGTCTTTCTGTTGGTGAGTCAGTTAAAGAACTTTCTATCCAAAGGAAAAAAAAGGTTTGCAGCATATCCATCGTAGAAGGTCTAAGTACACAGCGTATGTACCTCACAAGATGGCAGCCCAACCCTCCAACAGTTAACATGGTGTGATGTAACTTCATATTTTCTCTAATTGTTAAATGAATGTCTGATTATGCTGAGCAAGTGATTCACTAACAGATTTAGTAGGAATGTTGTGCATGTGTGTCTGTGCACGTACACATATCTTCACTAAAAAGAAAGCACAAAACAAAGAACAAAAAAACTGGTTAACTCAGCTTAAACAATATTTACCAATAAAAAGAGAAACGAAACAAACCTCCAGTTTGGTTAAAGCGCTGCTTTGCAATTTCAATGTTGTTTTTGTAGGTCTGCTGGGTAGCAATGAATCTCTCATTGTTCATCTCCCAGTAATGTGGATCATCTGCTGTGACTTTGATCATCCAGTCCTGTTTGGGTTCTGCTCTCATGGTGTCACTGTCATAGTGGATGATCTGAACATCATCAACCAAACCAATAGCCACAAACTCTGGAAAGTCTGGGACTCCAGAAGATGCAGTGTAGAAATACTTCAGAGAGTGAGTCTCTGAAAGAAAAAGTTAATGTCATGATTTTAGTTTAATTACATTTTACAAATCACTGAATGTAATTTCCCTGATATCAGAATCAAATGGATCTACATGTGTTCAAGACATTTAATCATATAAGTTGTGCACTACACAAATACAAACTTAAATATATAAATATGTGTTTTATTGTCCAATATTTCAGATTTTATCTTGAAAACAAATACATAAATAGAAATTTTTAAAAATCTATTAATCAAGTCATCGGATTATGTATCTAACTTTCATTGATAGACAATACTGTAAAACAACCATCTTCTTCTAATGTTTACTGTAAGACCTGCAGCTGTTCTGTTATGGAATATGTTTTTTTCACATGTTTGACTAAGAGGTTCTTTTTATTCTCCAGCCTTTTTTTTAAGTAACAGAGTAGATGTTTTGCACTTTGGGTTTTGCAAAATTAGTTTCCATTTCATAATCCAGCATTGTCCTCTGCTGTATGCAGATCATATTTCTGTAACTTTACATTTACAACTGTTATAACTCAATGTGTGCAGTTAAAATTATGTGTAAAATGACTTGTAGTGTTTTCTGAAAATTGTATATTTATGTACAGTAACATAAATATACAGATGTCAAACAATACAACATATGAGCTTTGTACACATATTATCACCTTACAAAGTTTTCACAGATGCCTTATTAACTTATTCTGAGAGAGAAACAGGTTTTATGTTTTTATATGTTATTTGTTTTTCTTCTTCATATTACAGTGTCAATGTTTGTGTGATTAAAAAACATTTCTGGTATCATGTTAGAAAATGTTTAGAAAGACTAAGATCCATGAATCATTTTCAACCAATCAAGCAGAACTATTGATGCATTAACACCATTAATGCACTTGTTGGGATAATTAATGATAATGTACACAGGTAAATCCACGTTTCTAACTGTATTAATTATAAACCAACTAATTTAATGCAAAAACTAATTATAATATTTACATTATGTTTACAAAATTACTTTTATAATTTATTTATATCTCTGAGTTTATTTTATTTCATTTTTTGCTTTGAACTGTTTTTTGCTGTTTACACTTCATTATGCCTTAATTTTGTCATTAAGATCAATGTTGTGCCACATCTCAAAGTCACTATGGAGGCATAAACAGAACAATCCTCTATTTACAACATGCATTGAAACAATGAACCTAATGCTGGAAAATAAATAAAACACGTAATTAAACTGTTTCCCCTTTCAGAAATAAAAACACTGAATAATAAATTGTTAGATTCAAATAGTAATAATGATAAATGAGAGGAAGGTTTACGCCTACTAACGTGAGCTTTAAGATTAGAAGTTATATCGTATTCCATATATTTTCATAATCTGCCAGGAACCTTCATATATTTAAGTCAGAGCTTATTAAAACAGACCATAATAACATGATGCATTTTTTCTTTTGTGATCAAACAACATTAAAAAGTGTTTAACTCACCTCCCGTCGCGCCGTTTATTCCCAGGAGAAGCAGAAAAATCAAGATGTACATTTTGTCCATTTTCTTCAGTATCTGTTATGCTCCCTAATTCCCAGATAGGCTAATTTTATTATTTTTTTCCTCGAAGGACGAGACATGGTCTCGTGTTGTCTTCCCAAGTCGGACTGAAGTGAAGTGGGGTTTAACATCAGCCTCCATCTGAACCAATGGGATTTTAGTTTCAGTGTTACATAACTAAAAACTGGGTTACACTGACAGATTGGGGTTATTAACGAAAGTGAAAGCAAAAACATTTGAACTGACTCTTGATACAATGCACAACACTACAAGTGAAGAAATGAACAAATGAAACTTAAGCAGAAACACAATCATCAGTTCAGTTCAGCTTCGTCAACTGACTTTTCTGTATTTAATAATAAACTGAGCAGAACAATCCAGATCCACATCACCGTTGCCAACACTTGGTAAAGTTGCCACATTATGCAGCTGTATGAGCAGCACTAATATGTTATAATTTATATGTTTGTAATTGCACAATAAAAGTGATACAATCTGCAAAATAACAAAATAAAGCAAAATGAAGTCTAACAGCAGCTGCTGAACAGCTCTTCATAACTTACATCATACATCATTTTTTAAAGTTGTGAGTGCAACATTTCTTCACACAGACCAAACACACAACGCTCAGGTTAACTAAACTAATATATGTGAACGTTTGTTAGTTTAAAATTGCAATTTTTAAATAACAATAATTTCTGACATCAACACAGGAAGTTGTTTTTTATTGCTACTACTGTACAACTTTGTGTTACTAAGACATTATCTGTTTCTAAGCATCAGTTGCAAAATAAAAGTTTCTCACAAAAAAAATAAGGAAACAAGCTGAAAAGACACTTGAGTGCATAGTCTTTTTTTTAAGGTAAAACTTATTTATTTTATCTTGAAAAAAATATAGCACAGCTTTTAACATGATGTAAGTTTCCATGGACATTATCTCCTCCATCCAAACTTTATCTCTCATAAACACATGCTGACACGTGTCATCATAGCTCCACCCACAAACCTCTGAAAACACATGCGCTGCCATGTTGCGTCTTCACGTGTTGGCAGAAATGGCAGAAATACAAAACCTCTCTTTCTTGGCAGTATCTGAAGGGCAGAAAACTATTTGCCTCAAAAACTATTTGCCTCAGTATCAACATATTTGCCTCGAGCCTTGATGACGTTCAGATTCGGGGCTCAAAAGAAGTTAATAAACACAGAAATGAAAGTCTCCATAATCAATTTCTGTAACAGGCCAAAATAAAACTACACTGTAGTTCTCTAGTGACTCTTTATGAAGCCCTGCTGCTTGGTGATGGGCGGATCGATAGCAAAAAATCGATATTTCCATCTTGACGGCCACTTTTTAAATATCAATTCTCAAGTTAAAATATCGATATTTTCTGTTTATTTATTCATATTTTGTCCGCAGTCATATCCGATTGTTTTCTGCTTCATTACAAAGTCACATTGCTTTGAAGCCAGAAAGGTTGTCATCAACTTCCTGTAAAGCTTTGCAGAGTTCTTTTTTGGCACCAACAAAATTTGTCCCTTGGTCACACTTTATTTGTCTCACTGAGCCTCTCAATGCAGTAAAGCATCGCAGACCATTGACAAATGCATCAGTTGACAGATCCTCCAGCATCTCTATGTGGCTGGCCTTTGAGCAAAAACAAGTAAAGAGCAGGCCATATCTTTTGGGTTCTTTTCTACCTTCTTTGGTCATAAAAGGCCCAAAACAGTCCTTGCCACAGTATGTGAAAGGCGGAGATGGTTCCATTCGTTCTATAGGTAGATCACACGTTCTTTGTCTTTCCACAGGTCTCCGGCAAATCACACACTGGTGAATATAAGATGTGACAGCTCTATTCATCCCTTGGATCCAATAGCCGTTAGATCTTATTTCATTGAGGGTGAAGCCCTGTTAATTTCACTGAACAAGCATCTGCTTTCAGATTACGGCAGATTACGGCTTTTCAAGAGTTTCGTCCACTTGTGTAGTTGGTGAGTATCCTGACATAACATGCATAATGATCTTATATTTGTATTTGTTGATATTTGCTTGTCACGATCCACAGCTGGTTGGATACTGAAAACACTTGCCTTGTTTCTTTTGATCTCCTTTAAATTTCCCCTTTAGCTGTGAGCCTCAGATGAACGTAGAGCATAGATGGAGGTGACTGGTTTGCAAGCAATCTCTGTTTCTGTTGACACAAATGCAGAAAATGCACTAAAACTGGGAAACTCTTTGCCTTCCATAGGGGCCTGTGTTACCTGAAGATTCCATCTGGCTGCTGTCCAGTCAGGTAGTTTTTGTATCAGCTTCTGATTTACTTCACAGTCATTTAATATTTCCAGTCCCTTCACATGAGCCATAGCTTGAAGGCAGGCATTCAAAAAGTCTGCAAAGTTTCTAAGACCTTCAGCATCTTTAGACTGTATTTTTGGTCAGCATTCTCTCTAAATGCTCTTTGAATAACAAATGTCTGGCCATATCGTTGGTCAGGTTTTTTCCAGGCATCTTGGTACACCTCTTCATCATTTCCTTAGAAGGTCCCTTCAAGGCATTTACGAGCTGGGCCACTAACATATGTTTTGAGGTAATATACCTTTTCAGAAGGGGAAATGCCTTTTTGATCTATAAGAGACATGAAACAGGCTTTCCACTCAATGAAGTGGATTGGCTCACCAGTGAACACTGCCGGCTCAGGCATAGGAAATTGAAATACTGTCCTGAACAGCTTGTGCCAGTAGAGTGACTTCAGGAGGTGCTGAAAATATGGCAGTGTTGGATGGATGTGATGCAGGAGGTTGTGATACAGGAATCAACTGGCTGAATGTCAGTCATCTGAGTAATTTCTCTGTCGTATGCTTCCAACCTGGCTCTAGCTGCCATTAAATCCTTTCCAGCCTGCAGACGTTCCAATTCAGACAGTTGAATTTCCAATTCTTTCTTGTGCTGTTCCTCTAGGATTCTTATTTTTTCCTTTTGTTTTGTTTCCACTAGAAGGATGTTATACTTTCTGCATCAAAGTCTCCATTTTAATTATGTCACTGGTCACTGCCTAACATGCATCTACTTTTCGTCTTAAATTGGTTGTTGGTGTTATATAATCTCTCATTTTAGTGTAGAGTTTCATGATGTCGTCCTTCTCTTTCTCTAAAGTGTCTGCAATTGTTGCCATGTGCGTTTCAGTGATGTCTGACTATAGTTCTTCTCTTGCCTTACGAACCTGAACTTTCCAATATTCATATAAGCCAATAAGCCTCTTTTCCTTTTCGGTCGTTTCTTCCCTTTGGTAAGCGGCCATCCTTTCAGTTGGTGCTCTGGTGTGTTCTGAGCGGCGAAGAACCTCTGTAGTGTCTTTAATTTGGGGCTGTAGATCAGCGAGCATTTTTTCTTTACACCGTAATGTTTTATTGATATCTTGTCAAGCCTGTGTATTCATAAATCTCCCTTTGCAGATCTGCAATCTGTTGGTTGGTGTCTTTAGCAAATGCAGATGAGGCCTCTATAACCTCCATGTGTCATGGTCACAGTGTACTTCCTGGTTTTGGACTATTTTGTGGCCCCTTCTCCTTACTTCCTGTCCCTGGCTCTTTTTGCCCAGCTTTACCCTCGTTGTCCCTCATTGTTTGCACCCTTTTCCCGCCTCTATTTAAGTTCAGTCTTCCCTTCACTCCTCTGCCAGATTTTCTTTCAGCGTTGTCTTTAAGTTTTATTTCCCTGGTGTACGGTAGTGTGAGTTGTTAACTTAGAGTCATTTTCTTGTACCCTCCTGGTATGAGCGGTTTCTGTTATCGTTACGTTCCCTGTCAATAAAAGCCCTTTTGGTTTGTCCCTCACACTGTCTCTTCTCTTGGGTCCATCATTAACCTAAATTGTGACACCATGTCCATTGTAGCCTTCTTTATCTTTAATTCCTTAAAGTTTCAGACCAACTTCTGCTGCCTGCCGTCTGTTGTAAGTGAGGACCTTATAACCATGATGAAGGGAGGAGCAGCTGAGGTGCAAGCTCTTACTGTGGAGTCCAGTCAGACATTTGAAGTCTTACTGATGGTCTGATAATAGTTTAATTTCTTTATCCTTTTCCTCAAACCAACGTAAGAACTACGCAAAGTAAACACAGACAAAACAATAGATAAAAACCATATTATATTTCAAAATAAAACACATCCGTCGTACAGGAAGTTATAAAAGTAAAAGCCACAAAACAAATCAAAGGTTTGAACTGGGCACATTAGCAGGAGAAAAACATTGTAAGGACGTTACATCTGTTGTGTTTTCTCAACTGTATGACCTGCAGAAGTTCTCCGTGTAGGTTTTTAGGGCTTCATAAGGATTTTTCGTGTTTAAATAGTTATGGATTTGAGTGTTAAGTTTTCAGAGATAGCTTATTTATTTATTTATTCTGAGAGGGAAACAGATTACATCATATTTTTCTTCTTTCTGTTGCTTGTAAGTGATTAAATGTGTAGGCCTGATACATATTATGGTTTGTGTTATTTAATAAAAAGCCAATCACATTTTTGGTATCATGTTACAAAATGGGGCAGCATGGTGGTCGAGTGGTTAGCTCCACCACTCACAGAAGGTTGCGGGTTCGCGTCATTGTCTGACTGTGGTTTGCATGTGCTCCCTGTGGTTGTGTGAGGTTCCTCCACAGCCCAAAGACGTGTGTGTTAGGTTAGTGTTCTAGTAGTAAATGTGTAGAGCAACAAGATGGGACGCAGGAGTCTGTGAGAACTACCCACCAGGTTGGTCCCTGATTGAGACCCGGACTAGCTCCCTTGTGGCTGCCCACTGTTCCCCTCATGTGCATGGGTTAAATTCAGAGAAACAATTTGTTTGTAATTGTAATTTCATTGTAACATGCACATGCAATATATATAAGTGCTCAACGACAACAAAGGTTCTTCTAATTGGTAGGTGTGAATATGTGTGTCTCTGTGTGTTTGTCCTGAGATGGACTGGACACCTGTCCAGGGTGGACCCCACCTCTCACCCCATGACAACTTGGATAGGCTCCAGCCCCCCCACAACCCTACAACTTTATTATGTTTGTTGTATTGTATTTCTATAATGTGCAACAAGGGACCCTTGGAAATAAACGTTCATATAGATAAGTCATAGCTGTGAAGCGTTTTTTCTTTTATGATCAAACGACCTTATAACTCACCTCCCGCCCCGCTGTTTATTCCCAGGAGAAGCAGAAAAATAAAGTTGACCATTGTGGGATTTTCTTCAATTTCGCTCCTCGTCTATAATACTCAGATAGGCTAAAATATGTTTTGTTTTTTTTTTCTCAAAGATGTTTCTGTCTGAAATAAGGAAGAACTGTGGAGATGTTCAACATCTGAACCAATGGGATTTTAGTTTTCGTTTTACGTCACTAGAATCTGCATTATACTAGAAGAATGCGGTTATTAACTAGCACTGTTCTGTGATGATGTTCTAAATACAACTTTTCATTAATCAAAAGATTTTTAGAAAATGAAGCAACTTCCTTCAAACTGAACATGCACCATGATAGTGTCCCTCACTAAGAACTGTCTAGTTGAACCCAATTATTCAAGTCTTCACTATCACTGACAATCCAATTTTATTTATTTGCATTTTAAACCCTCAGATCAGTTCAGCTTTGTCTCTGTCTTCCTGCTTTATTACAAAGCTGTGTACACTGAAAAACCACTGAACAAGAGACATTTTACAGTACTGTTGATGTTTGGACACTTAAGACCATTTTACACTTTACTGTTACTGTGGCACAGTTATTGAAATGATTGTGTAGCAACTTTGGGGTCAAAGGTTTAAAAAGGTAAATGAGCAGATTTTCTCTACAGAAGGTGACGTCACCCCTTACAAATGTTTTGAATTTCATTATACACTGGTCACGAAATGTGGCTCTGATCTTTATCAAAGCCAAACACAAAATGTTTAGGCTGATAAAACACAAACAGTCATGATCTTCATCTCTTTATTAAACACATTCAGTAATGACACAATGGCAACAGTGTCTTACTGTTCACAGATAAAAAGTAAACAGTCTGCACTTCTATAAGACTTTTCTACCTCAAAGCGCTTTACACTGTTTCTTATTCACCAATTCAGACACTCACACACCGATGTGGGAGCTGCTATGCAGCTGGCCAACGCTCACCGGACACTGGCTCACCACAAATTAGTTGGGGTTCAGTGCTCAAGTCTTGCTGAAGGACACTTTGACAAGTGACTTGAGGAGACGGGGATCGATCCAACAACTACGAGATTGGTGTAGACACACACCGATGACATGGCATCCAAAGTCCTCACCTGACCCACTCAGAGCAACTTGGGGTTCAGTGTCTTTCCTGAGGACACTTCAGCACATAGCCAGGAGGAACCAGGAATCAGGAATCAAACCACTGACCCTGTGGTCCACAAACAACGGCCTTACCAGCTGAGCTACAGCCTCCATTTTATAAATCTCAGCTGTAATTAAAAGAATAATTGAAACAAATTAAAAGAGAGCAAACAGAAAACAAACAAATTACATCTTGACAATTAGAAAATTGATTAAGAGTAGAGAGGAAAAAACTCAAAGACCTAATTAGAATCAAAAAGTCTTATATATAAATATACAAGCAGAGTATTTACACAATTGGAAACTTTTTACTGATGTCTATATTTTGTGTATGTGTCCATTGGTGGAACAACATTAATACAAATATTTATTGGATGTGTAATTTTAGGTTCTTACTTCGTATATTTTATAAAGTAATACATTCTCTGAATATTAAATCAACCCTCGGATTTACATTTAGACATGAAATATTTATTCTTTCCAGATGTTTTTGAAGTTTCTGATCTCCCCAGTGAACTACAGCCTTTGGTCCCATGCCCCTGTTTCAGTTAACTAGTCTAAGGGACATCTAGGACAATTATACTGTGTGTGTAGGTGCTTACACTGATAATAAGTCATTAGTCTCATGGATTTTGCCTGTGTGGGCTGGGGGTGCTCAGCATGTCTTTGATACAAGTGAGGGGGCTTCTAGAACAAAAAGGTTGAGAAGCACTGATCTAAAGAATCAAAGAAACAACTTCCAAGTATAAGAAACGTTCCACAGTTTGACAAGAACATGTTAACTCAAGGTCTGTATCATATCAACTATGTAAATATAAGTAGAAGTGGGTCTATATGTATATTACATTGGTCACTATGGTGATTTCATTTTAAATAAACACACAAACCTTTAAATCAACTGTGTTTGTCTGTAAAGTGTTGTGATGCTTTTGGTTTTTTATATTTTGCTTTACTTTTCTCTCCATGTAAGACAGATATTCATCCATTTTTATCTCCTATCATCTCTGTTTTTGCTTCTTTTGAACATAGTTTCATGCAGTTTTGTTTAACATATCAAGTTACTCACAGTTTTCAGTTTTGGGAGTTTGTTCTATAGTTTGTTGGATTGAGTTGTTCCATGACATCAGTGCTGCTGGCAGCTGTTAAATCAGAAACACACTGTTACTGGCATCCTGACACTGTGAGACATTTTCAATCCAGAAATATTTTGTAAAGCACAGAGTGGATGTCTGGTCAGACAAAAGAATATGAAAACAAGTTTTACTTACGGGTCGGTGGGTGTTTGGCTGAAATTAAATAAAATACAAATAACTTCAGTTATTCATCAATAAGAATTAAGATGCAATAAAAGCAATAAACAGAAGCTGCATGTTGTGCAATGCACAGTAATAAATAATATTGCTGATGATGATGGTCAAAAAGTTGGATGTTGATTATGATGATGATGATGATGATGATGATGTAAATTAACAGTACAATTAACATTCATGACTGTGTTTATGTTTTCGTCTCTCACCATCTTTCGTCTTCTTTCTGTAAATGATGAATCCAATCAGACCAATGAGGACGACAACAAGAACAACTACTGCAATGATGGCGATGATCATGTTCATGGATGTTTCTGTTGAACAAACAAGAATCAAATCACATCCTGTACAGATGAAGCAGGTCAGAAGAGAAGAATCTAATATAGAGACACACAGACCATATTTGCTTGTTTGTCCTGCTGTTGTTTTGCTAAATTGTCTGAACATATAATAATATAATTACAATGTGTATCATTGTTAATCCTGATCTGCCTTTGTCTGTTTTGGATTCTGTCCTACAGGTTATGTTCATGGCACCACGTGTGAACACAATACGAGCTTCTGACAATCCTGTTTAAGTTCAGCATGCTGCATATTACCATTCAGTTTGATTCAGACTGATTTATAACCTCAAAGTAATAATGTCTATTTGTTTGATTTGCTTTGTTTAATTTATTAAACCAAAATTTAGATTTAGACCCAAAAATTTTATATAAGAATTTATATTAAAAAAAAATGAAAAAGAAAGAAAGAAAGAGAGATGAAACAAATGCAACACAGATAGACAATATACTGTTTAACACATGAACTACAGAATTATTAAAGTAAAATTAATGTTACCGTTGGTCCTGATCACAGCTTTGTCCAGTTTGGTGATGATGTCATCAACACCAGAGAGCAGAAACACACAGTCGTATCTCCTCCAGTCTTCAGGTTTGACTGATGAAAGTTTCAGATCAACTGTCATCTGGAAGGTTCCATCATGGTTGGGGAGGATCTCTCCATGGGTCACGTCCTCCTGAACCTCCTGTTCATCTTTCTTCCAGAACATTGTGGCTCTGTCAGGGTAGAAACCTGTAGCGTGGCAGCTGACTGGAGAGGACGGAGACTTCTGGAGGAGAGACACTGAGGGAAGATCTGGAGGAGAGATAAGAACAATTTGTATTTTCCTTATTATTTGCTGCATATTAATATTGACATTTCTTTTTGATGTCATATAGCAAAAAAGTGTATAAAGTGACACATACACGTAGTGGGTCAGTGTATATTGTTATATGTAAATTATACTTTGGTTAGTGTTGGTTTGAAACAGAGGAACTGTGTGAGGATAGTTGTGTTCGTAAAACTGCATCTTCTCATGTGGTTCTACCTGTTCTCAGCAGAGAGCTGCTCCCATAGTTCACATACTTCTTCAGCCACTCAGGACAAATCTGGGTGAGATAGTTCTTCCTATTTTCTAGGAGTGCTTTGCTATGATCCCACTTGTTTTTGGTGGTGACAGCCTCTTGTGTGGGAGCGATCCATGTCTCTGTCTTCAGGTCAAATACTATGAAATCTTCTCCATCATAACCAAACTGATAATAACCAGTGACCTCATCAGTCTCATCATCCCATTTACAGCCGTACATCCACTGGAGAATGTGAACACCTGAGAGAGAAACAGTCTTCAGTAAACCAGAGTGTGATGTCAGCATAGTCACAGATCTACCACAGAGACACAAGATGTTCATCTTCTGCTGTCACAGCTTCTATGGGAACAAATCACATCCAGTCACCTGAACAGTGCTGATAGACAAGATAGACACAGAGAGGAAGAGACTGCTTCAAACATTCAGATTCTAGAACAGTCCATATTCTGTCTTTACCACAAAGACACACTGATCCATCAAGACCACAAATTTAAACACTTCAGTGTAAGATTTCATTTTAATAGTAAATTTATTCTATCAAATTAAAAAGGAACCAATATTTAGGACAGTTTATTCCAACAGACTGTGGTTTTGTCACTAAGTTAAATGGAGGTTTCTGAAGAGGATCATCAGCCTCTGGAGGATCAACATCTGCTCTAACACAATATTCCAACATGTCTAAAGACCCACAGAAACCTGCTAAATGTCAGATTGTCCTTTGTCAGACAGCAGGTGTCAGATATTGAACTTTGACTGTGGAAAAAGAAGCTGGAGCCTGATCTCTGCTGCTCAGGACACCTGCACAAAACCTCCTAATAAAAACATGTTTGTGTGTTTCAGCTGCTTTCAATGACACAGACTGTTACAGACGTTCATCTGTGGATCCAAATATTAATTATCACTAAATGAAGGCACCCGCTCACACAATTTAATGTGACTGAAAATAATCAGATCAGATCCTGAAATTTGACCCAAAATGCCAAAAATGAAATGAAAAAAGAAAGAATTGAACCCATGTAAAAAATGAGGCATGGTGAGTATTTGTGTGTTCACATTCATCTAATACTGTAAAGAAAAATCTTTGAGTAAAAAACACAAACAAACCTCCAGTTTGGTTGAAGCGTTGCTTTGCAATTTCAATGTTGTCTTTGAAGGTCTGATGTGTAACCATTAAACTGTTAGTCTGAGTTTGCCAGTACTGTGGATCATCTGCTGTGATTCTGTTCATCCAGTCCTGTTTGGGTTCTAGTCTCCTGGTGTTGCTGTCATAGTAAACTGTCTCCACTCCATCAACCATCTCAACTACCACAAACTCTGGAAAGTTTGGGACTTGAGAAGATGCAGTGTAGAAATACTTCAGAGAGTGAGTCACTGAAAGAGAAGTTGATGTTATTATTCCATTATTTAATTTTTTTTTATAACTATTTGTTTATAACAATGTATGTATATATATATATATATATATATATATATATATATATATATATATATATATATATATATATATATATTATTCAGAATGTCTCACTGACTGACTTTATTTTCTTTATTTAACAAAGTAAAAATTCTATTGGGGCAATAATTGTATTTCCTGGAGTTTTGCTGCTGATTCTGACAACCATTCTTTGGAGTGTGTATCAATATATAGACAGTCTATTTTTATTATGAAAAAAATTGATAAAGACTTTGTTTTCCAGAAGCCAAATTAAATTGTATTATTAAGTCCAGTTATTAGTGCTCTGGATGAGGTTTGTAAAGTGTCTCTTTTCTTTACCACAAACCTAAGTACGAGTTCCTACTGCAATTATTTCTGTTTACTTATTGCCTATAAGTAAATAAGTGGTTGATTTGACCTTAGTCAGTGGCGGATGCAGAGGCTACAGTCTTTTTTTGTCTCCTTTCTGAATTTTTATTGCGTATCTGTGAAACTTTAACGATTCAGATCATTAAACAAACAAATATGACCTGAATAAACACAGAATGCAGTTTTGAAATGAGGCTTTCATGTATTAAGGGCAAAAAGCCTCCAAACCTGTCTGACCCCATGTGACAAAGTAATTGCCCCCTAAACCTGATAACTGTTTTTTTCCACCTTTGGCAGCAACAACTGCAGTCCAGCATTTGGGATAATTGGCAACGAGTCTTTCACATTACTGTGGAAGAATTTTGCTGCACTCTTCTTTGCAGAATTATTTTAAAGAGAGCGTGTGATTTAGACCATCAGTCCATCGACTTCAGTGGGTTAAGGTTTTGGTGGCCTAGTCAAAGTCCCACTGGGATGCTGTGGCATGACCTTAAACAGGCCGCAGCTTTTTCCACTAATAAATGAAATCATCATTTCAAAGCAACATTTTGTATTTTCTCAGATTATCTGTGTGTAATATTAATATTTGTTTGATGATCTGAATTCTTTCGGTGTGACAAATATGCAAAACAACATAAAAAATCAGGAAGGGGCAACACTTTTTCACAGCACTGTGTGTTTTACAGTGAGTAAATGTGAAAAGTGCTGCCTCCAGTGGCTGAAACTTGAATTGAAGCGTGCAAGACATTTCCTCAGTGTGGAGACAAAAGCCCTTTAAAGGCCTATTTAAATTTGAATTTAAACTGTTAATAAAGTAAATAGGTAATTAAACAAATATGCCATCAAGCAGACATCAACCAAAAACCTTTGGTACAAAATCATTTATGTCATCAGACATATACTGTCCACTAACCAAAAAGTAATCACTACAGCACAAACATGCACATTTTAATGACTGAATAGATTTAAAAGAAAAACAACATGCAAATACGAGCTATTAAAAAAAACCTAAAAGTTAGTTTAAAAAGTTTAAAGAAATTCAAATACAGTTTACAACTCATGATTACACAATAATGTTCAATGTTGTATTTTACTACATGACATATTATATTATAATATATTATATTATATTATATTATATTATATTATATTATATTATATTATGATAATGATACAGTGCCTTCAGATAGTTTTCAGACCCCTTTCACTTTTTTTCAGTTTTATGCTGCAGCCTGATGCTACACTTGTTCAATAGTTCCTCTCATTAATCTACAATCAGTACCCTACAACTGCAAAGTGAAAACAGAATTTTATAAATGTCTAAATTTATTTTTAAAAAATTAAAAAAATTAATATCATGTGTACAGTAGGTGTCATGATCCCTGGATTTACGGTTGTGTCCTGTTACAGCTGCTCTCCACGTGAAAAGTAGAAAAGAAAGGAAAAAACTTCCAACAAACCAAGACAATGAACAAGTACAAGTACAAACTACTGATCAATAGATCAGAAAAAACTCAGCTAGAGGAGTAAAAGAAATAATAAAAGAAATAAAAATAATAAATGAAATAAAAACTACCATTTTGACCTGTCAGTCCCCCTCATTTTTACAGCCTGCTCTGTGTTTTCCTGTAGATTGATGCTGCATTAACTGACCAGTCCAGGTTATTGTCCTGGTGGACACTCAGGTATTTGTACTCTGAAAGTACTTCCACCCCCTCTCCCTGTATAGAGAGAGGATTGACAGGGGTCCTGGACCTTATGAAGTCCACCACTAGTTCATTTGTTTTACTGATGTTGAGCTGGAGATGATTGTCCTCAAAGCAGTTAACAAAGCTGTTCAGCACCGATCAGTGATATCTCCACCCTGGACACATCCAACCACCACAGAGTCATCAGAAAACGTCTGAAGGTTGCAGGACTCTGAGCTGTGTTACTGTGACTCTGATGACATACTGGGGTCGGTCAGTGAGGTATAGTCCAAAATCCAGGGAACCATGTCAACGAGCCCCTGGAGGACAGTCTGGGTTGTGTTAAAAGCTCTGGAGAAGTCACTATCACTGGAGGAGGCACAATGACCTCACAGTTACCATGGTGTGATGTAACCTAATGTTCCTAAATGATCTGATTATAACTTAGCAGCAAAGTGAATATTTGACTGATTTAGTGGAGGAAGATTGGTGTGCACGTGTGTCTGTGCATGTACGTATCTGTTTTACTACTATAAAAACACACAGTATTTACCAGTAAAAAGTGAAATGGGAACAAACCTCCAGTTTGGTTTAGAAGTTGATTGTTTTGCATGTAAATGTACTAGTGAATAGTAACTGGCTGTCAAATAAAACTACAGTGGACTAAGTAGTACTTGAAATCCAAGGGACAATATCATCACAGTATACGAGCCGTTTCTGGTTTGTGCATTTTTGCTGTTCGCTGTGCTGTTTGTCTGCCAAGGATGGTAAGAAAAAAACCTTCCATGCTGTGACTGTCTGACTTTCTTTTAATGTGTTAGCTCATATTTAACAAAAGCTTTTTACTATCACAGCATTTTACAGTTATCACCTTTCTGACAAAAATGGCAGAGCTGCTGTTATGGATTGCATTAGATTATACAGGTGTAGCTAATGAAGTGTAATGTTTCTAAGAGTATTTACTCCCTTTGGAAGTTTTCTTTTATTAAATATTATGTAGAAAATTCCAAAATATCCATCCCCCTTTAAAGTGATTCACCCAAATCATATCTGGTGCAGTCATTTGGTACAAAGTACAAATACACCTGTATGTGGTACTTCCAGGTACTGCTGAATCAGTATCCTGGCCAAAATGGCCTGTATGATTATTTGTCCTACCGATAACATTTTTATTTAGATACTTGTCTCAACATCTCTATGTGCTGTTTGTATATTACATTATTATTAAAAAACATCTCTATATATTTATAATCAATCAATAAATATTAAGAAAACCTGACAAGATTTTGGTACTTTGTATTAAAATGCCTGTTTTCTTCCTTTGCATGTTTTATTTAGTGTCATATAATTTTTAATGAGATTTTTTTGTTTTGTCCAGAACTTAATCAGTTTATTTCTTGCACTTTAAATGTTACCTTACTGTGTAATAGTGAGCAGAGCGCAGGAGGAAGAGGAACCACAGAACTGATGCAGCTCTTTCTCTACTAACACCCCCAAAAAACTGAACTCTAGCTTCCACAAACTGACATAAGAATTTGCATCAGCATTTACATTTGCCAGATCTGCAAGGAAACTTTTTTCAGCCAAGTCTCTCACTCTCCTTAGTTGGGATCAACATAAAGTGGTGAATCATGTGAAGGTAAAAAGACATAGAAAAGAAAAGATGGTTAAAAAGCACTGTTTTGATGAGCTTTAATAATGTGCTGTGGGTTATAAGTGTCTTGTTTTGTAAACTATAGTGACTAGTAACTAAAATATTTGAAAATTTCTATATTTTTAATTTATAATTTAAACTAAATCCAGTGTGTGTTTTTAAGTACTTTCTGCCAGTTATTTGTTCAGCAGCTACATAAAGAATCATTTGTATGTTACAGAACTGCTTGTTTGAATCTGAATATAAGGCTGCGTAGATTTAGTTTTTTGGAATTTGATTAAATGCATTTACTTAAGAATGTACACATTTGAGTTAAATGTACTTTGATTAATTGGATTTAAAGCAGACTTTCCCCTTTGTGCCCATTCTCAGAGGCACATGTTGCATTTGAAATGTTTTCATACATTTCCATTCCAGTGGAAATTGTGGATTAGTTTTCTCCTATAAACCAAAGCATTTGATGATCATTTTGTGTCTTTACCTAAATAAACTGCTTTGAACATGTCACTGCCAACTACATAAAACTAAATAAAATGTGAACATTAAGAGGTGGATGTCATCATCTCCCTTTATTATAATTTTACAAACCAAAAGAAGTGAGAAATGAAACTGAAGAAAAATATTTTATTGACGTTTAAATACACACATTTAAAGACATTGCATGACTTTGTCAACAATGAGAATCGTCCTTTTGTATATATTTAATTTAGCATTTTCACATAAGCATTTGATTCTAAACATTGGATTTGCATAGTTGTGTGGATGCAACCTCACTGCATTGTATTTTGTCCATATTTAATTGCTATTCAAACTATTTTGGTGGTGTGACTTTTTGTTTATCTTCTGAATATACAATAAAGTGGGTCTCTGCTGTAACAAAACATTTTTGTTTCTCCTCCCGAGCAGAACTTTAATTCCAATTCTTGATGCTGCAGATCCGTTATTGCTACCTCACTCCTGTTGGGACAAATGATCACTGATAAATGAGCAGTGTAAAACATATTTTCAAAAACCCAAATTGTATTCAAAGATGAAAAGGTATGAAAGAGTTAAGACTTTAAGTTAGGTAGGAGTTAAGATTCTATATCTGCTTATTTACACTTTATGAGCAAACAGTACAACACAGTTATATGCAGTGAATATAGTGATAGTTCAGACAGAGCAGTTAGTTACATGTGATCAATGGTGAGTCGCTGCCTACGGAACCATAGGAACCGTCTGTCCCTGAGGAGAGAAAGGAAAAAACGTTTCCAACTATTATCCAGTAATTAAATCAATCTATCTATCAATTGATGAATCAGGAAATTTTAAACTTCACCTGAACTTAATTTCTCATCTGTTGTAACATTATGTAACATTATGTAACATTATGTAACGTTACGTATAACATTAAACATATAACCTTCAACAACAGTGGTTAAGTAAGGGGTTTGGTTATTATTTGTGATTGTATTAAAGCAGTTGGAAATGAATTTATTAATATAGTAGGTAACTGCTGGTCCATGATTTCATAATAATTTCTACGACCTAAAAACACTTGATTGCCATTTTTAAAACATATGTTTCTATACAAGAGAAAATGGCAGCTCACTATCATTCTTATCAATTGTGAGTCTGTTTATTTACAGGTTACTTTATGAGCAAACAGTACAACACAGTTATATGCAGTGAATATAGTGATAGTTCAAACAGAGCATTTAGTTACTTGTGATCAATGGTGTGTCGCTGCCTTCGGAACCATTGGAATCGACTGACCCTGAGGAGAGAAAGGAAAAAACGTTTCCAACTATTATCCAGTAATTAAATAAATCTATCAATCAATCAATCAATCAATCAATCAATCAATCAATCAATCAATCAATCAAGAAATTTTAAACTTCACCTGAACTTAATTTCTCAGCTGTTGTAACATTATGTAACATTATGTAACATTACATATAACCTTCAACAACAAGTGGTTAAGTAAGGGGTTTGGTCATTATTTGTGATTGTATTAAAGCAGTTGGAAATGAATTTATTAATATAGTAGGTAACTGCTGGTCCATGATTTTATAATCATTTCTACGACCTAAAAACACTTGATTGCCATTTTTAAAACATATGTTTCTATACAAGAGAAAATGGCAGCTCACTATCATTCTTATCAATTGTGAGTTGTGTATAATAACTGTATAATGTTTATATGATTATATTATGATATATTATCTCTTTATATATATATTATATTATTATACATCATGAGTCAAAGTACAACAGCAAAAACCTGAAAGCTTAACAACATATACTGGGGTCTAAAAGACTAAGACCACATCTAAACTCTGCTGATTTTAATTAGCAGAAACTTGTTCAAGATAATCAGCCTGCAACTTTCTAAAACCACTTAGTCTTTTGATTTGTATGGTGACAGACTGAAGTTTACATTTTCACTGTGATCATTGTGCTGCAAACAGCCACATGCTGAACAAGGCACCAGTGAAGCTAATGAAGCTCATAACAGACAGTTCACTATTATGATGGACTCACTGCTTCAATAGCTCCACTGTAGAACTGGACTGATGTGTCTATATATGTAATGTTCAAATCTTTCAGCGCAGGCTACAGGTTATGTAACATTACCTGATTTAACTATCAGTCTTTACAGGCTGCATTTGAACATGTTGCAGGGTTCTTGATACTGTAAGTAGTTTATATAAAATGTAAAACTAATGAAATAATCATATGTCCACAGTTGGCTTTTCTAGTGGTTTGTTGTAGGCTTCATTTGTCTGTTACTGTCGGACTTGGATCTCTGGACATACTGTATCTTCATTTACTTAAGGCAGTACTCATGGAGACAGTATCCAAAATCTCTCTGTAGTTCAGCTAATATAGGTTTTACTCACGTGTTGATTCCATATTACACTGGAATATCTTTCAAAAATGTTTCAAAAGAGTTTTCATGTGATAAAAGAAAAAACTTGGTAAATTATAAAATAATTGAACATCTGTCAGCTGAAACACAATTTCTCAAATGCTTTTGGTTTCCCTCATAAATGACACATCCACAGTTGATCCACAGTTGATCCTCTCAAAGCACTGACTCTCTCCATGTTGTTATGCTTTTTTTTTTTTTACAGAATCTACATTTTTTCTGTTTTTTTTTTCCAAAACTATGGACAGTATCGTCCACTGTGGCCTGCGACCTCCCATTTGTCACTCCAGGCAAGAGTAGCCAATCAGACACTAGATATATAGGTTAGTGCAACAGGTTGTTTGTAAATAACACTTGGGAAAAAAAGTTTACAACTGATAATAATTTTTTTGGTTTGTTTGTTTGTTAGTTCCAACATTTCCAATACTAAGATATACCTGATTCTTTCTGAGGAGAGTCGTCTAATGGAGTCTTCTTGTCTACAAAAGCACAGCAGAATAAATAAATTGTTAGACACAAGAAAACACTGGCACAAGTACAGCAGCTGCTGAATTGTTGAATTTTGTGTTGACCAGCAAAAACCAAAACTAGGACCAGGACTTTATATACACATGTTACTACTGTGTAATAATAAGGCAAAGATGGATGCAATTTCTCAATATTGTGGTAGAAGAAATCCTGTTCTGTAAATTTGATCTGACGTTTTTGGCTCCTTGCGAACCATTTTGCCAGATGAGACAGTGGCTGCAGCCGAGTTTCTGCATCATCATCATCTGCATTAGATCATCAGTCCTGAGCTCAGCTGGTGCTACTGTTACCAAGGAAGCTGCTGCCCCAGTTGTTAATATTCCCCCCGGTTTCTGAGTCCGGACTCCACGTTCAAACTTGGTAAGTCCAAACTCCTTAATTCAGAACTGTAACTGTATTGAGAAATGCCCACACTGTAAGACTTGACAGATTAATATCATGAGGAGCAAAACTATTTTTTTTTCAGAAAGCATCATGTTCTACGCCTGGTTCTAAACAACATCTGTGTTCTTTTCCTGCTGAAGATGTAGAACCAGGTAATTATCTAGAAAGGAAAAATGTCTCCTAGACATTACAAAAAAGTGCCAGCAGATAAACACAGAGATGCATGTCTGTATAAAATGGTGTCTCAAGTTATTCCTGCCATGACAAAGCCTGAGGTAAAGCTATATGAATGTCTATTGGTGTTTTGCACAAACCATTGAGAACAGTGATAATGGAAAGTGAGATGGATTTTATATGAATCATTACAATTAAATTCTCAAAGATCCCTAATAAGATCCTCCTTCCTACATCTTGGTATTTATTTATTTGACATGTCACACTTCAGATTATTGGCAGATACTGTCAGTATTATACACAATATAATGCAAGTAATATTAATACAAATAAATGCAATAAACGAGTTTATAAGGTTAAATCAATTTGGCTTTAAGTTTCCTTTCTGCCTTTGTGTTATGATTTAACTTTCCTTCACGATCATTTCTCCTATTACAATGGCTCAATGCTTAAATTTAGTTTCAGGGGCTCCATTGCCAGTGCTGCCAGATTTCAGGAAACAAAGTAAAAATGAAACTAATGTCTCTGTCATCTTTATTCCATTTATGAAGCAATATTAAAACCTCCCTGTAATAATCAATATGACACACCAGAAAAAACAGCCTTTTACTCTGAGCACAGCCGGACTTCCACTGTAGATTATGGGATGTTTATCAGTAAGAGGA